>NC_084481.1:15476785-16842857 GCF_030035675.1 Rhineura floridana
TATGCAGGAAATGAGAAATTAAGAAGAAATGGGGTTGCTTTAATAGTGAGAAGCGATGTAGCAAGAGTAATTAGGAGCTACAATGCAAGGTCTGAGCGAGTGATATCAATGAGATTAAATGGGAAACCTATCAACCTAACCATCATCCAAGTCTATGCTCCAACGGGAAATGAAGAAGAAGAGGAATTGGAGAGATTTTATGCAGAAGTACAGGAAGAAATTGATCACACACCAAAACAAGATGTGCTGATAATTATGGGGGATTGGAATGCAAAAGTAGGGAACAGAGAAAAGTTAGGAATTGTGGGGAAATGGGGCCTAGGAGACAGAAACGAAGCAGGAGAAAGACTTACTGAATTCTGTGAAGCCAATAATTTGTTTCTTGTGAACACATTTTTTGAACAACCGAAAAGACGACTATACACATGGACATCACCAAATGGTCAATATAGGAATCAAATTGATTATATAATTGGTAGCAGAAGGTGGAGAAGTTCCATACTTTCTGCAAAAACAAGACCAGGAGCAGACTGCGGTACAGATCATGAACTGGTCGTATCGAAAATCAGAGTAAAGCTAAAGAAGACCAAAAAAGCAATCATAACGCCAAAATACAATTTAAATAACATCCCAGAAGCATATAAAGATCAAATAAGGTACCGGTTTGAGGCTTTAAACTTAGTTGACAGAGAACCAGAAGAACTATGGAATGAAGTCAGAGACGTTATCAGAGAAGAATGCAAAAAGACAATACCTCTAGTTAAAAAGAGAGAAAGACCCCAATGGATGACTGAAGAAACTCTTCAAATGGTTAAAGAGAGAAGGAAAGCAAAAGCAAGAGGAGATAGAAACACAGTCAGAACCCTAAATGCAAAAATACAGCGACTAGTACGTAGGGACAAAGAGAACTATTACAATAGTTACTGTACAGAAATAGAAGAGGACAACAAAAAGGGAAGAACAAGAGCCCTATTCCAAAAGATTAGAGAAACGAAAGGGAAATTTAAACCACAAGTAGGGATGTTGAATAATCAACAGGGGAACACACTGACTGACCAAGATGAAATAAAAGGAAGATGGAAGCAATACACTGAAGACCTCTATAAAAGAGATGCCAGGATGACAGATTCATTCACGGAGGAACCATATGATGAAGAACCAGAAATTTTAGAATGTGAGGTGAAAGCTGCTCTTAAAATACTGGGAAGAAACAAATAACCAGGAATAGACGGCATACCAATAGAGTTGCTACAAGCTGAGACTGAATCAGTCCAAATTTTGACTAAAATCTGTCAAGAAATACGGAAAACTAAACAATGGCCCACAGACTGGAAGCGTTCCATATACATCCCAATTCCAAAGAAAGGGGATCCCAGGAAATGCAGTAATTATCGAACTATTGCAGCGGCTTTTGATACCGTTGACCACGGTATCCTCTTGGACCACCTGGAGAGGTTAGGCGTGGGAGGCACTGTATTGCAGTGGTTCCACTCCTTCCTCTCCGGTAGGTTCCAAAGAGTAGCATTTGAGGAGGAGGTTTCGGACCCTTGGCCTCTCACTTGTGGGGTGGCACAGGGTTCCATCCTCTCTCCGATGTTGTTTAACATCTATATTAAGCCGCTGGGGGCGATCATCAGGAGATTTGGGCTGCAGTGTCATCAGTATGCGGATGACACGCAGCTCTATCTCTCATTTAAATCTTCACCGAGGTTGGCTGCAGAAACCCTGTCCAAGTGCCTGGAGTCGGTGAGTGGCTGGATGGGAAGGAATAAGCTGAAACTGAATCCAGACAAAACCGAGGTACTGCTTGTAGGAGACAAGGGAAGGTTGGGGGATATAGACCTGGTGCTTAATGGGGTATGTTTGCCCCTAAAAGACCAGGTCCGCAGCCTGGGGGTCATCCTTGATTCCCAGCTGTCCAGGGAGGCTCAGGTTTCGGCTGTGAGCCGGGCGGCGCCGTATCAACTCCATCTGATATGGAGGCTGCGCCCCTACCTTCCCAACCATCTGCTCCCACCAGTAGTACATGCCCTGGTCACCTCTCGCCTAGACTACTGTAATGCGCTCTACGTGGGGTTACCCTTGAAAACGGTCTGGAAGTTGCAACTGGTACAGAATGCAGCGGCTCGTCTGATCAAAGGCAGCCGCCGGCAGGATCATATCACTCCAGTGCTAAAGGAGTTGCACTGGCTACCAGTTGCTTACCGAGCCCAATTCAAGGTGTTGGTCTTAACCTTTAAATCCCTATACGGTTTTGGACCAGTCTATCTGAAGGAGTGCCTCCAGCATCGTCAGGGATGCCGCTCAACAAGATCAGCCTCAGAAGACCTTCTCTCGATCCCACCGGTCAAAACAGCTAGGCTGGTGAGGACCAGAGGGAGGGCCTTTTCAATAGTGGCCCCCACCCTATGGAATTCTCTCCCAAATGATATCCGCCATGCCCCTTCTATGATAAGCTTCCGTTGGACTTTAAAGACTTGGCTTTTCCGGCAGGCCTTTGGGATGGGTTAAGTTTTACTGTTGGGTTCTTAAATTTTAATTTTTTAATGTTCAATGTATTTTATCTTGTACGTCGCCCAGAGTGGCTGGTCAACCAGCCAGATGGGCGACTAATAAATAAAATAAATAAAATAAATAAATAAATTAATATCCCATGCAAGTAAAGTAATGCTCAAGATTCTACAACAAAGGCACTTGCCATATATGGAGCGAGAAATGCCAGATGTCCAAGCTGGATTTAGAAAGAGAAGAGGTACCAGAGATCATATTGCAAACATACGTTGGATAATGGAACGGACCAAGGAATTTCAGAAGAAAATCACCCTGTGCTTTATAGATTACAGCAAAGCCTTTGACTGTGTAGATCATGAAAAACTATGGAATGATTTAAAAGAAATGGGGGTGCCACAGCATCTGATTGTCCTGATGCGCAACCTATACTCTGCACAAGAGGCTACTTTAAGGACAGAATATGGAGAAACCAATTGGTTCCCCATCGGAAAGGGTGTAAGACAGGGGTGTATTTTATCACCCTATTTATTTAATCTATACGCAGAACATATCATACGGAAAGCAGGATTGGACCAAGAAGAAGGAGGTGTGAAAATTGGAGGGAGAAACATCAATAATTTAAGATATGCAGATGATACCATACTACTAGCAGAAACCAGGAATGATTTGAAACGAATGCTGATGAAAGTTAAAGAGGAAAGCACAAAAGCAGGACTACAGCTGAATGTCAAAAAGACTAAAGTAATAACAACAGAAGATTTGTGTAACTTTACAGTTGACAATGAGGACATTGAACTTGTCAAGGATTATCAATATATTGGCACAATCATTAACCAAAATGGAGACAATAGTCAAGAAATCAGAAGAAGGCTAGGACTGGGGAGGGCAGCTGTGAGAGAACTAGAAAAGGTCCTCAAATGTAAAGATGTATCACTGAGCACTAAAGTCAGGATCATTCAGACCATGGTATTTCTGATCTCTATGTATGGATGTGAAAGTTGGACAGTGAAAAAAGCTGATAAGAGAAAAATCAACGCATTTGAAATGTGGTGTTGGAGAAGAGCTTTGCGGATACCATGGACTGCAAAAAAGACAAATAATTGGGTGTTAGAACAAATGAAACCAGAACTATCACTAGAAGCTAAAATGATGAAACTGAGGTTATCATACTTTGTACACATAATGAGAAGACATGATTCATTAGAAAAGACAATAATGCTTGGAAAAACAGAAGGAAGTAGAAAAAGAGGAAAGCCAAACAAGAGATGGATTGATTCCATAAAGGAAGCCACAGACCTGAACTTACAAGATCTGAACAGGGTGGTTCATGAAAGATGCTCTTGGAGGTCACTGATTCATAGGGTCGCCATAAGTCGTAGTCGACTTGGAGGCACATAACAACAACAACTCTGATACATAATCAGCCACTAAAAGCAAAGCATTAATTTAAGACTCTGTCTGTTGGTTTTGTACTAAGGAACCAGCTAAATGCACATGAACCTTGAGTATAAACTTGGTAGGATGAAGCCAGAGAATTCCTATTTATTTCTGCCATGGCTTCAACCTTCACTTGCCTTTTCTCTTTTACTGTAAACCGCCCAGAGAGCGTCGGCTATGGGGCGGCATTGAAGTACAATAAATAAATAGATAAATAAATCTAGGTACATCTCCAAGCAAAGTCACTCGGGAATGTAACAATACTAATCCTAGGGATGATTTCCATTCTGTTTGGGGCAGCAATAGTTATTGGTTAAATAAACAACAAGGGCAGCTTGATTCCTCTGGGCTGCTCGGCAGACTCAGCCCTGGGATGTTCAGCCTTGTTACCCAGCTGTAGCTGTTCTTTTCCTGAGAGACAGAATAATATGCCAAGGGCTATCTGGCCCTGCACATTCTCCACTCATGGACTACATGGAAGGACCTTGGCAAACACAGTAAGCAAGAACTTCAAGGGCAGACAGTTGCCAAATCAGACCCAGAATGGGCTCTGGGCCATTTTGAACTATTCTCAATAGCTATTAAGAAGCAGAACTGTTTGAACTCTGTGCTAGACAAATCCAAATTCTGGTACAAGGAAATGCAAATGCTGCATAAAGAAAAAAATGTAAAACAAAATTAATTCTATGCTCCAGTTAAATTATGCAACTCACTGCAATGTATGCAAATGTGCCTGTCAGGTTTAATTTTCATGCTTTATTCTCAACCCGATAATTGGCTTTTTTGCAAGATTTTCTGGCATGTAGCAGCAAAAGGAACAGAAAGAAAATATGGGTAAATATGGGTCAATATATATAATATAGTATCTTCCCAGGAAACCCTGGAAATTGTGGTTCTGTGAAGGTGGTGCTAGAGATCCCTAACGGAAGATTCAAAAGCCCAAATGATAATTTCTGGGAATTTCTGGGAGGGAAGAACCATGATTGTTAAAGTGGTATATAAAACAGTTTTTGTGGATAGGGCCACAAATATTTCAAGATAGCTACATGCTTACTTGCTCAAGAAATGTATTTATTTATTTAATAGATTTATACCCTGCCCTTCCTCCCAGTAGCAGTCCAGGGCAGCAATGTTGAAACAAGCTCTGGAACTCAATTTCCATGTTGGACTCTGAATACAATTTTCCTTGTGCCTTCACCCCCAAACAGAAGCACAAGCACAGAAAATGTTTAGATCCTCTTTCCTAAATTATCTATTTGTACTCAGCTTCTGCTGCCATCTAAGGTGTCTGAGCATTGCAAGCTCATCCCCCAAATCGAGGAAGTGCTAATTGCTTCCTTCTTTCCTCCAGAACAGTTCTCTCTCTCTTTTTTAAAAGAAGATGTAGACAAGCTCCTGCGTGTCCCTCTTCCTAGCTGCAAGATGCGCTTGTGTTTATCTCTCACAGGCTTGCAGCTCCTTGCCAGACTATCTGATAATCATCAAAGAGAAAATGGGAGAAAAAAAATATTTGCAGAGGAGAGATTTTAGCAATATATTAAGGGCAACAGTATGAACAAAGTGCTAAATCTATGTATAAAATAGGCAAATTTTGAATCATAAACACAGTGTCATTTGGTTACTATAGCAACATGGAAAACACAATGAAGGAGGAGGGAAAAAACTACCTTGCTCAACAATGTTCTCTAATGATGAATGAAATGGGGTCTGTTGAAGTAAGTGAAAGGAGCAGAACTGAAAACCACTTGAATCTCAAACCACAACCTCCTTAACTACCGAGCTCACCTGATATGATATATCATAGCTAGGCAGAAGGATCCGGCCTTCTCTCCACTCGTCCCCTTGATCTTCCCGGATGACCCACAGCAACTTGCTCTCATGCATTGCTTCCCGCCGCACCTGCAGCGCTGTCCCTTTCCCACTGGATACCTGATATCGGAATATCATGCACACAGCACTTCTGGGCAAGACCACCCTGGGGCTAATCAGACGGGCATGCTGTTTTTCTCTTCTTGCACTGCTCTGCAGTCTCAAATAGTTCTTATCATCTGTTGAAGGAGAAGATTAATAATAAATAAAATAAAAGAGGCAACAAGCTTACCATGCTGCCCTGTAATAATAGCAGCAATAGCAGTAATCACTTGTTTTCACAGCTCTTCCCATCCTATTTGTCTCACCTCTAATCTTTCAATTTTTGGATTTTAAAATTAAAAAAAAATTTGATTGTTTACTCCGCAATCTATACACATCAATATCACTTATTCAAGATCTGTTTGTAACTTTTACACATGCCTGCATGTTCACAATCCCTTACAAAGGTGGCTTTAAAACTCACCCTATCTATCTTTGTCCAGAAATTGTTATGTAATTCAGTAATGTATCAAGGGGAGCATATTAACCACAGCTTACAAAAATAACATCACTAAGCTTGTCCTGAAAATCAAAAAGAACAGCCTACTTATCATTGGAAGAGGAAGCAGGGTTATGCTGCAAATGAGGTGCAAGACACAAAGTAGTCTAACAAGAAGCAATCATTCATTAAGAAACAAAATATTATGGATTTCACAGTTGAAGTATACCAAAAAGGGTGCAGGCATACAAGACAGGCAGGCTGTCTCAGCATACTAGGCCAAGCTATCTAGCACACTGCAGAAGCAAGGTCAGAATGACACATACCACTTCAGCAGGTTGTCATTGTCTCTTTGGAGCCAGGGACTTGCCATCTGCCTTGTTGTCCTGCTCTTGAATACCATCAAGGTTCATTGCCTACAGCCTATTATTGTACCTAAGATCCTATCTAAGGGTGATATAAAGGAAAGAGCTTGTAATTCCTGTAATAGCTGTGTAAAAGAGGGGATTTTAACAGGAAATGCTTGTCATACAGAGATTTGGATATTACCTCTTCTGCACAACTATTAAAAATGCACAGACCACATCCTCCTTTGCCAACTAATCCCTCTCCATGTCCAGCTTGGTAACATGCTGCCTCCAGCTCCTATATTCAAGGCTGTACATTAATGCTTGGGGATATACAGTCACCTTGCAAGTTAGCATTACTGGCTTCTAACCATCTTGCCTGGCAACAGGACTGCTTCAGGCTTTCCTGCATCTTCCTGCAGGAGAGAATTTGGCAAGATCTGGCCACTGGAAGCCAAATCCTGCAAGCCTGCCTAGATCTCTGCTTTAGCAATGATTACTTACATTGTAATATGCTTGTAAGCTTTTTAATAGCAAGGCTACTGTACCTTTAACAGCTGTGCAACAAGCAGAAATTTGGCTTCTGAATCTTCTCCCATCACTGCATCTACACACTGGGAAAAACTTCATTTAGTCAATTTCTGCTTGTTGCATGGATATTAAAGACATAGAAGCCTTGGGGAGGAAAACAGATTTAACAGTTCTATACACTGAAGTTGACTGAAACAAAAATCCTTATATGGAGTAAAGACTGAAAATACTGTGTATGGGCCTAATGTCCATATATATAACTTACTTGGGAGTAACACAGCTGGTTATTCAGAGCTTGGAAAAGTTACTTTTTTGAACTACAACTCCCATCAGCCCCAGCCAGCATGGCCACTGGATTGGGCTGATGGGAGTAGTAGTTCAAAAAAGTAACTTTTCCAAGCTCTGGAACTTAAGTACATATGCATAGGATCAGGCTATAAAAGCACCCATGTTGAATTTTTGACAACATTAATGTTTTGAGACATTATGGCCTCCACGTTCACAGAATGTCAAATAATTAACAAGAGAAATTGAGATTCATGCCTTACTATACTACACATAATTGTGAACCAACAGGTTGTGATCAAGCCTAACATCATATGCATGTTACCAAGTATCTGATAAGAATAATTTAATGTAGCAAATTAGCAGAGCTTGGAAAAGTTACTTTTTTGAACTACAACTCCCATCAGCCCCAGCCAGCATGGCCATTGGATTGGGCTGATGGGATTTGTAGTTCAAAAAAGTAACTTTTCCAAGCTCTGCAAATTAGATGATAGTAAATGATAAAAATGTAATTAGTAAACTTGATAAAATAATTAAACCTAATGTATGCAACATATAAATAGTGTACTGGACATAAAACTAACCCAAACAAATAAAAATTGTACTGGACATCACATCATGAGTGAGGAAAAATATATTATTCTCAGGCTGCATACGCACCATACTACTACAGCATGACTTTCCACAGGAACTATAGTTTGTTAAAAATGCTGAGAAATGTAGCTCTGTGAGGGGTAAACTACAGTTCCCAGGCACCTTTGGGGGAAGTACTGTGCTTTAAATGTATGGTGTGTACACAGCCCTAGACAAGTGATCAGTAAGGCTAACTTTGGATAATCTCTGGAAGTCCCTGTTAGTAGGGGAACCCATAATTTCTTAAGCGCTCATTCGGAATGACAAGATACACGTGGGGCACTCTGTGGATGGATAATAATTGTTGGTTGTTACCGTCTTGTTAGTCTATCAGTTGCTGGTGGTTGTTTTTTAAAAAAAATCCTTTGACTTTGGTTATTTGTAAATGGTTTTCCCACATCAGATATTCATGCTAAACTGTGGATGTAGATACACATATGTAATTAAGGCCACTGAAGAAAACCTGAAGATCAAAATGGATTTGGTTATAGTTTTATATCCAGTACCAGTTTTATTTGTTTAGGTTACAATTTTATGTCCAGTACACTATTTATACGTTGCCTACATTTGGTTTAATTATGTTATCAAGTTAACTAACTACATATTTATCATTTATTACTATCTAATTTGTTGCATTAAATTATTCTTATCAGATACCTGGCGACATGCATATGATTTTAGGTTTGATCCCATCCTGTTGGCTCATAATTTTTTTGTATGTTGGGATATAACTCCTTTTTGCTCAGTTTATACCACACAAGCCAGTGTGGAAAGAATAGTCTCAAGGAGAGAAATATCTGCTAGGGATAGAAAAACAGCAGATTACATTGACTGAGACAGATTGGTAAGGAGGATGTCTATTTCACCAGCCACCATAAGCATGGAAGTCTGCTGATTAAGACACTGAGAAGCTTAAGGCAAAAAACTGACATAATTAGGACAAGTGAAAGTGCTGTAATCGGCAGGGGAAATTGACTCTAATCATGACATGGGGGGTGTCATATTTTTTCTGTCTCAGATTTGCTCACCACCACCACTTGCCAACATTACAGACTCCTCTTAGCAACTTGGAAGACACAAGCTGGGGGGGGGGTCCTCATAGCCTTCCCCCTACCCCCTCCATCCCCAGCAGTAAATACTTTGCAATCAGGGCCTAGCTGACAATTTCACTGATGATGCAGGAGGTGGATTGAAGCTCCTCATTTTTCACTTTCTGTCTTCCCACTTCTTCATATTGCAGATGATTGGCTGCCCTCAAGCATAAACAGTAGACTGAAGTTGTTGCTGTTGTCAGTGAACTAAATAAAGGTCACTCAATCACATGAAACATGTGTTCAAGGTAAAACAGGCTATTTGTAGCTGAAGGCAAAACTCTGCCTCTCTATTAGTCATGGCCATCTTGGAATAATGTGTGGTATGTGTTGGGTTGCCATATTTTCTCCTCAAAGCTCTCCTAAAAAAATAAGTAGGTAGAGACTGTCTGTTGAATTTCTGCCTGTTGTGAAGGTATGGGCTCCCTTTGGGAGAAAGGGCAGGATATAAATTTTATTTATTTATTTATTTATTTATTTATTATTATTATTATTAGCAACACTAGGTGCTCCTTTTTTGACATCACTCTGGGGAGATTTGAGCAACCATATCTAGGCAGTGAAATGTGGACTGACTAAATGTAATTTGAGTTTGACTGTCAAATGTTTTAAAAACAAACAGCCAACTGCACTGCCTGAGCCTCTTTTGTCTACCCTGCAGTAGGGGTAGCAGACCTCCTACTCAGGGACAAGCTACAAAGGTGAACAGGATATCTTTTTGGTTTTTCAAATGTCTGGGGATGCACATGAGTTGGACCCAAATGTGGAATGGAAAAGACCAGATGTTTCTGGGCTTTTCATATCATACATCTATTTTGTAAGCATCACCATGGAGAAGGACTGCATTATGGAATTTAATAGACAACCAACTTTAATAACTCATTTCTAAACATTAAGACTGTCTATTCACAATATTATGAGTAGAATACTATCACTCAAACAGTGGAATTGCTTGTGGCTGATTTGTCCACTTAGGTCACTAAGAGGGCGAGTGGAGCACATTAAAAAGTAGTAACTCAAGTATTATTTATTTTATTTAAAAGATTTACATTTCAGGGAGGTTTAAAAAGACAAAGATAAAATTCACAAATAGTTTTGATCAGGGGCAGCCAATAGGGTGTCCTCCACATGTTGTTGGGTATCTCAACTCCATCAGCCCTGGCCAGCATGGTCAACAGGGGTGATGGGAGCTGTAGTTCAACCACATCTAGAGAGCACTCCTCTCAACTACCCTTGGTTTTAGGACCTTGGGAAAAGGGCAAATTCTCTGAGCAAAAACTCAGTGTCCATTGAGTTTCTTTTTGCAAACCCTAGTTTTCACTAACAAACCTGTATGTGGGCTATCCCAGTTCGGATTGCAGGTGAGAGTTCCCATAAATGAATGTGCCTTTGCAAACAAATGCCCTCCATGTAGAAAATTCGATGCTAGAGAGAAGCATTCTCATGCTAGTTTGTCATGTGCAGAGTTTTGTTGTTGTTATTGTTGTTTTTGAACTGAGGAGCATTTAATTGTACTGTAAGCTCCCACTTTAATCTGAAATGGTACAACACAGGTAAAGATTTACCACCAGGCCAAAAAGGAGTGAGGATCCAGCAATTTTCCTACGTGACTCTTTAAATTATCCAGACTGCTATTACAATTATAAGATGTGGATTTTTTTTCAGTTATTGACCTTCCTGAACCATACATGCACTGGACACAATCCAGTACAAAATTAGGTGTGCTTAAGTGAGCTGAAATCTATTGGATTAAGTATTAACTCTGTGCTGGATTGGGGTTCTTGCCTCTTGAACTATCCTTGGTTACAAAGGAGAACCATTATACTCTGTCTTCTTTTAGTGTTGCCAACTGACTGGTGGTAAATTGTAGAAGGCTTGGTCTCAAACTATTATTATTATTATTATTATTATTATTATTATTAACTGCCTGCTCTACACCCACAGGTCCCAGGGTGGGTTACAACAACCTTAAAATACTGTCAACAACAATTAAAACAGCCAGAATCACAAAATAGGATGGGTCCTAAAAATGTACTTCTCAGGTGTCAAAGGCCAGGGTAAAGAGGTGCATCTTCAGCATTCACCAAAAGCTGTGCAGTGAGATTGTCAGATGCTCCTCTGTTGCTATGTAGGCAATTAAAAACTGTACTTAAATTTAAATGAATTGGCATATGCAACAGAACAATGACCAGATTCCAAGAGGGGGCAACCACCTTTTTGTTTTGATGTCAGCTTTTAAAAAATATAAACATTGTTCTTGTGCTCTTCAAACCACCCTTCAATATGATTGTCATGCATTCTAAAGGCTATGGTGTCTCTAATGACTTGGGTTTATTAATTACTACCAGGGCTGTGGAGTCGGCACGCCAGACCTTCGACTCCGACTCCTCTATTTTTCTACTGTCCGACTCCGACTCAGACTCCTTCATAAATAGCAAATGTATATTAACTAGTAATAACAAATTTACTGTAGTAAAATGGTAGCACAAGGCATTTCATCACCACGACGTGAATCCAGAGCTTGGAAAAGTTACTTTTTAAAGCTACAACTCCCATCAGCCCCAGGGATTTCTACCGACTCCGACTCCACCCAAAATTGCTCCCAACTCCGACTCCGACTCCACGACTCCGACTCCATAGCTACTACTACAAGATCCTCCATGGCGCAGAGTGGTAAGCGGCGGTAACGCAGCCAAAAGCTCTGCTCACAGCCAGAGTTCGATTCCAACGGAAGGAGGAAGTCGAATCTCTGGTAAAAGGGGTCGAGGTCCACTCAGCCTTCCATCCATCCATGGTCAGTAAAATGAGTACCCGGCATATGCTGGGGGGTAAAGAAAGGCCGCGGAAGGAACTGGCAACCCCACCCCATATATACGGTCTGCCTAGTAAACGTCACAAGATATCACCCTAAGAGTCGGAAACGACTCACACTACAAGTGCAGGGACACCTTTACCTTTTTACTACTACTACTATACATCTGTGGATGAATTTCAGACAATCAACAGCATGGATTTTATATTGTTCTGCAATTAATGCCTAGTACGATGGAGCAAAGAGGAACTATGTTCACATATCCAGTACATGGCACTCATGTTTTCAGCCATCTAGACTTTCAGCAGACAGACTTGAACCCCACCAAGTGGGGACTCAAACAACAAAACAAAATCACCATATGGGGAGATGTAAAATATTTGAATTGTCTCTCTCTCTAAGCCTTTCCAAATGTGGTATCCAGCTTATTCCAGTTGGGGCTGAACTTATATCAAGAAGAAACTGGTGCTACGTACCCATACCTACTTCAATAAGCTGGATAGCTCATGGTCGATTTTGACTTGATTCAAGCAATTTTTCATAATTTCCTGCCTTCAAAAGTGAGTGGCATCTAGACTGATGAGAGCTCAGTTTCCAAGAAATATATTTTTCAAAGGCACTTAGGCACTTATCTTCCATTGAAATTAATCGGTGTCAGCAGTCGAGTGTCATTCTGGCATCAAAAATTTTACATCCACGCAACTAGTATCATCATGTAGCCCTCTTCATTAAAAACATGTAATTAAAGTGTCCCTGGATTTAGAGGAGCTATATCAAGGGAATCAAATGAAATTTGCCCAGCCACTCCACCACTGTTCTGACGTTCCTGCCAATATGACCAATAGACGAGAAATGCTTACAGGACAGCAGAGCAGCTGTGCATCTGTGGAATATAAGGCCATTTTACATTTATTCCCCAAAGGTTTTTATCTGTAGAAGCTATGCAGTATAGGCCAATTGTACTACACCCATCTATCCTGCCCATTTGCCACATCTGTCCTGCTTCTGGCCTTGCTGAACCCTCAAATATTGTGTGTTAACATTTGCACAGGGCCTATAAAGTCCATAAGTCAAACTGCACAGTCATTTCCCATATTTTGTGGGTTACCAATATCTATTTGAGGCCTATATGTATTAGAATGTAGCCATGTAGGCCATTTGAAAGTTTTATGTGGATATCCTACAAAGCTAGAAGTGGTCAAGTGCAGTAAATGAATGCATACAATTCTGCTATCCCTCCATATGCAGCCTCTGTGACACATTTCCCCAATTTAAAAAGTTCAGGAGCTTCACCAAATGCAACAATAAACATGGACAACATAGGGGTGGATTTGACTTTTGTCATAGAGCATCTCGAGGGTAGAAAAGTCTGTGTAGTCCCCATTGATTCCCCCAACATATTACCTAACACGGTTAGGTGGCCAAATAGACTATAGCTTGGATATAAAAAGGGCAAAGACAGAGCAAGTTAGCCATTTCCTGACTGAATCGTGGCATGCAGTAAAACCAAGGAGTCACGGAGGAGCCTGGGTGCCCTTCAATAAATGGTTGTGAAGGTAAAGCTCAAAAAAAGCTTGCCCTGTACACTGAAAACCATTGGTCAAGTGTCTCAGATCATCACCCACTTCAGATCAAAAATCAGCAGATCAAAGAACTTTTGAAAACTTTGCCCAGGAGGTTCTGACCTGAAAACTTTGTCTAGGAGGTTCTGACAAAGTAGATCCCTGTTTTGGTCAATGCTTCTCCTTGCATGGAGACACCAGGAATGCATTTTGGGCTCATGCACTTCCTTCTTGATTCACCTTATACAGAAGATAACACAGGATATCCTGAGCTTATTTTCTAGCAGGGTCTGTGAAGGGTCAGAGATCTTTCAGTTTGGGTATTACTTTCTATGAGTAGCAAAGGAGTAAGAAGTGTCATCTGAAGATGCTCTGACTCATTTGGATTGCAAAATGTTGCAGTGAGACAACCTTGCCCTCTTTAGGGCAAGCATAAGCAGAGGAAGTGAGAACAAGTTGTAGTTTGCACAGAAGTGGCCAAGAGTTGAAGTGGCCAGCAAGAAAGGGGTCCTCCACTCAAGAGCCCTTTTATTTTTATTTATTTTTTATTGAATTTTAATTTTTGCAAATATTACAAAAGGGAAAAAAAATAAAAGCATTGCCAGCTTACATTAAGAATATTATATCAATCCTAACTTAAACATATAGATTAATATATGCAGTCCAAATGTCCAAAGAGATATCTAAATGAGATTGGCAATTATAACCCATATGTTCATAGAAAGGGCAGTGAGATCTTCAGATCGCTGAGTAGTAGATGGTGGGTGTTTGTCCTTCCAGCCTTGTGGTATAAGCCTCCTTAGCCACTTTTATGATAGATTATCATAGCTCTTTTATAATCAATTATCAGCATTCCTAAGAACTGATTAAAAAAAGAAAAGAAACAGAGCAACAATCTCATGACTATCCTGAACACAAAAGTGCTTTGCTAGCAATGTCCAAATTTTGAGATGCTACATGTTTTCTAAATCAAGTATGTATCGAATCATGTCTTTGTTTCCTATATTGTTATAGTTCCTGTTCTGAGGCTTAAAAAATTGTCTTTGCTTCAAAGAGGATTACAGTGCAGTCCTAACCACGTCTACTCAAAAATAAATCCTACTGAATTGAATGGGACTTACTCCCAGATATGTGCGGTTAGGATTCCAGCCTCAGTCAAGTGAGACCGTGTGCTTCCTGAAGCAAATACCAACCTTCTGTAAAGTGCTTAGCAAGACTACTAATTCTCAGTCATTACCACAAATGATATCACATTCACCTATATATACACAGGCATAGATATACACATTTTAAAATTAAAATGGTATTTGATGAACCCTTGGCTGAAATTTACCACTTAACCTTTGGAGGAAAATTAACTCAGACATGAATTTCTGTGAAAAACAGTCCAATATAATTTTACAAATTCTGAGATCTGCATGTTGATTACTTGACATCTGCACCATCAAGCAACATATGTGAATGCAGATTCAATACCACAGACAGAACTCTCATATCGCCACATACAATGCTGTTTGGTGGATAATGTCATACATTCAGCTGCCCGCTGTCAATTGTAGGGTACAAGCATAGAGAAACTGTGACATACATGCATGCATGAATCACTCCTTAGTAGGCCCTGCCATAGAAAGTGGGGGAACTAAACGGAAGAAGGAAAGGTGGTGCCACAGAGGCAGCACCACTTGCCTTTTTCCAAGCGAGCCATGTCCCCAGCAGAAAGCTCTTCCAGTTTCAGCAAAGACTTGGTTGGTGGTTGTGTTAACACTTTCCAGATGTGCTCTCCAATACTAGTTGATGGGTTCAGTGGTAGGAAAATCACAGTGTGTTCTAGCAAATCACCTGGCCACTAATGAGAGCTCAGAGGTGGCAAGCAAGAGAGTCAGACTTGTAGCCTATGTTTTACAGAATGCTAGTGCACTTTTATTAGATGCATAAAAGGGAGAATTTTGAAATTTATACTTAGTCTCTATAAGTCATATGAAACAAGATGAGGCACGTGGGCTCTAGAGTATTTGGAACTAGAAAGACGTCTGTGGCACTGGAAAGGAGAAAATAAGACAAAAGAATATAAAAGTAGCTATTTTGGACAGCCAAAATGATTATGACTATCTTTAAACAGAGATGGAAACTTATGGAGAGAAGACAGCATATTTTCACTAAACATTATTATTACCAACTGTCCTGTCTAGCTGAGCACTAACACCAAAATCCACCAGTTTCACCTCTGCATTTTCTGTTAGCAATACATTCTGCCCTTTGATATCCCGGTGAATCACATGATGGGCATGGAGATGTGCCAATCCCCTAAGAATCTCTCTGGAGATGTACGCTATTCAGTCCTCCTTCA
Organism: Rhineura floridana; assembly: GCF_030035675.1. NCBI lineage: Eukaryota > Metazoa > Chordata > Lepidosauria > Squamata > Rhineuridae > Rhineura > Rhineura floridana. Next base: position 15,492,692 of record NC_084481.1, read on the forward strand.
GAGTATTTCCTTTTGTATTCTTCACAAGGTCTGTAATGGAACCTGCACCACAGAACTCCACTACAAGCCACAGTCGATCATCTTGTCTTGGAGGACTTTTCTTAATGAAAGCACCATAATAAGTTGCAATATTTCTATGATGGGAATATTTCTTCAGCATGTTTATTTCCAGTTTGATTTCTTCCTCTTCATCCTCAGTAACATCCATGACTTTGATGGCTGCAAGTTGGCCTGTCTTGACATGTCGACCCTTATAAACTTGCCCATATGTGCCATTTCCAACCACTTCCACCAGCTCAAAAATCCCAGCAGGATCCCATAAGGAAGAGAGGTCTATCTCTCCCAGACTTTTTGCAGGAGAGTCGTTCACAATTTTCCCCTTCGGTTTTATTGAATGTATTTTCTGTTTTTCATAAACAAAAGGAGCAGAGGACAACCACTGCTACCACGCCAGGGTGAAAACAAAGCACCGCCCCTTCCACACACACACACAAATATCCACCCCAACCTCTCGCCTTGTTATCTCTCTCCCCTTTGCTTCCTCCACTCCAGGATAAAATTCTTCTTCATTGGAGGGCGAGATGGGAGGAAGGAGGAAGAGAGAGAAAGAAAAAAGCTCTGGTTCCGCTTTGCTTTCCTTTCCGAAGAAGGAGGTGACTGAGAGGTGGTTGGTTTAATTGTTATTTTTAATTTTGGTTAAAAAGAGAGAGAGAGAGGAGTCAGTTTCGAGCTCCGTCCCCGGTTCACACGAAGGTCGCTCTGAGGCAGATTTACGCCATCGCTAAGAAAGAGCGGCCATTCCCTCTCTCTCAGCCAGCCACATCCAACATAGCAAAACCGGGAGCCGGCAGTGGGAGAAGGGCAGGTGGCAGCCCTGCTTCCTTGCGCGTGCGAGACTGACTGTATACTATAATCAGCATGGATTTTTCACATTCCGCAATGTTAAATTGAAAATACCCCCATGCCATTCTGATGCTTCTCATAAGCTCATTTCAAAACAAAACCTTACAAAACCTATAGCCCTGAACTCAGAAACGCTTGCTTAACAACCCTCTAAATTTTCATGGCGATACACAAAACAGAGATAATCAAGAGTTCAAAGTGTAAAAAGGGGGGGGGAAACCAGACCCTTTTGGACATTTTTCTGTCAGAGTTCTCAAAATTTATTGAAATTAATTAAAAATCAGCCATGTTCACAGAGTACCTGTCATCCTATCATTTGCCCCATACTCTGACCTTCACCTTCTGCAGTTTAAAAGTTTAAAAAATGCCCAGCTGATTTTTAATTAATTTCAGAAATTTTGCACTGCCAGTGTTCTAAAAGCCAGATTCACAACTGCTGGGCTTGGCCAATCAGGGGCCACACCCACACCAGATCTTTATTTCACTTGAGACAACCACGGCTTCCCCCAAACAATCCTGGGAAGTGTAGTTTGTGAAGGGTGCTGAGAGGAGACTCCTATTCTCCTGACAGAGCTCCAGCAGCCAGAGTGGTTTAACAGTCAGTCGCTGCGATTGAAGAGGGGAACAGTCTCCTACCAACTCCCAGCACCTTTCACTAACTACACTTCCCAGGATTCTTTGAGAGAAGCCATGACTGTGTAAAGTGAAATAAAGGTCTGGTGTGGATGTGGCCAGGGACAGCTTTGGTTTAAATCTGGGTGGGAGGCTACATGTGCCTGCTATAGAATAAAAGGTGGGGGAAACCCTGAAGAGCAATGATACTGTTCACAATGTTTTCCTTTTGGAAAGGAAAGGTGCTTCCCCTCTGCCCAGTGGCCACCCACCCAATCTCCTCTCCTCCTGCTCCTCCTCCACTCACTGCCCCTCCTCCACTCCCTGCCACTCCCCCAAGTTTCACCTAATCTAAACATGATTGCACAGAAATAAATCCCATTGAACTCAAACAATATGCAAATGATCAAACCCACCCTCCCCTTCTCCTCTCCCCTATCCCCTCCCTCTTGCCCCTTTCCTCCCCCTTTCTTTGCCCCTCCCCCCTCCCCTTCCAATCCCCTCCTTCACCCTCCCACTCCCTCTATTCCCCCTTCCCTCCCCCTCTTCCTCCTCCTTCCCATGGTCAGTTTTACCTATCTTAAGCATGCTTGCATGGGAGTAAATCCCTTTGAACTCAATAAGCATGCAAATGATCAAACCCATCCTCCCCTCCCTACTATCCCCTCCCTCTTGCCCCTTTCCTCCCCTTCCTTTGCCCCTACCTCCCTGTGACGTTCCCACCTTTGGCTCCACCTGTCAGGTTCCCACCTGCTTGTGCCAACTGCCTTTCATTAGGCACCACCTCAGGACACCACCAGTCAGGATCGTCATTTTTATTTTTTCTCACTCCACTCTAGCACAGATCTCACAAGATCCCACTGCTAGGCAGCACCACCAGTCACTCCCTGTAAACAATACTGCTAGAGACTTTGCCTCGGTCTCTCTATAGCTTGTTACTTTGTGTCTGGGTGCCCTTGCTGTCCACAACCCCCCTGTATCTTTGTCTATAAAGCATACAATCCTGGGTTGCTCTGGATACTTGACGTTGTTACAATATCTCCCTTCACAGCTGCCACCATATGATACAGTTTCCCTTCAGCCTTGGTAATTACCCTGCCCTCCCTTCTGGTCTGTGTATTCCCAGCCAAAGATCAGGCTTTTGGTAAACCAATAAAAGTATTCATTTGATAACACCAGGAAATAACAAGATTACTTTAGGAATGTTTAACAAGTGTATGGTTCCATATAGTGTCACTCTTTATGTTTCTGGTCATATATATACTGTCTAAATATCAGCCAAATATAATCCAACCCTCCCTCAGAACTCTGCCAACCAACCCATCCAAATAACTCTCCACTAACGACTCTCCAACAACTCTCACCAACCGACCCCCTCTCAACTGTCATCCTCCCATTTATACCTTCAGCCATTCAAACACTCAGCCAATCATCATCCAGCATTCTCCAGCCTTCCAACCCATGCTCTCCCCCCTCTCATTCAATTCACTTACCATATATCCCTTAATAAATCTGCACTTACCATATTTACAGGTTTAACATATAAGGACATCACACTCCCCATCCCTTTCCAATCCCCTCCTTCGCCCAGAGGTACATGTTACTAAATTCTCCAAGCTACACAGCAAGTGGATTGGACTGTGAAAGACCAACCCAAATGGTGTTGGCATTTTGACAAATTTGTAGGGCAGTCCAATAACTCAGAGAGGAGGTCAGGTCTCCTGCTCTCCTGGTGCATTCACCATAGCTACCCAATTTCCCTGCTTTTTAAAGTTTGATAGAAATATCTATGGGCTATAGGTACGTTCTTAAACCGCAAGGTTTTTTTTGCCTATTAGTGAATTATGTTATTAATGAGATGTATTAGACACTTATCACTCGAAAGTCTCCAAGTGACTTACAACAATGTTAAAAACAAAAACAAATATGTCATACAATAAAACAACAACACTCCCGTATAGCCACAGGAAGCTTTGGCAGCATGCTAATAACAAACAAGATGATCTCAGTCTATCAAATACCTGGAAAAAAGCAAGTTCTTACCTGGCACCAAAAATATGTCAATGAAGGCGCCAGAAAGACCTCACTGAGGAGAGTATTCCACAGTTGAGGAGCTACAACTGAAAATACCCTCTCTCTTGTCACCATCCTCTGAGCCTCCTTAGAGGAGAGACCTGGAGAAGATCTAGGATTGGGGTAGGTTCATATCGTGGTCCTTAGCCATAAAGAGCTTCATAGATCAGAACTAGCACTTTGAATTGGCTTTTCAAACTGATTAACTCTTTGAGCAATTCAAAATGCTCTGAGGCAAACAAGCTTATTCTTTGGGAAACATGTACTGCCATCTGCATGTGGCTATGGATCTGGTTCAATGTGCTTCTGAGTTTCAGAATATATTTTGGAGAGATGAGTTCAGTACAGGCAGCAGGCATTACCTGCTCCTATGTAATTTTAAGCATTAAATTGGTGGGTCTCTCTAAAGGCTGTAGGAATCTAATAAAAGCCTTGTGGCCAAATAAACAAGACTTGCTGCAGAGCTAATTGTCAAAACAGCTTGCCTCAGCCAAGCCATTTCAGTAATTCATATTTTTTGATACACTAAATGGAAGGATAGTGATCGGCACCAAATGAAATGAGACACCTGATTTGGAGTGGTGGAAGAATAAAAATCTCTGTGACTGAACCATTTGAAGAAAACATCTTTGCAGGAAGTTCTGATCAATACCTTCACTCTTTGGTTTTAAAAAGTATCCGTTCTTAGTAAAGAGATAGCAGATAAAGCTGCCACCGAACTACAATAAATGTTCAAGAGGATGAACCTATGAACTGAGGGCAAATTAGTTCTGGATTTTTTCCCTGCTTCTGCAGCTACTGCTTCATGTGGAGATTTATGAGAGCATCTGGATTCAACAGAACTAAAACAGCAAGAATGTGCATCTAAGTGTTACTCAGCAAACAGGAGCACAACACAAGTACCTGGGCTGATCTTCCCAACCAGCCATCTGGAAAGCCAAACAAATAATCTGGCCTATATCAGTGACTTTCAGCTTGTGTAAGTATCTCTTTCCTGCCAGTGTGTTGTCCTGGGACATATTTGGCACAATAGCAACTGGGAATCCCACTACTCACATTATGAGTTGGTGTAACAGCTAATTGAACGAGGTCATGCTATCTAAACCAGCCCTCCCCAATAGATAACTAGTTCCCAAGGAAGACAACCAAAGGGTATGGTTTCAACAGCACAGAGTCTCCAGCAGAACACTCACATCTATTATCCAATCTCAGTGACAGGTCTCTGGTGATTCTTCTTTACTGAACATTGGTCATGTTGCAGGTCATCCACTAAAGACAATTCAGAACAAATCATTCATCTACATTGCTCTTTCAGGTCAGCATACAGAATTAGCTCTGCTTGTGTGTGTATGCACACACACACACACACATGCACACGCACACACACCCTGCACCAAATCCCACATATTACCAGAACCTGCCTAACTCTTCCTAAGAAGAACTAAAATTCCTATTCTAATAGGATCTATAGTATCTCCAACTGCTATCCACAGATATTTGCCTTGAGCTTTTAATGGCTGTTGCATACTATTTACAAACGACCCTTATGAAATCAAAATTGGCCTTTAGCTTATGGAATGGAAGTGTTGACCAGTGGGTCCAGTTTCTGATTAGGCCAAGGACTTTGTGTATGGCCTCATTAATGCTTTTGTGGGCATTTTCACACAAGACCATAAAAATACTTTTGAACCGCTGCTCCACAATCGTTTGTGAATATTGTTCATGTGGAGACAGAAGGAGAGAGTCAATTTTAAATATACCTTCCAGCCATAGTTTACATTACAGAGAAAAGGTACAAGGGATACAGTCAGCATCATCTGAAAAGGACCCACCTTGCCTCTGCTCTTATTTCTGTTGAACTTTAAAATGATAACAGATCCATAACTCATGGATTCTGGGAAGATGAAATCCCTGACTGACTGTAATGAACTTAAGAAAGGAAGAAAGGAAGACAGCTTTAGCTAACATTTTTTAAGTTGTACCTTTTTTGTCTCTACGACATCCACCTTAACACATATTAGCCTTGCCTGGATAACAATTAATTAGTCAACAATAAATGTAATATTTAAACCAGGTGGGCACCTCGTCTCACAGGGGCAACTGTCTCAATTTGATTACCTGTTAATTTACTTGCCAAGTCATCACCATTTCATTTTCTAAATAAAAATCTATCTATCAGACAAATCAATGAAGACTTACAATACTGCAAGCCTGCGCAAAATCAAGCCCTTAATCTAATTCGGGGGAGCCAGTAAGATGATCAGGCCCATTGCTTCAATCTCTTTTAATTAAGCTTGATTTTTTTTCCTGAATGGCACAGCAATTGGAGCTCCCACTTAGCTGGAGCCCTCCTGTTGTAGTGACTTATTCAATTCCTCCCAAGACCATGTTAACAGCCACTGCAGTGTAAAGTTCATACTAAATGCAAGTGGACCTTATATAGGCTAGTAGGTTTTGTATATACGTTTTGCATGTATCTGAATAAGACACATACATACATGCAATTCAGGCATTGGCATGATCTTTTCCACCTCTACACAACAAGGGCAGAGGGATGTTTACCGGCAGCTGAGGAAGAAGAGCAGCTGTGCTGCATGTGGGGTGGATGCCGCTGTTCAGAAAAGGCAGACAGAGTGTAGAGTAGGCAGTTCTTTGACTGCAAGGAGCGAGCGCTGCTGTTGAACGAGAGCTTTGAGAGACACCCGTGCAGCGCCTTCCACACCGTGCGCTATGATTTCAAACCAGCATCAATTGACATATCCTGTGAAGGAGACCTTGAAGCTGGTAAAGGTGAACAAGTGACAATAACTTTGCCTAATATTGAGGGTTCTACTCCACCAGTAACAGTTTTCAAAGGTTCCAAGAAGCCATACCAAAAGGAATGCATCTTGATTAACCATGACACCGGAGAATGTAGACTAGAGAAGCTTAGTAGCAATATCACTGTGAAGAAAACTAGAGGTAAAGGAAACAGTAAGGTCCAGTCTTGTACTGAGCAGTAGCAGCAGCAGCAGCTGCTAATGCGAAATGCAAATAAGATTCCGAACAGTCTTAAATGTTCTCCACCAAAAGAAAAGATGTCTCCACCTTCTCCTGTGGGTGATATTGAAAGAGAGCTAAAAGCAGAAGCCAAAGTTATAGAGCAGATGAGTAGCTCTGATAGGTCATCTGAGTCAAAGAGTTCATCCTCCTCATCAAGCAGTGAGAATAGCTCTAGTGACCCAGAAGATGAAGAGGCGAAGCCATCCCTTTCTCTGTCGATGTCACACCTACAACCACAGCTTCCTTTGATGGCTGTATCACAACAGGCCTTCCCAGATGTGGATCCTGTCAAACTAATCTCATCTCTTTTTTTGATCAGGTCACTAGCTTAGTAGATGGTGGAAATGCTGTAGATGCCATCTATCTAGATTTCAGCAAAGCGTCTGATAAAGTCCCCCACGACCTTTGGATTAGCAAACTGGTCAAATGCGGACTACATGGAAATACTGTCAGGTGGATTCACAACTGGTTGGAAAACCGTACTCAAAGAGTGGTCGTCGGTGGCTCTGCTTCGGACTGGAAGGAGGTCTCGAGTGGAGTGCCACAGGGTTCTGTCCTGGGGCCGATACTCTTCAACATTTTTATCAATGACTTAGACGATGGGGTGGAGGGAAGCCTTATGAAGTTTGTGGATGATACGAAACTGGGAGGGATAGCTAACACAATGGAAGACAGGAATAAAATCCAAAGGGACCTGGATAGACTAGAAAATTGGGCTGAAATTAATAAAATGAAATTCAATAAAGACAAATGCAGGATTCTGCATTTAGGCCACAAAAACAAAATGCACGGGTACAGGATGGGAAATACCCGGCTTAGCAGTAGTGCGTGTGAGAAGGACCTTGGAATTGTAGTGGATCGCAAGTTGAACATGACCCAGCAGCATGATGCTGCGGCAAAAAAGGCAAACGCGGTTTTGGGCTGCATAAACAGAGCTATAGTTTCCAGGTCGAGGGAAGTAATAGTCCCACTATATTCTGCATTGGTCAGACCTCATCTGGAATACTGCGTTCAGTTCTGGGCGCCTCATTTTAAGAAAGATATAGATAAGTTAGAGCGGGTTCAGAAGAGGGCGACGAGGATGATAGCCAGTATGGAGAACAAGTCTTATGAGGAAAGGTTGAAGGAACTTGGCATGTTCAGTCTGGTGAAGAGAAGGCTGAGGGGTGACATGATTGCACTCTTTAAGTACCTGAAGGGCTGTCACATAGAGGAGGGTACAGATTTGTTCTCTGCTGCCCCAGAGGGTAGGACTAGGTCTAATGGTTTTAAGTTGCAGGAGCATAGATTCAGATTGGACATTAGAAGGAACTTCTTGACAGTAAGGGCAGTTCGGCAATGGAACCGACTGCCTTGGGAGGTGGTGGGATCCCCTTCACTGGATGTCTTCAAGCAGAGGCTGGACAGCTATCTGCGGGAGATGCTCTAGCTGTGGATTTCCTGCTGTGAGCAGGGGGTTGGACTCGATGGCCTACAAGGCCCCTTCCAACTCTATGATTCTATGATTCTATATCACAGAAGTCGAGAGAGCAGTGGCCACTTGATGACCACACTACGGAATGATATCCAGTTGAGTAAATCTGGAAGTGACAGTGACGACTGAGGGCATTTGACATTATAAAGATACATCATTTCCCTGGCTGAAGATGAATTTGCATTTGTTTTGCACTGCGTATGGATGTATAAAAAACAGAGGAATGTTATCAACTTTGATAATAAAGTTGACTTAATTTTTCTGATGTGTTTCAAGTTCAGCAGCATTCCTTTTGTATGTAACTTACGTGGCACCTCTACACAACAGAAATATTTTCACTGCCTTGTCCCCTGATAAGCCAAGTTCATGGAAGGATGCAGCCTATTACATTATTTGGAATGAAGCCCAATGGTTGCTATTCATACATAAAGGGCTTCTTCTTCACCCTCCACTCTTTGCACTGCCCTCCCCCTGCAAGGTTAAATGGGAATGACTGAGATGAGATGTAAACCCAGCTGGAGGAAGCTAATAATAGTATGTTTGCTGGTGATTTGGAAAAGGTTACATGCCCAAACCCAGAAGGCATGGAGGAGTGTCAGGAGAGCCAAATGGAGATGCCATGTCTGTCATGGGTCCCATATAGCTAGGGAGAGCTCTGTACTTAGTATCGTTACACTTCTCCCCTAAAATAGAGGGGAAGAACTGGATCTTAAACTTCAGCTCTGCAAAGTACTTATAGTAATGATTAGGAATGTGAGCCAGAAACTCCTTGGTTCAAATCTTAACTCAGCGATGAACTGAGTGGCATTAGGCAAGCCACTCTCTCCCTGCCCCTAAGCTCCTTGCACCCCATGCTGTGCAATGCAACACAGAGATAACAACACCTACCTTATAATGTGATTGCAGTAGGGCCCCGCTTTCCGGCGTTCCACTTTCTGGCGTTCTGCTGATGCGGCGGCTTTCAATCAGGGGAAATTCCCCGTTTTAAAGCCAATTTTGCCGTTTTGCGGCATTTTGCGGCATTTTTGCGCAACGCAACCCATTAAAGTCAATGGGTTCCGCTTTACAGCGGGGGCCTGGTCCCTAACCCGCCGTATAAGCGGGGCCCTACTAAGATTATTGGGATAATGTAAGTGAAGTACTTGGTGTGCTCTATAAATGCTAATATTAATACTAACAGAAAGAAGTCTTGTTTTGGCCAACTTGGAAAGTTCATGGATTGAAAATTCATGGATTGAAAGTTCAAGGCCTCTGCATGCAAAGTGTGTGCTCTGTTGCTGAAACTATTGCCCCCAAATAATGACGATGAGAATGATACTACTACTGCTACTACTACTACTACTACTGCCTACCATCAGTACCACCATATTTACTGGGGTACACATCATCATTTCCCACAAATTCTGTATACCTATTAAATATTCATACAGTATCTCCTGGTATCTTCTCCCTTGATTGGGTGAAGCCACAGAGAGTTATTTTGCCTAGCTTCACTGGGAGAAATGAGTACTGAAAGACTAGGTCTGATTTTCCTAGGCGCTGCAGTACATTCCTTCACTGCAGCTAAGAAGAGAATCTGTTTGCCTATGGAAAGCGTGTGAAGATGCATAGGAGAAAATGTTTGCAATCCCTCCTGGTGGCATGAGGACTGAAGGCTGCATATTCCATTGCCCTGGATAATAGTGGAGTTCTAATGGTGTGTGTGAGAGAGGGACACAGAGAGAAGGAGAATGAATGACCTGTCTGGCTCCGTTTTTACCAATAGGGGTCCCAGAATTTGTAATGGGAGCTTACAGGAGAATTGCATGGAGATAATAATCTGTGAAGCTGAAGATACAAGGAACATGGAGCTAAAAAAGGAAACATGAAGCTGTCTGAAAGGCTATCTTGGAAAAAATGGAATGAAAGCTGCATGTGTCTCAAGGAGTCATCCCCAATGTCAAAGGAGAGCTTTAAAACTATGCAGATGTACATGCACACATGGAATGGAAACCCGAGGACACAGGTAGGCTGAGTGGTTCCTTCTGTACACTTTGTACCAGTCAAGTGACAATTGCTGCACAAATATTTTCTTCTTCTCTCCACCTCATCTCTTCTATTTGTGCACACATGCATTTGGCAAGGGCTTACTCTTCCTTTTCTTCTTCAGTTTAGTACCTGTTTTGTATTGCTGGCCTGTAGAGAATCCAAAGCACTTTTCCATGTGACTGTTAGACGCACACAGAGCTGCAGAACATGGAAGTATTTTATTCTGAAGCCACAGACCTTTTGCATTTAATGTAAGGGGGACCTTTAGCACCTTGGAACCACAGCATCTGGCCTGGCTGTAGATTGAAAAACAGTTGCCGCCCTTTGTCCAATGGCTTCGCGGAGAAGAAGGGAGAAGGAATTGGGCAGGGGGCGGGGGTTACCAGATTTCAAGATTTCTCCAAATAGAAAGAACTTTTTCATTCTTTCTTGCCTGGGGCTTGATGTTGGTTTCATAGGCATAGAAGGGGGTGACCAGAAAAGCCTCAGAACAAATGTGAGAGTGTGAACTAGACTATATCACTATTCTTCATCCAGTTAGCATAATACAAGGGGATGGGGATCATGGGGAGAAAGGCACATTGTTTTTCAAAAATCTGATAAAATGATCAAAAAGTTGCAATGTAAAAGGAAAGCATTTTGCCTCTCATTTCTTAGAACAAGAGGTCTTGCATCTTGGCACCTTCTGCCCTCCAAACAAAATATGAAGTGTGTACTTGATAGCATACTATTGTTACAACATACTAAAGCAAAGAAGAACTTATAGGCCCCTGCAATAGTACAGAAAAAAACCTCAAAAGTCTTCTCAGAAAAATATCTTCTGAGAAATTGCAGCCAGCTCTAACAGAAATTTGAAGAAAACAATTAAAAAGAAATGAAACAAATGAGATAAAATGAATGAGTAGCAGCTTCCTGAACTAAGCTTACTTCTCCCGCAACAAAGCTCCCCTCCTCCACCAAGCTCTCATGCAATGCAATTGTTGCTGGAAAAGGTTTTGGAGTATCACACAAAGACTAAAATGCAGATGGGGGACATTTTGACTATAGAGAATAGTAATCTCTACAAGAGTAATCTAAAAGCAAATTGCTTCACCCAACATATGTAGACATAAACTCTTAAGAAGAAGGGGGAAAAGAATAATTAATTATAAGTGTCCAGGGAGAGGAAATGGAATGAAAAATTGAGTCTTGAGTTATAAAAATAAGTAATTTTAGCAAACTTGCAGGAGGCTTATTATATTAATTAAACATTATTACAGTGAATGAGTTCGGGAGGGTTATGAAGTCTGGAGCTGGCAGTAAGTGTTCTCTGCTGTTGCCTGAGGCCACAATCATTCTCTGATATTAATCTTCTAAAGTACTCTAAATGCTGAAGAGATAAACACTTGAAATATGAAAATGTTTCTCCATCCCCACCCGCACAGCCGTTGACCCTGTGTCAACCCAAGATATTCACTAGATGCCCAGACAGCCTGTGCTTCTCTCCAAACCAGACTGTTCTGTAAGCGATACAGTTGCTTCAAGGCTCAGCAGCAGAGGAAACTGTGTGTGGAAGTTAGGGCCAAACCAGGCAGCTGTGTTTCTTGAACACACACTCATCAGTTTTATTATAAAGATTGGGGGGTACTTTTATCACTAAATGGACTGTGCAGGGGATACCTTGCCTCCCCGCACATTCTACTACATTACATCCCCATCACCACCACCCAGCCCTGAAACTCCCAAGGAGGGACATATCTTCAGCAGCACAGCACAGGGGAGGTAAAGCAGGGGAGGGGAAAGTTTCTCTCTCTCCACTGCACACTCAGTTTAGGGATAAAAGTAGGGATAAAAGCCTACTTTATAGCTAAACATGTCCACATAAGGGGCCTATTCCCATGTAACATTTTGCAGCATAGAGGATAGAAATAATGCATATCAGCATATATGTAAACATACACTTCCATGAAGCCATGTTTCCCCAATCAGTTTCTTGTATAACTTTTTCACAGAACAGGTGTTGAGTGCTAACTGTCCAAAATCCAAATTATTCACAGTTTCATTAACATATTGCATGAGTGATCTATTTGCATGACAATTTGACATGCATGAGCCTCAGATACCAGCAAAAGGTTGAATCAGAAATGACTGTAACAGCACAGAGTTTTTTTAGGACTCTGATATTTTGATTTACCGCATTTGATTTTGCCCTCCCCACTATATCCAGAACTAGATCCCATTCACCTGGAAAATCAATCACCTGGAACAGCCTTTCCCAACCAGTGTGCCTCCAGATGTTGTTGGACCACAATTCCCATCTTTTCTGACCATTGGCAATGCTGGCTGAGGCTGATGGGAGTTGTGGTCCAACAACATCTGGAGGCACACTGGTTGGGAAAGGCTGACCTGGAAGTATTGGGGATTTAGTTAGAAAATAAATCTTTCCTTCATCACTATGAAAGGGAATTCTGTGGTCAAATCCGTGGTTGTCAAAGTGTGTTTCAATTACTCAATGAGAAGATCAGTGAAGCTTCCAAGAGAAGTATCTCGCCACAGCTACTAGTCATCCCCTGCAATGTGAAGGTGCAGGGGAGTGTAGTGTGCTTGAGGGAATATTCTCCAGGAGCAATGATGAAGCCCAACAGGTCAGGACACTGCCCCACTTGAACTGAGAATGTGCTCTATAACATGCTCCAGAACCTGCTTCAATGCACTGGGGTTCTGTGGCAGATGCTTAAGAGCTGATTCACAGGAAATTTGATATGGAAAGTGTTTCCTGAAAACAGGAAGTTTGAAACCCATTGCTGCAAACAGAGACAGACACCTAACCAACCAAAATTCAAATGAATCATCAGCACTCTCTATCTAAGACACATTTTGCTCTTTCGGGTTCTGCCTAGCAGGCGGTACATTAACCTTCCTTTCAAGAGTCAGTCTAGTTATCACCACCAACAAATAGCTATCAGGGAGAAACTAATGGCTGGTTTTCAAAATACTGTCCTATTAGTCAAGACCCACTGGAAAGGTGAGGGGAATCAATAGGTTTATTGAATACCCATGCTCCTCACATACAGATGTTACAACGATCAGCACTAGTGCGCTCAGGCAGCCTCAGGGATAAAATTAAGCAGTGTGAAAGATTCCCCTCAAACAGCAGGGCCATTTCAAGTAATCCTTGGATTTGTGGTGTAAAATCTTAATGCACGTTCATAGAAAATGAGCAAGTACAGGCAAACGTTTCTTTGAAGCTAGCAAACCTCTCCTGTTCTTTCACAGTCCCATTTTGCGAGGGGGGGGGAGAGCATCAATCGCAGAACTACTTTCAAGAGAAGAGGAAACCAACCTTCAGCTGCTAGGCAAACCTAGGTTTTCTCACTGCACAAGGGCTCATATTGTAATAGTCTTTCTTGTTGACACAGTCCTAAAAAGGACTTCAGTTCTTTTGTCCAAGAGCATATACCTTTCTCTTAGTAGACATGCAGTATCAAATGCAAAGTTCAGGATTTTTTTTTAAACAGGCCCATGTGAATTCTAGTCTTAGGGATAAATACACAACTGCATAGCAGAAAAGCTGCCCAGTTCCAATTTAACAACTATATGCATTTTATTTATTTATATACTGTATTTAACAAAATGTATATGCCACTGGATTGTAAAAACCCCTAAGCAGTTTGCATATTGGAGAGTGGATACAAAAGAAGGCAAAACAACTGCGTTAAGTAGTAAGGCCTAAGTTAGCAAGTATGGGCCAAAGCTCCAAACTCTTCTAAATGCTGGGAAGATCACAGTGAGATTTTCTAGTTCCAAGCTATTTCAGAGCCAATTCAACAAAACAGAAAAAGCACATTGTTCAGTTCTCTTAGGATGGTACCATTCAACATGCCCTGTTGGGGAAGACTGCATATTATATTATATTGAATGCACCATGATGACAAAAGTACCATGCATGTGGAGAGTTAGCACATATCCTAATCTTCTCTTTGACATGCAAGCATTCCACCTGCAGCATGTTTTTTCCCATGAGACAGTATTGACCAATGTGATTTCCTGGGAGGGCTATACCATGTATTCTTTCTAAACATTATATAGCCACAAGAGTGGCTGTATACTATAGCCAGCGTGGATTTTTCACATTCCATAATGTTACATTGAAAATACGCCCCATGCCATTCTGATGCTTCCCATAAGCTCATTTAAAAACCAAACCTGACAAATCTTATAGTCCTGAACTCAGAAATGGTTGCTTAACAACCCTCTAAATTTTCATGGTGATACACAAAACAGTCAGAGAGAATCGAGAGTTCAAAATGTATAAAGAGAGGGGGGAAACCCAGACCCTTTTGGACTTTTTTCTGTCAGAGTTCTCAAAATTTGTTGAAATTAATTAAAAATCAGTCATGCTCACAGAGTACCTGTAATCCTATTACTGACCTTGCCCCATACTCTGACCTTCACCTTCTGCTGTTTAAAAGTTAAAAAAGTGGCTGGCTGATTTTTAATTAATTAAAAAAAATTATCATTGAACTGAATGATAACATTGGGCATGCTCAGTAAGAACCAACTGTCAGTGTTCTAAAAGCTGTAGACTCACAGCTGCTTGACTTGGCTAATCAGGGGGCCACACCCACGCCAGACCTTTATTTCACTTGAGACAGTCATAGCTTCCCCCAAACAATCCTGGGAAGTGTAGTTTGTGAAGGGTGCTAAGAGAAGACTCCTATTCCCCTGACAGAGCTCCAGTGGCCAGAGTAGTTTAACAGTCAGCCAGCCTGACTGAAGCTCTGTGAGGGGAACAGGGTGTCTCCTAGCAATTCTCAGCACCCTTCACTAACCACACTTCCCAGGGCTCTTTGAGAGAAGCCATGACTGTTTAAAGGGAAATAAAGGTCTGGTGTGGATGTGGCCACCTTTCGTTTAAATTTGGGTTAGAGACTACATGTGCCTGCTGTAAAATAAAAAGGTGAGGGAAACACTGACAAAGAATGATACTGTTCACAGTGTTTTTCTTTTGGAAAGGAAAGGGGCTTCCCCTCTGCCCAGTGCTCACCCACCCAATCTCCTCCCCTCCCCCTCCCCCTCCCCCTCCCCTCCCTCAGGTCAGTTTCACCTACCCTAAACATGATTGCACGGAAATAAATCCCATTGAATTCAAAAAGTATGCAAATAATCAAACCCACCCTCCCTTGTCCTCCCTTCTATCCCCTCCCTCTTGCCCCTTCCCTCCCCCTTCCCTCCCCATCCACTTCCAATCCCCTCATCCCCTGCTCCCCCTCCCCCTCCCCATGGTCAGTTTGACCTAGTTTAAGCATGATTGCACGGGAGTAAATTCCACTGAACTCAATAAGCGTGCAAATGATCAAACCTGCCTTCCCCTTCTCCTTCCTCTTATCACTTCCCTGTTGCCCCTCCCCTCTCCCTTCCTTTGTCCCCCCTTCCAATTCCCTCTTTCCACTCCCCTCTCCCCTCCCTTTCTCCTTCCCTCTCCTGTGAGGGGAACAGGGTGTCTCCTAGCAATTCTCAGCACCCTTCACTAACCACACTTCCCAGGGCTCTTTGAGAGAAGCCATGACTGTTTAAAGGGAAATAAAGGTCTGGTGTGGATGTGGCCACCTTTCGTTTAAATTTGGGTTAGAGACTACATGTGCCTGCTGTAAAATAAAAAGGTGAGGGAAACACTGACAAAGAATGATACTGTTCACAGTGTTTTTCTTTTGGAAAGGAAAGGGGCTTCCCCTCTGCCCAGTGCTCACCCACCCAATCTCCTCCCCTCCCCCTCCCCCTCCCCCTCCCCTCCCTCAGGTCAGTTTCACCTACCCTAAACATGATTGCACGGAAATAAATCCCATTGAATTCAAAAAGTATGCAAATAATCAAACCCACCCTCCCTTGTCCTCCCTTTTATCCCCTCCCTCTTGCCCCTTCCCTCCCCCTTCCCTCCCCATCCACTTCCAATCCCCTCATCCCCTGCTCCCCCTCCCCCTCCCCATGGTCAGTTTGACCTAGTTTAAGCATGATTGCACGGGAGTAAATTCCACTGAACTCAATAAGCGTGCAAATGATCAAACCTGCCTTCCCCTTCTCCTTCCTCTTATCACTTCCCTGTTGCCCCTCCCCTCTCCCTTCCTTTGTCCCCCCTTCCAATTCCCTCTTTCCACTCCCCTCTCCCCTCCCTTTCTCCTTCCCTCTCCTCTCCCCTCCCCCTCCTCCTCCCCCATGGTCTGTTTAACCTATCCTAAGTGGTGTAGTGGTTAGAGTATTGGACTACGACCTGGGAGACCAGGGTTTGAATCCCCACACAGCCACAAAGCTCATTGGGTGAGCTTTGGCCAGTCACTGCCTCTCAGCCTTAGAGGAAAGCAATGGTAAACCACCTCTGAATACCGCTTATCATGAAAACCCTATGCATAGGGTCACCATGAGTCAGGATTGACTCGAAGACAGTCCATGTCCATTTCAGCCATGATTCCATGGGAGAAAATCCCACTGAACTCAATAAGTATGCAAATGATCAGACCTGCCTTTCCCCTCCTCCTCTCTCCCCTTCCTCCCCTCCCCATACCTTGTGGTCAGTTTCACCTATCCTAAGCATGATTATGAACTCAATAAGCATGCAAATTATCAATCCATTCTCAGCAAGTTTGCACAGGAGCCCATTTCTTACCTTCCATATTAAAAAGCACAGAAATTCACTCATAGGCAAAAAACCTTGCGGTTTAAGAACGTACCTATAGCCCACAGATATTTCTATCAAACTTTAAAAAGCAGAGAAATTGGGCAGCTATAGTCAATGCACCAGGGGAGCAGGAGACCTGAACTCCTCTCTGAGATATTGGACTGCCCTACAAATTGGTCAAAATACAAACACCATTTGGGTTGGTCTTTCACAGTCCAATCCACTTCCTGTGTAGCTCGGAAGAATTTGGTAACATGCGCCTCTGAGCATATGGTGAGAGGTGGCAACACCTGCAATCAGCCCAAATAAGAGAAACAAGACATGTGTTGTGCTCATCTTGTTTTAGCAGGGAGGAAGCAACAATATCTATCCATCCATCTATCCATCCATCTATCCATCCATCTATATATCCCACCCTTCCTCCTAGCAGGAGCCCAGGGCGGCAAACAGAAGCGCTAAGAACACTTTAAACCATCATAAAAGCAGACTTTAAAATACATTAAAACAAAACAACCTTAAAAACATTTAAAAAAAAAAACTTTAAAAGCATCTTTTTAAAAAGGGTTAAAAACATTATTAAAAAAACATTGACAAGCAATTCTAACACCGACGCAGACTGGGATAAGTCTCAACTTAAAAGGCTTGTTGAAAGAGGAAAGTCTTCAAACGATGTGGAAAAGATAGAAGAAATGGCACCTGCCTAATATTTAAGGGGAGGGAATTCCACAGGGTAGGTGCTGCCACAGTAAAGGTCCGTTTCCTATATTGTGCAGAACAAACCTCCTGATAAGATGGTATCTGCAGGAGGCCCTCACCTGCAGAGTCCAGTAATTGATTGGGTATATAAGGGGTAACACAGTCTTTCAGGTATCCTGGTCCCAAGCTGTATAGGGATTTGTACACCAAAACCAGAACCTTGAACTTGGCCCAGTAGAAAATGGGCAGCCAGTGCAATTCTTTCAGGAGTGGGGTGACATGTTGGTGATACCCTGCCCCAGTGAGCAGTCTCGCCGCCGCATTTTGCACCAGCTGCAGCTTCCGGACCAACCTCAAGGGCAGCCCCACATAGAGCGCATTACGGTAATCCAGCCTGGAGGTTATCAGTGCGTGGACAACAGTGGTCAGGCTATCCTGGTCCAGAAATGGCCACAGCTGTCTTACCAGCCAAAGCTAGTAAAAGGACTCCTAGCCATGGAGGTCACCTGGGCCTCTAGTAACAAAGGTGGATCCAGGAGCACCCCCAGACTACAGACCTGCTCTTTCTGAGGGAGTACAACCCCATCCAAAGCAGGCAGGTGACCAATTATCCGAACTCGGGAACCACCAACTCACAGTGCCTCCGTCTTGCTAGGATTCAGACTCAGTTTATTGGTCCTCGTCCAGCCCACCACCGAGTCCAGGCAGCGCTCTAGGGTTTGCACAGCCTCTCCTGATTCAGATGTTATGGAGAAATAAAGCTGGGTATCATCAGCGTACTGCTGACACCTCGCCCCAAAGCTGCTGATGACTGCTCCCAAGGGCTTCATATAGATGTTAAACAGCATGGGGGACAAGATGGTACCCTGCAGCACCCCACCGCACGACTGCCAGGGGGCCGAAAGACTGTCACCCAACGCTATTCTCTGAGAGCGCCCTTGGAGATAGGATTGGAACCACTGTAAAACAGTGCCTCCAATACCCATCTCACCAAGTTGGCCCAGAAAGATACCATAGTCAATGGTATCAAAAGCCGTTGAGAGATCAAGTAAGAATAACAGGGTAGCACTCCCCCTGTCCTTCTCCCAATAAAGGTCATCCATCAGGGCAACCAAGGCTGATTCAGTCCCATAACCAGGCCTGAACCCAGACTGAGATGGGTCAAGATAATCTGTTTCATCCAAAAGTACTTGCAATTGCTGTGCCACAACCCTCTCAATCACCTTCTCTAAAAAGGGGGTATTTGCAACCGGTCGACAGTTGTCTCAAACCAATGGGTCCAGGGTGGGCTTTTTCAGGAGTGGTCAGATCACTGCCTCTTTCAAGGTGGCTGGAACCACTCCCTCCCGCAATGATGTGTTGACCACACCCTGGATCCACCCGATCAGACCCCCTCAGCATGCTTTAATAAGCCAAGAAGGGCAAGGGTTGAGAGGACAATATTATATATTAAGATATATTATATTATTATATATTAAGATACAGTTGATATAGTTCAGATAGTCACTTTAAATATGTTTGATTTACTTAGCAATTTTAGTGAAGTTTCCTATAGTAAATCATTTTCTTTTGCTTCTGTTTCTGTGAATATGTGAAGCACAGCAACACTTTGCAAACTATACACTAAAAAAACTCCAAAAACAATTGTGGAATAATAGCACTCACTATTCTGCAGAATAGTCTCTAGTGGACATCCAGAGTGTTTCAGTTTGCACAAGATGAAACAGTGGGAGGGGAAATATATTCTCGCAAAATTCTAGGTGTGCTCTATGTTTTTGATTGACCATGCACACCTTTCCTTAAACGAAGTGGTTTAAACATAGCAGGCTGACATGCATCTTTGGTAGACCAAGTTTGTTTTTTTCAACAGCTAGAGTCGTTGCTTAAGTAGCGACATATTGTAATCGGTCTGATTTTACATCAAACTGCAGTTTCAGATTCAACTGTTAATGCACCCAAAATAGAAACCGAATATAACCTCCAATTTTAAACACAAAAGGCTGTCTTCTCCATCATAAGACTCTGACCAATAAAAAGGCTTTGAAATTAATAAAAATAAATTTGTTACAGGTTTCTAGGATGAATAATGAGGGAGATAAAATTTTCTTGATTCGATTCTCTGTAGAAACAGTAGTAACACAGGAAAGAAGCAAAGTAAGAAGAACACCAACAAACATACAAAAATGTAATTCTCCATCTTTGGAGATGGCAGATGACACCACTCAACATATGCTCAGAGGTATATGTGACCATGTTCTTCCAAGCTACATAGGAAGTGGATTGGACTGTGAAAGACCAACCCAAACTGTGTTTGCATTTTGACAACTTTGTAGGGCAGTACAATATCTCAGAGAGGAGTTCAGGTCTCCTGCTCCCCTGGTGCATTCACTATAGCTGCCCAATTTCTCTGCTTTTTAAAGTTTGATAGAAATACCTGTGGGCTATAGGTATGTTCTTAAACCGCAAGGTTTTTTGCCTAATAGTGAATATACATCTGAATGATAATCTCTATCTGAAAGCAGTGTGGTATTTCTTCATAATTACTCAGTATCCCTAAAAAGGCAGAATATTCATAGAATTTTGAAGGTATGCTTCAGGAATTTATTATTTTCTCCCATAATGCATGTGTCATGCATAACATGTCTGTTCGTTTAGAGATTAAATGAATTGGCTTACCTGGATAGGCCTCGATGTCTGGTCCCAAATGACTAGTCCAGGTGTTTCTTGAATGAAAAGTCCACGTAAATCCTGTAGTTGTATCATGCGTCCAACCACAAATGTCTCCAGGAAGATCAAAGTTGCAGTTGAATCCCACAGGAATCTGGAAATCTTATAACAAGAACAGCACAACATAAAAACAGGATCAAAGGAAAGCCAGTCACAGAGAAACGCTATTTAATAACTAACATAGTGGGCAAATCATAAATAGCTGAGGAAGTATGAAGTCTCTGGCATGTGAGTGTGCATATTCTCTCTCTCTTTCGCTGCTTCATGATACTTTTAACGTGTCTCATGTTTCGACAGCTCTTTGGAATCAGTCTTACGTTCCAAATCATCAAAATGTACATATCCACATCTCAGCTAAATAAATATAAATGAAAGCACCAAATGCTTCCATTCTCGCTAATGAGCACTTTCTCCTCTAGAAGACGATGTTCTCTCCAGCTGCACTGCACCATTCCATAACGGAGCACAAATTAAAAGAAAGAAAAGAAGCCAAAAATACTGCAAGAAGCCTCAGCATTTCTGGTTACTGAATAATTATCAAAACACCACAGGACTAAGTTCTAGCCCATGATGGTGGTCTTAACAGCTGCAATTGTTGGAGATCTTCTTGAATTCTTCCTATTAAATCTTTCCCTGGGGGTGGATTTTCAATAATTTCTATTCACTGTTTTTTCTTTTGGTCCATATTCAACTTACTTCTTGTGCTGGCAGAAGCCAGCGCAAGGATTCCTGCAATGGGATTTCCCCCCCTCCACCCAACACCCCGATCACACTCCCCAAATCTGCTGTAAAGAGTTGGGAGAACACCCAGAACAGCACACAGGGAGGAGAGGGGAGATAATTCCATTGGGCAAATCTTCTTAGCACTACGTTGAATACAACCCTTTGAGTTTTGAATTTTCTTTGATGTTTCTGCTTTTGTGTTCTGGACTTTTCAGTCCACAAGTCAAGTAAGCACAGCAGGACTCTGGCAGACACCTAGAGCTACATATTCAGAGACCTTGCCAGGCAATGCAGTGACACTTTTGCAAACAATTACTGGTGATATGTCCTGAATTAAGGTGTCTTTGTTAAATTTGTAGGACTCTGTGAACAGATTAAAAAGAGAATTTATATGGTGGCGACGTGTATTTACAGTAGAGGATTTGAAGGCAACTAAGATGAAAGCAATCAATCTACAGGCAGATAATGCTTCTCTCAAGCCAAGGTATAAGAAACAATTTCAGAATTTGTGGGGTGCAAGAGTGAGAAGAACAAGGAGACTCCACCAAGTTTGTGGCTAATCTTTTTCGTGAACTACTGACATTGCTGATTGGTTATTTGTTAAGTACTGAACTAGTCCTCAGTCTCCTGTTCCCCAATCTACAGATAACAATTGGCTGAGAGCCTTTATAGTGAAGCTGCTCAAGTTGCCCACTAAAAAAGATCCTTTTAAGTGTGCAATGGATAAGGATGAATAGAGATGGAGCCTTAGCACTTGCAAACTCCTGATCTCTCCAGAATATGTGAAAGAGTTAGTTGAATCCCAAAGATCATTAATGGCAGCCATTCTTATGGGAAAGGACCACAGCGTGCCTTTTCATATTAGATTTCCAACCATTTTCTGTCTTCATCATAACAGCTTTACACAACACAATGGAAGAGGACACTGGTTTATGTACAGAGGTTTAATATTGCTTTCATATGGAGTAAGAGGCACGGTCTAACAAGGCTTTAACCTGTTTGTCTTCTTTTATTGCTCCCCTTTCCTCTGTTTCCCTCTTTTTGCCCTTGATAACTGGTGGTGATGAATGCATAAAGCATGTTATGTTAGCCCAGTCAACATCTAGCTCTTATGAATTATAGTAAGAGAAAACGTAAATTCAGTCTTCCCTAAATTGTAAGCCAAGCATGTTAGGGCAAACAAGTAGTCTTGCCTTTCTTTCTTTTTTATTTATTTATTGTGGCTCCTTCCTTCTCCTCTTAATTGCAATAATGGTACCACTAGTATTCTTTTAACTTCTCTCCACCCCCCAAAAAGTGTAGTTGTACTTTTTTTTATGAGGGCAGATGAAGCATCCCCAGGTTGGTGAGTGATGCCCCTGGTCTGGAAGCACTACAGAATGTCTAGCTCACATACAGCTTGTGCATATATCATTGGGACCCATTGTGGGCTGCCCTAGAGTTGTAAATTAGGCCCGTTATTTAATTGGCTGCACTAGAATCCACTCATACTTGTGGAGAAAAGGTGGTAACACAACTATTGTTGTGACTAGATAAGCGTGGCAGATACTAACTCAACAATTTGATCCTTATGCTCATGCTAAATTAACCATATGGTGCAATCTTGACTTGAAAATCATGAGGAAACCATGTATTTGGGAAAGGTAAGCCCAGTGTAAGATTTTCACTCTCAGTCAACTTGTGCGACTGGATGAGGAGTTTCTTTCAAGAAGTTGTAAGATAAGTACCAGCTGCCTAAGGCTGACAACTGCCAATGTTTAGAGTTGAATGATCTGAATGGTCTCCATTTGAAATAAATGAATAAATCCCTTCAAGTAGAACACTAGCATGTCAGGGAGAAGATTAGGCTGAAACATGTCAATGTAAATTAGCCAAATAATGTGGATGCTCCCAGATCATTTGATAAATGAGATTGGAAAGGAGCCTTCTTCCAGAAGCTACTCAAGACAATATACGGATAGCTCAGGTCAATACATGGTGAACAAAAATACATCATGGCAGTTGTCTTTAAAAATACCGCTTAACAATACAGTAAAGCAATGCAGCATTTCGTGAAGTCACTCACTCCTTGCTATTAAATAAGAACAGACTTCTGACCAAGCCTCTCTAGAGCTTCAACTGTCACTAGTAATATTATCCTGCAATCTTCAGTTTTCTCAGCTAAGAAGCTGAAGGAAAAACAAGAGCAATCACTTAGGTGCAAACTCATTATTGACAACAATATAACTGGAATAGCCGACCTGAAGCTCAGAGCTTAGATGTGCTCCCAAGCAGTTCACGGCTGACTCTTACCCAACTTAAGGAAGAGACAGTCCAAGAAAGAGAAACAATTTACTCTCTCTCCAGCCAAGGAGAGGCTAGGGTGGGAGTTAGTGCACATCCTATACTTGTCACAGGGATGCTGCCAAAAAGTGAATCCCCATTCCACACACTCAGTTTCTCTACAAGACCCTACTTTGGGATTTGGGTGCTGCAGTCACATTTAATGTGATTCTTTAAGCTTTCACCAGAAAAATGGTGTGTGTGTGTGTGTGTGTGCGCGTGCGTGCATACGCGTGCATGCGTGAAGGCTCATAAAACAATCACAATGTTAAGTACTAAATGTTATGGTGGTGGAGGTGGGGGGGCTGTATGGTGAACTTGCTATAGGGGGTACCATTTTTGTGACATTGGCATGGCAAAGGTAGCATGAGCTCTGGCCCTAGGACTGAGCAAGCTCTGGAGATAGAACCTGGTAGGGGATATTAGTGATGGCTATGTCAACAGCTTGGCTGTAATAGGATCCAAACCTGAAGCTCCCTTGGGATTGTAAGCTGGGACAGAGGGATGGAAGGTAGGAGAAATCTGGCTAGGGCTCTTAACTGAATTGTGGGGAAAGCAGGAGATGTAAGGTATGTGAGAAACAGTGTGAGAGAGGGGTCTGGTGCAACAGGCCATTGGCTATCAAGCCAGGACCTTGTCTTTGCTCTGAAGGAAATGGAAAGAAGAGGAGATGGGAAAATAGGACCCAAGAGATCATGAGTTGTCTCCTGACTTCATGGTGGTGGTGGTGGTAGTGGTAGGTGAGGTCCCAGTGTTAACTATAAAGACTTTTTCTACCTACAAGTTCCTGCAGGCTGTGACAGCAAGATTTCAGAAGGAATGGTAAAGCAACCTCTTCTGCTGAGGCCATTCTCTCTATTTTCCTTTGGGTACGACTGCTCAGGCTGAAGGGAGTTTGAAACCTTCACAAGAGGCAGTTGTGTCACTTAACCATATAAACATTTCTGTCTTTGCCCTAAACTTCTTAATATAATAGTTTTGGCCCAGTAAGTACCTCCATTCTCCAAACAGCCATCACCACACTCCATTGCCTCTTCATCAGTGGGAAACTGAGTGGTAGTCTCCTCGCTCTTCAAGGTGGGCTGCAGAGTCTCTGCAGTGGACTTTACATCTGCATTTAAAATAGGGAGGGGGGAAGAGGACAAAGACTGAAAATTTCACTGGATTCAGAAAGAAGGCAGATTGGTCAGCAACGCTGTGTGGATGGAAGGGAAGACTGGTCTCCTGTGTAGTATGCAGTTTCACTCACTTCAGAGAATGTAGTAGGGAATGTATCCAAATCCCAGTCACAAGGGTCACTTAAAGAACAAAAATACCTCTGTATTTTGTGAAGTTGCTCATTCCACTGTCGTACACTCAATTGTTATGCTAAACTATTTCTCAGAAACCTCTGGCATGTGGAGCACCAAGTTCCCACTTGCTTTCTGCCTGTGGCATGCTGCAATCAGAAGATGGAGGGTTCCACAGTAAAAGGGTCAATATGGTTTAATTTGAGGAGAATTCTTGCCTTACGTGAGGAGTCACACTAGATTAGTTTTACTTGAATTATTGAGCCAAGAAGTACCTGGCTCTAATTTGCTGTCCTGGAGGTAAAACCTGAGACTAGGCCAGTTACTTTGCACCCAAACACCAGCATCATGGTGGCTATCAACATCCCAGTCCTGGCAAAGCATATTTCCTTATGGCACTCTGCATCTCAAGCATCACTCCTTACAGCATTTTGCTTCTCAAGTATGGTGACAAGAACTGTTGCAGCCACCACTGGATATGAGGTATGAAGCAATGGGAAGAGAAAGAGGTAGATATTCATAAGGCCAGTTATAGAGAGAGAGCTGATGTGGCATATGATCCTATGAAGATACCAAGAGAGTCAGCCCTATGTTTCTACAAGGACACCAACAGAATGAGGGATGTTTATCCCAACAGGAAGCATGCCTTAGAAATAGATCAGAACTAAAAGGAGGAGAAATCTCCAGATAAATTTTAACCATCAGAATAATGAATTCTTACTCACAGCATCCAGGTCATGGAACCTAACAAAAAGCTTTCTTTATGTGCAGGGTAATAAGGTAAGGAAAGAAAAGTTTCCCACATGCCACAGATGTCAACATGGCTCAAATCACTTGTAAAGCTTGATTTACAGATGTAGAGGAAAGAAGGAATTCTTTCATCTTTGGACTCCAACGGACAACAATCTCCTTTATACTTATGTTCTTACTGGTTTTGGGTTTTGTTTTAAATAGCAAGGAAGTTTACATATTCTGCCTTCAGAAAAATTGAGATCGCAGGCAACACATTCTTTTCCTTTCATAAAAAGAATAAAACACGAAAAAGACACATAGACACCCCAAACATGGCAACGTAGAGGAACAAGTCACTCAGCACCATAAATGATGCGACTACAGAAGGGATTAAAAAAAAATTCTAGTGTACTATGGCTCTTTCCAGACAAGCATCTGGTTTCACACTTTGGCCATACACTTTATCCCACTACAACTTTAAAAAAAAGACCCCAGGAAACTACCTAATGGCAGGTGTCATGGGCAATTTACACCACAAACAAATGAAGTTAAGATCAACAGAAACGTTTATTACAGACACTTGCTGCTTTACTTAAGGATTAGGCTGGAAGGGCATTTTGAAGAATCTATATCCCTAACCTCAGGAAAAATTTGTATGATACAAGACTATTCAAATGCAGTGCCAAAACAAACATCAAAGATGATGCGATATGGGACTTCCGGGAAGGGTGACTTCACCTGTGCCTGCCTCTGAGTTGAGCTCTCGTCTCAGAAGAAGCTTTTTCAGTTTTAAAATCAGTCAGAACGGGTTTTTTTTGACTGGTAAAGATTTTCTCCCGGGAAGGGAGAAACGTAGAGATTAACCACTGAAGCTTGTGTTTGTTGGGGGGGACTGGATTTCATTAGTTTATGAAAGAAGGTTCAGCCAGCAACGCCGGACGGACTTCCAACCAAGCTCCAACTGATTAAGCGAACGTTTATTTTTTCTTTAAAGATAAACGGATTTTAACAGGCAAGCATCCTTCTTTCTATTTTTATCATCTGGCTTAAATTGTTGCAACAAAAAGAGATTTGTCAATGAATCAGCTATAAAGAATCCTGGGTGAGTTATAACTCTTCTATTTCATTCACGAAATTAAGGAGGAAAGAAATCGAAACAGCTTATCTTTGTTTTTATTGCAAAAAGCTGGCCTGGAATGTGCATTTTAAAGATATAAACGGATGAGCGATTTTTATTCCGAGGAGAAAAAAAATAAATAAATCTGATTTATGAACTTTTGAATATTATATGTCTGGGACTATTTTATTTCATTTTGACGAATCTGCTTGTTCTCGACGCCACTAGCTGTTTTTAATGCTGTGAACTAAATTTGTTTTGCATTCCTGAACATATAAGAGATAAGGCAGGCTGTGCTGTCTACACTATGATGTCATCAAGCTTGGAATATTAACCCCTTTGTTGCTGGAATAAGAAGTGGTGTTTTTTTTCTTCGTGGTTTTAAAAATGGCAATCAAGAAAGCTGAGAGCCTGGAAGTAAATATGTTTCAGAAAATAATGGATGAGACTGAGATAACGAAACAAACCCTGAGACAGGGTAGACAGGAGATGAAAATTGAATTTGGCATAATAAAGCAGGAGCTTAAGCAAATAGAGGATTTTGTGAAAGGGGAAGTTGATGAGATCAGAGATATAACTGGACAAGCATCAGAAAATGAAAAAAGAAAAATTAAAGGGAAGATGCAAGCCCTGGAGATTGGATCAAATGTGGAACTGGAAAAAGATTTGGAGTTTATGGATATTAGAGATAAAGTTTACTGTTTGGAATTCAGCGTTGTCCTTGAAGAAATTAATGAAGATATCAGAAATAAAGTTATCAATGTCTTGGATAAACCTCTGGACTGGAATGATGTGATGGAGCTTGACATAGAAAAAATCTACAGAATTAATTACAGATATGTGACAATGGAAAAACTTTCAAGAGATGTGCCAGTGCATTTTGTAAAAAAGAAGAACAGAGATATGATTTTACAACAATATTTCAGCAACACATTCAGAATTGATGGCAAGGAATTATTTGTGATGAAGGAAATTCCCATCAGACTCCTATTATTTGACTATGGCTATGACAGCAAGATTATTATGGGACACTGATAATGGAAGAATGGCTACTGAAATTACTGGACCTATGGGACACTGATAATGGAAGAATGGCTATTGAAATTACTGGACTTAACAGGATTATTATGGATGCAAGGATGGAAGATGGAAGATGGAATTAACACTGATAATGGAAGAATGGCTATTGAAATTATTGGACTTAATAGATTTGATGAGATGGATTAATTGACATGCTTATTTGGATAAAAAGCGATAGATATATTTCTCAAGGAGTTGAAACCTCTCTTTGACTTTTTGTGGAAAGAATAAAGTGATGTTTATGAGATTTGATGATTAATTAAGATAACTACTGGAGGAAAGTGATTTTGTAATATAATTTAAGAGACAGGTTTGTTATATATTGTAGACCTATAACTGATTTGTGACAAATCGGAAGTCAAAATTTTATTTTGTTGTTTAGTTTGTGTTTTTGTTTTGTTTTGTTTTTGAAAATTTGAATAAAAATTAATGATAAAAAAAAAAGATGTTGCGATATGGAAACAGTAATTATGAACCAAGGAAACACAAATTCTGTGAAAGAAATAAACTATGAAAATCAATGGCCCTGGTAAGAATTTCACTGTTTTGCATAGTGTGCTCACTGGTTTCATCTTGTGCTCAATTAACTGAGCTTTTACATAATTTTAAAGTTTTTGGTACTAGTGACAGGGATAGAGAGGTATGGGTAAGTCAGAGGCAGGTAGGCTTAAAGGAGAGAAGCATACAGACCACTACACATCAGCCTTTGCACGTGCTGCCATGTGGGTCAAATGAGACTGCAGTGCAGATGGGTACTGATAAAGCACTCATCTCATTGCTTCATGACATGTCCAACTAGCTGTTCAGCACATGAGCCAAGTACCGAGTCTAAACTGCTCAACATTAGCCTATGCAAAGGGTGATGTGAGTATGTCCCATGACTGGAAACCAGGAGACAGACAAGTAATACACTGACATTCTGCTCCTTGAATACTGAAGCCATTAACAGATACTGCCTGCATGTTGTCAGAGAGATATCCATAACCATGAAAACTAGGAATTTGTGCTTGCTTGTTTTTAAAAAACAGAATCAGAGATTCTTAAGAATCAAAATCCAGCAGATGTCAGACCATGGAACTCTACATGAAAGGAGTTGGCTACGTATCTTCCAGTTATCATTAAATAAAATTAAAAGCTGAAGGAAATTGCTTTAAACACCTTTCTGTTTACATGGAGCTTTTATGACTTTTGCCACTAAGGCACATATGGTCTCCTCTGGCTTTTAGCAGGATTCTATGCAACCTCAAACTTGCCGAATTTGTAAGTTCAAATTTGTTCTATTACCAACTAACTCCAAAGGCATCTGAGAGCAGATTATATGCAAGGAATTGAACAAAAGGAGTATTAAAAATACCCATTGAAAACAAGAAGCCCAAAGCAAAAAGTCAAGACACAGTAAACTGTTTCCCCGGTGCACAGAGATTTACAGTAGGAACCCAATCATGATGTAAGCGATCTTTGGACAGGAAAAGCCCCATGCTGTGCCTGCATCCTCTGCTGGTATAATTTAGAGTCTCTCCAGTGTCTTGCATGGTCAATAGAGCTGTGCAGATTTCATGGAAGAATAAAGCAAAATTACCACAGCAGCAGGACAGGCAGCATGCTCTAAGAATAGACAGCGAGTAAAAGATGGCCTCGCTCCTGCTGCTGTGCGGTGTATGTGCTGCAAGAGGCATCTGTGGATCCTGTTACAAAGCTGTTAAGCAATAGAAACCAGATGTTTGGAAGTTCAAAGGAGGAAAGATCAGTCACGAGCTAATGTTCGTCAATCTTCAGAGGGAAAAAAATGTTGGCAGGTCCTTGAAACAAGCCAGCTGTTGACCTACTACTTCAGTTCCACACACACACCCCAAATACCAGTCACTAAATTAGGTCCTGAACCTAGCCTCTACTTGGGCTACTTCCACAAATATTTCCCATACTCAAAACCAAATTTTTCAGTATGAAGAACAAGTGTGCAAGTTTATATCTGAAGTGGTCATTTAATGCATGTTTGAGTCAATAAGACTTACCTATTGTGTCAAAAACAAGGCCAAAGTGTTGTCACACCTCACAATTCCGCGACATCTAGAATTGTTCTGCAAATATGCTCTTCAAACAGACCTTAAAGCTCTTGGATTTGAAACTCAAATTGATTTTTGTAGGTGTTGTTTAAGTCAATTAACAGGCCTCAGACTGTGAGATGTAATATGGTGACTGTCAGGCAAAGCATGAGGTTCTCATTGATTCCACTCATAGGGCAGCTTCATCAATCCAGAAGGAAGCTTACCACTTTTCTGTACAAAGTCCTAGTTCTAACTGTGTTGGTAAACCTGTGCCTAAGCTGTACCACTTCAGACTGCATGCTGGGGCTCACCTGACTGAATACTCCACCACAACCACACAAAACCCCTACCATAGCAGGGAGAAGACTGGGATAGTACATCTGGTGTTCTACAGCTGGGGTTGCATAGAGAACCATTCAGTCCCATCATGCAGCCTGAAGTGGTACAGTCCAGACACAGGCTTATCACCTCAGTGAGAACGAAGAAAGAATAGGAGGTCACAGTATTTTCTCCCTGTATTGTTTGCCAGTGTGGAAGGAAAGCGGAACATCATCATTTTTTTCACCACAAGTTCTTTGTTCCACCAGGGTCTTCCATCCAATAATCTTAAAGCAAGCAGTGCTCCTATTCCTCTCTCTCTCGTTTCTGATTAACCTGACTGTCCCTATGACAAGGGACAGTCCCTGTGCACTCTGCCTGTCTTTGCTATATCTTCATATATTATCAAGCTCATGAAGTAACTGCCCAAAAAGTCCTCCCCCATGGATAGCCTTCATACTGTGATAACATATTTATATACAGATCATGGAATTGCACAGTACCTCTATCTGGACAGCATTGTTGATGACCACAAAAACTCTTGAGTGAGAAGAGGCATGCTATGACAAACTATTTTAGGTTTGAGGTATAGACATTTCCTGTTGAGTAAATAAAAACTCAGAAGTAGGCTTGCACAGTATTGGGATGGCAGAATGTACAAAGAGGGAGGCAAACCATCTGCAATCCCTCTCCAGGCAGCTTATCAATTTGTTTAAAACTTTTCAAGTCTCTTGTGTTTTTATATAATTTGATTACGAATGTTTGCAGTATTTTATCTTGTGCAGCTTAATTATTGAAAGGGTAATAACAATCCAGTGAGAGGCTAGGCGTGGACTTCTTCTTTTGAGCTTCTTGCAGCAGGAGCTCCTACAAAAATGCTTTTTACAGATGTGGTTTCTAAATGGAAATCAAGCCTCTTTCACCAGTGACATCTGGAAAGCAGATTGAACATTAGGCATATCTTAATAAAATAGAGAATAGCTTTCTGGCTCTAACAGTCAGCAACAAAAGTGATTCTCTTGTTGGTATATTGTCCTTATTTTTGTGTGTGTGTGGTCATTTCAGATAAGCTATGGAAGCTAGAAGGCTAAATTCAGCTGATAGCTCTTATAGTTTATAGCTGCACATCAAAGGCAAAGATGAGTATTCATTTATAAAATCATACAGGTTGTTTGGAGTGACAATAACTGAATCTCAAGAACTCCCAAATGTGAAGGTTCTGCACTGTGGCTCAGAGACCACTAACCACTCAATAACTTTCCCTAATAGCGAACTCAAGTGGCGACTGCCGACAGAAATGAAGTCCAAATGGAACCACTGAGAAACAGAAGGAGAAATCAGCATGCTTAGGGAAATGTAGTGGTTTGCAAAAGTACAAAAACGTTTTTAAAAGCCTAAGGGGGCAAAACAAACCCAAAAAACCTCCAGCACAATGTGTGCCCAGTAGCCATGGACTGTTATCAGCTCAGAAATAAAAATAGAGAGGGGTGGGTGGGACTGTCCTGGGGGGAGAGCATGGCTGGTTGGAGTTCCCTGTAAGGAGAAAGGCTACTCCACAACCTTTTGTTTTGTTGCAGGCACAATTTGTTAAAACTGCGCATCTCCATAAATTCATCTCTAACTCTCTCTCCCTCTCATATATTAAGGTAGCATTTAATAGATCCATCCTAGAAATAGTAGGAAGTTACCTAGCAACTAATACAGCTGGGCCCAATCGAGAATGGGTCTATCATATGCTACCTCAATCAGAGAGTGAAAGAGAGATCACCTGATCCTCAGAATGCTATCAAAAATTTGGGACCGTCCAAATTAGAATAAGTCAGTACTTAGTGAAAATACTGCTGCTGGATCCAGTGTCAAGACAGATTCAGACACATTGAAGAGACAGAGACAGGAAAGAATAAAAGGTGAGCAATAGACAGATGCTGTCTTATTAACAAATAGTTCCTATAATATTCTAATAACAGTAAATACTGTGACAATAAATAATAAAGAACAGTAAGTAACAGTAAATCCAGAGTAAGGCTAAAGTGTCATCAGAAATCCATGTGGTAACTAGTTCCAATTGTAGTAACTGCACTAATTACGAATTGTGCAAGCATCATTCACCGTGAAGTGGCCATTTGGGTGGGAATTCCTGAGATGGCATCTATGGCCTTTTTAACATCAGGATGGTTTCCCTGTGCTTCCTCCCTGAGAGCTTTAGATACTTTTACTCTCCATGAATTTGCCTTTCACCTTCAATAGCGCTAGAGCTGCTATAAGTCCACTGATGGGTACCAGGTGTAGGTGGGCCATATATTTACACATTCTTATGATCAAATGGCTGAAGTAGTCCATGAATTATATATATTCACAGGATCCTTACCAGTCCAATCACACCCAAGCACCTCCAGTCGCATCCCAATCCCTGCTGGAGACCACCTTTCTGGGTGAACCCTGATGTACTGAGCAGGAACAGGATCAAACCTTCGAACTTCTGGAGTATCATAGTGCATGTTTCCTTCAAAAATCTTGGAGAGAGAAAAAAAGGTTAAATAACAGTTTCTTTGGCTGCTATCCACCAAAAAATAAATAGCTGCTGCAAGTGTATTCTGAAAGGAACTGCAGCATTCTGAGATAGCAGTTGCTCTTTCAAGTTCATTTGAACTCTGTTTTATTGAGCCTGCTGTAATAAATCAGGACAACCTAGAGAATGCAAGTGGTTACAAAACAATCACTGAGAAGAGAAAATTTGAGAATGATTAAAAAAAAATAACCATTCTAACTCTAGGTTTTTTTTGTTTTTTTAAAAAAGCTTTTCTGTCAGCTTTCAAATTGTTCAAAAGCTTTCTATCAACACAGGGATTTTTAGACCACAACCAAACAACACTGGAGTCCATGTTATTTACATATCCATTCTAAAAGCATTGTTGTCAGGTTGATTTGAGGACAGGAGCTGACATGAGAGCAGATTTTTTAGCATCTAAGAGACTACCATGAAGTATAAATGGTATAATTCTTTCCCACTGCTTCTAAGGAAAGGACATAACATAGAGGGTTACAGTCTGTATCACGGTTGGCTAGAATTATTAGGAACATTTCCTAATCTTGTATATAAAAGGTTGAACAATGGAACCATGCTGCCTAGGGAAGATGTATATTTTTTTCGCCTGGAGCTTTTAAAGAAGAATCTTGCTGTTGCAGGGGACAATTCCCTTGAGCTGTATCAACCTGTAAAGCTGTTGTGGGGCTATATTAATTTGATTACAGTTCAATTAGGTTTCTCCAGTGGAGAGAAGGCCTTCAGCTTGGGTTTTAGATGTAATGCCACAAGTGTGGCACAATTTTAGTTAAGCACACTTTCCACTCGGTTTCTCTATTCAAGGTGCACAAGAACCCATGTAAGAAACAAAACAAACCTCAGTGACTTTATGTTAGCTGTGATGCAGATTCATATGTACAAAACAACAGATAGAGCATCATTTTCTGATATGTGTAGTGGATGGCTGTACAAAAAAGAAACCCGAGGAGAAGAATCCTATAGTGTTGTGCCCAAAGTGTTGAGCCAAGAAAGTTATCTTTAAACAAATTTGACCTGGAAGGCATATACCTGAGAGACAGCTCAGATTGTCAAACTATGGCAGTGCAACTTTGCCTAAGAATTAGGAAATGTCTGTATTTCCCTCCTTCTCGCCCCACCCCCGAGCTCATGGCCAACTTAAAGTTTCATGCAAGAGAAAGGTATGATGTTGCCAAGAGGAATACAGTCCATCTGACAAAACCACATAGCATGCTTTGGCATAAAACATGCATCCTCTTAGCCAGATCTTGATCCCAGATATACTGACTCAAATCTGGTATAGCTCTACTGGCATCTTGTTTAAACACAATTGGTTTTCAACTCTCTGTTTTTAATGGGTTTTTCCATAAGTGGAGTGGAGGTTCTGTGTGCTAGCAATGAGCTTGAAGGGAAGGAAGGTGGTAAAATGTCTACTCAGAAGTAAATCTCACTGAGTTCAGTGGGGCTTACTCCCAGGTAAGTGGAACGGAGCATGTGTGTGCTAGCAATGAGCTTCAGGAAAGGAAGGAGGAAAATTGTCTACTCAGAAGTAAATCCCATTGAGGTCAGTGGGGCTTACTCCCAGGTAAGTGGAATGCTATTTTGAGAGAAGGGCAGAAGAGAGAAGGGGGAAAGATTCTGAGGCTTCGCACTGTAATTCTAAATATGTCAACTCAGAAGTAAATCTCACTTATTCAATGGGGCTTGCTTTTGTTATGTGCCTTCAAGTCAGCAACCTCCAGCAGCATCTGTCATGAACCACCCTGTTCAGATTCTGTAAGTTCAGGTCTGTGGTTTCCTTTATGGAATCAATCCATCTCTTGTTTGGCCTTCCTCTTTTTCTACTCCCTTCTGTTTTTCCAAGCATTATTGTCTTTTTTAGTGAAACATGTCTTCTCATTATGTGTCCAAACTATGATAACCTCAGTTTCATCATTTTAGCTTCTAGTGACAGTTCTGGTTTAATTTGTTCTAACAACCAATTAATTTTTACAAAATTAAATTTGATTACATTCATAGTACAATCCTAACCCCAAACCTAGTCTAAAGTAAATCTGATTCAGTTCGGTGGGACTTAGTCCCAGGTAAGAAGGATTAGGTTTCCAGCCCCTTAGAAGAAACAGTTGGGGGGGGCAGAGAAAAGGAGGGGAGTTTGCCTATGTGTCTGCTCATGATGTTGTGTTGGAATGTCTTCAAGTTGATCCCGACTTATGGCGACCCTATGAATAGGGTTTTCATGGTAAGCAGTATTCAGAGGGTGTTTACCATTGCTTTCCTCTGAGGCTGAGAGGCAGTGACTGGCCCAAGGTCACCCAGTGAGTTTCATGTCTGTGTGAGGATTCGAACCCTGGTCTCCCAGGGTCAGAAGTGATTTGAATTTATCTTGTGAACTTGGTTCATTTTTTGTTGGTGCCTTGACAACTCATTTCAGCCAATTTAGTGAATAGTTACACCAATTAGAAGAAACTCAAAATTACACTACAGATTTTGGGGTGTATTTTTTTAAGCATGTTTCCTAGTGAATTGCAAATGAAGACCTGGAATGCAGATTGGTGAATTTGTGTTTCCCTGTGCTTTTATGGTTGTTATAAATAAATATCTCATTCAATAAGGTTTATAGTTGATTACCAGCTTTTTTTTTTACTGCTTTTAGAAATGGTCTAATCCCTAAAGCACTATTAAAATGGACAGACTTGAAGGATTTTCTCTTTCCCCTGCCTTGCATGTTTTGGTTTATTTAAAGAGTAATAAGATACAAACTTCAAAATATGCATGCAAATCTGTCCTACTGTGCTAAAAGGCTTTGAATAGTACTGCAGTTCAGTCCTTCGGATGCCTACTCAGATGTAAATATAAAGTTCAATAGGATTTCAGCCATAGCTAGATTATGATTAAGCTGATGAAAATAGATTTAAAAGAATCCTCATCAAATAGTATGCATTTATGTGTGTGTGTGTTTTAAAAAAGGTTTGTCTGCAATGCACACCTGTGATAAAATAATGACCCAGTGCTTCACTATGCTTCACATTCTGTAGCTCTGTGAGCCACATTTTCAACCCGCCAGTTTGGTTGTGAAATGGGCCTTTATAAAATTTTACAATGGAACAAGTCATTTGCAGCAAGACACAAGTATTGGATTGATGAAGAGCTGCAACTCTGAGGTTTAAAATGAGCAACTCACAATGCCACTTGAGCTATGCAGGACTTTAATGCAGGTCCTCCTAACTTTTATGAAAAGGGGTGAACCAAGCCTTGTCCCAAGCAGCAAACATGATCTGCTTCCAGCCAGGCTGACCACACCTTTGGTGTTCAGGGAGGTGCTCCTCAATCATTACAGCCTAAGCTCACGACTTAGCATGTATGCTCCAGGCAAGCTTCAAAGGGGTTTCATGCACTGCCCAATGTGTTCCAAAGCCATCATGGGCACATCTTGGGTATAATATATCACAATAAAGCTGCCTTACTGATTTGCTTTGCTGCCCTGCCCTGCTCAGTGTTGTGACTGACTGATTTAATAGAAAGCCCTCTCATGCCAATATTCCCCTTGGTGCAGCATAGAGTAGGTTAAAAAGTTTCCCACAGCCAATGAGGTTCCCAGGCAAAAAAATCCTACTTGCCCCTGAAGTTACAAGTCTTAATCGTAATTGCTGCGCTGAGTCCAAAGACGGCCAGCAAGAGGCAGGGCTGGTTTGGTTAACATGCTACCAGCTTGGCTGATTTTTAATCAGTTTAAGAAATTTTGCAGTGAACTGAATGATAGTGTCAGGTATGCTCAGTAAGAACTAACTGTCAGTGTTCTAAAAGCCAGACTCATAGCTGCTTTGCTTGGCTAATCGGGGCCACACCCACACCAGACTTGGATTTCACTTGAGACAGTCATGGTTTCCCCCAAAGAATCCTGGGAAGTGTAGTTTGCGAAGGGTGCTGAGAGGAGACTTCTATTCCACTGACACAGCTCCAGTGGCCAGACTGGTTTAACAGTCAGCCACTCAGCACCCTTCACTAGCTACATTTCCCATGATTCTTTGAGAGAAGCCATGACTGTCCAAAGTGAAATAAAGGCCTGGTGTGGATGTGGCCAGGTACAGCTTTGCTTTAAATTTGGATGGGAGGCTACATGTGCCTGCTGTAGAATAAAAAGATGAACACTGAAAAACAATGATACTGTTCACAAGGTTTTCCGTTTGGAAAGCAAAGGGGCTTCCCCTCTGCCCAGTGCCCACCCACCCAATATCCTCCCCTCCCCCTCTTCTTCTCCTACCTGCCCCTCCTCTGTTACCAAATTCTTCTAAGCTACACAGGAAGTGGATTGGACTGTGAAATGGACTGTGAAACCCAAATGGTGTTTGCATTTTGACCAATTTGTAGGGCAGTACAATATCTCAGAGAAGAGGTCAGGTCTCCTACTCCCCTGGTGCATTCACTATAGCTGCCCAATTTCCTTGCTTTTTAAAATTTGATAGAAATATCTGTAGGCTATAGGTACATTCTTAAACCGCAAGGTTTTTTGCCTATGAGTGAATATAGCTTTGTGTTTCTGTAGGAAACTGAGCCTCATGTCTGCTCGATTAAGGTTATTACAATGGTGCAGAAGTTCAGATCTGTGAAATCCTCCACAGATAAGAACTTTGCTCCAAAGGGTATAGAAATGAAGCAGAATCTTCCATAACCTCAAGCATTTCCTCACACATGGCAGCTAAAACATTTGCCAGCCTAGAACCCAAGCAAGAGTACAGCATGATAACATAGTCACTGTCCTAATTTTTGTGGAGACATGGCTGCTCACTAAGATGAAGAGGCTCCTTAAAGAAATGTTGATCTTTGTGTCCTCACCCAACATTCCCATTTTTCTGTGGGCTCCTCACCCTCTACCACAAATCATATATCAAGGAAGTCACATTTGTCAAGATCCTTTCTCCCTGTACCTCAAAACCATCACTGACATGAGATGAAGTCAAATGAAATGAAAGAATGGACTGTACCATTTTAAACTAAGGTGAGGATACCAGTTTTGACGATTCCTAACAGCAGCAGCACCCTGGAAGTAAAACACATTAGGGAGAAAGATTCTAGCCCAACTGCTCTCCCTACTGTGCTGTTTTTCAATTTGTAAGATTTTTTAAGTAGGTGAGCGTTAAAAAAAATGACACCTTATGGCAAATATAATGAAATCATCATAAGCTTTAAGAAAGAGAAAATAGTAAATGTGGATGGTTTACAAGTACGGGTAAAAATACTAGACTATCCTAGACTCTTTAATATATTCTGTATCCTTCTTTAATTAATATGTGTATTTTTAACACATTTTACATTTTAATCTTACCATTTCCTTTCAAGAAAAATAACCCACCAATATATCTCCCACTTGCAGCCTTAGGTGGTACAGTCTACTTTGCCTCCTCAAGACTAATCCCTCAGCCCCCACCTCCTTCTGCACCATGTGGAGACATAAGGCTTATTCTTTCTCACTGAAGTGGGAAGCCTGTGTCTAGGATGTACACAGGATCAGGCCTCAACCAAAAATTCTTTCCAGAAAGTGGAGGAAATCCTTTCCATTGTGTGGCAGCACCAGGAAGCAATCAGGTTAAGGACCAAAGACTCTGTCTTCACTCTCTGTCTTCACTCTCAAGGCTTATTAGCGTGTGTTGGGGGAAGGGGGGTGGTGACTACTAGCAAACAGGAGCACAATTGCCATGATTGCTAGCTTTGTCCTTTGTCCCGCATTTTGCCCCAGCTCCCCAAACCACCAAAACGCTCCTCTAACTTCACTTCCTACAACTGTATGTGTGCATGAACAGATTTAGCCTCAGGCCTACACAGAATATTTTCTACATTCCTTAAACGTGGAAACTAGAATGTCAGTGGAAACATCTGGTTTTTCTATGTACAAGAAGCTTTTTCTTCTTTTGCATGAGAGGGCATTCAGTGATGTAAGCCTCCACCTGCAGTCTGAAGTGGAAAAGCCCATGCACATATTTACCTTCTCAGTGAGGACTATGCCTTGCCAAAGAGAGCTGAAGGAGGCCCCAAGACTCCTCCCGGCTTCTGATGCTCCTGCTTTTCAGTCAGCAAGGAGTTTCTGAGGCCCTCAGGAGATGGGCAGGACTCAAGGAACAGAACTGCCCCACTTGAGGAGTACTGTGCTATAATCAGGCATGCCCCCAAAAAGGATAGGATCTATGGGCTATTTTGTTTACTCAAAGAGGAATTGTGGAGAGTACGGTATGTAAGGCAGTAGTGTAGTTTTACACAACCGTTCCTTTCACGTGTCCTAAAGCATATGCTCTTACTAGGATGTATCCAGCCATGGTAAATTGCACCATGAAGAAAGGAAGTCTGTAGAGCAAGAAACAAGAAATTAGTGTACAGCAGTTTGGCACCACTTGCTGCATTCCCATTGCAAGGTCCTACCTTAGGTTGCATTGTTCTTGAGTCCTGTATAAATTCCCAGTCTTTTCCATTCATGCTGTAGGCCACTTTAAACTTCTTCACGAAGGCTCGGGCCTCTGCCACATTGATGCTGTCCCCACCTCGGGCCCCTTGGGTAATCACACCTTTCACATTCTTGGGGACTCCCAGGTCTACCTGCAGCCACTCCTCCCCAGGCTGCGCTTGAGGGATGTGCGGGAACCATCCTGAACGGCTGCTGACCAGGCGTGCTACACTGGGAATCCAATGATACTCTCTGGTAGAGGAAGCTGAGATCTGGGAGTCTGGGATGAGCCCAGAAAGCATCCCCAGCATGTTTGAGCAGGGTGAATCTGTGTTGAAAGGAATGGGGGGGGGCAGAAATAGGTATCACACAGAAACAAGCTTATGATGTAAGCACCAGAACACCACAGGATGAGAAACTTTCCACTGCGACTAACTGCTAGGTACTGAAATGTCAAAACACTTAAGCCAGCTGTGCTTTGCTTTATAACAGCCATCACAGGCAACAGGAATCCCTGCTATTGCAATCTTCTCCCAAATTGTTCTCTGTTTCTAGCCAGCTTTGCCTTCCTAGCCCCCAATCTTCCAAGTCAGTAGGGAAAAAAATCAGGTCTAGTAACAGCATCCTGGCTGCTGCTCCAGTCCTCTTAAAAAATAAATATCAGTTAAGGCCATTCAAATGAGAGATAAACTACAACTGAGGCAGTAATATTAAACAGTTCAGCTGAAGGCCTGGCTTGTATGGTCTTTTTACGTGACAGTAAAATACAACTGGAAACACAACCTAATGTAGGGGGGAGGGGGGAGGAAAGGAGCAGTCCTACCAATACTCTGCCAAGACTATAATTTGAGTTATGGTCATGGTTTAGAATTTTTCCATACTGCAGGTAACATGTGAATTGAGAGGCAACTTTCACACATCAG
Organism: Rhineura floridana; assembly: GCF_030035675.1. Lineage (NCBI taxonomy): Eukaryota > Metazoa > Chordata > Lepidosauria > Squamata > Rhineuridae > Rhineura > Rhineura floridana. The sequence continues at coordinate 15,532,423 of NC_084481.1, forward strand.
ATGCCAAAAGGAGCAAGTTGTGGTGGCTTCACAACATCACCAACCCATAACAAAATGGCATGCAAGTTAGAGCCAGCTGACACGTGCATATAAGCCATTTGATTCCCTATCACTTGACTGAAGTCAGTTGGGTCCTTCCCTATGAGTTGTTTCTCTTTGTTACAAGTCTGTTTCTCTCTCTGAGCTGCTGCAAATATTCCCAACCCCATGACTGGATGACACCAGAAGTAATTTAGAAAACTTACAAAACACCACTTCTCAATGGACCCATTTTAAACATTCCATTGAGAATCATTGAGTTATTAAAAATCAAATAATACACACGAATGTTTGAACTGGTGCTAAGTGTAAAGAATTGAGAATATTATCTTTCACTCCTTTCAGAGATGGCGGCCTTTGCCAGAAATGTTTCTCTTTCATGTTTAGTGTCCAACACTGTCAAATTTGAGAACAAAAGAGAATGTATTTTACAGTGTTTTTATGGTACCTTATGTTTTAACGTACTTGCATATTTTGCTTTAGATCACCTTGATATTTCATATGAAGAAGTATATAAATATTTTTATAAATAAAATAAAAACCCTTTCCTCAAGTATTCTCAGCTAATGACTGGAGGAGATGGGAAAACCACCATTTGTTATCTGACAGGCAACTCTAGCATTGTCCACTCTTGCTCACTTTGGACTTCTGTAAGGGGCATAACAAAATCTGGATAACATGGGCTAATATATATGATCAGTTCAGATATGGACAATTCTGCTTTATCACAGGACTGGCAACATTGTGAATTGCAGCCATGGCGATTCTGATTGGGAATGCAGCAAAGGCAGAGGTTTAAAGCCTCCTGTCCTCCATCCCAATCTCTCTCTCTTCCCTGTTGCTGGCTATTTATAAAAGAAAGAAAAAAACAGCTATGCAGGAGGAAACAGTGTGACAAATAATGCTGCACCAGGTTCCCTTCTGGGGGAAAAGTTTCACTCCAGAAGAAAGGTCTTGGTGCACTGCTACAGCCCCAGCCTAGATGATGACTGGTTACCTCCAAAGCCTGTAATTCTATGAAATAAGCTTGCTGCGGTGCTCTCACAGCATTCCAGGTGTCTTAGCACAGGAGACCATCTGAGTTGTGACAGTGGATGCAGGTGGACAAAGTTCTACATTTATGAGCCGAATCCACAGCTGGTTGCCTCTCTTGCCATACACCGAAGTCTTGTTCACTAGGGATGGATCAGTCTATTTCTCATCAGTGTCAATATCACACATGTTTATTCATAAATTCCTTCTATCCCATTTCTACATTAATCTCTTGACTTTTTAAAAAACCATACAAAAATTCATATTTAAAAACAAATTTTGTATGGATTTTTTTCTTTTTTTAATGAAAATTAATGTGGAAACAGAACAGATATCTCAATGTATGCATATCTACATGTATTTTATTCTAAAATCTGCATTTGTTTATGCATTTTGTACACTTTCTGGTGTACAGGTTAAGACGGTCTGCCCCCGGAGACTAATGGAATCCACTGGATTCCTGAATGTGCTGGGGAGAGGGGTTCCCAGTAGATAGAGCAGGTGACCCTATTGAAGCCCTTGTCACACTGTGGGATACTTCAGGCTCTTAACACAGTTAACACAGTGCCCTCTCCAGCATTGTGGAGCCTGGTTTGCACCTTGGTACAAGAGTGAACTAAGGGCAATGAAATAGACTGGACGATGGCTAGAGTGTAAGTTGTGAAAGATGTGCTATGAGGCTGATCAGGCATGAGTAAAACATCATAACTGTGCTTACCGTGTGGCGGTGAGGGCAACGAAGAAGGCCCACTTCTCTGCCACCATCACATCCTCAAGTACCTGTTCAGTAGAGCTTTTCTGTATTGTCAAGGGTCTGTTGACATCAACTCCAGGAAATGGAGTTTTAGACCCTTTGGAGGCCCACTGAATTCTTTGCAAGGCACTTTGAGGGTAAAGTTGCTCATCTCTGTAGTAATCTTGATGCCCCAACCCACATCTATTGTAGTTCCCAGTGAGGTATCCAGTGCAACGTCTGCTGCAACTTCTTGGGATCGGTTTCAGTTGATGTGACCTGATGATGTGGATAAGGTGCTTGCGACAATGCGGCCAGCAACATATCCTCTTGATCCTTACCCTTCTTGGCCTATTAAAGCTTGCCGAGGAGGTATGTCTGAGTGGATCCAGGGTGTGGTCAACGCGTTGTTGCAGGAGGGAGTGGTCCCAGCCGCCCTGCAAGGGGCAGTGATCTGACTGCTCCGGAAAAAGCCCACCCAGGACTCTGGTTTGTGACAACTACCTCCTGGTCGCAAACATCCCCTTTTAGGAAAGGTGATTCAGAGGGTTGTGGCACAGCAATTACAAGTACTCTTGGATGAGATTATCTTGGCCCATTCCAATCTGGGTTCAGGCCTGGTTATGGGACTGAATCAACCTTGGCTGCCCTGATGAATGACCTTTATCAGGAGAAGGACAGAGCAAGTGTGACCCTATTATTCTTACTTAATTTCTTGGTGGTTTTTGATATCATTGGCCCATGGTATTCTTCTAGGCCAACTTGGTGAGATGGGTATCAGAGGCATTGTTTTATAGTGGTTCTGATCCTTGCTCCAGGGCTGTTTTCAGAGAATAGCACTGAGTGATTGTCTTTCGGCACCCTGGCAGTTGTGCTGTGGGGTGCTGTAGGGTATCATCTTGTGCCCCATGCTGTATAACATCTATATGAAGCCCTTGGGAGCGGTCATCAGGAGATATGGGGCGAGGTGCCAGTAGTACATTGATGATACTCAGTTCAATTTATCTGTAACATCTGGATTGGGAGAAGGTGTGTAAGCACTGGACTGGTGCCTCGGCTCAGTGGTGAGTTGGATGAGGGCCAATAAACTGAGTCTAAATTCTAGCAAGATGGAGGTGCTGTGGGTTGGTGGTTTCCCAGTTCAGATAATTGGTCAGTTGCCTGCTTTGGATGGGGACTTACTCCCACTGAAAGTGCAGGACTATTGTCTGGGGGTGCTCCTGGATTCATCTTTGTCGTTAGAGGCCCAGGTGACCTCACTGGCTAGGAGTGCGTTTTACCAACTGCAGCTGGTAAGACAACTGTGACTATTTCTGTACTGGGACAGCCTGATCACTGTTGTCCATGCACTGGTAGCCCCCAGGATGGATTACTGTAAAGTCCCAGGCTATGGACTGACGGCACATGAGGCCAGCACCCTGCTGAAACTAAGCAGCATCAGGTCTGGTCAGTGCCTGGATGGGAGACCACCTGGGAACCATATGTAAGCTGCCTTGGGTTTCTATCATGAAAAGAAAGGCGGGGTATAAATGTAATAAATAAATAAAGTGCTCTATGTGGAGCTGCCCTTGAGGTTGGTCCAGAAGCTGCAGCTGGTGCAAACTGTGGCAAAGTGACTGCTCATTGGGGCACGGTATCACCCATATGTCACCCCACTGCTGAAAGAATTGCATTGGCTCCCCATTAGCTACCAGGCCAAGTTCAAGGTTCCAGTTTTGGTGTAGAAAACCCTCTACAGCTTGGGACCAGGATACCTGAAAGACTATCTTACCCAGTCAATCACAACACTCTGCAGGTGAGGGCCTCCTGCAGATATCATCTTATCAGGAGGTCCATTCCGCACAACTTAGGAAGCAGACCTTTAGTGTAGTGGCATCTACCCCTTGGAATTCCCTCCCCTTAAATATTAGACATGTGCCATCTCTGTTATTTTTTTGGCGCCTACTGAAGACCTTCCTCTTTCAACAAGTCAGTTTTTAAGATGTTTTAAAGTGCTTTTAGTGTTTTTGTTTGTCGCCCAATTTGGAGAAGTGAGAGATCCAAAGAATAACTATGTCCCAATCCATGTATTAATTCAGGAGGTATGAATTAGGTCTGCTCAATTAAAAATGCAGACAAAATGAAATTCTCCTCCATCCCTATTCTCAAAAAAGGACAATTAAAAATGCAAACCTGTAATCCGACAGCCATAGAGCTCCAGACGGAGCGCAATTCCACTGTACCAAACTTGGGGGCGGATCCGCACAAACCGAGTTAGTACTGGAGCATGGATCTTATTCAGAACCACTTCTGAAGCATCAGTGTTAGCTTGGAATACCTGGAAGGGAGAGACAATAAACACAGTGTTATCATTTCCTATTCAAAATACAAAAGGAAGGAATGAGAAAGGAGAGAAATAAGAAATAAAGACAACTGACCAAATGGTTGTATAGAATGTCAGAGAGGATAACTGGCTAGGGCTAAGGTTGCCAGCGTTTCAGTTAGTCCCTACTACTCTGCCTCTAACAGCAGCCTAAACTACAGATATTTTCCAATAATAATGTTTAACTCCATGGCATGAAAAACGTCACCTGCTTGTTTCTTCTGATTACGCTGCTATTAAAGGAAAAAGAATAGTCCAAGATTATTATTATTTTTCAGGTCAGTTGGCAACAGTAAGTAGGACTAATGGGACTTCAGTTCTATTCTCTTCTGTTATGACAGCAATTTAAATGCAAACTTGAACAAAATTAAATATAAAAGCTTCTGATTTCAGATGGACAACACTTTGGGATAATGCCCAGGAGAGCAAGATGTTCAAATCACTCCTAAAACCTAGAGCCCTCTTGCCTGAAATAGAGCATACAAGCAACAAATAGCATTATCAGTTGAACTACTGACTTTACCCATTTGTACTTCAGTTTCAATATTTACAAAGTGGGCGTAATAATAATAATTCTCTTTTATAAGCACTGCTGATTCAAATCAGCACATTAATATATGAATATTGCTGTCGCTCGAATGCTTTGGTTTCCTTCATGTAAGTTGCAACCTCTCCAAATAAAAGCATGTCAGTCACTTTCTTCCCATGCACACACACATGCACGCACACACAAACACACCAGAAATAAAATAAAAACATTTTTAATACGACCTTCATTTTGCTACAAAGTCTGTTGCAGTATTATTCAAACAAACTGCTATCTTACCAGATGGCCATAATCAATAATTACCATATGGACTATTCCCCCCTCCCTTCCAGTATTTTAATAGCCTGGGTAAGTGTCAGCAAATTTTCTTTTGGGCTTTATTTTCTGTGTGAAAAAAAGGAAAAGACAAAGATGTTCTATAAAAAAACTATCCTGGGGCATTCAAGTATTGCTTTTGGGACACACTCTTTTCATGTCAGAGTTTTTTGGGGGGTGGAGGGGAGCTCACAACTAAACTCTTATCTATTTCAAGCCACAGAATCCAGTTTTCTCTTTTGTGAGTGCTTGGTAGGTGCATGAATCTCCACCAAGCTTGCATGTGCCTCTGCATGTATCTCTTCAATGCTGGATTAAACAGAATTGAATCTAACTACCCTTGACAGTAAAGCAAAAAGTTAAATCAGTCTTAAGAGTTCAGGGATTCAAGACAAGGCATTGTTTGAAGATCCAATGGCATTTTCCTAATATTCCAGGGGAACCAGCATTAAAGGGATAATACAGATGTTTCCTGGGTTTGAAACAATTAACTTTAATCATCTTGGGGCAGATGTCCATGTATCACAAGTGCAGTGTCCTCTGTATGAACTTGCTCTCTGCGAGAATGCACAGGATAGCCATTCCCCAGCATGAAGTGTGGGAAGAGGCGTACTGATGGCAAACCATGAAAGTTTGCAGCATGGACACAAAGTTTTGTGTGTCTCTGGGCAAAAGGCTATCAGTGGGCCATTCTAGTCCCATGGTGCCCTTAATAATACACAAATTGTTTTCGTTTTATTGCTGCACAACCATTACCAGACTCAAGCAAGCCTGACATTAAGCGAAAGGGATTACAGGGCAAACTTTGTCACTTGAACTTATTTTTGAAATCCACCACCTGTAGATCACACTAAGGCTGTGAACAATCAGCAAAGCGTTTCCATTAGCCACACCTGGAGGGGAAACGGGTTGATTTGCTGATCAGCTGCAAAATCTCTTTGAAGCTAAATTAAAAAAAAAAACACTCAAGTTGCTTCCACCAGGTTTTACAGTAAAAAGGGGCGGGGTTTGAGTAGTGTCATGTGCCCCCATTTTCAGAAGAGAGAGGTGGAGACACACTGGAACTGGCAGAACAGTGAGTGTGTTTCTACCCAAAGTGTCCTGCTGTTAATGTGTGGCAGATCACAGCCCATTATGTTTACACTAGCAAGGAAGATAGTGGCAAGAACTGAACAGCAAATCCCTGATTCTGACCACCACTGACACTGGCTATTCAGAGCTATTGTAATGGAAGACATGATAGAAGTATAAAAATGTAAATTCCGACTTATGGCGACCTTATGAATAGGGTTTTCATGAGGCTGAGAGGCAGTGACTGGCCCAAGGTCAGTCCAAGCTTCATGGCTGTGTGGGGATTTGAACCCTGGTCTCCTAGGTTGTAGTCCAACACCTTCACCACTACACCACACTGGCTCTCTTGATAGGAGTATAATAAAACATAATTACTGCATGGAAAGAAGAGTACAAAATGTACCCATGCATTTTTTGTCTGAGCTTGTGCCTAGCTGGGGCATAGAGATGTTCTCCATAATCTCCTGTCCAGATGAGTTGCTTATTATTCTTATTATTAAAGAACACCGGGTTCGTAGTCTGGGAGTCTTTTTAGACTCTTCCCTCTCACTTGAGGCTCAAGTAGCCTCGGTGGCACGGAATGCGTTTTACCAACTTCAGTTGGTAGCCCAGCTACGTCCCTATTTGAGTAAAGAGGACCTTACATCAGTGGTACATGCTCTGGTAACCTCACGTTTGGATTACTGTAATGCGCTTTACGTAGGGCTACCTTTGAAGACAGTTCGGAAGCTACAACTAGTGCAAAATGCGGCGGCCAGATTGCTGACAAGGACCAAGCGGTCCGAGCATATAACACCTGTTCTGGCCAGCTTGCACTGGTTGCCAATATGTTTCCGGGCTAGATTCAAAGTGTTGGTATTAACCTATAAAGCCTTATATGGTGCGGGACCACGATACCTTGCGGAACGCCTCTTCCGATATGAACCGGCCCGTGCACTACGTTCTGCTACGAAGGCCCTCCTCCGGGTTCCAACTCACAGGGAGGCCCGGAGGGTGATGACAAGATCTAGGGCCTTCTCAGTGGTGGCCCCCGAACTATGGAACAGTCTCCCCGAGGAAGTACGCCTGGCGCCGACTCTGCTCTCCTTCCGGCGCCAGGTCAAAACCTTCCTATTCTCTGAAGCATTTTAAGTTACACTGATTTACTTTTTAAAATGTTTATTGTATTGGATTGATGATTGTATTTTAGTATTATTTTGTTATTCATTGTATTTTTATGCTATTTTATGTTCACCGCCCAGAGAGCTATTGCTAGTCGGGCGGTATATAAATTTAATAAATAAATAAATAATAATAAATAAACACATTTTTATATTTCTTGTAAACCACTTTGAGGTTTTATTACAATTAAGAAGTATATAAATTTTGTTAGAGAAAATTATTATTATTGCTGCTGCTACTACCACCTCTAAAACTTAAAAGCCTATAGGGACAGTTCAACAGTGCATCTCTACTGCACACCAACACACGGAGACAATGTTAGCAAGAGCCGAATAACTCAGTGCTAAATCCATGATGCCAGTTTTCAGCATTAACAACTGTACCACAACCAAAGCAAGGGTATGAAATAGTAGGCTCTTGCCTTTAGGACAGTGAAGTCAAGCGATAGTATAGCAAGGAAGACTTTGCCTGAAAATCTATGTTGATAATTGGGATTTGAAGTAGATTTAGAATTGAACAGAAATGCTAATCCAGAGAATATAGATCACGCTGGTACCGTTTAGAAACACAGCATGGTTGATGTATTTTTAATATCCTACTTTATCCCAGCAGACCCCTCCTTTCCTCTATCCTTTCCCTTGCTCAGCAGTCACCATATACCCTTCTTCCAGCAGGAGGCCTGGAAGAAGCATCAGCGTCTGCTGTGAGTGGTCTTCATGTGTGCCAATATCTGAGTGTGTGTGTGTGAGGATATATTTCGACACTGAAGTAAAACCTGCAGCTTTATGTCAACCCACAAAGCTGATCTGCAGCATATCATCTAAGAACCTAAGACAAGAGAGACCCATCTGGCCGACAGGCGTGCCCTTATTTCAATTTCCCTCCTAATCCTTCTTTTGCTGCTTTCTCAAGTTCTGCTTCAATTCCTTCCTTCTCCAAACACATATTTAGGTGTCTCTGAAGTTTATTTATCTTTCCTCCTTCACCCACCTTCTTCTCTGATTTGTTCCATATGGTGATTACTTCTAATTCTGGCTTGTTTCCTTAGTTTGCACACTAATTTTTTAAAGCCTCCTTTGCAGTGTGAAAGTTATAGGGGGTAATGCTTTATTTGAAGCAGTGGGGTGTGCCAATAATTTAGCAACTTTCATTTCCTCATTTACACCCTTACAATAAGAGCTGGTGGAGTAGGGAGGGGCGATTTTTGCTTCATCATCTTTATCATACCTTTCTGTAAAGCTGATAAACAGCCCTTACCTAGAGCCTCTTTTCAAACAGAAAAAGTGTTAACTACCTTACTTCTGCATCACAACTTCAGGCTACGTTCATTCATTAGGTACACCACAGTTTAGCCAGGTGCTTAATTCCAAACAGATGAGCAAGGCCTAAAGATTTCCAGATTCTTCTTAGCTTTGCCTTACCTCCAGAAATTGCAGGAATTAGCTATGTGTAACTGAACAATAAAAACCAGAGTGCTCCTAAACAGATTGTGCCATTTCAAAGGCCAGGGAACAACTGCTGCCTCCTGCTACTGTACAGACAGAGTGATACAGAGAACAGCATCCAAAGTGAATTACTCGTTGTATTTTTTCGAGGGCTTTAAATTATATACAGCTTCAGTATCTTTGCTGTGCCTTTTAACAGAGCATTTGCCATGAACTATTACTACTAAAAGCCCCCCAGACATTATCTTAATCACATCCCCTACTGCTCTAAGTTTGCTTCCTAAATTCAAGATACAAATTGGTTCACATATCATTCTATTTGATGCTTTGCCTGCTCAGCCAAGGACACTTCCAGGCAGATGGCTTTACTTCAAGTATTGGGCATCATGGATTTCAGTACACCTGACACCTGCATTCCACAAAAGGGCTATACCAAGCCCTGTGACAATGACTGTTCATCCAACTAGCCCACCAGGGACTACTGCTGGAGTAGCCAATGTGGTGCCCTCCAGGTGTTGTTGGACTCCAACTCATATCAGCCACAGCCAGCATGGCCAATGCTCAGGGGTGATGGGTGTTGGAGTCCAACAACAACTGGAGGGTACCATGTTAGCTACCTCTGGACTAGTGGATCAGCTGAGATAGGACAGTCCAAAATCATGGCTACAAATCCCCTTCTGGTTGATAGAGTGATCAGATACATAGGGAGGGTTTCCTGTACCCTTTCCTAGTAGGGTAGGACAAGGGAATTTTGACAAATGTTGTTCTCACCCTTCCATGATAAATCTTGCCTGCCAGAATTCCATCTACTATGAAACAGTAGTAACACTAGTAGTACCTCCCTGTGCAGCTGCTTGCCACTAGTAAAGCAGTTGCCCCTTCCCCATCCTCTCACCACTTCTGAGTTAGTACATCACTGCAAAGGCAAATCTGCCAGGATGGCCAGTCAAATTGCAACTCAGAAGCAAATTCCTTCACATAGGATAAGACAGCACCTCCCACCAATTTTCTCTCCCAGTTCTGTCATCTACCTTTACTCTAAACATGCTACAAAATGGGTGGAAGTGGGAAGCAGCCAAGGGAAGAATGGCTGGGAGAAGTCATGAGGCACAGATGCCCAGATTGCAAAATGACAACCCTACTATCTCCAGTCTAACTCATCTTGAGTCCAGTACAAAATGCATCCTTGTATATCATCTGCCTCACTGCTTGGTTTGAGTTGCCCTTCCTATAGGGAGATAATTTAATTAAGAACATCAATAACAACAACTACGCAATCTGGAGTGTTTGGTACCCAAATTTGATCTTCATAGACTTAGTGCTCAATGCGTTCAGGACATCATGATTGTTTCAAGTTTCTTCAGACTGGCTCCCAAAACCAAAGCATGTTTGGAAAACTTAACCTCTGATGACTCCTTCTGATCTCTGTTGCTGAGAGTATGCTACATGGCCTCCTAGTTTTTATTCAAACTAAATGCAAACAGGCAGCTTCCCAAGGCGTAAAGAGCACCACCATACTATATTATTAAAGGAAAACATGCAAGGTTCCGGAAATCTGGAAAATATTTTTGTTGTCATTACACAAGCATAACATGTTTAAAGTTTTCGCACTCTTGCCCATATCTGAATTTTTTCATACAATCATCCTATATGCCACTTCAGATACTTAGCTGATGATGCAAAGCTATTTCCCTGATGATCCAAACTCCCATGTATGTATGCATGCATACAAAGGGAGGCCACAATAAGATCTTAGCAAATAACCACTCTCAAGTGTGACAAATCTGCTGTAGTAGGGCATACCAATTAAAAAATTATTCACTAATGGGCAAAAAAACTTGTGGTTTAAGAATGTACCTGTAGCCAACAGATATTTCTATGAAACTTTAAAAAACGGGGAAATTGGGCAGCTGTAGCGAATGCATCAGGTCGCAGAAGATCTGACCTCCTCTCTGAGATATTGTACTGCTCTACAAATATGTAAAAATGCAAACACAATTTGGGTTGGTCTTTCACAGTCCAATCCACTTCCTGTGTAGTGGAAGAATGTGCCTCTGAGCATATGGTGAGTCGTGGCAACACCTGTCATCTCCAAAGATGGAGAATTACATTTTTGTATTTGTATTTTGTTGGTGTTCTTACTTTGCTTCTTTTCTGTGTTATTACTGTTTCTACAGAGAATGTAACCTAGGAAATTATATTTCTCTCATTATTCATCCTAGAAATCTGGGTCAAATTTATTTTTATTAATTTGAAAGCCTTTTCATTGGTCAATGTCATATGATGGTGAAGACAGTCTTTTGTGTTTCAAACTGGAAGTTATGCTTTGTTTCTATTTTGGGCATATTAACAGTTGAATCTGAAACTGCAGTTTGATGTAAAATCAGACTGATTATAATATGTTGTAACTTAAGCAATGACTCTAGCTGGAAAAAACTAACTTGGCCTGCCCAAGATACATGTTTCCAACCTGCTATGCTTAAACTACTCCACTTAAGGAAAGGTGGGCATGGTCAATTAAAAACATAGAGTACACCTAGAATTTTGCTAGAATATATTTAATCACTGTTTTATCTTGTGCAAACTGAGACACTCCTCATGTCCATTGGAAACTATTCTGCAGAACAGTCAGTGCCATTATTCCACAATTGTTTTTGGAGCTTTTTCTTAGTGTTGCAAAGTGTTAGTGTACTTCACATATTCACAGAAACAGAAGCAAAAGAAAATGATTTACTATAGGAAACTTCACTAAAATTGCTAAGTAAATCAAACATATTTAAAGTGACTATCTGAACTATATCAACTGTTTTAATATTGTTGCTTCCTCCCTGCTCAGATCAGCACAGCACGTCTTGTTTCTGTTATGTGGGCTGATTGCAGGTTTTGCCACCACTCACCATATGCTCAGAGGCACATGTTACCAAATTCTTCCAAGCTACACAGGAAGTGGATTGGACTGTGAAAGACCAACCCAAATTGGGTAGGGATGCTGCATTTTACATGAAATATCTTTTAGCAGACACAGATCCTCGAGTCTCATCTAAAGTGGCGAGCTTCTGTGGTGCAGCTATCAAACATCGAAAAGACTTATTAACATACTAATTTTAACAATGAGATTTGGTTTTAATCAGAGATTATGTAGCACAAGTATGTATATTGTACTGATATTTGTGGTTATAATTTTTATATTGTATATTGGGTTCTGCTGGTCTTTGACTGTAATAAGGCAATAAAGGCCAGACCCGGCCTCCAAGAGGTCTTCTGCATCTTTAAAAGTTGTGCAGGGGAAAGAGAGAATTCCACCTTGTGGTTTTTCCCGTTACAGAGTTGCAAGAACACCTGCACTTGGCTGACTTTCTCTTCTCCTAGAGATACAGGATCAGTCTCAGGCCATGGACCTGGCAACCCTAGTGCCCAGGTGTGCATTCATGGAGGGACGCTCCAGGATTCCATCCTGTTACTTTTTTGGCAGGCAGATCCCTCCCAGGGCCTCTCTCTCTCTCTCTCTCTAGCCAGAGCAAATCAGTTTGATCGATATTTTCTTACTGCCATTGACAAAAGTGCAGGAAGAGGTGCTGGAGCTTAAATAAGCCTGGCTGGCCCCTTTTCTAGATGCACTTACTTGAGTGCTGCTCAGCTCTTTGTGTGGTGGGAATTGACTGTTCTGGCTGGCTGGAAGGAAGGTGAGGCAGAAGTGGCTGCGTGCACATGTAATGCAGGCTCTCACGTTGGTGATGCACAGACCTGCCATTTACTATTTTTTAAAATTAATTTTTAAAATTAATAAATAATTCTTCTCTTGGCTCTTTGCAACCCCACTGGGTTGACCACACTGACCCCCAAGTTGGGACCCACTGCACTACAACTACAAGTGTGAGCGAGAGTGGACCCTCCTTGCAAGCAGTTTAAGATTATGTTCGCATAACCAGTCCTCCCTGTGGACTGACAATGGTAACACCAAGTGTATGCCCCATCCACATCTAAAGGAAGAGAGGGTCCCTGCATTCATTCCCTCCAGATACTTTTCTCCTGGCTTGACTCTGATGCTGAAAGTGGACTGGGCTCAGTGGCGTCACTAGGGGGGTGCGGGGGGTGCAGACCGCACCAGGTGACACCATCAGAGGGGGGTGACTCTCAGCTTTAATTTAAAAAAAAAAGTTTCTAGGTGGTCCGGTTCTCGAGATATACGTAAAAACGTCAGCCGCCCCCAGGGGCGTCACTAGGGAGGTGCGGGGGATGCAGACCACACCAGGTGACGCCATCAGAGGGGGGTGATTCTCAGCTTTAATTAAAAAAAATTAAGTTTCTAGGTGGTCCAGTTCTCGAGATATACATAAAAACATCATCCCACCCATTAAATCTTTTTTTAAACTACTGTATAGCACTTCGTACCTTTAACCCTGCCCGTTCAGGATTGCAGCCAATCAGTGAAGTGTTTGGTTGACCTGTGGCAGTGTCTGGTAAACCTCATTGCAAGGCCAGAAAATGGTGGTTTCCCCCCCGTTTATCTGAAAATCTCATAAATTGGGTAAGTATATATATTTCAGTTTTTTCCCCTCTTGTGTGTAGGAGTCAGATCCTGGGCAGTGTTTTCAAAACCTTCCCAATACTTGCTTTTGTGGGGGTAAAAGCATTGCTAATCACATATCTCCAGAGTAAATCCCACTGAATTCAATAGGATTTACTTTTGAGTAGACATGGTTATGAATGTGCTGAAAATCAATGGGACTTTGGAGTGAATATAAAAAAGAATTGTGTTTGTGTTCTCTTTCTGTGTCCTCCCCCCAGTTCTGTTTTAAAGCAAGTAGGCAGGGCTTACTTAGGCATTACAGTTTTTATTCTGTAGGAAGCGAATACTGATTTTTCTGCAATGACCAACTGGTTTGACAATAAACTATTATATGGGCTGTATGTATTTATACATCTGCAGTGTGTGTAGTCTTTCCAACAACCCTGTGAGGTAGGGCTGGAAACCAGCTCACAACAAGAAATAAAGCCATTTAAAATCCAATAACCATAAAGCAAGAATAAACAGTTGCAAAACAGCCTAAAGAGGCATGATTCTGAATTTTGGGTTGGGTGAATGAAGTTTATTTATTTATTATTTGATTTATATCCCGCCCTTCCTCCCAGTAGGAGCCCAGGGCGGCAAACAAAAGCACTAAAAGCACTTTAAAACATCATAAAAACAGACTTTAAAATATATTAAAACATCTTTGAAAATATTTTTTAAAAGCTTTAAAAAAACATTTTTTTAAAAAAAAGAAAAGGCTTAAAAACATATTAAAAAGCAATTCCAACACAGACTCAGACTGGGATAAAGTCTCAACTTAAAAGAACAAGTTGAAAGAACAAGTTCCTTATCACTTGAGGCTGTAGTTCTCTGCACACTTCTCAGTTTGAGTAAGCCCCATTGAATACAATGGGACTTGCTTATGAGTAAACAAACATCGGATTGCACTATAAATATCTTTACAGATTGTGTAATTCATAAACATATTTGATAGTCATGTTTATATGAATATTTCTTCATACTGTGTCCCAATAAGTATTTTATTTCACACTATGGTTGTAGATGATTTTTTCTTCTACATTTTAAGTGTGCCCTTCTTCCTGGGGGTGGCCATGGTTCTCCGTTGTTTTCATCCTGAGGGGAGGATAGGCTGAGAGATGGTGAGTAGCACATTTAAGGTCTCTTCACCTCCCCCCCCTTTTTTATTTGTATTTATTTTATATTTCTCCAATATCTTCCCCTGGCTGTTTTTATGTATTTTAAATATTTTTAGATTAAATAAATAGGAAATCATAATTGTGAACCTCCCTAAAAGCAATTTACCTATCCTTATGTTTTGGCAAAGTGATGGTGTGAAGGCATGCTGGTAGAACAAGAGACCATGTTTGAGGCATGTTATAAGGTGTTTGAGGACTTTGTCACACATTACTTTTTGAGACCTGTAGATTCATGTTGGAAAGAACATGTGCACGTATTGAATGGTGGCTTGGGTGCTGTTTTTTCAGTCTACGCTCCATGCGTAGCGAAGGTGATACATCATCTGGCAGCTAGCTTCATAACGTGAGAATGAAAAACATTTGGATCACCCACTTGTTTACTTTTCTCACTATTGAGACCACTTCATATATTACTTTTTCATACACAGAAATTTAATCTTTGTATAGGAAAAAGTATTTTGTAAAATGTGAAGGACAGTGGCTGCCCAGTCAGTATAACCACTGTACAAGATCTACTCAGCCACTGTAATTATCTTTTTGTTTTGAGTGACCTTTTGTCTGGATCTTGGTTCAGGTGTGTATCCAACTTTGATGTGCTTATGGAAGGGGTGTGCAAGTAGTGCCCCCCCCCAAGTGTGGAGGCTTGGACAAACATTGTGTTATGGAAAACCAAAGTCTGTGTGAAAGTACATATTTGGGAATGCCCATCAGTGTAATCCTAAACACACTTAATAAATAATATTGAACTTGCACGTCACAAAATATATTACGGTCATGTCCATAAGCACCAGGAGGGTAGTCGCCCAGGGGATCTTAGTCCCTCTGCTTTTTTGGGAGCAGGGTCCCTATGTCTCCAAGCATCCTACAGTCAGCATGAAAAGGGAGTGTGTTAGTCACTGAGAAGAGTCTTCTAATATGCTTCCTTGCCTTTCCTGCAGATTGGAGCCAATCAGAGTGAAAGGAGGTGAGTCAGCCACTGAGAAGACTCTTCTCAGTTGCTAACGCTCTCCGCTTTCATGCTGATTGGCTCCTAGAGATGTTTGTTGTTGTGAGAGAATGCATTAACAAAGATCTCGTTCTTAATCCAGGAGCAAAAAAGGGTGTATTTGGCTGTAACTATCATGAAGGGACCCTGCAGCTCTGAATTTTCTACTAAACAACTGATAAATACCTATGTAACTTTGTGTCTAGAGACTTATTATTAAGAATCACTTTCCATAATTGTAAGGAGGTGTGTCCACACAGATGCATCCCAGGCACCTAAATGAGGGGAGAGAGCAGCATAGGGACATAAGCAGGTGTCTTATTCCAGGGGTTCCCAAACCTTTCTTCTACATAGACCACTTGAAAATTGCTGAGGGTCTGAAAGTATCTGAAAATTTACTATGGGCACAAAATTAACTCCCATTAGTAATAAGAGCAAGAATTTGAGCTGTGCGTATGATATTGTAATTTAAAGGTGTAATTTTAATTTTGCTAGTTGTTTATGTCACTACTATTGCCATTACATTCAGTGATATATGGGAATTACGATTTATGAGTAACATTAGTACAAAAAACATTACTAAGGATTCTGTATGATCTGATATGGGAGGAGGTCCATGGGGGTGACACCATGAGTTACCGCACCGGGTGACACCAACCCTAGTGACGCCACTGACTGGGCTGGAAGAAAAAGGACTGAAGAGACAGAGCAAACTGAGAAAGGTAAACCTGCATGCACGTGAGCATGCACATGTTTCAGTTTCATTTTATTTAATATTTATACCCCACTTTTAAAAAAAACCCTGAAAGTAGCTTACAGTAAAGAATAAAACAATAAATTCAGCAATATCAATGACATTCAGATGTGCAATAAAATATATCTGTAACAATAATACACTCCCATGATTGGAATATAGCCATTCAAGGATATAAACTCTACAGAAAAAATAGAAGCAACAGAAAAGGAGGGGGAGTAGCATTATATGTCAAAGACAAATACACCTCTATGGAAATCCAAGAGAGCGAACAAAGTGGTCCGGTAGAGACCATTTGGGTAAAAATAAATGGAGAAACAAATAAAACCGACATGGTAGTAGGTGTCTACTACAGACCCCCTGGCCAAGAAGAGGGGGTAGACGAGGCCTTTCTCAAACAAATCTCTGAAATCTCAAGGAGGCAAGAAGTAGTAGTGATGGGGGACTTCAACTACCTGGATATCTGCTGGGAGACAAACTCTGTGAAGCACAAAGCTTCCAACAAATTCCTGATGGGCCTTGCTGATAATTTCCTCTTTCAAAAAGTAGAAGAAGGAACAAGGGGATTGGCAATCCTGGACCTGATTTTAACTAACAGGGACGAATTGTTCATGGGAATTAAAGCGGTCGGTACCTTGGGGGAAAGTGACCATGTAATGCTGGAATTTGTGATTCTGGGGAAAGCCAAAGAATATAGTCAAATATGGACCTTGGATTTCAGCAAAGCCTATTTTAGCAAGCTCAGGGAAAGGATGGGTAGGATCCCGTGGCTAGATAGACTAAAGAAAAAAGGAGCCCAAGAAGCGTGGGAGTTCATGAAGAACGTATTACAAAAAGCGCAATCGCAAACAATTCCAAAGAGGAAGAAAAACGGAAGACATTGGAAAAAGCCAATGTGGCTACACGGAAGACTGGTGGAGGAGATAAAAATAAAAAAGAGCATGTATAAAGAATGGAAGGAAGGATGCATCACCAAGGAAGAGTACCGATGAGCGGCTCGGGCTTGCAGGAATAGCGTAAGGAAAGCTAAAACCCAGAATGAGCTGAGGCTGGTGGGGGAAGCGAGGAACAACAAAAAGGGGTTTTTCAGATATGTTTGAAGCAAGAGAAAGACCAAGGAAATGATGGGACTGCTGCTCAATGAGGATGGCAAAATGTTGACAGATAACAAGGAAAAGGCAGAACTGCTCAACGCCTATTTTGCCTCCGTTTTCTCCCAAAAAGGGAACAGTGTGCAACCTTGCATCGGTAGCAATCTCAGTAAGGGGTCGGGATTGCAGTTCAAGATTGATAAGGAGATCATCAGGAAATACCTAGTTAACCTAAATGAGTTCAAATCTCCAGGGCCTGATGAACTGCATCCCAGAGTATTGAAGGAACTTGCGGATGTACTCTCGGAACCTCTTGCCATCATCTTTGAGAAATCCTGGAGAATGGGAGAGGTGCCGGAGGATTGGAGACGGGCAAACGTCATCCCGCTCTTTAAAAAGGGTAAAAAAGAAAATCCGGGGAATTACAGGCTGGTCAGTCTGACTTCAACACCGGGAAAGATATTAGAACAGATAATAAAAGAGTCCATTGGCAACTATCTAGATGACAATGCTGTGATTAGAAGGAGCCAGCATGGGTTTGTCAAGAAAAAATCCTGTCAAACTAATCTCATCTCTTTTTTTGATCGGGTCACTAGCTTAGTAGATGGTGGAAATGCTGTAGATATCATCTATCTAGATTTCAGCAAAGCGTTTGACAAAGTCCCCCACAACCTTTGGATTAGCAAACTGGTCAGATGCGGACTAGATGGAAATACTGTCAGGTGGATTCACAACTGGTTGGAAAACTGTACTCAAAGAGTGGTCGTCGGTGGCTCTGCTTCGGACTGGACGGAGGTTTCGAGTGGAGTGCCACAGGGTTCTGTCCTGGGGCTGATACTCTTCAACATTTTTATCAATGACTTAGATGACGGGGTGGAGGGAAGCCTTATGAAGTTTGCGGATGATACGAAACTGGAAGGGATAGCTAACACAATGGAAGACAGGAATAAAATCCAAAGGGACCTGGATAGACTAGAAAATTGGGCTGAAATTAATAAAATGACATTCAATAAAGACAAATGCAAGATTCTGCATTTAGGCCACAAAAACAAAATGCACGGGTACAGGATGGGAAATACCCGGCTTAGCAGTAGTGCGTGTGAGAAGGACCTTGGAATTGTAGTGGATCACAAGTTGAACATGACCCAGCAGTGTGATGCTGTGGCAAAAAAGGCAAACGCGGTTTTGGGCTGCATAAACAGAGCTATAGTTTCCAGGTCGAGGGAAGTAATAGTCCCACTATATTCTGCATTAGTCAGACCTCATCTGGAATACTGCGTTCAGTTCTGGGCGCCTCATTTTAAGAAAGATATAGACAAGTTGGAGCGGGTTCAGAAGAGGGCAACGAAGATGATAGCCAGTATGGAGAACAAGTCTTATGAGGAAAGGTTGAAGGAACTTGGCATGTTCAGTCTGGTGAAGAGAAGGCTGAGGGGTGACATGATTGAACTCTTTAAGTACCTGAAGGGCTGTCAGAGGAGGGTACAGATTTGTTCTCTGCTGCCCCAGAGGGTAGGGCTAGGTCTAATGGTTTTAAATTGCAGGAGCGTAGATTCAGATTGGACATTAGAAGGAACTTCTTGACAGTAAGGGCAGTTCGGCAATGGAACCGACTGCCTAGGGAGGTGGTGGGATCCCCTTCGCTGGATGTCTTCAAGCAGAGGCTGGACAGCTATCTGCGGGAGATGCTCTAGCTGTCGATTTCCTGCTGTGAGCAGGGGGTTGGACTCGATGGCCTACAAGGCCCCTTCCAACTCTATGATTCTATGATTCTATTCTATGAACATTATGGGTTGTATTGATTATGGGCGGTATGGCTCATTATTTTCAATGGGTCTACTCTAAGTAGGACACAGTTGGATACAATCAAATTGTTTCATACCTAACCTTTTCAGTAACATAACAGCTTTTAGTCACATTTAACTAATTAACTCCAATTCTTATTCTGCTGTGGCCCATTCCTCACAGCTAGCTCCATCTACCCACAATCACACACACATATTTGTGTAGATAATTAGCTCCTTACTCCCACCGCCACCCCCTATCCCTCCATACATGAACAGGGCAGGCACATGAAGAGCAAACATGGCTGAGCCCTTCACACTTCATTTGGTCCTTTGTTGAGATTCCATAGGTTTAATTTGGAAGTGCACCCTCCTGTTTATAAGGGAACGTGTGCACTTACTCTTTTCCTTATCTACCTGTGTATTGTCCTGTACATTAAAGCAATCAAAGGCAGGCATTTTACTCTCAGATGTCTACCACAGAAATATTTATTCCACTAATCCACTGTGGGGTAGTGACTAGAACAGGACTGCACAACTGGTGACCCACCAAGCCAAGGCAATCTATAGCTGTATATTCACAAACTCCCAATGTCGTAAGAAAGGCACACAGTTCAGGAGCTTGTCAATATTACTTCACTGCTATTTTAGACTCTTTTCTCTCTCTCCAATAGATTTCAAAGCTCATGGGAGGAGTATCATGCCTCATCTCTTAGAGCAAGGAATGGAGGCACAGAGCAAACTAATTTAACCTAAGCCACTGGAAACACCACCTTGGAAATGTCATTCCAGTTCCCTGTGCACTTCACAGTCCTGTATGGCAAAATGTTAATTTGCACAGAGATTGTGAAACCTGTGAAAAGAAAACAACACCCCCACTGAGGGATATATTGAGGGCCTTCTCAGTGGCTGCACCTAGTTTAAGGAACATCTTACTCCATGATGTATGCTTGGCTCCCTTCTTTGCTGTTTTTTGTTGTTTATTAAAGACCTTTTTCTCCTGATGGACTTTTGTAGTATGGGGCAGATGATGTTTTTATGCTTGGCTTTAACTGCTGTTCCTGTCTCTTTGCTTGGTTGTTTCATATTGTTGTTTTTATGATATGGTAATTTTAATCTAAGCTGCCTTGACTGGTGAATTTGCACCAGAATTATAGGATATAAATGTTTTAATAACTAAAATCAATAAAATAGACCCCTCCCAACCAAGAGGTCTAAAGTGGGTTCCTTCAGTCAGGGGGCTGGGGGTGTCTCTAAGGCATTCATAAAAATGTTTTTAAAGCCCCTCCCATGTCCCAAATCCCAAAGGTGACTGCAGTAGTGGCTGGTGGGGCTCCATTGCTCTCCTGGCTTCCCAAAACCATGGGTCACTGCTGCTTACCAACAGGGAGAGGCGCAGAGAATTTGGTGCACAGTGGTGAACCCAATCCGAAGTTGCTGCCGCCACACACCACACAACACCAATCTTCCCAAGATGGGACAATACAGTCTCCCCCCCACTGCACCACCACTCTCTCTTTTATGAAGATGTAGATGTTAGTTGACCTGTCGGAAGCACCAGTTAAACTTGGCTCTGAGCCCATCTTACAGATTCAGCAGAGAAGGGACTCGCTGCAGGCTCCAGAGACATACACACCATATGCGCATATATACGTGCATAAGTGGGATTTGACAGAGTCCTCCTCCATCCTCTTCCCCTGCACTCCATCGCACCAAATCAAACTGAAGCACAATTGAAATAACTATGCCATGCTAAATAGATTTGTCAAGTTGAACCATGCAGAGTGTTGCAGTGAGGCACCACAACAGAAACGCAGTGTAACTTTGGGAGCTTTTTGACAGGAAAAAAGCAGAGAGAGAGAGAGAGAGAGAGAGAACAGCCCACTTCCCCCAGTGACCAACACATTCAGGCCATCCCTGCTCATACATAAAAAGAATATTTTGGGTTCCCTTGGCTCTCTATCCCACATTAATGATATTTGCACAGGATACAACTCCCTCTGAGTTTATTTATTCAAAAGATTTCTATTCCATTGTATTCACAGCACTCAGGCAGCTTACAACAATTTTAACATAATCTAGGGAAAAAGTAAACAACAACAACAACAGTAATAATACAGAGATGGGGAAGCAGATAAAAGCAATCCAAAATCAAATGATACTAATCCTCGAAGGTCATATGCCTGCCAGAACAAAAATGTCTTAGGCGGACAGCAGAAGACAGGGGAGCCAAATAGACCTCAAGAGGCAGGGAATCCCAAAATTGAGGTGCAGCCACAGAGAAGGCCCTCTCCCACAGCTCATCCAGTTGGGCCTCATTCAACAACGGAACACAAAGAAAAAACATCCCAATGTATCTTAGAGAGAGGGCAGGGAGCAATGAAAGGAGACAGCCCCTCGGGTATCCTGGGCCCCAGCCAGTTAGGGCTTTAAAGGTAATTGCCAACATTTTGCATTGGGCCCGTAAAAGGATTGTTGTAAAATTTTGCTCCCGTTGTCAAACACCCACTAACAGCCCTTGCTGCTTCATAATGGGGCTTAAAGATATTGTTCCAGGCCAGGATACGCTGTATTCATCCTGTAATTGCAGCGTTACTTCGAGGCTGGCTGCTAAATGGGGACAGGTAACAAATAAATCAGGGCAGGTGCCTTAATCTTTTCCCTGACTGCTGCTTTTCCTTTGCAACTACTCTACAACCAGCCTAACGTACCAATTCCCTGCCACTCCACTAAGACCAGGTTTTTTAGTAGGAAACAGCGACTGAAAAGAAGGACTGAAGAGGAGAACTGGCAGATGGATATAGGATTAAGTGTCATCCACTCCTGCCTGACTGCTTCTGTCCTACAAATCCCATGCCAACCGCAATAACTCCACTCATCAGAGGGAAACCCAGGATTCCATGTTTGCTGCCAAATGTCTAGTTCTAGCCTGAGGCTAACATAAAATAGAGGGAGATTTTGTTTAAAGGGAAAAATCTTGAGCAGGTGAATAGCTTTCAAGGAAATTCTATTTCTGGATTAATATCAAACGATGGCCTGCCCAGCTGGAACAGATCAACTTTAAAAGTTATTGACTTGTCTGCTGCTCCACCTAGTTTGCTCCAGATGAGAACAACTAGACTACCATGCCAAATGGGTTAAGCAGAAGAAAACTAGATGTGACAAACAAGCCTTATCAAAACGTACCTCATATCTCAGTTTGCTGTAAATGGCAAATTTCCTATAACTGACAATCTCAAGTAATTTTGTTGTTGTTGTTGTTGTTGATAATAATAATAATAATAATAATAATAATAATAATAATAATAATCCTGCACTTCCTCCCAGTAGGAGCCCAGGGCAGCATTTATAACCTTTCTTTCCTGGGCATGATTTTTAACTAGTTCTTCAGGTCCGTGAACAGTGTAGATATAATTTCACGTGAATTATCTCCCGCCAGATCCTGGTAGAAGATTAACCTTGGCTCCGGTTCATCAAAAAGTCTGATGATGATAGCTCTAAGGATTATTTCCCTCCCTCTCACCCCCTTTTCAAAAAAGGAGATAAAATATGGTTGTTGTTACATTTATTATCTGCTCTTCATCAGTAGGTCCCAGGGTGGGTCACAACAATATAAAATATACTATTTAAAACAATATAAAACAAATTACCAAAAAAAATCAGGCGTCCTAAGTGTTACTAAGGCAAAGCAAAGGCCAGTGGGCTCAGTGGGTAGTGTTTCAGGTAGGTGGGGATTCAAGGGAGTAGGGAAAGAGCACATCCAAATGAAAGTAGCTGATGCATTATAGGTACTCTGAATTGTAGAGTCTAAAGGAATCTAAGCAAGCACTGAAACAGAGGAAGGTCTGCAACCCATTGAAAGGCAGAAGCAGAATAGTATTGGGAGCACACCCACCAAAATGTCCTGGAACTCAAGGGTCACACTTCCTTAAGCAACACCTGCGCCCTTTTAGCAAGGCCAACCCCTCACCCTTGAAACCTACAGTGTGCTTCCTCTTTCCTGCCTGGACTTCCATTTCATCTAAAAAAACCTCTGAGAAGGAATAGCACATTTTAGAAATTCTAACCTGTTACTCCAAGGAGGAGAAACAATATGGCAATCTTCCCTCTTAGCAATCAATAAAAATCTTCTCCCCCATACTCCCGGGTCTGGATTACAACCTGAAGAAGGGAACCCTAAATACGCTGGTCTGAATGGAATTATTTTTTGCTGGGTTTCAGTGGAATTACTTGCCTTGAGACTTCAGACAAATAAAAGAGGGAATAAAACAAGTGCTTAAACCTCCCTGAGTGCTTGTGTCAGTATTTTCTTCAGGGAGGCCTGGCAGGAAAGATGAAACTACCATCCCTCTTAGCCATCAGCCACTGCCTTATTCAGGGCTTGTTTCAAAAAGCTTTCTTCCCCCTTGACTTAAGGTGGTTTACTGCGGCAAAGTTTGAGAATTCCTGTTCTATGGTATTCTACAGCAAATCACCAAGGGTCAGTTCAAACGTGTCTTCCCAAGAAAAGCAAAAATGAATGACAGCTCCATGCCTTCCCAAAAGCAGCTACAGCTTTTATTATACACACAGCTGCACTCCATACAGTCTGCTCTGTCGCACACCTGCCCAAAGCACAAAATAAGTGCCTTCTCCCCGTGCCCCCCCCACTGACATTCTGAGGCTGAGGGATCAGCAAGGGTCAACACAGCCATGTTTACAGACAGAGCAGGCACAAGCACAGAGCACTCAATGCATCACTGCCTACCAACCACTGTTGCCGCTACAGATCCCCTATTCCTGACAAACTGAATTGCTCCTCGTTATTTATTGTTGGGCTTTATTCTCTAGGACATTGTGATCCCCTCTCAGGATTTGTGCCCTTTCATTTTCCAAGCCTCAATAACTCCTGAACTGCAGTTTCATGCAGTTTTGTGATTGTTAACCCACCATGTGGATGAGGCTTAGGCCATAAATGCTCAATGAATCTTGTTTGGCAAAACGTGGGCTGGGAGAGCATTTTCTCCTTCATTTGCAGTCAACAGACATACCACAGAGTCTCTACTGAGCAAAGGCACAACAGCAGCCAGATTTTTCCAAGGAACACTGTTTCCTTATCCCTCAAGAGATAAGAAAGATTACTTGGGGATGGGGGGGAGGGATAACTTCACATTTTGCATCTTGGCAGTGAAAAAAGCACCAACACTCTTTACAGACTCAAGGTGATTTAGACCTTCCATTCCATCATCAACAGAATCCTTTGCATTCTGGGATTATTTTGGGGGATGAGGGGAGAAAAGAGAACTTACCTTGTGATTTTTGCCGTGACGGTACATCATCCAGTCCTCACCATTTGTGCTGACCTCCAGTTTGTACGACCGGACATAGTACCCATTCTGTGTTTCTCTGGAAATGGCACCCTGCGTAGCAATGGCCGTCAACACAGTCAGAAAGCGAAGGTCCACCTATGGGGGGGGGAGGAAAGAGGGACAAGATGAAAGAAGAATGACAAGAGCTCCGCAATATCAGCAATAATAAGATAGACTTTCTCTTTCCTTGAAACATTTAAGGTACTTTCAGATACATACAGCCTTCCTGAAGCAGCTTCAGCAGCCGTTAAAACGGCAAGACGGCAGACCAAGAGGGTGAGAACTAGGAAGCCAGTGACCCAGAACTCGCCATGAGACATCATTCTAATATGGTCATGAAGGCACATGGGTAAGGTCTGAAGGCACATAAGGCCACCATCGTACTAAAGCTAAGCAGTCCTGGGTCTGGGTCAAAACCAGGGTGGGTGACCACTTGGGAACCACACGTGATGAAAGAAAGGTGGGATATACATGTAAGAAAAATACAAAATACCATCCGGAGCTTTGGAGTGCATTGCCATCAGTATGCTGATGGCATGCAGCTCTATTTCTCCTTTTCATCTTCATCAGGTGAGGCTGTCGATGTGCTGAACCAGTGCCTGGCTGTGACAATGGACTGGATGAGGGCTAATAAACTGAGGCTCAATCCAGACAAGACTGAGATGCTGCTAGTGGGTGGTTCTTCTGACCGGATGGTGGATGTCCAACCTGTCCTGGATGGGGTTGCACTCCCCCTGAAGGAGCAGGTTCGTAGCTTGGGGGTTCTCCTAGAACCATCTCTGTCACTTGAGGCTCAGGTAGCCTCAGTGGCACGGAGTGCCTTCTACCAACTCCAGTTGGTGGCCCTATCTGGACAGGGATAACCTGGCTTCAGTTGTCCATGTTCTGGTAACCTCCAAGTTAGATTACTGCAATGCGCTCTACGTGGGGCTGCCTTTGAAGACGGTTAGGAAACTGCAGCTTGTGCAAAATGCAGCGGCCAGTTTGGTAACAGGACTAAGACGGTTCGAACATATAAAACCGATTCTGGCCCGTTTGCATTGGCTGCCTGTATGTTTCCGAGCTTGATTCAAAGTGCTGGTTTTAACCTATAAAGCCTTCCACGGCTTGGGACCACAGTACCTGATGGAACGACTCTCCTAACACAACCCACCCGTACACTACGCTCAATATCCAAGGCCCTCCTCCGGGTGCCTACTCCAAGAGAAACTGGGAGGCTGGCAACAAGGGAAAGGGCCTTCTCAGTGGTGGCCCCCAAATTATGGAATGATCTACCTGATGAGGTGCAGCTGGCAAGTCAAGACTTTCCTCTTCTCCCAGGCATTTTAGCATGTGTTTTTAAATTGCTTTTTGAAATTTAGTTTTTTTTAAAATTTGTATATTTGTTTTTAATTGTTGTAAAACACCCAGAGAACTTCGGCTATGGGGTGGTATATAAATGCAATAAATAAATAAATAACTTAAATTAAATATATTAATAAAATGGGATTGTGGGCTGACCCACAATTGATCTCAGAGTCACCAACAGTACACAATAATAGTGTGTTGTGCTAAAGGGGTTCTTTAAGACTCACTATGCTGGGCTGTAGCTGCTTCAAGAGGGATGCATTTGAAAGTAGACCTAAGGATTGGGTGCTCAGCTAGTATAAATTAGCATGACAGTATTTCATTTTTAGTAGATCACTATGACGCAGCTGTAGCTTTTGCCACTGGCCATGTTTACAGTTGCCTATTCTGTCTAAGCTCTGTTCCAGTATAAGAACTTAAAAGGATCAATTTTCAGACCAGCTGAGTTAACATTCCTAGATGTGGCAGCCTGTGAACCATAGAAGGAAATGTTTTCAGCCTGCCTGGATTTGTTACAAGGTTCATAATTGAGGGAGAGGAGCACATTTTGGAACTGCCCATTTCCTCCTCCCCATCGCCCTGCACTGCTTCCCTTTGATTCATCAGACTGAACTGTAAACAACTCTGGGATAAAATCCTCACTCAGGCAAGATATCTGCCAGCATGGCATTGAGAGGAGCCCCCAACCACGAGGTAGGTAAAGGACTTTGAAACTTCGGCCCTGATGCCATTATAAGCCAAATAAAATCAAAGTTCAAACAGACTGTTCACCAAAATTAAGCTCTTGCCTCATTTGCAGTGGAACAGAAGCCAACATATGTTGGGGGAGGGATGTCTTTTCCCACTTTTCATGATGTCCACTTCATCCTTTTTGGAGATTTTTTTTAGTGATGCAGCCTATAAAAGGTCACAAACATACTGGCCTAGTAATTGTGCCATGAAGAACTGGACATTTGCTCTGGGTGATGACCTTTCAGTACTTCTAGTGTTGAACGCCCTTTAGCACTTGACACCCCACAGCGCTCCAACCAGTCCATGACTCTTTGCTGCCATGAAGTGATTCTGTGTAGGCCCCACTAAAGCTTTTCTTTTGTACACTCCTGCTGGATTTCTCAGCTGCTGATATGCACTGCAATTCCCCGGAAGAATAAATATTATTCTAGCTGTACTTGCCCAACACATGCAAGAAAATCCCACTCTAGTTCACTGCACAGTCAACAGGGCTTGTAAGTGGTAGCATGCTCTCCCTCTTAGCCCTCTGGAAAGCCCATCAAGGTTCAGGGGGCAGCAGGTCAAGCCAAGACTTCTGCAGGAATGTTAATGGTCCAACATGGCTGCCTTCAGTTCATGAAGTCAGAGCCTTTGCCAAACAGCAGTTCAATCCTCTCCTGCTGATTCCCAGCATGTGACAAGAGCAACAGAGGATTCTATAAGCCTCATGTTCTGGGGTCAATTTAACAGCATGAGAATCAGTTTGGTTTAAGGGGAAAGTAAGTGTGCATGTGTGTGTGTAACCTGAAGGTCCAGAGGGCAGTGGCAGTTCCCTGCCAAGACAAACCATGTGTCTAAACAAAGACACTTGTTTCCCTCACATCACTCTGCCAAGGCTGCTTCCATGGACACACACATGCCAGCCCATGCCAAGCCAAGCTTTTTATAGAAAAGAATGCTAGCTGGGGACTCCTGTGGGCTATGTGTTTGATGAAAAAAAACTTTAAAAAACCAGTTGTCTGGCAATACAACTGTTGCTAAGCTTGATATTATGGTTTCAGTCCCAACCTTTCTAAATTGTGTTGGTATCCCTCCTTAGTTACCAAGCACTATCATCCTCTCTTGTGTGTCCATTTGGAGCTGAATATACCTGCAAGAATTCCTTGTTGTTATCCACATTAGGAGTCCATCCATTGTCATCACTATTGAGTCGGCTCTGCTGTGGGGTCCACCTGCCATCAGAGTAAGTAGAGGAGGCTGTGATCTGTTCATTGGAGATTCGGCCGGATTCCATCCCTAATGGGCTGTTGCACTGAAAATCTAGAGCAGAGAGTGAAGCAGAAGAGAAATGTCTCTATAGAACCTGTGTGTTTTATTCCTAATTAAAAGCATTGCCACTAATTTCCACCTAACATCCGACCAAATTTTTAAAAATGTGGTTACAGAATAGAATTGTCTCTAACCTATGAAAAGCTGTTAAAATGTTAATGTTCAGAAACAGTCATGAAAGAGCTGTAACCATTTACATCTGGAACCCTATATCAAATCCCTTCTCATCTGCAGTGAAGTGCTGCAACCATGGCCAATGGTAGGGATGGGCAACAATTTTGATTCAGCTCACATTTCAAGCTGAATCTATCAAATTCACACTTTCCTAATAAATATGAGAACCGAAACACAGCCATCCTTCGAAATCCATACTTATTTGAATTTTGCGATGCAGTTTGCCAACCAAACAATGTTTACAAAAATGCATATGTTAGGGGAAAGTGTGCATAAAAATGAAAATATGAGTAAAAATAGCATGCAAAATGCATTGTATAATGAGAAATGGCTTGCAAAATGTGCACATTAGTTAAAACTGCCTACAAAAATGTGTTTATTAGGAGAAATTCACACTATAATGCTGGAGAACTTCATGAGAACTTTTTTTAAAAATCGCAAATTGCTGCAGAAATGTAGAGAACTGAATTTAAGATTAAAATAATGAGAAACTGAGAGAACCGAAATTGACAGATCTTTCCATCCCTAGCCAATGGAGAACTTCCTTGCTTGGCAACATCCTGCAGAGAACTACGAAATCTAGAATTCTTCACTAAAAACCATAAATCCTATAGAAAACCCTAAATTTTCCAAGTGGAATAAATAAAGTACAGGTACACATAAGCTAATTTCCAAACCATCTCTAGTCTATAATTAACTTTTTTTCTGCAGCATTTGCACTGTTTTACGTTATTGTTCTACAGTATAGGAGGGGAACTTGTGACCTTTCTAGATGTTGTTAGACTCCAACTCTTATCGGTCCAAGGCAGCATGGCTAATGTCAGAAATGATGATGGAAGGTATAGTCCAACAACTTCTGCAGTATCATAGGTTCGCCACCCATGGCATAAAAAGCAGGGGGGGAAACACAGATATAATGTCCTACACCAGAGGAAGAGACAACTGGTAACATTCTAATTGCTCAAATTAATGTATTTTTGATATGGCTATAAGTGCCTTTCTTCCTTTCTCCAGTACAGAGCACTTCTCATACTAAGTGCTTAAAATCTTGAATTTGAAAGCTGGGTGAAAAATACCCATTGACATTGTAATTTGGGGTTTAGGGTTTCTATAGCAATTTCTAAATCTGACAATGAAGCTTGGATGTTTGTGGTGAACAAGGATAACAAAACTTCAACTTTCAGGACAAACAAGAGCCTGTAGATCAGCCTTTCCCAACCAGTGTGCCTCCAGATGCTGCTGGACCACAACTCCCATCAGCCTCAGCCAGCATTGCCAATGGTCAGGAAAGATGGGAATTGTGGTCCAACAACATCTGGAGGCACACTGGTTGGGAAAGGCTGCTCTAGATGGCCAAATTTGAGTTCTGCCACGAAAGCAAAGTGTCAAAACTCAGCTGTTAAAACTAACAATAATTTAAATATTAATCCCCCCTCCCCCTGAATGTTGCAGTCACATTCAGAGATGGAGAATTCAGAAAAGTCACCCACATGAGGCTATTTTTTTTTTCCTATTCAATGTCTCCAGTGCAGAATCTGGAAATGGAGTGCTGGCAAACATTCAGGCTGAACAAACTTACTCTCTGGTGCCTCCTGCTGGACTAAGTAATAGCGAGCAGAGAAACCATCTTTAGCCACTGCCAAGTCCGTGTGGAATGTGAGCGACAAGATGCCGGTAGTTGAGTGGATATCTGAAGGGGTTTTAGTGCCACAGTACCTGCCAATCAAGGGACCAACTGGAACAGAAACAGAAGAAAAACACAATTTACCTTCCAGTTAGACACAGTGTCAACTAGTCAACTAGGGTTGGTGTCACCTGGTGCGGTAACTCATGGTGTCACCCCCATGGACCTCCTCCCGTACCAGACCATACAGAATCCTTAGTAATGTTTTTTGTACTAATGTTACTCGTAAATTGTAATTCCCGTATATCACTGAATGTAATAGCACACACACACAGAGCCAGCTGTGGGATCGTCACACAATCAACCTAGAACATTTTTTCCCTTTCACAAGGACATGCAAAAGATTGAACCCAGGACCTTCTGCATGCAAAGCACATGCTCAGTCTACCACTGAGATATAGGGTAGAAAAGCACTCACTGTTCTGCTGGCCTGGGGATAATTCTGAGGGCCAGTGGGAACTACAGATGTGATGGGACGCAGGGAGAAGTGAGTGGGCAAAGAGTGCAGGTGCAATGCCGAGGTGCCGTCTCAGCAAAACTGACGCCAGTCCTAGTGGGTAAGCCCCATTCAACAGGGTGGGAAACATGCACAGGATTGCAAGGTGGGGGGGAGCAGCAAATCCCCCCTCCCTCAACCCCAGCTTAGCCCTTCCCTACTTTAAAGTTGACAATGAGGACACTGAACTTGTCAAGGATTATCAATACCTTGGCACAGTCATTAACCAAAATGGAGACAATAGTCAAGAAATTAGGCTAGGACTGGGGAGGACAGCTATTGGAGAACTCACATGCAAATATGTATCACTGAACACTAAAGTCAGGATCATTCAGACCATGGTATTCCCCATCTCTGTGTATGGATGTGAAAGTTGAACAGTGAAAAAAGCAGATAAGAGAAAAATCAACTCATTTGAAATGTGGTGTTGGAGGAGAGCTTTGAGCATACCATGGACTGTGAAAAAGACAATAATTGGGTGTTAGAACAAATTAAACCAGAACTAGCACTAGAAGCTAAAATGATGAAACTGAGGTTATCATACTTTGGACACATAATGAGAAGACATGATTCATTAGAAAAGATAATAATGCTTGGAAAAACAGAAGGAAGTAGAAAAAGAGGAAGGCCAAACAAGAGATGGATTGATTCCGTAAAGGAAGCTACAGACCTGAACTTACAAGATCTGAACAGGGTGGTTCATGACAGATGCTCTTGGAGGTCATTGATTCGTAGGGTCGCCATAAGTCGTAGTCAACTTGGAGACACATAACAACAACAAATAGCTCCCAAATATCTCCCAGATGTGTCCCTTGCTTCTGATTGCATGGGACAAGAGAGTATGTGACCTATAGCTGTTCATTCACACAATATGCCACCATGGCTTAGCATTACATCTGAACATAGCTACTCTGTCTTCAACAGCAGCCCAACAAATTACTTCAAATGCCCATAAGCAAATCAGGATGTGCCAACCAGAAGTATACAGCCTCTGAATGTAGATTCCATTTAGCTATCATGTGCTTGATAAACATAATCCTTCATAGATGCATCTTTTTTTTTTTAAGCCATCCAAATTAGTGGCCATCCAGCCCTGAATTCCTTAACTTGATTGCATGTTGTACAAAAAGATACTTTATTTTCTTTCTACTTCTAACCAGAGATGTAGTCATCCAGGGTTGTGGGGGGATTATAGACCCCTTACTTTTTTGGGACCAGGGTCCCAGCCAGATTCCTATATATGTATCAATCAGCATGAAAGGGGGGCACATTAGCCACTGAGTCGAGTCATTGTCCTTTTATGATGATTGGAGCCAACAGAGTGAAAGAAAGTGAGCCAGGCCCTGAGAAAACTCTTCTCAATGGCTAACATACAGCCCCCCCGATTAGCTCCAAGTGACATCTATTGTAGTGAAGTGTGGACTTGGAGATGACAAGGAGAACAAGGAAGATGAGAGAAGGTGGAAAGTGGGCATAGCTGTGAGAGGGCATGGAGTCACTATCATGAAGAGACCCTGCACTTTTGAATTTGCCACTACACTACTGCTTCCACTTTACAACTGTCCAAGTTGAAGACATATGCAGAAAAAAACCCATAAAATGTCTGCTGACATAGCTATGTAACATGGGAATGGTCGAAAATATCCTGAGGGCTTTACAAAACATGTTTCTGTTTCACATTTAGCTACAATCTCACTAAGGGTTCACACAAAGTTAGGTAGCCCTGACCAATGTATTGCCGCTTTGTCTTTCTGAAAATGAACATGGAAAAGTAAGTCTGAATGAAGCTTCAGCCTGTGCATCAACGTCATTTGAAAATATGCGAGAAACGGTGCTTTTAAGGGCGGCCTCAAGACTTTTTCTTGACGTTGCATTTTAGTAGAAGTTTTCCCAAATCCTCGCCTCTGGGCTTAAGTAGACGAGACCAATCATGACTAAACTCAGTCCCAGAATACAGGTGGCCAAATTTAAAGTACGGGGCTACCAACTAGTGTCTCAAACACACACACGCACGCGCTATTAGGGCATGAGTGACCCTTCTTGGGCATGGGTCTATTACATTAAATGGTCTCTATCTAGCATCCCCCGCTGTCAGAAAAGATACCGGGGCGTCTCTTAGCTGCACCAGATTACGGGACCTTGGTCACTCCGACGGTGGCAGTGGAGGCGATGGGGCCTCCCAGGTAGAGACGCTGCGGTGGCAGCCGCCACTGCTCAGCCCCATCGCGGCCGCTCCCGCCCAGCGGCGCCCACAGCATGAGGGCTGAAGCGGGCGTCCTTTCCGGAGCAGGGGAACCGGCTCCGGGGTTAAGAAGGAGCCGGCCCAGCCTGGCCTGGCCTCCACTGCCACAGCCTCTTCACGGCTCCTGCTGAGGCTGCCAGGCCGCTCGGACGCCATCTCCTAGCAACCGCGCCTGGCCCCGCCCGCTCCTGAGAAGGCGCCCAAGCTGCATGGCAGCCTCAGCAGGAGCCGTGAAGAGGCGGTGGTGGTGGAGGCCAGGCCAGGCCAGGCCAGGCCAGGCCGGCTCCTCCTTAGCCCCGGACTCCCCCGGAGCTGGACCACCAACCAGCTAAGCGGCTGGGTTGGGGAGGAGTCGCTTACTCTGGTTACCGGGACGGAGGAGGACGGGAGTTCTTGCTGGCTGGGGGGGGTGGCTCGTGGTGTCACCCCCGTCTCAGGGTGTCACCCGGTGCGGTGCGCACCTGCCGCACCGCCCTAGTGACGCCCCTGGTTAGACAAACTCATTGTCATCTTGCCTACTTGACTTGGGAAGGTCTTCAGCCAGAAATAAGCCATCCATAAACAGAATCAAACAGATGAAAATGAAAGTATACATGGGGGAGAAAACCCTCATATGTATTTGTACTAAAATGTATAAGAGCTCTTCTTTGCAAGGATGGCAATGCACATCAACCTAAACAGGTACTTAAGCTTAGTGTCTGTTGCATAAAATGCTACCAGCAACAAGCTTTGCACATAGCCCCACACAAGTTAGTGGTCCACAAGACATTGTACTAGCCCATCTACCTACATTCTTTCTTTTGGGCCAGGAATGACTTTGGCTGTAATTCTACACTCACTTAACTGGAAGTAAGTTCAATGGAACTCTGGAGCTACCTTCCGAGTGGACAAGTATAGGATTATACTGTAAAGAACCCACATCTGTATGGCTTTCATGCCTGGTCCCCTGGTGGAGTTCTTATTCAACACAAACAATCAGACATGTTCATGCTGTTGAGAAATCTAATCTACAGCTATTTATATGTCTAATTCATCCATTGTTTTACTGGCATGCAAAATTGCAATTTCTCAGCACTTTTCCAAAAAATGTGCTCAAGGTGTCATATAAAGCCTTCCTGTATGCAATCAATGTAGAAAATGGTTTATTCTATACTTTCTGGCTAAAGGGCTCCCTGACATCAGAGTACTCTCAAAGATGCCAGTTTCTGGTCTCCATGATCTGATTATATAAATCAGGTTAAACGTGTTTGAAACATCACATGTTTCATTGAACCAGTAAGGGTGCAGAGCCAGCACAGGAAATAGAAAGGAATTCTGTCGCTGTTCATTTTAAGTTCTGGTCTCTACTAAGGACAAGGCAGCAACATATGAGGTTGGATGGAGCTCTAAAGTGTTAGCAATTTATGACCTTTTTGGAATTCTGCAGACTCAAAATTGATGTTGTTAGCTTGACAATAGCCAGACACGGAAAAGAGCATAGGCAATACATCACTTTAATCCTTACCTTGAGGAATACCATCCCAGATGTCCAGCCAATCATACTTGCAATCTCCCTCCCCAACTTGCAAGGGGTCATGCTCTAAGTCAAAGGTTAAAAACTGAAGGATGATCTCCATCTTTGGCTTGGCCATGATGGTGAAAGCACAGTCCAAATTATGAGGATACTTATCAGGAAATCCTGGTGATTCAATAGTACCATTCGAACTGGTGAAGTTTCTAGAACAATCTTCAGAGCCTACAGCAAGAAACAAGGAGATATTAACATACAACATCATCAGCCACCTCACTAACAGTTGTCAGGCTGAGAGGCGCAAGTCATAATTGTTTTTTTTAAAGCACTTAAATCCCTCATGCAGAAAATTGCTACAGCCTTGCAAAAGTATTAATTATTAATATTACTGTCCCCATTTTATTTTCCATCAGAGTGGCAATTAGCAAAGCAGTCTCGCTGAAGTGACACCTGAAGTCCAGGATCTTAAGCACTGTAAAAATGGCACAGTCACAACTTCCACAGTGGCTCCATTTTAAATGTTTGGGGCAGGACAGGGGCATATGCATGAGGGATTCTGTCAAAAGGAGAAAGAGAACTGCCTTTCTCACTTCCCCATGTTAACCACCAGAAATGTAAGTTATTTGCATCCTTAAAAAATGCTTTCTGACTGCCAGCAGCACAGACAATATTCCCACTTATTTAGTGGTGACCCCAACACTGGCCTCCATTGTGCCACAGCCGGCTAAGTGCCTTCTGTTTATTGCTGACCCAAGGTGCCTTGGGGGAGAAAGAAGCTGCATTCTATTCAGGCTATGACTGCATTAAAACTATTGCTCTGTAGGGACCAGACAATTAACAATTGAATTCTCTAGCCTACAGGTCATTGGGAGGGGAAGGGTGGGGTTGGGATGGAGAATATTACAAGACCCTGTGGTTCCACTGCTGTAAAAAAGGATTAAGTTTCACAACTATTCTGCCTTTTGTTTTATTATGGAGATATTGCTCAGAAAAACGCACAATTCCAACTCTGAGGAATTTTTGCTAACAACTACCACAACAAAACTGCCTGGGTGTTTGCTTGTGCTTTATTTTAAGGAAGACATCTGGCCCCTTTAAGAGAGAAAAAAGGTGAATGATATTTTACTTATGGGTATGGAAATTTATGTAATCAGATTACTTCCAAAATAAGTAGGACAATTGGATTGCCTGCCAATGTAGACTCTGGGATACCAGCTTAGATATAGGCATCTGAAAACAAATCACCAAATTTGCTAACACAACAGACCACATATAATTGGCTTTTTCCCATCCTCCTTTCATTTCAAAACTGTTAACAAAGGACACCGAACAGAAGACTCTGCATGGCCTGTTTATAGAATTCAGAGATAAAGTGTTTTGTGCATTATATACCACTTTGTATTCCTGCGAGTTTTTCCTTTTTTGTTTGTGGTGTGTGTGTATGTTATATGGATATTGTACTCCACAACGTAAAGAAAGAGAGTGTGTTGTCTGGGATAGCAAAGAATAACTCTTGAGACTATATATCCCAGTTACTGAATGACTCTAATAAATTGACTGGTGACCAAGTGCATTTGACTTTCTCAAATGTGTCCCAGAAAGTTCAAAATCAGGAGGCTTCCCAAGAAGGCAGTTCATGCTAAGATGACCCTACTATCCATACACACTCCAAGAAGTATGCTTGACATCATTTTAGCTGGGAGGAAAGTAGAACAATTATTGAAAAATGAGACTCAAGAGAGGCTTCCTTTCTTTCCTGGTGACCAACCACAGAATATCTTTGGCAAATGTAACCAAAAGGAGTCCAGAAGCAGTTTGAGGAGGCCAAAGGACAGTATGAAGACACATGACACAGTTCTGCTGCTGAAGCTAAGCAGGTCTGGCCCTGCAAAGTGGGAGAACATGTAGGAACCCGTACATAAGCCACTCTGAGGTCTTCAGAGGAATAATGGTGTATAAGTGTAATAAATAAGTGGCCTGAAGGCAGTGGTGGCTGGTGGCTCCATGTCAGTGGGGCCGTGGAATTCTCTCCAGGTTTTGGTCTGAACTTCCAAGGAGCTGTCCCAGGTGCCTCAAAGTTCCTTGAAAGTTTGCACTAAAACCCGGAGTGGATTCCACTGTCCCAAAGACATGAAGCCACCAGCCGCCATTGCCTGCTATTGTTCTGGGGGTTTCCTCACACCTGCAGAACAGAGATGGATGCTAGACTGCCTGCTTCTCCTGGTCAGTCCATAATAGTTTTCCCCATATATAATTAACCACACAGGTATAAACTATATGAAGAAATATTTGTGTTGGGGTTGGCATTCAGTTAAATAAATCTTGGTTGATTAGTCATAAGAGTTTTAATTAGGTATTGATTAAAACTGCATAAATTTGCATATAAATAAAACAAACAGTTTTGAAAGAAATCATGCTTCCTTCATTTTCAAGCAAACGTGACATAGGCTCCATATGTGATGAGGCACCAAAGGTTAAGATTTTGTTGTCTTACATTTTTGTAATTTTTTTTTCTTACTTGTATTTTGTATTTGTGTGTATTCTTTGTGAGCTGCCTTGGGGGCCTTTCTGGCCAAAAGGTGACATAGGAATAAACCATAATACAATATAACGAGAGAGGCTTCAGCAGTTATACAATTCATAACAGCCCTTTATTCTATCCACACAATCATGGGTATTTGCAGTAGTAGAATCTGCCGACAGCTCAGTGTATGCTAACATTTCCCCATGCATGCTGAAAGATTGTCTTACCCCTTATATACCCAGTCAATCATTGCACTCTGCAGGTGAGGGCCTCCTGCAGATACCACCTTACCAGGAGGTCCGTTCCGCACAACATAGGAAGCGGACCTTTAGTGTTGTGGCATCTCCCCTTTGGAACTCCCTCCCCTTAAATATCAGACAGGTGCCATCTCTGTTATCTTTTTGGCATCTACTGAAGGCCTTCCTCTTTCAACAAGCCTTTTAAGTAGAGACCTTATCCCAGTCTGCGTCTGTGTTGTAATATTTTTAAGGACATTTTTCAAGATTTTCATTTTTAAGATGTTTTTAAGATGTTTTTAGTGTTTTGTCCCAATTTTGCCATCCTGGGCTCCTTATGGGAGAAAGGGTGGAATAGATAATTAATTAATTAGTTAGTTTAATAATAATAATAAAAGCAGCTGCATTCCAAAGGACGAGACATAGCTGACTGCAAATCCTCACAATCTCACACAATTACTGCAACCAGAAATCAAGACATGTTGATTTTATTAAACTCATGTATTAGCTGCCTTTCCAGCACTCCAGTCAGCGTACAATGACAACAAATAAATAATACAAACAGTGGTCAACAAAGGGAAAAAACAAGAAGAAACAAAATTAGCCAACTAAACCCAAGACTGACCAGAAAAATGCATTTTGCATACCCTGCAGAAGGCTCATGAATTGCAGATCTGGGGAGGGAAGTTCATTCTGCAGTCTCGGGGCAATTAGTGTAAAGACCCTGCTCCTTTCCACAATAGTCCTTACTTTCTGTTGAATTGGAATTCAGAGCAGGGCCTGAAGGATTTATAGGTATGTACCAATAATTCAGACTGAACCCAGAAGCATCCTGACAGCCAGTGCAGCTGTAACAAGATGGGCTGGATAATTCTAATTTCGTCCTCACACCTACAATGAAGAGAGAGGGAGGAGTGGGGGAGTGTGCAAGACCCAGATTCACCCAGGCTCATTCATATAGCAATAAACCACAATTTATCATGACATCCAAATGCAGTCTAAGTTATACGCAGAAAGTATTGGCTGAAGGCAGCTTACTTTTTGCCAGAGTTTGAGATCTTTGACATACCAGTGATGCATAATGGTCATCTCCATGTTCTAGGAACAAAAAAAAATGATAGCCCAATGCCCTGTGCCACAGCATGTTCTTTGAAATTCAGATCTGGAAGGCTAATGTCAGTCAGCCTTCCCATGCCCTGCACATGACAGGCATGAAAGATCTGCACCTGTTTATTTATTTATTAAATTTATATTCTACCTTTCCTCCCAGAAGCAGCCCAGGCCAGCACCAACCTATGCATGGACCATACAGCTGAATCTCTGTGTGCCTCTGCATTTATTTATGCTTCCACCCTTCATTTAGGTTTCTGGCAAAGATAAGAAACTTTGTTTGCCCCCTCCCTCTGTCTCTCCCCCCCACACACACCTTTATTGTGTGTGTGCTTTCTTCATGTCATTTGCTTCATGTTCTAATAGTGACATAAATCTTCAGTGCTTTTTCATCCAAGATGCTAGGCATGGAATGTGGGCAGACAGCTGGGTCCTGTGACCAAGAGCCCTTGCTCTCCTTGCGCAAGACACAGCCAGGCCTCTCCATGAGCGTTTTAAACATTGTCTCACCCACGCTTGCAGGCACAACACAAGACTATTTTTATTTCTCAAAAATTTTCATCCCCACACACACCAATCTGACAAATATTTAGACAGTGCCAATTTTAAAAGTCCTCTGATTAGCCTTTTACTTTCTCCAAGAACAGTTTTGTATTAGAAAGGCATTATGAATAGTTCCTCTTATATGGAGCTCAAGAGGCGCCTGTCTTGCTCCCTTGATGGCACTGCCAACAGCAGCCCATTTAAGCCAGCATTATACCAGTTACAAAACCCCTTGGCTCCTTGAAAAGAGAAAACACAGGGCTATTGATCAGTGCTTGAATCACATATTCATGGGCGGGGTGAGAGGAGAGAGAGACCTCTTTGCAGATCTAAGACAGGACAGTTTTCACTTAGCCTTGACTTTAACAAGCTTTTTATATATGCCACAGAGAAAAGATATACTGTTTGTAGTTCTGGAATACATGAGATCATTTAATGAAGAAGCATGCTTTTCATGCCAAGGTAGGACTGTTAAGATGTCACTAAAATATTTTACCTCTTTGGAAGTGTTGAAGAAACAGATTAGGAAAGGGCAACAGCACAGAGGAGAGGAAAGGACTTAGAACTGTGCTGATATGGCATATATGGCTAGGATACGGACTCTTCAACTTTGTCTCCCTAAGTCTACTAAAAATCAAAGTAGCCAATATCTTCCCGAGGCACCTGAAGTTGCTGAGCCATCACCCACTCCACAGCATCTGCCCCCAAAGAACAGTAGTTGGAAACAGGGCAATAAGCAGCTAGGCAGTGTTTGGCACACCTGGCTTTCTGAGCAAGGGCTTTAAAATTTTAAATTAGGATTTAAGGCAGCCTAATATCCTGCTCTGCCTGATGGTCCCAGAAAGAAATAGATCTAACTTTCCTCTTCTGTTACCAGATAGGATAGGCATAGATCGAGTATGTCAATTGTTGACTGTATATCCCAGGGGTAGAGTCAGCACACAGCATCCTTCCCTGGCCCACTCTTAATTGTTTCTGAGCAGTTCCAAGTGGATAGAATGAGCTACCATTTTAATTTCCCACAATGCCCGCCTAACCTAGTGTCGCTCTAGGAATTGTGGGAAATATGAAAGGTGGCCAGACCCAGCTTCCCAATACAGCCCAGCCACTCAGAGCATTGCCACCACAGCCAGTGTCTGCAAGGACCCATGGACAGAGGATGGGGCTCACTAGAGTACACTTTGCCCAGGGCCCCCTCAAGTCTGGAACGAGCCCTGGCATACTTCCAGCACTGGTAGGCGACAGCAGCTGACCGGATCCAAGACTGATGAGACTACCTTGGCCTCTCTGTCCCTGCCTGATCTCTGCATTAGCAGATGAGGCTTTGGTGGTGCAATATGTTGTGGGGGGGTGACCACCAGTAGGCTTGGGGAGAATTTAATAGGGCATACTCCAGAGTACACATGGCTTTGTTGCAGACTAATGCTGCTGAGAAGATAGATCTGAAACTTTTTTTTAAAAAAATTGAGAATATGATGTTTGGGTTTTTTTCCCTTTATTGTTAGCCACACTGCCTGCTGTCATTCTGGGCAGGCATATATTGTTTGCTCCTTTATTTATTGAATTAATTATTTTTAAAAGGCCAGTTGTACTTTCCCATTGATTGTCTGTTTCAGCATATTCAAAAGCAGACTGCCTCTGAACCTCGAAAAGGAAAGGTATCTGTTACTTTATTGCTATATAGAACCTCCAGCTACAGAGGCAGTCTACCTCTGAATATGCTGAAGTTTGGGAAACAGACAAAAATGGGAATTTGCAACAAAACCTGATTTGTCTAAGTATCTTTTAAAATATGTGTCTACATTAGTCATTCTGTCATACCTCTTGAACTGAAAGAGAATTCAACCCACACTTCAGCCAATACTGCAAGGAACCAGCACTTAAATCCCATTAAATTTAATAGGACTAACTACAGAGAAGACATGACTTTGTTGCAGACTACAGAGACAGTCTACCTCTGAGTATGCTGAAGTCTGACCACACTCAAGTTGGTTACTAGTTCCCAGTTCCTTATTTGCTCAAAGGAAAGTTCACAGTTCCAGGAACTCCAAAGTAAAGCTTACATGCACCTGAACCCCAAAATACATGTTGGGATGCCCCAAATCATATGTCAACATGATCGGGGGACTCTCCCTATCAAGCACAACAATAAAGTTATTTAATCAAAATTATCAGGATTCCAAAATGCTCATAAAAGCACGATAATGTCATAAAATCATACACCTCAAGAAAGGGGAGGTTGTCCTCTATGCAATGCCACTGCATCCTGCATGATCTAGAGCTTCTTGTGGGTGCACCGCACAGATATGGGCATCTATGCACAACCAAATAGACAAAATGTGAAGAAAAAAATAAGTAACTGGAGGTGCCCATCCCAAACTCTGCTGAGCCAGGACAAATCATACACCTGAGCAAAGGGGAACATTTCCTCTACGAGATGCCATTGCATCTTGCCTGACCCATTGCTTCTGTGCATGCGCTGCATGGATATAGACATCTATGCATAACCAAAACAGACAAAATGTATAGAATAAAGATTAATTTCACACCTAGTGCAGAGCTTCTTGTGGGCACACCGTAAAAATAAGGGCACCGATGCTAAACCAAACTAAACCAATTGTGCAGGTTTCTGGGTGGACACCCGCAGTTACTTATTTTGTTTCTACATGTTTTGGCTATTTTGGATGCGCATAGATGTCCTTGTCTGTGCCATGCACCCATGAGAAGTTCTGAGCCAGGCAGGATGCACTTGCATCTCTTAGAGGACACTCTTCCTTTTGTCCAGGTATAAGATTTGGCCTGGTGCAGAGCAGATTTTGGGGTGTGCATCCCCAGTAACTTATTTTTATGATTTTATTACATCATCATGCATTTATGAGCATTTCAGAAGCCTGATAATTTTGATTCAATAATTTTACTGGTGTGCTTGAGAGCGAGAGGTCCCCAATCATGGAGATATATATGATGTGGTTTAGGGACATGTAAACTTTACTTTGGATTTCCTGGAGCTATGAACTTTCCTTCAAGCAAAGAAGGAACTGGAAACTAGTAACCAATTTCAGCATCCTACACAGAAGCATGTTGAGGTTGAAAATATATTAAATAAAAAGTTAAGTAAGAACTTTCATTTTAAAAAAGGGCAGCACATATATAAATAAAATCAATATAACAGTTGATTTACAACTGTCAAATCAGAAGAAATGAAAATGAATTCTAAAGAACAAGAATAGTTAATTTGAAGAGGATGTTGACAGTCTTCCTTGTCTTGGTTGTTTGCAAGAGACATACCTGATGGGCGATTATGGCCCTTACTTGCATTTAAACAGAAAAACAGACAGACAATTCATACAAAGAATGACAACAGCAGCAGGAATAACAGAGACAATTATGAAATTCTTTTAAATGATTTTTTAAAAAGGGGATTGGAATTGGTAAAAGAAAAGAAAATTAGGTGAGGATGAGCTCACTGCCCATCTTGAAGGGAGGATCCAAAGCACAAACTGCATCCCTGGCTACCAGAGACACGGCCTTTAGTGTGGTTGCATAGGCATTGTGAAACTCTGCTCTGTGGATGATTAGCCAGGCATTTTCTATTTTGTTGCAGACATTTTTTGAAGAGGTTTTGGAAAAGTGAATGGCTATTAGTTTTGTCAGCAGCTGACACTGTACATAATGAAGGAACATTTACATGCTGTCCTCAAACTGTTTCAGTTATGGTTTTTCATTGTTATGTGTTTCTCTATATTTTTATTCACAACTTAGATATTTTATGACCAAGGGGTTTATAAATTTTCAAATAAATAACACAATTTTAAAAAATCAAATTCCCTATCTGTATTTACATTAGCAGCCCACTGATTAAGTAAGCCACAAAGAATGGCTCAGCGAATAATACTCATACTTTCCAGGACACAAGAAAGTAGTTTATATTTTTAAAGCAAACAAGTCTCTTAGTCTGAGACATGTTTTAGGGCATTTTCAGGGAAGCAAAACGCTCTGGGCAAAATACATAGAGATATTTATATTTTTTTACATTAAAAACCCACATTCTTCCATCAGGAAATTCAAGGTGATATAGATAGGGTTCCACTGCCGCCACCCATCCAT
Organism: Rhineura floridana; assembly: GCF_030035675.1. NCBI lineage: Eukaryota > Metazoa > Chordata > Lepidosauria > Squamata > Rhineuridae > Rhineura > Rhineura floridana. The sequence goes on from NC_084481.1 coordinate 15,574,833, forward strand.
GTGCAGACCAGAGCTAGATCTGCTTAGCTTCAGCGAGGCTGCTTTATCACATGCCCTCAGACCATTGTTCCATTATTCTACACTGGGGAGGAGGCAATCTGGCCCAACCAAGGTATACATAAAAACTTAGTTGAGGGGAGTCAAAAAAAGACCGATGTCTTCCTGAGCAGTTACACACTGACCTGTCTTGTAGATCTCATAGCGCAGGGAGAAGCCGGCACCTTGACGTGCATAGTCAGAGGTGAATTTTATATAGAGAGAAGGGCCTGATGAGGTGATGGTAGGAGGAGCAATGTTTCCACAGTGCTTGCCTAGAAGGTCGGCTGATTCACTGTCTCCATCCCTTATCTCAATAAAATCATATCTGTCAATGGAGGTGGAAAATAAAACAAGACACAATTTAGAGAAAAATATAGAGAAAACCCAACATGAAAATGTATCTATATTTTACAGACACCTTAAACCATTATTATTAGTATTATTTTGATTTCTTACCTACCTTTATCCATAAAGTCCCAGGGCAAGTTACAGCAATTTAAAAATACAATATTAAGATCAGTTTAAAGCAAATTACAGAGACAAGAATGGGGTGGACCAGGGTAAAGAGGTATGGAAACTATATAAAGAAGATGCCAGATGCCCCTCTGTGAGGAAGGAATGCCACATCTTAGAGGCTGCCACAGAGAAAGCTCTATCCTAGGTCTCACCATCCCAAACTTCTGAGGGCAGCAGGACTACCAACAGGGTCTCCTCTGCCAATCTTAACAACCAAGATAATCTGTAGGGATACATTGATGTCAGTCACATCTCTACAAATCCTTTCTTTAGGCTTCAGTCTATACACATAAAGCAAAAAGCATTAAATTTTCATTAATAAGTCCTTGCAGTATTTCATTATCTAACCTCCTGCTATCCAAGTATGCTGATCAGAATTCACTTCATGTCCTCCAAATAGCTTGACAGCAACAACACTTTCTTAAATTTGCACTTCTGCTCATTTATTCAAAACATTTCATTATCTGAACATTTAGTTGCCCTATGAGCTATTGTGATAAATAATTTTATAGCAATCACAATCTGTAAAACACATAGAGCCAAAGAGATCCGCTGCTATTCCTGTAGTCTATAAATCTTTGACCTTTCCATGTACTTATCTATAAAAATGCTGTTTTCTTCCTTATAATCCCATCTGCTTGTCTTTGCTGATTCTTTGTGCACAGCATCCATAATCTGGGGCAGAGGTTTGTTGTTCCTAAAACATCACATTTTCAAGCATTGTGGTTAGAATGTTTGAAACTTGCTTTAGGAAACCAAGAAGTTCATTGCTGAAGCTAGATTTAAACAGAGCAGTTTACAGCTAATAAGAGTAATCTAAAATCCTGATCTGCCATGCTGGAGGGGGTTTGGAGGGAGTGGAGGTGTCCCTCATCCTAGCCATGCCTGGCTCCACCAGCCTCCACCAACAGAAGAGCTCCAGCATCAGCAGGCAAGCCCCAACAACTAGCGCTGAGACACCACTGGCAACATCCCTGCTGACAGTAGCCAGTGAAAAACCCCCAAACAGAAAGGGGGGCAGCACAGGATCCACTGGGTCCTGAGTAGGGATGGAAAGATCTGTCTTTTTCGGTTCTCTAAGTTTCTCATTTTTCCAATGTTAAATTCAGTTCTCTACATTTCTACAACGATCTGTGGATTATTATTTTTTAATCCTCATGAAAATTCTCCACCAGTTTAGTGTGAATTTCTCCAAATAAACACATTTTTGTAGGCGGTTTTGACAAAGGTACACATTTTTGCAAGCCATTTCTCATCATTTTATGCCTTTTTGCACGCTATTTTCACTCATATGTTCATTTTTATGCACACTTTCTCCTAATATATGCATTTTTGTAAATGTTGTTTAGTTGGCAAACTGCATCCCAAAATTCTAAGAAATGTGAATTTCAAAGGATGGCTGTATTTCAGTTCTCATATTGTTTTGGAAATTGCGAATTTGATAAATTCTGCTTGAAATGTGAACTGAATCAAAATTCTCACCCATCCCTAGTCCTAGACCAGCGTTTCCCAACTAGTGGGCCACCAGATGTTGTTGGACCACAATTCCCATCTTTCCTGACCATTGGCAATGCTGGCTGAGGCTGATGGGAGTTGTGGTCCAACAACACCTGGTGGCCCACTAGTTGGGAAAGGCTGTCCTAGACTTACTGCCATCATGTGTTAGCAACAAGCCTATAATGGGCCTACTCAATGCGCTAGCCTGGGAACTGGCACAAAGAAGGAACATTTTTGTCCTGCCTACCTTCTACCCTGGCTGGTGGAAGCAATGGGAATGTGGATGTTGTGTTGGCTGTGCTGCTCCATCAAGTCTCGTCACTACTAGCCAAGGGTTATGATTGTAGACTTACTCATTACACTAACTCTTCCTTCATTTCCTTCCTCTTCCTGAAGACCTCACTCATAGTGCTTGCCTTGCCTTGCCTTTGTCCTCTGCTTCCAAGCACATCATGCCCAGCAACTGCCTGATCTTTCTTAGGCCACGTCCAAATGCTCATCATATTTCCATTCACAATGGCCTCTCACAAATTTCTCAGAAAAACCCATGATGGGGTTCTGGATTTGAAGAGTGTCGCGGTATGCTTCTTATAGAGAAGGTCTCACATCCCAGTAGCTAAGCAAACCCTGAGCTGCTTGTGTTAATCAGAATGTGTGAGATTACTCCTTTACACCTACATTTTGTGTGGGACCTGATGGATATTGCACAGACACTAAAATATTAATCAAATTACTTGAGAGAAAGGTTTATGTAAAAACTTACAGGGCAATCCAAACCCTGGCAAGGAGTGACAGAGCAGCGTTAGCAAGCAATATTAATAATACAGTACTAGCGTAACCAAGTTCCTTCTTCTCTTCCAAAGATTGGAATGCAACGGGTGAAAGGCAGACACACAAGTATCTAACCATATTGGCAGATACTGATTAGAAAACACTGAGAAAAGGGGAAACTACTAGCTGAAGATCACAGGGTAAAAAAGGCAAAGAAGACAGGATAGCAATATCAAGCTTAATATGAGAGTGAATATAATTCATACTTTCTCTTAATATTTCTACACGATCATAGGCAATAATTCAGTCATGAAGCAAAGGTTTCTAGGCAAGCTCTGTAGGCAACAATAATTTACAAAGTTCATTTTAAACTAAGTAAAATTATGTAATAAACACTAGTGAAGAGGCTTCTGGGAATCACAATTAATCTATTTTCTTCTACTATCTATGATAAGAGGAGTCTGCTACAAAACTCTGGACTCATTTACCTGCTCCCAGAATAAAAGATTGGACTATGGCTTTTCATGTGAGAAGGCAAGGCAAGGCAAGTTTAGTGGTATATTTTATAGTTCATCTGTTTCATTTGAATATTATGCAGTCTACCGGTCTCTCTGATGTGAACTTTTTTCACATACTAAACATAATATGTACTAAAACATAATATGTATTGTGAGCCTTTTTGCACTCACAATAACATCATTTGCAGGAGACTGCCATTCTCCCTTCCTCTATTTATTTGCATTGTGTCGACCTATTAAAACAGCATGTTACCACTCTCCTCCGCAAAGGGGGAAAGGAGGAAAGAAAAGTGATACACTGCCAGGCTTCTGGCTTTGTCACAAGATCCTCTATTTGCAAATCAAGAGTTGAAAGGAAAAATAGCTTGTTGGACACGAAACAACTCTCATGTGAATCATTCCTTTCCTGCAAGACACACATCGTCAAACAACCACTCTAAACAAACTCACAGGGACTCAGTGTGCTACCCGGACGGCAGTCCAACTGAGTAGTCCGCATTTCAGTCCTTTCTGGGAGTGAATCAGGCTTCTTTCCAGAAACAAATGCCTGAGGCAAAGATACCCTCTATAGGTTAAATCTATACACTCTGCTAAGAGGCTTGCTGCAGTCCAGTCCTCTGAAGTCCATGTTCAAAGCAGGAAGCGAGACAGCACTGCCATCAGGGCAAAACTTTGGGGCAGATGTCCAGGGCTCCACTCAATGGAATAAGCAGGAGTGTCCCCAAGTGCTGGAGGACTGGCTTATCACAGGAAGGAAGTGAAGTAATGCACATTACCATATAAAAAAGCTCCATCCTGGTAAGATAATTAAGTCCTGAATCTTAAAATCACCAAACTGCACCAATGCTGCCAGACTAAAAACACAGGGTTGGCAAGTTCAGGAAAAATCTAACTATTATCATTTGCTAGGAAGTCAACCTGAAACACGGAGCTACCCCTGAACAGTCTCCCTACTTCTACAGTGAGAAGAATGCCCCATTGTTAAATCATAACTGCCACTCAGTCAGAACATCCTTGCTTTAGTGTTGGGGCTGGGCACCTTATGGCCCGAGGGCACTCTCTACAACCCCGAGAATCTCATATTTCATTTCTTTGGAAAAAGCAATGCTGGGAAAGACAGGCTTGAAAATCTACTTAAAAAAATAAGGAAGCAAGTACGATTGAACTCAAATTCAGTGACTCCAGTCCAGAGAAATATAGTCAATTCCTTCAAAGTCAGTGAAAATTGGTTGTAACTAACTTGTCTTACTGATTTCAGTAGACCTTAAAAGCAGAGCTTGGAAGTGACTAGTTACAAATAACGAGTTACTTGTAATTCATTACTTTTTTAAGTAACGAGTGGGTAACTTCATTACATTTTGCTAGTAATAGAATGACTAGAAATTTCCCTTGTTAGCAGCAACGGTAACATTTATGGCGTTACTTTAGGGCGTTACTTGGGGGGGAGCAGGGGAAATCTTCTGTTCCTGTGATTGGTGGACAAAAGACATGTGCCTCACACTGGGCTTCTGTGCAGCATTGCTCTTCCCTCGTGCTCTGTGTTAGGAGGCATGAGGGAGGAAGTGGAGAGCCAGACTGCTCCAGAGGGCAAGGATGAAGGAGGAGAAGGCAGAAGCAGAATGGAGGTGAGTGATGATAGTGTATGGGGTGTGGGGGTGTGGGGTGTGCATGTGCATGTGCATGCCCCCTGCTCATCCTGCCGCCGCCTTGTACCTGTCACCTCCCCCCTTGCGCCTGTCTCCGCCTCCTCCCCTTGTGCCTGCCGCCACCTCCCCCTCGCACCTGTCCCGCCTCCCCCCTCCTGCCTGCCACCTCCCCCCCTCATACCTGCTTCCACCTTCCCCCTCGTGTCTGTCACCTCCCTCTGCACCTGTCGCCTCGCACCTGCCGCCGCCACCTCCACCTCATATTAAAGTAAGTTAATAAATTACAATGCTCTGAAGAAGGACTTTTAATGACCTTTGAAATTCATCCGTAGGGCATGGTTCAGCCAACATATTTTAATCATATTTGGCTAATTATGGTGCATTTTTTGCCAATAGCCATTAATATTTCTAATGAAGGTATTGGCCAACTGTGGATTTTGCCATTTCTTTCTTATGGACCAATCAGCACAACTACATTTGTGTTTATGTTACACTTCTAATGTACTTGAGTCTTATGAGTTCTTTTTAAGAACCCGAGTACAATACCAGCTATCACCCCCTCAAGAAGTAACATAATTTCATAACATAACATAGGTTCATAACTTCACTGTAGATGTTTGCCAGCCTTTGAAAATATAAGCATTTATTTATTTATTTATTTATTTATTTATTTATTCATTCATTCTACTTGTATACCGCCCCATAGCCAAAGCTCTCTGGGCAGTTTACAGTAACTAAAAACAAATACAATTTAAAATACATCTTTTAAAAAACAATTTAAAACACAATTTAAAAATTTAAAACAATATAAAACACATGCTAAAATGCCTGGGAGAAGAGGAAAGTCTTGACCTGGCGCCGAAAAGATAACAGTGTTGGCGCCAGGCACACCTTGTCAGGTAGATCATTCCATAATTTGGGGGCCACCACTGAGAAGGCCCTCTCCCTTGTTGCCATTATCCGAGCTTCCCTCAGAGTAGGCACTTGGAGGAGGGCCTTTGATCTTGAACGTAGTGTACGGGTGGGTTCATATCGGGAGAGACGTTCCATCAGGTATTGTAGTCCCAAGCCGTGTAAGGCTTTATAGGTCAAAACCAGCACCTTGAATCGAGCTTGGAAACATACAGGCAGTCAGTGCAAGCGGGCCAGAATCGGTTTTATACGTTCGGACCGTCTGGTCTCTGTTACCAATCTGGCTGCTGCATTTTGCACAAGCTGCAGTTTCCGAACCGTCTTCAAAGGCAGCCCCACGTAGAGTGCATTGCAGTAATCTAATTTAGAGGTTACCAGAACATGGACAACTGAAGCCAGGTTATCCCTGTCTAGATAGGGACGTAGTTGGGCCACCAACCAAAGTTGGTAGAAGGCACTCCGTGCCACTGAGGCTACCTGAGCCTCAAGTGACACAGATGATTCTAGGAGAACCCCCAAGCTATGAACCTGCTCCTTCAAGGGGAGTGCAACCCCATCCAGGACAGGTTGGACATCCACCATCCGGTCAGAAGAACCACCCACTAGCAGCATCTCAGTCTTGTCTGGATTGAGCCTCAGTTTATTAGACCTCATCCAGTCCATTGTCACAGCCAGCCACCGGTTCAGCACATTGACAGTCTCACCTGAAGAAGATGAAAAGGAGAAATAGAGCTGCATGTCATCAGCATACTGATGGCAACGCACTCCAAAGCTCTGGATGACTGCACCCAACGGTTTCATGTAGATGTTGAACAGCATGGGGGACAGAACTGACCCCTGCGGAACCCCATACTGGAGAGTCCAGGGTGCCGAGCAATGTTCCCCAAGCACCACCTTCTGGAGGCGACCTGCCAAGTAGGAGCAGAACCACTACAATGCAGTACCTCCCACTCCCAACTCAGCCAGTCTCCCCAGAAGGATACCATGGTCGATGGTATCGAAAGCCGCTAAGAGATCAAGGAGAATCAACAGAGTCACACTCCCCCTGTCTCTCTCCCGACAAAGGTCATCATACAGGGCGACCAAGGCTGTTTCTGTGCCAAATCCAGGCCTGAAACCCGACTGAAATGCATCCAGATAATCAGTCTCATCCAAGAGTGTCTGGAGCTGGCCCGCAACCACTCGTTCAAGGACCTTGCCCAGGAATGGAACATTTCCTACCAGCCTATAGTAATTAAGATTTTCTGGGTCCAGGGAGGGTCTCTTCAGGAGTGGTCTCACTACCGCCTCTTTCAGGCAGCCAGGGACCACTCCCTCTCGCAGAGAGGCATTAATCACCTCCCTGGCCCAGCCAGCTTTTCCATCCCTGCTAGCTTTTATTAGCCAAGAAGGGCAAGGATCCAGCACAGAAGTGGTTGCACGAACCTGTCCAAGCACCTTGTCAACGTCCTGAAGCTGCACCAACTGAAACTCATCCAAGAAATCGGGACAAGGCTGCGCTCTGGATACTTCGCTTGATTCACCTGCTATAACACTGGAGTCCAAGTTCTGGCGGATGCTAAAGATTTTATCCTGGAAGTGCCTAGCAAATTCATTACAGCGGGCCTCAGATGGTTCTACCATGTCCCTGGGGCCAGAGTGTAATAGCCCCCGGACAATTCTGAAGAGCTCCGCTGGGCGGCAGATTGATGATTTGATAGTGGCAGCAAAATATTGTTTGTTTGCTGCCCTTACTGCCCCTAAATACAGCTTACCATAGGCACTTACCAGTGTATAATTGCATCCACTAGGAGTTCGTCTCCATCTGCACTCAAGCCGTCTCCGATATTTAAGACTGTACCCTCAATGTCGGGCAGAATGGTATTTACTTTTTCTATCAGATTTTAACTTTTTTTTAAAAAAAACTGTGCCATGCTTATAAGGACGCTTTTTCCAGCGTTGAATACAATAATGTTTACTCCTTAAAAAATGATGATCATTTAAGCAAGGCTTTATTTCTAGAGAAAAGAGGGGCTGAGTCACTCAAAAAGATGTTGTATCAGTTCCTGGGAGGATGGCATATCAGCACTGTCAGGGGCACTTGTGGCCACATTTGGAATGCCCAAACAGCCACTAGGCTTTTAGCCACTTGGAGTAGCTGTTACCTCTGTGTGTGTGTGTGTGTGTGTATGCGCGCGCGTGCGCTTTTGAAATAGAAAGGCAGCGCTTGGTTCTAGGGAAGAATGAATCTGTTTTAGCTTCTCTCGGTTTCTCATTTTCCAACCTTCAGTCCACTCCATTTCCACATTAATTTGTGAATTCATATACATTTTTGTGCAGCTTTCTCCTAATATACACCTTTTTACAATCATTTTCCTTTAATATAATGTAGTTTTGCTCATTATCTTTGCTAATCTATGCATTGTTGTGCACACTTTTTGGTTGGAGAACCGCATCACAAAATTTAGAGAAATGCTAATTTTTGAAGAACAGTTGTGTTTCTGTTTGCTTATTGATTCAAGAAATGCAGATTAGGTAGGTTTGCTTTAAAATGCAAACTGAACAAATTTATCTCCCATCCCTATTTAAAATCTGTATTTGATAGTTTTTATTTTTGAATTTTAATGTAGCTTTTTGCTTTTGAAAGCTCTCAAACTATGAGACAGAATGGAATGGACTAGGATAGGAAGGAATGCCTATGCATGAACGACAGCACATATGTTCTTGTTGTTATGTGCCTTCAAGTTGATTACGACTTATGGTGACCCTATGAATCAGTGACCTCCAATAGCATTTGTCGTGAACCACCCTGTTCAGGTCTGTGGCTTCCTTTATGGACTCAATCCATCTCTTGTTTTGTCTTCCTCTTTTTCTACTTCCTTCTGTTTTTCCCAGCATTATTGTTTTTCTAGTCAATCATGTCTTCTCATTATGTGTTCAAAGTATGATAACTTCAGTTTCATCATTTTACCTTCTAAAGATAGTTCTGGTTTAATCTGTTCTAACACCCAATTATTTGTCTTTTTCTCAGTCTATGGTATCTGCAAAACTCTTCTCCAACACCACATTACAAATGAGTTTATTTTTCTTTTATCCGCTTTTCTCACTGTCCAACTTTCACATACATACATAGAGATTGGGAATACCATGGTCTGAATGATCCTGACTTTAAGAACATAAGAACATAAGAAGAGCCTGCTGGATCAGGCCAGTGGCCCATCTAGTCTAGCCTCCTGTTCTCACAGTGGCCAACCAGGTGCCTGGGGGAAGCCCGCAAGTAGGACCCGAGTGCAAGAACACTCTCCCCTCCTGAGGCTTCTGGCAACTGGTTTTCAGAAGCATGCTGCCTCTGACTAGGGTGGCAGAGCACAGCCATCATGGCTAGTAGCCATTGATAGCCCTGTCCTCCATGAATTTGTCTAATCTTCTTTTAAAGCCATCCAAGCTGGTGGCCATTACTGCATCTTGTGGGAGCAAATTCCATAGTTTAACTATGCGCTGAGTAAAGAAGTACTTCCTTTTGTCTGTCCTGAATCTTCCAACATTCAGCTTCTTTGAATGTCCACGAGTTCTAGTATTATGAGAGAGGGAGAAGAACTTTTCTCTATCCACTTTCTCAATGCCACTTCTATACACTTCTATCATGTCTCCTCTGACCCGCCTTTTCTCTAAACTAAAAAGCCCCAAATGCTGCAACCTTTCCTCGTAAGGGAGTCGCTCCATCCCCTTGATCATTCTGGTTGCCCTCTTCTGAACCTTTTCCAACTCTATAATATCCTTTTTGAGATGAGGCGACCAGAACTGTACACAGTATTCCAAATGTGGCCGCACCATAGATTTATACAACAGCATTATGATATCGGCTGTTTTATTTTCAATACCTTTCCTAATTATCGCTAGCATGGAATTTGCCTTTTTCACAGCTGCTTTAGTGTTCAGTGATACATCTTTGCATTTGAGGACCTTTTCTAGTTCTCTCATAGCTGCCCTCCCCAGTCCTAGCCTTCTTCTAATTTCTTGACTATTGTCTCCATTTTGGTTAATGACTGTGCCGAGGTACCGATAATCCTTGACAAGTTAAACGTCCTCATTGTCAACTTTAAAGTTACATAAATCTTTTGTTGTCATTATTTTAGTCTTCTTGACATTCAGCCGTAGTTCTGCTTTTGTGCTTCCCTCGTTAACTTTCATCATCACCACGGTCTGTGGGTGGGTAGGAGGCGACAAGGGAGGTGGAGAGTGAGATGGGGTGGAGTGGAGAAAACAACTGTTTAAAAAAATGGAGTGGAGGGGAAAAGGAGCCACAGGGCAAGAACATGGATAAAGGAGAGGGAGGCAGCAGCAGAATGGAGATAAAGAACTGTGGAGGTGAAAGATGATGATGATGATGATGAGTGTGTGTGTGTGTGTGTGTTTGCACTTGGCACACAAAGTGGCCTCCATCACCCTCTCTGGCTAATGTGCTGCATTTGCGTATTTTAACTTTTTTGCATCTCAGGGGAAAATGTTTGCTTGGATGAGTGTCCCTTAGTTGGTAGCAGGGCAGGGTCTGGGAGATGGTTAAGTGGGAGAAATAATTATGTTTGCTGGCTGACTGGGGGGGGGTTGCGCTTGGTTTGACGTGCAAAGATCTGAGTAGTAGCCTCTGCCTCCCTTCCCGCCTCTTCCCACCTCCCTTACCAGCAGGGAGACCACCATTGCTATCTTATGGATAAGAAGAATTATTCTACTACCTCTGTGTTTGTGTGTGCTTATTTTTAATGTTGTTTTAGGCTACTTAGATGTGCAGCAGCCAAGGTCAGCACCTTGTAGGCGGTTTTTTAAAAAAGTAACTGAAATGCAACTGTAGTGATTACTTTTGAGAAAAAGTAATCAGTTACTTTCAGAGCAATTGTAATTGTAACAGTAATTATTACTTTTTTGGGCCATGTAACTGTAACTGTAATTTATTACTTTTTGAAAGTAATCTTCCAAGCTCTGCTTAAAAGCAATTAAGGATGCAATCGTATATCTACGTACCTGGGAGTAAGCTATATGGGACTCACTTCATAGTAGATTTGTATAGAATTGCACTCATTACTTTTGACTGGGTCATTCTGTTTTTCACACAACATGGGGAGACAGAAAGAGCTGTCTTACAGTCAAGAACCACCATTTCAAAACAGCAATACTCCCAAACAAGCACAATGTGATCACCTGTGACACACCTGCAAGTGCTGAATCACTCATTGAAGCATAAACTGGTGTGGCACTTGTTTGCAATGCTTGTTGCCACTTCTATAATTTCTGTACCATATGTAGCTGTTGTTACATATTCTTCTTTATTCTGTTTTGGGGTATACCTGGTATTATGTACCATGTAGCAGGTCATTTGCTAGTAAGTAAATTCACTGGTAAGTAGGTGTGGTAAGTCACTTCTTGAAAATAAGTGAGTAGTAGCTGTAAATGAGTAAATTCATTTCACAAATAGGTATAATGTGGTGGTGCTTATGAGAAGTAAAACAATGTATTGCATTGGTCGTCCAGAAATATCAGAGAGTGTGGAAAATGTAGCACCTCTTTAAGGAAGTACTAAATTTCCTGCAATACAAAGTGCTCATTAGGGACAATCAGACACACAGGTCTCAGATAAAGTACAAAATACACTAGCTACTTACCATTAGTTCTAAAGTACGGCATGTGCAAAAACAGCTGATGCAGACTCGACACTGCTGCCAATCTAGAATCAAATCCACTGTGCAAGAATCTACTCCAAAACGAGTGGCAGAGCCATCCCTTATCTGGCCTCCCTATGGTATGGTATGGACAGGCAGCATTGCAATCATGACAGCTGCTGCTGTGCAAGCACTGGGGTGGGGGTCCCCATGCTGACATGTAGTGATGACACATGTGCCCTCACATCAGCACGAGGAATCTCAGACCAATCCTCACAACTTCTGTATCGGTGCAACAATAGGGCTATAGGCCTGAAACCCTATGCCCACTTACCTGGAGTAAACCCTATTGAACTCAGTGGTAGGTACACTGTTAGTCATTCATTGTGCATTTTTCTTCCTTTCTCATAACACTAGAACTCATGGACATCCAAAGAAGCTGAATATTGGAGGATTCAGGACAGACAAAAGAAAGTACTTCAGGCAGCACATAACTAACACTCTTTTATCTTGTTACTCAGCACATAACTAAACCATGAAATTCACTCCCACAAGAGGCCGAGATGGCCACCAACCTGGATGGCTTTAGACAAATTCAAGGCTATGCTCTACCCTCCACAGTCGGAGGAAGTATGCTTCTGAATACCAGTTGCTGGGAATTGTAAGTGGGTAGAAGGCTGTTGCGCTCAGGTCCCGCTAGTGGGTTTCCCAGAGGCATCTGTTTGGCCACTGTGAGAACAGGATGCTGGCCTAGATGGGCCAATGGCCGATTCAGTAGGCTCTTCTTATGTTCTTTTGTTTTAATTAGCTATGTAAAAAATTGGCCTTCAGACACTGGGTATATTTTGAAAATCTAAAGTCATTGTTACTGGTGGCGGGGTGTTATTAGCGCTAATAAGACAAACCATCTGCTTGATCTTCTGACTTATTTGGTTATTTGTATGTGTTTTCTAGAGACATGAAAATCACACCATTTGTCAACAAACCCCCAAACCAGCAAATCAATTGAAACATTACGATTTTAACAATCTGCCGATGGACAATTTACATGCAGAAGAAAAGCCAAATTTTAGAATTGATTTGTAACACAGCTAGATGACACATTGGCTCCATCTACAAATTTCAAAACATTTTCTCCTACAACAGCCTATTCTCAACAACAAATGTTGCACGGACAGACAGAGATTAATATGAGGCAGGGTCCCCAAGCCTAGCATTAATTTCACAGCTCAGCCCAGTAACACAGGAAGTATATAATAATGATGGGGGAGATTTTTTGACAAGAAGGCTATCCCTCTCACCAGGCCAACTAAAGTTAAAATGGAAATGGACTGCCTTCAAGTCGATTCCGACTTATGGTGACCCTATGAATAGGGTTTTCATGGTAAGTGGTTTTCAGAGGGGGGTTACCATTGCCTTCCTCTGAGTCTGGATGCATCTTATGCATTTTTCAATGGGCCTTAAATGAATCACAATGAGCTGGTACGTTCAATTTTTAGAATGGAATCGAAGTATGGCTAAGTTTCATTACATGGGCAGATTGTCCAGATAAGCATGACTCCCACTACCCCCCCTTTTTACAAAGTAATCCATATAAAAAGGGGGGAGAGGGGCATGTGTAAAACAATAATTAAAAAATAACAGCCCAATACATGCCAAACATAACATTAAGGTACACGCAGGGCCATTTTCTCTCCCTTGTTTTTGATCCAGCTCCTGCAGCCTTCATTCACTCAAAATTCTTCAAGATATATTTTTAACACACCCCTAAAGAGATCTGCATAGTGAGAGACAGCCCATATCATGAAATTACTGCTGCCAGAGTAGACTGTCTGGCACTCTGGTGGAGATTATGAGCTTTCCCGTCAGGAGAAAAAAAGGGGGAAGGAAAAGAGAACTGTTTCATTCCCAAAGCCTGGGCATTCAAACACATAACCCAGTTTGTTATAAACGTGCAATGATTGCTGCTTCATGTTTCAACTTTACACACACACACACACACTCACTCACTCACTCACTCACTCACTCACTCACTCACTCACTGGTGTTGCTTCTCAAACCACATCAAAATAGGATTTTTCTACTGCTCAGATGGTTTTGGTTTTGTTTCTCAGTTTGCAAAAGGGGGGGACTACTTTGGACTATTACCATTTTCAGAAAACTATGATTCAGTTCATCTGTTGTTGGGTGGGATTATTTTGTTCTATTATGGCACCCAAAGCTACCTCAGCCAATCATGTTTTTTCATTCAAATACAGACTGTGATGCCACTGGTTAAAAGTTAAAACTAATGCTTACTTTTCAAAGTAAAAAGTGCAAGTAACTTGAGCTTGCCTGGAAGCCATTCATCTCTATTCAGTACTCCTCTTCCAGCCACATGGAGAGTAGCTGTACTTTATTTATTTATTTATTTATTAGATTTAAATCTCACACTTCCTCCCAGTAGGAGCCCAGGGAGGAAAACAAAAGCACTACATTTCTTAGTAATGAAAAGGAACTGTTCTAAATGCTTAACAAAAAACAAAGTAACAATTACAGCTAATATACAGCAGGAAAGACTTGGGCTAGACACCAACTTCTGGAACATGTTCCACTTTGGGGCTTCTAGGAACAAGCTATATGGCACTAATTTCAGATTACTTGGTGTTGTGAAAGTGAACAGAGACACTTTTTACCCTCTTCCAGAACCCTAGAACTTAAGGTCACTCAATGAAATTGACTGACAGTAGGTTTGGGATGGGGGGAGAAAAATGCTTACTCACATGACACACAATTAACTTATGGAATTCATTTGCACAAGATGTTGTGATTGTCAATAGCCTACTTGTCTTTTCAAAGGATTGGAGAAATTTAGAGGGTGGGGGGATGTAGGTTGACTGATTATTGTTGGACATAGATTCTAGACTAGATCGAACTCTGATCTGATCCAGCAGGGCTCTTCTTATGCTCTCATAATCAATGTATTACAAAAACTGCTTACAAGAACTGTTGAATTTCATGGATAGTCAAATTATGTAGCCAACTATTAAGATTGGAATCAATTAAGACTGCCAATTCTTCATTGATTTTTTTAAAAGTGTAATTGGCCTAATATTGTCAACAGGGAATACAGGATGAAATCTACCAGAAGCGGAAGGGATCTTAGGATACATGTTGCCCTTATTCAACCTTGTATTTAAGCTGGCAGCTGAAAGCAACCAGGATTCCATGCAGGTGAGTCAGGGGGCTACTGAAAGAGGGCCACATTGCTCCACCCCTCATTTGTTAGGCCACTTTGCTTCCATCTAGGAACAGCAGCAGGCTGGTGGATGAGGGCTGGATTGCTCTGTCTCTCCTTCTCCATGGTAGAATGCCATGTTTTTTACCAGCCTGATAAAAGGCTATCAAGCCTGTGTTTCCCTGCTGGCTGCAAAGAAGTAGCCTTCTCCTTTTTCGTGGCCATCATTGAAATGCAAGCTGGTAAGAAAAAGATTGCAGGCTAGTAATTTTTATAGGTTTATTTACAAGACTGCCTTTATCAACTACTTTTCCTTTGAGGTGTGTTGGAGAGACGGTCACATAATGAGGGAAGCTGCAATTTCTCCCATGCACATACATCGTAGTGGGCTTTTGCAAAAGAGGGTCTAATGTGAGAAATGCTTTTAACTAGGAAAGTATTTCCATATCACATTTTATTAAATAGATATTCTCTTAAGATAAATAATTCTGATATTCTGTTTTGTTATTATTCAGAACAAGCCATTTCTAATTTCTCTTCCGTCTCTTGTGGCTAACACTTATCCATTTCCCAGAAATTCATTCCTCTGTTTTCTCCATTAGCCCTGAAAACATTACAGGCAAAAATAAAGGAAACTAACAAACAAGCAAAGCCATCTATTTGTTGCTCCAGTTTACAGCACTCAGGAGAAAACCTGTCACTTCATTTCTGTCGTATGGCTTGGTTCTAGCGCACCACCCAAGAAAAATAAAAATATGCTATTCTCTTGCAAATGAACTGAAATCTTTCCCACGCATTCAGGGTTTATTGGCAAGATTATGTAACCAAACACAATAGCTAAACTGTTGTCTTCAGTCTTTGATATGGGGCCACCACATAGTCCAAATGGGAAACAGAAGTTGAAGTGGGTTAAATATTGAGAGAGGAACCCCTGGATATTCAGGGCCTGTATTCTCAGCTTCCTACTAATTCAGGACAACTGACAATGTGAAATGTAGCCACACAAAAATACTTTAAAATATGCTGGATGTTTTTTGTTTGTTGCCATTTAAACCTTTATACTGAAAAGCAATCTTGTGAACCCCAACCACAATCTGAAAGGGTTTGCTTGATTCTTTTCCTTTAAAACCAAACACAAGACAGAGCGTGGAAGATTACTTTTAAAAAGTAATAAATTACCGTTACAATTACATGGCCCAAAAAGTACTGATTACCATTACAATTACAATTGCTCTGAAAGTAACTGATTACTTTACGTTTTCTCAAAAGTGATCACTACAATTACATTTCAGTTACTTTTTTCAAAAACGCCTACATGGTGCTGGCCTTGGCTGCTACACATCTAAGTAGCCTAAAATAACATTAAAAATAAACACACACATACAGAGGTAGAATAATTCTTTTTATCCATATGATAGCAATGGTGGTCTCTCCACTGGTAAGGGAGGTGGGGAGGGAGGCAGAGGCCACTACTCAGATCTTTGCATGTCAAACCAAGTGCACCCCCCCACTCAGCCAGCAAGCATAACCTCTCCAACTTAACCACCTCCCAGACCCTGCCCTGCCACCAGCTAAGGGACGCTCACCCAAGCAAGCATTTTCCCCTGAGATGTAAAAAAGTTGGAAATGGAAAATGGACTGCCTTCAAGTCGATTCCGACTTATAGCGACTGTGTGAATAGGGTTCTCATAGTAAGCAGTATTCAGAGGTGGTTTACCATTGCCTTTCTCTTAAAGTTAAAATATTGCAAATGCAGCACAGTAGCCAGTGAGGGTGGTGGAGGCCACTTTGTGTGCCACGTGCAAACACAGTATTCACACACACACATGGTGGCCTCTTTCACCTCCACAGTTCTTTATCTCCATTCTGTTGCTGCCTCGTCCTTCTCCTTTATCCATGTTCTTGCCCTCAGGCTCCTTTTCCCCTCCACTCCATTCTTCACCACCACCATCCATTTTTTTAAACAATTGTTTTCTCCACTCCACCCTATCTCACTCTTCATCTCTTCCCTCATTGCCTCCTACCCACCCACAGAGCATGAAGGAAGAGCGACGCTGCACAGAAGCCCAGTTTGCGGCACATGATTTTCATCCACAAATCAGAGGAGCAGAAGACTTCCCCTGCTTCCCCCCCAAGTAATGCCCAGAAGTAATGCTGGAAACATTACAATTAAAGTAATAAAAAATTAAATAAATAATAAATTAAAGTAATAAAATTACTCCTAATTCTATTGCAATCAAAATGTAAAGGAATTACCCACTCGTTCCTCAAAAAAGGAATGAATTACAAGTACTTGTAATGAATTACTTCCAGTAACAACCCTAAGAACACTTTTAGTAACTCAGATCATGTAAAGAAACCAAACTTCTTTTACATGGCCACAGCAACCTGCCTTGAACTAAACTCGCAACTTGTAAAATTAAATGTCAACCAACAAAAAGAGCAACTGGGGACCTTTTATTTATTTTACCATACTTGTATGCCACTTTTCAACCATAACAGTTCTCAAAGTGGTTCACAATAATAAAGTTATATTTTCGGGCAGATTATATTACCCGCACAATGATAACTACCTGGGCTCCTACTGGGAGAAAGGGCGGGATATAAATCTAATAAACAAACAAATAAATAACTTCAAATACCAGATGTTATTGATGGCATCAAACAATAGTATAATGTGGATCCTTCTCTTGCCTCTCTCAAAAGGTGGATGGTTGGTGGCAAAGAGAGGCCAGAGTGCTGTCCCCCAGGCTATGAGGCAGTAGCAGCCAGTGAGGTAGGTGTGGGTAGGGCACCATGGCTCTCCCGGTTTTTGAACATGGCAGGTCACTGCCACTGACTGAGAGGGGGATCAGGGAGAGGCATGGGGAGGTTGAGGCAGTGCATGGCAGCAGGAGCATCAGATTGGCTCTGCTGCACCAACTTCAAGCGCCTCACCCCTCCTCCTCTTGGTCAGCGGAAGCAACCTGCCATGTTTGAAAGCTGGGAGAGCAGCAAAAGCATGCCACCCGTGGTGCCTTATCAGCCACTACTGCTATGAGGTGATCCTGCTGCCAGCACTGCTGAACAGAAAATTCAAATTCATCCTCCAGCCATCCTGATTTTAAAAAAATGAAACACCTAACAAGGGAGTAGGATGACACACTGAAAACACTGAACTCACATTGCTTAAACTAAAATGAGATGACAATCAAACCTTTTTGTACCTGCTTTCCCCCCAAATTCTCACTTTGGTCCTTATATTTGGGGGGGGGAACGGCTGTAAAACAAAGGAAGGAAGATTAAATGGAATTCAAAGCAGAACAAATCTAATATAGAGAACTAGTTCTTGTTTACATCAGCTTCTCCAAAATCTCTTTTGAACCATCCTCCTTTCTGCTTTCCATCCTTCTTTTCTGGTAAAAGTATAGAAGAGTCAACGATTTCCCATGAAATATAGCCTTTTCTAGTGTTTCATAGTTTACTGCTCACTTGCAGGAGGGAAAATGAGATAAGATGTGTCCTATTATTTCAGTCAGTCTGTCTCCAGAAATTATATAGCCTTCTTATCTCACAGAAGGGAGCAAGCAATACAAATTTGGATCCAAACTTTTCCAGCCATTTATTGTGATTACTTTTATCAGCAAGCATTTATTTCTGGGGCACTCATCGCTGTCTTAACTGAGCCCTTGGCAAACATGAGCAAGTTTATCCTCACAAAACCCTGTCAAGGGAGAAAAGAAAAGGGGGTTAGTATTTTGCCCAAGGTCACACAGGAAGTTTGCAAGAGAGACTAAAATAGAACAGAGACTTGCTTTGACATATATTGTAGGAGACTAAGCCTATGTCAGATAAGCAACACAAAATAGAAAGATTAAGGTGATCGGTACCAGTTAAAACCTTAATCTTGCAAGCTTCTGATAATGGTTTGCGCTTCTCAATCCTGCAGTCAGAGCTGGGTCAAAGGACATGAGGGCCTCTATACCAAAACATGTGATAGTGCCAAACTTCATATGCTACACTCTTAAGAGTGCTACATGTATTCTGCACTTTCTTTCTTTACTGTGCAAGCACAGGCTTACACATTAGCCAGCATCATGAAACATATGTGTTTCCTTCTAAAAAGTAAGCTTCTAGTACTCATGGCTCTTTGGTAAACAAATAAATGTCTAGCCCTCATGGCAATACACAGGCAATGGCTCCTGAGATTTCAGAAACCAGAGGGAGGTCTACCTGTGGTAGGAATTGGGATTTTGTTGGTTTCACAGTTTGTGGTTTGTGCCCATAGTGGAATGAAATATGAAGAATTAAGTAAATATATGCAAATACATGCAGTTCATTCAGCCTGCAGGATATGACTTGTCTTGACTAAGAATCTGGGACACAGTCTTTATTCATGTAGGTGTGGCAAGTGTGCATTGAGGATATTGGGCATAACAGCCAGTTCTGCTCTTCCACATCACCTCGTGAAACACATGTACAAAGATTTATGCAGGCACTGCACCATATTTTATGGGGCATGGGAGGCCTTTGTGCTCCTTCCATTTTCCCATCCAGACACAAGCTCTTCCTTCTGTGAACTTCCTTAAATTACCTGATCTTAGGAGCCAAACCTAGGTGTGAATTCTCTAAACACGCGCACACAGTTCTGCCTCATCCAACAACACTGTGGCATCGAAGGCTTCAAAACTGGATCCAACTGTTATTAACAGACCAACGCATGCAACCAGAGGAATAAACAGGATGTGCAAACAATATCTGGATTCAGCAGACAGAGATTAGGCTTGGGCGTATACCATAGACTTTTTGCATGGGGTGGGCAAGTAACCATTTCAGAGATTCCCATCAGTACACTGGGAATAAGAGTAGACTTAGTCATAGGGAGAGAGCCAGTGTGGTGTAGTGGTTAAGGTGCTAGACTAGGACCTGGGAGACCAGGATTCGAGTCCCCACACAGCCATGAAGCTCACTGGGTGACCTTGGGCCAGTCACTGCCTCTCAGCCTCAGAGGAAGGCAATGGTAAACCCCCTCTGAATACCGCTTACCATGAAAGCCCTATTCATAGGGTCGCCATAAGTTGGGATCGACTTGAAGGCAGTCCAGTTAATCATACGGTGGCGGTGCCCAAAGTGGAAAAAGGTAACTGACAGCCAATATACTAAGCTAGGGTGAACAACAGGCAACACGTTTTCCCAAAATTCCAACTATTTGGCATAAAAGAGGGCAAAGATCATGCCACTGTCATGCTCATCCCAGCTGCTAGATAAAATAATGGCAAATGGCAAAAAAAACCAAAATATGACATGGGATGTGCCTGCTGCCCCCAACCATTGCCTTGGAGGTGCAGCTATTTCCCAAGTATGAGATTGTTCCTAGCCCAGAATCCTGTAAGACCTGTTAACATGGCCCCCAGGTGGGGTCCGCAATATGCCCTCAACCATTTCCCCTCTCTAAATTCAAGCTCCACTGCCAGCTGCAGCAGTAGAACACTGCACAAAACATATGAAAGAACTGCTATGAGGACAGGCCACAAACCAGGCCAATCAAAGGATTTGGAGGGAAATCTTTCCCAGTCGAGTCAGATGACAGCTGGCTTTTGGTCCTTAGAGATGTCAGACAGAGGGAGAGGGAGAGGGAGAGAAACGGCCACTTATTAAGTATGGGTGGGTGGAAAAGTCAGGCAGGCTCACCAAGGCCTTCCTTTGTGTAATCCGGGGAAAGCTAGTGAGCTGGGGTCTCCAACCATGCCCTGCCTCTAGGACAAGCACACTCTCTGTGATGTTGGCCAAGAGCCAGCATGCTACCAGCCCCTCCTTCCTGCCCCCGCCCCCACCCCAGGGCACCAGAGGGTAAGAGATGCTGTTGACAAACAACAGAAATCAAACAAACCAGCATGCAACATAAACATACCATGTAAATGCTATGTTACAATTAATTCAGCCTTGCCATCATTCCTCCAGTTTACTGTGACATGAACATTAGTTGCCTTGAGATTTGTTCAAGCAATAACAAGTACAGGCAACTATTTGCCAAGGGTCAACTTACCATAATGTGCCTGTGTGGCCATTTGGTACACCAGTATCATCATGCAATGTGGTGAGGAGTTTTGCTACATTCTTTGCACCTGGCCAGAAATCTGGGGAAGTAGTAAAAGCCCCTGATGACTTAGAAGGACAATACAGACAACTGGCCTACCAAGTGACTATGTACACATCGTAGCAAATAAACTGCAGCCGCCACCCCCCAAAGGCAGGTCCATTCATGTCCATATTTAAAGGAGGCTGCCCATGGCCATGATAAAAATCAGAAAGAGAGTAATTAAACAGCTCTTTAATTATGTCTCATGAAATTTCATTCTCAGTTCAGTTTGGAGAGAAACTTAGCCCCTCTTTCTCTTTTCCTTTATTTTTGGTTACTTTCCCTACAATGTCCCTCCATCTCTTTATTAGGCTACGCTCCATGGTCATTGCTGCCATGTAATCCTGCAGGGTTGGGCAAAAGAGGAAAAGACTGTTCTTTTCACTCATATGGGACACATTTGGGAAACAGTTCAACTGTGCAGGATAAAGAAACATGGTACGATAACACACGCCTTGTGAGGTTTTCTGCAACTTGTCATGCCCGAGTAATACGTGGAAGCTTAATTCTGTTTGTGTCTGTAGAACCCAGCACTGTAACTTCCTTGCCCTTCTGTTCTTAGCTACAGAGCTTTCTTGTTACAAGAACTCTTCAGCGAGGAGGGCAAAACCTATGAAATCTGGAATAAAACAAATCAAAAATATTTCATAGAACACTGCTATTCCCACATAATTCTACATTCTACCACAATGCTGTAATATAATTCACACTAAAGAAAAGCACAGCCTCCTCTCTCCAGTCATTTTGGAAAATGCAACTTGCAAGGACATATGGACCCTTGAGGAACCATATTCACACCTTCCTAGTGCTACTGCAATCCACTGTGGAGAAAATTGGGCTTCGCTTTCTATTTCATTGCATTGACACTGCTCAGTAGCACTTAATTGCTGGAAAGGGGGGAAAACACAATAAAAGATGATAGGGATGGTCACTTCTGAATAGTACCAAGACAATGGATCGATGGCAGGCCAATCCAAAATAATGCCTTTATCATATACAGACCCAGTTCCCTGTCACAGAATGCTTCAGAGAAACAGAGAAGTTTGGGGTCAAAAGAGATGTTTACAGCACCAGAGGACCTTAACCAGTTGGATCCCTTTGAGTATTCTCCACTTTAAGAGCTGACTTACACAGCACATTTTGCGCTGCAGTCTTGACCATCCCCAGCCCAGGTGAACTGGGTGGTCACAGATACAACTGGCAACGATTTTTGTGACAACACTTTTAATCATGGGAATTTAGGGTATCATGTTATAAATTGATCCACCAAGTAGGGATTAATTAATACAAATATAGGATAGTTGGGATCTGGGGAGAACATAATCACACACCAGGTCAGAGTAAGACAAGAACAAGCTAATCCTCTTGACTTCTGCGTTACTCGGCTGCTTTCCTTGAAACAAATAGAGGTATTCTAATGTATAGTACCTTATTCCATAACAGTTTGTTTCTCCCCCACCCCACCCCTTTTTTTAATGGCAAGGCATTAAGGATTGTGCAAGGTTTCTTCCAGTGGCTAGTTTGTCAAGGCAGCTTCTTTCATTCAGTGATTTCTTAAACTCTCTTGCAGTTCACACTCCTTGCACCTCCCCTGTAAGATGAATTATGAAGACATTGTTCTGGCTAGGTTTAAAGGCAGTCCTGACAAAATGAGGCTAGATTGAAGATTTAATTTTTCTTCCCATGCCCCAAGGTGGGTAGGTGGAGACTGGTTGTGCTTCAATTAGGACATGGTAACATGTAGAATACAATCAATGGTTTCTCTTATTATTCAGACCATTTATTGTATTCTACTTTTAAAAAATGAAAGTATTTTAAAACAAATATTTAAACATTTGTTGGACTGCAGAGCTACAAACCAAAAAAATGACTAACTTATCTGCTGAAAGCATTCTGACTATATATCGCCTGCATTTTTGCCTGATTAGGCACAGGGTCTAAATGTCAAACACAGCCCAAGCATGGGCTGGTAGTCACAGAGTGCAGGAGGACAATGTTGCTCTGTATTGCTGAATGAAAAAAGGCTAAGGTACAGTAACACCCTCCTGTGAGCTGTACAATTTCCAGATTATTGACCACGCTTCCCCAAGAGACATTGGATGGGTATTGCAGACAAGGAGAGGGGAACCCTCAAAGTTCTGTTTAAATTCATTTATTTTTAGTCAGTTGTGAAGCTTTCATGTTTTTAATTAATTACAACATAGACACCAGCTTTATATGGCACCAGCTTTATATGGCACCCACATGGATGTTTGCATTTACTTTCAAGTAACATTAATTGCTATTGAGATTAGCATCGTACACTTTTAGGAATTTATAACTCTTCTGCCGTTAGTGTACGGTCACATCCACCTGTTTGGTTATTGTTTATTTTCCTCCCTCTAAGAGTTAGCTGTTTTTAAAAATTCAAACAATAATTCTTGTTAAATTTCAGACACATGCTTCTTTTCAGGGTTGTGTGAAGTTTTTATGCTTCTGTTCTGTCCTCCTCAAGAGCCTGCTACTCCTATACATTTTGTTTGTTTGACTAGATAACAGTGTGTGATGTACATAAGACATTCACTTTTGTATTCTTCTCTGTTCTTTTTCCAAGTTCAGGCTTTTTCAGATCAGAGAAGCTCTGTAAGAAATTTCCCAATTTGAGGTGTATGTATAATTCTGTGAAGTTTTAATGTGAAGTTTTATCTTGTATTATGTTTCACTTCAGTTTTCTCTTTGCCTTATTGATTCTGTTTATGAGTCAGCCTCCAGCAGATTATGGTATTGTTTATTCTTAACAGACAAGCTTATAAATGTATTGTAGTTTATATTCTTAAGCACATTTTATAATTGATTTTAATGTTGTTCATATGTATTTTCATAGATTGCCCTTGATAAAGGGTCTTTTGATACCTGAAACGAGTCGGACTGAAATAAACAATGATTATTTTCATTTTGACTGGTTCCTGGCTTGGCACTTTGAAGGTTCCCCTCTTCTTGACTGCGGTGCATTTGGGGTGCCTCCCTCTCTGCTTTCCTGTTCTTTGTTTATTGGATGGGATCATCCCAGTTATCCCAGTAGTATCCACAAGTTCTTGAAACCAAGAAGAAGCAGGAAAGCATTGTCAATCATGACAACCAAATGTCCATGGCAAGGCAAGGAAAAGGCTATCAGGTACAGTTTCACCTGTCAATGCAGGAATTCAATCAGTCCCCAGAAACCTTTTCTATATCAGGAATTAGCAATATCACTACTGAGAATTATTTTCAACTTTTGGAAAATTCCAGACCCTTCACACACATTATCTCAGTATTCCTTGTAAGACTCTGGTAAGGCATTGTTGTTGTAATAACAACAGTAATATATTTCCCATAGTGCAGACAGGGATTGAAGCTTAAGAATGCCTTCTGAGTTTATGACTGAGGTGAGTGGTTGTTTGTTTTAATATGAATATGGACTCTTTATTAATCTAACACTGGTGGATTGCAACATAAACCAAGCAATAAAAGGCACATTTTTAAAAAAGACAGCTACAACACTATCAAATGGACCAGAATCATCAATGTTTCCATCTTATCTGGATGCATTGCAGTTTATTAGCCCTCATCCAGTCCATCACCAGCTTCCACTGAATTAGGTAGTTGAGTGACACAGGAATACCTCATCCCAAGCTTTCAAATCACCTTTCCTGTTGTTTTATGTAGATGGCAAAGATTGCAGATGTAGAAGGGAAGGGCTGGAGCACAGTGATGCAGCACATGCTTTGCATGCACTAGGTCCCAGGACTGATTCCTGGCAACTGTATTTAAAAGGATCTAGAGTAGTATATTATGGAAAAGGCTTCTCTTTGACTAAAATTATGGAGAGCCCCTGCTGCCAGTCAAGATGGACAAAACTGGGCTAGATAGGACAATGGTCTAACTCAGTATAAAGCCTAAAATAATGAGGAATATGGTGGAAATGTGCCCTGCAGGACAACTCTTGCACTAATCCTTTTTCAGTTTTGTTAGGGAGGTCGAAACTGCCTCATAGAGAGTGGCCCTTTGCCTTGTTATGGGAGTGGCTATGATTATGCCACTCTATAAAACTACCTTTAACCAGTTAAGCTAGAGCACATGTGACAGGAAAAACAGCTGCAAGGACCTTCCCGCCCCTTCAGCTGAAACAAATGGCACTCATCCAATTGAAACTTGTCCAAAACAACTGAATTAATGGACTTCCGGGAAGGGTGACTTAGCCTGTGCCTGCTTTTGAGACGGGCTCCTGCCTCAAAAGAAGCTTATTCAGATATATCAGTCAGTTTTTTCTTTTTTTTTTGACTGATTAAACTTCTCCCGGGTAGGGAGAAACGAAGAGATTAACCTCAAAGCCTATTTTTGTTGGGACGACCAGATCTCATTAATTTATGGGACGAGGTCCACCCGACGAAGGTGGGACGGATTTTCAACAGCAAGCTCTATCTGTTAAAGCGAACGTTCATCTTATCTTCTAAGAGAGAACGCACTAACAGGCAAGCACCCTTCTTTCTATATTTTTCTTTTACTTGACTTAAATTGTTGCTGTTTAAAAGAGATTTGCCAGATTGATCGGTTTTTGACATCTCACTGGGGAGCCGTAACTTCTCTCTGCTACGCACTAATTAATAGCTTATCTCTGTTTTTGTTGCAAAA
The DNA here is from genome assembly GCF_030035675.1 of Rhineura floridana. Taxonomy (NCBI): domain Eukaryota; kingdom Metazoa; phylum Chordata; class Lepidosauria; order Squamata; family Rhineuridae; genus Rhineura; species Rhineura floridana. The sequence goes on from NC_084481.1 coordinate 15,600,350, forward strand.
AAGCTGTCCTGGATTTGCATTCTAAAGATATACACAGAAGAGGGATTTCTATTCCAGATTTTTATTTTGAAAAATATTATACTGTTTTGAGACTACTCTCTTTTTGGTCTATTTTATTTTGACGAATCTGTTTCTTGACGATTGCCATTAATTGTTTCGATCCTGGGAACTGCATTTTGTTTACTTAACTATTGGAGAGATAAGGCTGTCTGCTCTGTTTATACTGTGATGTCACCAAGTTTGGAGTATTAACCCAATTGTTGCTGAAATAAGAAGTGGTTTTCCTATATTTTTCTTTTAAAATGGCAATTAAGAAAGTGGCTGAGAATCTGGAAATAACTATGTTTCAGAAAATAATGGATGAGATTGAGATAATGAAAATTGAATTGAGTAAAATGAAGCAGGAGATTAAAGATATAAGGGTCCCTGTGAGAGAGGTGACCCTGGAAGGGGTCCCTGTGAGAGGGGAGACCCCGGAGATTGGAACAGGGGTCCCTGTGAGAGAGGAGACCCTGGAGACTGGAATAGGGGTCCCTGTGAGAGAGGAGATCCCGGAGATTGGAACAAACGTGGAACAGGAACAAGATTTGGAGTCTATGGACTTTAGAAATAAAATCTATTGTTTGGAACTCAATGTTATCTCTGAAGAAATTAATGAAGATTCTAGAGATAAAGTTATCAATGGCATGGACTATCTTCTGGACTGGAATGATGTGATGGAGCCCAATATAGAGAAAATCTATGGAATTAACTGCAGCCATGTGACAATGGAAAAACTTTTAAGAGATGACCCAGTGTATTTTGAAAAAAAGAACAGAGATATGATTTTACAGCAGTATTTCAGCAACCTATTCAGAATGGATGGCAAGAAAATATTTGGGATAGAGGTAATTCCCATCAGACTCTTACTATATGACTATGGCTTTGACAGCAAGATTATTATGGAATACTGATAATGGAAGATTGGATATTGAAATTACTGGACTTAACAAGACTACTGAAGATGGAAGATGGAAAATGGAATTACTAGAGATAATAGAACAATGGCTATTGAAATTACTGAACCTAACAGATTCTGATGTGATGGATTAATTGAAATGTTTATTTTGACTATGGTTATGACAATAAGATTATCATAATTAGTAATGAGATGGATTAATCGATATGCTTATCTGGAAAAAAAAATTGATAGATATATTTCTTAAAGAATTGAAACCTCTCTTTGACTTTTTGTGGAAAGAATAAAGTAATGTTTATGAGATTTGATGATTAAGTAAGATAACTACTGGAGGAAAGTGATTTTATAATATGACTTAAGAGACAGGATTGTTATATATTATAGACTTATAACTGATTTGATCTTTGACAAATGGGAAGTCAATATTTTACTCTTTATTTTTTATTTTTGTTTTTTTTTTCTTTTTTTCTTTTTGTTTAACTATTTTTGATTTTGTTTTTTGTCTTTGAATGTTTTATGATTTTGTCTTGTATGTTTTATGAAAATCTGAATAAAAATTATTGAAAAAAAAAAACAAAACAAAACAACTGAATTAATGGAGGCCAAAGACTCATCTTGAGTAGGAACTGTACACAAAGTGGTGTCTAGGTTGAAGCAGATGTGAACAATTTTATCAGCAAAGTGCTTTGCAAATAGGTTAAGTGGTCTATCAAGAACTCTTATCCCCTCATCTTCAATCTTAGATAGAACAAAGCCCAATGCTGCCTGGACAAGCTCCCTTGGATGGCACTGTGCTGCACTGCAAGAGAAGTAAGAAGACTCCTCCACAGGCCTTTGCCGATGCTTAGTTAACTTTCCGTCTCACAAATCATACTTGAAAGCCATTACAGCTTTAATCAGCAAGAAGAACACACACTCTCACTGGAGCCAAACACCCGTTAGCTTACACCTCAGACTACAAGATAGCTTCCACTGCAAGCACCATTGTTACAAGTAATTGGTGAAAATGGGTGACAGGCTGTCTGCAATTGGTCAGGAAAGGGAGATGAGGAATAGTGGGGCAGAGGAGAAAGAAAAAGAAAAAGAAGAAAGGATGGAATGTATTTCATAGATACGCTCTGTAATTAAGGATGGCTCGGAGGTAAAAGTCTATAGCCTTCTGCTGTACAAGTCAAATATCTCTATTACATGCTCCTTGCTCTCCAGCTCACAATAAAGGAACCCTGACATTGCTTTTTTTAATGATAATTTCCCATTTTTTGTGTAAGGCAATGCTTTGGTTCACTTCCAGGATGTCTTCTCCACCACTCCAGACCGTTCTAAGTTTGGTTCAATTCCACTGTCACCAAAGGCAAAAGAATACTAATGTAAACCCTCTCTCTCTCTCTCTCTCACACACTCTCTCTCTCTCTCTCTCTCTCTCACACACTCTCTCTCTCTCTCTCACACTCTCTCTCTCTCTCTCTCTCACACTCTCTCTCTCTCTCTCTCTCTCTCTCACACACACACTCTCTCTCTCTCTCTCTCTCACACTCTCTCTCTCTCTCTCTCTCACACACACTCTCTCTCTCTCTCTCTCTCTCACACACTCTCTCTCTCTCTCTCTCTCTCTCTCACACTCTCTCTCTCTCTCTCACTCTCTCTCTCTCTCTCTCTCACACACTCTCTCTCTCTCTCTCTCACACACTCTCTCTCTCTCTCTCTCTCTCTCTCGGTATGCCTGTCTGCCGCTCTGTCTTTGTCTCTGTATCTCTGTGTATGACAGAAATCAATTACTTCCTCTCATGCTCTTCTACCACTCTATCACTTCTTAAGATTACAGATGAAAGAGGGAGGTGAGGAAAAGGATCCTAGGTTCAGGAGAAGTACCACCTGTTAAACTGTTAGACATCACAATAAATTCCATATTTAAACAGACAAAAAACCATACTTTCCTGGATCATCTGCTATAATAAATTCAACCTTGAAATGAAGATATGAGGCTCTCCATGAAAACATAAATAACTTGCTAAGGGAATCATAGACAACTTCTTGCCTGGAGTCTGAACTGGGCCCCTTAAGAGGCCTCCCAGCATCACTGTCTCTCCCCTCTGCTTCATGTTACCTGAGGCAACAAAAAGGGCCCCATTCAGCATCTGAAGGCAGCAGCAGAGTCTTGGGCTGCAGCTGCACTGCCTTCAGTAACTGGCGTGAAGGGGATGGTGGTGGTGAAAATCCCATTCATATCCTGAAGGCTCTAGGACTCAACCTTTCTAGGCCCTAGCCCATAGCAATGCTATCATTGCATGTCAGAGCCGAGGGCACCCAATCCAAAGTCCAGACTCAGGATAGATCACTGTTCTGGATGGCCAAGGGACAGATGGGAAATTACAATTCTTATTCCGCTTTTTTCTGGAGTGTGTGGGAGAGAAGGAGAGTCCACCTATTTCTAATCAAAGTATGTATGGGCTAGAGCAGCCTTTCCCAACTAGTGGGTCACCAGATGTTGTTGGACCACAACTCCCATCAGCCTCAGCCAGCATTGCCAATGCTCAGGAAAGATGGGAATTGTGGTCCAACAACATCTGGTGGCCCACTAGTTGGGAAAGGCTGGGCTAGAGCCTGAGTTGTTTGCCAGGTGTGCTCTTTACTCTGAGTGAACAGTCTGTGCCTGCCGTTCTGGTTTCTTTCGAAAATCCAAGGAAGTCTCCTCTTTCTTTATTTTCATCAATCAGGTGTTGGTGTCGTGATATGCTGTCACTGAAGAGTATAGCTGGGTCCATGGGGCATTTGCTCCTTTCCGAGTTGCTCATGCTCTCCTGGAGATACTGTACACCAGAGCTTGGAAAAGTTACTTTTTTGAACTACAACTCCCATCAGCCCCAGCCAGTGCTGGCTGGGGCTGATGGGAGTTGTAGTTCAAAAAAGTAACGTTTCCAAGCTTTGCTGTATACCAGCGACCTCCCTGCCCCGGTCTTTGTCCTGGCTGCTGCGCCAGATGGTGCCAAACCTGAAGCACCCGGGCATTCTAGCCTCCTCTACCACAGTGGCTGCTGGGTATTGGATTCTGAGATGATACACCCGCTGGGAATGGCAAGCTGAAGGAGACAGCTCTCCACGCCCCCACCTTTACCCATCATAAGAACAAATTATCTTATGTAAACTTCTGGATGTTGCGAGCCACTTTGAGCATGGTTTACCATGGAAAAGCAGCATACAAATAAACGAACAATGATGATGATGAAGCTTACTGGGAGGGGGAGTGGCAGGGCAGCAGGGAGGACAACACAGTTCACATGCAGCAGGAGCACTGGACTAGCTCCACTGGTGCGTTTGTACCACACAGAGTTTGCTGCTGCCTTGCCCCTCCCCCTCCCAGTAAACAGCAGTGACTTACCTGCCAGGAGGTCAGGTAAGCACCGCCACCCCGCCCCGCCATTCACTACTGTGTTCTGATATCTCTTTAGTTTCATGTGAGTAGTCACAATGCACCAACGATGCAAGATTAATTCAGTAACTATTCACACTTCATTTTTGAAACACAGAAGGCAAGAAATTACTAAAATCATGTTAAAAGTATTATGATGCTATCACAAGTAAATCTATACATGCTGACAGCCATGTTAACAGTCATTGACTTTTCATGTGCCCCACAAACCCCTCACACACACATACACAAAAAACCACCAAAGAGGGGGGGAAACCCTCAGCCTTATAGATTCCAGAAACCTGTGTGGTATGCAAACTGCAAAAGGGAACAGACATGAAAAAGATAATAATCTCCATGCCAATATTTAGAAAGCTTCTTGAGTTAAAGCTACTTAATCCTCAAGTAGCTAGAAAAGAGCAATGTGCTAGGATTAGCTGAGAAATAACTCTATTACACGAATACCAGAAAAGTTCCCAGCTATAAATAGAGAATAGATACCAACAACTGCCTACATGAATACTAGCAAATTTCTCTAGTGGTATTAAATCATCTCAGTAATTGGTCACAGACTGTTACAGGGTTGCAACATCTAAGACTGTGCACATTAGATATTTTTACACCAAAATATTTGGATTTCTGTACCTGTCACACAACCTGATTTGTTTGTTTTTTATGTAATTAAAATTAGACCTTTTCCCTACATATTTGACTTCTAGTAAATTACAAAGACTTGCATTGCCTGGTCACTTCCAGAATTAAATGTTAAACTGCAACCAACACAGGCTAACGCAAAAAAAAGCAACGTCACAACTTATTTTCCCACCTCCCAGTAGTATTTTGTCATGCAAAATGTGTGATGACATCACTGTTTCCCCATACATGTTTTACTTCATTGACTAGTGGTAATGGAGCAGAGAAACTTGCAACATGATGGTGTCTCATCATGCATTTTGCATAACTAAGCATTACTGGGAGTAACAGCTAAAGGAAACACAGCACTACTGCTTTCATGGGCAGTTGTGGTCTACTACGTATAGCGTCTACAAAAACGTGTAGGGGGGAAATCATAAGAAGCAACCCTTAAGAGTCACTTCACACATTATAGAAATCTTGCATGTAACCTGATGCATGTCGTTTATCAAATGCAGCAGTCATACACATAGAGAACCCCAATTCAAATATAATTGCATGCAATAAAACATGCACATCCTATGACAACAATTGGAAATGTGGATTCCCATTGCCATGAGGATTGAAATGCAGTTTAAAAAATAGAAAAGATATTTTACAGCAGTCCTGTTCTATGCTTATATGCAACTTGCAAATTTAAATTTAACAATTATATATAATTGTCAATTTGGTAATATAATAATGTGCAAGCATGCTTGAACAGGTTATACCTCCCTTATATTTAGGATTTGGCAGGTTAGCTAAAGGCACACTTGGTTGGTTGCCTTTCCCAGTAAAATTAGAAAACATATTCTGCCAAAACTGGTGTCTATTGAAATGGTACATTTTCAACAGAAGTTTGGGAAGGTTGTTCATTTTAATAGTGGGTAATAGGGCTGGGACCCACTAGTTGTTTCCAGTTTGATTGCATTCTGTCAGACTGGAAAGCAGTTCTGTCCTGTGTTCATTTGTTTTCCACTATCCTCTCTGATTTTTTTCCTCCTGAAAAATAAGAATACTTACATCATATTTTCTTAATATTTGCTTTTCCAAAAGGAAAGGAAAGCGGCTTTCTCTCTGCCTGCCCAGTACCCATTCACCCAGTTCCTCCCTTCTCCTGTTCCTCCTCCTCAACCTGAATTGTATTGGATCCTCCCTTCCACCCCCAGTTGTAGGAGAAAAGAAGATGAAAGATCACCTAGTCAATTTCATATTAGCAAAGCCAAGAGCATGCTTGTCAGTTTCACCTATGCTATGCTAGCTGTTTAGAATGGCCTCACTGCTGATCCTGGCTGCCATCCTAGGAATTTGGAAAGGCCTATTACTGCTTCATCGAGAGAACTGGGACTGCAAGCAGAGGAGACCGCTTGTCTTCCTGCCTCTCTGCCTATTGTTTCCCCTCTATTATAGGGTGTGTGTGTGCGTGCACGTGTGCATGCGCATGTGCGCATGCATGCTGTTGTTGCTGCCACTGCCAAGTATACCAAACAAACACTGCAGTATTGGCTCAACAAACACTTTAAACATTTCCTCCCCCAATCCTGTCAATATCAATATCATTATATTCAACAAGGAAAAATCCAATGTCTTGTACTAAGTGTTAAAAACTTGCAGCACACAACAAGATTGGTCTGCATGATAACAAATGTGCAGGCTATAGGGAAAATCCGATGCCAAATTCAAAATTAGTGAAATCCTCACCCATACCTAATAGGCAACTTCACCTAATCACTTGCCTTCATGGATCATGAACAATATGGCTGAAAGACACCCTTGATAGGTGCCTCCTTGAAGACAAGTGTTTAGAGTTTTATCTGTTAATTGAAAGTTCTGCTCAAGATTTATATTCCCCAAAATGCTTATCTATTCCAAAACGCTGCAGGGTGGTGAAAATATCTTGCCACTCCACACTATTGAAAGCTTTTTCGACATCAATGAACATCAACATAGCATCTTGCTTTGTCTTGTTACATTTGTTAATTATTGATAGGGTTGTTCTAGTGTTGTATGATAATTGCCATCCTGCCAGTTTGATCATAATGTACACTACTACCAGTTATCTTATTTAACCTATTAGCCTAGAGCCTGATTTAAAAGTGAAATTATATATATACATTAGGGTATTTATCTGGTTTATATAAAAATATAGTTCTTCTTATATCATTTCAAAATCCAGAATCTCTCCAAACATTTATTTGGAATTTTGTTGGTGTTAGTTGAATCAAAGTATCAGAAAAAGTTTTATTATATTATCCTGAGTGGTTTGAGCCTTAGAATGGTCTGAAAGACATCCGCCTCAGTTGCTACTGAATGTAACAAGTATTTATTAATATTACTTAATCTAGAATTGGCCAGATCTTGCAAAAAGCTTCTAATATTTTGTATTAGGAGCACTAGACAGTCACAGACCTCTATTTTTAAAAAATAGTTCAATGATTATTTTTTCATTATTCTGTGTTGGTCTCTGCACCTTATTTCTTATACCGTGAGATGGTTTCTTTTTTCATTCTTTGGTAATATAATGAACTAACAATTTGTCTACTTTGCTTCAGTTTGCAAATTTTTTTTGTTTCACAAAGTTCAGTGATTTTGCAGTTCTGTATGTATTAATGAAGTTTATGTTCTTCCTACATAGATCTAGTTCATTAAAGATTTAGAATCAACTGTCTAATTATGTATAATTTCCATGGGTGATAGCCAATGTTAGTCATACCAGGGTAGACCCATTGATTTAAGTGTTTCCATTCTAAATGTGAGGCTGCAATCCATGCCCAGTTCCATTGGGTTCAATGGGACTGATTCCCAGGTAAGTGTGTATTGGATTGCAGCCTTAGTTGAATATCAACCTAAGTCTTTAATTTTATACATATTAAGTTCTGTTTGTTCTCCTTTTGTTGCTTATTAAAATAAGCAGATATATTAATTTTAAAAAGCCTCCATTGTAGGCTTTGTTTGCATCCCAAATGACCTTCCAGTCAAACTCAGGTAGAATTTAACAAAAAGTATTAATGCAGTTTTCCAGTTAATTTCTGAAGAAATTCTGATCTGTCAACAACACCACACACACAAAAAATTCCAATTTCTACCAATACTGTGGAACAGTCTCCCCGATGAGGTGCGCCTGGCGCCGACGCTACTATCTTTTCGGCGCCAGGTGAAAACCTTTTAATACTCCCAGGCATTTTAAAGTGTATTTTAACAGCATTTCTGTATTTTGGACGTTGTTTGGTTCTTTTGTTGTTTGTTTGTTTTGTTTCTTGATTTATTGTATTTATTGTATTTATATATTGTGCTGGTTTTTATCTTTTTGTACACCGCCCAGAGAGCCTCCGGGCTTAGGGCGGTATATAAATTAAATTAAATAAATAAATAAAATAAATAAATACCAGGAATTTTAGAAATTACATACTCAATATTTACATGAATAACATCCGGGGGAAATGCAAGCCAATTTCCACCAAAGTTATAGAACAGGAAGTTCTATGTCAAGTCAAAATAATTTGTTTCAGTTTGGAAAACACACACAAACACAGGGTGCAACAGGCCAGATGTTTCTTTAAATCAGTGAGAAAAAAAGAAAGGACATGCTTACATATCTTCAGTTGTATGGTTTATATTTCTACCAGCTTTCCCGTTTCTAGAGATAAATTTATATTGTTTCCCAAATGTTTACATATGAGCTAATTATTCATCAATTTCCAAAAAAGAGACTAATTATCCACCAGTAATTGCTGCCTCAACTGCTCTTTGGCCTCCTCTGATGGAAAGAAGACCGTTTGCAACATTGCATTCTTGTGTATAAGGGATATAGCCAAGGCTGGATGGTCTAAAATTATAATCATCAGCTGATGTTTCGTTGTGTGTATAGTCAAGTCATACCCATACTTCATTGATTTCTATCTCTTCTGCTTCCCTCCATTTAAGCAACATTTAAAAAACAGTTAAGAGAAACAAAATCCACATTTAGATAACACACATATTCCCCTGTAGGGTGTTACAAAAGTGGTATGCAACAATTCCTTTTTCTAAAACATTTGATGTGCCTTCACATAATGTTTACTGTTCTCTCATGGACATTCCCTCAATGCGCAGCACCATCCATAACATTTACATGGATGGCACTTTGAAGTGTCTGTGGTGGATATACAGGGTTGCATCCAACAAAGTACTCCCATGCATGCAAGGACTGCCACTTGCACAATGGAATTTCCTTTTCCTCTCCTCTCCCCATGCACTCCCTGCTTCCCCAAATGTGCTCCAGAGAGATGAGGTGGACACACAGGGGGAGGAGTGAGAGGGGAAGTTCCACCTCACAAGCAGAACCCCACGTGCAAACAGGACGGCTTTGTTGGATACAACCCATACTGTTTTAGTAACTCTTGTAACAATCCTGTAAGGTAGGCCAGGATTATTATCCCCACGTCATGGATAGTGGACTAAATCTGAGAGTTAATGGGATCACTTAGTGAGCTCATTGTTAAGGTGAGATATGAACTATGGGCTTTGCAGTTCACAAGAGACTCTGTAACAAGAGTGCTACAGCTCAGCTTGATCCTGTGAACTGTGACCATATTTATTTTCCACAAGCCCATGCTCTACTCCAGTTTCTAAGAGGTGGGTGAACCACTGACCTGATCACTGCAGACTGCATGGTCCCCGATGGATGCCCCATCATCTCATTTTGTGAGAGTATCCTAACTTACTCAGAAGCTTGACATGGAAGGTGACTATATTGCAGTTTCCCTGTTATCACAGTTTTCTCAACTTAGACTTGAGGGATAAGCCTCTCACTGAAGTGATGAAAGGGAGAAGCCTGCTGCTAGCACCTTGTATGTGAGAAATTACTCCTTAAACAGAAGGAAGTGGCACATATGGGCTTCCAAGCAGGCCAGCATTTGGCAGCAATTGGAGGAAGAGGTTCAAATCATCTGGAAGGCAGTTATATCATTCTCTTGGGGAGACCATCACACATTTTGCAGAAATTGCCACCTCATTATATAAGTAACACCAATGTAAATTGCTAAGGCGTTCAACGGTTTCTATGAAAGGTATGGATTCTTTGCCGTTTTTTAGCAACTGACGGAATGGAGGCATTTTCATCTGCAGGCACTCCTCTCCAGCCAGACTACACCGCCCCCCGTTGCTGGGATATCATGCTATCTCACCAATATCTTAATAGTAGAGATGGGGGAGAAATTTAATTCAGTTTGTACTTAAAGGAAAATCTACCTAATTTGCACTTTCCAAAACAACTGAGAACCGAAACATAACAATACTTCAAAATTTGCACTTCTCCAGACAAATAATGTGGACACAAATGCATATAGTGGGGAATAGTGTGAATTAAATTGCATAGGTTAGTGGCAATAGCATACAAAAATGCATATTAGGGGAAATTGCTTTGCAAAAATGTGTATATTAGGATAAATTCATACTAAAAAGCTAATGAAATGAGGACATTTTTAAAAAGTGCAGGTTGATGTGGAAATGTGGAGAACTGACCTTAAGATTGGAAAAATGATAAACTGAGGGAAACTGAAGTTGTCATATTCTCCCATCCCTGCTTAAGGGTGGAGCTGCCCAGAGGGAAGAGCCCTACATCCTGGGCCTGAAAACCACTGTTGCAGATCTATGCTGCGCTGGTGGAAAATCACCTAGGGAGAAGAGCTGCAGGGAAACAGTGGGTGACAAGGAAAATGGAAATTCTTGTATCTGTGTTCTGCCAACACTTGAAGACTTTTCCTTTTAAACAAGCCTTTGATTCAGTTGCTCTTTAATTTTATTAATAGTTAGTTCTGGCTCTCTGGGCCCCATTTTAAATGCTATTTTTAGTCTAGAAATTATTTTATGACATTATTGGGATGTATCCAGTGTCACATGAGCAGAAGGCAAGCTTGTGCAATTGATCTTTCCCTTCCCCTTCTTCCCCTGCAATCCCCTGAACTTCCACACACCACCACCACCACCACCACCAACAACAACAACAACAACGCTTCCCCAGATGATCAGAGGGACCTACCCAATGCTGTGGACTATGTTGTATAGGACTGAAGCAAGAAGAAGCATCACCCAAAATCGGGCAGAGGAATCTTGCCCTCTGCTGGAGAAAGATTCACCCACCCTATCTGGGGCAAAGTGAAAGATATGTTGTGAAAGCTGCCTTCTGCTTGCCTAACATTGGATGATGATTCTTGGTTGATTTTATTTTTGTTTTTATAGCTTGTTACAAATTTGAGTGCCTCCTTTCAGAGAGGAAAAGCAGGATAGAAGTGCTTGTGTGTATAAATAAAAATAAATAAATGGATTGTGCCCTTCCAACTCCTGTTTGCCATGAAGAAGCTGTAACCAGCCTTTGAAGATATGTGGTCGAGGGCAGAATATATATTCTCTCTCTCTCATATATATATATATATATATTCTATATGGTAACAGTACTCCCAATGTTTTCCTGCCCTTTGCTAGAAACATCTGCTAGTGAAATTAAGTCAAGCAGTATGAGCTTATCATCAAGGAAGATATTTGAAATAGTGGCTCTCAGAAAACTCTTGGCTCAGTTGGTTCAGTCACAGGCTTCACATCAGCAATCTTGAAGAAGTCATTTATACATATCGGTGCTAAACATGCTTCTTGAAGTAGGCCTCACAGATTTCAGTGAGCCTCACTTCCAAAAAATATGCTGAGGATTGCAGCCTGCCTCATGTGATTCAGTTTTCCCATGTATGACATTAGAGCAGCATACTGTGTGACACAGTTGTGTCATGTTGAGAAAGTGCAGAGACTGGATACTGTGAGAGAATCAGATACACAACCATAAGAACAGGAAATTCTGCTCCTTAGACAGACAGATGGGAGGTCAAGTACTGGAATGGGGAACCTCTGGCCCTTCAAATATTGCTGGACTACAACTCCCATCATCCCTGACTATTGTGCATGCTTCCTGGGACTGATGGGAGTTGGAGTCCAACAACATATGGAGAGCTATAGATTACGCATCCAGGGTCTAGTGGATGGAGCCCAAAATAATGTCAAAGCAATGACAACCTAAAAGAATAAGGCCCCATTCCAGTGTTGCCACAAACTTGCTCTTGCATCTCTTCACTTTGTCTATCTTTTAAGACACAGAATGCCTCCTACTGTACAGTTTTGCACACCATCTACAATATCGGGGTTCTTAAGTAAGACAGGATGGAATAATTAAGCAGCAACATTAGCACAATGAAAGAAGAAAGATATTGGATTTTAAATCAATGCTGTTAATATATTATGGGGTCAGCTGATCTATTTCCCAGGATCAAGACAGCTGTTTTAAAGCACAATGCATAATATACCTGATGCAGGCTATATTCGAAGCCTGCTTTCTGAATCCGCATAGTACTAGTCTTTACACACCATGACAACTGGCAAAATATTCCCTGCTGTTCTTCACACCATATCCTACCTTAGTTTTGTGTGTGTGTTTTAAAAAACGCATATACTTCAGTTTGGGGTGAACACACACATTTGGAATTTCAGACCTCCTGAGGCAGCTTCATTTTTAATATAATATCTCTTTGGCCACAGCCACCATTCTCAAGAGCCATCTCTTCAAAGAACCAATGGTCTAGAAGAGAGATCATGTGTCCTGTTTGACATGTTACCACCAGAGGGGGCTGCAAGCTACTATTGTGAAAGCCACACACAGATATACATGCAAGTGTGAGAGTTTCAGAGACAGGGTGGCTGTTGCATTACTCATAATTCAACTGAATGTCATGTTCAGTAAATGATGATGGAGAAAACATGCTGGGCTAGAAATTTTGTAATGGATCTTTCTTTTAAATGTCTTTGCACGCACACGCGCACACACAGACTGTTCTGCTATGATGTGGAGTGAGCATGTTTACACAAGACAGACTTGGGATGAAAAGCCTGCTGAATACCCCAATTCAGCAGGATGGTTAGTCTAGTGTGGAACAGTAAGTGGCACATTTCAGCAGCATTAATTCAAAAATTGGACGGGTAGGAAAGGAGTGGGTGGGGGAAGAAAGGATGTACACATATGAATTCCAAAATGAAACTTGAATTTGAAAGATGCTGTGGGACGGATTGAGTGAATGGAAAAGGTGGGGCTTCAGTGCAGTGATTCACATACTGGTGAGGTTTCAGAGTCAGATTATCCAGTGCTGGCAGCAAGTGAAGAACTGAGAAGCAGCAATTATAAAATAACTGGGCAGGATGGCTACGTGACCAAATGATCATCATCACTCATCTCCAGGAAGGCTGGTTCAAGTCTCTCCTGAGATCAAAAATAAACCTTGGCATGGCCAGGGCAGCGGGGCTTTGCCCAATGTAATGTGACAGAATGGCAACCTTTTAAAAAAGCAGCATGCTCTTTTCAAACTAGATGCCGCTTCTCAGTTCAAATAGCAGATACCCAATCCTCCACGGCATGGGGGGCTGAAGAGCAGCAGTAGGAAAATGGCAGCTGCACTTGCAGTGCAGAGACGAAGAAATGGCAAGCAGACGGGGGCTATTACAGTTATTTCCGAATAGTTTGGCACGCCTCTAATCAGAGCTTCTGTTCCCTCTTTCCCCTTTTGCTCTTGGTTTACTGCTGTGTCATTGCTTCTGAAGGGCAGCAGAGCAGACAATGGCTCAGCTTCTAACCTTCATTTCAGAAAAGTACCCATCCTGCAAGTATTAAGGGTCCCGGCTGTGCTTATCACAAACACATGCAGGGTACAATAACAGAAGGAAGCCAATTTTCTTGGTTTTTGAAGTGCTTTCCAAAACTAAGGAGCTTTCCTGAAGCCAAAATGAAGCCATGGGGGTGAAAGTTGCTTTGATTGTACCAAATGATTTCTTTCATGGTGGAGAAGGCAAAGGCAGTCTTTTCCTAACAGAGATGGACACAGCCTCTCCCCCTTCAAATGAACTATTTGAATGAATGAATGAATGAATGAATATGCCACCAACAGGAACATGAATAATGCACTTCATTTAGTCCTGTGATTGCAGTCCTGCAAACCGCACATTTGTCTGAAAATAATGCAAACATAGTATAAAAATGAGGCTTGCACCAGATATCCCTCAATAGTTTTTTTTCCATAGGGAGAAATGCTTAGCCATTTGGATGGGATGGAAATTTCTCCTGAAAACACATCTGTCAATTTTCAAATTTTATTTAAAAAATTTTGTTCAGCATTTTGAAAGCTAGTGTGGCAAAGTGGTTAGAGTGCTGGACTTTGACCCGGGAGACCAGGGTTCAAATCCCCACTCAGTCATGAAGCTCACTGGGTGACCTTGGGCCAGTCACTGCCTCTCAGCCTAACCTACCTGACAGGGCTGTTGTGAGGATATAATGGAGAGGGGGAGAAACATGGTTTCACCACCTTGAGCTCCTTGGAGGAATGGCAGGATACAAATGCAATACAGTTGGGCCCTGCTTTACAGTGCTTTGCTAATGTGGCAGTCTCAATTAGACGCAATTAGACTAAAGCCCCACTCATACGGCGCTTGTTCTGCTTTTACGGCAGTTTTTGGGTGTCGCGCACCATTCTGTTCAATGAATTCCGTTTTTCAGCGGTTTTCGCTTTTCAGCAGGTGTCCAGAACGTAACCCACCATATGAGTGGGGCCCTACTGTAATAAATAAATAGAATTTCTTCCCACGGCTGCTCTTAATTTCTCCTTTCTGAATTAGTTACATGGATGACCCACTCACCCAAACAGGGATCATACAGAATACAGGCAAACATCAAAACACTACCAAGTAGGAATGGAATCTGTTGGGAAGTGCCAGTTCAAAAACATTTCGTCAACCTAACAGGCTGGTATCGACTTGAGTTCATTCTCTGTCTGCAAGCCGCTTCTTTTACCAATCTGTTTCCCCTCCCCCCTTCGGGAAAATATTGATATTAATATCGATATTTTTAAATGAAATATCGATTAAAAGATCAAGATTAATATCAATATTTTAGACACAGATTTTTTAAAAGAAAAAGTTTCCAAAAATAACCACAGAAAATCACTACATAAAATTCCAGTCCACAATGATAGTGAATAAGCGCATTAATGGAAAATTCGGTACCAAATCCAAATTGGGCAGAATTCTAGCACATCCCTACTACCAAGCCAATCAGATCTGGGCATGTTCTGATGTCACCTGGGGCATGAGGCTACTTGAGAGTTAAGGGCAAAGTAAACAAATAAATAGTTTCACAAAAAAGTGCCCCCAAATTATCAAAACAGGGAGGCATTTTTGGCTCTTCTGAAAAAATGGAGTCATTTTAAGCTCAGCCACGATGCTCATCTTGAATGCTGCATCCAGTTCTGGACAGCACACTTTAAGAAGGATGCAGACAAACTGGAGCAGGTTCAGAGGAGGGCAACGAGGATGATCAGGGGACTGGAAACAAAGCCCTATGAGGAGAGACTGAAAGAACTGGGGGTGTTTAGCCTGGAGAAGAGAAGACTGAGGGGAGATATGATAGTACTCTTCAAGTACTTGAAAGATTGCCACACATAGGAGGGCCAGGACCTCTTCTCAATCATCCCAGAGTGCAGGGCACGGAATACTGGGCTCAAGTTACAGGAAGCCAGATTTCAACTGAACATCAGGAAAAACTTCTTAACTGTTAGAGCAGTACGACAATGGAACCAATCACCTAGAGAGGTGGCAGGCTCTCCAACACTGGAGGCATTCAAGAGGTGGCTGGGCATGCTTTAATTTGGATTCCTGCATTGATCAGGGGGTTGGACTCGATGGCCCTATAGCCCCCTTCCAACTCTATGATTCTATGAAAACTACATGGCAAGTATCTGTCTTTGAAGGATTAAGGTATTTATATTAAGACGGGATATAAATGATATGCAATCATATTACAGCTCCAATATAGCAATGCCAAATAACATGTGCGCAAGTGAATGTGCCCCCCACCATAGCACCACAAATAGCACCAGACATAGTTCTGCAGCAGCTTCCAGTGCAGTTGTTAGGCACAGATGAGTTGCATATGTGGACTGAAAATGTAACCAAGAGCACTACCACATGGCATGCACGTTTTGCAGCATCTGCATGACATCGTCCTCATCCAAAAGCCACCCCATTTTTCTTCCCTCCTCCCCATTTAATTTAGATTTGCCATTTCCATGTGATTTTTTTACTTCTCGGATCTTCCAAGGAAATGGTAAATCTGGATTGAGAAAAGAATATGAGGTGGCATTTTGATTAAAACAACGCCATGTGAATGCTGTGCAAATGCCTGGGCGGCAGCAGGTTCACAATAGATTGTCATGTGGAAGCACCCCCAATCTCATTTAACAAAGCTGAAATGCCCCAAGTTTAAGCTAACCAAATGAAAGACAGGCAATAAGCTTCTCTTGCTACTGTTATCCTGGGAGACTTTTAACGTCTATGCTGAGGCTGCTCTCACTGGTTTGGCTCAGGACTTCATGGCCTCCATGGCAACGATGGGGCTGTCTCCAGGGGCACCAGCCTGACATATAGTGTGGGTCATATTGTCAATTTGGTTTTTACCCCTGGTGGAGAGGATGGGGGTCTGGAAATGGGGGGGGGGAGGGTCCGTGACCTCATTGTCATGGTCAGGTACTAGTTTCCCTGTAGGATTGTCCACCCCTGGAGACTTACGGACTCCAATGGATTCCTGAAAGCTCTGGGGGATTTTCTGATAGATACAACTGGCAATCCTGCCAAGGTCCTCATCTTATTACGGAACGGCGATAGATACAATCACTCTTGAGCATCTTCTCTGACACTGTGGAGCATGTTCAGCTCCCTGGTATACTGGGAAGCTACATGCAATGAAACAGGCCGGATGACAGCTAGAGCACAGGTCATGCAACTCCCGCTGTAAAAGCAACTGAATTGGTGTCTGGGTGCAGTGGTTGTCTGGATGCCTGCTAATAAATTGAGTCTGAATTCTAGCAAGACAGAAGCTCTGTGGATGAGTGGTTCTTGGATCTGATTCCCAGGTCAGTAAATTGCATGCCTTGGATGGGGTCGCACTCTCCTTGTAGGAGCAGGTGCACAGTTTGTGCTGGACTCCCAGACAAGGAAACCTTGTGACAGTTCCTGAGATTTAGCACTCCAAACCTTAATTATAGTTTGGCATGAAATCTGAATTGACAAACTATGGTTTGTGATTGGTCAGTAAACCAGAACTAGAAACCACTGTTTGGATTGTGCTTGCACACCACAGTTCTATATCTGTATCTATAGTATCTATAGCTTGGCATGAGGTATGAATTAACACATCACAATTGGAGCTATTGTTCTACTCTAGAAGCCTTTGCCCCATTGAAAGGGAAGTGCCCAGCAGCTCTAAGTCAGCTTGGGTTCTAAAGTATGGTTAGCACAAGCTATTGACTTTATGTCCGAGCTGAGCCCATGTTCTTGCCATGCAGAATCACCCCCCTGCTGTTTTCACTTGCACTGCCTTTGATTACTAGTTTTAGGTCAGGACACTGCAGATTAGAGCCAGGTTTTATTGCTCCATAATCATTTTGGAAGGTGTGGAAGTTGCTGCCACAGCTAGCATTATGGTAGCCAACAGGCAGCCTATCACCTACTACACCTCACTCCTCTGAAATAAATGGGATTTAAAACCACATGGAAAGACTGCAGGATAACGCCCAATTCTAGACAGTCAAGAAAAGCTGAACATTTTAGACAGCCTCCCAGCCACAGACATTCAAACAGACCCAAGGGACTATCTCATTAATTCATGCTTTTAATGGTGCTCACTGAAGCTGTTAATTATTTCTTACTAGCTGCTAATTGTTTTTCTTGGACATCCAGCTCCCTGTTCTTGTAATTCACCAAGTACAGCAGAATCTGCCTGATTTGTGAAAGAAAGGAACAAACACTTTCTCTTCTTATGGGAATGCATATTATGGCAGCAGAATCTATGGCTGCAGAGGGGGACATAGCTCTTGCACTCATGTTTAGAAAAGGAAATTTTAGCCTCTGTAGATTTTCTCACTCCTGCATGACAAGCAGCACTTACTTAAAAAAATAAAATTAAAACCCCTCCCCCTTTGCATCGCCCTTCCAGAATCTGATTATTGCATTTAAGTATTACATCAGGAGTAGCCAATGTGTTTACAACCAAATGTATTTGGACTCCAACTCCCAACTATGGCCAACCATCTGGGAAGATGGGAACTGTAAGTCCAATAGCATTCGGAAGATGCCATGTTGGCTACCCGTGAGTTACAAGATCATACAGTACTCTGATACAGGTGTTCTGTTCATCATTGGGATTCACATACACAATCAAGAGTCTTTCTTTCACTTGTGGTCTCCCTTCCAATAACTAATAACTACTACACACCAATGAGAACTTCTGTGTTGGAATCATGGGAGTCAAATAAGATGAATGCTACGCAACATGTGCTACTGCAAGGGTTTGTTCATGAATATCAAAGTAGCAATCTCAGTGCTCTATCACTATGGAAATTAGGATTCCACCATGCCTTGCAACTGTCAAAATGGGTACTTCTCAGTCTAGATCACTGTTGTGATGAGGGATCACAGCTCACTCGTAAAGCACCAGTTCTGCATACAGAAGATCTTAGTTTCAATCCTCAGCATCTCCTGTTAAAAGGATATGCCCGCAGGTGATGGGAAAGACTTCTGCCTGGGACCCTGGAGAGCCACTGTTAGACAGGACTAGAGTCCAGCATTGTCTATGTTCAGTCTTAGCAACAGGTTAATAATTATGCTTATGGAATGATTCTATGTAAGTTCCACTGAACTCAATGGGTTTTAGTCCTGAATAAACTTGCTTAGGATCACAGTATTTGAAAAGTGTGTTTCAGCACAGGGCTTTCATCAACCAAATTGGGGTCCTTGCTATGATGGAATTCAATATCCTGCTTATATTTCCCTGCAGCTCAGAAGAAGGTAGTTTTTCTCTTTTCACATCTGATGAACAATAGCCACTTTCTCAGCCATAAGGAAAATTATTATTATTATTATTGTTATTTAGATTTATATCCTACCCTTCCTCTCAGTAAGAGCTCAGGAAAATATTGATAACATTTGCTAAACATGGTCAGTATGAGGTCTTTCATGTAGAAGTGCTGAGTTAGAAAAGGTAAAAGTGAAGGCTAATGGGCACCGACATTTCCAAACCCAGAATATGGTTCCACACATATTCTTTTTCTCCTTTAATCTTCAACCTGCTGCAAAAGCAGAAATGCAATCCTGGGTTGCAAATGCACCACTAGAATTAAGAGCTGAAGTCTATGTTCATGAAGAGGCTGGTCAGATATCGTAAGGGCTTATCAGACATCCTTGTATATTAACTGTGTTCATGTGTGATATACTATGTGCAACTTAGCAAAACAGCACTGTCAGTTTCAGTTCCAACCTCCCACTCACCCACACTCCTTCAATCCTCCAGTCTTCAGTGTCAGTTTTTATGGGTATTACTCCTCACAGTGCTAGATTAAAGACAGCAAAAAAAAAAAAAAGTACCAGGAGTAGCAGTTATGTTTTTTTTGGTGGGCATGGAGTGGGGGAAAAGAAAGCAAGAAGAAAGAGAGGGTATGGAGGGGGAAAGCTCTTACTTGCAGTCATGTTTCTCAATTTCAAAGTGAGGATTGAAGTTCAGGAAAATCTTCTGATTGGGTTCCGGAGCATAAATGATCCACTCGCAGTTTTGATGGGATGGGTAGTCTTGCGGGTAGCCAGGTGAAGTGACATAGCCAGCGTCTTTGGAATTCAGGCGGCCCCCACATGGTTGAGCTACAAACCAACAGAAAAGAAAACCTGACATAAAAATAACAGCTGACATTGGTCATGAATTTCAAAAGTATTTCTGGTTTATTCCTCTGGGTTTGTACCAGCAGATGCTCGAGTTTGGGTTTTTCTTTTTAAAAACATTTTTACAAATATATATATAGCCATGTAAGTCTCCAAGTACAAAGCAAATCTCTAGACACTTGGAGTGAAGCTGATTACAATACACAATAGTCCTCCCCACACATGGCCACATACAACAGCTTAGACGGACCAGAAAAAAGGGCAGCTATAAATGGGCCCAACTATGCAAGTTGTTGTTCTTAAAACAGACAACATGGACATCAGATTATTTGGAAATGAAGTGAACTGCCTTTTTTTCCTCCCTTCCGTTAGCTCTTTTACAAGCATTTCTATGGCGTTCTTCCACAGTTATCCTAACAGCACCTCACAAACATCATTAGATCTAAATGTAACATTGTTGCCCTTACAAGATACGAAAGAAAACCCTCCTTTACAAAACAAAAATGCTCACGTAAAGAGGCTAGACTGGTCCAGATCAGTTTGATGTCCTAGAACAAGTTAGGGGAAGGGCACCTGAGCTTTGCCTTGGCATTGTACTTATCTCCAACTTCATTGCCTGTCTGCTCCCTTCCCTGAGATATGTGACAATATATAATTGGGTATACCTAACATATTAGCCACCTAATACTGCCATTTGTTTAAGGAAGAAATCCCCTCATGGTTGCCTAGCAGCACAGAACAATCTAAATCAGGAGCGGCTAACCTTTTTCTGGCCAATCGCCTAGGGGCCACATGCCACTGGTGGGAGTGGCCACTCCATACTCTTGCAAGCTCCCTCTCACAACCGCCCACGTGCAGGACACAAAGGATACATAGCACCCCCCTCCCCGTCAGCTGATAAGTGCAGATTCAGTGAGGAGGTTATTGTCCCCTGCCCACTCATCGAATAATGGCTCCGATGATTGAGGTCATTTGCACCCACATCAAGGTGCTGGACTGTGTAGAGAGGTTTAGATACAGCTTAGCACCAGGCCTGCTTTTAATATCTTTTCATTTCTGCCACCGCCAAAATAAATGGAGTCTTGGAGGGCCAGAAAAAAATGCTCAAGGAGCCAGATGAGGCCCCAGGCCTGTCCAGCTCTTCAGGTCAGGAGCACTACTGCAGATGTGAGCAGAGGAAGAAGGAATTTCTATAGAAGAATGGCACGATGATGTGTTAAATATTATTTTAATTATGATGCGTTAACTCATAATAGTTATTACAATATTACAAACACATAGTTGTGCACATGCAAAATTACTGCTAGTGCAATGGGACTTCCCACCACCACCACCACACATATCCTGTGCCATCCGCAAATCTGCTCTGGAGGTCTGGGGGAAGGGAACCAGAATAGATTGGGGGGGCACAGAGAGAAGAGAGAGGGTGAAAGTTCCATTGTGCAAGGAGAAATCCTTGCACTGACAGAACGAGCAACTTAGCACTATGCTGAATACAACCCCAAAAAAATAGTCTTCCTTTTTAAAACACACACACACAGGGAGTTAATTTCATTTATATCATTTTATCCCACCCTTCCTGCAAGGAGCATGGGATGGTATATGTGGCTCATTTTATTTTCACAACAACCCTTTTATTTATTTATTATTTAGTTAGTTGTCACTTGAAACCCGAAGGTCTCCAAGCGACTTACACAATGTTAAAACCAAAAGAAATAAAACACACTATAAAAAAACATAATAATAAACAACAAAATAATAGTAATAGCATCCCCACACAGCCAGAAGAAGGTTTGGCAGCATATTAAAACAAAACAGCATCTCAATTTATCAAATGCCTGGGAGAAAAGGTATGTCTTTACCTGGTACCGAAAAGATGACAATGAAGGTGCCAGGCCTAACTGAGAAGCATATTCCACAGATGGGGAGCCACAACTGAAAAAGCCCTTCCCTTGCCACTACCCTCTGAGCCTCCCTCAGAGGAGGGACCTGGAAAAGGTAGGTAGGTCAGGCTGAGACATGGTGACTGGTCAAAGGTTACACCCAGAGCTTGGAAAAGTTACTTTTTTTGAACTACAACTCCCATCAGCCCCATCCAGCATGGCCACTGGATTGGGCTGATGGGAATTGTAGTTCAAAAAAGTAACTTTTCCAAGCTCTGGTTACACCATGAACTTTCTGGCCAAATGGGGATTCAAAATCAGGCCTCCTCACTTCGAGTCCAACACTACCACTACAGTACAGTGGATCTTGGCAAATATATCAGCCTGTTTAATTTTTAAACTAGTAACAGCCCTAAGCAGAACAAGATATACAGATTCTCCTTCTATGGAAAAATCACATGTGGTCTGAAACTAACAGCTTGTCTAAATGCAAACCTTGAATTGATTGAGAAGCAATGCATGTGGTGGCCCGTTACAAACTAGCATCTTGGACAAATATCCACCTGTCCCAGCATCAAGGCTTTGTCTGCGAGAAGGTCTGTGTGTCTCATGTAGGTAGGCCCACACAAGAAGTTTCTGGCACAACTAGAAATGGCTTCCAGATCACATCACGGCATCCCTTGTTTCAGTTCCAACCACAAGACTGCACTTCCACACCCCTCTCCTTTCCAGATCTCTCTCTCCCTCTTGGCTTTGCCTTCATCTCCTCCCTTGTCTCCTCCAACATTTCAAGCTAAGCTAAGCAGTTGGAATTAAAGACTGCAATAATCAACAGTGGTGGTTTTTGTGGCGCTGGCCCACAAATAGCCTGGTAACAATTACATCCTGAGCGAGGAAAGCACTTTCAGCCCTTGGTTATAACAGGCCCAAGAGGGTGATTTCATCTTCAAGAAAACATTTCATCTTACGAATGCCACAAATCTGATTTATTATTTCATTATTGGCTGGGGGGCAGGGGCGGAATCTGCATCATACAGGCACAATTGATAACATACTAAAGAATCCCAGCAATGCCCTCCCTTTTCCCACAGAGCATATATGGCATATTGTTTTTATTTTCACTGGGCCCACCAAAAGGGACATAGCTGCACAGCAGCACCATAGCCACCAGCAGATGCCGCTGCCCTGTAGCAATCCAATGGGGACCGACAAGTGGGCTGTCCCCTGATCTTCCTACTTCAAGTAGATATGAGCCTCATGGCTGCAGACAATGGAAGAAGGAAAATGGATTAGGGGGCCCTTTATGAATGCAGTCACAGAAGAGTTAAGTGATCTCCTGTTTTCTTGCAATCAGGCCCTTGACTCAGAGACATTATTTTCTGTATCACCCAAGTAAAGAATAAAGCAAACACTTTGCACAAGTGCAATTGCACGTGTTTCTGTTGTGCAGTATGATAGCCTAAGCATATTCAGAAGTAAACGCTGTTGAAATTTATGGGATTTATATCTGAAAAAAACATAAAAAGGAAGGATTAGTCAATTAGCAGGATTATTCAGGTTGCAACACTTGAGGTCTGCCAACCTGGGTACCTTTAACACATACCACATACATATGTGTTGGTATTGACCTTTAAATCCCTACACGGTTTCGGCCCAGTTTATCTCACGGAGCGCCTTCAACGCCACCAATTATGCCGCCCGACAAGATCGGCCACACAGGGCCTTCTTTCAATCCCGCCAACAAAAACAGCCAGATTGGCGGGTACAAGAGAGAGGGCATTCTCAGTGGCGGCCCCCACTCTTTGGAACTCCCTCCCACAAGATCTCCGGCACGCCTCTTCCCTAAATGTATTTCGGAAAGCCTTAAAGACCTGGCTCTTTCAGCAGGCCTTTGGGGTATCCGGGGAGGGTTAATTGTTATAACTGAAATGCCTCCTGCCCAGTTTTAATATTGTTGCTGCAGATGTATTGTTTTTATATTGTATTACTGTATTTTATCAATTGTATTTTAACAATTTTGTAAGTCGCCTAGAGTGGCCATTGGCCAGATAGGCGACGAAGAAATTAAATTTATTATTATTATTATTATATACACACAAACTCCATCATGGCACGCAAGGCAGCCTCAGCTTCCAGTGCCTACTCTGGTCATCTACCCCTTCATCTTAATGCACAGAAGGATTCTAGAGCTAAGATTCAAAGGGCCAAATGCTGGTCCGTATGGCTGCTGCTACAGATCCTTTAACCCTTTCTTCTCCAGTCTGAAAAGCAACAAAGGTTTTGGGAGAACCTGTCTCTCATTCTCAGCTTGTCCATGTCAAAACACAGCAAATGGGGAGACCTTTGCCAAAGCCTCTGTTTCTGTGTATACTCAGAGGGGAAACCCTGAAGGGAGGGGTTTCCAAGGCTCTTTACCTCTGTCTCAACCACATAGGGGCCAAGCAGAGATGCATAAAAAGGAGGCCCTTGAGACTGGAGGTCACCTTGAGGAAGAGGGAAACCCTTTGGGAACTAACAGCCCCTAGCAGGCTGCCCACAGCTTGTTCTCTCCTTTAGTCACAGTGAGCCCTTTGTCTCAGACTGTGTATCAGGGGAAGGCAGATTTGCATTCCCCAACAACAACCATCTATCTGCCTGAAGGGTCACCCACCACTGCTGCTACTGGTCCTCCCTGCCACCACCCATCCAGAGGCTCATCTACTCACTCTCTCTGTCTGTCTGTCTCTGTCTCTCTCTCTCACACACACACACAGATCATCCACTATGAAGCAGCAAGTAGCAGCTACTCAGTAGAAGGCATGTCCTAGTACTCTAGGAGTGCTGCCCTGTTTCTACTAGCTTAGAGGTCTCCCTGGGAGGGCTGGATCACCCATGCCTTACTCTGAGGGAGGATTAGTGGGTTAGATAGCCCCAGAGAGCGCCTGCATGCACCGCTGCCATTTTGCCACAGCAGTAAGCTGTTACCTTTTTAATAAGAACATAAGAACACTGTAGAGTCAGGACAAAGGCTCATCTGCAGAGTGCTAGCAGCGGCACAGAAGCTCTCTGGGGCTACTTCCCCCACAGATGCCTCCCTCTGGAGGGACCCTAGGTCACAGTGTAGGGCCCTTCCTAAGAGAAGAGTATTTTGGTGTGAGATGGCCCTGGAGAAGCTAAGCACAACTGCACTGTTGTTGCAGAAATGACAGCAGGAGGAGGAAGAGGCTGTCAGCATGCAAGGAGTGTGGCGGCAGTACCTGCTGGTTTGTCCCAGGTGGCAGCATGTCTTGCACCAGCTGAGGCCACCAGTTGCCCTTCTCTGCTATATGCTTATAAGCCATGCCCCCTTCCCCCCCTCCACTCCCTCTCTAGTTCTAGAAAGACACAGTATTTTAGAATAAGGAATATCGTTTAAAACAAGAAACACCAGCAAAGCCTAATTGTATGTTCTCTACATCCTGCTGTCCCAACATAGCCCTGCAAAAATAATACTCCTGCTTCTCTAAACCTTTGATTACCCAGATGCACCAAATGGTCCTTCAGATAAAATGAGGATGAAGTGTATATACAGGGGGGTAAACATCATTTCAGCTGGATAGACATATAGGCTGAAATTAGAGGCTAGCAGAAGCCACTGTACAAGTGCCTGAAGTGTCCAGGTTCGAGAAATTTTCAGCACCGCGAGAGCTTCAACAGACTGCAGAAAAGAGAGGAAGGAAAAAGGGTGAAGAAAAGGAAGGCTTCAGAGATTTTGCTCCTCTAGTGTCAGTCATGCTTGAATATCACCATCTGCGTGAAACAGCATGGCCTTGTGAATTATACATTACTTCTCAGCAGCCACCTCTCAATAGGAGGACAGGGGGGCCTTCTTCCGTATAGGTCCCATTTCCTTACACACACACACCCCAGACAGAATTATTGCCTCCAGCATTTCCACCTCAGGCACACTGAGGAGTCCAAAGGCAGGAGGGCAAATAAAGAGCTTGGCTCTCTCGCCACAAATCCCTCCCCACTTCTTGCGGCTCGGCCTTTAAAAAAAAAAAAGTCTCCCAGTCTTAGGTATGGAGCTGAAACTCAGTTAAACTAAGCTGCACTAAATCACAGAACAAAATCAGGCCATTGCCTTTAATGGGTGTGCACAATCCTCTGCTTAGTGACAAGGCACGGGAGGGAGCCTGCTCTCTGGCACAGATTAACAATTACACCCGTTTCTAACACAATGGCAGAGATATCTGAGATAATTAGCTCCTCACAAATCATCCCACTTCTGAACATTTATAGCCCAAGCTCGCTCGCTCGCTCTCCCCCCCCATCTCCCCCGCCCAAAAAAACAAATTACATTTTCTCTGGGCACGTCATGTATCCACTGGATACCAGAGAGGGTATTTGTTTAGCACCGATCGACTGAAATCAATATGGGCTCATATTGTGAGAATGAACTGGCCAAGGCCAAACCACCTCAACTGGCACAGGCCGTCCCAAGCTTATGAGCCACATGATGACTTCACCTAAAAAGGAGCTGGCCTTCCAGGTGTAACCCAACATAGAGGCGCCAGCTGATTCGCAGGCTCCAGAGGGTGTAACTTTCCCATTTGTATGCTCCTCTGCGAAAGCTGGCAGGAAACCTGCAAGCCAGGAGTCAACACATCCCACATCGAGACCCATGAGAGTAGCACAGCCAGAAGCCAACACCCTCAGGAAAGGTAGCCGGCAGGGCCTGAAAAGCTACTTTAAACTTTACGAAGTGCTTTGCTCTCTCCCTTCCGCTTCCCGATACCATCCCTCCCTCCCTCCCTGTAAGGCAGATCTGTAGAAGAATCACCCTCCTTTCCAAGATAAAGACACCCTGCGTTGCACAGAAGTTGCAAAGGGGAACAATAGCAACAGGAAATATCTCATCAGGCGAGGTTCCCTCCCCCTGTGCGTCTCACAAGGCAGTCATCACTTCCTATTCCCGAAAAAATACTATTTTTATCTTTCACAAATAAAGTTAGTCTTCCTTTGCATGTGTGTATGTGTGATGCTTTGTTCTAAGGCACTTGATTGTTTAAATACTTTCTTCTCTTCACAGACTATTCCAAAGACTTTATGTGACTTTCCCCCTTTTGCAGGGTGGGGTGGGAAATAATTCTGGAGAAATCACGAGAAAGCATTTAAGAAGTAAGAACATACAAAAACATCTGGTTTTGTTCCATGGAGAGAACTTTCTCAACGCAAAAACATTTATACAAACCCATAGTCTTACCATAATTTCTTTCCTATACTTGGAAGCAAAACACACGTACACGTGTGTCTATATAGATTTCATACAGGTAAGCTACATGCCCATCTTGCAACTAACTTGACAGATACAGATGTATATGCAATTTACACTTCCTTCCTGTACACACTTTTGCACCCTCCTCATTAAAAACAATCACTTGCCATTTACAGAAGCATAAAGCCTTCCAACAAAAACATTCAAGCAGCACATTATATTTTACTTGGAACAGGGCAAAGTCTTCATGAAAAGAAAACATGTTGCACTTTCTACACTTCTTCATCCGTCACATGGCATACAGGATTCCCACGTACACTTAGAATATGAAAAAGTAGGATTGAAAAGTAACCCAAATACACGTTCAGTTCACAGTTCCCTACCTGCCCATCATATGTCAGCATGAAACTTCAAACCTCTTATTATTAAACAACTCTGATTATTCCCTTTGGGATTATACTAGAAAAATTCAAGGTCCAAAGACATACTTTTTCAGTCTAAACACATTCATTCACACATTAGGTCATTCACACATTCCACAAGGCAAACACAGGTTTTTCAAAAGTATACCCTCAATAGGGAGCTACAGTGAATCCTGACTACTTGAGAAGCATTTGTGTATGATAGTCATGACTACAAACACATGACTGTTGCATTCACACTTTTTATCTTTAGGTACATATTTAAAACCATATTTGATACGCTCCTAAAAATGTACTGTTTTAAGAGGCCTTCATCTAGGCCTAAATATCTATAATTTTACATACTGCCATGCAATCCACATTGGGAAAGTGTGTGGATGCATACATGATTCCAGATTCTGCTGAAGGCAAATGAACCTGGTGACCCAGTTGCCACAAGAGAGGAATCGGAATGACTAGAAAGCAGTGGCCACCATAAACAGATAAATGAGTGTGTAACACAGGATCCGCATCGATTACAATCTCCTTTAGAGTGTGCTTCAACTGCTGATCTAACTGAGAGATAAACTGCACATTTCAGAAGACATGGGGTGGCCACCTGCCAGAAAAAGCATTCTCCCCTCTCCTTGAGACATGCAGTTTCACTTGTTCATAACACGGCACTTGTTCATACCATATGTGGAAGAGGGAACGCATGACATTATGACATAGCTACACGGGTAAATGAAAGCACACTGTGTAAGGGGGGGGGGTGAGAGAGAGCACAGTCCTAGCCCAAGACATTTTACTGCCTGACATACAAAGGTCAAGAAAGCAACTTCTCCTATTCCTTGTAGAAGAAGGTTACCAGACTTGCAGTTGAATCTTACTTCAGCATTGGCAATGGAACACCATCTCCCACCTCACTTGAGGGCAGCAGACTAACGTAGAGAGTGCAAAGCAGGCCACATGGTACACCCAGCTCTACCCCACATATCATCACCAACCCCAGCACCTGTTGTCTGAGGCAGGTGCCCCACTCTCCGTAATGGTAGGGCAGTCCTGGAGTGAGGAGAAAACAGAACAAAGGGACCCCATTTTTACTGCCATGACATAGAGTTTGATACTAAACCAGGGCTGTCCAACCCACAGCTTGTGGTCTGCATGCCGCACCCACCGCCCAAGGGGTTTTTGTGGGCCCCCCAAGATGTAATTAAAAAAAAAACTACTCTTATGGGTCCCATACTGTGATTACATGATGCCAAAAGTTTTTTGGTGATCTCCAAGGCCCCGATTATAATCATTTTTTTAGAAATAGTTTTTAATGTACTCATTGCTCCCATAAATCCCCCTCGGTGATGCCAAAAGATTTTTTGTGGCCCTACAAGGCCCACCACCACCATGATTTATCCCTTTAAATATATATATATATAACTAATTGCTCTGGCTGTGATGCCAAACGTTTTCTGTGTCCCCTCCAAATTGTCCATTCTAAAATAATAATAGGGTTTTTAAAAAGTGGGGTTTTTCATTAGTTCTTTGGTCCCTTGCTGTGATGCTTAAAGTCTTTTGCAACTTCCCGCCCATCCCACCCCCAGAAAGTGCTTTAAAATATTTTAAAATTGGCCACGCCAGCTTTTTCACTTTAGCAGTGCCCATTTTGCACTTTGATCACAGTCACTTTTACCCTTCGGCCCTTGGAGGATTGCCAATGGGCCAATGCAGCCCTCAGCCCCCAGTGGGTTAGCTACCCCTGCTCTCAACCAACTCTAGCTTGCTCTTTCCACAATGAAGTAAAATGTAACATGGGGGGGGCATTTTCCAGCTCTATTTAATTCCTACCTTTTATTTCAAAGTCAGTGTCCTGACTGCTTAAAGTATTTTTGAAATAACATTCAATTCCTTGTCGAGTGAAGAAAAGGTTTAGGTGTGTTAATGATTTGTGTTAAATGATCTCATGAGCAAAATATGCCAACTACTTTTGAGGGCATACCCCCTCCCCTACCTCACCTTTGCAATATTCACTTCAACACATTCAAGCCTCCTGCAACCGGAAAAGTATATCACATTTAAATATCACAAATCTGTGCGTATTTCTGGATGTCACACATTTAATTAAAATTTATATATAAATAGTTGAACCCCTGTACATGTCATCAGACTTGTTATGCCCAGATGGCTAGGGTTATGTGAGGACATTTTGAGATAAAATAAGACTCAAAGGCTGGTGTTGTCTAAAAATTCACACAAGGTTTGGGAGGTGTTAAATTGTTTGAAATTCATCCCATACAACCTTTATTGGGGGGAGGGGGAGAGAGAGAGGACCAGCATTACCTGCAGTGACCTGCTCTGCTTTTTTCCTGCTGCTGCTGAGGAATCCTGGGACAGGGAAGTGGGTGTTCCATCTGCTTGCCCATCCTGTTCCTAGGTGCCAGACCGACAGGACACTGCTGCTAATTCCAGAGGAGAGAGTGGAAACACCTTGCTTCCAGCCCAGATAAGAAGGTTACTGCAATGCAGAACTTTCAGGGTCTCCATGAGGGCATTGCCCCCTTTCACAGTGCACTGTTGAATCTATTATCCAGTAGGAGAAAGCAAGTAGTGGTGTACCACTGGGTGGTAGTTGGAATTGTGCTTTTGCTGTCCAGAGTGAGAGTCTGGGTTGTCATGTTTTTGTGTGTTTCAAAGTTGCCCAATACCACTGTGTGAGAGACTGAACCAGGATGGAGGACAGCCCTATCTGGATGAGAGACTGGGAGGGAGTGGTTGTGTTGTTTGAATGACACTATGTTGCCCTAGATGGAAATGGGTGAATGAGTTGTACATTATGCTTGACGCTGCTATGTCTTTTGTAGACCAAGCATTTGCTCCTTAGTGGTTATTTGGCTGGAGATTAGTTATCTGGTTGGTTGGAATGAATCAGAGTGGGGCTTGGATGTGGAGGACTATGGACATATTTGGGAGGGGTCACTGGGGGGCGCAGGTCCTATTTTAGTTATTTTTATTACTAATAATGCTGTTTTGTGGAGTTTGTTGTATTTTTGTATCTGATTTTTATTCATAATGTTTATGTTTAAGAGAATAATTGTCTGTTAATTATGTTGTCTTGAATAGGTCTTTCATATTTGACCCATATCTGTTATGTTTTCTTTTAATATTTTGTTTGATGTTTTAATCTTTGTTGTAAACCACTTTGAGATGCTTTCCCCAAAAATATAAAGTGGTATACAAATGACTTTAATAACAACAACAACAATATTGCTAAGCAACTAGGACAGGAGTAGCCAACATGGCGCCTTCAGTTGCTGATGGACCAACTCCCATCATCCCCAGCCAGCATGCCCCCAATGGCCAGGAATTATGGGAGCTGGAATATGACATCATCTGGACAGCAACACGTTGACTACCTCTGTACTAGGTTAAGGGTGAAGCATATGCACATTCCAATGTAGGACAAGAATAATGTACATACACTTTTCCAGAAGTGTGAGCTCTGAGAGACTGCTGCATTTCACCTTCCTATCCTGGGAAGTTCAGGGAATATTATAGCATTCCCCCCACTCCACTTCTAACATGTTGATGCTGGACCAGAAAATGTCTCTCTCTCTAATGCATCAGCTCAGGATTGGATCAACTGTTGCGCAAAGGACTTCCTACTGATTAAAGCCTGTCATGGCATATGAATCTAGCAGTGAAGTGTAATCCCATTTTTTGGAATCTGAAGTGTCCTCCTTCAGCATACAATAGTAGCAGAGACCATATGAAGTTGCCTATTACTGAGTCAGACCTTGGGTACTTCTAGTCCAGGATCATCTCTTGTAAAAAGCAGCAGCAGGCACCACTGCCTATGGACTCAGGCAGAGTTCTTTCCAACTCCGCTACCTGAGATTCACTGATCTGGAGATGATGAGCATTGAACCTGGGAGTTGGTGTGCCCCATCCATCACTAAGGGAAGTCATTTTTAAAATGGGTAGCCTGCCAGCATGGGCAGCTGCTGGAGCTCCAGTGATTTGTCAGGGCCACCAGCACTGATGCCTGCTCTAGGCCCCTGGCACTGAGCTGCTATGAGCTACCATTTTAAAATTTCCCACAACGCCCCAGAACAATGTGACATCAGGCTTTCAGGGACATTGTGGGAAATTTTTAAATAGCAGTGTGCAGCTCCCTTCCACTGACATCAGGGAAGCCCAATGACCAGATGGCACCCACCAACACAGGGGGTGTGCACACTTTCCCAATGGGCCCCTCAAACCTGGAGCTATTCCCAAGAGCAGCACTGATTCTGAAATGGGCATTTCACACTGATCCCCGGCATACACAATACTGCCAGTTTCTGGATATCTAGAAAAGATATCTGGCAAATCAAGCCCTGTAGGCCACATATATGGGAATCAAAGTCAATAACTAGCCAAAGCTCATCAGCTGTGATCACTGGCTGGCTGGTGCCCATTGGGACTGGCAGTGTGGAAGGCAGGGAGTCCAAACAGTAGGTGGAACCAGAGCAAATGACAGAGCCAACTCATTCTAGCTTTGTCCCCATCCTCCCTCCCTGCTGAGTTTTGCAAGGGCAACACTGAGACCAAGGCACAGGAGGAAGCTGACAGTCAGGGCCACCCTCTGGACTAGTTGTTAAATAGGAAGGCAGGCAGGTGGTGGCTGGCTGAAGGCAGGATGAGGTTGGTGGGGCGATGCACCATATGCCCTAATGGACCAGCCTCCATTAGCTGAGCCACAACCAAATCTACACTGCCATGATCTCAGAGTGTCAGATACAGATACTGCGAACATGCAAGGTTCATTGTGAACACACAGAACCTGAGATTCTATATAACTTCCTATGTGCCTGAGTCAACCTGTGCTACCTGGTCTGAGCAATCTAAAAGCTAAAATTGCTCTTATGCTGCTGCTGGAAAGACATAAGGAGTCAAAACTGTCTAGATATGGAATAGTCCAATTGCATAATAATTCATCAGTATGTTTCTTATATTAATAGCAAAGAAAGTTGTGGTACTAAAAGAAGCAGTTTTCTTTTTCTTCAGGAATATTAATTCACAGTTATAAACTTATTTTTATAACACTAAACATGTATAACAATGTCAACAACCACCAGTGCAGAATCTTCTGCAAAACAAAAACAAAAGATTAATTGTATTAGGAGCACTTCTAAAATAAGTGGTTTTCTTTTCTTACTAGCCTGGCAAACCACCACAGCTTCAGTGCATTTCTACATTAAATTCCCCAGCAAAAAAAAAGACACTGATAATAGAACATGCATGAGACAAATACCTACTGAAGAGACAGAATTTTCCCTTGAGTGTCAGAGCCCTACCTTAAAAGGCTCCCAGTCCTCGGAGGCATAAAACTG
The DNA here is from genome assembly GCF_030035675.1 of Rhineura floridana. NCBI lineage: Eukaryota > Metazoa > Chordata > Lepidosauria > Squamata > Rhineuridae > Rhineura > Rhineura floridana. The sequence continues at coordinate 15,633,041 of NC_084481.1, forward strand.
CTAAATTAGAATCATAGAATCATAGAATAGTAGAGTTGGAAGGGGCCTATAAGGCCATCAAGTCCAACCCCCTGTGCAATGCAGGAATCCAAATCAAAGCATTCCCGATAGATCGCTGTCCAGCTGCCTCTTGAATGCCTCCAGTGTTGGAGAGCCCACTACCTTTCTAGTAATTGGTTCCATTGTCGGATGGCTCTAACAGTTAGGAAGCTTTTCCTGATGTCCAGTGGAAATCTGGCTTCCTGCAACGTGAGCCCATTATTCTGTGTCCTCCACTCTGGGATGATCAAGAAGAGATCCCGGCCCTCCTCTATCTGACAACCTTTCATGTACTTGAAGAGTGCCATCATACCTCCCCCCAGTCTTCTCTTCTCCAGGCTAAACATGCCCAGTTCTTTCAGTCTCTAATACTAATACTTCATGCAATTTGGAAACTATACTTCTGTTAATGCAGCCTAATATAGCATTTACCCTTTTTGCAGCCACATCACACTGTTGGCTCATATTCAGCTTGTGATCAATGACAATTCCAAGATCCTTCTCACATGTTGTATTCCTGAGCCAGGTATCCCCCATCTTATAACTGTGCATTTGGTTTCTTTTTCCTAAGTGTAGAACTTTGCATTTATCCCTGTTGAATTTCATTCTGTTGTTTTCAGCCCAATGCTCCAGCCTATCAAGGTCCCTTTGAATTTTGTTTCTGTCTTCCACGGTATTAGCTATGCCCCCCAATTTTGTATCATCTGCAAATTTGATAAGCATGCTCTGTACCTCCTCCTCCAAGTCATTAATAAAAATGTTGAAGAGCACTGGGCCCAGGACTGAGCCCTGTAGTACCCCACTCGTTGCTTCCACCCAGTTTGAGAAGGAACCATTGATAAGCACTCTTTGAGTACGATTCTGGAGCCAACTGTGGATCCACCTGATACTTATTCCATCCAGTCCACATTTAGCTAGCTTGCTAAGCAGAATATAATATATATTATGTCCACAGCATTCCCACAGTCTACAAGGGAGGTTACCCGGTCAGAAAATGAGATAAGATTGGTTTCGCAGGGTTTGTTCTTCATAAATTCATGTTGGCTCCTAGCATTGTTTTCAAGGTGCTTACAGATTGACTGAAATCTGCTCCAGAGTTTTTCCAGGGATTGATGTTAGGCTGACTGATCTGTAGTTCTTCGGTTCCTCCTTTCTGCCCTTTTTGAAGATAGGGACAACATTAGCTCTCCTCCAGTTAACCCGCACTTCACCAGTCCTCCATGATTTCGCAAAGATAATAGACAGTGGTTCTGAGAGTTCTTCAGCTAGTTCATTCAATACTCTAGGATGCAGTTTATCGGGCCCTGCCGATTTGAACTCATTCAAAGTGATTAGGTATTCTTTGACCATTTGTCTATCAATCTCTTAATTTGGTGTGATTGTTCTGGAAGAGGAAAGATTGTATAAGGGATTAAAACTCCTTGCAACTAAATCAGGAGCATCTGTTAAACAGCAAAAAGATACCCAGGTGTGATGCTGGAGATTCAAATCCCAGGTGCTGCCCTGCCCACTCCCATAATGCACATGCCATCCAACCTAAAAGTAAAAAAAAAATAGGGATAGGTACATAAGACTCTCCCAGAATTAACCTCTGCTTCTAGAAATTACTGAAGAGGGTCTATCTAAGAGCTCTGAGTCCAACTGCAAAGGAACAAAAGGGTATAGAAAGCAGGATTTCTTAGCAGCCAGAGCTCCCCTTAAGATGAATTCCTTATTTTCTCTTTTCTAAATGCCACGCACATTCTGGTCCACACTCAACTCCTGCCTGCCTTCTAAGAAAAAGAAGATTTTTCTGCTCATCACTATTCAGAACAGAAGAGGAAAGATTTCCCGAAGGCAGCTTTCCACATCAGCACGTGTGTCCATTTATAGCTCACTAAAGACTTCATCCAGTGAAGGCTGAGTGCCTCTTGCAAAAAGCTCAGAGTATTCTCAACTTTCTAGGCTGACAGTGAAACTGGAAAGTGACCAGCACCATCCCTGATCAGACCTTCCACCACCTCTCCCTACTGCAAATCATAAACTTTCCTACCACAGCCCAGAAACCACACATGCATGAAAGTGTACTTAAAGCTCCATGGATCAATAGTTTAAAATCTCAGTCCTGCAGGCTTTGAGGCACTGTTCTGCATGGCACTTAAGCACCTATTTGCCTATGGCCATTTCATTTGTTACAGCAAATATATAGCTAGTCTTTTCATGTCTGGAGGGTATGAAACCATGCAAGGCCAAGGCCAAATAAATGCTTTCAGACATGCAAATGTCCTTCAAATGTTACTGAAGAGATGTGGTCAACATGGACCATATGTAGTGGTCCTTACACGATCAATAACACCAAGGTCTTTCCTAAATATAACAAAGAGTCCTATGGCACCTTCAAGACTAAAAGCTTTATTGTGGTATCAGCTTATGTGGACTAGAAGCTGCTTCATCAGATACACATGGGGTTATCCTCAATATTGCTTTCCTCTCTGCCTGTGTACATGTGTGGATTAGTGTGTTATGTATATAATCTGTCAACTGAGGATAAACACTGCAGGCGTCACATGAAGTGGGCTCTAGTCCACAAAAACCAATGCCATAATTAATCCATTAGACCAGAGGTTCCCAAACTGTGGTTTGTGGACCACCAGTGGTCTGCGAGCTTCATTCAGGTGGTCTGTGGTGTGTCTGTGGATTTGCTGTTAAAGACAGGAGACGACACAGCCATCACATTAAATATTAATATTGATTTTAATTGTATTTATTGCTTCTTCTATTTCTTAAATTGTATTTTATTGCATCGCAATTTGAATTCTATGGAGTACAGTAAAATACAATACATAGGAAATAAAAGAAGCAATAAAAATTGAATTGAAAATCGTATAGCATCTAAGCTCAGTGCAGTACAATTGCTACAACAGGCAGAAAAATAATTCAGTGGTTTGCCAAGACCCTCAGCAATTTTCAAGTGGTCCATGGAGAAAAAAAGTTGGGGAACCATTGTGTTAGATTTTAAGGTGCCACAAAACTCTACGTTTTTGCTGCAACGAACAAGACACAGTGAAATCTGAGGAGACATGATGTAGCTACCTGGCAAAAGCAAAGTGGGCCTGGGACCTTTTCAGTTTGGATGGGAGACACCTGGGGACCCCCAGGTACATTGCCTTAAGTTCCATGATGGAAGAAAAGTGGGATATAAAAGGTACTACATTAAACAAACAAACAGGCAAATATAGCTACCCCTTTGGAAGTAACTTTCTAAAGATGTTGATTTCAATCAGCCCATATTGGATTCGTTCACAAGGGCAGAAAATCTCAGTGTGATTCAGCCACATCCCCTTATTCTAACTAAATCAAATATTTGCCTTGTTCTAAGGAGGCTCACATTATGTCTATATGACAAGATTTGGGAACTGGTGATCTAGGTTTTTGTATAGTCACTTAGAAATATCAGAGGTAAAAATATTCTAAAGATCACAGATACAAAATCCCAACAGAGAGCTGCAGCCTAGAGGCATGAAGAGGGATCGAATAATGTAAATTTGACATCCTCTGATTTAAACAATAGCGCTTATGAAAGTCATTTATCAAAGAATGACACCCAAGACAGGAGTCACTAATAAGGTAGAGAAAAGATAGTTTCAGCCTGATGGCAAAGGTCATATTTAAGAGATGTGTCACGCTGGTTTAATTTGTGCTGTGAGGTCGTTTTAAGAGACTCCTGAAACAAATTAACAAGGAAAAAAATAAGACACAGAAATACTCCCAAATGTGTCACACTTGAACGTCACAGGCCTTTCACAACCAAGTCACAATGCAAGCAAGCACATATAGATATGCAACTTTCCATTAACATCTACAAATTAGAAATCCAACCCACAATGCTAATAAATCCTTCAGACAGATTTTTAACTAAATTTTGTGCTAGGGACATAGCTAAGCAAATTTTAAGGGGGTTTCCTTTCCTTGCAGCCTGAACAGTTTCTGTTTTATTCAAAGCAACTTCAGCCTGTCACGAGACAACCTCATAAATGCTATGTCTGCTTAAGCAAAGGAGAGGAGCCAATCCATCAGCCCCAAATTCTGGCAGTTTGACCACTTCCTAGGGCAAACGAGGAAGGGATATATTTTATTCACTTTATAGCACAGGACAGCAGTGAGTAATGAACTCCTGAAACCTCAGCATATAGCTTTCCTGGAAACTTTCATGAAAAGAAATCACCTTAAATCTTTTTTTTCCATACAAAGATAAAAAGGAAAGCTCTTAGGCAAAAAAAAAGGGCCGTGTTTTCTTATGTATTTTAGGTCTCAGTCTTACAAAACCTTGGGCATGTTTACTTCAACTGCTTTTAAAAGTATGACTGCCGTATATTTGTATCCCAACCTTCGAGAAGTTTGCCCCAAATCACCCAGTGACCTTCATAACTGAGGGCTCATCGAGATGACTGCAGAATGTGTGACACGCCCGCTATGTGTGTTCATTATTTTTTGGTCGTCCAAATGATGTCTGGCGCTGTTACGCATTTTCGCAGGTTAAATCTGCTCCTTGCAATACCGGCAAAAATGCGATTTGCTGTTTAAAATCGGGAATCATCCGCTGTGCCTTCAGGAGTTAGGATGCAATACTGTGGACTTTACAGCTGATGGGCGGTTTTGGGGCGTTTCCCCTTGCCCCTTCTCCTCATTCCAGCCAATCACGTATCTGCACTTTTGCGCATGTGCAAGAATAAGCCCGGGAAAATTGAACCAATCATCGCAATGGTGGGGTGTGGGGGGGGGATCTGCAACTACTGCGCAGATGCATTTTATTTTTTGCCAGCCTGCAAACTGGGCGGCCACTCTGGGTGAGATCTGCAATGCACAGCAAGCGAGAAAGGGGGAATGGTCGGTTTCAGCCTGCCTCCGGAAAGCTTTGTCAATTTCATTGTACTTGCTGGGGTTTTTGCTTGAAATCAGAAAAGCATACATTCTTTTAAGTGTAATATCGCAAATGCAAACTTAGAAAAGGGCTTCTGGTCCTTTCAAGCCTGCTCCACAAAGCTTTGTCAATTTCATTCTCCATGGGAAGGAAAGGGAGAATACAAACAAGGAAGGCGTGAAACCGACCAGCAGCCTTTCCTTCAGAGGGGAGAACTCCTTTACAGCCATATTGTGCTTCATTGCAAAGGGGGAGAGGAGCATACGTAATTTTTTTGCTGACCAATTGGTTGATAGGGGAAGGTTTTAGAGGTGGAGCTTGGAAAAGAATGTAGGGGTCTTACCGCTGCATGTGCAGGTGCAAAAAAGCTTTTTTTTTTAATTGGGAAAGAGCGAACTAAAAGGCAAAGTGAGGACTATCAGATGACAAACCGAATATGGAAACTGTGGATTATCCCACTCCATTTGGATAAGCCCTGAGTGGGAATTTGAACCTGGATTCCTCCAGTCCTATGCTGACACTTTACCCATAGTAACACACCGTCTGTCAGTAGTTCTAGTATCTCTTCTCCTGTTACACACCTCTTAACAGATATCTACCAAAATGTAAAATCTAGTAATAGTCTGATGCGCAAGCCGTTTGAACCTCCAAGGGGGGGTTGCTGGGAGGAGTATTTTGCTGTGGGAGCAAAATGAGTGGCAGGGAAAGAATTAAGAATTCCCCTGCTTCTACACGTTAGATTTTCTTTCTCCCAAAGCTATTTTTCATTGAATTTTTAGAAAGCTGTTGTAGTTTTGCTACCCATTACAGATGCTTATGTATAATATGTAACTTGCCCATTAGCTGAACCACAGTGGAAGTCAATGGAGCAAAGCCATTTACAGAAGGCTAGCAAAATAACCCACAATTTATCTTTTAATATTCACATTTTGCTTTTTAACAAATGTAGCTGATGAGATTTTACATCCTGAGTTACCCATAATGCCACCTATGCTAACATAATTATCTGTCATCTTATATCATAAACAAATATAATTCCAAAACAGGGCATGTGATTTCATAGTGTTAATTTATATTTATGTCCACTATTGCCCAAGCATTACTGCAAATGCATTTCTGGAGCCATTGCTGATCATTCTGGAATTACAATTCATAGCAACAGGATCAATTATTGGCTTTACTTAATACACAGCGGCTCTGATGCTTTGTACAGCATCAGCTCTTACACCTCATTTACATGCATCTTCACCAATGTGGGTGCTGCTACCTCCATAGTTGCCCCTATACCACTATGTGCAGGTAACACCATTTTACTAGGTGTGCAATAAAAATGGATAGTTTTGAGATGGAAAATTAGACATTCTCCATTTTGTGTTCATCTGTGATTTATTATTATTATTATTATTATTATTATTATTATTATTATTATTAGTCACCCATCTGGCTGGTTGTCCAGCCACTCTGGGCGACGTACAATATAAGACGTACAAATACATTAAACATTAAAAATCTGAAGCAATAATAGTAAAACCTAGCCCACCCCAAAAGCCTGCCTAAAGAGCCAGGTCTTCAAGGCTCGGCAGAAACTCATCATAGAAGGGGCATGGCGGAGATCATTTGGGAGGGAGTTCTACAGGGTGGGGGCCACAATTAAAAAAGCCCTTTTCCTAGTCCTCACCAGTCTGGCTGTTTTAACTGGTGGGATGGAGAGAAGGTCTTTTGAGGCTGATCTTGTTGTGCGGCATCGCTGCTGATGCTGGAGGCGCTCCTTCAGACAGACTGGGATGAAACCGTGTAGGGATTTAAAGGTCAAAACCAACACCTTGAATTGGGCCCAGTAAGCAACTGGTAAACAGTGCACCTCTTTTAGCAGTGGAGTGATATGATCTCGGCAGCGGCTGCCTTTAATCAGGCGCGCCACTGCATTCTGTACCAGTTGCAACTTCCAAACCATTTTCAAGGGTAGCCCCACATTACAGTAGTCTAGGCGAGTCTACAGCGCATTACAGTAGTCTAGGTGAGAGGAGACCAGGGCATGTACCACCGATGGGAGCAGATGATTGGGAAGGTAGTGACAGATGATTGGGAAGGTAGTCATTTGTGACAAGGAATCAAAAACACATATAAATTATTATTTATTGTTTCTATATTATTATTATTATGCTATGAGAATTATTCTCTCTTCTCCCCATATTGAAATAAGCTTCTCAGTGCCATTTGTGGCCTGTATTGGGGCTATATATGTTGTCTGATAGCTAGCACCTTGCAAGTGCAGTCTTAAAACACTAATTGAACACAGTGGGACTAACTTCTGAGTAAATATACATAGAATTTGCATTTGAATGCAAATTAGTTTGCATTCAAAGTGTTACACCTTTGAGTTGGAATGCTGAGCAAAACTTCTGAGGCAGTCAAGACAGCACACATCATTGCTCTAAGAAGAAAACGCGTCTAAACATTCCCACATGACTTTTTCTGGCTTTCTAAGACACAGGTGTGCACATCAGCATCAGCTGAAAGTTGCAATAAATAATGTACCTGTAGACTTTGACTGAGTGGGGTAAGGCAGGGAGGGGAGACCTGGGGACTTCCAGACATTATTGGACTCCAACTCTTATCAGCCCCAGCCACCATGGTCAATTATCAGGGATGTTAGAGCCTGCAGTTCAATAACATCTGGAGAGCCAAAGGACCCCCATCCCTGGTGAAAGGGCAGTTTCCATCCATGACCAGGACTTGGTTCTTCCTGATATTTTGTGTCCACAACTTCTGGAATTGCTCATCAAGACGTACATCAAAGTTTGCTCATTCTTCCTGTCTAGAGCCACAACATCTGGGCAAGTAATGTCAACAACATGATCAGCAATGCTGATCTTAATGCAAGAAAAATGTGAATTCTACTAAGAAATCTTCTGTCTTTGTTCATCTTCTAACATATGATTCTGCCATATGTTTTAAGGATGCACATAGCAAAGGTTTGCAAGCACAGGATAAAGTAAGGCTATATCCTGGATCAACTCCAGTTCAGTATAGACAATAATGCACTGATACTGTGCCAATATAAGTGTGCTTTTCAAAGGAAACTCAAATTCTCTGCCAAGGAAGCTGAAATTTCATGCTTGGAATAAACTATAGAAATCAATATAATATATGCAAATATACCCGCCTTGTATTAACATGCTTAATATAACAGCTTTCTTCTGAATCTGAAATTTTTAACATCATAATGGATGGACAGGTAAAAGTGTGGGCCAATTACGCACTGAGCATTTGGTACTTTGGTATGGATGGCCAAATGCAAGCAACATGTACTGGCAACACATCAATTGCAGTGGCTGCAGGTGCATTTAACTGTTCCAATTTTCCCACAACATCTATAGAAACAGTGCCTTGGTCCTTTCCAAGTCATTGCTTCTGTTTCCACTGCAAGGAAGCCCATTTATTTAGGCTACAACTACATGCTGCAGCAGCTGACATTTGACTGCTGCCTAAAGCAGAGACTACGCTGTCCCCCCTCTTTCCGCTGCAGTGTTTAGTAAAGCAAAATATGTGACAGGATGTATCAAGTTAAGAGATTCCCTGCCTCCTCTTGACATCATTGGCTGTCACTTGTGATGATGGAGAAGCTCTCAACATAATATTGTCATGTCACACATTTTTCGGTACTAAACATTACAGGGGAGAGAGAAAGGGAGGAAGTGGGGCTGCTGTTGAGCTACTTCCATACACCAGCCAGTGTGACAAAGTGGAACCGTTAGAGTGTTGAACCAGCCTTTCCCAACCAATGTGCCTCCAGATGCTGTTCGACCACAACTCCCATCAGCCTCCGCCAGCATTGCCAATAGCCAAGAAAGATGGAAATTGTGGTCCAACAACATCTGGAGGCACACTGGTTGGGAACGGCTGTCTATGACCTGGGAGTAGGGATGGAAAGATCATTCAATTTCGGTTCTCTCAGTTTCTCACTTTTCTAACCTTAAATTCAGTTCTCTACATTTCTGCAGCAATCTGCAATTTTTTAAAAAAAAATCCTCATGAAAATTCACTATTTTAGTGCAGATTTCTCCAAATAAACACATTTTTGTACGCAGTTTTGACAACAGTACACATTTTTGCAAGCCATTTCTCATCACATCACGTCTTCTTGCATGTTATTTTCAGTCATATATTTATTTAATGCACACTTTCCCCTATATGCATTTTTATAAATATTGTTTAGTTGGCAAACTGCAACCCAAAATTCTAATAAATGTGATTTTTGAAAGATGGCTGTGTTTCAGTTCTCATATTATTTTGGAAACTGTGAATTTGATCAATTCTACTTGAAATGCAAACTGAATTGAAATTCTCATCCATCCTACCTGGGAGACCAGGGTTCTGCACTCGGCCATGAAGCTCACTGGGCAACCTTGAGCCAGTCACTGCCTCTCAGTCTAATCTACCTCACAGGGTTGTTGTGAAGATAAAAACAGAGTGGGGAGAACCATGTACACCATTTGGAACTCCTTGGAGGAAAAGTGGGATATAAATGTATTTAACAACAACAACTTTTCATTCCAGATGCACTCATGCCATTCACAAATGACATGCTGCATGTGTGCATACACAAGTACAAAAAAATTAGTCTGAATCAACCCACTCTGAGAAGCTGTAGAGATATATAGCCTGTAGCACATAAGTTCACATGACCATGCAGAACACAGAAGCTCTGCTCACTGAACCTCTGAGGGCTAGAAACATACAGGGAAGAAAGATTTGTTGTGAACCTGATTTCTTCTGCATTTACCCAATTCTCCCCACTTGTCCTGTTAAACAGTTATGCCATGTCAACAGAATTTTAGGTGTGCATACCTGCTCATTCCCTGAAAGCAGCCACCTTAGTACAGGTGTCATTGTTACTCCAATGTGAATCATGCCTGCCATTGTTACTCCAATATGAATCATGCCTTCCAAGTCAGTATGTATTGTGGAAACCTCACCTATTACGTTGGGATTCTCTTCTTTTGAGCTCCAGGTGGTGTATATGGGGTTATCTGAATTTATATTTGGGATAACCCAATGAACGTCCTTGCTGAACATCAATCTGAATCCAGATCTCTCCGCTCCAAGCCCAGAATTATCCACCACTGCATTATTGAGAAACACTGGCCTGTCATAAAAACCCCAGCCTCTGAGAATGTGAGAACTGCTATAACTGGTGGATCAGCTAAAGCCACTGAGCAACATACACACTATATTCATTGAGCATTTGGTAGGAGGCTGTCCAGAAGGCGTATCAATACTGTGCTAATGTGCACTGCCACCACGGAGAAGTTCCCTGCAGCCATCTTTGCTCCCCCCCCCCATCCCCTCAACTCTGCTGGATTAGATTGGGGCTTTTCTATGGAGACACAGGAAGAGAAAGGATTATTAAGAGCCTTGCTGGGTGAAAGCTATTTTGTCTTTTATGATGACTTTCTCCAATTCAGCTATTGCTTAGAGCCTCAATGCCACAGCAGAGTTTATTACACATTCTGCAGAGTGCCTTAAACACACTGCATCCCACTGAGCAAACTGTCAATATCAGGAAGGAAATAAGGAAGAAAAGGGGAAGGGAGGTGGGGAGAGCACATATGAGCATCCACAGACACATGTTCACAAATCTCCCTTACTCAATGTTTTTGGGGGCAAAAACTCCAGCCTGCAACTAGAATGCTAAGGTCTCTTACAGTGCAAACTTATACACATCTACTCAGGAGTAAGTCCCATTGTGTTCAGTGGGACTTATTCGTCCATGGATATAGGACTGTAGCCATATTGGCCCAAATGTATGACAATCCACTGTGTGGATAGGGCAGATCTGCAAGATCTGCATAAAGCCATATCTCTCTATCTCTGTACCTACTTCTAATCATGAATTGACTGAGGATCAAATACACACTACTGAACATCCAAGCTGGGGGGGGGGGAGTCTAGTCCCTAGGCCAGGGATAGCCAACGTAGTGCTCCCCGCATGGCCAGTGGTCAGGCATGATGAGAGCTGGAGTGCAACAATGTCTGGAGGCCTCCACATTGGCTACCCCTGTTCTAGGCTGTACCTTTTTTTTCAAGAGCCAGGAACATTTCAACATAGTACAAAGGTGGCTTGTGGCCCAGAACCTTGACACGGTCAAAGCTTTAATTCTGGCCATACCACCACCTCTCTGCCCTGGTCGCCAGCAGCACTGAGCCCACAAACCCACCTAAATGTTCCATTTGCACACATTGAAAACCTGCCAATCCAAGATTAGCAAGCGAAGGTTTCTGAGCAGTAGGTCATGTGTATAGACAATGGCAAATGTGACAAGGAATCAGGGCCGTCCCTCCCATTAGACAGACTGAGGCAGCTGCTTCAGGCAAATGATGTGTGTGTCATGAAAGGGAAGCAAGTAGTAATAGCTGTTGTGTTTTTACTCCCAGAGAGAAGGAGAGGCTTGTGGAGTTTTCTGCCTCAGGTGCCAAAATAACATGGCCAGCCTTAAATATTCTGCACCTTAGTTGGGGATAGGGTGGGGAGGCATCATTTTCTGCTCCACCTCAGGCAGCAAAATGTTTTGGCCTGGCCCTGCAGTGAAGAGGAAGATTTAAAGGGAGCACAGGGGTTTGACCTAAAAATTGGTAGTTTGGTGATCAAAGCTGGAGAACTGGCATGTCTGTCATAGTCTCCTAGCAACCACGGAGAGCTTTTTTCAGTCCTCCACACTGGCAAAGAGTCCAGGGAATCTGAGGGATGGCAAGAGCAGCAGTGCAGCTGGCCGACTACATGGCACCCCTTAGAAGTCTGGGACAAGGGTCAAGAATCCCACTTAACCAATATGTGGGCCAGCCTCTTCTTATCTGAGCTTTGGGATTGTCATTTTAAGCAGTTCTGAAAAAATTATAAAGTGAATGCGAAGGGAGAGGAAGTGTGTAATAACATGATCCCAAGAGTTCAGAATTCAAAGAAAAACGCCTTCCACACTGCAACACTTTGATAGAGCAGAAACAACAAGAGGATAAGAATCTCGTATTCAAAAGTATATGAATGTCAGCAAATTCCAGGAGGCTTTATTAAGGCAAAACTCCCATCTCAGTCAGTGTATGTGTTTTTTGTCTATAATTACACATCAAGAAACACAAGGACATCGGGGCCAGTCCTTTGAGGTTTTGATTTGACTTTGACTTCAAAGGGGCTTAGCCCTTTATTTTACAGCAGGGTGACTAGAAGAAATCATGCTTCTGTTAAATGCTAGTGTTAAACCATGACAGGAGCAGCAGTGATTTACAATACAGGAACATGGCTACAAGGAATTCAGGCAGTTGGACGTGGAGAGGAGGGCGTTTTTTATGGGGTTTTTTTTGCAAAGAACCTAATTCTCCTTTCGCTTGCAAGTGTATTAATTAGAAGTGTCAAAGGGCTGCGGTTAGGGTAAAGCCGGAATTGGTTATCGCCTCTCTCACTCCCTTGGGTGTGCTTTTGCTGTCATCTTGCCACACTTTCTGGATTAGACTACTGTAATCTGGGACCTCAAGGGGGACACACAAAGCTTGTATCCGTAACTGCACTTCACTGAGTGGAGAGAGGCTTTAGGAGATTTCCAGTTTGTTGTTGTTCTCTTCAGCACCAAACTGCACCCATTCCCCCAACATCACAGATAAATTCTCTGCTTTGACTTCCAACAGGCTCTGCTTCCCACCCTCCCGAGTTCTTAGATATCTGCAATTTTTATAGCACAGCTGGTCTGCCTAAAGGTCACATGATTTGGCAGCCATCCCAGTGGTTAAAAATTATTTTTTCCTTATTAATACTACTGAAGGTCCCACAGGATAGGATCCCAGCTTTATCTGAACCTGACAGCTTCCTGAAGCCTGCTGAAGGATGCTTTATCCTCTATGGCTAGCAGCGGTACAAGGCCACTGTGTCCTGGAACTCGACTGCACTGGAATCCTGTTAGGAAACCAAACCAAATTTCTCCTCTTTTTTATTTTAGTTTGCATGCATGCATCTACACACACACAGTGACATTGTTCTGTAGTATACAGGGAAAGATGGCTTCTTGATGAAGAAACCTAGAGGTTGAAACAGAGGATTCATTTGTCTTAAACAGGTACTTAAAGCACATTGTGGTATATTATGTGGAACTATTCTTTAATGGTAATGCAAATGTGCAAAATTTGGTACTCCTTCCTTTCTTTTTTAAACTTTTTCTTAAAAAGAAAGCAAGTTTCTAGCCCTTAAGGCAACAAAGATAGAAAGTATGTGGGCAAATGCCTGGCAAAATCTTTGACGTGAAAGAGAGAGCTGTACAATGATTGAGAGGGGGTTTAGTATACTGCACAGCTCTTTGTGCCCAGACATATGCCTTCATAATTAGCCAAAGTAGAATTACAGTGCAATCCAAACTACGTCTGCCCAGAAGTACATTCTATGACATTCAGCAGGGCTTACTCTCAGGTAAGTTAGGTTAGGATAGGATTGCAGCCTTAATTATATACAGATTTCTTTAATTTGCATAATTTTTATTGGATGACACTGTGGATTTTTTGGCATAGAACTTTGTTACGCATGTACACGAACTTTCTTTCCTTTTTTTAGCACAAAGGCCTGGAGGGTATGGAGGCAAACTGGAATCACAGAATTACTGGATGATCACATCTCTCATTCTCAATATTCACCTATTAGGAGGACCAGCCCAAGACATTTGCTGCCTCAGTCAAAGGGCAAGATCCCCTCTCCCCCAATTCCGTGTACAGAAGCTGGTGAAAGTGGCAGCTAAATCCCATTTCAACACTAGTTATTGGGCAACCTGAGGTCAGCAGGCTAGCTTAGGTGATGTGGGAAAAAATGCTTGGCACAAATATAGCTCTGTCCTCCAACACTTTGCCTCTGCTTCACCAACCACCTGCTCACAGCCCGCTCAAACAAATGTTGCAATGCAAGAGTGGCGGTAATAGCACGCATCACAAATGCAGAGCAAAGCATGCATACATGTGATGCCTGCTGAAGTGCATGGCCTGGGGTTGGCAGCCTCTGCCTACTTGTTCAGTCAAGTGGCCTTTTTCCCAGTGGCACTGGCTGTGAGACATGAGACTAGGCGACGCAGCTGGCTAGCCCATGCCAGCAACAAGCAAGCATCACTACCACCAGGTGCCTCCCAGCATCTGCTCCCTGAGGCAGCCACCTGACTCTGTGCTAGACCTGCTTCTTAAATTAGGATAAAGGCATGCCCCCATAGGAGGTTTCCCTGGACACAGTTTGGTGCTTTCTCACACAACCGGACGTGCAAGAACCAGACTCAAAAGAGAAAACTGGGGGTTTGATTGTGTACGTTTCTGTCATGTGAATCCTGCCAACCACACATGATTCTGCCAGTACAAAGCATATAGACTTGCACAGAATCAGTCCAGGTTTGGAAGGGATCCAGTGATGCCTGGAGAGTCCAGATGACTAAACCAAATATTTGAGACTCAAGGAGGAAAGCCCTGTTAATAGTCACCCAAGAGTCACTGTGCCCAAGTACGGTCTGACAAAAATATTCAAAACACAACATAAACTGAATGGATTATAAAAAAAAGAGGCCAAAGAATGGTAGAGTCTAGGTTGAGCGATGGGCAGCCGTCTGAGATGAGTACGAAGCTGGAAACTGGAAGCAGTGGGAAAAGCTGGTGGTCAAGACTGGAGGCTCAGTCAGACCCAATGGACAAACCAGGAGGAAGTGTCAAGGAGTAAGTCAAAATCAAAGAATTACCCAGGGCTGCAGGACCACACCAGCGCTTGGGAAGCCCTCATTGCTCAAGCAAGGGTCTTATACTCCTTCTCCAGGAGGAGCCAATGGGTGGACACAGTCAGTCCAAAGCCTGAATGTCCTTCACCAAGAAGGCTGCCACCTGCAGTTCTGGGGTTCACCACATAGGGGAGCTCTGCAGGAGCCTTCTATGAGCATCTTTACTCTTCTGGGCTTACTCCTGGCCAGATGCATCTACCACTGAGAGCTGTTTAAAACATGTGTAAATATGAAAAGACAAATATCAAAAGGTGCCTACACCGATCTCTTCTAAAAGCTACTCCTTTGGCAAAACTCTAGGAGAGGTGTGGGGAACCTGTGGGCCTCCAGATGTTGCTGAACTACAACTCCCATCATCCCTGCCATTGGCCATGCTTGCTGTAGCTGATGTGACTTGGAATCCAACATCATTTGGAGGACCAAAGATTCCCCACACCTGCTCTAGAAACTGATTCAGAGAACATGGCATCTTCCCTGGGAAATGTGCAAGGGCTATTTTTCCTACACACCTTATGAAACACAACTCAACTACAATTAGGGCGTGTTTAAATTCACTTATTTCAGAGAGAATGACTTAAGCATAAGTTTCACTCTCTTGCTGAAATTAATGGGCCTTACAAGCATTTGATTGGCTGGATTATGCCCTACAATAGATTTGGAATAAATAGATATCTTTGCTTTTTAATGCAACAATTAGCACTTCATGAGCTACTCAAGTGTGGACAGAATTTCTGGGGTAGAAGGAAGGTAACAAGTCCAAACCAAAGGCACAATCAGAAGCTTCCAAATCATGGCCAAACCCATTTTAAACCATCTAGGGAATGCTATCTGCTTGCCATTGTAAATATCACAACTCCAAGCTAGGGAAGTTAGCAAAGCAAATATCATTGACTTAATAAGGCTGATTAACATTCTTAACTAAAAGCAGGCTAGGATGTTTTAATGATGCTTTGACAGCTGTCCACTTCCTGTTGTAATTCCTTAGTTCCAACAACAATAATAAGAACTTCATACCAGGATTTCAGAAGCCACAGAGCCAAACAAACCAGCTAGTGTGTACGAAATATTTGCTGCAGGCCTGTGTCTCTCTGCTGCAATATGTTCTGCTAGATTTACTGAAGTCATTTCTAAAAATACTACCTTTTAGCAAAACATTTCAAAGCCTTTATGAGCGCACATTGCTCAAAGTTGCATAAACAATATCTATGCCATGGTCACCCAAAACGTATCCCCCCCACACTTCCTTTTCTAACTAGCCCAGAGAGATGAAAAAATACCCAGTTGTCCAAACATCTGATGTATCCCTCTCGTCTCCTACCCACTGCCCTAAATTTGTTGCCTTAACATTCTTAACTACATACAAATTGGCAGCTGCACTGTTTACCTCCTCCAGTTTTAAAAAACGTATATAAATTGTAGAAGCTGTTTTTCTCTTGATGTAGTTTACCATATTATTGTCTATTTAAAACTCTTTCCTCTTCTCATCTTACATCCCTTTGGGGAACTGAGACAGATTTTCATAATGGGGGAAAGCTTTCAAACACACCAGATTTTGACATAAATTTATCTACCTCTAGCATGTTTTCTTACCCTGCTTTGCTAATTACCAAAAGCCATCTGTGGTGAATGAAGTCAGGGCTTCCTCCTTGTCATAATTTATCTTTATCTCTTGCTAGGTTATGTAGTGAAGTCACATTACTGTATCTCGGATATCACACTCATTTCTTTGATGATGGAGCCTGGCCGATATAAACAGGATTAGGATTTAATTACTAGATCTGGCACAAGGTGAATATCTTTTTTTCCCTTTCAAATAATAGGATATTGGCAGGGCCCAAGAGAAAAAATTGCATACTAGTGTGCCATGAGAAAGACAAGCTACAAAGGAAGAATTCCCACATTTACCAGTCCATAGATTACTTAAAACCTGGTGACTCGCAGCTGAAGATATGAAGTGCTTTTGAACCCAATGGAACTTACTTCTGAGTAGACATGTAATGGATTGCAGCCCTGGTCAGATATTCTACCCAGAGGACTCCCTTCTTTTCTCTACCCCAAAACCAGTCACCCAGGCTATTACCCTCTTCCTTTCATTGAGAGGTTATATTTGCAATCTGCATAAACTATGCCTCTTCCTAATGCACACGACCATCTGCACATGACCTGCAGTTCTACAAGTTCTAGACATGATTTTGCTTTAATTGAACAAAGGTCCTTGCTATATTTTGCAAATATATTGTCTGCATTCTGATCTAGCTATTCCTATAAACTGAACTCATAAATGAGAAAACACCATTATAAATTACATTATACCCAAGGCCAAATGAGCATATACTGGATCTGATTATCATCATCCAAAGCTCAAAAGTGCAAGGTTGGTGTTTCTATAATACATGATATTTTATCTGCCATTGGTCTTGCACTGAACACTTATGATGAAAGACTGGAGGCATCAGTGCCCTGAACACCTACACATCCTAAAGCACTAATCTTCAACCTTGAGTCCTGAGATGTTGCTGGACTACAACTCCCATCAACCCCAGCCAGCTTAGTCAATGGTCAAGTATGGTGGGAGTTGTAGTCCAACAACTACCACTTAGGGACCCAAAGTTGAAGAATAGTGTTCTAAAGTGCATATGTGTGTGTGACAGAGAGAGACAGCGAGCCAGTGGGAGTACTACCCAACTTGCCCTATGTTTCCAAGTTATATGCCCCTCACCGTTAGGAATTTGGTTGGTCTGCATTTTGAACCAAACTGAACTAATCTGTGTCAATGCATGAATCAGAACAGACTCTGGGATTTTTACTCTTCTCCAAACTCAAATACTTATAGCACTATGAAGTACTCTGAGGGCTGCCTTTATAATTTTCCATTCTTTTTTAAAACAGGTAATGTTTTAAAGGCCACTAATGCCTCTGGCAACAATGGGACGTGATCATGTACCATCCCTCCCCAGGGCATTATACAAGGTGGAAATATAGCTACTCCCATGGTCATTTCCTGTGCTGTCACTCCCAGAAGCATCTGCAGCCCCATTTTGAATATGTTCACCAATAGCCTGGCCATTTGGAAAACTTTGAAGACAACACTCAAACCACCTCATTGCACTGTAAGTCACATATGTAAACATGGATTTTAATACAGAAGATTCTTTTTTTTAACAGGCAACTGAAAATAGGAAATAAGATGGAATAGACACAGGACAGATCACATGCAAACGCAACATGGACTGGAAGTAGACTAACTGATCTGACCATCCCTATTCTACCCCTCCTCCCCCCAAAAAACCATGCTAACCCAACCATGAACTGAATCGACTCCATCCCCCACAACAACCCTTGGAAGGAAGTTAAAGCAGGTGTGGGGAACCCTTCCAGATGTTGCTGAAGTACAACTCCCATCAGCCCTAGCAAGCATGACCAGGGATGATGGGAGTGGTAGTGAACCAACATCTGGAGAGCCAGAGGTTCCCCACACCTGGATTAAAGCAAGGCTACACCATGAGTTCATCACAGAAATGGTAGCTGAATCAATGTTTTCCTGTTCCATGCCTAATGGTCCACACGTGGACTAGCGGGACAGTTTTGAGATCCTCTGTTGTAACAATTCAGAATCACTTGGCACACCTGGGATCAGTAGTCAAAGTGACTCAACACATCAATCAATGGGCCAGTTTGCATCACACATCACACTATTTGGATCTCACTTTCTATTCCTGGTGAGTTGTGGGTGTTCTTTAAGGTAGTGAAGTAGTTATCTGAGAGGGACACAAGTGTGCCACCATCTCACTATTCAGTTTGGGCTGACAAAAAACAGGAGGTCATCATGGAGAGAATATGCAATCCTAAACATGCTGAACTAGAGTAAGCCTGAGTTTACTGAGACATCTCTCTGAGTAAACATCCTTAGGATCATGCTGTGAATCTACTGTGGACTGCAGAATAACCCTAAAAGCTTAGAACTTTCTTTCAAGAAAATAGGTTTAAAATCTCAGCCTCCGCCCACTACCAAAAACGCTCCCAGTTTTCTCTCTTAATTTTACACACAGTGTGCTGGCAGTGAAGGAGGCAGGGGCTGTTTCCTTTTGGTTTCCTATTTATTTAAATGTAATTCTTCTCCCATTCCCACAGTGAGGCAGCAGCACTTGGCAAAGAAAGCTACTTGAAGTAGATTTGCTGGGAATGTTTACATTTCTCCTTGTAAAATATACTGAGCCTTTCATGCAGTAATGTGTTGTGCTTATAAATGTTGCTTACTTGTAGAGTGTTAGAATGGGAGAGAGAGAAGGGACTCCAGGGAAACTGCGTAAGGAAGCTGAACGTTTTCTACTACAAACACACTAATTTCTCAGAATTATATAGTAATCCATTTGGTCTTCTGGGATTGCGTTATTAACAGCTTCTCAACTTTTGTCCTTTTTTAAGAGTCAACATGTTCTGAATATCTTCCATTCTTTGGAAAGATGTTTGGCATTTCTTAGGGTAAAATGCCTTCAGCATTGGACGGTTCAATCACTTTGCAGGTATGCATCCAACAGCAACAGGGATCCCTCCATCCTTGTAAACTTTGCTGAAACGTCATTAAAAAGTCAAATCTTGTGGACATATCTGAATTCTGAAAAATCCAGCTTCCCACATTACGATTTGCTAATGTTAAGTAAATAGTTTGGCAAGAACCAGAAGAGGAACAACAATATAGTAATTGGGGAGGGGGGATTTCCCCTCTCAGGACTTCCCAAGGTGCAAGTTTTTTGCCTGTGGATGAAGTATAAATGTGACAGATTTTGCCTTCCTAGGTTTTGTGGAAACTGGGTTAGAATTTAGATGCATCATTCTTCATCATCATCGTATACAAAGAAGCAGCTATTTATATACAATAACAACTCTGCTTGACAGAGTGCTGGTTAAAGATGGGGTGCAAAGGAGATAAGGGGTGCAGAATTGTATATGTTGATTCCAACTAACCCCCAGGTTCTAGTTTTTAATAATAATTTATGCAACAGTTTTACAAGTAGCCTCGGTGGCATGGAATGCGTTCTACCATCTTTGGTTGGTAGCCCAGCTACGTCCCTATCTGAGCAGGGAGGACCTCACATCAGTGGTACATGCTCTGGTAACCTCGCGATTGGATTACTGCAATGTGCTCTATGTAGGACTGCCTCTGAAGACAGTTCGGAAGCTACAGCTCGTGCAAAACGCGGCCGCCAGATTGATAACAAGGACCAAGCGGTCCGAACACATAACACCTGTTCTGGCCCGCTTGCACTGGCTTCCAATTTGCTTCCGGGCCAGATTCAAAGTGCTGGTTTTGACCTATAAAGCCTTATACGGCGCGGGACCACAATACCTGTTGGAACGCCTCTCCCAATATGAACCTGCCCGTACACTGCGTTCTACATCAAAGGCCCTCCTCCGAGCTCCGACCCACAGAGAGGCTCGGAGGGTGGTAACAAGAACTAGGGCCTTCTCTGTGGTGGCCCCCGAACTGTGGAACAGTTTTCTTGATGAGGTGCGCCTGGCGCCGACGCTGCTGTCTTTTCGGCGCCAGGTTAAAACCTTCCTCTTTTCTAGGGCTTTTAATCTAACTTAATTTAGTTTTAAAGTGTGTTGTAATTGTTTTTAGATCTTTCATTCTCTGTACTTTGCTGTATGTTCTATTGGATTTTATTGTATATACTTGTATTGCTTTGTTGTTCACCGCCCAGAGAGCTATGCTAGTGGGGCGGTATAAAAATTTAATAAATAAAAATAAATAAAATAAATAAATACTGTGCAAATTACATCATCAGTCTCATTCATTTTCTGCGCTTTTGGGTGAGACTAGTCATTATTACTCCCATATGACAAATGGGGAACTGAGGCTGAAAGAGAATGATTACCTAAAGCTATCTAGCAAATCCAGGGGATTCCTCAGTCAGACCTGTCTGGTCCCAAGTCCAAACACACTGTTCTTTGACTTCTATTTGAATGAAACAAAATGGGAAAGTGGGCAGAGGGATAACTAAAGCTGCCTCCTTAATTCAGCACTGGGAGTTTTTAAAAAAGGGAGTTTGGATGCCAGATGGGATGTAGGTATTAACGCATCATGCCTTTGCATTACTGTGGCATGCAGGTGTGCCATGCAGTACACTGTCTTGAGCAACTTCCAGCTTCAAAGTATTTAAGCTTATTGGTTGATTCTGAGATGCTGCCAAGCTTCACATAAGACAGTTTCCATGTTGCAAGGGGTTAGTAGTCCTGTTTAAAAATGAATGGTGGGTGGGTGCCTTTGTAACTCTTTATTAATTGCGTTTTTTATATATATGCTGCTTTTCCACAGCAAGCTGTGCTCAAAGTGGCTTACAACATTCAAAATGCAAAGTACAAAACATAATAATAAATTCAAATAGAACAAAACCCAACAATTTAACAAGCAAAATAAACTCAACATTACAAAAGAAACAATCTAATTTAAATACATAATCACAAAGCAAAAAAGAAAGCTATCATCACAATGTTGTTAAGCTCTGTTGGGACACCTCCTCATAATGACCTGCCCCAGCATTAAGGTCAGCAGGGGAGGCCCCTTTCACATTGCCGGCATCCAAATGTGGTTTGTGGGGTACTGGCACATGGAAGGGCCTTTCTAGCAATTGCCCCTTGGCTTTTGAATGTTCTCCTCTCCAAGGTGCATTTTGCACTGATATTGTACATCTTCCATCAGCAGGTCAAGACACACCTCTTTGTCCAGGCTTTTGGAAAGGTGAGGTGATGTTTTTGTAGTCAGCCCATGTCCCTCCTCTGTACTGTACTGGTGTGCTGCTGCTGCTTCTATTAGGACTTTATTACAATGTCAGTATGTGTTTTTATAATTTGAATTATAATCTGCCCTGGGACCCATGCGTGAAGGACAGGTAATACATTTCAAAAATAAATAAATATACTGGAGAATGGGAGGCATATACAGCTGAGAAACGTATGTGTATATGCAGATGTGAGAGCACACGCAGAGGAAGCCACATTTCCCACAAAGAAGTACCAAGACAGTATGTGCCTAGGCAGATGATGATGATGATTGTACTTTGCCCTTCATCCCATAGGACCCCAGGGCGGTATGCACAATGTATTTGGAGGAGGCAACAGATTCACTAAAATGACAGAAGCCTCACTTTTCCTTTCCATTAAAAGCACATTTCCAACCATTATGGTTGCACAGAAAACTCTACACACCTGGCATCAATCAAGTGTCCAAAAGCCATGCTTTTCAAAAGTGTCAGGTAGGACCTCTTAAGTAGATAGGTTGCTAAGAATGATGCAACTTGCAAATTGCTCCCTTACCCCAACCCTTAGACAAAACTCCTCTTTCCAGCCCTTGTTACAACTTATGGCCAAACAAATAAGTTGACTGACTTATTCAGATTCCAGCAGTCATATATCATTCACAATTCCACACTGTGGCTGTCAGAATTAAGGAAAGGCTGCTGCTTCTCCTCTCTACCCCTCCCCCTGGGAACATCAGATGAAGACAATCTTTTATACATGGGAACAGGACAGCATCAGAAGACCTCCCTCCTAGTCAATACTTACAGCCTGCCTGAGCCTCTCGACTGACATGGCTACACTTGGAGAGCCCCAAACATACATTTTGCAGTGAGTCTCGTCGTAATATGTTTTTGGAACCCTTGTCAAAGTCTAGAAATCAGAAAGGAACCAGCCAGAAACACTTAACACTGTAGCATATGCGCCTGTGACCTGATGTGCCTGTGAGCTGGATGAACAACCACTGTGAAGTAAACTGCTCTGAAATTTCTAAAATGAAAAATGGAGTATATATTTAACAACTCGCCTGGTAGTCACAAGACTGGGAATTTCAGTCAGGTGAGTGGGTGGGCTGGATAAGGAGGAACAGATCACTACATCTCTCTTCTGCCAGCCAACTTGGTTTCTCAACTGGCTACAAAAGAAATCTATTTGTCAGCTCTATCCCTCTTTTGCCAGCCTGCTTGGTAGAACTCTTTTCTAACTAGCCTACTAAGAAACTAGTAACCTGGCTGTGTTCATGTGTTCATGCCCCTCCAGCCCTGTAGAGCCTGAAGTGCACCGTGGTTTTCAACAGAACTTCAGGTTATGAACCAGGCCGGATGATGGCTGAACAGCAAGTCTTGTAGTGAGGCTGGCTAAACACAGGTAAATCGTGCCTGCCGTGTGGCAGTGATGGCAGCAAAAAAGACTCACTTTGTGGCCACTGTCGTGACCTCCAAATAGCCATCCAATCAGAGCTTTTCAGAGTGGTGAGGGGGTTGGTGAGTTCTGAGTCACAGCCAGGGCTATCAGCACCCTTTGAGGCCCACTGTGATAAATTTGTGAAGCATTCTGAAGATATTTAACTTGCCCTCACTCCAATCACACCCCCTAGTGAAAAGTCAACCACTTTCAGTTATTGACAAGAAGCTTGGAGGGGTCCAGCCTACTATGTGCTCTCTTAAAACTTGCCCACCTTGGCTTTTAAAAGCTAGCTAGTGGGAATTTGATTGGGTGGGTCCAAGAGGTGATAAAATGCCTCATTGGGGGAGACGGTGGTTCCTCTAGCTTTAAAAGAGGTGGTGGTGCACCACCTCCTTAAGAGGGCCTTCCTGGACCCTGAGGATTGTCATAGTACCCCCCCCAATTGTCAACATCCTCTTTTGGGGAAAGGTTCTTTGTCAAGGTCTGCTTGGATGAAGCTGATTATTTCAACCTATTTCAGTCTGGCTTTAGGCTTTGTTTTGGCGCTGAAACCCCTCTGGTCACTCTGGTTGCTGTACTATATTGGGACAGAGACAGGGGGAATATGATCCTCCTGATTCTTCTTGATCTCTCAGTGGCTTTCCATACAATCAATCATGCTATTCTACTGGAGCAGCTCTGTGAATTGGGAGTTGTGGGCGCTGTGTTAAGGTATGGTGATTCCACTCCTGCTGCAGGGCTGGTTCTAGAGAGCAGCATTGGATGACTCCTGTTCGGCTCCTAGCAATCATGCTTTGGAGAGCCCCAAAGGTTCTACAGTAGGGCCCAGCTTACCGGCGCTTCGCATTCCAGCATTCTGCTAATGCGGCGGCAGGAAATTCCACTTTTTAAAGCCAATTTTGCGACATTTTATGACATTTTGGCGTCATTTTTGCGCGACGGCCCCATTATAGTCTATGGGTTCCGCTTTACGGCGATTTCCGCTTTACGGTGGGGGCCTGGTCCCTAACCTGCCGTATAAGCACGGCCTTACTGTACTCTGTCCCCAATTAAGTAATTGGGTGTGTCATCAAGGGATTTGGAGCTTGGTGCCATCAATATGCAGATGACACCCAGCTCTGCTTCTCTACTCCATCTGAACCAGATGAAGCTGAACTGTTGCCCAGAAGCAGTAATGGGATAGATGAGGGCCAATAAATTGAAGCCCAGTTCTGACACGATGGAAGTGTTCTAATCAGGTTCATAGTCGGGTCCTAGATACAGCATTGTCACTTGAGGTACAAGTGGCTTCAGGGACAAGGAGTGCCTATTACAAGCTATGGCCTTTCCTGGATCAAGATAGCCTCGCCGTGGTTATTTGTGCTCTTGTAGTCTTGTAGATTACTGCAATGCACTGTACATTGGGCTGCTCTTGAAGATGGTCAGGATACTTCGGCTAGTGCTGTTGGCATGAAAATATGAGTGCCTCAAGTAGCAACCCCAAATGGATCTAAACTATCCCCTTGCAGGTTTATGAGTGTTTTAAAATGCATCTCTCCTTAGCCTTTCCTTCAGGCTTGTGCTAAGTATGTGTTAATTCTTTGAAAAGTACTGGCATTTAGAATTTGTTGAAGTTGCCTTTCTGTATCTAGGACAAAGGCAAAGAATGTGTTCCCTGCAGAGACACTTTTAATCCTGAAAAGAACAAACATGTTTGTTCTTTTCCAATAAGTCATGAAGGGTCTGCGTCAAAGGGGGGAGGTAATAACTTTGAGATAGGATCTGTCAGAAGAACAAGAAGACAGGAAGGATGAAAACGCACCTTTTGTTCTTTTATTACGTCTGTATTACGACTTTGTTTGATGACTCTGTCTTTCATCTGTTTACTGTTTACCGTGCCTTGGTGATCTATAAAGTGTTGATGCTTCCTAAATAAATGTGTCCATCTGACCAAGGCTGTCGCTCGGTTGGACTGAGGGCTGCTTTGTGCAGGTGGAACACTTGTCCAAAGACCACTTGTGTGTGAATGTGTTTTCCTTCCTAAGACTGGTTCAGGGTCCAATCCAGCTCATGCCTCACCTGGGGAAGGAGGCACAGTGAGATTGATATTGAATCTCACCCAACAGTGCAAAATTCTAACGCTCAGTTGTTGTCTATTGCATCTGCATGCATTCATATAACACCAATCTTGTGGGATTTGCACTAGAACTCTATATGCTACTAGGCCCGATTTAAGGTTTTAATATTGGCATTTCAAGTCCTTCATGTCCTGAGATCGTTATTTGTCAAAGTGCTTTTTCCCGTATCATCTATCCTGGACCATGTGGTCAGTAGGGGGAGCTCTTCTTGTCATCCCATCAATGGGTTTGGCCTGCTCAACAGCAATACATGCAAAAATCTTCTTTGTTGTGGCCCCCACGACTGTAGAATGCCTTTCCCCTGGCAGTTTGGATGGTGGAGACTCTGATGGATTCCACCAGCAAATAAGAGCAATGCTATTCTCCCAGGCATTTGGAGCAAATAAGTAAGACCGCCCATTGGTTTTAGTATTCACATGCTGTTGTTCCTATTGATAGCTTCACTAATTGATTGTTTCAATCATTGCTATGTATGCTTTAATTTGGATTCTTGCATTGAGCAGGGGGTTGGACTTGATGGCCTTATAGTAGGGTTACCATATTGCCCGGTTAGCCGGGTTTTACCTGGATTCTTTGCATGCCACCTGGCGCCTGTTTAGCCCCTTAGGTGGCCCGGATTCTCAGCTTTAATTTAAAAAAAAAATTAAGTTTCTAGGTGGTCCAGTTCTCGAGATATACATAAAAACGTCAGCCGCCCCCGACTGTTAAATCTTTTTATAAACTACTGTAGCACTTCATAGCTTTAACCCCGCCCGTTCAGGATTGCAGCCAATCAGTGAAGTGTTTGGTTGACCTGTGGCAGTGTCTAGAAAACCTCATTGCAATGCCAGAAAATGGTGGTTTCCCCCCCTGTTTATCTAAAAATCTCATAAATTGGGTAAGTATATACATTTCAGTTTTTTTCCCTCTTGTGTGCAGGAGTCAGATCCTGGGCAGTGTTTTGAAAACCTTCCCAATACTTGCTTTTGTGGGGGTAAAAGCATTGCTAATCCCATATGCCCAGAGTAAATTGAATTCAATAGGACTTACTTTTGAGTAGACATGGTTATGAATGTGCTGAAAATCAATGGGACTTTGGAGTGAATGTAAAAAAGAATTGTGTTTGTGTTCTAACTCTTTCTGTCCCATCTCCAGTCTTATTTTAAAGCAAGTAGGCAGGGCTTACTTAGGTATTACAGTTTTTATTCTGTAGGAAACTAATACGGATTTTTTAAAAACTAATACTGATTTTTCTGCAATGACCAACTGGTTTGACAATAAACTATTATATGGGCTGTATGTATTTATACATCTGCAGTGTGTGTGTGTGTAGTCTTTCCAACAACCCTGTGAGGTAGGGTTGGAAACCAAGGCAGCTCACTACAACAAATAAAGCCATTTAAAATCCAATAACCATAAAAACAAGTATAAACAGTTGCAAAATAGCGTAAAGTGGCATGATTCGGAATTTTGGGTTGTGTGAATGAAGTTGTTTATCACTTGAGGTTGCAGTTCTGTCCCTGTTTGAGTAAGCCCCACTGAATACACTGGGACTTGCTTCTGAATAAATAAACCTAGGATTGCACTATAAATATCTTTACAGTTTGTGTAAATAATAAATATATTTGATAGTCATGCTTATATAAATATTTCTTCATTTATCATATTTTTGGTTTTTGGTTAGGAATCCTGACTGGTTCTGGGATGCTGAGTTTTCTGCCTTACTCATAGGAATCTTGTTGTGGTTGGTATGGTATTACATTTAGGAAAGTGTTACTGCCTTTTGTGTTGTTTTTTCCTATTTGCATTTCACTTATCTTTAACCTCACTCTGTTACAGCCATAGAAGCAACAGCAGCATATGCAAGATAATTAACACCCATTAGTGATAAGAGCAAGAACTTATAATTATTATTTTAATTAAAACAAGAGGCTTATCAGTACTTTGAAGAGGACCAGATATTTATTTTCTTTCTGAGCCCAGGACTGGGTCTTTCATGATGCCTGGGGGGGGGGGCAGGAGGGTAGTCAATAAGACAGACATCCTGGCATTGGTAATCTAATTAGCAAGGTATGTGTGGGGTTGTTGCACACTTCCAGGCCCAGTTTCATTTTGAGTAGGGAGGTGGAATCTGTGTAGATGTGGTTGATCAAAGGGAGAAGAAATTTTGAGTTAACCAAAGCTCTGCTTTTATAAAACCTAAGAAACATACAGATACTTTGAATGTCTGAGTGCTTGCACCAGTGGAATACTGGAGGAACTTGTAAAACTTGCTGCAACAGTATTTAGAACGGAGCATGTGGTGTGAAAGACTCCTTTTCCTAACGTTTTGGCTTCTTGTTTTTCTCCACCCACCACATCTCTGAAATATATCGTATATGTTAACTGTACTGCTGCCCTGACTTACTTTATGTTTGTTGCTATTTTGTGTTTTTATTATGTTTTTCTATTGATTGTGTATTTTTATTGTTTTTATTATATTTGTAAGCTGTGCTGAGCTCTGTTTTTAACAGCAGAAGGGCAGGGTATCAATCAATCAATCAATATTCCATAGTGTTGGAAACTAGAGTCTAGGCATTTAAGGCTGAAAATGTTGTTTTTTTAAAAAAAGATTTCTCACATCTTTCCCCAGTTTTTGGTGGTAATTCCTAGGCACAAAAACAAAACAACTGGACAATCCAAATATTAATATCCAAATTATATGCAAATAATTTGCATAATATGCAAATTAGCCTGCCCAGATTTGTGGAACTGGAATATGGCAACCCTACTTATAGGCGCATTCCAACTCTACCATTCTATGATTTTATATATTTGATGTTATCTGTTGTATTTTTTTGTTATTGATGGAAGCTACCCTGGGATTGTATTGACGTGCTGAAGGGTAGTCTACAAATTTTAGAAATAAATAAAATAAAAATACATTTTAAGGATACTAGGATTTTTGTCTGTCCTAAATGAATGAATGGAGGAGGGAAGGAATTTTCCCATGTTATATTATCTAGAGACCCTAGCTCTATTCATGTGTTACACATGCACAGAGCATTCCCGCATTCATGATGGAGTGGGACCAAACTTTTAGCCCCACCCACATCATCAGGTCTTCTTCCTGCAATAATCATGGATGTCTCCAGAGAAATTTAATTGCACAAGCATCTCCTAATGTGTAGGGGTTCTGTACAACCTGGTTGTGCATGTGTCCTTATTACACAGAGCCCCTACACAAGAGTAGGTGCTCATGTATTTGAATTTCTCTGCAAGCAACCACATGTTATATGCAGTTGTTGCAGGAAAAAGACCCAACAGCAGAAGCGTGACAAAACCACAGCCTTGCTCCACCAACATGGATATGCCTTTCACACAATAATGCATGACTAGGGCTGCAGGTTCTTCGAATGTGAGATCCATTTTTGCTTTTCCATGCAGCACACACCATGGTCCTCTTGCTTGAGTCATGAAGACATTTTTGCTCCTCAGCCACTTTTCTGCAGTGCATCTTTTCTGTCTTGACTGGGGCCACTGTAGGGTTGATATTCAGAGGGGAAGGGGGCTATATAGTCCTGTGTTAGAACAAGGGGTTGGGCTAATGGTAGCTTTTGATCTCTTCAAATGTATTCATCAGGTAGCAAAAGAGGCAGAACTTGGCTGTTGCATCCAAAGCTCCTTGCTGGGATCTACTTAGCTACAGGGCATTTTTGCCTCCAGTAGATGAAGTAGTCTAGGCTCAAGTCTCAGAGCTTAAGGATGAGCACTCTACCCTCAATCTCCCAAACTGAGTACACCACATGTGTTCCTCACAGTCTGTACCTGATGCCTAAATCAGCAGATGAACTTTTTACAAGAACTAATTGGAAGAATGAGCCAAAAGGGCAAGGAATAAATGCCCGCAGAGACAAAACTCGCACACACCCTCCCTCGGATGTGGTCTGTCTGGGTCAGAAGGACTAAGGTGATAAAAGAAAGCCACTGGCTACTTCTGCAGAGAGTAAAACCAGAAAGAGGAGAGGAAAGTGGGAGGTTGGTTTCACCTTCCAAGGCTATCAATCAGATGCCTTTCAAGAAACGCTAAACACAAATTGCTGCACAAGAAATCTCCACTAACAGCAAAGGACCTCCAGTGCGAATGGCTGCTGCTCTTCTCCTGGGTCTAAGAGCGTTCAGATTTGCTTAAGCAGAAGGTCTCCATTGAAAGGTTACCCTACTTAGCACATGCCTTCTTTATTCGCTCCCTTTCATTTATAGTTAGCTAACTTAGCTAAGCCACAAAAGTTACCATTGTTACCCCCAATCATAGTAATTAACCATATCAGAATTAATGGGCATTAAAAATAACTGGGAATCAACCTTTGAATCTCACTGCAACCACTCTCACACAACTCCAACAGTATGATTGCATAACCTTAAAGGGTCTCACCCATACTAAATTATCTTGAATATGCATGGGGGGGATCCTGGTCCACTTACACTGGAGTAGTTCCATTGATGTCTACTGTATTAAACCAAGTTGGCCTTCAAGCTGCTGCTTTCTTCCTCCTCCTCTTTATCATTCATCCAAAACTCATCCAAAACAAGTTTCAGGCTTCTTTGATTATAAGAACATAAGAACATAAGAAGAGCCTGCTGGATCAGGCTAGTGGCCCATCTAGTCCAGCATCCTGTTCTCACAGTGGCCAACCAGGTGCCTGGGGGAAGCCCGCAAGCAGGACCCGAGTGCAAGAACACTCTCCCCTCCTGAGGCTTCCGGCAACTGGTTTTCAGATCATACTGCCTCTGAATAGGGTGGCACAGCACAGCCATCATGGCTAGTAGCCATTGATAGCCCTGTCCTCCATGAATTTGTCTAACCTTCTTTTAAAGCCATCCAAGCTGGTGGCCATTACTGCATCTTGTGGGAGCAAATTCCATAGTTTAACTATGCGCTGAGTAAAGAAGTACTTCCTTTTGTCTGTCCTGAATCTTCCAACATTCAGCTTCTTTGAATGTCCACGAGTTCCAGTATTATGAGAGAGGGAGAAAAACTTTTCTCTATCCACTTTCTCAATGCCATGCATAATTTTAAACACTTCTATCATGTCTCCTCTGACCCGCCTTTTCTCTAAACTAAAATATTTGTAAAGAACAGAGATTCAGTCAAACTAAGTCAAGCGGTTGGGGCTATATAGCTTAATCACAGCTCTGCTCTCCTCTATTAACTTTATGCTGGTATTAAGGAGAAATCAATCAGCTGAAATGAAGCATTAGCCACAATTTCCTCCTCACGTGGGAAAAGCAACTACAGGCAGAGGTTCATTTGCAACCAAAATTGCTCCTGAGGGTGACAAGAGATCGAGAACAGTTCAGCTCCTAAAATGAGAGGAGCTTCCTTTGCAATACATCTATCTCCCTCCTTGGGCTCCTAAGCATCTCTTACATTTACACTTGAGGCAGGGGCTGGGAACTTGCTCAGCAGCACGGAAGGCCATGGCAGAAATATATCATAAGCTGGAGAGCTGCTGCTCATTTGCATGCAGTAGTTACATGCAATTAATGCAGTTTGCATATCATTTTCATGAACACAGCAGATGCTAAACTACAGTTGGTGGACATGTTGTACACACTTTACTATATTCTTGTTCTGAAACTGAATGGGGTGTGTGGGGGGGAACACTTGCATCCGCCCTTGAAAAATCTTGATACATCTTATGATTTACAAAGCCGAGAGTTCAAAAGCATACAGAAGGTGGGCTGCTGCTTTTTTATGCGCATATTTGTATCTAAGGCCTTCATACTTGTTTGCCAAAGGTGGGATTTTCAAAGTATTTATTGTATATTCTTTGAAGAAATAGTTTGCAGTGTGAGATGCCCAACGCGTTTCAGTCCATCAAGGGCTTTCATCAGGGGATTATAGTAGCTCAAAACTCTATATGCGCCAAAGAGGTAAAATTTCAATACTGCGGCAATCAAATAAATTATCAAAGAATTTATTTGATTGCCGCAGTATTGAAATTTTACCTCTTTGGCGCATATAGAGTTTTGAGCTACTATAATCCCCTGATGAAAGCCCTTGATGGGCTGAAACGCGTTGGGCATCTCACACTACAAACTATTTCTTCAAAGAATATACAATAAATACTTTGAAAATCCCACCTTTGGCATTCTGGGTTTACACCCTCCTTTTTTTGCTCTTTATTGTATGCCTTCCACCTTTTTTCCTCTTCATACTTGTTTGCCAGCAACATAAAATTGATTTCTGAAATCCTGAGGACTCAGCATTTATTTCAAAGTAAGGGCAAGGTGAGTTTCACAACAGCAACCCACAAAGAACTTCTGCCAGCAATAAAGATGTTGCCCGCCCACATTCTGATGGAATGCCCCTTACCCCAGAAGACTTCGCTATTGAAAATCCTGAATTGTCCTTATATAAAGTCATATCTCCTGGTTCAACTGCATCAGCTGAACATGCACCATGAACGTTTTCTTTTCTACCTTTTGATTCGTCCACCTTTCCTTGGCCAACCATTTATAGCTCCCACTGCCATAATAAGCCTCAATCCCGAATAGGAAGGCATTAAAGGTACCACTTCGGAACTCAGGGCTGATTTGTCTCACCTATGGACTTGTATTATGTTTGGGTGGGTAATCTTTTGTCTTAATAGATTTTTTTATGGATTGCCTGGCTTTTGTTTCTACTTCAGTGGCCTAAGCAAATCAATGCGGAGTGGTAAAAGAGATTGTTCTTCACTGCGAACAGAGACAGCCCTTCCCCCTCCCAGTTGGAAAAGAAAGGGCATTAGCAACAGAGACTGGGCAAAGGAAAACCTCCGGAATCAGGCTTATCTTTACGCTGGCAAGAATCCAAGCCATCTGATTTACACCTCTTCTAACTCTGTTAACAATGCCATTTGGTTTGCATCAAGCATTCACTGGAATTTAAAAATACAGAAAATCCCCACAGTGGCCTGAGAAAAGTTACATCATCATACTGCAGCAGGGACAGAATCCTGACATCTGCAGTTCTGCCAGCAAACTCTCCACATGCACAAGAGAGGACTCTCAGAACACAACAGCTGCAAAGCAAAAGTGAGATGCTTCTTATTCAAAGACTCCTAACAGTTGGGAGGGAGCTAAAAGGCTACTTCAGCCAATCCTGCGCCAATAAGGCAGCAATATCCATTCAGCAATCCTTCATTCTCTCTCCCCCCCCCCCGCAACCTGCAGTGTGCCATAAGCAGGTGTCTGGGGGCAGGGGGAGGAGTGCTTGCAGGACAAATTTGCTCCAGATAGCAAGCAAGCCACATGCTCAAGATCCAGAAAAGCACTTTTCATATCTGGTGGCACAGAGTTTTTTGTTTTTTTAACAACTCATGAATCCAAATAAAAATATATCCCACTTCTCTGTTAGCTTCACAGTGTGTGGGCTGTACAGACAAGCAATACCTGACTTAATGAAAGCCCCAAAACGTGCACGCCGGCAGAGCAACCCAGGAAGAGATTCTGACACATGTTCAGCTCTTGCCATGCATGCTTTTGTGTGTGCTTATAGGTCCCACCCATGACACCCAAGCAGCAGCAGCAGCAGCAAAGAGGCTGCAGGAAGGGCCAGGCTGCTCTGATGAGGCGCCAGATTGATCAGCCTAAATGGACAATCTGGGGCTCACAGCTGGGCAGGGATGCAAGGGTGCTGCCTGCACATTGTAACAGTGCCGTGCACCTGACATCCCCCCTTCTCGTTTACTTTTGCCTGTGTGCTGTGTGACAGTGGAAAGTTGGTTTTAAGCCCTCCACCCCAGCATGCTGTCAGCACAGGTCCACTGCAGCAGTCTGCAAGACAGCACCCCTCTGCAGCAATGCACTAATGCCAGGAATTCAGGAACATTTACTACAGATTCAGCAGCCTCCCGCTGCCTTTTCTCTATTCCCCTCCATTACTTCAACGAGTGAAGGGGTTTTCATGCTACGGAAAATACAGCTTCAGGAAGCTGCCTTGCTTCTCCCAAGTCAAAAAGCCACTCTGGGGTGGCTCTCAGGCATGCTCCTCAGCTTTTCAGAAGGATCTGCCAACTTCAGGCACACAAATTAAGCGTAGGCAGTCACTAGGGCTAACAACTCCCAGGAGTGCAGGAAAGTGTCTTACGCAGCTGCCCATTTCTTCACAATGACTTTGACCTTACTCCTTAGCTCATCTCAAGCCAAAGAGGGAGCAGAGCCAGTTTTCCTCTTCCATTAATTTGGGGCTCTCATTAACTCTTTGAATAAATCAGCCCCTGAAGCAAGTTAAGGGCACTCTCAAAGAATAACTCATGGTAGGAACCAGAGTCCAGGGCCACTTTCACATTTATTCCACTATTTTTCCACTTTAAACAGTTATGGTTTCCCCCAAAGTATCCTGGGAAGTGTAATTTGTGAAGGGTGCTGAGAGTTGCCAAGAGACCCCTATTCTCACAGAGCTGCAGTTCCCTGATTGGTTTAGCAGTCTGTCCCTTTTCCCAGAGAACTCTGGAAAACTGCAGGTGAGGGGAATATGGCTTTCCTAACAACCCCCAGCACTCTTCACAAACTACATTTCCCAGGATTCTTTGGAGGAAACCATGAATGTTTAAAGTGGAATAATGGTGGAATAAATGTACAGTAATAATAATAATAATAATAAATTTAATTTATGTGTCGCCTATCTGGCCAATGGCCACTCTAGGCGACGTACATGTAAACAGTTAAAATACAATACAATAAAATAGAATAGTACAATATAAAATACAGTAATACAATATAAAACAATACAGCAGCGATAAATACTAAAGCAGGGTAAGAAGCAATTCAGTCATAAAAATTAACCCTCCCCGGAAATCCCAAAGGCCTGTTGAAAGCCAGGTCTTTAAGGCTTTACGGAATACATTTAGGGAAGAGGCGTGCCGTAGATCTTGTGGGAGGGAGTTCCAAAGGGTGGGGGCCGCCACTGAGAATGCCCTCTCCCTAGTTCCCGCCAATCTAGCTGTTTTTGTTGGCGGGATTGAGAGAAGGCCCTGTGTGGCTGATCTTGTCAATGTGGCCTTGTTGAGTCTTCCTCTTCTGGTGCCCTTCCCTGAACTCATCTCCTCCCAACACTTGGATTTATTCTTCATACATGCCCTCTGGATTTTGTTTTGGTGGGCTGCAAGGGTATAGTCATCTAGAGTTGTAGACCCCTTATGTTTTTGGGAGTAGGGTCCCAGCATGGTCTCTATGTACAAGCCAATAAGCATGAAAGGGGAGCTTGTTAGCCACAGAAAAGAGTCTTCTCACTTGGGTAACAACATGTTTCCTAGTCCTTTCATACTTATTGGAGCCAATCAAAATGAAAGGAGACGAGTCAGTCACTGAGAAGATTCTTCTAAGTAGCTAACACATGCTTCCCCTTTCATGCTGATTGGCTCCTAGGGCGAGAAGTGAACTTCATGGCAAAGTACCTTGGTCTCCCAAATTGTAATCTCACACTTGACTTCATGTCAGTATTCTTAAAATCAGAAGATTTCTGGCAGCATTTAGCCCCTAGAGAGAGAAAGGAGGATTTGGAGGGGGGCTATGCACACAGCAGTTTTATTCTGGTTCTATAACTCTGTAATTACAGAGAATGTGAATCCTGGGGGTGTGGATATGAGGGGCTGTACCATAACTATCAAGAAGAGATCCTGCACTTCTGAATTTGCAACTATGCTACTGGTGGGTCAGCTGGTTGATGGGTGGGGGTGCCTGGAGGTGTGCTCTTTGGAAGCAAGAGGATCCAGGCATTATACTGGTTCCGCAGTCCTTTCCTCCCAGCTGCCACTGCCTTTTGCTTACTTGTTTGTAGATCCTTTAATTCCCCTGTAGTCCCACTTGCAGGCCCCCTTCCCATATTGTAGCAGTGGATATTTACTGCAATGAGAGACTTAGGCCTTGCAGTCACTCACACACACACACACACACACACACACGAAGGGTTGCATAGAGAAAAACATGGCAGACCAAACTAGGCAGACCAAACTAGACAGGCACTTCCAACCTCCCTCCTTCATCCTCCTGTCAAGTGCAAACCTTTAGCCTCAGCAAGGAAGATGAAGGAGCCAATCCACCACCACCCCAGTAACAAGTGAGCTCTGATAATTTGTCCTAAAGACGTTGCTTGGAAATAAGACCTGTGAGCTCCAAAGGGGATCTTTAGCTAGGTAATTCAACATGGAAATGGACTGCCTTCAAGTCGATTCCGACTAATGGTGACCCTATGAATAGCGTTTTTATGAGGCTGAGAGGCAGTGACTGGCCCAAGGTCACCCAGTGAGCTTCATGTCTATGTGAGGATTCGAACCGTGGTCTCCCTGGTCGTAGTCCAACACTTTAACCACTACGCCACATAGGCAGTGTAAAAACGGAAACGGAAGAACGGATGGGAAGGTTTGAGGCGGCGGCGATGGTGAGAGATTGGGGGTAGAGGCAGCATCGCAAGCCAAAGCTTCTCTTGACGGGACTTGATGCATTTGTTTACACGCAGCGTAGCAGAGAAGAGGCGGGCACTGCCGCAAGGTCCAGCGTTGCCAAAAGGGAGTATGCTGACGGCGTGCAGCACGCTCTGGGCCCTCTACAGGAAGCGCCGCCGCGGGGAGACACCCGGGAATATTGCTAACGCCTGCCGCTCGCGCACGCCGCTGCCCTGGCACCGAGATGTGCGGCTTTGCTGCTGAGCGTGAAATGAATGATCAACGAATAACGGCGAGAAACGCGATCTTAAAAAAACAATAAGGCACGAAGGAAAGGAAACGGCTTGGATTGAAAACAGGGCGCCCGCCCATCCACTAATAAAGGCATCCCTTATCCTTATTACAAGCGGGTGCCGCCACCCGCGAACACAACAGCGCTTTCTACGGCCAGACAAAAATCCACGGGGGGCGAAATCCGTCCCCGTTAACACTCTGGGATCCCTCCTAACACACCCCACGATTTGCGCCACGGGTTCAAATGTCATTGCCGTTGTGGGGGCTTAGCTTTGCTTTCCGTCCGCCCGCCCTTGCTCCGAGAGGTGCCGGGGCTCAAGCCGGCGCGCAGATCTAGCCTCTGACGCGGAAGTCCCGCGCTTTATACACCTAGCTGCCCGGCTGATGGCTCTGCGTGGAAGGCACCCTGCCTATGCTCAGAGCCGCTCCCTACGATTTCCTCTCCCTGGCACTGAAAAAGGGGCCCCATGGCCTGGAGACCCCTGGCTCAAGCTACACCCCGGCTCCCTCAGCAAAAATGGTTTCATCTTCTGGAAAAACACCCGCGGCAGGATTATTGCGAGGTTGACGGGCTGAGATCAAGCTTCCAACCGTGGGCACACTTTATCTGAGAGTAAGGCCCGCTGAGCTCAGCGAGACTTGCTCCCGAGTAAACACGTCCAGGAAGCCGCCGCCGCAGTCCTTCTAGGCACGTTTACTAGCGAGTAAATCCCCTTAAACTCGGTGGGACGGACTTCTAAGAAAGCACGCCTAGAGGAATCGCGCGGCGGGGAATGCCCATTCCTCGTCGGGGGCCGCAGGAAGAGAGCGGGCTGCCTACGAGTAGCCAGCGCCGGTCCTCTCGTCTAAAGCTACGTCGAGCGCCTCCACCCCGCCCCTGAGGCTGGCGCTGGCTCGCTCTTCTTCCCTGCCTTCTTCCGCGCTCTCAAATCCTGTTGTTTTGTGTCTTATCTGAGTTTTCTCTGCCTGTTCGGTGGCTAATTTGGAGGAAATGAGGGTCACATCTCTCAGATGGAGTAATTAAGGCGGATGGGTTTCGTGCGCCCTCTTCGCCAGTAAGCGGGGATCAGCTCCGTAACAAGAGTGGGGAAGGTGTGCGTCTTAAAGGAACATGACTATTTTAGTTTTGGTGATAATTCATTGCTGTTTGGAATCGGATTTTTTCCCCCCAGGGAATGGCTCCGGATTGCCCTTGTCTCGGCACAGTTCGTATCGCCTTATCTTCATTGCCACCTCTTCCCGCATGTCGCCGTTTTGGCCAGTCCCATCAAGAAAAGTTTGCTTCCACTTTGCAAGTCTGTCCTGCTCATTGAAGTCTGAGCTCCCTCCCCCCCAAGATGTTTATTTAGTAGATTCTTTTTCTCCCGGTAAGGAAACTCACATGGCGGGGTGTGTATTGGGGAGGGGGGATAAGCACTTTCCCAATTACTGCAGTTGTTACATACTAGGCAGAAAGGTGTGACGCTCCCTTTCCCCGTCACCTACTTAAAACAAAATAAACTTTTCGATTTCTGGAAGCACGCTGGTTGGCTTCCCCTCCATTTTTCATATATAAACATAGGGATCTGCGAAATGTATCTGAAATGTATAAATGATTTATTGTGTCTTTCTGTTAAAAGACAGAATGCTCTTCTGGGCAGGCTCTCTGGAGAATTACGGTCCGCATGTTTTGCTTTGTTTTAAACTTCCCTCCGCCCCGGAAAAAAAATGGCAAGGCAAGGGGACTTTGTAGTATTTTTAAACCTTTGATTTATTCCATATGTGACATCAGAACACAACAGTTTTTTTAAAACGTAAACAGCCTCTCCTGTCTATTGCAAAACGTACCATCCACGCACAGCCAACTCCAGTGGAGATGAAAGTTGCCTTTGAGGGAGGGAAAAGAGTGGTGTTCATAGATGTAAGCGGATCCACAGGAGAAATTTGGCAGCACAAAGGGAACCGGCCGCTCCCTCCCTCCCGGCAAGCTTGAAAGGCAAAATCCTTACCATGCAAGTTGGAAACATGATTTGCCTTACCTGCTTGCCCTAGGACGCCGGATCCGGCCAGGTACAGAAGCAGAAATGTCCAGAGGAGAGGAAATGTATCCATTTGGGGGAGGGTGGTGGTGGTAGCCGCGTGGAAGGAAATCTTGGCTGCAGAAGGGCGATTCCTCCCAAGCTACGTTGGATCGGGCTTTGCCTCTGCAACTGCGAAGCCCCTCTCCTTCCGAGGTGACACTGAGCCGTAGAATTCCCTTCGCCCAACGTTTGCAGCCCTCTTCGGGGCTGCCTCCCTTCCGCGCGGTGATAAACCCGCTTCCAAAAAGGATCCACAAGCCGGAGGGAAACTCCTTAAAGTCAGGCGAGGAGGAGGCGCTGGCAGCCGCTTATTAAGACGCGCATACACAAAATGACACACGGCGATGGATAAATGCAGAGACGCGCACACGCGTATGCCGGAGAAGGGGGGGAGCACGAGAGAGCGCGCGATGCCTCCAATTCTTCAAAGTGTCGTTTCCTTTAACGCAGTATCACCGCCGATGTTCCTCGGAGAGCCACCCAAAGAAATGTGTCGCCTTGGCATCGCAAACAGCCGCCCGAGCCTCAGATCTACACACACACCCCGAGCTCTTCCGCAGCGAAGAGCAAGATCACAACGCACGCACGCGTCTGTCTGTCTCTCAAGCGCTGCTTGCCATCCCCTGGAGTCAGGCTGCGTCTCCTGTCCCTTGCCCGCGTTCTGCCACTTTGCGCTGCTGCTGGTCAGTTTCACGCTAGAGACGCTTTCCGGATGCAGCGCCGGGAATGAATACTAAAGTGCTGCTTGATTCGTGGTGCCGCCGCCACCGCCGCCTTCAAGCTGGAAGATCTCCCGGCTGGAGTTGTGCCCCAAGCCGCCGCCGCCGCCGCCGCCTTTGCGTTCAGTGGCTCCTCTCTGGAGATGTGCGGTGTCGGCGCCTTCTTCCCTTCCTTTGCCTGCCTCTCGGCTTCCTCGCAGCCTTTTCAGGCAGAGCAGCATGTGGATGTCAGACAGAAAGGCAGAGCTATCCGATTACACGCTCGCCCAGGGCCCGCCCCTTCTATGTTTCTCATTTAAACAAAACACACCGAGGGAGAAGGGGGAAGCGGCAGCCCGCGAAACGCCGAGCAGTCTACGCTCAGAACTCGGCTGGGATCCAGGGGTAGGGGGGAGAGAGAGAGAGAGAGAGTGGGAGGGAGGGAGAGAGAGGGAGAAGAAGCAGACGCAGCGAAGCCCTCCTTGATTCCCTAGCAAGATCAAAGTGGATCCTGCTGACACCGTCTCTAGCCTAACTCCTACTCTCCCGGCTGCAATCCGCGCCTCGCCCTTGGCAGAAGCAACAAGTCCAATGCAAATACTTCCCCCCGCGCGCACGCACACACTTGCCAGCAGCCTCGGTAGCTTTATCTTGGCTTTATGTTGGGCGATTCTTGCAGGATTCCACCGGTTGTTGACGGGTGGCTTCCTATTGCACACACAAAGGTAGACACATGTACATAAGATTATTTTTAAAATAGCATTATTATACAGACACACACACACAAATAGAGGACACAAAAGTCCAGGAAATGGGGCTCATGGAGGACGAAGGGTGAGGAGCTAGCTTTAATGCTTAACAGCTTTTCTCCAAATATGAAATGAAATCCTGAGCTCCAAACACCGCCCACGCAAAGAGAGAGAGAGACACAAATAACACTTAAAAGGCTGGCAGGAGACACGTTATTCGCTATAACACCCTGGAAGGGTTTTTACTTAAAACTTGCCAGCAGCAGCTCAATAAATAAATTTACCACTGGGATAAGGCCAAGCTTGTGAGGATTCAGCTTTTTAAAAGACACTGGTGTAAAGTGTCTGCACTGTAGCCAAGTGTGACCAGTGAAGGAAGGAGACTGTATTACCCTTTAATGGATCAATGCATAAGAGGACGCAGGTTTTCCAGTTGCACAGAACTCTTCACCAGGCAGAATGAAGCCTGATGAAAATTTCTGTGTAACATGGAAATTTGAGCATCCTTATGCCATAGACAAAATGAAGTGGGTTTACCTATTGCAGTCCTAAAATCAAAATTGGCAGGACTTACATCAGGGTGGGGAACCTGTGCTCTTTCAGATATTGTTGAAACATAACTCCCATCACCACTGTCCAATGGCCGTGTTACATCCAACATGTACGGGGTGCTGCTATGCCAGAGATGGTGATAAGAATTGGCCTTGAAGGCCAGTTCATACATAGTACACCTTCTAAGTTTCCACCAGGGGTCAACCATAATGAAATGATCGTGTGAGCAGCTAAAGTGAGCAAAGATTGTGCTTTTGTGCTAGTCATCTTGAGCCTGGCTGATGTGGAAACAGCCCTGTCCAGATACGCCATCCACAGACACAGAGAGCATGTAAACTGGCCCTTACTTGCAAATAAATCAGAATGGTTAACCAGGCTGCAATACTGAACACACTTTCTTGGGAGTGAGCTCCATTGAACTCAATAGGACTCACTTCTGAGTAAATATGAATAAGACTGGGCTGCACGTGCTTAATAAGTACTGCTATGGTAGGTACAAAAGGTGGAAACATCCACCAACATATAACCAAGGGCTGTGAGGACATCTCGGAACAAGCCTCCTTCAGTTGTATAGCCTGGCTCACCTGCAAGGACTCTCCTCGGTGTCTGTGCCCTTCTAAGTGAAAGGTAAAAAGGCAGCATTTAATACCAATGATCCACATAATTAAAACCTTTGTTATTGTGATAAGGATATGCATTGATTTACTGTTGCCCTGGGTTCCTTTGGGAGGAAGGGTAGAATATACATTTAACAAATAAATAATTGACTGCTGCCTGCTGTCATTTGTGTGTGTGTTCTAAAACATACACTTGGGGGGGGCGAGAAGGGAGAATACCTTTGCCAAGGGTTTGGTTGGCTGTCAGTGGAAAAATATAAAAATATACCATTAATCTAAAGGAAAAGGAATGCAGCTACCTAGATAGAAAGAAAAAAAGGAGGAGAGGGTAAAATAGAAATATCAGGGAAAACTCTCCCGTAAATTTTATGGTGATGTGGCGACTAGAATTCCAAAGACAGACAGCTTGTACCTACAAGTATTTTTAAATTGTGTGGGTGCTTGTGTACATTTCACAACTTCACACAGAGCCCCAGGGCTAACAGATCTGAAAATACTTCAGCTTCCCCTCTGAATACGGAGGTGAGGCTTGTGGGTTTGCTTTAACAAACAAACATCACACTTGAAGAGCAGCAGAAATAGTTGAAACCGTTGTCCAAAGGGACTGTGCTGGCTTCCCTAGCTGTGAGCAGTCATGCAACACCTGGATGTGTCCCTAAATGTCTGTCTGATGGACCAAACCATGCCAAACTTTGGTCGGACAATTCCAAAGAAACAAAATGCACACCTACTCCGACCTAACCGATTACTACTTCTGAAAAAAGAAATAGCTTGCTTATATTTTGTGCCTCTAACTGTTATTTTTCCTCCCCAGAAGTAATTACATCTGATTCTGTTTTCAGGGCTCATTGTTTTCCACTATAAAGGTAGGAGAGAATAAATTACTTCTCTTCACCAGGGGGTAGTCGTCCAGGGTCTTGGGAGGTCTTAGACCCCTTACATTTTTGGGAGCAGGGTTCCTAGGTCTCCAACATACTAAGGTCCAGTCAGCATGAAAGATCAACGTGTTAGCTGCTGAGAAGGGTCTTCTATCATGCTTCCTTGTTCTTTCCTGCTGATTGGAGCCAATCAGAGTGAAAGGAGGTAAGTCAGGCACTGAGAAGACCCTTTCATGCTTATTGGCTCCTGGGGACATCTGTTGTCCTGGGAGAAGGCTTTAACAAGGATCTTATTCTCAAACCAGTAGCCAAAAAAAGGGCAGCGGGGGAGTGGCTGTGACTGTCATGAAGGGACTCTGTACTTCTGATTTTGCCACTGTGCTACTGCTCCTCACACATCTGACTGACATCTTTCAGCAACAACCATCCCATCATATCTGCTCTCCCATTGAGATCTGATTCTCCCCTCCCATCCACACTACCCATCATAATCAAGCCCTAACGTCTCTCACTCTTCTCTTTTGTCTTCTAAAGCAGACCATAGTCCAATAAATAGGGCAATAAGGATTCTCGAGGTAATGCCTGTGAAGTGTTTTGGACACTTAGGGAAAGCGCTGCATCAGTGTTAAATCTGAGATTCTCTTGCAGCAAGGAAAGCAGAAGCAGGTGTCAGGGGCCCAACTTTTAGTACTCTTCTTGGAAAATCTGTTACTTTGAATTCCACAACTGTAGGTCTCTACCCTTTTGGGGGGGTCTTCCTTTGAAAAAATGGCAATGGACTACCTTCAAGTCGATCCCGACTTATGGCGACCCTATGAACAGGGTTTTCCTGGTAAGCGGTATTCAGAGGGGGTTTACCATTGCCTTCCTCTGAGGCTGAGAGGCAGTGACTGGCCCAGGGCCACCCAGTGAGCTTCATGGCTGTGTGGGGATTTGAACCCTGGTCTCCCAGGTCGTAGTCCAACACCTCAACCACTACACCACACTGGCTTCCTTTACTGTCATTTTCAGATTTGTGT
This sequence comes from Rhineura floridana, assembly GCF_030035675.1. Taxonomy (NCBI): domain Eukaryota; kingdom Metazoa; phylum Chordata; class Lepidosauria; order Squamata; family Rhineuridae; genus Rhineura; species Rhineura floridana. Next base: position 15,675,339 of record NC_084481.1, read on the forward strand.
GTAGCAATTACTAATTACACTGAATGTTACCATCATAAACAGTAAATACCTTCAGGAAAGAACAACCTTCAGGGGACAGAGACATTTTCAGTAGAAATGCAAGCAGTAAATGTTGGTGCTGATAAAGCAAAACACTTTGTAATTCTGAATTTATTCATTTTTTAATCACTCGAAGTTAATATCTACTGCTCACCTCCTGCCTACAGGGGCATCACAACTATTCATCCAGCTTCCTTCCTCTCCCCTCCTGCCAGCTTTATCTCCTTTCCTGCCTCTCTTGTCAAATCCCACACAGCTCCCCCCTGTATTAAAATAAATCTTACTGATTAAAGCCGTTTTCTCACTCAAAACTGAGGTTAGACTGTATTTCTAGGTGTACCGTGGGGGATGAGATTGGTCTATAAACTGTAGGAGGAGATGTACTGCCTGCTTGAATAGTCCCCAGCATCTCCAGGTACGGGTTGGGAAAGACTCCCTTCCTGATGTCCTGGAGAACTTCTGCCAGTCAGTGCAGGTAATACAGGCCTAGATGGACCAAAGGTCTAAGGCAGCTTCCTATTTTTACCAATATGCTACTGATAAAGGCTGATGTGCCTTAGGTCAAGGGAATCCAGAGTCTGTGAGTTCAAATCCCCGCTCCTGTCTCCTGGCTGTCAAGGGCCAGCTAAAGATCATCCCACAGTGAGCGTCTCAGGGGTTACGTGCCCTGCCACCTGTGCAGCCGTGGGCAAGCTGCATAGTCCCAAGGAGCACAGTTGCCCCCCAGCTGGCAGTTGGGGACAAGGAAGGGGCTGGCTTCTGCAGCTGTGGCAAGCTGAGCAGGCCCTAACCAGCTGGGGAGGACTAGCCTCCGAGGGAGGCAATAGTAAACCCCCTCTGAATACTGCTTACCATGAAAACCCTATTCATAGGGTAGCCATAAGTCGGGATCAACTTGAAGGCAGGCCATTTCCATTTCAAGAAGTCCGCAGTTCAAATCTTTCCACAGTCACACACTCACAACCTTTGGCAACCCATTCTTCTCTCAGCCCTGGCTTTAAGAGAGGAAGAGGGCAACAATGCTGGCCAAGGACTACTGAGATAATGCAACATTTGAAAACTGTAGGAGTGTATCAGTAAGAGCACTGCAGCAGCAACAACACTACTCAGCATTTATATAGCACTGTAGAGTGCTAAAAATACCCACTGCACTTACATTAAAACCAGCTCTGGTAAGTTTAGCTTCTGTGCAAGTTAAGATAAGCAAGAGAAATCATGTTGCAAAAGAAGAGGTCAACTGCCTTAAGCAATGCAAGAACACAAGAAGATGTGTCTGCTGGGCAGCTTAAAATACAAAGGCAAAATGTTTTAAACTTTTTTTTTTACTGATACCATGTATTTAAGGTGAGCTTCAAAGTGCCAACATTTTCTTAAACGTGACCAAATTTAATTGTTCAATCCTATACATCCTATATATGTCTATTCAGATGTCTCATTGGGTTCATTAAGACTTACTCCCAGGTACATGTTTACAGAATTGCAGCCTGGATCTGTTTCAGCCTAGTAGTTCAAAGAGCAGTTTATGGTAGGAAATTTCTAAGTCTGGTGGTAGCTGATCAACTACTTGTGAATTTTCATTTAGGCACGAAGGGCACTGGAGCTTGCACAGAAGAACTTCCCAACTGATTGGGCCCATTGTTAGTAGAGTTATTTATAATAAGTATTTTTGTAAACATCTGATGGTGCATATTTTTGTCTTTTTGACAAGCTGCACCTGTTCACTTTTTAAAAAATGAAACTTCTTGTAACATTCCCAAGTCTGTCACAGATGTCTAAGGAGAATTTTTAATACAATTTGATCCCCAATTTTATTCTCATTCTGAAAGTCAGGAAAAAAAGTGGGGGAATGTATTGGCCACTACCTACTACAATAAAATTCAGTGTGTCTTGAGACACTTTGTATACTACTTTTTGGCCACTAGTAGCAAGAAGTCTGAGATCAAGACTGGAAGTTCTGATAACAGGAATCCAAATAATGAACTCATTGATGGTTGATATGTTTTTACTCCTTGTGGCCCTCTAGCTGTTAATCTGTGACTAACCTGTGGCCCTCCAGCTGTTGTTGGTCTGCAGCTCCTATGAGTCCAAGCCACTATGGCCAATTGTTGGGGATGGTGGGAGTTGTAGTCCAACAACAGCTGGAGGGCCACAGGTTAGTTCAGCCTTTCCCAACCAGTGTGCCTCCAGATGTTGTTGGACCACAACTTCCAGCTGCCTCAGCCAGCATTGCCAATGGCTGAGGCTGATGGGAGTTGTGGTCCAATAACATTTGGAGGCACACTGGTTGGGAAAGGCTAGGTTAGTTACTCCTGACTTAAAGATTGTACCCCTTCCCATTTTCCTACATGATGAAATATTTAAAAAGAACACAGAGTTATTTCACAATTAGATTAAAGTCAGTTGCATATGTTTGGACTGATGGACAAAGGTTGTATATTTTATTGGTTGATTCATTCTAATAAAATCTCTTTCTTGTCTCTAACATACATGCTTCATCTCCTGTAGAAGCCAAGGGATTGTGTCACCCCTTTTTGTGAGATATTTATAATTTTTACCTTGGCTCATTGCTATTTTTCTTGTGTGATTCTTACACACTCTTCAGTTTTGGTCTGTCTCATCTGCCATCTACAGCAGTTATAGATAAAAACTGGAGCATAATTCACTGAATTTTCAGCATGAAAATGTGTGACTTTTGAATGGTTACCTTTGGCTAGACAACTATCCAACTAGTCATGAGACTGTTTTTTTTTTAGTATATAAATAGCTTTAAGAAACCATAACATAGCTGCTTGTGTGTTCTATATGTTCTGTATAAATGTGCAACCCTCATAATTCCTATATGGATACAGATATATCCTTGCAAAAAGTGAGCACAGGAATAAGAAAGGAGATCAAGTCTGAAACATGATGGCATGGTCTGCAGGTGTTTTTAGAAGGTTGGCAAAATGAATGCCTTAATTGCAGTGAGAGCTGTACTATGTGGTTAAAAAGTCACATGTAATTTCAGTTACCTAGAGCGATACGATGAATCACCAAAAGCAGGCAATCAGTAGCTAGAACTGAAGTTATCAGCTGATATCCAGAATCCCCCCCCCATATCTGTCCTCAGAAACTATGGGTAGGCAAATGCGTGTACTATGTGGTATGACAAAATGCACTCTCTATTCTGGCTGGAACAGTTTACTTGTTTTTATAAATGCAACTGTTTTATCTGTTTTTATAACTGTATGTTATATTGTTGTAACAGGCCCTAGGACCTAATGGTGAAGGGCAGGTAAGAAATCTTGTAAATAAAAGTAAATGAGTAAATATATGTCAGAGGTGGGGAACCTGTGGGACCTCCAGATGTTGTTTGACTCTAACTCCCATCAGCTCCAGTCAACCTGGCCAATGGTCAGGAATGATGGGAGCTGTAGTCCACGAACATCTGGAGAGCCACAGGTTCCCACCCCTGTAATACATGAACAGCTCACTGTGCACAGCAGCCACTAAACAACTGGATTTTTAGGAGTCACAATGCAGCCATTTCTTCCTTTAAATTGACTATGTGCTATATGCAGGACTATTCATATGAAAGCTGCCTTACACCAAGTCAGACCATTGGTCCATCCAGCTCAGTATTGTTTGTTCTGAGTGGCAGTGGCTCTCAAGCAGGAGTCTTTCCTATAATCTACTCTTTGATTTCCCACCCCCTTTAACTGAAGATGCTGGGGATTGAACCTGGGACTTTCTGCCTGCAAAGCACATGCTCAGCCAATGAGCTGTGGCTCTTCCAATTTATACTTTCTGTTTCAAATTCTGCACCAGAATAAATCATGAAACTCTCTCTCCACAGCCATGAGAATGATAAAGTTGTCTTTAAAGAATGAGAACTGAGATCTTCTGGAATCTAATTTATGTGGCAGATTTTACATGGGATTCCATGCAAGAGGAATCACAGAAAAAGAACAGCTGTGTGTGACTGTAGGGCACCATCTAGTATAGAATAGAATAGATATCTTCATTAGTCATGTATATGCTTTACTTTCTCTTTGTTGGCTATATAGAGTTAAAGTCTTTTACCCAACTTCCAGTAGGTACCTGCTCTGCCTTGGAATCCACATGCCTGGAGATGTATCTAATGGAAGCCAGCTGTGAAGGTGGCTGCTAGGGGCAACTAGGCTTGATCTGGATCTGGATTCTGCTTTTCCACTGACTTCAGCAAGAGCTCCACTTACAAAGGGGAGAGAAGATTGGTCCATTCGTGTTATTTTTGCTGGAATGTAAAGGATCAGCAAATGTTCTCAACACGTTACTGGAACTAGTAGCCTCCCTTCCTCACCCACCCCCATTTCAGTATATGAGAAACATCCATAAAACCTCGCTGAAAATAGGACAATCTGTAATTTAATTGCTCTTTAATAGTTTGTTTACTTCGCCATCTGCATTAAATTTGCTTGGAAGGATTTCACAGATGAAGTGCTGGCCATAGTTTGCATGGGATGGAATTTCTTCTTACTGGTGGGGGCAATGTTTCTTCAAATAAGGAACCTATTTCCCCCCTTTATTCTCTATTCCTGTCTTGACAGAAAGGATTTCCTCTGTCAACATCTCACCTTTCCTTTCTTCCTGTCCCTTAAGTAGCTGTTATTATTTTTTGTTTGAGTGGTGCAATGGACTTATTTGCGAATGGTGCCTTGCCTCTGGGTGATCTCACTTGATAAAGACAGAAAGTTGTATTCATGGAAACTCTAATCATTATATCATATCTATCTATCTCTATACATATAGTATTTTTGTAAGACATCACCCAGCTTGTACACTGACAGTACATGGGGTGCAGCATGCCAGTGGGATGCAGTGGGTGAGAGGCAAGGGCTTGAGGAAAGCAAGGATGTGGGGTGAGTGAGGCAGGTGGGTGCAGCGCAAGCGAGGCAGGCTACTGTGCGGCCTAGGTGCAATACATGGTGGCAGTGTTTGTCCAGGGTGATGTGGGGCAGCAGTGTGGGGTGGTAGAGGAATAGGTGAGGCAAACAGGTTGGCAAGGGGAGTAGGGTTGCCTGGCCGGGGGTGCAAGCGGGGGTTGGCAAGCAGAGTGAGCCAGGGGCACAGCCCTCCTAGTTGTATTAATGTAAAATGCTAAAACAGAAATGGGAAACCTGTTGTTCTCCAGATGTTGTTAGACTCCAGTTCCTATCAGCCCCTGCTTGGTCATCCATCCTCTTGAATGATCAAGAGATGGATGTCACTGTAAATTGGCCCGATCAGCATGGTACAAGCAAGATGGAAGGGGCCGTCCCTCCTTTGCTTGACCCATGAGGCTGTGGCGTTGCTAAACAGGAACACTGCAGCACCGGAAGATCTGGGCAAATTGTAAATTGTAAATTTGTAAATTGTAAATTTAATTTTTAGGTCGCCTATCTGGCCAAAGCCACTCTAGGCGACGTACATATCAAATTTCAATAAAATACAATAAAATACAGTAAATACAATAAAATACAATACAGTCAGCAGTAATAAAGCAACAGCATATACAGTACAAAACAACGGGCATTCAGTATGTAATTAGCCCATCCTGGTGGTCCCAAAGGCCTGTCCAAACAGCCAAGTTTTTAAGGCTCGGCGGAAGGTGTCTAGGGAAGGGGCATGCCGAAGATCAGACAGGAGGGAATTCCAGAGAGTGGGGGCCGCCACCGAAAAAGCCCTCTCTCTAGTCCCCACCAATCTAGCTGCTTTTGTTGGTGGGATTGAGAGAAGGCCTTGCGTGGCTGATCTTGTCGGGCGGCATAATTGGTGATGCTGGAGGTGCTCCTTCAGATACACTGGGCCGAGACCGTATAGGGATTTAAAGGTTAACACCAACACCTTGAATTGGGCCCGGAAAACTACTGGAAGCCAGTGTAGATTAAATAATACTGGCGTAATGTGATCACGGTGACGACTGTTTGTAAGTAAACGAGCCGCCGCATTCTGTACCATTTGAAGTTTCCGGACCGTTTTCAAGGGTAACCCCACGTAGAGCGCATTGCAGTAGTCTAATCGAGAGGTGACCAGGGCATGAACTACCAGTGGGAGCTGATGAACAGGGAGGTAGGGTTGCAGCCTATGTATGAGGTGTAATTGGTACCAGGCTGCCCGGCTCACTGCCGAAATCTGAGCCTCCATGGACAGCCTGGAGTCAAGAACAACCCCAAGGCTGAGGACCTGGTCCTTCAGGGGTAATTGTACCCCATTAAACCTCAGGTCAACAGGACCCAACAAAGGTTGCATTGCCTGTCTGTGGAGTCACTACGACCACATCATCCAAGCACCTACCAAAGCTTCCTTGAAGTAGCAGTGGTGGAAGTGGAAGACCCTGGAATACTGTAAATTGCCCCAGATTACCCCTCTAAGCACTGGCTCTGCTTTCCCTGGCTACCTGCCCAAACAGGAAAGAAGAAGCCTGAGAAAAATGAAAGAACTGGATTGGAAGTATAGAGGGTCTTTTCCCAACCTGGTGCCCTCCAAACATTATTGGTCTCCAGACTCCTATCATCCACAGCCAGCATGGCCAATAGTGAGTGATGATGTAAGCCATATTCCAGTGACATCTGGAGGGCATCAGGTTGAGAATGTTTGGGATAGAACAAGGAACTGAAACTTGTGGGCTGAAAGGAGGAAGGAGCAGGAGTCCTCCCCACCCATCAAACCACCCCCCCCCGTTTGCTATTTTGGTATTCTAACATTTCACTGTGGCGCTTAGGGTGGCATTTTAACTGCACATATAAAATAAGTTCAGCCACAGAGTACTTACAGAAATCAGGAATACTTTGTGTGTTTCAAGGCCTCTGAGCTCAGACAAGCCATGTTCTTTTCACCACTGTTACATCACACCACATATTGTTTCTATCACAGATCCTTGACATCATTCCAAGGAAGCAAAATGGCAGGGCTGAGATTAGCACTCCTCAAAGCCAAACACAAGGTTCATTTGGCCACAAAAATGCGCCGAGTTAAAACTTCTCCCTCTGGCAAGGAATCAGAAACAATGTAGTGGTGAGAGCACAAGGCAATAAGCCAATGGCAAAATTATGGCTTTCGCGTCATCATCTAACCTTGGGTCCACTGTGTGAGCTTAAATATCAACAGCCTCTGCCTATGAAAAAAGATCTAAAGCAACTGAGTTCCCCCACTAAGCACACATAGATCATAATGCAATATGTAAGGGAGTACCTTTTACTGGAGCAACTCATAGTGTAGGAATATCAAAGCAGATAGGTACAAAAACAATAACCACCCTAAAAATAAGGACTAAACATGCTACCATCCCACCCACCTGCACTGTACTGTTCTATCAAGAAAGCTTGAACAGAAGACCTGACAAAGGACTCATCCAGGGTGAAAAAATACATTACTTATCTGGACAGGAGGTAAACTGCAAGGCTGATTGAAATTTTCCAATGAAGAGTTGTGTGCATAACTTGAAAGGCGGCACACTCTTATACCAACTAGTAATGCCCCAAATTCCCTGAATAACTAGGCTGAAATGCAGATTTGGGGAGTCAGGATGAAGGAAAGCATCTTGCCCCCCCTCCATGCACTCTCACTGACATCATTGGGGGAACACTGGGGTTTAGAGCCCTTGCCAATTCTTAACAGGCTCATTTTTAAAAAAACAAGTTAATTTGGAGTGTCCCGCAGATGACCTCTTAATTAAAACAATTTAAATGGGCCAGTTATGAATCAGATTCAGGGAAGTCTGCTCATCTCTGTTCACCATCTGTAGTTGATCCTATAAAAATGTAACATTAGTTTCTTTGAATTCCCACCTACTGCTGTAGTGGTGTGCAGTGGTTAGGAATGATGGACTAGAAGTGGGGAGATCCAGGTTCAAATTCCCACTCAATCATGAAACTCCCTGGGTGACTTGAACCTATCAATCTCTCTCAGCCTAACCTACTTCACAGGGTTGTTGTGAGGATAAAAGGGAGGAGAGCCTTCAGTTCTTTGTGGGAAAGACAGGATATATATTTGATAAAGAAAACAAGTAACGAATGTGGATCTACATGGGAACAACTACTGATAAGGAGCTGTTATCCTTGGCCAAACGCAAGCATGCCGAAAGTTGTAATGACAGATCATTCCCCAACAAATTCCTACTTAGATAGGGTCAGATTTCTCACTTGGGGAAATTTAAACATAAGGATAGATAGAATGCAGAGAGAGAAAGGGAGTTGCTTGACACAATTGGTTTCCTCCTAAACTTGCAAACAGCTGTCAGCTTAATTAGCACCTTGGATGGTTAGCCATTGTTCCACCTGTAAAATCAATAGCTTTGAGTCTGGGAAAGGGGAGCAAAAGGGAGGTGAGGAGGAAAGTAGAAGGAAGTGACCTTCTGGTTCTGAAGAGGTTTCAGAGTGGGCCAAATTAACAGCCCGCTTTCAGTCTTGGTTGTCTTCACACCTACATGGTAGTGGAGCTGCTTTGGAGGCTCATACATGACACATACCGTGCCTGTTAACAAGTCTGGACAGCCTTTTATTGCATTGCCTTTCATTTTTTTCAAGACACATTTAAACCTATTTGATACTATTATGTCAGTCGCAATGCGATATTGTTGTTCATATAAGATTTTAGCTGGTAACCAATACTTTGTTTTATATTACAGATAACACGATGGATCCTAAAATCTGTGTTTTGATGCTTAACCAGCTTCATTGTGACATAATTAAATACCTGGCATCTATAGAGCACTTAACGATTTGTGGAAAGCATCTCACATACATTATCTTCTTGTAACCCTTACATCATTCCTGTGAGGTTAGCCAATATTATTATACCCATATTGCAGCAAGGGGGGTACTGAGGCTGAAAGTGAGTAGCTTGCCTAAGGCCACCTGGTAATGCCAGAACTGAACAGAGGACTTCTCCTAAGCCAGCATGTTCCATCAGCTCTAAGCATGTAATATTTACTTGTAGGTTACGCTTGTAACTCACTTTTCCTCCTGGAAGCTTAGAGTGGCATTTGTAGCCTCAGAATTCTGAGGTGAGTCAGGCAGAAACAGACAGTGATTTGCCAAAGGCCGGCTAGCCAACTTTGTAGCTGCGTGGGAACTTGGATTACCATTTCCCATGCCAGGCTAGCTAGCCCTGATTTACTGGGGTTCTGGATGACCAGGAAGCCCTCATCTCCTGGATGCCACTCCAGGTCAGGTGTGCTCCCGCTTCCTTCCTTGTAATGTTTGTTATTAAATAAACTAAAGATCGGGTTTTTAAAAGCTACATCCGAATACAGGGTCTCATATTCAGATTAATCAGCATTATTATAAAACCATGACAAGCAGATTCTTCTCTCTCAATCTCCCGCCCCTCCTTCCCCATTGCTTTAAAGCTGTAATGTGTCTGAGAACCATCAGGGGGCAGCTGTGACCAGAAAAGCAAAATCAGAAGAATTCAGCGCGAGAAGAGAGAGCGAGAGAATAAAAAGGAGGAACTGTTTAAAAAAGGAAGGGACAAAGTTTTTTTAAAAAATGGCACGGGGACAATCTACTGAAAGAGCAGATGGAGAGAGGTAGAGAGAGGCAGAGATAACACAGAGATAAGACACAAGTGAAGAAAATAAACTAAAAAATAAGCAAATTAATAAAAGATAAAATTTAAAAAGCCAATTTAATCAGGTTGAAATACGCAACCATATTAGGAAGGGAATTAAGCACTGCAGAGCTGAGAAGGCGTAAACCTTTCGAACGTTCCTGCGCGAGGGGGGGGATTGGGAGGGCGCCCCATCTTTAGAGTTAATAAAAAAAGCTTTCAGAATCTCAGCAAGCTGACTCAAGAGGCCTGAATATAAAGGTGCCAATATTATTTCTCTCAATAGCAGCAAAAAAGGAGGCAATGGATCTCTTTCTTTTTAAAAAGCCGCTTCGGTATAATCTGAGGCTTTCAAGGTGCACTTCATCCCAACCGCTCTCTTGGTTCCAGCAGGTTAACTCCCATCAGCCGCTTTCATGTTTGCTGGGATCCCCTACTGGGTGGCTACATTAGGCAGAGAAAACCCCTCTGCGGGAGGATTGTAAGCGGATGTTTTACACCGGCGAATGGAATGCATGGGCGGGGATTTCGGGGGGGGAGGGGAGAGAGAAGAGGCCTTGGCCAGGAGACGGATCTTTCAGGAGCTGTCAATTATACTCCGCACCTCAAGGCCCACACCCGGGGGGCGGGGGGAAGAGAACACGACCCAGCCTTGGGGATTTGAAACGCAACTGGATGAGAATCTGAGAAACCTGGATTCTGAGGAAGAGACGCGCTATGTAGTCTGCTGCCACTGACCTCTCTGTCATAAGGAATCTAAATGGATGGTACTTCCCTTCTAGTTCCATCGCTTATTATGCAGCAGCTGGTGTCTCAAAGCTTTATCACCGGGCTCCCCCCGCCGCCGCCTCCTTCTTGCAGAGATTGGAGGAGTCACTCGAGTGAAGTTTTCCTCTTGTGTTCAAAATTCATTACATTCCTCCAAGGATGGGGCCGAAATCAAAGGGCTTGACAGGACTAGTAAATTAGTCCCCAGGTACACAGAGGAGAAGAGAGAGAGAGAGCTGCCCAAACATGTATTAGCCCCAGGTTATTTCATGCACTCCAGCTCTATTTGCCAGGGACAGTTACCTCCCCCACCCACCCCACTTTCTAAGGTTACATTTTATCCCCATTTTTGTCTTTTGGAGATGGTGTGTAAACATTTTGTTGGCATCAGTTACTCAAGTTGTTGTGCAGGATTCATGGTCTTAGATTAAATCTCTGGCCATACCCACATGCCACAAAAAGCTAGAGTTGCTGGCTTATCAGGGTTTACTGTGCACAAGCAGCATGCCTGTGCACACTGCCCAACTGCTCCCACTTTGCTTCTCCCCTGGCACAAGTGGGACAACCAGGAAACCGCAGTTCAGCTTGGCTTCCCAACAAATCAGGATTCTTAGTGTTGATGTCACAGGAAGCCAAGCATAGCTGCAGTTTCTTAGTTTGCTTCTCACACTTGTGCCGGGGGACCAGCAAAGAGGAAGTGATTGGGCAATGTGCACCAGGGTGCTGCTCATTCTTCATAAATCATGGTTAGCCAGCAATCCTTTCTTATCTTGATAGGTTAACACAGCCTCTGGGCCAGGTGGATGCATCTAATCTCTAGTGCACATGCACATAAATGGGTGCATATGAACACTTAAGTGGCCTGCAACGCACAGCCTCCCATTTGACGAACTGCAGTTTCTAAGGCGGAGATTCTTAACCTTTTTTGGGTCATGGACCCCTTTGAGAATCTGATGAAAGCTATGGACTCCCATAATAAATATAATTTATTTTATTGCATTGATTTTTTGTGGCACCCAGTTCACAGACTCTTTGAAGCCCATTCATGGGCCCCCAAGGGGTCCATGGACCACAGGTTAAAAACCCCTGAACTGAGATGCCATATTGTTTAGGCAATTATATTTTTCTAATATATCTGTAACCAGAAGAGCAAACATAATCTTGGCTTTCAAATCAGTGAATAGGCAAAGTAAAGGAATACAGCCATGAGTAATTTGGAAAAGGGGATCACCAATGCATAATATAACCATCCTACTTTCCCCCCAAGGAGCCCAAGGAGATATACATGGTTTTCCCCTAATTTAATTCTCACAGTTATCCTTGGTGGTAGATTACGCTGAGAGATAAGGACTGGGGGGGTGGCTCAGGCCCAGGGGCTGCATGCAGTCCTCCAGCCTCTCCACCGGGCCACCCAGCCTTTCCCAGGCCACACACCCCTATCCTCAGGCAACACCCCTCAATGGCCCTGCTCTGTGCCTTCCTTGAGTATTTGTGCCTGGCTGAAAGGTATCCTAGGACTGTTACAATGCCTCTTGCTTGGACGGAGGACAGAGAGGTTTGGGGGAGAGGGAGTATGTAGAGTCCTCTGGCTTTTACTGCACAAAGGTCCCAGGTTATGGTCTGGTGGCACATGAGACCAGCACCTGCTGAAACTAAGCAGGATCTGGTCTGGTCAGTGCCTGGATGGGAGACCGCCTGGGAACCCTATGTAAGCCGCCTTGGGTTTTTATCGTGAAAAGAAAGGCAGGGTATAAATGTAATAAATAAATAAATAAAACAACTAGGAGTCACACCTGCCACTTCACTCACGTTTGCCTCTGGCCCAGCATCTTGAAAGTGGAAGGCAATTTTAATCTGTAAGCCACGGGGTTAATCTGCGCCTCCACCTCGAAAGGCCCTACACGCCGATCCTGCAGCTTATGACACCGGCCAGGCATAGGTAAATAGCGTGTAGACACTCACACCTTGTCTCCCGCTTGAATGAGGACTCCCTCTTGCCGATGCTGGTTGGCTGCACGTTTGTAATCCGTCTTGGCTGGTTCCAGTTATTCCTGGAGTAGATGTTGCATAGAGTGAAGTTCTTGCAGGAAATCCTTGGTGGCTGGGATGGAGAGGTTGTCCTTTGGGGCAGGGAACGCTCGGGGGTGGTAGCCAAAGTTGGCAAAGAAAGGAGTCTGTTGCGTGTGCGAACGCACAGCATTATTATAGGCAAATTCTGCTAAAGGCAGGTAGTGTCATGAACCTGTAATGGTCATGAGTTATTAAAAATCTAATAGCAATACTTTGGCTCCAGTAAGGGACTCTGGGAGATGGTTACAGTTAGAAAAGACAAGCCTTTGCCAATTTGCAAATTTGAGTTTCACTTCCCAGCTGAAGATGGTTAGAGAAGCCTTAACAAGCTGCACCTGTTTATCTTTGCTGATTAGCAAGTGCCTGGTACCCAAGGTCATCCTTGGCCTGTACAGTTGGAAAACACAGTTGGGAGGGGGGCCTGAAGGCGCGAAAATGTGAGAAACATCGAGAAGAAAGTTACATCAGCCAATTCCTGATTGGTCAATTAATTTTGGACCGTTAGGATCCTTTTCCCTTAAGTATAGGGCTAGAGACCCATAGCCTTTGTTCTCTGTTCTCTGCCTATGCTGACTGGCACCAGAGTTCCAAACCTTTCTGCCTTATGGTTCCAGGGGTTGCTTATGGGAAGGCAACCTATGTCTGGTTCCATTGCTTTATGTTGAACATCCATCTCTCTTAGGAGAGGTGCCACGCAACCAACTACCTCGTGTGTAAGTAGTTAGGTGAGTTAGTTTGTTATTTTCTTGTTGTGTGTATGAATTCTCTTGTAAGAACCTAAACCCCTGTTGGGTGAATGGTCTTAAAGGATTACTTGCTGCTATATGTTATGTGCACTTATATATCTTAATAAAGCTACTTCTATTTAACCTGGTGTGTTCAATTGAGAGAAGGGGTGGTTCTGGATTCAGTAACTTGACCAATCTCAGTCACTAACTACCAAAGAGGGTTAAGAAGTTAAAGGCTTGGGTTTTAAGTGTTAAACCAGAGGTGCCTGGCAAGGAGTGTAACTGTGACTCTTGCCTTTTAGGACCTTGGTTTTATATATCTTTTGGGCTCAGAGATCCCCTGGCTCTGAGTGGACCAGTATACAGGGGTGGTGGCAGCCTACCTTCTACCTTGCAGGGTTGTTGTGAGCGTACACAGCCTTGGCAAGGGTGAAGTAATAGCTTTTTGGTTCCAGTCTCATTTCCCTAAGGGTGGGGGTCTGAGTCTGATGCATGAACCCAGTACCTTGAGGGTCTGGGGGTCATGACAGGTAGGACATCCAATTGTCCTGCTGGTAACCCACGTAACAACGTAAATATTGTTCCAAGATTGCATTCACCCTCTCGGTCTGCCCATCCGTTTGAGGATGATGAGCGGACGACAGTCTTAATTCACTCTGCAGTACCTTCCACAATGCTTGCCAAAAACACGCAGTAAATTGTGTTCCCCGGTCGGAAACCAAGCTGTCTGGCAGTCTGTGCAGCCGGTACACATTTTGAACGTACAACTTGGCGGTGTCTTGAGCGTTTGGGAGCCCAAGCGTATGAAATGAAGTGAGCCGTTTTTGCGAAGGCATCAACTACCACCAAAACTGGTTTTCCTTTGAGAAGGGGGAAGATCTGTAATAAAATCCATGGTAATCATCCACCAGGGTCCTGGTGGAGTAGGAAGGGGTTCCAACAGCCCCGACGGCTTCCCAGTGGCATGTTTGGCCCTCATGCAAGTGGGACAGGAGCGGACGTAATGCTCTACATCCTTCTTCACCTTGGGCCACCAGAACTCCTGGGTGACAGCTTGAATGGTCTTAAAGACCCCGAAGTGGCCTGCTGTGGGGGAGTCATGTCAGTGACGTAGTACTCTGGCTCTCAGTTCTCTGGGGGGCACATAATTAGCCTCCTGATGGCGCAGTATGTCATCCTTCCATGTAAAGTCATTATCTGTTTCGGGCTGTGCGCCCACTCCGGCCCGCTGTCCCTGTGTGAAGGGGTCCTGTTTTTGCACCTCATGCACTTCAGCATCCCAGGAGTCTTGGCAGGCCTCAACCACTCCCCTCTCAGGGGGAATAATGTACTGTAACAGTCTTGGGGTGGGATCCTCCAGATATTCCGGTTTCCGGGACAGGGCGTCAGCCCTCTTATTCTGCGTTTGGGATACATAATGGATTTTGAAATGGAACCATGTGAAGAACTGGGCCCAGCGCACTTGCCGTTGATTGAGTTTGCAGGCGGTGTGTAGACTCTCTAGATTACGATGGTCCATGCACACCTCAGTTTCATGCTGCGCCCCTTCCAGATGGTGTCTCCAGGCTTCAAAAGCATCTCTAATGGCCAACAGCTCCTTTTCCCACACGGTGTAGTTTTGTTCAGAGTTGGTTAACTTTCTGGAAAAGTAGGCACAAGGTTTCAGTCCTCCCCCTTTCTGGGCAGGTTGCAAAAGGACGCCTCCAGTTGCTATCTCTGATGCATCTGTCTCTACCACAAAAGGGAGTGCCGGATCTGCATGTTGTAGAATGGGTTCGGTAGCAAACCTTCGCTTCAGGCTCTCGAGGGCCTCCTGGGCAGCTTCTGTCCAGCGGAAAGGTCCTGAGCCCTTTAGGCAATCCGTGAGCGGCGCAGTCTGCTTGGAGTAATTGGCTATGAACCGATGGTAATAATTGGCAAACCCCAAGAAGCGCTGCAAATCCTTCTTGGTCTTGGGGGGCTGCCACGTGAGTATGCAACGGACCTTCTGTGGGTCCATTTCTACTCCTGCTGGAGAGACCCGATACCCCAGAAAGTCCAAAGTGGTCAGGTCAAACCCACATTTCTCCAGCTTAACGTAAAGGCGGTGTTCCCATAACTTCTGCAACACTGCATGCACATGTGCGTCGTGTTCTTCTGGGGTATCCAAGTAGATCAAGATATCATCCAGGTACACGGTCATAAAGCGGTCCACAAAGTCCCTGAAGATGTCATTCATGAAATTCTGGAAGACTCCAGGGACCCCCGACAATCCAAATGGCATGACTACATACTCATACTGACCGCAACGGGTCTTGAACACAGTCTTCCACTCATCCCCCTCCTTGATCCGCACCAAGTTATAAGCTCCTCTCAAGTCCAGTTTTCTGTAAATTTTGGCGGAATGTAGCTGCTCCAGCATTTCCCTGATGAGCGGCAACGGGTAACTGCTGGGGATTGTGATCTGGTTGAGGGCTCTATAGTCATTACACGGGCGGAGCTCCCCCCTTTTCTTAACAAACAGCAGGGGTGCACCGGCTGGGGACTGTGAAGGGCGAATGAAGCCTTTCTTCAAGTTGGTGTCCAGAAACTCCCTTAGCGCTGCCAACTCTGGTTCGGATAGAGAGTAGATCCGCCCGGCGGGGATGCGCACCCCAGGCATCAAATCAATGGCACAATCATAGGGCCGGTGAGGAGGGAGTTGTTCCGCTTCCTTTTTGTTGAATACGTCCCGAAAGCCCCCATACTTGGCGGGCAAAGTTATCTCCCTTGGGGAAGGCACCCCTGCCAACATCTCTGGCTTCTCCTCGGGCTGGCAGTGTTGATGGCAGTAAGTGGAGGTTAAAAACCACCACAGCTTCATCCCAAAAGATTGTGGGGTTGTGCCGGACCAACCAAGGCATGCCCAGCACCACCAGAAAGCAAGGATGCTACGTAGAACGACAGGTCTTCCTGATGTCCAGGGACCATCACTTCCAAAGCCTCAGTCACTCGGGTTACTTCCCCAGACTTCAGAGGCCAGCCATCTATAGTTTCCACTGCCAACGGCTGACTCAGTTCTCGTGTGGGGATGGCGTGATGTCATGCCAATTCTCAGTCCATGAAACAAGATGCTCCGCTGTCAATCATAGCCTTGGCTGAGAAACTCTTGCCCGAGGGTAGGGTGATGCGAATGGGTAACAGGAAGGCACCTTGGGACGGAAGGGGTCGTGGCAGAGGCTCAGTGTCTGTGGCACCCCCCAACTCTCTAGCCTCTACGAGAGCTGGGATGTGAAGTTTTCCGGCAGCTGGGGTCTCCCGGTCTTGGCTGCACAGTTTCAAGCGAGGTGTCCCGGCTTCCTGCAGTACAGCCACAAGCCTTCCCTCTCCTCCTCCATCAACCGCGGTCTAGCCCCCCCAATCTGCATGGGCTCCTCTCCCGAGAGCATAGGGACGCCCAGGTTGGGTACAGAATGCGTGCAGGGCAGTGGAGCAGTAACATGGGTCCGGGAAGGTTCCATCCGCCGTTCCAACTTCCTCCCTTCCAGACAACTGTCTATCTGCAGACTCAGTTGAATCAAACCCCTCAGGGTGTGGAGTGCACCAGTTTGTCCAAAACTTCTGAACTCAGTCCATTTCTGTAAAAGTACATCAAGGTGGGGTCGTTGTACCCTGTTTCTTGCGACAAGACATGAAAAGCATTGGTGTACGCTCCCACGGACCCCTTTCCCTGTCTCAGGGTCTCTAGTTGGCGGGCTGCCATTTCCTTCCTCTGGGGGTCTCGGAACATTTCCCCCATTGCGTTCTTAAAGGCATCAAACTGTTGCAATATCTGGTCATTGCGAATCAGATACGGGGTGGCCCATTTGGCCGCTTCACCTTCCAGTAAACTGATGATGAATGCCACCTGCACATCATCGGTCGGGAACTCAGCTCTGCGCACCTGAATGTACAACTCACATTGGGCTAGAAACGTCGCAAACTGTTCACTCTGGCCCCCGTATTGAACGGGGAGCCTCACCAGAGATTTGACAGGGGCTGCCGCCGCCCCGGGCGGCACAGCCTGGACTTGGGCAATCAAGGCTCAGAGATTCTGGTTATCCACTTGCATGGCTTGCGTTGTGGTTCCGAGGTTCTGGTTCTTGGTTTGCAGGGCTTGCATAGTCGCTCAGAGGTTCTGGATCTCGGTATACAAGGTTTCCATGGTTATGGGTATTCCCCCTCTTGCTCCATCCAGGTCCATGTCATCTGCCATGGAAACAGATTCGAGTAGGGATGGTGGCTGAGTCAAACTGTCCTGTCCAGAGCTGGAACTACGAGGCTGAGACACGGGTGCAATTAAATATTTTATTAAAGTAATGGATACATCAAAGGCATTGCGCTTCATAGAAAAACCTGCACTAACTCACTAAAATCCCTAACTACACTCTAGACATGCTCTGCGGTGTATGAAGGAAGTTGACTCAGCAGCTCCCCACTGTGAGCGGCAAGCTTAAGTAGGGAACGTCTTCGATCGTAATCTCTGACTCCTTTGCAAGTCCTGTCTCTGCCAGTCCGTTTCTCATGGCGGCGGGGGCGTGTCTCTAACGGCTCATCGGAAGACACCTGCTCCTGAGTAACGGGCTTGAGGTCAGGGGGCTGCATCATGCTGGTGGCATCCTGGGAACTGCTTGGTAAGGGAGGAGTTGGCACTTTTGCCGGAGCCTCCCCCAACAGGTCTTCAGCAGCAACTGAGGGCGGCGCGCTCTCCTCCTCGGAGATTGCGCCATCCGTGGGAACTGGCTGGAATTCAGGCTCGCTTCCTCCCCCAAGGTCCCACACGGACTCAACAACTCCCAAGTCTTCTGCGTCTTCTGGCAGTGGAGGCGCCTGAAACTCATGCCTCCCCCCTTGCTGTCCCTTCTGGGAGAGCTGAGGCTCAACAACCGTAGAGGGGAGGGTGGGGAATCTGGGCTAAACAACAGTGCATTCTCATCCCTGAGACGTCTTTGAGCCTAAATTCCCCCTTCTCCATTGTCTTGGCAGGAAAAGGAGGGCTCTATCCAATAGGAGCCATGTATCCTGTTTTGCAGAGGACTATTCCTCTATTTGAAGAGCTACCCAGTCCAAACAGGGACCTTGAAATGGCCCATCAACAGTTAGCACCTGGATGGCAGAATGAGCACACACACGAGTAATCTTTACTGTCTTCCCCATTATGGTGAGATGTATTTTTATTTAAAGTATAGTAATTATTTCAAAAATTGGCACCTATACATATAAATTTAGTTGTGCAAATATTACGCAGATCAGTGTGCTTTTGTTTTTGGTGATGGATTACTGGCCTCCCTACTTCATCAAGGCAACCCTTGTAGGGAGATAATTCCTCTGCAGTGTCCCCCGCTCTCCCCAGGGAATTGCACAGGGTCCTCAAGCACTTCCATCCCCGATTCTTTAAAATACTCTGGTTTTTGTTTTGTTTTGTGTTTTAATACTGAATATACTTAAGGGCAGACAGCCAAGAAATTACACCCGAGTGGAAAAGGGTGGATGCCTTCACCAACACTTTCTATTGATACCCTGGAGGTGCAAAGCAGAGACATTGATAAATTTTGGTCTGAATGATGATGTGGATCACAGCAGCACACTTACCAAGATTTGAAAGGGGAAAATAGGCCATAGTAGAACACAGTTTTCCCAGTATGTGAGAGAAACATTCCACATGTTAATGTTAGGAACACAGGAAGCTACCTTATACCAAGTCAGACCAATGATCTATACTGACTGGCAGTGGCTCTCCAGAGTTTCAGACAGGGGTCTTTCCTAGCTCCACCTGGAGATGCCAGGGATTGGACTGGGGACCTTCTGCATGTAAAGCGGATGTTCTACCACTGAGCTATGGCCCACTGGTCATTTCTTTTGGGGTTTTGAATGTTAATACCACACCTCTGTCTCCATGGTTGTCAAATTCTTACACTTAGATGTTTCCAACTCAAGTATATATCCTGATCAACTTGAGGGAAAGGGGTGGTGGAATCTGTTTGTATGGCAAAAATGCATACACTTCCAGCCCCTGGATCAACACAAAACCTTGTCATGCCATCCTAGATTTAAGGCACAAACTAGGCAAAGTTTTAGAGTCTCACTCATTCAAGCCATTGCTTAATTCCCCATTTGGAATCAGGTAGACTCCAAAAGGAATAACGTTAAATAAGCACATCCATTTTCCTACATCAAATATTGGAGTGAATGTGTGGCTTTTGTAGTTTTCCTACATCAAATATTGGAGTGAATGTGTGGCTTTTGTAGTTTTGATTTTGCCAGCTGAATATGACTTGGCTCACTTGCATGAATAACCACAAGCTATTGCACTATATGAGAAACACCTCTTGACATGCACTGGCTCTTTGCTTGTGTCTAAGCTTAATTTCAACATCAGAAAATGGAGGCTTTCAGATTTTGCAGTTTGTGGAAAACAGCCAGGGGGAGAAGACTGAAATAAGTCCCCCTCTATCTTTCACCTCATGAAATGAAAATCAGCGAAGGGAGTGAGCAAACAGAGTCCAACTAACCTGCACCGCCCACCACGGCTGCCAGCTTCTCCATCCAGCCCAGCCGGCTAGCGAGGCCAAGACGTCTGGATAATCCTTGCCGCCGCCGCCGGGCTCTCTCCAAGCCGGAGGAGGAAGAGGAGGCCGGCGGTTGCTCCGCCGTCTCCACCTCACTGTTCTCCTCCTGGCTGTGGAACCCCAATCAGCCTACAGCACCCACCATACGGTCGCCGGCCTCTTCGTCCATCTTAGCCTGCCAACGAGAGAGAACTTTTGCCGCTGCTGCTGCCAGGCCCTCATCAAGCCAGAGGAGGAGGAGGAGAAGGAGAAGATCGGCGGCAGATCCACACTGCAGCCGCCCGTGGCACTGGCCTTAATCCCAGTGGGTTTACTCTGTGCGGAGCAGCATCGCCTCCCTTTTGTTGGAGGGCCTTCTGAAGGGACCTGGCGGCGCTGCCATTCAACCCCGCCACTTTTTGGGAGGGCAGTTTAACGGCGGCGGAAGCTAACATTGGGGCATGTGCTACTCACAGGGGAGTGAGGGGGAAAGGGTGGGAGGCCAATGTATACCGAGGCTGAGCGGCAGACGCTGGTGGGGAGCTAGGGGCAGGTCATGTCAGGTAAGAGGAATCAGAGAGAGATGCGTAATATCTGTCCCTCGTTCCAGACCTGCCCGGAACCAACAGATAGCTGGGGGATGCTTGACTCCATACTCCGGCCTTCGAGTGCTGCTGTGCAATGCCAGGTCTGTCGCCCAAAAAACATCCCTCATCCATGATATGATACTGGATGAGGGCGCAGACCTAGCACGTATTACGGAAACCTGGCTGGATGAAGCTTCCGCTCCTATTCTGGCTGCCATGTGCCCAGCTGGGCTTTCGTATGCACAGCAGCCGAGGGTCGGTAGTCGGGGAGTGGCAGTTATTTATCGAAGGTCCTTGGTTCTCACCAGACCCCCACTCTGTGAGACCAAGGTGGCCGATTGCATGTACTGGAGGTTGGGACCAAAGGGCAGTTTAGGGATTCTGCTCGTGTACCGTCCACCCCGCTGCACGACGGACTCTCTGGCCGAGGTGCTGGGGGTGGTCTCGGATGTACGGATGCAGTCCCCAAACCTTTTGGTATTGGGGGACTTCAACGTGCATTCGGAGACCAGTCTCACTGGAGCAGCTCGGGACTTCTTGGAAACCATGGCTTCCTGGGAGCTGCACCTTATTTCAATGGGTCCCACCCATGTAGCCGGTCATGCACTCGACCTTATGTTTGTCTCGGGAGAAGAGGGGAGTGGTCTGAAAATTGGGGATACATCCATCATCCCCTTGTCATGGTCAGAACACTACCTGGTGAGGATGGACCTTTTGTTGCCGCAAACCCTCTGTGGGGTTGAAGGGCCCATTAAGATGGTCCGCTGCAGGCGTCTGATGGATCCTGATGGATTCCTGAATGCGCTTGGGGATACTTTGGAGCAAGCACACAGCCACTCGGCTGAAGCCCTGGTGGAGGGGTGGAATGCTGCGATCACCGGGGCACTAAACCAAGTGGCTCCAAAACGCCCTCTCCCCCTGAATAGAACTCAGATGGCACCGTGGTTTACCCCACGGTTGCGAACTCTGAGGCGGGAGGTGAGACGGCTAGAGCGCCGGTGGCGAAAGTCTCGCTCTGAGGATGATCGAACACTGGTTAGAGCTGTTGTTGCAGCCTATCATGTGGCAATAAGGGCAACAAAAAAGGATTTTTATGCTGCCTCTATTGCATCTGCAGAGTGCTGTCTCAGGAGACTATTCCAAGTGGTCCAGAGCCTGGTCGGTCCAGTTGCTCAGGAACCGATGGAACATGATAAGGTCTCCTGTGACGAGTTTGCTAAACGCTTTGCGGATAAAATCGATCGTATTAAAAGCGATATTCCGTACACTGTGGATACAGGGAGTGAGCCAGAGGTGATCTGTGTTGCGTCGGTGGCATGGGATCGGTTCTAGCTTCTTCCTTCTGATGAAGTGGGCAAGGTGCTTTCAACTCTAAAGCTGACCACCTGCCTACTTGAACCTTGCCCTTCGTGGCTCATTATGAGCTGCAAAGATAGACTGGGAGAGAGGATCAAGCTGATGGTAAATGCATCGCTTGAAGAGGGAGTAATGCCATCTGCGCTCAAGGAGGCGACAATAAAACCAATCTTAAAAAAGCCCTCCTTGAACCCTCAAGATTTGAACAACTTTCGCCCAGTCTCAAATGTGCCATTCTTAGGCAAGGCAGTTGAGCGGGTGGTGGCTAAACAGCTGCAAGCACACTTGGAAGAAGCGGATTATCTGGATCCATTTCAGTCAGGCTTCAGACCGGGACATGGGACTGAAACAGCCTTGGTCGCCTTGGTAGATGATATGAGAAGGGCATGGTATAGAGGTGAATGCACCTTCCTTGTCCTCCTCGATCTCTCAGCGGCTTTTGATACCGTTGACCACGCTATCCTCTTGGACCGCCTGCAGAGGTTAGGTATTGGGGGCACTGTATTGCAGTGGTTCCATTCCTTCCTCTCTGGGAGATACCAAAGAGTAGCACTGGAGGAGGAGGTTTCAGATCCCTGGCCCCTCATTTGTGGGGTGCCACAGGGTTCTATCCTTTCTCCAATGCTTTTTAACATCTATATAAAGCCGCTGGGAGCAATCGTCAGATTTGGGCTGCAGTGTCATCAGTATGCGGATGACACGCAGCTCTATCTCTCATTTAAATCTTCACCAAGGTTGGCTGTGGAAACCATGTCCAAGTGTCTGGAGTCGGTGAGTGGCTGGATGGGAAGGAATAAGCTGAAGCTGAATCCTGACAAAACCGAAGTGCTGTTTGTGGGAAACAAGGGAAGGCTGGGAGATATAGACCTGGTGCTTAACGGGGTACGACTGCCCCTGAAAGACCAGGTCCGTAGCCTGGGGGTCATTCTTGACTCCCAGCTGTCCATGGAGGCTCAAGTGTCGGCTGTGACCCGGGCAGCTCTGTATCAACTTCATCTGATACGGAGGCTACGCCCCTACCTTCCCAATCATCTGCTCCCACCGGTGGTGCATGCCCTGATCACCACTCGCCTAGAGTACTGTAATGCGCTCTATGTGGGGTTACCCTTGAAAATCGTTTGGAAGTTACAGCTGGTACAGAATGCAGCGGCACTTCTGATTGCAGGCAGCCGCCGTAGAGATCACATCACTCCTGTGCTGAAGGAGTTGCACTGGTTACCGGTTGTGTACCAAGCCCAATTCAAGGTGTTGGTCTTAACCTTTAAAACCCTATACGGTTGTGGCCCAGCTTATCTGAAGGAGCACCTCCAGCATTGACAGCTCAACAAGATCAGCCTCAGAAGACCTTCTCTGGATCCCACCAGTCAAAACAGCTAGATTGGTGAGGACTCGAGAGAGGGCCTTCTCAATAATAGCCCCCACCCTATGGAATTTTCTCCCAAATAATCTACGCCATGCCCCGTCTATAATGAGCTTCCGCCGGACCCTGAAGACCTGGTTTTTTAGGCAGGCTTTTGGGACGGATTAGTTTTTACTGTTTTTTAAATTTTTAACTGTTTATGTACTGTTTTATCTTGTACGTCGCCCAGAGTGGCTGGACAACTAGCCAGATGGGTGACTAACAAATTTAATAATAAATAATAAAAAAATAGGATTGCATAAGTTGATGTGTGAAGGGATGACCAGCGAGCAGTTTTTGGGTGGAAGAGGGAAGAAGTTGGAGTATCTAGTTTTCCCATATTGATTTCCATGGCCTAAAGGCAGCTTAAAAATGTAAATGCACTGCCTTCAAGTCAATTCTGACTTATGGCGACCCTATGAACAGGGTTTTCATGAGGCTGAGAGGCAGTGACTGGCCCAAGGTCACCCAGTGAGCTAAGATTTATCTTTGTGAATCACTACACTTTTAATAATAAAGGAATTTTCAGAGCATCAGTCATTGGTTGCCAGTACAGATGCTGTTACCGGGTCATTGACCAGCTGAATATTACTGTTTAACCCATTAGTATTTTCATTAAAAAATATCACTCAGAATAACTCAGCTTCTTCTTAGGGCAAAAGAAACATGCAATCTGTCTCTGCAATTACAGTTGCTAAGGAATTGGAATGGAAGCTGCTGTAACTCATTACGGCTACTAATTGGACACTCATCTGACAAGTACCTTATTGCTTTGCTAGGGAAAAAAGACAATTAGAGACAAAACAAAATTAAAAATCTCTTTATGGCTGTAGGTTCAATCAGATTGTTGGGGTTTTTTGCATAGCTACATACTTGTACATTAAGAAGCAACAGCTAATCAAATCTTGTTTAGCTTTTTTGTCTTGGATGCTTGAATCCTTCATGCAACCCCCCCATAGTGTCACAGCATGAGAGATAAAGCAACAGTGAGGTTCAAAGGTGCTGATTGCCATCAAAGGACCATTGACTCATCAGGAATTGCTGGTTCCCAACACATGTGAAAACCAGTCTAGAAAACCTTTGAAGAGTTTTCAAAACAAGTATGTACCTTTATTTTTCTTGGCTTAAGGTACCATCCCCTTACTATAAAAATTAAAAGACTTGTTTTTTTCTGCCATAATTCACCAAATATCCCACACCAGAGTTACCAGTAATCAATTTTAGTTCTATGGCACGTATCCCTGGCTGTGTGAAACACACAAACAGCTGTCATTCCAATGGATATTAATTTATATTGTTTTTCATTCTAACCCTTGGTGCACCAGCATACAAAGGGAACGGGGTGGCAGTGTGAGCTTTGCATAAAGACATCTGCTTAAAAGGCGCACAGTAGCTGTAATGGAAAAACTGCACCTGGACTTCCGCTTAATTTTTTTTAAAAATGCTGTAAGTGTGTTGCTTCTTGGCTCTGGGCTTTGCAACCCACCTCAGCTTTCAGTCCTTCTATACTGCTGCTGCCCCTCTCTCTTTCTTTTTGATCAGCCAGAAGGAAATTAAGTTCCAGAATGTGTTCTGGTGCCACGTGTAAATGAAAGCCAGGATTTTAGTGCCATGTGGATTTGATTCAAAACAAACCGATAAAAAAGAGGGGGGGAGGGAAAGGAGGGGGGAAAGCTGGTTATCTGGAAATCAGCCGTGTCCATCTGACATAAAAAGGCTTTCCAATAAATAAGCTCTTGAATATTCCCATGGTGGTGGTGATGACCAGATCAGTAGCCTGACCAGCTGTTTTGCATTTCAGGAAAAAAAGTATTTCTTTTTGTATCCCACACACACCTCCCTTTCCTTGGGTTTAGGATGTACATATTTTCATGGGCAGAATTAAAATCTCATTGCCTGTCAACCTACAGCAGGAAATAGGGAGGAAAACATAACAGCACCTGATCATTGGGCTTGTATGAGGACTTGCTCTGGGCCACTGGCTTCAAGTGGGGAACAGGGAGACTGCAGATTCCACTGCTGCTGGAATCCCTTTGATCTCCAGAGATTCGGATTAGGAGGCTCAGGATGTGTGCACAAAGCTTCTTCCGATTCTGCACTCCAGTAGATTCTTTTGGTACCCCAACAAGGGAACCATTAATGTGGTATGGAAAGAAGAGAGAAGACAAAGAGAAGACAAATCCTGGACCAGGTTAATTTCCTTGGTGCATTTGTAACAGGCAGTTGTGTCATCAGGGCAGGACTTTGGGGCATACATCTAGGACCCTCACTCAGTAAAAAGAGCAGGAGGGCCCTCAAACGTACCACATTTTGTAATAACCAAAATAATTTACACTGTCATCTAAACAGGTGGCCTCTCATAAGACAATTAAGACTTTAAAAACCACCTATTGGCACCACCGATAGGGATTAATTAACTGGAGGGCCCAGGGCCTAAGTACCATCTGTGCCCCACTTGCCAACCCCAAAAGCAAAATGTTTTTGTGGAGCAAGATGAGACTAGATGCTGGCAGTCAATTTAGGGTGGAAATGGGGGCAGGCTGGCTTGCTACCTTCAATCTGCTCCTCTAGTTCAACATCACTGGTAGGCATGGCTGACCACTGCCAGCCCAGGGATCACATGAAACTCCTCCTCCTTGCAGCTCTCTTCTGCATTGCACTGAGTGGAGTTGACCATTCTCCTCTGTTGGCCATAGTGACTATAAGAGCTGCTTCACATCCATGTGCCACGGTGGCAATGGTGATCCTCCTTTCTCGTTGGTCCCTGCCAGTGGAGTTGCCCAGGGTGCAGAACAGGGTGGTGGGATGCTTTCTGACAGCCCCACTGGTGAAACAACTCAGCAGAGCCCATAGGACAAAATTCAATGCTTCTGCTGCCACTACCGCCACTATGCAGCTCAGACTGGGAATTGGGGCTGAGGGGCAGCACTCAAGGAGTTCCTTCATTCACGATCAGCAGCATTAAATGTTGCAATCCCGGCAACAATACATGTAGCAGCCAGTGGCTGCGTTCTCTTGATGCTCTTCTCAGAGACAGGAGAAGGGTGATGGATCCTGATTTGGGGAGGAGGGTTGTTTTCAAAGACCATTCATTACTAAATAGGTAATCAGCCCAGCCTCACGCATGAATAGTCAGCTCCCTCTAAACCAGGCCGGGGGTCCAAATGCAGCCATGCATGCCCCCTCCCCCCAGGTCATACCCCTCACTGTTCTTGCCTCACACCCAGCCTCTCGCTTGAGAGATGTGTGAGGGTGTGTAGAAAATAGCCTACTGTACAAAGGTCAAATGTTCATTTGTTGCTGCATCCATTTTTCACTCTGACTGAGCTCACCACCAGCATGTGGCCCCTGGAAGATTGCTCAGCAGGGAAAGTGGCCCTTTGGCTTAAAAAGGTTCCCTGCCCCAATCTGCCCTGAGCCAGAAGATGGAGGCACCACGGGAATGGAGGGAGTTTAGGGGAAAATGAATCTCACCTCAGTTTTTTTCAGTTGTTCTTTCTGTGTGCTTGGCTTAAAAGGAAAATTCTGAACAAAAATCCTGCATCGTGATCTGGGCATTTTAATCCTGAAAGAGAGACACACTGTTAATACCGGGGGGGGGGGGCTGGCTTTGGGATTTGTGTTTGTAACCCAATCTTATCTGTACAAATTTACTTGGAAGGAATCCTTTCCTGAGCTCAGTGGGGCTTACTTCCAAGACACTGTGTGTAGGCATGGAGCCCTAACTCTTATGACAAATTGTCACCTTAGTAGCAAAGGTGAGAAAGAGGTAGAGGAGGAGCCCCATGGTGAGAAAGGGCTGATAATAAGAGGGTGGACAGTAGTGATGAGGACAACTGAGAGCCCACACAAACCTAGCGCTAGCTTTACCTGTCTTCAGAATGGCCCTATCTACTCTTTAGTTTTCCTGTTCTGTATCAAACCCGTCTCTGGCTGAAGGTTTGCCAGCAACCTATGGATTGGCTCTTGTACACAGAGGTCCCACAAGGAGAGGCCAGAGTGAATAATAAATGATAGCACAGCTGGGAGCTGCTTAGGTAAGCTACAGATTTATTAATTGCAAGGGGCCTGGGTCAAAGTGTGCAGTCTTTGCAGAGAAATGCTTCCAGGCATCCCAAGTGCAGCCTCCCCTGCACTGACCCACCTACCTTCTGTCTTGTGTTTTCATTCCTAATTTCCCAACCCACATTTTACTCATATGGGATTGAGGGGAGGGGACCATCTGCAGGGGAAATGGGGGGCAGGAGAGGGCATAACTTCCCCCCTTCCACCAATTCTCCTCTGCACATGTCTCCCCCAGGGCAATTTGGGAGCCAGCATGTTGTGGTTAGTGTTGCTGGACTTGGACTGGGGAGAGACTCAGGTTCAAATCCCCACTTAGTCACAAAGCTCACAGGGTGACTTGAGCCAGTCATCATATCTCAGCCTAACCTACCTTACAAGAATAAAAAGAGAAGACCCTCATGAGCTCCTTGGAGGAAAGGCAGGATTTAAATCTAATTATTAAAGTGTTTTTTTAAAGTCTTTAACCTAGCCAGGCTCTGGAAGCAAAATCAACTCCAGCTTTTCTCTTTTGTTTGTGTGTGTGTGTGTGGGGGGGGATGACTGGGGAGGGAAGAATAAATAGATGGAGGATTTGAGAACAAGCATCTCCTGAGGCAGCATGTAGTTCTGCCCTGATGATTTCTTGCATGTTTACTTTGTTTTGTCAGTTTATTCCAATGGTAGGATTTGGGTTGCTTTAAAAAAAGAATTTTGCCTCAGGCTTGCGAAAGTAGGTGTGACACCAAAGGGCCTTATACCTCCCCTTTCCAGCCTAGGCCTCACCTCTGTTAATGATTGCTCCAATTAGTGACAGCGTACAGCAGAGGCCCGTTGGTATACAAGCGCTAAGATCCTCGGAGGAATAGTTCAAAATGGCCTGCTGGCAGGGGAATGTCGACAGACCACGATGGGGTAATGGGGGTGGGGAGATGGGATCCCTCCTGTGTTGTTTTTGTGTGGGGGCAGGAAGGAGGCGGGAGGGTTGTAATAGAGAGGGAAGCAACAAATCAGAAAGAAAACACCAGCCTGTGTCTACTATGAACAGATGACTGGAGCCCTCTCGGAGGTGGAAGACACCCTCCCCGCATTCCCCGCTCCGCTTTCCCCCTGCCGCCAATCTGGTACCAAATTAGAATCAAACTTGGCCCTAGCACGTTAAAGTCTCCCTGTTTGAGATTATTACGGTAAAGGGATAATGAGTGGATGAAAGGGGCCTCTTTAGCTGAGCTTGTTTTCAAGGAGACATAAGACGAATTAACTTCAGAAGCAGGGAGAGCATTTTGCAATGCCCTGTTCACGGGGGCTGAGAACAGAGGGCACCCGGCTGGTGTTTGCCTGCCGTAGTGTATTAGAGGGGGACTCCACGGGGGCCGCAAGGAAGGAAGGAAGTTCACAGGGAAGCTTCATTGCCAGCTGCTGTGAAGCCAAGAGCTTCATCGGTGGGAGATTTCAAAAGGGGAGGTGAAGTGGGGGTGAGGACCGGGACAGAGAAAGTGCGGCCCTGTTGGGTAACCACATTCTTCTCAAATTTGCAGAAATGTGAAGCGGTTGTCGGCATATCAATAATATAATGGCTGATCAAAGTGTCTGTGAATCAGCGCCCTTTCTCATTCCAGCTTGCAGCCAGCGGTCTCTTCCCATTCAGGAGGTCCTCAGGCTGTGTACACTGGTTCCTCTCTTCCCCCCAGGCCTTTAGCTTGAAGCCTTCTTCAAAAGGGCTCCATTTTCCAGGCAATTCCTGCTTTATTTTATTTATTTGTTGTTATGTGCCTCCAAGTCGACTATGACTTATGGCGACCCTATGAATCAGTGACCTCCAAGAGCATCTGTCATGAACCACCCTGTTCAGATCTTGTAAATTCAGGTCTGTGGCTTCCTTTATGAAATCAATCCATCTCTTGTTTGGCCTTCCTCTTTTTCTACTTCCTTCTGTTTTCCCCAGCATTATTATCTTTCCTAATGAATCATGTCTTCTCATGATGTGTCCAAAGTATGATAACCTTAGTTTCATCATTTTAGCTTCTAGTGATAGTTCTGGTTTCATTTGTTCTAACACCCAATTATTTGTCTTTTTTGCAGTCCATTGTATCCGCAAAGCTCTTCTCCAACACCAGATTTCAAAGGAGTTGATTTTTCTCTTACCAGCATTTTGCACTGTCCAACTTTATTTATTTATTATTTGATTTATATACTGCCGTTCCTCCCAGCAGGAGCCCAGGGCGGCAAACAAAAGTGCGAAAAACACATCAAAATATCATAAAAACAGACCTTAAAATACAGTAAAACAAAACAACTTTAAAAACCTTTTTTTAAAAGCTTTAAAAACATCTTTTAAAAAGGATTAAGAAACATATTGTTTTTAAAAAAACATATTAAAAGCAATTCCAACACAGAGGCAGACTGGGATAGGTCAAAAGACTTGTTCAAAGAGGAAAGTCTTCAAAAGGCAGCAAAAAGATAACAGATGGCGCCTGCCTAATATTTAATATTTAATCTTGAAATGCCTGAGTGGGATCTTGAGTCCCTAGGCTTTGTTTAATCTTATAGGGGAACAGAACGGAACCCCGCCCCACAATATAATGGGGGATATTGTTGTGTACCACCCCAATCTCCAATCGGTGATAGATCTCCAGGGTTTGCTTTCATTGGAAAGAAGGCCAGCAGAGGCTGTGGTGTCTTTATGAAATATTGTTTATTTATTTACACACATTCCAACCTGAACTTAAGATGGAGGGGTTCAAAGTATCAGCAGTACAATAGATCTTGCATTTTCCATCAGGCTTACAGGAGGCACCCTAAAGCCATGGTGCACAGAGCCAGCCTCTCTGTCTATCTCTAGCTCCCAGCCTTTCCTCAGACTCAACTAAAAACAAGGCTCTCCTAGGCAGGGCCAGCCCCAGGCATGCCGGGGCCCTTGGGCACCAGCCTACCCTGGCACATGCACGCATGCCCCACCTACCTACCTACCTACTAGGCAGGCAGAGGAGCAGAAGGTCGGGTGAGCAAGCAGGTAGGTGGGTGAGTGGGTGGGCGGGGGTGGGCCAGCAAGTTGGTTGGCAGCTCCCTCCCTGCAATCCATGGCAGGAAGCCTGCCACGAAGGGGAGCATTACTCCCCCAACATAACGAGGGGCCCTTGGGCGGGCGGGCGGCTGGGGGAAGGATGAGCAGGGGGGCAGCTCCCTCCCTGCGATCCTTCCTCACAACAATGAGGGGCCCTTGGGACAGTGAGCGAGGGAGCTGGCAGGGGCAGAGGGCAAGCGAGCGGCGTGGGTGGGACAGCGGGCGAATGAAGGAGCTGGCAGGGGCAGAGGGCAAGCGAGCGGCGTGGGTGGGACAGCGGGCGAATGAAGGAGCTGGCAGGGGCAGAGGGGGGGAGAGGGGGAGCGAGGGAGCCGGCAGGTGCAGAGGGTGAGTGAGGGAGTGAGCAGAGCAGGGGGTGGAGGGCTGGCCCGGGGTAGAGCGGACGTGGGCAAGCA
Source organism: Rhineura floridana (assembly GCF_030035675.1). NCBI lineage: Eukaryota > Metazoa > Chordata > Lepidosauria > Squamata > Rhineuridae > Rhineura > Rhineura floridana. Next base: position 15,705,901 of record NC_084481.1, read on the forward strand.
GGCGGGCAGCTCCCTCTTTGTGATCCGCGGCAGGAAGCCTGCTGCAGAAGGGGAGTGCTGCTCCCCCACCACAACGAGGGGCCCTTCAGGGGGCCCTGTGTGCTGCAGGGCCCTCAGCCGGGGCCCCACCTGGCCACCCTTTGGAGTTGGCCCTGCTCCTAGGCTCCAAGAGGGGGAGGCTCTCCTGAAGAGTTTCAACAACAATAGGATCTCTTTGGCCCATTCACCAGTTAATGGGTGCTTGACAGACCCATTAACCCACCTGGCCATTCTATTCGATTAACAAAAGAGACTCATCTGACCAGGAGCAGGTTTCTCTGCTGCAGAGCCCACCTCCAAGTACAGGGTTCCAAATCAGAGGCTGGAAGGGGCACTCATAGAAATCATCCATCCCAAACCTATAACAATATATTCAGCAACACTATACTTTAAAGCACATTTTCCCCCTCAAAGAATTCTTGGGCACTCTAGTTTACGGCTTGCTGGGAGTCATAACTGTGAGGAGTAAACTACAGTGCCCAAAATTCTTTGGGGGAAGCTGTGTGCTTTAAGTATCTAGCCTGTATGCTAATTAAGACTTACTCCAACCTGTAGCTGTTTTGCAGGTGAGGTTCAGTTGAACACCGGAAAATTTGGGTTGCACCATTAAAGTAGTTTTGGTATTCTTGTGCAACAAACCTGCTTCGAGAAAGAAAACAAAAACCCGGACTTTCTGCAGTAATGAAAGTGTACAAGAAAGTGTGGGCTAACAGCTGACGTGATGTGGTATAGCCTCCCCTCCAACAAATCAGAATTAATGTTCAATAAGCAGTTGATGTTCTATTACCTTTCCACAAACGATGTGCAAACAAACTAGGATGAATGCCAAATGAAAAGTTAGTCTGAAAGTGATCTGTGTTTACCTGTTGAGGGAAGGAAAAGTGATCTGTGTTTACTTGTTGGGGGAGGAGCTTGTGCGTGTGTAATAACCATTCCTTGCTGTCAGGGTCTGATTCTCCCTTCCATTTTTCTCTTCCTCATCAACTTGTTCTTGATTGGCCAGTGTAGTTTGTTTCAGTCTAGAGATGATCTCAGCAGAGTGCAACTGGCTGGAAAAGTAAAAGCTATAAAGCAGAAATCTGTGAATGTCAGTCCTATTGCTAGTTTTTTTTATTTTGGTATCAGTGTGCTATATGTTTTTACTTACAGATGTGGTATGTACTGCACAAATGCTTGTTAAAATCAGAAGTTGTTGTGATGTGAAGTCACACTTGTTCCACATGATATAGTGTGTACCTTTTGATGATAATCCTTGGGATCTTTTCAGATGTTGTTTTGAAGACTCTCCTGTTTTCTTTTGTGTCTTGTCCTAAAAGGCAGCACAGGTGAATAGATAGGTCCATATAGGCTTAGCAATGCAACACTGATTTCTTGTGTTGCCTTCTCTATCTATAGGCGCCAGGCAAAGACCTTCCTTTTCACTCAGGCTATGCGATCTTAGGCCTTTTTGTCTGGGTTTTAAATTTTGTATATTGCAGGTTTTTAAAACATGTAAGTCACCTAGAGACCACTGGGTATGAGGTGACTAACAAATTAAATAAATAATATTAAAATAATAATGTCTTCCCATCCTGTTGCCAAGGGCAGGAAGGAAGCTAACAACACAAAAACTGCCTTGCCAGAGGCTCCTTTATCCAGCATTTCCATTTTTAAAAATGGCAGGCCAGGTTTCTGGGCACTCATAAGCAGGGCTGCCCGTTTTCTGTCCCCAGCATCTAGCATTCAGAGGCACAGTGCATCACACCATCTAAGGCTCCTCCAGTTGACCTGCTTATTCAGCATTCATCCTGATTTGCTTGTACAAAGCTTACACAGTGCTTAGACAATACCTGGTCTTTATTGAGCATTCCTTCTTCTTTGTTTACAGGGTGGTTATATGACAATGAACATTCAATCTGATTTGCTTGTGGGGGTGTTTATACATCTTTCTGTTAACAGTTCATTCATTCCATGCTTTTCAGTACATTTCTCTGTCACTTCCTTAACTGCAAAAAGTCAGTTTTTTAAAAATTGGTATGCACTTGAATCCCTCCTATAAGACAGTGACAGCCTGAAGGTACCCTAGGCAAGTGATCATATTCTGCAGTCAGTACAATATATTGATTATATGAAAAAGGAGAGGGGTGAGTTGGCCAATATCTACCCATTTTGGTTGGTGGCCAACCATGTGGCCAATTGCTCCACAGACAAAGACAAGGTTGGTTTAAATCGCTCAGCCTGAGAAATAGTTCTTTATGGCTCTGTATTGTAGCATTTTAACGAATGGTTGATTCAATGAAAGGTAAATGTCTCGAAATGGCTGTGTGTTATCTAGATGGAGGGCAGAAGAGTGAGTGGGCTGAGCTTTCTCTTTGCATGCAGCTGATGTAACAGTTGAAAAGAAACATTTGTGGGAGAGATGTATGAACTCTCTTCTGCCTCGGGTGTGTGCACATGGGTCCCTGACTCCCTGCAAATTTATTTTCAGACCATTACAAAGGCTGTGCAAAAACAGGAAGTGCAGCTCACCCATGGTTCCCCTTTTCCTCATCCAATGTCCTCTTTCCTTGTCTGGGTTTCATATCTTGCAGGAACAACATGGTTATAAAGACTTTGCAAGGACATTCCAAAGGTATCTGCCAGGGAATAAGAAATGGAGAAGCAGATCCATTCATAAAGTCTGGGCTGCACCTGAAGCAAGTCAAATATACCCAAAACCCTCAAGTCAAGACTTATAAGGCCTGTCACACCCTTGAATTGACATTGCTCTGCACTGTGAGATGGTTGTTTCCATTTCTCTCCCCACCCCCTCAGTGTAGAGGGAACAGCACTTTTCCTGTCCTCTGCAGAGGAGTATTGCAGTATAAGCAACTTCCTAAAAAACAACAGCCTCCCCCACAAAGCATTGTAATCACAAAGCATCCCACTGTGAGCTCCTACCATTGATGTAAGATAAGACTTGTATCCAGACCTTCCTATTGTTTTTCTGTCATCACCCCTGCTGGGATTTAGCAGGCAGTTGTGGGATAAGAATGGATACGCAGGTGGTACAATATGATAGAATAATGCCCTTAAGTGGTTAGCCACTTTGAAGCTAGGCAAAGAGCAATGCTTAGGATAGCTTAGTTCCATCCCCCACCCAAACCTCAGTGGGGAGTCTGTGCTCTGTACCAAAAAGATGTTAACCCACAAGGAGGGCAAAGAAAGTGTGGCCCTACCCCCTGAGCTTCCTCCCTTCCAGCACAAACACCATGAACTAGGAGACATCATCATCATCTATGTGGTTTGCTGCAACAAGCCAAAAGCCTTGCCTCCTGAGTAAAATTCTTCAAGGCAGAAACGATTATTACTTATAGTGACCCTATGAATCAGTGACCTCCAATAGCATCTGTTATAATCCACCCTGTTCAGATCTTGTAAGTTCAGGTGTGGCCTCCTTTATGGAATCGATCTATCTGTTGTTTGGTCTTCCTCTTTTTTTTACACCCTTCTGTTTTTCCCAGCATTATTGTCTTTTCTAGTGAATCATGTCTTCTCATGATCTGTCCAAAGTATGATAACCTCAGTTTCATCATTTTAGCTTCTAGTGATAGTTCTGGTTTAATTTGTTCTAACACCCAATTATTTGTCTTTTTCGCAGTCTATGGTATGTGCAAAGCTCTCCTCCAACACCACATTTCAAATGAGTTAATGATTTTCTTATCTACTTTTTTCCATTTTGGTTAATGACTGTGCCAAGGTATTGATAATCCTTGACAAGTTCAATGTTCTTGTTGTCAACTTTAAAGTTACAGAAATCTTCTGATGTCATTACTTTAGTCGTCTTGACGTTGAGCTGTAGCCCTGCTTTTGTGCTTTCCTCTTGAACTTTCATCAGCATTCGTTTCAAATCATTACTGGTTTCTGCTAGTAGTATGGTATCTTCTGTATATCTTAAATTATTGATATTTCTCCCTCCAATTTTCACACCTTCATCTTGGTCCAATCCTGCTTTCCGTATGATATATTCTGCATATAGAGTAAACAAATAGGGTGATAAAATACACTTCTGTCTCATACCCTTTCTGATTGGAACCAATTGGTTTCTCCATATTCTGTCCTCACAGTATCCACTTGTCCAGAGTATAAGTTGCGCATCAGGACAATCAAGCATTCCATAGTTTTTCATGATCGACACAATGAAAGGCTTTGCTGTAATCTATAAAGCACAGGGTGATTTTCTTCTGAAATTCCTTGGTCCGGAAGGCTCACAAAATGGTAGGGCACATAGGTGAGGACTAGGGAAGCAACCTTGGTTCTCTTTAGAGCTGTTTGTTTATCTGCGGAAAAAAAAATACTTAAATGCTGTTCACAAACTGGTATGGGGGAAGGGATCAGGGTCAGTGGTCATCAGTGATGGCACAAGCACTATTCCATAGGTGCCTCTGATAATGGTGCAGCAACCTTCCACACATTTTATAATTTTAACAAACCTGCGGGGAGGGGGAGGAATCACATTTTCTCACTAACAAATGTGTATGAGTGAAGGAATCACATTTCCCCATTGACAAATCCCACATTCATCCTTCATTTCTCTGCAAGTAGAGGGCCAAGAACAACCTCTTCAAGCTGAGTGCCCTCTCTCTTCCTCTCGTAGTCTTAAAAACTTTCCCCCAAATAAAAGCATGGTCTGTTAAGCAACAATAATTCTACATGGCCCATTAACACAGCATATTTTGAACTCACAGGCCAAACATCTATCTTCTGAACTCAGACTTGTTTCGTTTCCAGTGAAATTAGCACTGCCTCATCTGGTGCTATGTGGCCTGGTACCCTGAGTTTTAAGTTCCCAGATTGCCTAATGGCATTTTAAATTCTTTTAACACATATGTGCCTAAAATTATAAGACTGTATCCAGTTAGGAAAATAAATGTCCTGGCAAAAATAACACCATCCTGAATTCGTTTTCATCTTGAACTTTTCCTATGTTTACAGTCCTACAATCAGAGCTTGGCAAAGTTACTTTTTTGAACTACAACTCCCATCAGGCCCAGCCAGCATGGCCACTGGATTGGGTTGATGGGAGTTGTAGTCCAAAAAAGTAACTTTTCCAAGCTCTGCCTACAATGCAATGTTTATGCACTGGATGATCAGGACAAAGCAAAATCTCTTGGTTTGAGAATGCTGGCAGAAGGAGAACGCTCTCACTGGAGAGACTCCACACCCAAGTGAGCCATCAAAACACTTTCTAGCACACATGAAAAATGTGCCACAAACAAAGGCAGCTGGAGAAAAGTCTCAAATAAGGTTTCCAATGCAAAATGCCCCAAATTGTGAACTAGGATTGCACATCCCCAAGCTAACATGCTTTGAAATCTATATTTTAAAAATGGGTATTCCTTTGATTATTCTGCATATGCATTACCTAGCTTTTGAAGAGTCCAGGGGGGAAAACTACAAAATCTTTTTGAGGAACTTAGCCAGGTGTGGGTGTGCAGAGATGATACTTTCAGCTAAGAATCAGGGTTCAAGCTAAATCTTTTTATTTATTTGTTCAATTTATATCCTGCCCTGCCTCCCAAAGGATCCCAGGATCTAATGGATGTGGCAGTTGCTACAGGAGGTGTCAAAATGCGAGAAGGAAATGGCAAAAGGTAACAGGTGGGAAGCAACGAGAAAGCAAGATGAACAGACAGCTCAGGATATTCAGGGACCCAAGTGGAACACTCAAAAGGCTTGGTGCCACCCCCTATTATCATAAAAATATGATTTTTGTCTATATTTTCTTAAAAAGAGTAATTCAAGTGCTTGTTTTGACCTTTAAAGCTTGGTACCAATGTACCTGAGGGGCTGCTTATGCCCATACGTACCTGCCCGTGATTTAAGATCAGCTAGTTCTGGTCTCCTATGCGTGCCTGGAATGAAAGATATTAGACTGGCAGACACGTGGGAGGTAGCCTTTTCAGCTGTGGCCCCCAAACTCTAGAATACCTTACCGCAAGAAGCCTGCTCTGCTCCCTCCCTGATGGTGTTTCAGAGACTTCTGAAAACCATCTTGTTCCAAAGAGCCTTTGGGAGGGATTGAAGGTATAGCTTGAAAATGATGTTATTCCCCCACTTTCTAGTTTCACCTCTTAAGCGCCCTTTTAATATCACTCCCCTTGAATTGTTAACTGTACTTTATGTATTTTGAATCTATTTTAATGTTTTATTGTGTTTTTATTTACTGTGTACGATTCCATTCTGAGTCACCCTGAGTGCTCCATTGTAGGGTAGAAGGGTGGAAAAGAAAACTTTTAAATCAATAAATTGCTGTCATTTAATGGTATTGTGAAAACTACAAGTAAATTGCCTTATCCTACCTAACAATAGGCCCAGCTCTAGTGCTGGAACAGGGAGCAGCCTCTTTCAGAGGAGAGAGGGAGAGAGCGCGAGAGAGCATAGGCACAGAATGTTGGCAACAGGCTCCGCCCTCATCCTACATACATTCATGTGGAATTCTGGAGTGAGCCTTCGCATTCAAAAACCCTTTTCATCACATCTTTTAATCAAAATGTAATTAATAGTATTAAAATTACTTTCATATATTCAGCATAAACGTCTTGTTCTAACTTTCAAAGCCTTACATGATCCAGATTCCCCTTATCCCCCAGCCCTTATTTCTTATTACAGCCCTACTTGGGATCTTCATTCTTTGAATTCTATGCTTCCTGCCCATCCTGGGGTTTTTTGTTCCCTAGCTTGGCTTTGTCCATTTCCCCTTGCCGCTCCATACTCCTGGAATCATCTCCTGGAGCACTTGTGGACTGCTCCTTCAGTTACTGCTTGTCTCTTTTCCAAAGCCTATGGAATTTGGCTTTAGGTTTTACTTTTATAATTCTGCATTTGCAAAGTATGTGTGTCTGAAGAGTTTATCTTGATCCCTTCCTGTTTTAGTCCCTTCCCTTCTCTCTGTGGTCCCCCTTTATTTTATTTAGATTGTACGCTTCTTAGTAGGGACGTGTTTTTACTGTTTTATTTTTTCTGTATGTGCATTGATCGGACTAAATAATAATAACAATAATAAAACAATACATCATCTTTGATTTGTTTTGGTTGTAGTAGGGAGTCTTTTTGTGTGCTGATGTTGTACGTATTAGCAGGAGATTTTCCAGAAGAAGTCTATAATAACATATCAGCAGTTTGCTTTTCTTGCAGACAAAACCTCAAATGTCATTATTTTTGTCAGTATTGCTGTCATCTAACGTGAGCCTGTGGCACAGGGAAGGCTATAAATTTGAATTTAACCCTTACATTTGCTTGGACTTTCTGAGGCCACTGCTCACTGTGACGGTAGAGATAGCCATTGTGACTAGCAATGCCCCCAGAGCAGTCATTTTGTGACTAGCTGTGCTCTCGTGGCTATCATTTTGTGGTAGTGCTCACAACATACTTTTTCACAACACTGTTTCTCAAATTTCCAAATGTGCCCACAGACCCCAAAGGGTAAGGATTCCATCATATCCTCATCTAGGCCCAAGCCTGATACACTGTTTAACATTCTCCTTAGATATATATATCCTGTGATATCATCTCAAACCTTGTGCTATTTTGTTTTTGGGAAACTGAAGTTATATACATTTAGCACTTCTTGTATGCTGCCTACAAGAAGCCGGAGTCACAGTGGAAAATTGCCAGATACTTTCTGCTTAGTTGAACTAGGCAAATGATTACTGACTGAGCCAAGGAACCAGCCAGATGTTCTCCTCATACTGGCATTGCGGGAATTTGCCTTGGAATGGTACCTCAGCCACTAGCCTGATATCTACGAACACTTCATCTGTATAAAATGATAGGGATGACAGGCTTTTAAAAATTATCTACAAGGAAAAAGTGACTCCAGATTAGAGCTTCAGGGGTCATCATGCAAAGTTCAAATTGTCTGGTCCAGCATTGTAAATACTTCCTTCCTTCAGGAAACAACTTGTCTGTGAACTGCAGAACATTCTGGGGCATTTTCTAAAGTTCTTTTAAAAATATATATTTTATTCCTTTTGCAGTAACAATATTTCAATCATCAAGTATAAATAAAATGCAGAGAACAGGTATCACACCAATCCCCGATATCAAGCCATATTCATGTAAGCAGAGACCAATAACATTAAAGAAGCTGACTGCCAGAGCTACCCACTTCACTGTGTAAAACTGCTAGATACATTCTAGCCTAGGATTCTTAATTCATACAGAGAACTGGCTTGGGTGTATTCAGCCTCATCATTGTCACACAGGAACAGAAGGGATCACTCATAGTCTGCACACAACAGACCCTGTGGTTGTGCATTACAAGGAAACCTTGGTTGAAACTAGTTTGTTGTTGTTATGTGCCTTCAAGTCGATTCATTCATTCATTGGCGATCACTTGTGGCTGAGTAAGATTGTCTTCCAAGATAAGGTCTTTAATGGTGGGTCCATAAGTGACTGTGGAGGCCAATTCTGGATCCACACAGCCTCCCACAGTGAGGACATAGGTTTCCAGATGGAAAATGGTCACGATGAGGATTTGTTTGACATGCCTTCTGCTTAGCTCATTTGTCCCATTCGCCCTCTATTCATGCTTCTTTGAAGTCCACAGCACCTTTGATAATAGTTGACCTCCATTTGGGACGTTCCTGGGCCAAGACTTCCCAGTTCTTGATGCTCATGTTACATTTTTTTAGATTCACTTTAAGAACATATTTAAACCTCTTTTGCTGTCCACTGATATTCCATTTTCCATCCTTAAGTTGGGAGTAAAGTAGCTGTTTTGGAAGACGGTGATCAGGCATTCGAACAACATGGCCAGTCCAGTGAAGTTGATGTTGAAGGATCATTGTTTGAACACTGGTAGTCTTTGCTTCTTCCAAAATGCTAACATTAGTCCATCTGTCTTTCCATGTAATTTGCAGAATTTTCCTGAGGCAGCGTTGGTGGAATCCTTCAAGAAGTTGGGAGTGGCGTTTATAAATGGTCCATGTTTCACAGACGTACAGTAAGGTCAGTAGTACAATGGCTTTGTAAATAAGCATGTTGGTCTCCCTGCGAATATTCCGATCCTCAAACACTCTACACTTCATTCGGGAAAATGTGGCACTCACAGAGCTCATATGATGTTGAATTTCAGCATTGATGTCAGCTTTTACAGAGAGATTGCTGCCAAGATAGGGGAAGTGATCAACATTCTCCAGTGTCACACCATTAAGCTGGATTGATGGTGCTACAGAGGGACTAGTTCTCACCTGTTGATGAAGCACTTTGGTTTTTTTAGTATTAAGTGAGAGCCCAAGCTTTCCATATGCTTCTGCAAAGACATTTAAGATAGTTTGAAGATCTTTCTCTGAATGTGCAGAGACTACATTATCATTGTCGTATTGAAGTTCTATGACAGAGGTTAACATTACCTTTTTGCTTTCAGCCTACTGAGATTAAAAAACTTTCCATCTGTTTGATATATGATTTCCACACCAGTAGGATGTTTCCCCTCAATAAGGTGTAGAATCATAGCAATGAAGATAGCAAATAAGATAGGAGCAATGACATATCCCTGTTTTACGCCTGATCCAACTCTGAATGGATCGCTTTGAAAGCCATTGTTATCCAAAATTGTTGCTGTCATGTTGTCATGAAGGAGTCACAAAATATTCACAAATTTATCAGGGCATCCAGTTTTCAGAAGGATGGTCCAGAAAGCAGTTCGATTCACAGTATCAAAGGCCTTAGTCAGATCAATAAACGCTATATATAAAGGTCAATTCTGCTCCCTGCATTTTTCTTGAACCTGTCGTGCAGTGAAGATCATGTCCACTGTCCCCCTGAAAGGGCGGAAACCATTTTGAGAATCGGGAGGGCATCCTCTGAGATCGGTAGGAGGTGAATTGCGAAGATCCTTGTAAGGATTTTACCTGCAGTAGCAAGAAGAAAGATACCTCAATAGTTCCCACAATCTCTTCTATCACCCTTCTTGAAAAGGGTCATAGTTATGATGTTCTTAAAGTTTCAGTGACCTCCAGTAGCATCTGTCATGAACCACCCTGTTCAGATCTTGTAAGTTCAGGTCTGTGGCTTCCTTTTGTTTAGTTTTTCATACTTGTTGACAATTTTTTGTCAAAATGTGGACAGATTCAGTCTCAGTTGAAACTAGGTGTGACCTTAAATGTGTCTTTGCATTTGACATGCAATTTTTTCCCAAAGGGAATAGGATCAGATGGGGGAAGACTGATAACTATCAGGATTAAAGCAAGCATGGAGGGGGGATTTAACCCTTTCCTCCCCTGATGTGCTCCTGAGGACATTTTCTCTCCACTGAAGTTGATGCCTATAGGGATTTCCTTCCAATGCAAATAGGTTGTTCAGAAGACACACTTAATATAGCAAGGGCTGCTTTAGGCCAGGGTATAAAGGAAGCCACAGACCTGAACTTACATCTGAACAGGATGGTTTATAACAGATGCTATTGGAGGTCGCTGATTCAGAGGGTTGCCAGAAGTCGTGATTGACTTGAAGGCATATAACAACAACAACATGAAGAAGGTAGATCAGGACCTACTGATAGATTTCTGGGTGATTTGCAAAGATTTCTGACTCCCACTTGTTTAACAATAGCTGCAACAAATAACCTCCAAATTAGACTGCTGAATGAAGGAAGATTGAAGGAACCAGAAATGGATTTTGTTTGGAAGAACGGTGGGCTCAGAAACAAATCCCTGTGCTCAGCAGCACCCTGCTCTTTAAATTTAGATATATGTCTTTTGTATCTGGCTGCAGTTGGTGAATCTCAGACTTTGACTAAAACCCGTAGTGTAGTGGCAAATTCAGGAGTGCAGGGTCCCTTCATGATTGATACTCCACACCCCTCACAGCCACACCCCCAGGATTCACTGGCTCTTCTGCAATTACAGAATCATAGAACTAGAATAAAACTGCTGTGTGCATAGACACCCCCTCACCATTCTCTCTCTCTCTCTCTGGGAGCTAAATGTTGCCAGATACCTTTTGATTTTAAGAATTCTGAAATCAAGTCAAGTGTGGGACTAGGGTTAGGGAGACCAAGGTACTTTGTCATGAAGTTCACTTCTCACCTAGGAGCCAATCAGCATGCAAGAAGAGTCTTCTCAGTGACTGACTAACCTCCTTTCACTCTGATTGGTGGCTAATATGCTTCCCCTTTACACTGATTGGCTTGTACATAGGGACTCTGTTTCCAAAAAAGTAAGGGGTTTATGACCCCCTGCAACCTTGGATGACTATACTCCTGACTAAAACACACAAGTAGATCCTGCAAGTCTGAAATCCCTTCCCCCACTCTCGGCTACTGGGAGAGTCAGATACATGTTAAAGGCATCTTGGCAGACCAGAGCTACCTCAGGGCAAGTTCGTGACCACTGGACTAGTTTCTGATCTTATCAGAAGAAGCTCAGGGCAGCAGACATGGGGCATCACCCCTTTGTTCTGATTTTGTCCTAATAACCCAGGTCGTAGTTCAACACCTTAACCACTACACCACACTGGCTCTCTTTCCATTTTGTCAACCTGATAACGTAGATTTGGCTGAGATTGACCCAAGGTCACCCAGTAAGCTTTAGGACCAAGTGGGATTTGCCGTTGGATGTCCCCAGTTCATGTCTTTATCAGTTATACTACACCTTCTGGACCCCTTATAGTTCTGTACTGGTAAAGCCCATTACAGCTAGTTGTGGGTAAAAGATGTGTAATATGGGATCTATACTATAATTTGCTAACAAGTCCATTTTTCCTTGCATCAGTACTTTGAGCTATAATAAAACAAAAAGATAAAGGGAGAGTTGCTGATGGAAATTGTTTCGGTATCTTAGGTTTTACATCTCTACAGCCACTTTGTGCCGGGTCTGAAAATGAAGCTGTAATGCTTTATGATATCAGAGTCATTTTTATTGCGGTAGATGGTGGGGGAATTGCTGGAGAAAGGTTAACCATATGCCACTTTTTAATTAGGAGTCACCTCCAAGTAACTGATGGCTCTGCTTGGATATCTGTCTGAATTTTTCTGGCATTTTCTTTCAGGTTCTCTGGAAAGCTCAGGCAATGGGCTGTGTCACTATCCACTCCCCATGCAAGAGGGTGCAAAACAGAGACTTTTGTTTGTTTGAGCTGGTAATTCAGGAATGATGAACAGTTCTACTACTCTATAATGTCTTCAAAACAAGCAAAGGGATTAAGGACGACTCTTGTTATTATTGCTCCTAAAGAAAACAAGCCGAATGAAATACCTTCTCATTTTTATGCTCCAGTATCCCCAATTAGGTATGCTAAGCTCATTTCAAGAGTCTGTGTTGTTCTACATCTGAAATTAAGCAAGTTCCCATCATTAGAATCCCATGGAGACTTTTGCAATTGAAATGAATAGAAGTGAGGTCAGGGTGAGGCTAGCTCCAGTTTGTAATGATATCCCAACACAGGGTGTAGAATATGTGTTACTAGATCTAATTGTTGTGTATGGAGTGTAGGTTCTAAATGCCTGGAAATTAAAGGCACTCTATCACCCCGAGAATGATGTCTCAATACAGCAAATGCTTGTCATCATTTTGACAGTGTGCACAATGCTATAGGCACTGTAGTTACCAGTGTTGCTAATAGCAGGGATCCCAACCACCATACGCAGTTTTCTACACATGGTTTGTTGCTTCAGCCCCCCACATTTTAGCAGCAGCTCCCATGCCCACCTCCAGTTGTGCAATACCCCAAAATCCGAGCAGTGCGAGACTTCCAGGGGTCCCTGCGCTTTCCCAGGGTTTGGTTTCCTTGGAAAGAAAGATCAGCAGAGATGATGGTATCTTATAACACATATGGTTTTTATTTACACACATTCCAATCTGAACTTAAGATGGAGTGTGCAGAAGAGCTTTCTGCTTGTGCACAGGGCGGAGCTGGTTGAATCTTGCACAATGTCCTGGGTGTTTCCATAAGAAGGCGCTATTGGGTGAGATCTCAATGCTGATCTCACTGTGCCACCTTCCCCAGGTAGGACACGAGCTGGAATTGAACCCTGAATCAGGTGAGGAAGGAAAACCCATCCAAACACAATAGAACTTTGATCAAAGGTTCTAACTGCCCCAAAGAAGCTCTCAGTCCAACCGAGAGTGCAACCTTGGTCAGAAAGACAACTTTATTCAGGAAATAGCAACAATTTATAGATCAACATGGCATGGCAAGCAGTAAACATTGCAAAAGACAGAGTCATCAAACAAGGATGTAAACAGATGTAATATAGGGAACATATGTATTCAAAAGAAACAGAAGGTAAAGTCTCATCCTTTCTGTCTTCCTGTTCTTGTTAGATCTTACCCTAATGTTATCACCCCTTCTGTGATCAGTACAGTGGAAGAGCATGTTTAGTTATTTTCCAGGGTCAAATACCCATTTGAAATGCATATCTGAAAGTCACACATTCCATTCTCTGCCTTTGCCCCAGAGGGAGGAAGGCCACTTCAATGAATCCTAATTGCCAGTACCTTTACGAATGAATTTGCACAACACTGGGAAAGTCTTTTCTTTTTTAGAGAGAAACACTTTTGTTAGAACAGAAGTCAGAAAGGGAAAGCTTTTTAGATCCAGTAAAATAGCTTCTAAGGCGCTAATATTTTTCACGCCAACAGCGCCACAATGTGTGCATTTGCCATGAATTGGAGTAGGAAACTCTTTCCATTACTTGCAAATGAAGCAGTAGTTTGCATTTTCACCAGTCAACAGAGCTTACCTTAATTTACCACTGAAATTTTTATTGCTGATGGTGTTAACTCCTTCAACCATTATCAACACAGGGGTGGCCTATTCCTCTGTGCTGCTATACAAAGCATCCCCTTCATGGGTTAATGATAAGCAGGGATCTTGTGAGCATTCATGGACTGAATAAGCAGAATCAAGGCATGCAGGAACCCGCAGCTTGCTATGAGTCCCACTGTCCCGGCTTTCTTCTCTCCCCAGCTCTGAGGCTTCCTTTGAAGAACTTTCCGGACTTGCATTGGGGAACTGGAAGGAGGCACAAGGTGGGCAGCAGTGGTGGACATTCCCAGAGCCCCAGCGTCAAGTACCTTCTGCTGTCAGGGATGGTACTCAACCCACCTGCCCCAGGGCTCTATATGCATCATTTCTGTTTGGGGGAAAGGCCTTTTGGAGGACAAGAGCGGTCGCCTGGAGCAGGGGAAGAAAGGGACAGTGGGAAAAGGTCAGGAAGGCAAGAAATCGAAGAGCAGCAGAGAGGAAGAGGAAAGGTAGGGATGGAAAGAGCTGTCCATTTCGCTTCTCTGTTTCTCATTTTTCCAATCTTAAATTCAGTTCTCTACATTTCTGCAGCAACTTGCAATTTTTTTAAAAAAATCCTCATGAAAGTTCTCCACCATTTTAGTGTGAATTTCTCCTAATAAACACATTTTTGTAGGCAGTTTTGACTCATGTGCACATTTTGTAAGCCATTTCTCAATGCATTTTTGCATGCTATTTTCACTCATATACTCATTTTTATCCATACTTTCCCCTAACAGATGTGTGTTTGTAAACATTGGTTGGCTGGCAAACTGCATTGCCAAATTAAAAAAAGGGCACATCTGAAAGGATGGCTGTGTATCGGTTCTCATATTTATTTGGAAAGTGCAAATTTGATAGATTCCTCTTGAAATGCAAACTGCATCAAAATTCTCACCCTTTCCTATGTGGAGCTGAAGGATGACAGCAGGGAGAAGTGGCCAAAAAGGAACACAGGCACAAACAAGGGGGAAATAGACACAGGGAGAGGACAAATCCCTTTAAAAGGATTTATACACAGAATTGGGTGGCTCCAACCTGAATGAGCTTTGCCCACATCAGACCCCTCTTGCATTGAGCACCACCTGTCTGAGCCACTTGTGCGTTTTTTTTAAAAAGTCCAAGTAATTATAAACATACATATAATACCTATAAAAGAGTCAAGCCCCATGCAATGCTATGCTTTTGCAGAATACTTTTGCAAGTAGTGATATGCAAGTTATGCAGTTATATATAGTGTTGTATGTATCTGTTTATGTGTCGGTTACTTTAGGAAACCTGGAGGGTATAGGCACATAATTATTATTATTATTTATTATTTATTATTTATTAAATTTATATACCGCCCGACTAGCAATAGCTCTCTGGGCGGTGAACATAAAACAGCATAAAAATACAATAAATAACAAAACAATACTAAAATACAAGCAACAATCCAACACAATAAACATTTTTAAAATTAAATCAGTGTAATTTAAAATGCTTCAGAGAATAGGAAGGTTTTGACCTGGCGCCGGAAGGAGAGCAGAGTCGGCGCCAGGCGTACTTCCTCGGGGAGACTGTTCCATAGTTCGGGGGCCATATAATATTATAATAATATAATATTATATATATAATAATGTGTGTAATGATGCATAATACATGTGAGAATTGTTCACATTTTTAGCAGAACCCATTTTTTTAAAAAAATTGCTTCTCATTGAGATCAAAGAGTGAACTGGACATTAGAAAAATTCTGTGGAGGCTTTCACAAAATTCCATCCCTACCCAGGATCAGCTTAGGCAGGAGTCAGCATATTAATTGACCTGCGCAGGGGATTTCTATTCATTTGTTTTATTTATTTTAAATTATGGGACTCAGTGAGAAGTTGGGGAAAAGAAGGGAGGCCCCAGAGATGTTACTTCCTAATGCCTGAGCCCAGGGTGGTGGTGGTGGAGGAGGAGAAGCTGGAGTAGGAGCTCTAGGCAGACTTTTCATCTCCACCTTTTAGGAAACAGCTCACATAGAGCTCTACACCTTCCTAGCATTCTCTGCGATGGAAGGTCTTTTGTTGACTGTAGCCCAATATAGACATGTGTGCCTCTTGGGCAGTCTGTGGGCACCCCATAGAACTCAATAGGACTTCCGAGTAGATAGGGTTAGGCTTGTGCTGTTAGTAAGGCTTGACTAGGGGATTCTCTGCAGAGATATCTGTACCCAAGCAGGGTTGGCTACCCCTGCATGGAATACCCTGCCTGCCTTTTAACATGGCTGCTCCAAACTTCTTTACAGACTTGACCTTTCATTGCAGAGAGTGGTTTGAGAAAGAAGATTCTTTACCCTTTCCTGCCTACCCTGTAGGCTGCTTAAAACTCACTTTGACAGCCAACCCTATTCCAGTGAGTAATTGACAAAGAGAAAACACACATGGTTTGATCTATCTTCACAGGCAGTAGCTTGGAAACAACAGCAATTGCAGTCACACTTCCCAGTATGTGAATTCTCTTTTACCACTATTGGGCAAGAAACACACCATTGTGCAACCAACAAGGTGCATCATTAGTGGGTTTAAGAGGGTTGAACTGAGGGCATGAAACCACTGTTGTTGCTTCTATGGACATAAAGGAGTGAGGTCAGAGGTAAATGAAATGCAAATAGAAAAAGAAAAACAAGACCGTGCTGATTTCCTGAAATTATTCTTTTCAATTCACTAATGAATGCACAGCATACCTAGGGCAGATCCACACCCTGCACATTCAACACACATTTGAAATCTCACCACAGATCAGTGGGAACCATACCTTGTAAAGGGTGGTGGGAACTATAACTGTGAAGGGAAAATTACACTCTTTGGGGGAAGTAATGTGCTTCAAATGCGAGTTGGATGTGCGTTAAATGTATAGTGTGGATCTGTGTTTACTTCATCTGCATATGAATAGTTTTAATTAATTTTTAAAAATGGAAATCAGCTACAAAGTTTACTAGGTGACCATGAGCTACTCTCCATCTCTTAGCCTAATCTTCCCCTCATGGTGAAAACAACAGAGGGGGACCATGACCACCCCAAGGAAGAGGAGCACCCTTAGAGGAAATAATAATGTACAACCATATTGTGAAATCAGATACTTATCGAGACATAATATGAAGAAGTATTGATATAAGCATGACTGTCAAAATGTTATTATTTACACAACTGTAAATATATTTGTAGTGCAATCCTATGCAAGTTTACTGAGAAGCAAGTCCCAATGTATTCAGTGGGGTTTACTTAAACAGGGAAGAAACAGGACTGCAACCTCACCCAACCTTCACTCACCCAACCCCAAATTCAGAATCATGCCGCTTTAAGCTGTTTAAACTGTTTCATACTTGTTTTTATGGTTATTGGATTTTAAATGGATTTGTTTCTCCTTGTAAGCTGTCTTGGTTTCTAGTCAGCAACCCTACCTCACAGGGTTGTTGGAAAGAAAACACACACACACGTCTCTCTTAAAAAATAGGATTGGAAGAGAAGAGAAAGATTTACAACACAATCTTTTGCTATGTTCACTCAAAAGTCCCATTGATTTACAACACAATCCTAACTATGTCTACTCTAAAGTAAGTCCTATTGAATTCAATTGGGTTTACTCTCAGGTATGTGGGATTAGCATTGCAGCTTTACTCCCAGAAAAGTGAGTATAGGATTAAAGCTTCGTATTGGGAAGATTTTCAAAACAAGCTGTGAATTAGTCAAATAAACTGCCTTCTTCAACAGCCCAGGAAAATTTAAACTTGTTTGACTCCTTATAATTAGAAAAGTATAACACATTGTAGTGGCATCACAAGATGTATGTACAGTACACTTTTTAAACATTTCTGTTCAAAAATATTTGAAATATAAAATGTATAATATGCCATTTTTGTAAGTAATGAAAAACCTGCTTGTACATTTATTATAATCATAACTGAAATTGTTCACTGTGCATGCCTACCAAGATCCTGATGTGATCTTCAGTTCTAGATCTCCTGCTCAATTATTGTGCAATATATGCACACAGAGAAAAAGGCACTGTTCCTGCTGCTGAAAGCTATAAACTTACTCAACTTGTGATGTGCAGATAAGCAGGAAAAGGAAGCAGCTATTTTCAGGACTTGCAATGGGTTCTAGCTATTGCCTGGATGTCAACAAGCCCCTTGAAAATCACAATGCTGACTTCACTTATTGGCTAAAAACCTGAAAGGGTGGGGATTCAAGCAGCAGGCTATTAGCTCATTTTACAGATGTTGCTGGGGGGATGACATTTTGGTGTATGTCTTTTGAACCAGACCACCTAGAAACTTAATTTTTTTAAAATGAAAGTTAACAGGCCAGCGCTTGGGGTGACTCACCCAAGACCTGAAGGGTACCCCCAAAAACCAGAATCTCCAGGTGAAAACCATATTAAGTTACTATTGTTACTAAAATTTCTCTCCCCCACCTTATCCTCCCCCATTAGATTTCATGAGATTTTCCACTTCTGCTTTTCATGCCGCTTATGCTTTCCACACTCAGGTCAGATGATGCCACACGGGCGAACTACAAAAAGGAATGAAGAAGGAAAATAAATACATAAAAATGCCCACCCTGTTGCTAACTTGGCTACGCTCCACGTGAAGTGAAAGGTGCCTTATCGCCCCCTTAGAAACCGTGTTAGAGAAAATCCTTTTGCTGAGCACCTGGGGCCATTGCTCTCTAAGGTGTGGGTAGTTGGGAGATAGGACTGGATCTCTTTCATCCTATAGGTCAACTTCCCCCAACCAGGTGCCGCCAGATGTTGTTGGACCCAATTCCCATCACAACCCTTGGCCGTGCTTTCTGGGGGTTTATGGGAGTTGTGAGCCCAGCAACATCTGGAAGGCTCCAGGCAAGGGAAAGCTGCTGCAAGTAGGAAGAGGGAGGAATTCCTTTGGGCCACATTTTGCAGCAGACTCTGCCAATCTGATGTTCCTGAACTTGTTTGTGGATTGGAGCACAACTATCAGTTAGACTATGCTGTTCTCTGGATTTTGTGATGCTGTTTTGGCCCCTCAAAATTCACAAACAAATACATATTTTACATTGAAATGGGGAACATAATGCCTATTTTAGGTGTGCAATGCATTGAAATGCTTTGGGAAATACTGTTTTCATGCAAAGATTACATACCATTTACATGAGGATTTTTGAGTGTATTCTTTTGGAAAGTCTGGAAAAACCTGATGGAATGGACCATGGAAGAGACTTAGGCTGGCCTGTCCATCCCTAGTTGTAGGTAGTTGTCTGCCTAGGTTACAAGGATGTTCCTGCTACCAAAATAGATCTCCACTTCACTGCAAGCCATGAACTAGGCAAATTACACCACTTTCCCACTTACTTATATGGTTGAAATTACATCAGTACTAAATAGGATGCGCTGATTCAGTGAGAAAAACAGCGGCAGCTCTCACCTGCTTCTCTCCCCCCCCCCCGCCACCACTTGCCCCGCTTGGATAAGCAAGCAATTTGGGCCCAAAGTGACAAATATGCAGTGAGACATTTATTTCCCTTCTTATTATTTTAAAGCCATCTTTTCAAACCACCTTTCTCTTTACAGAGAAGGAAAACTACCCTCTGGTGCTGCTGTGAAACAGAAGAAACTCCAAGTTCATGGCATTTCTTCTGTGTAGATGATCACTCGGTGCAGGTGAAGCTTGGCAGGAGGAAGGCCATCTCACTCTCCTACAAGTTCAAGAAGTTTGGAAAGAACAGAGCAGATTCTAATGCAAGTTTACTTTTCCTGTTCTAATGAATTTTCATGGCGGTGTTCACCCTGGCTGCTGCAATTCATAAGAGAAAATTAAAAACCTGCCTTGAAACCTGGATGACAATGCAGCTAACATCTTGCAGTTGCTGGCATTATCCTTTGAGAACCTTTCAGCTCCATTTCTATGCCACATTGTTTTCCCTCACAAAAACATATTTTAAATATGAAACATTGAATGTTCATTGCTTCTTTATATCATTTTTTATTCATTGTGTGTTGGAGGCAAAGGCCATGGGTTTTATACAGCAGAATGTCTGATTTTGCCATTTTATTTGACGGCACAGATTCCCTAAGAAATCTATTTTCTTTTAGGTGCAGATGTTCTTCTGGGGATGGGGATTGCAAGTTTCTACTAGGGGCTACCAGATCTCCACGGATTCTGAGATAAGGGGGCAGGGTCCAGTAGTTACTGGCAGGTTAACAAGGTGGGACAGTTGCAGAAGCTCTTTCTTCAGCCTGCTATTGCCAACTTCTCATAAGCCCCATGCCAAATGGTACCACTCACATATAATATCAGCCCAAGACCAGCTCCAGGTTTGGGGGGGGGGCTGGCAAAGTGCCCTCCTTCATCAGTGGGTCCTCAACAGCCATGGGCTTATTTAGTGGCAATAGCAAGCAGCCACAAAGTATCATTTTAAGCTTTCTACAATGCTCAGGTGCTCTGGGGCACTGTGGGAAATTTAAAACAGCAGCTCATAGCATCCCAGTACCAAGGGGCTCAAGGCATGGGTTAGTGCTGGAAGGCTTTGGCAGGGTACCCAAGGGTGCCAGGTGCTGATGCTGGGCCTAGAGCAGACTTCCACAAACAAACCAGCACAGTTCAGAATACCTGTGTGCTGCAAGCAGAAATCAATAGCTAATAAAGGGCGTGCATGGTAAATCATTCCTAATGACACCACACTCTTCTGAGTTAAGCTACAGATGACAGGGCATATCAAAATACATGTATGCACACATATATGTAGCATATTGGTAAGGAAATAAGCTAGGCTTGCAAACTGAACTACAGAAGCTGCAAGCCCCACTTTTTACAAATAGCCCACGTTTATTATTATTTTATTATATTAAATTTATTAGATGGTTGCTATCCGAAGGTCTCCAAGTGGCTTACAACATAATTAAAACCGCAAATAATATATCATATATAAAACAAAAGGAAAATAAAATAAAAAATAACCACCCCCATACAGCTACAGAAAGCTTTAGCAGCACACTAATCCTAGCTGCCAAAGCAAATAACAATAAGAATGATAATAATGATACTCTTCATCCACTCTCCAGCAGATAAAAAATAAAAAGCACAAACATAAACACACACAAAAACATATCTCCCCTGCCCAAGGTCAGGTGTGTTATTCTGGGAATTTGCTACCCCTCCCCACCCAGGAATCTTTGCTTCAAAGCCAGCTGCTTCATTCACTGGGGAAGTGGGTTTTCCTCCAGGGATGGGCTGATAGCTCTCCTCTCCTTTCAGAGAGGGCAGTAGCAACATGCAGAGCGGTAGCAGGTGGCAAGAAGTTTGTTCTGCAGATGTTCTGGCTACTGTACCTCTCCTGTTGCTGATAATCTGTGCCAGCCTTTGAGTCATAGTATTTGGTATCTTCCTCCACTCATAATCACTTGATTTCTGTTCTCATATCTGACAGACATGTGAATCATGGCAATTTCTGCTCCGATTTCTGTTTCTGATGGCATTTTCCAACACTCATTAATGTTGTCTTGCCAACTATGGGCTTTCTGAAACTTTTTTGCTTCATCAGTCAGTCTCTTTAATCCCTGGACTTGCTTAGCCAACAGACCCTCAATGTCCTCTGTCACTTTTCCCCACTATTTTCTCTGGGATGTTCTCTTACTTCGAACAGGTTCTTTTTTTCATTGTAGATCCATTTGAGCCACCAAATAGCCTCATCACTCCATCAGTCTCTTGCTCTAGCCTTCTGGCCCAGTACTGCATTTTTCTCCTCCCTCAAGAGGCATCCTCTTCCATACACTTGCATACCAAAACAAGTAATTTGCGGCATGCCAAAAGTCTGAACAAAACAAAAATACTGTATCTCCTCTCATCCAGTTTCCAAAAAATGGCCTTATTTGTTCAATGAAAGCAAGTAAAAGCAGGGCAATCTTTATAAGTCTGAATCCAGCATTTCCTATACCCGCCAAATGTTGGAGATGTGTATGGCTAAGCTGTACTTAGTTTCACCTCTGTATGCCCCAATGCATCCTTGATCTTTTGTTTCCTGGTCTATTAAAGCCTGTCAGACTTTGTCTTTTTTCTTAGTGATTGTGTGTCTGTGGCAAAAAACCAACAAACTCTCAATAATACCCATAAGAATAGTGGTAGCCAATGTGGTGCCTTCCAGATGTTGCTGGACCACAACCCCCATTATCCCTAACCATTGACCATTCTGGCTGCAGCTGATGGGAGTTATAGCCCAACGTAATCTGGAGGACACTGTGTTGGCTACCCCTACATTAGAGAATTCATGATTCAGCTCCGGTGCCTAGGCCATTTGGACTGCTTGGGTGGGAGTGGAACAGTGCCCTCCCCATGCACGCACAACCACATAGCTGAGGTGACATCCACATAAACACCCAATTGTGCAGAGGCTCCATTTATGTGCTTCTCTTCTCCTTTTCGGAGGAAAAGATGTTACTCAAGTGGCGTGGCATTCATATGGAGATCCTGGTTCTGTGGTGGGAAATAGAGTGCCCGTTGGCCTCCCGGTGCCCCAGGGGGCTGCCATGGTGCCCATGAGGCTATCAGCTCCCCTCTGTGCCATATTCCCCCTTTCTTCCCAAACTGGATTAAAATGGTCTTCCTGTGCTTCTAGCAGCTTGAAGTACCTTGCCAGGCCTTTGCTGCAAATAAGAAATAAATACGCTTACGGCATTTGGGGATTTTTTCCCTCCTACTTTTTTGCGCCTTGCTGCAAATACCCACATTCTGATTGGATGGCAGCAGGCCTCTGGAATGGTTGGAAGGAAGAGGAATAGACCAGTGGTGGCTGAGCTGGGGGCCTAGAAAGTGAAAACACATGGGAGAAAGGGCAGGAAAGAGGGAAACCGGAGCAATGGGGTGGGTGGGAGGTAAGAAAATGAGAAGGTTGAAGCCCTTGGAGAGAGGACGAAGAGAAGTGTGCATGTGTATTAGAGGAACTGGGTGAATGGATGGGTGGGGTGTGAGGCGTGTGCATATAAGAGAGTATAGGTGAGAGTGGGGTGATCCTGAAAAAGAATGGGATTGTGGAAATAAATTTATTTAGAGGTATTTACACCACCATGGGTGTTCACTGTGCAGCAGAAAACTGGTATTTTTCCAGTTTTTTTCCAGAGTGGCAAGATCCCAGCTCTGCCTTGAACTTAATTTTTTGGCCCAGTTGCCTCACCAGTTAGCCACCTTTGAAATGGTTTTTCACAGTTGCAGCAGAGGACTGGGGCCAAAGGACCCCAGGCTCTGTGTTCTGGGGTGGAGACACCAGCTGTATCTTGTACACCGTTTCTTGGGCAATTTACGCGTCCTTTGGGATTAGCCAGGCCCCCACAGCAGCCATTTTGTGGTGGTGCCCATTATATCATCTGTGCATTACATCATACATTACATCATCTGTGCAGTGGAGGGGAGGGGATGGGCCCTTCCACTAGAACACAAACGCCCCAGCAAATGATGTTTGACTGCATCACTGACACAAGATTATTTTCTCCTGGATTTGGAACAGCATGGTGCATACCTTTTGGGGCCCAGTTTCCTATAAGTCAATTCTTATGCATGCACACACATCCACATAGTATAGTGTATGTTTACAATAGGTAGTATTCTCCATCTCCTGGAAGAAGATCTGTCTTCTGGAGAACAAGGATGTTGAGTGCCTTTTGTAAGGAAAGCCAAAGTATACCTTCTGTGTACCTCACTTACTGTGCATATGTTTTTGCATGGTATTCTTCCTCCCTCTCTCTACAGTGTATAGGTTTGTATTTTGCAACAGGTGAGATTATTGAATTCCTTTTCTCCTGGATTTCAATCTGCAAGAGCACGCACCATGCAATTAAGCATTTGGATCAGATCAGCCAGTGGAACACACCATTCAACTAAAGGTGGAAGTACAATGGATATAACAGTATGCTTGCATGGTTCATGCTTTTGTATGTTTCGTCTTCCAACCCCCCCCCCTTTTTCTACTTCAGATGTCATTCTCCATCTGGAGTTAGAACTGCAAAGGCATGTTCCATACATTTCAAGAAGTAAGACGGGCCCTGCCTGCAGACCCACAATCTAATTAATGGCAGCACACAAGACAGAGGAAAGGGAAAGGAGGGTAAGTCAAGAACCGCTAGGGAGAAGAGAGACCTCTTAAGGAGGTGCATGCCATTGATAAGAGAGAAGGAAGCAGGGTGAATGTCCAGTCGTGGAGCTTCCCAGTAATGGGAAGCTGCAATGGGAAAGGAATGGTGGCAGAAAATAGAAGTCCTGGTCTAAGGTTTAACTAAGAGTTTGGTGCCAGCTGAGTGAAGGGTCCAGAAAAAGGCATATAGAGTAAGAGAAGAAAAAAATACAGATGTATGCCATATCTGAAAGTACACACAGGACATTTAGAGTGAAGACAAGCAGAAAGAGAAAGTCACTTGAAAATAATTATTATCAACTTCCTAATTTTCCAAGCAATCAGACGTTTCAAGGGAAGCACTACATTTGTTTAGTTTTCTTTGGATGAGAGCAAACTGGAGACAAATGTCATCTTTGTAATATTTGCTTGATTTTCTAGGAGTGTGGATTGAATTTGGACAAATCCCAAATTCCAAGGTGAAGGGGGTGCCTCTGAGTGATTTTTGGTTTGTTAGATTTGAAGCAGGATCTGTACAAGGTGGCATGAATTGAAATGGGGACTCCTGAAGCAGTTTGTGGTGCCTTGGTGATCCAGATAGTTTTTTAAAAATGCTGCAGGCAAGGATTAGCTGAAAGCAAAAGTAACGGGTTGTAGTAAACTAAGTTCTACTCAGAGTAGACCTATTGAAATTAATGAACAGGAAAGGGCTTAAGCAGTTTCTTAAAAATAAAGGGTGCTGTCATTAGGCATATTTTCCCAGCAAAAACTTTGTGTACAGTCATGTGTGAAAATGGTACAAGTGTCCATTGTGCAATGATTACACACAGTGTACTGAATTGCTTTCATTTTTGATGGGATTCTAAATACAACCCTTGTCTTGCTAATAAAGACAATTTTCAGGGATTCCTTCCTCTCCCAACATCCCCCATCCATATTGTTCAGGACACCTTGACCCTGTGGGGAGGCTTTTTGGCTGTGCAGGGTTCAGGAAGTTTCCTTCTATGAAATTCCTCGTTAACTAATCTTAGGATCCAAGCTTCTGTGTTTAGAAAGCTGTTGTGGCAGCAGCACGAAGAACAGAAGATTTAAGAGCAGCTTTAAAAAAAAACACAGTCACCAGGAACTTTGTGCTTAAAAGACTCGTTTCTAGTTCTTTTGATTCATCTGTTTATATCATTAGCAAGAAAGGGGGAATTAAAGCATTAGAGCTTTATCTACCTATGTAGATTTAGCTAAAAGTGAAACACATTTGACAGAAATCCCCTTCAAAATTGCTGTCTACATGGATTATCATTTAATATGTGCTAAAACCAACGTAATGTTCCCTGTGCCTTGGGTATAAATGTCAAACTCTGCATATATATGTCCTGGATTTTCTTGAGCACTGAATAAGTTTGAATGAATCCAGTCACAACCTTGATGGATTTGAAGACCTTATCATGTTCCAGTGTTGAGGTTTTGTCATCATTCCTTTTTTTTCTATTTAATATCATAAAGGAATGCTTTATTTAGAGTGGAATAATCTCTTTAGTGGCTGCTACCCAAGAATTCTATTTTCTTTCTTTTTTGTTTCTTTGTTTTGCCAGGCCACATCATCTCAAATAGCGGCTCTAAGCGCTCAAAGATGAGGACCTGTATCAAACATTCCTTTGACTCAAGTCTGATTACTTCACCTTAATGTTTTGAAAGCAGATGTAGGAAAGGACAGCCTTCCCACTGACAACCTTGGTTGGTGAGTTTACTTATTACAAACAGCAGATCAGAAGCTACAAGACTGGAAGGGAAGTAATCTATATGTAACTGAGACTACATAAGGGATTGGGGTAGATAAAAAGGTGCCCCATACTGGACCATGCTAGACCACATCTAAACTCCTATAAAAAGTGACAGCAGCTTAGGGTAAGTGAGCTAAACTTGGCAACCACTCAGGTTAGAAATGCAATGTGTCTGTCATATTAAGCCCATTCCATTATTTTGGAAGAGTGAACTGGTAGTTCTGAAACTAAGCATGATAGCTGCATAGAAGGAAACAATATCTTGTACATGAAAACAGTGACACCCTGTTGAGTACTTCTAACACCACTGTTCTCACTGTCTGATTACTCTGCCTCCAAACACATACACACTATTGCACATTGTTACAGGCTTGCTGCTTTTCTCTGCTTGACATATGTTGCATTTATTTATTCTTTAATAGTCTGTCTCAAACTACCTTCTGAAGCAGAGTCATGTATTTAAACTGACTATAATTTTCATTTTTCTCTCCTAACAAGCAAGCAAGCAAACAAAAACAAATGAAAAACCCAGCACTTAAAGGTATCTATTCTCCCAAGGGATCTGGTTGTCCTTATAGAACAGGAGCAACTCGAACATATTCGGTAACATTTACTATCACAGTATGTACTTTTTGGGTTTCACATTGGCTGGAAGACAAACAGTAGTTTGGCATTTTGGATTTAGACAACCAAAAAATAATAGCCGCAGCTCATCTGATTTAAAAGTAAATACTGTGTTTATTTTTGGTTGTAGTAGGAACAATTTTTGTCGTAGGCTAGACTGTCCTTCTTAAGCCCTCTCCTGCTGTTGTTCCTCAGTGACTGATATTTGGAGGTATGTTGCCTCTAAACCTGAAGGTACAGGAAGGCCATGTGCCCTCCTTTACAGAGGACAGTCAGACAACAACCCTCCATCGGAAGAGCTATCTGGTACAAGCCTGGTTGAAGGAACCTTAAGAAGGGACAGGAGAAGTTGCTCATCAACACCTAGCACACGATAGCAGACCTATGTGGTCACTGGCACATAAGTCACCTAGTCAGCCTTCCCCACTATGGGGAGATGTATTTCTATTGAAATTCTAATAATTATTTCTAAATTGGCATCTATACATATACCAGGGCCCACCAGCTTCAGGTGAATGTTGTTCCAAGTATGTATACTTAGGTTTGCTTGGTATCTTTATATGTCTTCATAGACATTTACAAAAGCCGCTCTGGGCCAGTCCTTCCATGGGATAAATGCAGCCTGAAAGTTTGTGGCATGCAAAACAGTGACAAGAAAGAAACTAACTACTACCACATCTGCCTGCATCCCCTTGTGTTTCTTCTCAAAGAGTGTCTGCTAAGGTCTGACCACAACTGAAGGGAATCAAAAACTCGAAAAAGGGCCCTTGGCAGTTGTTCTTAAAGCCTTTATTTTAATGCAAAATAAAACTGTTCAGCATTTACAAGGTGATATGTAACCAAAAAAAAGCCAAACTTTATCTTGTGGTACCAAATGATCACTTAACTGTCTCCTCTCCAGCCAATTTCCCAAATTTTTAAACAATTCAAAACACACAAATATAGGTATGTGTGTGTATCCATATCCATCCATACACACACACCCAACAACACCAAGAAAATACAGGAAAGGGCAGCAGTAGTGTGCAAATAACAGCAATTCCCATTACAGTTCAACTGCTGAAGTCAGTGGCATTGCACCAGAAATAATCTGAAATGGATGGCTTGTGAATTAATGATTTTTTAAAAAAAGGACAGAAAAAAGGTTCTGCCCTCAAGTAAGTGCACAGATGGTTGGAATCGTTTTGCAAAGAGTTATATACTCAAGAGCCTGATCTGGGAAAGCTGTACAAGCATCTTAGCTCCCACAAGGGAGCTGAAGTTCATCTTGGAGCACACATATAGAACACCTAGCGTTTAAAAGGTAGAAAGGAGGATGGTAGCATTTTCAACACTATACCAAAATTAGGCAGCACATGAAGCCGTCTCTAGTTAAGGGCATTTCTTGGAATGTGAAGTTTTTGAAGAGAATCTGGAAAGTTGTCTCCAGTTCTCTTCCTTGGCCTTTTTCAGTTGCTGCAATCAGAGTTAATTCTCCTCCCAACCATGAGCTTAATCTCAATAGATGGTTCAGGAAACTGCTGGTGTCTATATTAAATATTTAGTCACTCAACAGTTAGCACATACAATCCAGTTTTTGTAAAAACAATAAAAACATTTTTAAAAAAGCAACCAGAATTTGATCCAAAGTACACTGACGTTTCCAGTAAGTTCTATGGGCTTTCAGTCAGGCTTTTGTTGCAAATGCAATACTTAAGCCAAGCTCATTATTCAGGGAATAAATGTACAAAGCCGTATCTAGGGCCTTTGACTGCTCTGGTCTGAAACTACTGTTTGCAGCCCATCCCTTGTGCTGTCCTTATGATTTCTCCACCAACATGCACAAAATGTTTGCTCTCTTTACTTTGGAGTGTTGTTCTTCAAACAGCCAGCTGTCAAAGAAAGCACATAATGGTTGGCTAGCATCTGCAGTGTGCTCCTTAGCCTTTTTTGAGTTAAGAGCTCATGAGGTGGGTAGGTACAGATGACCACTGCAGCCTGATGACTGGTAGGTAACATTCTTCCTACCTCTTGTCAGGAAGATACAGACATTAGTTTGTCATTTGTACAGATTTGTTCTCTTGTGCTTTCTGCTTTATACCCTTACTGCTTAAAGCAGGGAGAAACGGGTTGTAGCAGGAGGCATCTATTTGCTTAGTGCGCCAGATAAACATCCCATTTCTTCATAGGGTGGGCCAACACTGTGAACCTATTCAACAAGGGTAACCTATTGAGTCCCATCCTTAAACTTGGTGTGAAAATGCAGCAAAGTGTTCTACTCACAGGGGCAGATCAAAGCTACACAGAAAACCCCAAATCGCTTTGGGGATGGCTCCTGCTGGATTGGCATATTTTTACAGAAGTTTTGTGGGAGGCATTTGTGACTATAAAAGGACCCATTCAGATCCATAATATTCACAAACATATGGGCACATGGGGAAAAAGAGCAACTTGTTTCTTAATGGCTCGTGGGGGGGGGTTGTGAGCAAGTGATATATTTTCATCCATCAACTACAGCACCTTGTGATATATGTATGTGCTACACATTTGCATGCAATATGGTGCTGAGACAGTTTGTTTTACATTATTGCAGAGAAGCAGGCTCTCTCTATATTTACATACGTACACATGCACATATACACACCTCTGTGAGTCAATTAAAGCAGCCAACTGCTTCTCCCTGCCCCCCCCCCCGCCCTCCCCATCAGAATCATGGCACTTTACACTGATTGGGAATGACATACCTTTGGCTCCTGTCCCCAAAGGCAGGCCAAGAGTTTTAGTCCCCTTCAGAGCTACCCGTAGAGTATGAAGGATCTACACACTGTACTGTATCTGATTTGGGTTTTTTTAAAGGGGAAAAAGTCTCCTGTAGATCTGAAAGCAGAAGTATTGTTTAATAAGGCATTGGCTAAGATTAACATCTGAGAAGGGTCTTCTGGTGACCTGCTTTGCCCTACCAAATGGAGCTGCTGCAGTCACTAGGAGTTTTACGGGGGTGTTTTAGGTTACATGGAAACAATTGAACACAAGCTTCAAAGGCCATAAATAACCCAGACAGGCTCTTTCCATTCAATTTGGATTTATCCCTAGCTCCTGAAATGCTGTCAGTTATCTTTGTAAACGGGAATGAAATGGCACAAAAAAGGGGTTAGGAGACAGGTGATTTATAAGGCGGGAGCTTATCTTCCAAAGCTCCCCTTAATTGTGATCAGGAGAGATAAAGAGATAAAGCCACCGTCATCAACATTCGTTTCTTCCATTGAAGGATCCAGTGTGTCATAGGTTATATTTGTACAAAAACAATGTACATTTAAAAAATTTCATCTCAATCCTAGTGGCTGTTCTGCACCCCTTGAATATCTGCCAAATCTTTGTTCATCTGAGGATCCTTCAGCTTATATGGTTTATTTTACAGAAGTAGAATGCTTTGGGGAAATAAGCACATGCACTATGCCCCAAAGGTGAAAGGGATGCTTTTTTTTGGGAATGGCCTCCCCAGTATCAATCTTGCTTCAAATTCAAAGTTGACACAGTCTCAATTAACTGCTTACCTGCATACATCCAAGACAAATTTCCACACCTGTGCTCTCCAAAGAGGCGAGGGATAAAGTGAAGGAGGATTTCATCACAGAGGATTTCCCCACAGGCTGGGTTAGATGACCAGGATCAGTTCTGACTGGCATCTTGTTTGGGACCCAGCATGCACTCTAGAAATGTCATGTACTGGCAGTTCAAAGTAGATTAAGACTGGGGTTTGGGGTAACTTTCACTGTTGCTGGTAAACTGTAAACAATCCCAAAATGCCTGGCACAGACTGTAATGCTATAGAAAGTGGAAAGCAAAAAAGCTTCCTATGTTTCTTCATAATGCACTGCATACATCACAACAAGAAATAGCTTTGTACCCCCACTAAAGAACCACAAATCAGGCCAGAAGGATGAAAGTAAAGTTGAAACATGATTGAATCAAGTCACTATACATCAGTGATCACAATATGCCGTTATTTGCTGTCCTCCTTGTGGCAGCTTACCTCACTTCAGATATTCAACAAGATATAAGAACTTAGGCTTAGCAAGTAGTAAACAACTCAACATCCACTCCTTATTTAAACCTGCAATTGTTAAGGAATACCTGACTGCACTGGGGGAAGTGGTGGAGGGACTAGCTGCTCACTTGAAAGTAGAATGGACAAGATTTAAGCACGTTTATATAGATATAGTTTCCAGAGAAATGTCAACATCTGACAATTCCTTGCAATTCTTCCCTGGTTACTTGTTCACAGCCACCTGAAATTCATCCACCAGAAATAGATATTGGCCTTTACGTGGCTGTGTTACTATTTACCATTTTTAGGAAGACATAATCAGAATAATTACAGGGAAAAGTCACTTCTTGGTGACATTTTCTTGTTAAAATTAATAATAGAAACACAATTGGTATCTCTCCTCACTAAAGTTGTTTCCTGCTCAGTCCTATCTAGAAAGTATAGGACATACAGTCCTAGGAAAGGATATGATCCAAAGCCTGCTAATTCTCACTGAGTGATTCCGAGGCTGTGAGGTTTTTTAAAAAATAATTATCTGAATATTAATACTTGCAACAACAATATTGAGCCTGTAGATTCCATACCAAACCCTCAAATCTTTCATGGGCACTGGAGCAGCTGGTACTTGGAAATGCAGCAACACAAATTTGTGTGTGAGAGAGATTCACTACGCACTAAGTCTCTGGAGGCCACCCAGTATAATAAAGCCATTTCAGAAAGGGTAAATGATAAATGGCTCTGCCTGGCAGATGACCCCTCTGTGCCATATATAATAATTATGAGACGACCTGTGCAATGAATCCCGTTAATTTGCTGCATACCAAAAGAAAACCAACAGATCCTTCTGCGGCCAAGCCCAAGGTCTTTCCCTTGAAGGGAAAAGGGCTAAAGAACAGCCTTGAAATGCATCCAAAGGATGTAAAAACATGGGGAATTCAAAAGACATGCTGGAGCAGCTCAAAATTCCTAGCTGAAATAAGTTTCAGAAGCTTCATTAGATGGGGTGGCAAATAAAAAGCTACAGAACTTTAAGGACACCCCCCCGCCATACACACAAAGTAAGCAACCTGCAGGTACTACCATCTCCCCCACTCCTTCCTCCCTTCCCTCCCTCCCCAACTCTGACCTCCCTTCCAGACGTGCAAATTGGAGCACCAAGAAATCATCTGAGTAAAACCGCAGCATCCTCTCCTCTGCCCTCATTGTTTGCACAAGATTGGAAATTATTAAAACATGATTGTAATCCTGCATCCCCTAACCTTTGGTATTTTTTTTCTTTTTAAAAACAGTATCCTATCTGACACCCACACTATTATCCATCATTCTAAAAACAGTAGAAGCCTCCCCTCCCCCCCAAACCCCCAAGTGTGGCGGTCCTGCAGAATTTCTGCCATGCAACAGTGAGCACTGTTTGGCTCTTAGCATCCACCAGCCCTTCAAGAGCCTGACCATCCTTTCTGAGATGGGATCTGCAGAAGAATGGCTTTCACAGGCGACATTTTCCAGAAAAAAAAAGCAATGGAATCAGATACTCAGGTTGCACACACTTGGTCAGCAAGTAGTTTTATGGGAGGATCAGACTCCCGCGCTCACTCCCCCAAAGTGGGCTGCTGTTGGTGAGTTTCCACTGCCTCCCTCCCTACAACTCTCCCACCAGTTGGTATCTGTGGAGGAGACTTAAGAAGATCCTTCAAGGGTTAGGCCTGGTCCTCTAGTTGCTGCCCCCTAGCTTACAATTATTAACTGATATGCGGCAGGCACTTCTGACAACATTACCAATAGGAAACCGGCTCTTTCCAGATATATACACAATTGCCAAATGCGCTAAAACTCCCTACTGTTGGGAAACTAGAGGCAAGGCAAGATCCAGGATCCCTTACAATACAACA
The DNA here is from genome assembly GCF_030035675.1 of Rhineura floridana. Lineage (NCBI taxonomy): Eukaryota > Metazoa > Chordata > Lepidosauria > Squamata > Rhineuridae > Rhineura > Rhineura floridana. The sequence goes on from NC_084481.1 coordinate 15,738,110, forward strand.
CTCTGAGGCATTTCTATGAACTATTAAGTACGACATTTTCCCATTTGTCCATCTGTACTCTTTGTAATTAGAAAAATAAAAAAGAAATCTTGACATTAAAAAAATGAAAAGGAGGATACAAAATGGAATATCTCAAGGGGCAATTAAAAATATTACTGAGGTGAGATTAAAATGAGAGAAAAATACAGTATTTCCCCACCATGATAGCAAATACAAATGACAGGTCACACCATGAGCACATCTCTGAGGACAATGAAGCTCTTTGTAAACTTGCCAGGAAACACAGGATATTACTCTAATTTCTCCAATTATAGAAGATCTTAGTAAAGAAAAGTCTGCCATACTGAGTGCACACACAGTGGTACCAAGACGATACCTTTTCTGAAACTATTTCCAAAACAGATTCCTGCAATATAGGCGTCTTGTATGTGCCTGTGTTGTTGGTTGCAAATCGCCCTGAGTGGTACTTTATGGGGTGCTTAGAAATTCTGCTCACTCTTCATCTCCCACCTTCTACATTCAAGCAAGCTTTTTTTTGTTTCAAACAACACTCTGATACAATGATACCCAAAAGTCACTGTACCGCTTTTTATGAGCTTGTACTATGTTTAGGAATGTGTCCTGGATGCAAACTGGCCAGACTTAAGTGACGTCTGCCCTGGGATAGAAAGGCTCAGTGGTACCAGCTGCAAGATAACAATATCAACAACAGTCTAGCTTTAGGCTATACAGCTGCAGTCATGGGGTCCTTCTGCCTGGGATCTTCATGTCTGTATTGGGATTGATCAGGGCCGGTTCGACGATAGCCAGGTCTGCCCATTTCATTATAAGGCAGACCTCTGTGGCCCTGAGGTGGTGATGGTGGTACATCTTGGCGGAAGGGTCCTTTGTGCTGGCCTACTGGCTGCGGTGGGATACCATACTGAGGATACCACAACTCTGTTGTTCTTGGGCCATCTTGTGGATGAGCGTAGCTCCCTTTGGTAGGATGAATTGCAGGTTGGCCTCCTTGACAGTAAGGAAGATCTCTCTCTTTATATGCTACCCGTAGTCCTGTTAAATACTCCACTGGTTCTATAGGTCCATGCCTGGGAGACGAAATAAAAAGAAAAGAGCTGTAAATAGAAAGACTTGCATCACTTTCATTTAAAGTTCTCCATTTGTTTGGGACAAGAAATGCCACTCGCTCTAACAAACTGGCCAGCATGAGTCCAAACAGAAGAAAGACTTCCCCAGCTGCACGCTGCTAGATTGGTAAACCACGCACAGGATGTTGGCGCAAAGGTCCAGCACACATCACAGCTCCTTTACAAAAAGGCACCCTTGGAATCCTCCGGCTCACAATGCAAGCTACTCATGATCCATTTGCAATAATGGAAAACAAAGACCCTTTCAATGATGTGCGTTTGACTGTGTCTTATCTAGCCTGAGGATAAACAGATGAGTTCCGTCTGTATCCCAGCAAGCCCCAGAAGGCTCACATACACCAATATTCACACCTCAAAGCTGTTTTGCCAATTTTCTTGTTTCAAACATGTCAGTCCATAAAACTCTCTAAGTCTTACAGTTGGAAAGCCCTGGAACTCCCCGAAGAAAACATTAAGGATATGAGAATTCAGTCTCTATGCTTACTGGGCCATCTGCCAATAACATTTCAGGGGGGGAAAGAATGCACGCATGCGCACGCACGCACACACACACTCGCATACACACATGCACCTGAGTAGGAGAATCTTAGAGCCAGCTCTGTAACTTGTTTGCCTCAATAAGGATTTGACAAGCTCTGGTGCATGTGAAAAGCAACATGTGTGACCATGTAATGTCAAGGGGCCTGATTATGGAGTCATTTCTGTAGTTTTCTCTCTCTTAATTCCAGGATTTACATTAATGAGGGATTCTCCCTAATAAGGGTAAAGCCAGGATAAGTGTTACATGGAATAAATAACTGTTTTATGTAGATGTCAATGCAGAAGCCACAAAGACTCAATATGATTAGGGGTTGTTCTCTTCAGACAGAAATATTTATTCAGATATAGAAAGAATACTGACTAGTTCTTCAGAGAACTGCGAACTGCAATATTTTTGTAAGATGCAAAACAAAAATAGATACCATGATTTCTCAAGTGTCTCAGTGCAAGGTTCCAACATCAACCTGCAATACATGATTGCATATTTTCCACACCTATGAGCTTTCCTTCTTGGACCTGCAGCATTTTTTTTTTTTTTAAAACCATTCTTCTTAATAAATACTGAATCTGTGCAATTACACCCCTTCTCCTCTCCCCTCAAAATTTAATCCAGCCTCCCAGAGAAAGGGGTAGAACCTTGGAAGGCAGCCAGATTTAGCTCCTGCTGTAAGCAACCTCGGTACATGGATACTCAGATATAAGGATGTCAATTCATCACAAGTAAATAGGAAGCAGACTCTAATAATATGGAGGACTTTTGCCAGAAAGAAAGCTCACTTTTTTTGTTTTGTTTAACCAATTGTGGAAAAGCTTGTTTCTTCTCAAATCCCTCACAAGATTAACACAAACAACCTGGAAGTAGAACTTCAAAAGGGACAGATCTCCAAACTGTTCATCCTTATTGGCAGATTCTGGGGAAAACAAAAACAACCCAGAAACAAAGCCCTGATGTTCTGGATGCATCTTAAAAGCATCTCTTGGGGATACATATGACTTTGGTGCAACTAGACAGAGCCTTATACATTCCTTATTTGGTGCTATAGCATGCAGCTAAACACACATTAACTGTACAATCCTATACCTATTTACGCAGAAGTCCAATTGAATTCAAGGAGACTTACTCCCAGTGAAGTGTGTGTATAGGACTGCAGCCAGCTGTCCCAGGAAAAGGCCACCAGGACACCCTTGCACTCATTGTGAGAAACTGCATCCTATAGCTATCTGGGCCAGCTCGTCATCTGCTGGGAACCAATGCAGCCAGAGGCATCACTAGGCGGGTGCGGGGTGTGTGCACCGCACCCAGGTGACACCATGAGAGGGGTGACAACCAGATCCGCCCCCATCGCGGGGCAGGGCGCCGTTGCCCGGCAAAGGAGCCAAGAAGCGCTCCGGGTCGGCATCGGAGCAGCCAACTCCTCCTCCCCAGAGTCAGGCAGGCAGGCTGCAGGCGGACGGGTGAGACCAGGAGCAGTGTCGGCGGGGCGAGGGAGGTGCGCTGGCATTCCCAGGCCTGCTTCTCGTGCCAAGGGGGCGCAGAAAGTGGTGGGCGAGTGCGCGTGCACCATGGAGGAGCCGGGCAAGGGCGCGATCCCAAACAGTAACTATGGTGGTCTTCAATGGGGAAGGCAGGAAGTGAGCAAAAACAATGAATAATTAAGTGAGCTTAAAATGGAAAGTGCACGTGCTCAGACTATTATCTTTTTCTTTGTTAAAGTTGGTAGACTAGTTTCGTTTTTGTTTTTGCTGTAAGTTGTGAAACAACAGGTGCTCAGAAGGTTGGGTTTTTTTGGTAATCCATAAAAGCTTATGCCACAATAAACTTTTATGCCTAAACTTAAGGTACCACAATGCTTTCTTTGAGGCACCTTATTTCATGCTTTTCTATCTGTGGGAGGGGAGGTTCTATTTTGGAAATTAGATCAGGACCCTCCAACTGTCTTAATCTGGGGGTGGTCTGTTTTATTGAGACTTGCCCTTTTGATGCCTGTTGCAAGATGTAATTGTGACTACAAGTTTAGATAGGTTTAAATGAGGATTAGACAAATTCATGGAGGAAAAATATATCCGTGGTTATAAGTCATGAGGACTAGAACCTCCAGATTCAGAGGTGGTATTGTTGATGAACAAAAGCAGTTCTATTGCACTCATGTCCTGGGGGTGAGCTTCCCGGAGACACCTGATCAGCTTTTGTGGTAAACATAGTGCTGGACTAGATAGATGCAGGTCTGATCAGAACAGAGCTTGGAAGTAACTCGTTATTTTTAACGAGTTACTTGTAATTCGTTACAATTTTAAATAACGAGTGGGTAATTCCATTACATTTGGCAAGTAACGGAACGACTAGTAATTTCCCTACTTTTCAGCTGCAACTTTAACGTTTCCACGTTAGGTTGGACGTTACTTGGGGGTGGGAACAAGGGGAAGTCAGCTCCTGGCTGTGATTGGTTAACACAAGACATGTGCCTCACACTGATTGGACCTCTGCGCAGACTGTCTCTTCCCTCGTGATCAGTGTTAGGAGGCACGAGGGAAGAGGTGAATAGGCAGGGCCTGCTAGCGTCTGAGAGGAAAAAATGGATGCCGGAGGAAAAAGCCAGGGCAAGGACAACGGAGAAGGCAGCAGCAGAATGGCGAAGACCTGTAGAGGTGAGTGACGATGATTTGTGTGTGTGTGTGTGTGTGTGTGCCCCCCCACGGCCCCTTCCGCCCCCATGGCATTTTTGCCCCCCCACCCCCCCACGGCCCCTTCTGCCCCCCCACTGCCTCTCCTTGCCTCGTTGCCGCCCCCTCCATCAATCACAAGTCACTTCTGAAACTTCGGCCGCCCTACTTCTCTTCCTTTCCCCCCTTTTTGAACTCTCCCCCTTGTTCCCATGCATACTGTGCTGTATTTATCCAGACAGAGCACTCCTGCCTTTTAAAATGCCGGCTAGCTTTTTATTGTATATTTATTTGAACTCCATCTTTCTTTTTATTTGTATTTTTGTCCTGTTTAATCACAAGACTGAATTGTATGTGGGACAAAAACTGTCTCAGTAATAAAAATAATAATAATAAAAATAAAAAATCATTAGGCGTATAATAAATGGCTTAAGGCTGATTTTTTTGTTCTTGGCAGAGATGAGGTGAGAAGTAGGGTCCTTGCAGCTCCTCCTCTCAGTCCCCCAGCTCTCAAACTCATGTTCTGTGAGAAAGAGAGAGATTCCCAGTCCCAGAGAGAGATAGACTGTTGACAATCTCTGCTAATATCTATACAAATGTACATAACATGCATCACCTCATTGCAAATGAGAAGCAATAGGGTTTTATATTAGTTCTGATTGTCTATTGGGCTATCATAGGTTATATGTTTTTTTCATTTTCTATGGCAAAAACTCCAACTTCAGTGGAATTTATGTGATGTGTTCTAATCATTTGAATTTGGCTAATGAATGCTTTATTCTTTCATCAGAACTTTAGCAGTAGTACTAAAATATTAATAAAAAAGAAAAGGGAAAGAAAAAATACTTTACATACATCATTCAGCTGTATTGCTAATTATAGATATAGATATAAAAGATAAACGGCATTTTGTCAAAAGTATTTTTGTCTACATTTTATACCTCATCCTTGGTTTTCCAAGCTTGGCATGGAATGCTTCTCATACAGAATTAATTTGAAATGCTGCATATTTATTATCATAATCATCATATTCAAAATAAAAAATATATGTACCGCCTTCAAGTTGATTCCAACTTATGGTGACCCTATGAATAGGGTTTTCATGAGGCTGAGAGGCAGTGACTGGCCCAAGGTCACCCAGTGAGCTTCATGGCTATGTGGGGATTTGAATCCTAGTCTCATTTTGTTCTCACAACAACCCTGTGAGATAGTAGGTTAGACTGGCCCAGGCAGGGTTATTCAGTGAGCAAAAATGATGCAAATAGGATCTCTTTTAATTGTGCTATCGACCTGCTTACTTCCACTCTGACTGGGGCATCTTGCAGCATGGGGAAGAGATGGGGGCACATCACAGCTGAAGTTCACCCATATAGGAGCATTATCTCTTGTTTATTACAGAGACGCCTGTTGCAGGTTTTGCTGCTGAGAGCAGCAGTCAGTTAGTGCGGCCACTTGAGTCACAGCTTGTTGATCCTGAGGAGGCAAAACTAGAAAGTGAGGTTCAGAAAGGAGGCCCTGTGCATGAGGAGGAGGAGGGCATGAAGCAGTGCCGGTTGCCCACAGCCACATCTGCAGAACAGCAAGTACCATGGTTTGGCTTTGAGAAAGCTTGTACATTTGTGAGCCAGAGTGGGGAAAATGTTGTTGTACGATGCAATTACTGCCTTCCAAGGATCAAAAATCTGAGATCAGCTGTTTCCTCCTCATCCAATGTGAAGAAACATTTTGAGGTAAGCCTTTGTCATGCTGGTTCTCAAAGAGTGTCCATTGTCTATTTATGTTTAAATTGTGAAGTTCCTCTTCCATTTTTTCTTGGATTCATGCTTTGTTCTTCTTCCTCAGAGGGCACACCCTGAGAAGCTGAGAGCAATTGAAGAAGCAATAAAGGCAAGGAGACGTGGCCTTCCTGAACCAATGCATGACACCCCTCCTCCCAAAATGCTGAAGCAGCAGCAGACAACCCTTGAGAGGTGGGGATCTGGCAGGAAGCCTGTCACCCAGAGTAATCTCGACAGGAGAATCATTGATTTTTTGTAGAGGAGACATTACCACTTCAGACTGTGGACAAACCATCATTCATTAATCTGGTTCGCATTGGACTCCCCAAAGATCTCACCATCATATGTGCCAAGACTCTGAGAGACAGAATTGAGAAGAGAGCATGCCACATGAGAGAAACTCTTGCAAACCGAATGGGTGCTGTGGCATATATAGCAACCACTGCAGATTGTTGGACCAATGGCAAGAAGAGTTACTTTGGGGTAACAGCCCACTGGATCAACCCAACTACCCTGAAACGTGAGGTCGGGGCCTTGGCTTGTAAGCGTCTGAAGGGGCGCCATACATACGATCTCCTTTCAAAAGCACTGCATGATGTACATGTGCAGTACAGGATCCACAACAAAGTTATGTGCACTACTACAGACAATGGCTCCAACTTTGTGAAAGCGTTCAGAGTTTTCATGGCCAAAGAACCAGTGGAAGCTGCAGGCACCAGTGACGATGATGGTGATAACCAGGAGGAGGAGGAGGCTGAGGTGGAGTTTGTGCCTATCTGTGAGATCCTGGACACAGGACCTGAGGCAGAGGAAGAAGCTGCAGACTCAGGAGAGGATTTTGTTTTACCACCACACCAGAGATGTGCTAGCCACACCCTCAACCTTGTGGCAACACAAGACATAGAGGCCATGCTTTCTGACTCCTCCAAAAGTAGTCTTCTTGGTCCTTTCAAGAAACAGTTTCGTTCCTTGATGGGAAAGTGCAGCAAGTTGTGGTCCAAGCAGAACCAGTCAGCCCAGATTGCTGAGTATATCCGTGCGCAATGTGGTGTGTATCTGAAGGTACCGAATAAGACCAGGTGGAATTCCACCTTTGATGCGTTGAAGCAACTACATGAGCTCCTGTCAACTGTGCCACTAAAAATGCATGCCATAATGGACCGCTGCTCCTTGTCCAGGATCACAGCTGCTGAGATTGAAGTGGTACAGAAATACACAGAGATTACGGAGCCACTAGCCCAGTCCCTAGATATCCTGCAACGGGAGAACGGCATGTTCATGGGGTATTTGCTACCAATGCTCTGCAATCTGGACCGCAAGTTAGAAGGACTGGAAAACAAACCTGAGAGGTACACATACTGTTTTCAGCTGCTGAGAGGTGTGCGCGAAGCCCTAAGAAAGCGGTTTGCAGCTATCTGGGAGGACAAGAGGCTTCTTCTGGCAGCCTGCCTACACCCTCGCTTCAAACTAGATTGGCTGGAATCGTGTCAGGCCACCACCCATACCAACAAGTAAGAACATTAGGGAAGCCCTTTGGGTGGATTACTCCAAGGGAAATGTTGTCTCAAGGGAGGCATCAGAGGGCTTAAGGTGGTAGGCAGGGGCTGGGCCTTTTCTTCCTGGGGCTCCTCATCACAACCTTGGGTTGCTGCAGGTAATTTTTAAGGGTCTGCTGTGCTGCCCCATGAGTGTGGTGACTTGGTCACCTTCCTACCTTCCATGTCATCATCCACAGGCTCAGGCTGGACCCTGAACCAGGGGACATGACAAGCATCAGGAAATGAAGAGCAGATGATGGTTTCCTAACATATATGTGTTAACATATCCTCTCTCTTTCTTAGATACACAATGGAAGCCTTGTTGAAAGCTGAAATAAAGATGGGTGTACTTAATGAGGACAGTGATCAGTCTTCAGATAAAGACCAGGAAGGAGATGACTTAGAAGATGACTTCTTTAACTTTCTGCCCCAGGGCAAGAAGTCAGCAGTGGACACTGCTGAGGAGGAACTGGTGAGGTACCTGAGGTCTCCCAGCAGGGAAGTGTCATCACTCCATGGCTTTCCACGTGTGCTGCGGTGTTTTTTGCAGCACAACACAGGCATGCCTTCAAGCGCCGCAGTAGAACGCCTGTTCAGTACTGGTGGCAACATGACTGTAAAAAGACATTCCTTGTCTGACATGCTCTTTGAGCATCTTGTTCTTTTGAGACATAACAGAAACGTATTATAAAAGCATTTCAAGTGTAAAATTTGATTTCAAGAGTTGGGGTATCTTCATTGCTTGGGGGGATGTGAGATTCTGTTATGCCATTATGTTAATCTTATGGATAAATTTTTTTATTCTACTACCCCCTGTGTGTGTGTGTTTATTTTTAATATTGTTTTAGGCTTCTTAGATGTGCAGCAGCCAAGGCCAGCACCTTGTAGGAGTTTTTTTAAAAAAGTAGCTGAAATGTAATTGTAGTGATTACGTCTGAGAAAAAGTAAAGTAATCAGTTACTTTCAGAGCAATTGTAATTGCAACGGTAATCACTACTTTTTTGGGCCAAGCAATTGTAACTGTAATTTATTACTTTTTAAAAGTAATCTTCCAAGCTCTGGATCAGAACTCCTTATGTTTGTACTTAACACATTATTTGCCTGACTTAGCTTACTACAGTAGTAAACCAGTGAAGCTTCAAGGATTCTACAGCACTCTTGGGAGTAGAGATGTGGAAACTGGAACATTTTGGGGGGGGAAGTTCTTTTCCCATATTGGGGAGGAACTGGAAAAAATTGGAGGGACAGTTTTTCCCCAACCGACTTCACAACATTATTTGGGAGGCACACCAGTTAATTCTGGTAATATCACAAAGGTTCAGTCCTACGATAGAATCTTCCTCAAGTGAGTGCCACTGGTATTTTCCCTCTTTGACCACATTTGCATAGTAATATTCTTGCTAATAAGGCAAGTAGCTGAACACACAAACCACTTTCCACAGGCTCAGCAGTTCCCTATCCATGTAGCTATTGGTGAATGAGACTTCCCAGACTTTCTCTTGGTGCCTCAGGCAATTCTGAAAAGCAGGATGCTTTCCCCCAGATCTGCTTTATTCTATTGGAAAAAAGAAAGGGGGTGGGGAGGTAGGATGATCCCAAGCCATTGAAAGAGATTCTTCTAGAACTGTTTTACAGCAGCTGATGGGTGGTAGAGGTCAGCCTCCAGCCTGCTTCCTAAGAGGAGGATCCATCTCCAATCTCCTTTTGCACTCATACCTGAAGTGTAATACAGCCCTTCTCCAGGTGTATACACACAGCGGTTTAGTGTGTATTTGATGCTACCCATGTGTGCATGTTTTCATGTTGTCCTCAACACCATCCCCATCCAAAGCCAGCCCATACTTTCCCCCCAATTTTGACACTTTTTCCTCATATGATAATCTGATAAGAAAATAAAAGATCAATTTGCACTGAAAAGTAAGATCAGTATAAGTGTGGACCCCAAAGCGCAATCTGAAATAATGTTTATGTGGGTGTCATCACATTCTTGGTGTTCTTGTTCACCATCTGTTTTCATCTGAGGAGACCTCAACCATTTTCTTTCTAGGGACCTCAGCCTTGTTGTTGTTATGTGCCTTCAAGTTGATTACGACCTATGGCAACCCTATGAATCAGTGACCTCCAATAGCATCTGTCATGAACCACCCTGCTCAGATCTTGTAAGTTCAGGTCTGTGGTTTCCTTTATGGAGTCAATCCAACTCTTGTTTGGTCTTCCTCTTTTTCTACTCCCTTCTGTTCTTCCCAGCATTATATTTTCTAGTGAATCATGTCTTCTCATGATGTGTCCTAAGTATGAAAACCTCAGTTTCATCATTTTAGCTTCTAGTGATAGTTCTGCTTTAATTTGTTCTAACACGCAATTATTTGTCTTTTTACAGTACCACACCACATTTCAGATGAGTTGATTTTTCTCTTATCCACTTTTTTTCACTGTCCAACTTTCACATCCATACATAGAGATCGGGAATACCATGGTCTGAATTTTCCTGACTTTAGTGTTCAGTGATCCATCTTTGCATTTGAGGACCTTTTCTAGTTCTCTCATAGCTGCCCTCCCCAGTCCTAGCCACCTTCTAATTTCTTGACTATTGTTTCCATTTGGGTTAATGACTGTGCCAAAGCATTGATAATCCTTGACAAGTTCAGTGTCCTTGTTGTCAACTTTAAAGTTACATAAATCTTCTGTTGTCATTACTTTAGTCTTATTGAAGTTCATCTGTACTTGTGCTTTTGTGCTTTCCTCTTTAACTTTCATCAGCATTCGTTTCAAATCATTACTGGTTTCTGCTAGTAGTATGGTTGAATATCTTAAATTATTGATATTTCTCCCTCAAATTTTCACACCTACTTCATCTTGGTCCAATCCCGCTTTCCGTATGATATGTTCTGCATATAGATTAAACAAATAGGGTGATGAAATACACCCCTGTCAGACACCCTTTCCAATTGGGAACCAATCAGTTTGTCCATTTTCTGTCCTTACAGTTGCCTCTTGTCCAGAGTAAAGGTTGCACATCAGGACAATCAGATGCTGTGGCACCCCCATTTCTTTTTAAGCATTCCATAGTTTTTCATGATCTACACAGTCAAAGGCTTTGCTATACTCTATAAAGCACAGGGTGATTTTCTTCTGTAATTCTTTGGTCCATTCCATTATCCAACGTATGTTTGCGATATGATCTCTGGTACCTCTTCCCTTTCTAAATCCAGCTTGAATGTCTGGCATTTCTCACTCCATATATGGTAAGAGCCTTTGTTGTAGAATCTTGAGCATTACTTTACTTGCATGGGATATGAAGGCAATAGTTCAATAATTACGGCATTCCCTGGGATCACCTTTCTTTGGAATTGGGATGTATATGGAACTCTTCCAGTGATATACGGGAATTACGATTTACAAGTAACATTAGTACAAAAAACATTACTAAGGATTTTGTATGGTCTGGTACGGGAGGAGGTCCATGGGGGTGACACCATGAGTTACCACACCGGGTGACACCAACCCTAGTGACACCACTGAATGCAGCCTGCATATAAAGACCACAGAAGGACAGGGGATGCTGAACACAGTGGTAATAACTGGGGGAGTTTTCACATTCATAATTTCATTTCTATTTTTAGAATTTTAAGTTTATGTCATATGGTTGCCAGGTCAGAAGCATCCCAAACCCTGAGATTTAAGGGGCGGGCCCAAGTGATGTCATGGGGCGGCCCTGAGTAATGTCATTAAGCATGATACATTAAACATCAACCACAGTTGCTTGGCGCATACAATTCAAACAAAAACATTTCTCTGATTGGAAATTAAGATAGAAATTTAGCTAAATGATGGAGCCTGGGTAAGGAACATTTAATCTAGCCTATTAGCTTCTGGCAAAAAGGGTTTAAATGCCCTCAGGCCAGTCCAGTCCCCAGAAGGCCATTGTAGGAAGCATGGAGCCTAGTGTTGTGGAGATATTAGATGGGAGCACTCAGGAATAAAGATGGATGCCCCTGAAGGCTGCAATTCTAAACACACTTACTAAGGGACTAAGCCCCATAGAACTGAACAGGACTTACTTGTGAGTAGATATAGTTTTGATTGTGCTATTGGTAAAACTTAACTAGGGATCCTCTGCAAAGATATCCATATCCCAGCAGGGTTGGCAACCCCCTGCCTGGAATGCCCTACCCCTGCCTTTTAACATGGCTGCTCCAAATTTCTTTACAGATTTGACCCTTCACTTCAAAAAGAGGTTTGAGAAATGAGTAAGAGTAAGAAGATTCTCTATCCTTTTCTGTCTAACCTGTGGGCTGTTATAAACTCACTTTGACAGCCAACCCAATTCCAGTGAATAATAATTGACAGAGAGAAAACACACATGGTTTAGTCTACCTTCACAGGCAGTAGATTGGGAACAACAATTGCAGCCACACTTCCAAATATGTGAATTCTCTTTTACCACTATTGGGCAAGAAACAAACCATCATGCAACCAACAAGGTGCATCATCAAGGTTTAAGAGGGTTGAGCTGAGCACATGGAATCACTGTTGTTGCTCATATGGATGTAAGGGAGTGAAGGTAAAGATAAATGAAATGCAAACAGAAAAGAAAAACAAAAGACAGTAATGATTTCCTAAAGGCAATACTATACCAACCATGTCCGTTGGCCATGTTCTATTGCAGTGGTTCCCAGCCTAGGGGCTGGGACCCCCAGGGGGCCCGTGAAGTAATCCAGAGGGGGCCATGAACAGTAAAGAAATGAATTATATATTAATTTTTTTAAAAAAGTCTTCACTCCCTCTTCATTGTCTGCTTTCCACTGCGGCTGCAGATGACACCTCCCCCTTGCTCCAAACAAGAGGGGAGGCCTTTTCTGAAGCTCCAGAGCGTCTTTCAGGCGCACTAAGGGCAAGCATCTGCCTATAAAATACATGGCAGATGCCAAAGGAGGCTGAGGGTGGAGCTACCAGGAAGAAGAGGGGATTACTATCACTGATTCCCGTCTCCTTGCACTGCCGCTACTGGCAACAACCTTACTTAGAATGAGAGGAGAGTGCTTTTTGTGAAGCAAAAAGAAGCAACCCTGCAAAGAAAGGCTGCTTTCCCCCCTTCCTTCCTGGCAGCCAGCCTGCCTCCCTGGGGGGAGGGGGTGACATTTTTTTCAGCTTATAAAGGGGGTCCCATGCTCATAAAGGTTGGGAACCACTGTTCTATCGGTTTGTGTTTTCTATCATGACCTTCGACTTTCACTTATTTCCCCGATTTTACAAAAAATCCCAGGCAGGGACGCTGCATTTTATGTTAGATACCTTTTAGCCGACCAAATTCCCCAAGCCTTAAGTAAGGTTGTGAGTTTCTGTGCTGCAGCTATCACACGTCGAAGAGCACTGCTAACTCAACAGCTCACACAGACTTGAGAATCGGCTTTTAAATAGATTTAGCATGAAAAATGTTTGTATTGCACTAATATTTCTATAATGTTTTGATCTTTTGTAATTTTATGCTGGTCTCCGCCCGTAATAAATCATAATGCAAAATTCAAATTCATACCAACCACAAGAAAATTCCTGTGAGTAAGACAGAAAACTCAGCATCCCACAAACAGTCAGGATTCATAACCAAAAACCAAAACTAAAGAAATCCTGGCAGCCAGTCAGCCAAGAAACTAGAAAAACAAGGAATTGAGAACCAAAAAAATAGACTCAAAGCGAGTCAGCCAAGGTCACAGAAATCCCCATGCAGCACAGCCTGACCCGGGGGCTGCAGTTAATGCAGAATGCTGCGGCACAATTGCTGACATGAGTGAGACCCTATCAGCACATAATACCTCTGCTCTGAAATCTGCACTGGTTGTTGTTGATTTGCTACCAAATGAAGTTCAAGGTGTGCTTTCCATGTTACGGGTGCCACAAAGTACTTCTTCTGCTCTTGGTAGAAATGAGTCCTTTAGTGTGGCAGCACCTATACTTTGGAACTCTCTGCCTATTGACAGTAGGCATATGCCTTCATTGTACTCTTTTCAGCACCTGCTAAAACCATTTTTGTTTAGGCAAGCCTATCCAGGCATGTAGACACTGTTATGTTTTTTATCTGTTTTTAACTCATTGTTGGTTTTATTATTTTGAATGTTTTTAAATACCTGTCTTTAACTGGTTTTGCCAATAATTTTATTGTTTTAATTCCTCCTGTAAACCACGTTGAGATTTTTTACAGTAAAGCGGTATGTAAATGTTTAGGAACAAAGGAATATGCCTTATACTGACTCAGGCCATTTGGTACCATCCAGCTCAGTACTGATGACATGGACTAGCATTGGCTCTCCAGGATTCCAGGCAATAGTCTTTTCCAGAAATTGAATTTTGGACCTTTGCATGCAAAACTGAGTGCCCTACCAGTGAACATAAGAACATAAGAAGAGCTTGCTGGATCAGGCCAGTGGCCCATCTAGTCCAGCATCCTGTTCTCACAGTGGCCAACCAGGTGCCTGGGGGAAGCCCGCAAGCAGGACCCGAGTGCAAGAACACTCTCCCCTCCTGAGGCTTCCGGCAACTGGTTTTCAGAAGCATGCTGCCTCTGACTAGGGTGGCAGAGCACAGCCATCATGGCTAGTAGCCATTGATAGCCCTGTCCTCCATGAATTGGTCTAATCTTCTTTTAAAACCATCCAAGTTGGTGGCCATTACTGCATCTTGTGGGAGCAAATTCCATAGTTTAACTATGCGCTGTGTAAAGAGTACTTCCTTTTGTCTGTCCTGAATCTTCCAACATTCAGCTTCTTTGAATGCCCACAAGTTCTAGTATTATGAGAGAGGGAGAAGAACTTTTTTCTATCCACTTTCTCAATGCCATCCATAATTTTATACACTTCTATCATGTCTCCTCTGACCCGCCTTTTCTCTAAAGTAAAAAGCCCCAAATGCTGCAACCTTTCCTCATAAGGGAGTCGCTCCATCCCCTTGATCATTCTGGTTGCCCTCTTCTGAACCTTTTCCAACTCTTGAGCTCATGTTTGCCAATGGCAGCAAAGGGTCTCACCGCTCTGAAAATTCAATCCCATCCTAATTTAAATTCTTGCAGAAAATACACTGTGTTTTCCAGTTAGAGGACAGAAGCAAATACCAATGCAGGTAGCAGGAGACCACCACCAATCACAGATGCTGTGTGAGTGCATCATTGGGATATATGCATCCAGAAGGTGGGCATGCACAGCAATTTTATAGATACATGTAAAATGTTTTTACTTGTATAAATAAAGAGAGAGAAAAGGTGTGAAGCAGCTCTTAAAATACCAGTATTTAGCTGATTCAGTTCCAGCTCATTTTAATTTGGTTGGGAAAGGGTTACACTTAGAAAGGACACTTCTGCTTTTAATGTCTAAAATTAAATATAAAATTAAGAGCTCATATATGTGTATAAGCACCATGCCATCACTCGGATACCACAGGTATTATATATCTCCAGTTCCTAGTGCTTTGCTTCTGTAAATGCCCAGATTCCAAGGTAGAGTCATCTTCATTAGGTGTTGACCACTGACATCTCAGTGGTATAAGTATGACTGGAGAAACAAAACAAAAATGATAGCAAGGCAGAAAATAAAAAAGCCACAGGACAATTGAAGCAGACTCGCGCTTTAATGCAATTCCACTCATGGAGCTACCTGCACAGCCTCGCAAGCCTGCTGGTGTCAAAGCACAGCAGGCAAGACTATAGTATGAGCCCTGCTGCCACTCTTTCTTCTGCAGTCCCAGCAGCACATTATCTCAGAAAAAAGGCCCATACTCCCACCTTCCAGCTCAGGTTTAGTCATCACTAAAGCGACAGCTTCTACTTGACAGATCTGAGACTGGTCCACTGATTGAGCCAGAGAGGCTACAAATAGGAGTGGATGCATGTCACTATGCCTATGGAGGGCAAAGTCTCAAAATAGTATAAATTGGTTAGAGCAGAGAACGGTCCGTCTGGCATTCAGAATATCAGGGGAAAGCACATCATTCTGTTATTTAACACCTCAGTGGTTTTAGTCATAAACTGTCAGAGAGGAATGAGATTGGCTCTTTTGCCAGTGAAGCAAATGTGCTCTCAAACCAAAATGATTCCTTCCTATTGTCTGTTAAAGAACCCCAGGAGAGGGACTTTGAAAGGAGCTCAGTCACCAAAGACTGTATTCAGAGGAATGATCCCAAATCTAGAGATCTTCCAGATGATTATGATCATAGCCATGTCAGTCATTGACATTTTTCATAGCCCCACATAATGATGAGATCAGAAAATGTTGGGGAAGGGCAGTGAAAATACAAGTATGATATACCAGTAACCACAAGCTCTGGTTAGCCGTTTCTCCTGTCATTCTACCAACAGCAAGCCAGACCACTCACTGCCAAGGTAACTGGGATAACTCCCATGCACATCCACGGTACAAAGTTCAGCTGATGATCAGGCAGTGAAGATCTGGCACAAAAGCCTACTATGCTTATCCTGGCAAAGGGAGATCTTTTTACCAGAGTGTGAAGACCCCGACTAGAACTTATGGCCTTAGTGCAAGCACCACTCAAGCCATTGGGCCTGGCATTGTTCCTGATGGCCTACAATATTAAGCAAACTCTCATGGGACTAAGCCCCAAATAGGACTTGGTCCTTCTGAGGAAGCAAGCAAAGATTTCCTAATGTTTAATAAATCATTTTATTTGGTCAAATATTGTCTGCCCATGGTTACAATAATATTTTTAATCAACATATCAATACTATCCAGATCCATAATAGTTAAAAAAATCTTTATGACAGTCATATGTCTATGATGTAACAGTCTTGGTCAATAAACCAATGTTTATTTGACTGAGAATGAGCTTTGTGTCCACATAGTCCTTCCTCCCTTTTTTCTCAGACCTCAACTCAATACTTCTGGGATTTGTTAGACAAGTTTCTTGCTGCAGCTGAACTGTGAAACTGTGGTTTAATCTTGGACTACAAACCAGGTTATCAATCCATTTGATACCCTGTCTTGTAGTCTGAAATTAAACCAGTTTCCCGGTTCAGATGTAATGAGAAAGTGGATTAGCAAACCCCAGAAATCTTGAATTCTGGTGTTAGAGGAGAGAGTGCATGGGCACAATGTTACTACTCAGTCTAATTTTATTTATTTATTTATAAATATATTTGTATATCATTTAAAAAATCAAAGTGGTTACACGTTTTTAAAAAAACACATGCAGTAAAACCATTAAAATACAGTAAAAACAGAGGTCACCTTTTGCAAAAAGACACCTTCTTAATTGCCTGCTTAAGCCTGGCGGAACAGTAAGATTTTCAGCAGGCGTTTAAAAGCTAAAACAGAAGGTGCCTGCTGAATTCAGACATCAATCCACAATAATTAGACCACAATACAGTCCACACTAAATATACCCATCCTCCAGCAAAGGGAACAAAACAAACAGGCAGGCATCCCACCTCATCTCTCACCTGGGGCATATACAATCACCATAATAAACCATAGGTTATATTATCAAGTCTATTATGTCCAATCTGACTCCGAGGTTAAGGAGCCAGTCTAGGGTACTGCACTACAGCACTTCCCCATTATTTTGTATGTAAGCATAGAACAGCTGTAAATGTTACCTTCCTTGCATATAATACAAGCTTCTAATCTTAAAGAAAAGGATCTAAAATGCAAGCAAAAATACGACTAGGCAATATACTGATTTGGTCCACTTTTTGTATGCGATAGAAACAGAACAATATCCAGACTGCTTCTCAAATGTGGGTTTTGTAGGGGTGCAAGCAAGCGATAGTAGCTGTCTCAACACGGGTGCGTTAGGAGTCCTTTTAGTATCTCTCAGGGTAGCTGCAGGCCCTTCAGCACTTTGTCTGGAGTTTCTCATGCAGAACTGGGAAGGCCTGTCTTTTATAATGTTCTGTTTTTAAAGTGAAAAATATCTAGGGAAGGACAAGGGTCCTGAAAGTCCAAGGTCTGGAATTCTTTCTTGCTTTCTTTCCACATTAAACAGGAAACATTTGCACTACGCAATTCCAGGGGGAGAGTGTAGGTTCATTTCATGGCAGATAATGTTAGTACACTGCCTACAACAGTGATTTGTCCTATGGACTTTAGTGAGCGGGGCGGGGGGGGAAATGCACATTGTGTTTCACTTCATGCCAAACAATTCTTAGTGAGACTGAAGCACAGGTTAGATACTAGTAGATTCGCTCATGGGGGGGGCACTATACCAACCTGACTTAGCTCTCAAATATACGGGGGGGGGTGTTCCTAGACAGAAAAACCAACAACTTGCCTTTTAGTAAAATTATTATGTTGTCAGCTACAGAACAGCTTAAATTTCACAAGCCAAAAATAATTTATAATGGATCTAAGTGGGGACATGACTGGCTCATAACTATATTCTCAAATCAGAGATCATCTAGATTGGTTACTTGCACCAAACTGCACTCTGCAGGTGGTTTGAGGAGAGAGCACTAAGTCCCCCTAGAGTCTAATCAGGTGGATGACAAAAGACCAGGCAGCAGGATTAACAGGATTTATGGTTGTTTATATGTGAAGCACAAAAATTGACCTTGTTTGGGTTTTTGTTTAAATGGAATAGAGCAAGGAAGGATATTTAAGCCTACTGAGACTAGGAAGGCTCCCAGGATGGACTTTGTAATCCTCCTCTTGAAGGGTTTGATCAAAATTTTGCTGAGGCTCTGGAGATCCAGAATTAACCTACTTGTTTTTATTTCTCTCTGGGACCATAAATTAGGCTGAGTGTACACCTGAGCTAATTTGGGGAGGAAGTGTATCTATTAACCTTTGCTGCTTGGAAGGTGTTGGGATTGCTACTGTCATTACAAACATGTATTGTAAAGGAACATGACACAATAGGGCATCTTAATTCTGGCTGGCTCCTTCGGCACAGACAATATGGACCTCTGAGAGTTTACTGTGACTGTGTTGAATTCCAACTCTTGTTGAGGCCATGGCTAACCCACACACACAAAAAAATATTCTGCTTTTAAATATAAATTCTCCATCAAAATAATCTTGTATAAATTATGCCCATTTTAATTGCATCATGATACTATTAAAACACATTTCTATTGAAAATAGCCTTGGTGCACTCTGTGTGAAAAGGGCAGATGTAAATTATATATATATATATATATTCACTAATAGGCAAAAAACCCTTAGGGTTTAAGAACATAGCCAACAGATATTTCTATCAAACTTTAAAAAGCAGGGAAATTGGGCAGCTATACTGAATGCACCAGGGGAGCAGGAGACCTGACCTCTCTGAGATATTGTAATGCCCTACAAATGTGTCAAAATGCAAACACAATTTGGATTGGTCTTTCACAGTCCAATCCACTTCCTGTGTAGCTTGTAGGAATTTGGTAATGTGCCTCTGAGCATATGGTGAGTGGTGGCAACACCTGCAATCAGCTCAAATAACAGAAACGAGACATGTGCTGTGCTGATCTTGTTTTAGCAGAGAGGAAGCAGGGAGGAGGGGAGGTTTGATCATTTGCATGTTTATTGAATTCAGTGGGATTTACTCCTGTGCAATCATGCTTAGGATAGGTAAAATTGACCATGGGGAGGGAAGCCTGGAGTGAGCAGGGGAAGATGAAGAAGGAAGAGGGGAGGAGAAGAAGAAGGGAGGAGGAAGGGAGAGGAGAGGGTAAGGGGGATAAAGGCAGGTCTGACCATTTGCATAGTTATTGAGTTCAATGGGATTTACTCATTCCCTAGCAATCATGGCTAGGATAGGTAAAACTCACCATAGGGGAGGAGGAGGGGGAGGGGAGAGTAGAGGGAAGGAAGAAGGGGGAGGGGAGCAGAAGTGGGAGAGGGAAGGAGGGGACTGGAAGGGGCAAAAGGGAGGTGATGGGAGGGAGGAGAAGGAAAAGGCAGGTTTGATCATTTGCATACTTATTGAGTTCAATGGGATTTACTCCCGTGCAATCATGCTTGAAAATGAAATGGACTGCCTTCAAGTCAATTCCGACTTATGGCAAACCCTATGAATAGGTTTTCATGGTACAGCGGTATTCAGAGGTGGTTTACCATCGTCTTCCTCTGAGGCTGAGAGGCAGTGACTGGCCCAAGGTCACCCAGTGAGCTTCATGGCTGTGTGGGGATTTGAACCCTGGTCTCCCAGGTCATAGTCCTAGGATAGGTAAAACTGACCATGGGGGAGGATGAGGGGGAGGGCAGAGGGAAAGGAAAGGAGGAGGAGGGGATTGGAAGGGGTTAGAGAGGGGAAGGGAGGGGTGAAGGAAGCGAGAGGGAAGGGGCAAGAGGAAGGGGATAAGAGGGAGGAGGAGGGGAGGCCAGGTTTGATCATTTGCATGCTTTTTGTGTTCATTGGGATTTACTCCTGTGCAATTATGCTTAGAATAGGTGAAACTGACCTGGGGGAGGAGGGCAGGAAGGGGAGGGGGAGGAAATTGGATGGGTGGGCACTGGGCAGAGGGGAAGCCCCTTTCCTTTCCAAAATGAAAATATTGTGAACAGTATCATTATTTTTCAGGGTTTCCCCACCTTTTTATTCTACAGCAGGCACATGTAGCCTCCCATCCAAATTTAAACCAAGCTGTCACTGGCCACATCCACACCAGACCTTTCTTTCACTTTAGACAGTCATGGCTTCTTTCAAAGAATCCTGGGAAGTGCAGTTAGCGAAGGGCGCTGAGAGTTGCTAGGAGAGGCCCTGTTCTCCTCACACAGTCAGAGTGGCTGACTATTAAACCACTCTGGCCACTTGAACTCTCTCAGGGGAATAGGAGTCTCCTCTCAGCACCCTTCACAAACTACACTTCTCAGGATTCTTTGGGGGGAGCCATGACTGTCTCAAGTGAAATAAAGGTCTGGTGTGGGTGTGGCCCCCTGATTAGCCAAGCCCAGAAGCTGTGAGTCTGGCTTTTAGAACACTGACAGTTGGTTCTTACTGAGAGTGTCCAACATTATCATTCAGTTCAATGCAAAATTTCTTAAATTAATTAAAAATCAGCCAAGCATTTTTTAAACTTTTAAACTGCAGAAGATGAAGGTCAGAGTATGGGGTACTCTGTGATTTTTTAATTCGTTTAAACAGATTAGGAGAACTCTGACAGAAAAAAAGTCCAAAAGGGGTCTGGTTTATTTTATTTATTTATTTATTTATTTATTAAATTTATATACCGCCCGACTAGCAATAGCTCTCTGTCTCTTTTTACACTTTGAACTCTTGATTCTCTCTGACTGTTTTGTGCATCACCATGAAAATTGAGAGGGTTGTTAAGCAAGTGTTTCTGAGCAGGAGTATAAATTTTGTAAAGTTTTGTTCTGAAATGAATTTATGGGAAGCATCAGAACGGCATGGGGGTATTTTCAATTTAACATTGTAGAATGTGAAAAATCCATGCTGACTATAGTATACAGCCACTCTCGTGTCTGTATAATATATGGGGAGACACAAAAAGCTACAAAGAACACTGAAGCTCTACTCCCCAGCCCTTACTCTGCAGTATTAAGGGTGATTTGAAAAAAAAGTGAAAATGGAGATTATCCTTGGAATGCTAAATTCTGTAAAGAAAAGAGCTGAAGAGCTATGGCAAGGCAACCCCCCCAATGACAATCAGAGGGCTAGATTATGTGAGGAAAAATCCAGAGGGAGACAACTTTACCCTCCCCATATTTTTATTTTCAAAATCACATATTTTTGGTCAGAGTTGTGAGTTGCTGAGCTATGGCTTCTAGCAATGTTGTGAAGGTAAAACAGAAATATCTAAATTTGCAATTGGAGCGGTTTGCCAGCTCTCATGTGATACGTTTTCCTGCCCTTGTCACAGGCAGCAAATGATGCAAAGGGGTTGGGGAAGTGCACATGATGATATCAGGGCATGCTGCAGCACAGTAATCCTTCTAAATTTTAAGAAAGGGACCTCGATACAGGGATGTTGCTTTCTGCTGCACTATGTTGACCGTAACATGCAGTCATGCCCTCAGATATCAGACTGAAGACTGAGATCACACCCCACTAAAACTAGAGTAAGTGCTGGGATAGATTTACAAGCAATGCCCACCCCCAGGTAAAAACTGCTAAAACATTTTAAGTAAACATTATCCTAGTTTGAATCTGTATTGGAATGTTTTTAAAGGTCCTTCTAATATGTTTTTATTGTTTATTGCTTGTTTTCCACCCTGAGCTGCTTTGGAAGAGCGGGATATACATTGAATAAAACAAATAAATAAATCGAAGAAATTACAGCTGTGCACACTATCACTGGTCCTTACACAAAGCCTAACTTGTTACTGCTTTTCCTAAAAACCAAACTCACTCTGAGAGAGAGAGAGAGAGAGAGACAGAGTGTTCACGTGCATGCCGTGGTGACCCCTTTTCTCAACATAAGCAAACAATACTGCATTTTGTCTCTGACAAGACCTAATGAATTTTGTTCCCCCCTCTTCTTGTTTTTGTTGACTCCTGAGGAGCTCAGAGTTCAGAACCTGGTTCATGCCTCCCCAGTGACCCATGGTTTGGAGGGTACACATGTCTGTCAGACCAACAGTGAGAAGCAGAAACTGAGTGACCCCTGGGACACGCTGAGTGTTGCATGGCCAGCCCCTCCCAAAACCATGTGGGGAACTCTCCTCATAACAGGTTTCTTAGGGTTCCCTCATTGAAGCCTGAAAAGGAACAGAACGCAGGCCAGAGAGGATTTAGGAACATAGGAAGCTGCCTTCTACAGAGTGACATTCATGGTCTATCTAACTCCGTATTGCCCACACTAACTGGCAGCAGCTCTCCCGGGTTTCAGGCACAGCGTCTTGCCCAGCCCTTTGTTCAAATGCAAGAGATTGAACCTGGGACCTTCCGCATGCAAAGCATGTCCTCCGCCACTGAGCTTCACCCATTCTAGATTTGACTGTCCAAAAGGATGGTGGAAAACTGAGAGGCGGTTTGATGTACGTTGTTATATCCATAGAATCACTTCTCTCTCAGGGCTGGCAATCTAGAGTCAAGCTAGCAGATGCAGCAAGTTTCTGAGATTAAGGAAAGCTATCATGATGGTGGAGAGACAAAGGTCACATCCACACCATACATTTAAAGCACATGGCTTCCCCCAAAGAATTCTGGAAATGGGAGTTTATCCTTCACAGAGCTACAATTGCCAGCAACCCTAACAAACTATAGTTCCCAAGATTCTATGCAGGGTGAGGGGAAGTCATGTGTTTTATATGTATGGTGCAGATGTGACCCTTAGTGCCTGGATCTGCTGTCAGAGTCTTCCGGTTTGAGGCACCAGGCACTTTTCACTGTCCTGTTGTAACAAAGGTTGGCCCCGCAGACTCCCAATTGAGATGTGCAGGCAGAAAATCCAGAGGTGCAGTTTCCCCAGCACTGTGATGAATTGAGGAAAGAATCGTGCTGCCATGAAAAGCATCAGACCTGTAATGTGAGTAGGAACTCAAGAGAATTAGATACGGTTGTATGGGGAATCAGTTGGGGATGGGACCAGTTGGAAAATGAAAGCAGAGCTCTTGGTTATGCTGCACACACTGTTAAGTAAAGTTTGTTCCTTCTAACCTGCATTTGTGGTTCATTTCAAGACTTGCAAATATACCATGGTGTCAGAAGACTACCTAAAAACATAAGGCAGTGAAAAATGGACCAGCTGAAGCCTCCAGGAAAGTTGGTGTTTGAAGGAAATGCAGCGGAGAACTGGAGAAGAAGGAAGCAAGGGTTTGAATTATACTGCATTGCAAGTAGAGCAGATAAGAAAGATGAGAGACTCCAGACAGCATTATTTCTGCATGTAGCAGGTAAAGAAGCAAGAGGTATTTAATACTTTCCAGTTTGATGATGATGCAGATAAATATAAAATTCAAGTTTTGATGAATAAATTTGAAGCATATTGTGTGCCCAGAAGAAATGTTACTTATGAAAGGCACAGGTTCTTCACTAGAATACAGAGTGAAGGAGAAAGTATAGACCAATATGTGACTGATTTGAAGCTTTTGGCTCAGACCTGTGAATCTGGGGAGCTGTGTGATTCTCTTATTAAGGATCACATAGTGTGTGGCATTCAGACAGACTGATTGAGAGCCAAGTTACTGAGAGAGAGTGATTTAACCCTTGAGTGTGCAGTGAATATATACAGGGCAGAAGAAGTGGCTGCAAAACAGATGAAAGATTTTGGGGCAACAGAAAAACAAATGGATGCCTTACAGGGCAAAAGTACCTTTGAAAAGCTAAAAGTAAGCCAGCCTCAGAGCAAATGGAGCCCTGGCACTACTACCAGCCCCCAAGAAAAGGAAATGCCACAGAGGCCTGTAGTAGCAGCAAAGGCCTGCTCCAAGTGTGGTATCAGTCATCATGACATAAATGTTTGTCCTGCATATGGGAAGGAATGCAGAAGATGTGGCAAACTTAATCATTTTGCTAAAAAGTGTAAAACTAGAGATAGAAAACGTCAAGGCAGACAAATGTTCTCAGTAGCAGATACAACTAAAAATGCTCATGATTTCTTCATTGGCACATTGAATTCTACAGCTCTGGAACATGAATGGTGTGTGGATCTTCTCATAAATGATCACAAGTATGTGACCTTTAAGAATGACACAGGAGCACAGGCTAATGCAATGTCTTTAAAAACATACAAAGCCTTGCAAGCTGAACCACTTCAGCATTCAAATACCAGATTAATAACCTACTCTGGAGAAAGACTACATGTGTCTGGTAAACGTAACCTGGATTGCAAATATAAAGATCAAAGAGCTGAGTTGGAATTTCACATAGTAGACTGTGATGCACAAGCTGTACTCGGTCTCCGGGCTGTGACTAATTTAAATTTGGTGCAAAGAGGTAATATAATGAAAAGAGCTTCAGTAGATCAATAGGATGTTGCAGTTGAATACAAAGATATATTTGAAGGCTTAAGTTGCTTACCAGAGAAATACACCATCAAAATCAACCACAGGTTCCACCTGTAATTCATGCACTTCGGAAGGTTCCAGTGGCACTAAGAGATAAAGTCCAAAAGGAACTGACTCGTATGGAGCAATTAAAAGTCATAGTTAAGGTAGAAGAACCTACAGAGTGGGTGAATTCAATTGTGGTTGTAGACAAGCCTGGCCGGGACCAGATAAGAATATGTTTAGATCCAAGAGATATGAACAAGGCAATTTTAAGAGAACATTTTCAATTGCCTACTGTAGAAGTAATTACCAGTAAGCTAGCAGAAGCAGAATTGTTTACTGTTCTTGATGCCAGTAGTGGATTCTGTCAAATTCAGCTAGATGACAACAGTTCCAGGCTATGCACATTTAATACACCTTTTGGCAGGTACCGATTTACAGGAATGCCATTTGGTATCTCTTCAGCTCCTGAGGTCTATCAGAGGATGATCCAACAGACATTTGAGGGTATTGATGGGATCACATGCTACATAGATGATATTCTGGTGTGGGGGAAGACCAAACAGGAACATAATGAGAGACTGAAGAGAGTTCTGGACAGGTGCCGAGAGAGGAATCTGAAATTGAACAAAGTGAAATGCAAATTTGCCATGACTGAAATAAAATATCTAGGACACATCTTAACCAAAGAAGGGCTAAAACCTGATTCATCTAAAATAGAGGCCATCACTGAAATGCCCAGCCCAAGTAACAAAGCTGATCTTCACAGATTTCTAGGAATGGTGACTTACCTAGCAAAGTTTATCCCAAATTTATCAACAGTAACAACCCCTTTAAGACAGTTGTTGGCCCAAGATGTTGAATTTTGCTGGATGTCAGTTCATGAAACAGCATTCACACATTTGAAAGAACTATTAACAAAAGCTCCTGTTTTGAAATATAACGTGAAAGAACCTGTAACTCTGTCAGTGGACGCTAGTTCTACAGGCTTAGGTGCTATACTATTGCAAAGAGGTGCACCTGTTGCATATGCTTCTAAAGCAATGACTGCGGCCCAATAGAACTATGCTCAAATAGAAAAGGAAATGTTGGCAATAGTGATTGGATGCACAAGATTCCATCAGTTTCTCTATGGCAAAAAAGTGACTGTGGAAACAGACCACAAACCATTGGAGGCAATTTTCAGAAAACCTTTGCATAATGCACCTCCAAGAATACAAAGATGGCAGTTAACACTGCAGAAATATCAATTACAAGTGCACTATAGACCAGGCAAAGAATTAGTCATTGCTGATACCCTGTCCAGAGCATATCTTGAACAGGGTGAAGGAATAAGTTTTGAAGAAGTTGAGGTTGCTGTTAACCTCATGTTATCTTATTTACCAATCTCCGAATCAAAACTGAAAGAATTTCAGGTGGCTACTGAAAATGATAGCATTTTGCAAATCCTGAAAAATGCTATTTTGCAGGGGTGGCCAGATAGAAGAGCAGAAGTTCCAGAGTGTATACGTGTTTATTGGAATTACAGAGAGGAATTAAGTGTTCATGATGGACTCATTTTTAAAAGTGACAGAATCGTAGTACCACAAGATTTGAGGAAAGAGATATTGAATATTATACATGAGAGTCATCTGGGTGTAGAATTATGTAAAAAGCAGGCACGAGAAGCTGTATATTGGCCAGGTATGTGTGCCCAAATTGAAGAATTGGTACTGTCATGTACCACATGTCAAACCTTCAGAAATAAAAACCAAAAAGAACCAATGGTACCTCATGAAATTCCAAGAAGACCTTGGCAGAAGCTAGGAATGGACTTGTTTGCATTTCAAAGAAATGACTATCTACTTTTGGTTATTATTCAAAATATGTGGAAATATGTTTGCTTGAGGACACTACAAGTAGGTCAGTAATTTTACACTGCAACTCTATATTTGCAAGACATGGTATACCTGAAGAGGTTGTCAGTGATAATGGCCCTCAATTTTGCTCTAGAGACTTTAAAATGTTTGCCAAAGGTTGGAACTTTGTTCACACAACATCCAGTCCACTATTTCCTCAATCAAATGGAATGGCAGAAAGAGCGATCCAAACAGTAAAGAGGATTCTTAAGAAATCTAGTCAGAATAACACAGATCCTTATCTTAGTTTATTGGATTACAGAAATATGCCTACAGTAGATACAGCCTCACCTGCACAACTTTTAATGGGGAGACATTTAAGAAGCAGGTTGCCTACCTCAGCACCGTTGTTACTACCTCAGCAGGTAAAAGGTGACATACAGACACATCTGAAGAGAAGACAAGAAAAACAGAAACTTTACTTTGACAAAGGTTCAAAGCCTTTACCACCTTTGCAAGTTGGTGATTCTGTTAATGTTTGGGAAGATGGAGTGTGGAAACCAGCGAGAGTGACTGAACAAAACATGACTCCAAGATCGTATTCGGTTCAGACGAATGATTTAGCTGTCTACTGAAGGAACAGAAGAGATCTTCAAAGCACTCCAAGTTGTGAACCAAAAATGGATGAGACTACTGAGACTGCAACTGCACCTCCATCAGAGGTAGACCTATCAGAGTCTCAAGGCAACAAAAGTGGAACAGCTGTAGCACAAAGTGCCAGTGATATACCAGAAAAGATTTTGGACTCTGAGTTACCTGTTACTACATCAAGAGGCAGAGTGATCAGAAAACCAATTCGATATAGATAATAGTTTCTATTTTTTTTGTCTTTATAAAAAAAGGGAGATGTAATGTGAGTAGGAACTCAAGAGAATTAGATACGGTTGTATGGGGAATCAGTTGGGGATGGGACCAGTTGGAAAATGAAAGCAGAGCTCTTGGTTATGCTGCACACACTGTTAAGTAAAGTTTGTTCCTTCTAACCTGCATTTGTGGTTCATTTCAAGACTTGCAAACATAACAAGACCCATGTACTGAAAAGAGTGGTGGATGACTGACTGATCTGAAGATGTGCTTATAACGTCAAGATTATTCACATGGGCAAAGGAAAAATCCCCCAAACTCCTGTAGCAATTTTCTCAATAGCTTTCGATTCAGTACTATTTCTTCCAATACATGAATCTACAATGATAAAAACACAAGGAAAACTACTAACCCTATACATTCTTTCTTCCTATGAAAGATTCTGGTGGAATGGGCATTAAGCAATATGGAGAGAATATGGTGCCATCTCTATTATCTTCTCTGTGCCCTAATGAAAACCTTCCTTTCCCAACAAACCCTTTAAGCGGAGTTTTTTTTATCCCAGCGTGTATCAGTATTGGACTTGAAACTGGTTTTAATATATGTTTTTATTGTTGATACTTTTATCATTAAATCGCTGCAGGATGTTTACAACCAAGAACTGTGCTTTCTTGACCAAAAGTCTTAATGGAAAAGCTGCAGGCCTGATTCACCTAATCATTCATTTCAAGGAAGTAAAATTTGTGTGTGTGTGTGCACGTGTGTGTGAAAGAGAGAATGACTGATTTTGTGAATGCACCAGAAAGTGTTGAGATCTTGACTATCCCTTTTTTTCAAACAGCATTAAAAAAAACCTTTAAGGCATTTTCAAAAAATCAATTACATTAAAATGGTACGCGTTACCATTTACTACAGCATTCATAATTAATGGTTATATTTTAAAGGACATTCAGTACCATGTCAAAAATGTTCATGTAGACTGGACCTCTTCGCATAAACTGCAAGATCATATCTAGTAAGCAGTTGTAAAACCAAATCAGAGGGAAAAGTGGCATAGGCCCATAAAACCATTTGCAATAATGTATTCATGCAAAAGTGCTAAAAAGAATGTGAACGCATGGTGTATAGCTACTATCACCCAAGAGAAAGAGCTTTGATCCTGGATCCGGATGACCTTGCTTCAAGCCCTACCTGGGTCACAGAGTCACTATGGGGCCTCAGTATCAATTTTTCTCTCATCTTCCATCCCCCATTTGTAAAATGGGATATCTCAGAGGCTTGTGAGGGCAACCTCACTAAAAATTATAAAGCACTTTGCAAATTAACAATGTTATAGAAATATTGGTTTTTCAGTGGTATTTCTAATGTGGATTTGTGAATGTGAAAATCTGTACTAGCTTGCAACGTCATATGGATGACGGTGAATTAATGAGGACACAAAGCAATAACATTGCAGATTATACAGTCATATGGATGGGCCCCTTTGTCACCCCCCAATCCCAGTTCATTTTTTCAGAAAACCATCAGGGCGATTATATGGTTTCTATCATGAAAAGGCGGGTATAAATGAAATAATAAATAAATAAATAAATATGTATCTGTGATGTTTACTTCTTGGTATAATCAAGAACAATGGATGGCATTCAATGTTAGTCCTGCTCAGAGTAGACCCATGGAAATTAATAGACATGACTAACGTAGGTTCATTCATTTCAATGGGTCTACTCTGAGTAAGTTGCATACAACCCTAAACTGATATAACCAACAGTTATATCACAAGGGAAGAATTTATATTAGGCCTAGTTCCCACTGAGGTAGTAAACTTGCACATTAGTTGTTTCATAACGGCATGCTAAAACAAAAACTCCCTGTGCACAGAACACTAGATATTATGGAAAAGTACTCTAGCCTTGTCTTTTCCTTAAGAAAATAGTCTTCCATGTACAGGGATTATTTTTCAGTTGGAGAGAGATTCAATCACATGAGCTGCACTTGAAGTCAAAACACTTGAAGTCAAAATATCCTAGTGAATACTGGACCTTAGATTAGTGCTACTTGCAATTTGTAGTACTGGTTCTCAAGGCATTCTTCCTTATATTGTGCAAAATTGCTGAAGCAGCAGCAGTTACAGATATTCAGTTAGGAAATCATGTTTCTAAACTGGTGATATTGTATAACCTTGTGCATGATCAGGTGCAACCATTCCTATGCTAACTAGACTCCACCCTTTTAAAAATGAAATTGGGTTCTCAGATAATCCATTACCACCCCAATGGGAGTGGTAAGGAATGCCTACAATAAACATGTGTCTCTGCACTATCCATACCCTACAGAAAGCAGGCATATTGTTCAAAACACAGACTATACCAGCAGGCTTGCAGAGTGAAGAGATGGTTGCTTCCATCACACAGTTCCTAAGAATATCAGGGAAGCTGACAGTCAATGCAAATGTGGAAATTCTGGCTCAGGCAAAATCTTAGGAATACTGAAGTAACTTAAAAAGGGACATTATCCTACCTAAACTGCACTATCTGAGTGTCTTCAGGTTAGATGTTTAGTATTATAATTTGCTCAAATAAGCCCAAGTTCAGAGGGGGGGGGGGAAACTAGTGAACAAAAAAATTGCAGGAACATAAATGAACCTTGGTGCTAAAAGAAAAACACAGCCTATGATGCATTGTTCTTTTTGCTACTGCTGATATCCAAGAAAGACTGTTGTACCTCCTGGTACAAAACAGATACCTAGCAATGTAATCCTAACCTCAAGCACACGCCACACACATATTATTTATGGGCTCCTCTGATACAGGTACTTTCTTCTCCTGTACTTTATCACCAATGAATGGCTAACCCCCCACTCCCGCTATTAATGTAAACTAATGTAATGTAAACTAATACAAACCCAGGGCTCTCACACAGTACAGGCCAGGCAGTAGGGGAGCTGTTTTTAGTCTGAGGATTGTGCTTGGGATTCTTACAGTGTCAGATTTCCCGTTACCAGACCTAGAATCCTGGGTCCAGGCACGACTGCGGTTGAGCAGTATTCACAGACCACTCTGCGACTTTATGTATTACATAGCTCTGACTTCTCAAGGCTTTACAGATCCACAAAAAAATAATGATTTTATGACCTAGGTTACTGAGTGGAAAAAGAAAAGCCTTCACATATCCTACCTATATTTGCTTTGGACTGCATGAAGCTGTAGTTCCTTTACTGTCTGCCGGCAGTGTAATTAATTCAAGCAAGGGCACAGTTTTTGCAAAGTTGAGAGATAAGTGGCTGACTCCTCATTCACACACCTGCACACAGCTATAACTCCAACACCACCATGGCCATCCCCAATTCATCTTCAGTGTGAAAAAAAATCCGAGATGCTGTGCAGATCCAAAATATTTTGCATCCTTTTTCTGTTCCTGTCTACAGAAAGAAAACGAGTGCTGAAAAACTTCACCTATGCTTACTGGGAATAGCCGGTGCCTGATTAAAACTTCCTAAAATGGCAAGCGGAATTCATTCTTAATATTAAGGGCTGTCAAATAAAAATCATTTAACGTGGCTGTTTTAACTAGTCGGCACCATTTGATTTGAAAACTCAATGCTAACCTACTTAAGGACATGGACAGACTGCTCCAGCAAAGTAATGAGATGCAAAGGAGAACCAGGGCTCTTGTCAATTTAAAAGTTGTGTAGAATAATTTCCCTCTTCCAGACAACCATTATTATTAAGCTATTGGAGATATTAGTCTACACCCGGTTACCCTGTCCCCCAGAGATGTTAAGTATCCAGTTATGAAAAGTATGCACAGGCGCACAAAGATATTTTGGCCATTGTACTTTACCATTGGTTTACTGCTGGAACTAATGAGTTCTCCTGCCACTTTAGTGCACTCCGCCAGTAGTTTGATATTAAATCAAATGTGTTTTCAACTGGAAAATCAAGCAGTAGTATCCCTGGGGAACAAACATTAAAGAGGCTGCACAGACAGTTCTTAGATTTAATTGTAACCTACTTCTGTCCTGCCACAGTGCCATAGCTGTCTAAGGTGTCTTGTGTCACATGTTGCTTAGTGTATGCTCCTTTCATTTCTTTCTCACTACAGGGGTATGTGAGAGAACCATTCCAAAATATGAGAATGGAGGGAGAGAGAAAAGAGTGCAAACAGAAAACAACTGTATCAGAGTATTTGCCACATAACAGGTGAAGCTCAAAACTCATTACTGGGTGAACTGAATCAGATTAGCAAGGGCCATAGCTCAGTGGCAGAGGACATGCTTTGCATGCAAAAGGTCTCAGGCTCAATTCCTGGCACCTCAGGTTAGGGCCAGGAGATATCTCCATCTGAAACACCAGAGAGCTGCAGCCAGTCAATGTGAACAATATTGAGCTAGATGGATCAATGGTCTGACTCCCTGTAAGGCAGTTTCCCCCATGTTCCTACATGTAAACTACTCCAGGAGAAAAACATTATGAGTAATGTTGCATTTATTTGGAAATATCCCATCGAAATATCCCATTGAACCAAATGTGGCTTCCTTGTGAAGAAACATACCTTGGGTTGGACTGTAAATGCACCCGGTGCTCACTCCACATACCCTAGGACTCCACCCAAAACATCTCAACACAAAAGTGACCAAACCCAAGAAGTCAGAAAGACACCTTTTATTTAATACTAACATTTTTTCTTGTGTTCAAGCTGGACCTCAATGGTGGCTGCCATGCTATTGTGATCCTTAGTGAAATAAAGGCAAGAATAAGACATGAATGACATAATAGATTTTGGACTAAGGCACAAAAGAAAGGGACCATTCGGATGACTTTCTTTAGCCTACCGACTCTTTATATTCAGATCATCCCATGCAATGCTAGCTTCTTCTCTAAGAGGGTCTGTGGAATTAAAGAACCTATGCAGCTATTTTGTGACCTTTTCAAGACGGAAAGGGGCAAAAGTAGATTGTATTGACTTACTACTTAAATTAACAACATGTGTCATTATGTATGTTGCACATTATTCCACCCTGCATAATACCTTGAGAGTCATTAACCTCTTGCCACCAACAGCTCCCATCTCCATACTAACTAGTCAAGCTTTTGTGTTACAACCCCTTTACCCTATTTAGACGAGCCAGGATTAGGATTGGGGTCTCTCTCTGGCCTTTTGTTCCTTGGATCAGCATGGTTGAGGCCTTTATGTAGAGAAAAACACTCAGCTGTGTGGAAATAGTGCTTTGCATCTCATTGAATTAACCTTTCTGCTCAGTCTAGAGATGGGGCTATGAAAGAAATCTTACCCAATCTCTTTTGGCCACAAAGGAGGCATTTTTGCTTCACATTTTGGTGGGGTGGTGATGATTCTCTGGCCGCTTTTATCACAGCAGCAGATGGAGGACACTTTCCCATCTCAATCTGGGCTTGCGACATGTGATTTGGTTGCTCACGATGGATGGACAGAGGGCCTGACGAGATTGGGGACAGGCAACCACCAGTCAGCAGCAGGAAATGTAGGTGAGGCCTGGAGCCCGCTTTTTGGTACTATATTTATAAACATGAAATTGTCAGTAGCAGGCAGGAGACAATGGCAACCTATTGGGATCTAGGTTCTGGAGGGATCACAGATAAATTCACTAGGCAAGTCCTAGTGAATGGGGAAAAAAGTAGAAAAGATTCTTATTTGGGAGGAGGAATCACTGCTGTAAAATTCTCATCTTGGAGATGTTGAAATGGAGGAGAGGAGGTAGCAATGAGGATAATGCAGCAGCCTGAAGAAAACCAAACAGATCTCTAGAGCTCACTTGGTCGCCCTACAATAGCGCAATGGGCAAGGGGTGCAGGAGAACACGAGATGTAATTGCAAGAAAAACAAGCCACTACTGTGCCAGAATGAAGCCTAGATCCCAACAGGTTGCCATTGTCTCCTGCCTGCTACTGACTTCCCCCTTGCTGTGCGAGTAACTAAACAGCTAAATAGAAAAGGCTATAGGAAGGAGGATAAATTGGGCTAGTACGTGGGGTACATCTTGCATAAAATCAAACTAAGTCAGCAAAGAATCAGATGACAGAAAATTAGTCCAACAGGCTAGAATTCTGTATGCTGGGAACTGCCAAGATCCCAAGATGATGTTGTTTCTGTTTTTAAAATAAGTAATTCTGGTGTGTGGACAAAAATATCTACTCTCACACACAAAGGAAAAGAGCAGCTCTGGCTCTAAGGAATGGGACTGCAGAAGAACTATTGCAATGTATGTAATAATTCTCCCTTTTGTCTGTGCATTCACTACATTATTAGTATCCAAATCATTCTATAAAGCACTTTGAAAGTCACATAAAAAACACATTTTAATCAGTTCTCATTTTACACATGAAATGAATTTAAAACACAATGAACATTCAGCCACATTGTTAAAATGATTTTCAACAAATAGAAGCCATTAGAGAGTCTCCTTAAGTAATGACAACTGGTGCAGAGGCTCTAGCTATTCAAATATTGTATTATTATTAATACACAGCCTGATATTTAGAAGCTGCATAAAACACTATAAGAGGTTATTAATGCTATTACATAACGTTTATTTTTAACATTATCTTTCATCTAAATTAAAGCATTTTTTGCTGTTTTCCCTCCTTGCTGTCAGTGCTCTCCCTCCTTGGCTATATTCTGTGATTAAAAGAAATATGCCTCAATAAATCACAAACATACAGGGACAGAACAGATTGTATTTTCCCTCTGCTTTATTATTTTATTTCTAGATATAGTAAACTCAATCAAACTCATTGAAATCTACCCTCTTATTTTCCATCTTTGCAGTAAAAAAACAAAACAGCTTAAGCTCAAAGGGAGGTCACTTTTTTTTTTTAAAAAAGAAGCTTTGTCATTGGTTTTATTTAGATATTTCAATGCATGCTTTTGCCTAGGTCTCACTGTACAGCTATGCCCTTAAGCAGGTAACAAAAACAATTAATCATGTTTCTATTTCTGCTAGTTCATGTGTCACTCCTATCTGCACACATAAAGGTGTTTATGTAAATACGAAGGTATTTTGGAAGGTAACAGCAATCTCAGCTTTATACTCTTGGCAGTCATTTTGCTGGTGTCCAAAATCTTATTGTGGACTCCTAAGTTCACATGACTTCACCAGTCGAGTAACCAACTTCCCCCATACTTTAATTTTATTTTTTTTAAAAAGATGTTTTAAAGATTTATTTTTAAAGATGTTTTAAATGTGTGGTTTTTTTAAGCTGTTTTAAAGATGTTCTTAGTGATTTTGTTTGCTGCCCTGGGCTCCTTCTGGGAGGAAGGGCAGGATAATAAATAAATTAATAAATAATACTACTTCAAGAGAAACCAGTTCCAATGAAAGCCAAGCAATTTGATGAAAGTAAACATTGTTGCTGGCATCCTTTCTTTGCCTATCAGAGAATTATGATTCCCATCAAGAACTTCTACTTTCATACCAGAAAAGCTTTCATAGCTATAGCAACTGAAGAATAGATTACTATTTTCCTCTTAATCAGACAAAACTCAGATGGTAGATTTGAAGGGAGGGAGCCATTCACCTTTGATAATTCACTGATATTTACAGAGCTTAATTTGTTAAAGAAAACTGATTGCATTAATTAGCAATGATATACCGGTGTTAATAACTACAATCAAGAGGCATTAAGTACACCAGTGATTCATGATTGGTACATTTAACCTCTATGGTCATCAGTATGCATCTTTGCACTAACCAGAGGACACAGCTGGAGGTTTCTTGCATTCCTAGATCCAGAGAAGGCAGAAACTCTAATTGTATATTGGTTGGCACAGAAATGCAGTATCTCTGATCTTCATAGTCACTAACAGAGGTTGGGAAAGCATTCCTACCTGCCCCCCGCCACCAATATTGCTGTACCTTCATGGTTATTTGACGGAAATACACTTTTCATACAGAGTGCTTTTCTTTATTGTCCACCCACCAATTCATCCATGTATATGTGTGGATAAAAGAGCAGTTCTCCATGGGCTAACTTTAGTCTGTCAGTAAAAGACAGGGTGTCCGCTCTGTCCTCTATCACCTGGTTCACCCTCCTTTTTTGTGGATTGGTAGCACTCCCTCCCCGCCATCTGCTCAATTGGAAGTTTCATCACAGAATGATTAGTTGCATTTTGAGATTATTTTGGTCTGATTTTTTAAGCTATTTTTGAAAAGGTGGAGCAGAAATAGTTAACGAGGTGGTAATTTTAACCTCAAGAACCTGTTCGAAGATCATGAAATATGTGACGTAAGTGTGTTTCTGAGTATGTTTTGAGTGCTAAATGTCTGTTCAGTGGTAATAGGTAATAAAGGATGTCTTCTAATCAAAGACTTGCTTTGCATTGTGAGCTTTAAGGCATAAACGAGTTGCCATTTTTCACTTTTGATACTGAAGAGGGATTAGTGCTACAAGGTATAAAGCTCGCCCCTGTCCCGAAATGATATTTGCTCCTTCTATAGTCCTCTCTTACTCTCTCCACACACAGAGCTTGGAAGTAATTAACTAGGGAAAACGAATTACTTGTAATTTATTACTTTTTTGAGGAACGAGTGGGTAATTCCTTTACATTTTGATTGTAATAGAATAAGGAGTGATTTTATTACTTTTGAGGTGTAATTGTAATGTTCCCAGCATTACTTTTGGGCATTACTGGGGGGGGACAAGGGAAGTCTTCTGCTTCTCTGATTCATGGATAAAAATCATGTGGGTCAAACTGGGCTTCTGGGCTGCGTTGCTCTTCCCTTGTGCTCTGTGGATGTTTAGGAGGCAACAAGGCAGGAGGTGGAGAGCAAGATGGGGGGGAGTGGAGAGAAAAAATTGTTAAAATGGACAGTGGTGGTGAGAAAGAAGCTGGAGGGCAAGGATGTGGATGAAGGAGGCAGCAGCAGAATGGATATGAAGAACTGTGGAGGTGGGAGACAAGGCGTGCGTGCGTGTGTGTTAATACTGTGTTTGTACTTGGTGTGCCAAGCAGCCCGTGCTGCCCTCCCTGGCTTCTTTGCTACATTTGCAGTGTTTTAACTTCTTTGCACCCCAGGGGAAAATGTCTGCTTGGGTGGGTGTGCCTTAGTTGGTGGCAGGGCAGGATCCGGGAGGTGGTTGAGTGAGGGAGACGATGCTTGCTGGCTGATTGTGTGTGTATGGGGGTGTGTGTGTACTTGGTTTGACATGCAAAGAGGTGGCCTCTG
Organism: Rhineura floridana; assembly: GCF_030035675.1. Classification (NCBI taxonomy): domain Eukaryota; kingdom Metazoa; phylum Chordata; class Lepidosauria; order Squamata; family Rhineuridae; genus Rhineura; species Rhineura floridana. The sequence continues at coordinate 15,774,556 of NC_084481.1, forward strand.
CCTCCCTCCCCATTTCCCTTACCAGCAGAGAGGCCACCGCTGCTATCATGTATTTAAACATTTATTCTATTACCCCCCTTGTTTATTTTAATGTTGTTTTAGGCTATTTAGGTGTGCGGCAGCCAAGGTCAGTACCTTTTATAAAGTAACTTAACTATAATTGTAGCGATTACTTTTTAGTACTGTAACAGTAAAGTAATCACTTCTGTTCAGAACAATTGTAATTGTAATTTATTCCTTTTTGAGGCCATGTGACAGTAATTGTAATTTATTCATTTTTAAAAATAATATTCCAAGCTCTCTCTCTCTCTATATATATATGTATATATTCTGGGGCTGCAACTGGTGATCTTTCCTGATGCTTCCTGCTTCTAAGCAGGAAACATCAGAGAGGGTGTGTGAGTGTGTGTGTGTGTGAGAGAGAGTGGGTGTGTGTTTGACAGACTGAGAGAAGAAGACTGAGACTGAGTGAAGGGATGCACATTGATGCACTCCCTTCAAGGTGCATCTTCCCTCTACAATTGCTCTGATGCCCTCCCATTTAGAAAGACCAGATGGAATCAAGGTTCCAGCATGCTCTGGAAAGTAACTTGGCTCTCTGCTGCATGGAGCATTGGACTTAGGAGGATACAGTAGTAAAGATGTTCCCAAGGTGTCTCCAGCCTTGACTCTTCATGACCTTGATGCACAGTTTGCGAGTTTCCTTGCAAATTTGCATATAAATAGTTGCTATGCGTTATCTGAGTTATTTATTGTTTTCTTGGTATGAGTTTGGTTTTGTGTGTGGATTTACGTATTTATTTTAAAAATTATATCCCACTATCTTAAAAATTAATTAAAAAGTGATTAAAAGTCCCCTAAATCCAAGCGTTAAAATGGAATGTCACAACAAGAGACAATAAAGCAGTGTTATCAGAACAACCAAGTCCTTATCAATACACGATAATAGCAATAAAAAGGGTGGGTGGGTAGCAGTAGGAATCAACAGCAGCAGGAGACCATCAAACTGACATTCATCAACCAACTCTGACCTTCTGGAAGAGTCAGGTCTTTGGCAGACATCAGAAGACACCAACTCAGTAAGTGAGCCTCCCTGAGAAGAACATTCCATATGACTCTGCTTCTTGTAGCCAATGACCAAACTTCAGTTGGTAAGGGAATGTGGTTAAGGACCTCAGATGCTGAGTGGATTGCACAGGGGGTACATATATGATGAAGTGGTCCTCAAGATATCCAGGCCCCAAGCTGCTTAGGGCTTTAATGGTAAGAACCAGCAGCACCTTCAATTGAGCCCAGAAACAAGTGCAGGTTGAACAGCACTGAAGAAATGTCTTCTGAACACCCAAGTCCCAAACAACAGTATGGTGGTGGCATCTTGAACTAACTGACCCTTTTTAAGGGTAGCCCTATGTATGGCATATTATAGTACTCCAGTCATCACTTCCATCCAGAGCTTGGAAGTAACTAGTTACAAGTAACGAATTACTTGTAATTCATTACTTTTTTGAGCAACAAGCGGGTAATTTCTTTACATTTTGATTGTAATAGAACTAGGAGTAATTTTACTACTTTTGTGGAGTAATTGTAACGTTTCCGGAATTACTTTTGGGCATTACTTGGGGAGGAGCAAGGGAAGTCTTCTGCTCCTCTGATTTGTGGATGAAAATCATGTGCCTCCAACTGGACTTCTGCGCAGTGTTGCTCTTTCCTCATGCACTGTGGATGGGTAGGAGGCGACGAGGGAGGAGGCAGAGAGTGAGACGGGGTGGAGTGGAGAAAACAATTATTTTAAAAAACGGATAGTGGTGGTGAAGAATGGAGTGGACGGGGAAAGGATCCGGAGGTCAAGAACATGGATAAAGAAAAAGGAGGCAGCAGCAGAATGGAGACAAAGAACTGTGGAGGTGAAAGATGACAACGTGTGTGTGTGTGTGTGTGTGTGTGTGTGTGAGAGAGAGAGAGAGAGAGAGAGAGAGAGAGAGAGAATACTGTGTTTGCACTTGGCACACAAAGTGGCCTCCAACACCCTCTCCAGCTACTGTGCTGCATTTGCAGTATTTTAAATTTTTTGCACCTCAGGGGAAAATGTGTGTTTGGGTGACTGTCCCTTAGTTGGTGGCAGGGCAGGGTCTGGGAGGTGGTTAAGTGAGAGAGATTATGCTGGCTGGCTGAGTGGGGGGGATTGCACTTGGTTTGACATGCAAAGATCTGAGTAGTGGCCTCAGCCTCCCTCCCCATCACCCTTACCAGCGGAGAGACCACCATTGCTATCTTATGAATAAAAATAATTATTTTACTATCTCTGTATGTGTTTGTTTATTTTTAATGTTGTTTTAGGCTACTTAGATGTGCAGCAGCCAAGGCCAGCACCTTGTAGGCATTTTTTTAAAGCAACTGAAATGTAATTGCAGTGATTACTTTGGAGGAAAAATAAAGTAATCAGTTACTTTCACAGCAATTGTAATTGTAACGGTAATTACTACTTTTTAGGCCATGTAACTGTAACTTGTAATTTATTACTTTTTAAAAGTAATCTTCCAAGCTCTGCTTCCATCAGATCGTATCACTTCCAATCTTTGAGCCTACCATTTCACGGAGTACGCCCTTGTTATGTATTGGCCCTCCAGGCTTGCCATACCAGGAACAGCTGAATCTGTCCAAGGGTATCGCAGTTTTGTTTCAGTTCTGAGTTGCAGTTTTGGCCTACGAGCAGCACCATGCTGTGGGCCTTGTTCTCTTCATATCTTTAGTTATAGTAAAGTTCTTGTATATACTCTGTGTGGCCTTTTCCCTTCAGAATACTTTTTAGACCTCATCCAGGGCTGGCTATACATCTATCCCTAGATCAACAAGCCCACCAACCCATATTTCATTTGGGTTGTTTCAGTTTGTTTCCCCAAATCAGATTCTTCACCATCACCAGACATGAACTGCGAATACCAAGAGCTACAGCCCTAATATCAAAATCTGAATGCATAACAGCCAATCCAAAATATATATCTACAATATTGATAATCAGCACCAATCAAGTAACAATCAGATAGCATTTGTGTATCCCAAATGGCAAGAAGCAGTTTTCACCTCAGCCAGCTAGGCACTGCACTCTAAATATTACGTTAACAGGCTTGCGTATAACTCTTCTTCAACAAAAAGACAGATCTCTGGCAGCCAAAGTTAAGACCTTCTAGGTCCTATCCATATGAGAGAGCTTTGCTTAAGTACATGGGACTCTTTCATGGAAATAAACAGAATATAAAAGTAATTAACTCTGTCTGGTTTGTCTTGTTCATGAGATTGCAATCCTGTTCTCTTGATATGGCTTTGAAGAGATTCTCTTATGCCAGTGTGTGGTGTTGTTTTAACCCCACCTAAAAGCAGAGCTTGGAAAAGTTACTTTTTTGAACTATAATTCCCACCAGCCCAATCCAGTGGCCATGCTGGCTGGGGCTGATGGGAGTTGTAGTCTAAAAAAAAGTAACTTTTCCAAGCTCTGCCTAAAAGATACACATTTGCCTACATTTTCCTACCTCACACATTTTATAAATACTCCATCTAATAACTCTTCCCAGATTGTAAATGAAATGTGAATGTAACATTCCCATTATCTTCTGTGTTTACAAAGTTCTGGCAACATGGGATGATCTCCTTATTTCATTCTGTGAAGAAGATATGCAGTGCAATCTTATGCATGTCTACTCAGACATAAGTCCCATTGAGCTCAGTGAGAATCCTAAGTCCATTTACCTGGGAGTGCTGCTACTCCTGGGTAAGTGTATATAGGACTGCAGCCTTACAAAGCTATTCTGTAGATGTCTGCTCAGAAATAAATTCCACAGAATTCAATGGGGCTTACTCCAAGGTAAGTGGCTATAGAATCAGCCTTAGAAACCAGTGAGAATAAGACTCCTCATGATACTAGGTGGAAAAAGCCCTGAACCCACCTTAATTCCTTAGTTAACTTCCAAATGTTCCTATTATATATTAAATGCACTACATTACATTAGGCTCTCCTTCATTCCTGTTTATTAATGTTTAGATACAAATTGCTCAATCACAAATATTTTGTACATTCTCTGGCCAATATGCTTAATTTCCTAGGGGAATGTGCTTATCTCAACTGCATTTGGTATAGTCTCTAGTCTGATTAGATTTAATTGTGTTTTTATTATGTGAACCACTTTGATAATTCCTTATGGAAGTGAAAAGCTGTATATAAAATCTTTTAATAAATAAATAAAATATGTAAATTGTATTAACAAAATGTTAACTCAAATTAAAATAAAATTCACCAAACTCAAGCTGTACTGCCCAAGTCAACTGGCTCCTTATGTGAATATACTATTTTATTGTAATATGTGATATAAATATAGGCCAGGATCCAATCACCAGTCAAATGCAAGTAGGAAATGCTTCTGCATGCACAAGAGGGGAAATATTTCCTTCCATGGACAGCCCCCCACACCTCTTGGATGACACTCCAGAGGGGCCCTCGCCTGACCTTGAAAGGGCTTTTTGGGAGTATGGGGGGCTGCAGCTGGAAGGGGAAGCTGAAAAGCCACCATGCACAAGTAGACCACCACCTTTGGTGTGGATCTGATCTCTCTCTCTCTCTCTCTCTCTCTCTCTCTCTCTCTCTCTCTCTCTCCAAACACACACATTGTATCTCAAACTCCTATGGATAAGATCCAGTCACACGTGTGTGCAAAAAGTATGGCCTATTCACAGATAGGAAAACTAGTATCACTGATTTTTTAAATGTATATTTTATTATTTTTGCAACAACCAAAAAACAGAACAAACAAAATTGGAGTACTTAATAAAACAAACAAACATATCAAGGACTCCCAGAGGATGTTAAGACACAAGGTATAGATAACAAGATAACAAAAAGAGCTTCTTGCTCAGGCAACCTCCAGTGGCGCACCGAGCCTCTCCAAAGGGATACATGGGATATTGGAGGCAGAATAATATGCGAGTCGCAGTTTACAAAGCACAAAAAGGGATACCAAACAATATCAAACTTGTTTTTCTTAGATCCCACCCCCGTTTACCTTGCTATGTTGCATTAAACGTTCTGATAAAGCAATATCCCATCCCATACCCTATCAAACCAATTTTTGCAAGGTGAGGTCACTCCCAGATTTCCACTGAAGGGAAATTTCCATCTGGGCAGCTGACATTAAGAAAGCCACTAATTCCCTATGGAGTACCTTAGGGTTGCTACCATTCTCTCTGATAACAATGCAAGTGCTGAGTTGGAGGATAGGTGTTGGCTTGCAATATCTGAAACAGTATCAAAAATCAAGTCTCAGGAGGCTTTAATAGGGACCCATTCCCACCATAGAATAATTGATTTTTCAATGTGCTTAAAATCATTGCATTGGTCCCATTAAGAAATGTTTGATCTTCTCAAGGAAATGTTAATCTATAAGTCATGCTCATTATCAGCCTCATCAGGTCCTAAGCACTTCAGGACAGCAAGTGGATTTCTTTCTTGTGCAGAGTAGCCATAAAAATTGTGATGTAAAAAAGAAAATAAATTTGTCACCCAGAAACAACAACTGTGCTACTGCTAAACCTTTCTTTCAATACCAGCAGTGTGCTGTGTATTTAGATTACAAAACATGGATCAGCATTCCAGAGTGCTGGCTAAGACCACGGTTTCATGTAATTTGGGAACAGGTCCAAGCTTTTTTCTCATACCTGAATAGTGCCAGCAAATGTATGATGCCAACATTTTCCTTCCCACATCATCTTCCTTCTCAATCAGCAGATATAAACAATTTAAAACTCTTTTGCAATAGCGTAATGTTGTACAAAACCTTGTTTGATGTAACTTCTAATTACAAAAATAATTTATTTCTCTGTTATGTGGCTTTCTTTAGATAGAAACAGTCTTTGTGCGGGTTATATTTATGTTGTACAAATTAACAATAGTTAATATAAACATAAAACAGGATCAAAATCTCAATCCCTATTTTCTGTTTAGCTTTTACAAGCTTTCTTTTCCATATTGTCTTTTGTCCTTGTTGAGCCCCAGTCCTCTTGCGAGGGCCTGGAGGGGGGGGAGATATGAGTTTCAGGCTTCTCAGCTGTCAGAGGGCGAGGATGGCCCAGAAGTTGTTGAGATTCCGCCAGACCTTGAGAGAGGGAGTAAGGAGGAGGATTTCAGGCCAATTCCCACGGACTATGCTGTCCCAGCCGGGGAGACCACGCAGCCCCCAGACATGTTGGAGGAGCAGCTGGATGCTGAGCTGGAGCGGGCATTAACTCCCCCTTCACCCAGTGGCTCGCGGGATGAGTCCAATCCTTCGGGCCCCCCTGCCCTTGAATCTCTGGCTAAGGAGCAGGTTCCTTCAGATGAGGTGTTGGAAGCATGCCCCCCTTCACCCCACTCTCGACGCAGGGAGAAACGGACAGGTCAAAGGCAAGAATTGCACAGGAGCCAGAGAGTACGCTCCAAGACCATGCCTATTTAAGCCTGCCACTTCCGGGTTGGAGCTGCTGAGTCAACTTTCTTTCAACATTGCAGAGCATGCCTAGAGTGCAGTTAAGGTATTCTAGTGAGATAACTTAGGGGTTCTATGAAGCGCACTGCTTTTGATGTTTCCATTACTTTAATAAAACACGATTTAATTGCACCAGCGTCTCAGTCTCGTGGATCCTGCTCAGAACCGGACAGTTTGACTCAGCCCGCAGCTCTCCTTGACTCTGTTCCCATGACGGATGACATGGACCAGAACAGGGCAGCAGGGGGAAGACAAATAACCATGGAAACCCTGTACGCCGAGATCCAGAACCTCTGAGTGACCACTCAAGCCCTGCAAGTTGACAACCAGAACCTTCAAGCCCTGATTGCCCAAGTGCAAGCGGTGCTGCCAGGGGCAGCGCCGGCTCCAGTCAAATCTCCAGTGGGGCTCCCCATTCGCTACGGGGGCCAGAGCGAACAATTTGCTATGTTTCTAGCCCAATGTGAGTTGTACATTCAAGTGCGCCAAGCGGAGTTCCCGATCGATGATGCGAAGGTGGCGTTCATCATTAGCCTCCTGGAAGGAGAGGCGGCCAAATGGGCCACCCCTTATTTGATTCGCAATGATCCTGTACTGCGACAGTTTGTGGCTTTTAAGGACACCATGGCTGAGATGTTCTGAAATCCACAGAGGAAAGAGACAGTAGCCCGCCAACTGGGAACCCTAAGACAGGGATGAGGCTCAGTACACTAATTCCTTTCGCGTCTTGTCCCAAGAAACGGAGTACAATGACCCAGCCTTGATGTATTATTACAGAAATGGACTTAGTTCGGAAGTTTTGGATGAGCTGGCATGCTCCACGCCGCCAGGCACTCTGAGGGTCCTGATCCAACTGAGTCTGCAAATCGATAGCTGCCTGGAAGGGAGAAAGCTGGAACGGAGGATGGAACCATCCTGTGTGTTGGCGTCTGCACCTCTTCCCCGCGTGGGCCCCTCGCCCAGCATGGGAGTCCTGGCTTCGTTGGGGGAAGAGCCCATGCAGATTGGGACCCCCCGGCTGCATTTAACGGAAGAGGAGAGGAAGAGGCGCAGAAGAGAGGGGTTGTGCCTGTACTGTGGGAAGCCAGGCCACATAGCCTGAACCTGTTTGGCCATGACAGGGGCGGAAAACTTCACATCCCAGCACTCGTAGAGGCCAGAGAGCTGGGGGGCACTACAGACGCTGGGCCTCTGCCACGACCCCTTCCATCCCAAGGCGCTCTTCTGCTACCCATCCAAATCACCCTGCCCTCGGGCCAGAGCTTCCTGCCCAAAGCTATGATTGACAGTGGAGCATCTTCTTGTTTCATGCACAGGGATCTGGCGCGACAGTATGCTATCCCCACCCGCGAACTGAATCAGTCCTTGGCCGTGGAAACGATTGATGGTCGGCCCCTGAAGGAAGGGGGAGTGACCCGGGTGACGGATGGGCTGGAGGTGGCAGTCCTGGGGCATCGGGAAAGCCTGTCATTCTATGTGGCATCCTTACCGCGCTTCCCGGTTGTGCTGGGAATGCCGTGGCTGGTACAACACAACCCCACCATCTTTTGGGAGGAAGCAGTGGTGTCCTTTACCTCCAAATACTGTCATCAACACTGCCAGCCCGTGGAGAAACCGGAGGTGGTGGCAGGAGCACTTACAGCAGGGGAAATAATTTTACCCGCTAAATATGGGGAGTTTCAGGATGTCTTCAACAAAAAGGAAGCAGAGCAGCTACCCTCCCACCAGCCCTATGATTGTGCCATAGACTTGATGCCAGGGGCACGCATCCCCGCCAGCCGGATTTACTCTCTGTCAGAACCGGAGTTAGCTGCGCTTAGAGAGTTCCTGGACACCAACTTGAGGAAGGGCTCCATCCGCCCCCTGAAGTCCCCTGCCGGGGCGCCGCTGTTGTTTATGAAGAAAAAGGGAGGGGAGCTACGCCCGTGTAATGATTACCGAGCCCTCAATCAGATCACGATCCCCAACAGTTACCCCCTGCCACTCATCAGAGAGATGCTGGAGAGGTTGCGATCCGCCAAGATCTACATGAAACTGGACTTGAGAGGGGCTTACAATTTGGTGCGGATCAAGGAGGGGGATGAGTGGAAGATTGCCTTTAAGACCCGCTATGGGCAGTATGAGTACCTAGTCATGCCTTACAGATTGTCGGAAGCACCTGGAGTCTTCCAAAATCTTTAGGGACTTTGTCGACCGCTTTATGATTGTGTATCCGGATGATATCTTGATATATTCAGTCTCCCCCAAGGAGCACGAGGTACACATGCGAGCCGTGTTGCAGAGGCTGCGAGATCACCATCTTTATGTGAAGCTAGAGAAGTGTGGATTTGATCTGACCAGTATAGATTTTTTGGGGTATCGCATTTCACCAGCAGGAGTAGAGATGGACCCCGGGAAGGTCCGTTGCGTACTCACTTGGCAGCCCCCCAAGACAAAAAAGGACTTGCAGCACTTTTTGGGATTTGCTAACTACTACCATTGCTTCATAGCTAACTACTCAAGGCAGACTGCGCCTCTCACTGACTGCCTGAAGGGCTCCGGACCCTTCTGCTGGACAGAAGCCGCTCAGGAAGCCTTCGAGCAGCTGAAGCAGATGTTTGCGACAGAGCCCATTCTGCAGCACGTAGATCATATGCACCCTTTCATGGTGGAGACTGATGCATCGGATGTAGCGATCGGAGGCGTCCTTTTGCAATCAGCGGTGAGAGGGGGACGGCTGAAGCCTTGCACTTACTTCTCAAGGAAATTAACTGACTCTGAACGAAACTACACCGTGTGGGAAAAGGAACTGTTAGCCATCAAAGATGCTTTTGAAGCCTGGAGGCACCATCTGCAGCATGAAATCGAGGTGCGCACGGATCATCGCAATCTAGAGAGCTTGCACACCGCTCACAAACTCAATCAGAGGCAAGTGCGCTGGGCCCAGTTTTTTGCACACTTCCACTTCAAAATCCATTATGTTTCCACAGCTCAGAACAAGAGGGCGGACACCTTATCTAGAAAACCTGAGTATTTTCAGAACCTCACCCCTAAACCACTGCAGTTCATTATTCCTCCCGAGAAGGGAGTAGTGGGGGCATGTCAAGACTCCTGGGAGTCGGAATTGAGTGAGGCGCAAAAACAGGACCCGTTTGTCAAGACGTGTCGGCCGGACTTAGCTGCGCAGTCTGAGGTAGCACAGGAGGTTTTTACATGGAAAGGAGACTTACTGTATCATAAGGATGCGGTCTATATACCCCCTGGGGAGTTAAGGGCCAGGGTCCTACAGCAATGTCATGACACCTCCATGGCAGGACACTTAGGAGTATTTAAGACTATACAAGCAGTAACCCCGGAATTCTGGTGGCCCAGACTGAAGAAGGATGTGGAGCACTATGTTCGTTCTTGCCCCATTTGTATGATAGCCAAACATGCCACCGGGAGACTGGTGGGGCTATTGGAACCCCTTCCTACTCCACAAGGACCATGGCAGATGGTCACTATGGACTTTAGTACAGATCTCCCTTCTTCTCAAGGGAAAACCACAGTCTTGGTAGTGGTAGATGCCTTCTCGAAAATGGCTCACTTCATTCCATGCGCTGGGCTCCCAAACGCTCAAGAAACTGCCAGTTTGTATGTGCAACATGTATACAGGCTACACGGACTGCCAGACAGCCTGGTCTCGGATAGAGGAACCCAGTTTACAGCATGTTTCTGGCAAGCGTTGTGGAGACTATTACAGAGTGAACTAAGACTGTCTTCTGCATATCATCCCCAAACAGATGGGCAGATGGAAAGGGTGAACACGGTTTTGGAACAGTACCTACGTTGTTACATCAGTTACCAACAAGACAATTGGATTGCTTACTTGCCTTTAGCAGAGTTCGCTTACAACAATGCTGTGCATTTGCACACGCAACAAACTCCTTTCTTTGCCAACTTAGGATACCACCTCCGAGCGTTCCCGCTTCCCCAGAGCAATCCTTCAGTCCCTGCAGCCAAGGACTTTATGCAAGAACTTCAAGCTATGCAACAGTTGCTCAAGGAACACTTGGACTGCACCAAGGCGGATTACAAGCGAGTAGCGGACCAGCATAGTCAAGAGGGGCCCCTCATACAAGTGGGGGACAAGGTCTGGGTCTCCACGCGTTATTTACCCATGCCATGCCAGTGTCGTAAGCTACAGGACCGCAGACTGGGTCCTTTTGAGGTAGAAGCATAGATCAACCCAGTGGCTTACGGGCTTAAGCTGCCTCCCACCTTCAAAATACACCCGGTGTTCCACCTGGCGTTGCTGACAAAGGACTGTCATCCCGACCCTCACCGTCCGCAGGCCAAGCCCTCCCCTCCCCTCCTGGTGGATGGAGAGGAGGAATACGAGGTGGAACAGATGTTGGACTCACGAAAGTGCCAGGGCGCCTTCAGTACCTGATCCATTGGAAGGGGTATGATCCATCTGAACACTCATGGGAAACTGCAGAGGATGTGCACTCCCCAGAGTTGGTGAGAGACTTTCATGAGGCATACACAGAGAAGCCCAGACACCAGGGGTGGGAGAGATTAAGGCATGGAGAGGGAGATGATGTTGAGCCCCAGTCCTCTTGCGAGGGCCTGGAGGGGGGGAGATATGAGTTTCAGGCTTCTCAGTTATCAGAGGGCAAGGATGGCCCAGAAGTTGTTAAGACTCCGCCAGACCTTGAGAGAGAGTAAGGAGGATTTCAGGCCAATTCTCATGGACTACGCTGTCCCAGCCGGGGAGACCGCGTAGCCCCCAGACATGTTGGAGGAGCAGCTGGATGCTGAGCTGGAGCGGGCATTAACTCCCCCTTCACCCAGTGGCTCGCAGGATGAGTCCAACCCTTCGGGCCCCCCTGCCCTTGAATCTCTGGCTAAGGAGCAGATTCCTTCGGACAAGGTGTTGGAAGCACGCCCTGTGATGTTCCTGTATTAGTGTAAATAGGGTAAGTGCTGTTTGTATAGGAGATACATGGTAAGTAGAATGAAAGAGGAAGGCGGAGTGAATGGGCAGTAGAATGCTGGATGATTGGCTGAATGTTTAAAATGGCTGACAGTATAAAAGGAAGAATGACAGGTAAATCTGAGTGGACGTTGGTGGACTTGAGAGGGTTGTTTTGGTGGGTTTTGAGAGGAGATTGTGTGGAGAGTTGGTGGATGTGAGGAGAGGGTGGAGTTCGGATTAATACTAAGACCAGTACCTCAGGAATAGATGTAACCATATGCTTAAGTGCCTTTTAAAGAAATCTTGTTAACTTTGTTATTCAATAAATACTTTTGGTTTACCAAAGGCCTGATCCTTGGCTGGGGTTTCAGAGACCAGAAGGGAGGGTAAGGTAAATACCAAGGCTGAAGGATAACAAATGGTGGCAGCGGGGAAGGGAAGAATAACACCACAAGCAGTCTGAGTAAATCAAAGGGATTGGGACAGCTTAAGCACGCAGTCACAGAGGTAACCTAATTGAGGGAGACTCAGGCCGAGTCTCTGGGACTACTGGTTATAGGACATGACTGGTGGTGCTGCCTAGCAGGGGGATCTGTTGAGATCTATGCTAGAGCGGGGAGAGAAACCATAAAAAAGGACAGTCCGGACTGGTGGAGTCCCTGGTGGTGCCTAGTGACAGGCAGTAACCACGAGCAGGTAGGAACCTGACAGGGAGAGCCAGGGAAGGGTGTCACACGCCCCCCTTCACCCTGCTCTCGACGCAGGGAGAAACGGACAGGTCAAAGGCAAGAATTGAGCAGGAGCCAGAGAGTACGCTCCAAGACCATGCCTATTTAAGCCTGCCGCTTCCGGGTTGGAGCTGCTGAGTCAACTTTCTTTCAATGTTGCAGAGCATGCCTAGAGTGCAGTTAGGGTATTCTAGTGAGATAACTTAGGGGTTCTATGAAGCGCACTGCTTTTGATGTTTCCATTACTTTAATAAAACACGATTTAATTGCACCAGCGTCTCAGTCTCGTGGATCCCGCTCAGAACCGGACAGTCCCCTAGTAAAATCTTAATTGTTTTAATATACCTCAGACCCATGTTTACTATGGAACAGTATTTTTCTGTTTTATGTATCAGAAAAACATTTATTCTACTTTGTAAAATCTAATAAATACAATCTACTTTGAAAGGCCTGGAACAGAGATGACATATCCTCAGCAAATAATGGTATACAGCTAATGCATCAGTGCAAACCCTCAGTGTTGCAGGGGGCTGTTCTCCTTGGCATGCTTAAAACCAGCTCAACCCACAAGGGGGGCAGTTCACATAAGCTGCTAACTGTGTCATTTGTCTTTTAGAGAAGGGTTGCAACTCCATGGCAGAGCACATGCTTTTCACACAAGGGTCCCACACTGAATCCCTGGCTTCTCCAGGTATGACAGGGCAAGATGCCTGTCTGATACCCTGGGGAGCTGCTGCTAATCAGATTTCGATCAATACTACGCTAGAGAGATCAGTGGTCTGTATAAGGCCAATTCCTATCGGTCTCCTTGACTGTATTGCAACCAGGTTGCTAATGTAATTTACAGTATGCATGAAGAATGAGGAACATATTGTATTCCCAAATACAGTGGTCTGCTGTACTACTGGATGTTCTTCTGTATTCCACTTAAATGAATGCCTCTCTGCTTATGTCAGGCCATTCATCTCCCATGAAAGTATTGGGCATTTCTGATGACTTTGGAGAGAAACCTGAAAAACTGAAGACACCCCCCCTACGAAAAAAAAGGGGATTTCCCCCCTGTTTTTTTTTTTCTGGTTTTCTAATTGCAGGTTTTCAGTAGCAAAACATTTTTTAGCAGTTCAAAGGCTGACTACAACCCACTGCCCCCTTTACCTATCAGATAAGCCCACACCCCAAATATTTAAGAAATTTCCCCAAGTCTCGGAAGCTCACAAAAATTGCCCAACCTACAAAAATTACTTGGTAAAGTACTTCAGCTCAGTGTTAATTCTACATGCTTTGATTTGCATTGATGACAATGGTGCTGTTGTTATTGCATTATTATCTATAACTTTGCATGCTCCCTTATCAAATGTAATTTCCCCCTGCTATCTCCAGTCTCTGTGTTGGAGAGGTACCAATGCAGTCCCGAGAAGCATAGGGAATGTTTTCCTGTTGTCACACTCCTAAGTAGCCTTTAAAAAAATAAATCACAATTAATTGTGCTACAGTAAAAATGGATCATATTAGAACAGTGGTATCACATGAAAAATAAGCAGAAGAGACACATTTCTAACTCTCCTCTCTACTACTAGAATGTGGGGGCGGGGAGGCACATGAAGACTTTGAAATCTGATTCTGGCACCTAGAAGAATTCATAATGCTTTGCCTGACATGCCCCAAGAAAGGATTCAAGGAAACAATCAGCTCTGATCAAAAAGAAAAGTTGCAGGAGTTTTTGATTGCACATAATTTAGCTTCTTTTGAAGGAATTTTGACTTTCTTCAACATAGTGTAACTTTCACTGCCCTAACATTGATTTCCAGATGTCTTGAGGGCAGACCAAAAAGATCCATATTGCAAACACCTCAACTCTCACTGAAGCACTTAGCACCTAGTGCAGTCAATTGGCTGTGATTGGCTATTCCAGATTATTTAGACAGAGGCTTCTATATAAATGTCAGGTGATCTGATTTGAATTATTTGTGTTTTTAAAAAATATGTTGTTAAGTGGCAGGAATTATTCAAAGCCAGAAGTTGCACATCACTGATCAGTGCATTTCCTTCTTTTTACCAGGTCTTGAATACTATCCACAAAAATCCATATCAAAGTGCACAACATTCTTTTTCTCGTGTTTATTTTTCTCCTACTTCAATAAAAAGCTCTACTTTAAAAAAAAAATGAAAATTGATAACGCAAATGTCAAATGCTGTAATATAATACAGGTACTGTACTGTATCACCTCGATCCAAGTAAAAAGTCATTTGCACGGAGTTTCAAATGTGAAATCTCACTGAGATTTCTTGTGCTTGCCAAATTTTGTTGCTATCTGTAGTAGAAAGTACAGAGCACCTTGTTTCACCAAGAAAGCAAAAGGCTCTAAATAAAAACATGAGGCTTCCATTTAGTATCTCATGATACACCCCTGATTCCCTGGGTGCTCCTCTAAGCCATTCTCTGTATCAGGAGCCACTCTGATTTAATACATGATTTTGCTTTCTGGGCTCCATAGATTATGCAGTATAGCCATTTCTAAAACATGGCCTAAAAGATAGCTGAATGTGCAGTCCCCATTCTCCATACTAAATTAACTTTGAAGTGGAACAAAACTGGTAGGTAGCTCACTTTCCTTCAAGGGTAACACCCTCTTTCGTCTCACTTCCTATGGCTGTTAAGTCGTGTACAGCATGTTCTGATGTTTTTTCAGCTGTTGCAAAAGTACCGGATATCAATTACTTTGCTTATGGAGGATGCTGACCTAAATAAGGGCTCTCCGTTTAACATTACTTCTCACCTCCCTATCAACTACTCTTTAAATTTAAATGCATTTAAATCCATGCCTTCTGGACACCTCTTGAATCAGGGCTTCATGACTTCCCTTTCCCTTTTATTTTATTGGTTCAGAGGAGATTGACTCTTTTAAAACTAACATTTGTGCAAGAGTCTCATAGGACTGCATGCATTTCAGTCTTTTGAGGAAAAATAAGGAGTGAAAGGCTAGTAATGTGAGATTCGCATTACTATTACAGATGAAAGTTAAGCAGCAAGAAAGAATTTTGTTAAACACACCAACACTTTATCCATAAGTGGATAAAGATGCATTTTAATTTAGTTATATATCACATAAAGCTTTTCAGATCATACTACCGCCACCATTACAAGCTCTTAAACATTTATTAATTTCTGTCTTTTGTACAGGAAAAAGCTAAAAAGGTCAGTGTAATTGAAAGTAGTACACAATACCACATGCATGCTCAGAAACATATACGACAGCAATGACATTCAGGAATCACAGGAATATTTACAAAACAGAAAGCTGTATTCTCAAGCAAGCTAAGTACTTTTGTCAATTGTTTCCCCATGTGTCTCAATTTGTAAAAGAAAGCCATTTCTGAATGCTCTGGATGCCTTACTTCCCCCTCCCCTTTGTCTATTGACAATGGTTTAACATGTAGTCTGATAATGCACAGGATTCCCCACCCTCTGCAAAAGTTATTAACATAAAGTGTTATTTGGGGTGATAACTTCACATAATGCAAGTGTCTAAATCAGGGCAGATTATTTATTTGTGGGGTGAGGGGTTGCATACTTAAGCACCCATCATTTCAAGGGGCAGGATATTTGCATGCTCCATCGTGCATGAAGGATAGGATAATGTGTATGAAGTGCCCTTTCCTCACCAACAAATAAATACAGACATCCTCCAATAGTTCTCTACTTTTAAAATTACAAGTGCATCTCTCTAGTCCCACATGCCTATCAGCTCTCTCTCTCTCTCTCTCTCACACACACACACACACACACACCTCTCCTTGTGTGCCTTGTGACTCCCTGCCTCCACTCTTTCATCCACATGTCTCCTCACTTTCTTCTCTATTCTGGTCAGCATTCTGGACTTCATTATTCAGACTGCCCCTTGCTATGGTCTTATCTCACAATGCCTCCAGCAGTCACAAATGAATCTCTCTCACCTCATGTTTACCCAGCAACGGAACAATATATTTACTACAAGAATTGCCTCCACCCAGCAGTTCACTGGGTGCTTCCAGACCGTCACTATTTTCAGGTGGGATTCAATCACATCCCAGGAAATTCAGGCTGCACAACTGAAGCTGATTTGGAGCTCTTGCGAAACCCACTTCCTTCCAAAGATCAGATAATTCTAATAAGGGAAGTGTCAAGAAAATGCATTGGAAAGCATGGGATAACACTTAACTTTGATGCTGAATCATCTTTTCTTCCCAAAATAAAGCGGGATGAATGCTCATTAAATAGCCAGCCTCGTCTAAACTCTCTGCCAACAAATCAGGCTGAATGTTCATTAAACAGGTTGTCTGGAAGCAACCATTGTCTCTCACATGGAAGAACGTAAGAGCTGAGAAAGAACTAGTTGATATGTTTAAAAGTCCCTGTGTGCTCATTTGTTATACAAGGCTATCGCCCTCATAGATTTGTGGTCTAAAGAACTGCATAGGAGATAATATCAACCAGTGCCTCCATGTAGAGCTGTTGATAAATTTCCCAACATTTGTGATGATGACTGCTCAAAAAATGGTAACTGAACATTGGAATGGCAAGGGTCATGTAGACTGCTTCATACATTCAGTGCTACAAACTTAGCAGCTGAAGGCAGTGAACATCGGGTGGGGATGGTATCCTATTTTATCCTTATGACAACTCTAGAAGGTAGCTTTGGCTAAGAGCATGTGACTAGTCCAAAGTTAACTAGTGAACTTCATGAAAACACTAATCCAGTGTGCAGCAGCTGTGAAAAAAGTGTTAGGGGTCATTTTAAAAGGGATCAAACTTAAATTGCCAATATCATAGTGCCTTTATATAAATCTATTGTGTGGCCATACTTGAAACACTGTGTACAATTCTGGTCACCACACCTCAAAAGGAGTATTGTAGAGCTGAAAAAGGTGCAGGACAGTGAACAGGACTGGAGCAACACCCTTAATGAAGATAGGTTACAACCTTTGAGACTTTTTAGGTTAGAAAAAAGATGAGAGTTTTTTTGGGGGGGACATGATAGAGGTTGATAAAATCATGTATGGTGTGGAGATAATAGAGAGAGAGGTTTTTCTCCCTCTGTCATAAGACTAGAACCCAGGGTCATCAAATGAAACTGAATGATGGGAGATTCAGAATACACAAAAGTAGTGTTAGCTCCATGTTTTGAAGCCTTCAGGGAGTCTACCTCCTCACTGCAGTGGGTCTAGGGGGCTCTTGTCAGTGGGGTGTGTCAGCCTGCACAAATGAAAGTAATTCCTTAAACAATGTGTATTTAATCTAGCCCAATGGCAGCCCAATGGCTGCCAACTTGGACACATTTAAAAGGAAATTAGACAAATTTATGGAAGATAAGGCTATCAAATGTCATGAGAACTATATGTTACCAAATTCTTCCAAGCTACACAGGAAGTGGATTGGACTGTGAAAGACCAACCCAAATTGTGTTTGCATTTTGACAAATTTGTAGGGCAGTACAATATCTCAGAGAGGAGGTCAGTTCTCCTGCTCCCTTGGTGCATTCACTATAGCATGCCCAATTTCCCTGCTTTTGAAAGTTTGATAGAAATATTTGTTGGCTATGGGTACGTTCTTAAACCGCAAGGTTATTTGCCTATTAGTGAATCTATTTCTGAGTTGGTCTATGCACTCTGTTTCGATCTATAATGTCACTCCTAAGCTGCTCTGCATAAAATGAAACTCTGTGTATCCTAGTCACTATAACGATGAATCTAAATGTGGTAGTAACTTTTCTCCCTTTTGTTAAAAGTGGATAAAAGGTACAGGCACAGGAGCCCCTCCAGAGTAGATTAAGTCTGCCAAATTGCAGACAAATAGTTCCAGAGGCTTTTTTGCTGGGGAAATAAAAGAGATTCATTTCCCTCCATAATTCCTTATGAGGTGAGGGGAAAGTATTTGTCATGTGCTCTTTCTTATCTTAAAATAATTAAGATGTGTCCAAGGGGTGTGTATTCTTGCTATTGCATTTTACAAAAATGTTGCAGCTTCACACTGGCCGTAGTTTCCGAAGTCCTCCAATAGGCCTTACAGGCCTTATCTGTGTCCTCCAATCAGCCACAGGCCTTGGATGCAGACCTTACAACATGGCGCTGTCTAGAACTCTTGATGGTTTCTTTTGTTGTTGTTTAAGCAGACAAATTAGGATTTTTTAAAAAAAACTTACATGAATCTTTTAGCTTCCTTTAAATAAAAAAAAAAACTTCTGCTATCCGGAGCTGTTCAGTGCTTTACATTTTAGAAAGACTCTTTGAAAGCTCATGAACCTAGAGAAACAAAGAGATACACGAAAACACACAGCTATTCTGTATAAAACGTGCAGAAAAATGGAGCGACAAAGCGCTAAATAGTTTTGTGGGAGTCCTGATCTGACTCGTGGTGACAGTGGTTACTGACACTGTACTTAAACTGGGGGGGGGAGAAGAGAAGACCCCCTGAATCATTCTGATTTGCTTCATTATTTGGTCCTCATTCAGATCTGATGCACACCTCTATTAAATGTGTCTTTGGTCTGATCCAGCAGGTCTCTTCTTACATATGTAGGGGACCCAGGCCTCCTGGGTCCAACACCCATCCTCCACCTCAATGCTCTAGACCAGCCTTTCCCAACCAGTGTGCCTTCAGATGTTGTTGGACCACAACTCCCATCAGTCTCCCATTGGCAATGCTGGCTGAGGCTGATGGGAGTTGTGGTCCAACAACATCTGGAGACACACTGGTTGGGAAAGGCTGCTCTCCTCCAATTTTACACATACCCTTCAAGCAAGCCAGCTGAGCGTCTCAATCTGTTATCTCCTGTACAATTTCAATATCTATGTTGACAATGCCAAGGCTGATTTTGTAGCAAAACTCTATTTTTTCTCCGCATGCCAACCTGTTGATATGTTCTATGGGACAAATACTTTTGTTTTTAATGTAATATCACCCTTTTTAATTAGCATCTAATTATCTATTTTTCAGAGATCCTTCCTTTTGACCAAAAACATCTTCTATTAATATCCGTGTTTTTTTCTCTGCAATTAATGTTTTGTTTTCAAAAATGATTTTGTTCCTGCACTTCTGTGGTTACATGCTATTCTTCTCTTAATGATTTAATGCTTCTATAATTTCTCTGTTTATATGTTCTAACATGCCTTTTCAGGGAGTGTGGTTTTTCCTACATCTCTTCAGGGCTGTCTTTCCTCCTACCTGTAGTTAACAGTTTGCTCTGACTGAGAGGGCCATATGCCAACATAGATAAAACTCTATGTCACCCAAGAGTTTTGTTTTATACTACTGTACCACTTAGGGAACAATTTTTAAAATTTATCCCTTTTTCTATTTACTTAACTGTTTAGTTACAAGAAAGCAATTGACTTTTAAACCATTCCATTTATATCAACTGGTTCTTGAGAGAGCAACTGACAAAATCCAATTCTCTCTGTTCCTTTCTGATCTTCGTCTACATCTCCGAAGTATTCTTTTGGAACAACTGGTTTTAAAGGTTTCAGGGGGGTTTGCTTTGGTATAAAGGAAATGTCCTCATTGATACTAAGTCCCCCCTTCCTGAAATTTCTTTAGTTACTCCCTTGGAGATTACAGATCTGGTTGAACAGCTGCACTCCATGACTTGACACTTTGACCTTGTGACCTCCTTGACTTCCTTAAAAAGAATGCTTTTCAGTATAAAAGACCTAATTCAGCTTTCAGAAAAAGCAATTTGTTAATTACAGGCTTTGTTCCACTTTACATTAAAGGAAGCGCAAATTATTATTCTTTCATTATCAGGCAAACCCTTTTGCTTTTTGTATTTCTACGCTATATCAAATTTCCACTTCTCCTTAAAAGAGAAAGTCTTTTGAATTTCAAACACCTCGTAATATATGCAACAAGTGTCTTTCCAGTTTTATGTTTGATTTGAATACGTTGTTCTAAGGGAACTTCATTTCAAGAAAATCCAGAAAGTTTGATCATGGTGCAATCCAGAACCAGGTGTCCTCCACACTTATGCAAGTGGTTCATTTGGACACTGGTTCATTTGAACACTGTAAAAGACTGGAAAGGGGAAGTAAGATTAGTATTACCCATAGCAGGGGTAGCCAAACTAGAGATGAGGTTACTTGCATGAATGCAATTTAACATGATTTGTTTTAAAAGTTTAAACAGCAGCTGGGTGTGGTGGCAATGTCAGGATTAAGGCTGCGATGTACAGCAAAGTTTTTAACTTTCCTCCACACACACTGTGTCTGAATGAAAACCATCACCCTCAAAACTGCTATTCACCCCAGGAAGAAAGATTGCTTTGTAGGGAAAGGAATGTTTTTAGCCTGGACAGTGGTGGGAGAAGGGTAAAACCTCACTCTTAGTATGCTGCAGTCCTGATCCTAATTTGGGGGCTCTGCAGCTGCAGCTGGTGCAAAATGCAGTGGTGAGACTGCTCACTGGGGCAGGGTATCGCCAACATGTCACTCCACTGCTGAAAGAATTGCACTGGCTGCCCATTTGCTACCGGGCCAAGTTCAAGGTTCTGGTTTTGGTGTACAAAGCCCTATACAGCTTGGGACCAGGATACCTGAAAAACTGTCTTATCCCTTACATACCCAGTCGATCACTGTGCTATGCAGGTGAGGGCCCTTATCAGCAGGTCTGTTCTCCACAACATAGGAAACAGACCTTTAATGTGGCGGCACCTACCCTGTGGAATTCCCTCCCCTTAAATATTAGACAGGCGCCATCTCTGTTATCTTTTTGGTGCCTACTGAAGACCATCCTCTGACAACAAGCATTTTAAGTAGAGGCCTTATCCTCTACTGTGTCAGTGTTGGAATTGCTTTTTAATATGTTTTTACAGCTTTTTTAAAAAAGATGTTTTGAAAGCTTTTTTAAAAAAAAGATGTTTTGTTTTAATATGTTTGTAAGGATGTATTGTTGTCATATATTTTAAAGTCTGTTTTTATGATGTTTTAGAGTGTTTTTAGCGCTTCTGTTTGCCACCCTGGGCTCCTACTGGGAGGAAGGGCAGGATACAATGTAAATCTAATAAATAAATTGTAAATAAATACGTTCCAGCCATGCAAAAGTCAGAGGCATCTATGCCCACAGCTCTCCATCCAGGCAAGCATGAGGCATTATCAGAGTTTGAGGACCCCTTCCATCCAGGCAAAAGCATGCAAGGAAGGCGCAGAGCAGGGTCAGTGCTGGGTGTGTGTGGTGTGTGGTTTGGGAACAGTCCTGGGAACTGGATAGAGAGGCTTGGAGGGTCCTACATCCTGGTTTGCATAAAAATCTCTTGAAATAATTCACATTTGCATTGTTCTTCCCCTCAGGCCTTTCCCGTTCTTTAAACTTTAGCAAAACTTAGGTGTAAGTCTGCATTATAGCAAATGTTTCTTTAATTCTTTGCCCCTTACATCACTTGTTGCAATCTTTATTCTCCTTCTGCTGGTGGGCTGTTATCTTTTCCATGCCTTTCACAATGAGATGGTGGGTAGCTAAGTTTTGTAATTACAATGAGTTTCTTATCAAAGGCATTTTTCCCTACAACAGGCAACTTGTCTTAAACTGACATGTTACACTTTCAGTTTAAAGGATTATTCACACTACCCATCTATCATTTCACTAAATGTAAATGTACTGCCTTCAAGTTGATTCTGACTTATGGCGACCCTATGAACAGGGTTTTCATAGTAAGTAGTATTCAGAGGTGGTTTACCATTGCCTCCCTCGGAGGCTGAGAGGCAGTAACTTTATGATATACCAAAGATAAGGTGGTAATCAGAGAATAAATGGTTTTCTTAAGAAGTACTTTATTTAATATGAAGTAATCCACATAATGAAGTTTAATTGAAAAATGATATTCATCCCTCAAAGTCAATGAGATGAATGTGTTTTTGCTGAATCCAGAAACACAGAACAATGTGGACTTCTCAGACAAAATCTAGGAAAAACTCATTTATACAGGTCTTTAGACAGTGACTGTATGTCATACATTTCTAGGATGACCTAAGGTAGAAAATTAGTTAAAATTGGTCACAACAGTCATTGATCAAATTTCTGTTCATGCTTACATTTCCTTGGCTGCATCCAAAACCTGACATGTTCTGATAGTAGAGATCACTTGCATAAAGGCCCCTTGATGGCCTCCAAGTCTTACGGATAAAAAAATCCTCACGTCACAGCTGAAATTCAAATGTATAATCCATATTGGTTGGAATTTACATTGGATGGGTTTCAGAGTTTCTGTAAGCGGAACTCTGTCCTGCTGGCAGAAGAATGGGCGGGGAGAGAGTGATTTTTGCCTATTCCTCCATCTCCCCGGAGCCTCCTAAAAGTGTGCTCTGGAGGGTTGTGGGACCCCTGGAACAGCATGAAAAGTGGTGTAGGGGGCTGCAAGGGAAAGAGGGGGTGCACAGAATCCTTCAAAATCAGCTAAAAAGTGTGTGTGTGTGAGTGTCTTCAAGATGCAACTCATTATATTTAAAACTAGCTATCCTCCTGTTTCAGCCCAGCATTAACAAAGGTACACAAGAGGCCATTATATACTGAAAAGCATCCCTTGTATCACTAAAATCAAGGTAGGGACAAAAATTATAACTCCAGCTTATATAAGTACCAGATGACAGTTGCTCATGATATACTAATCTTCTTACGACTGATGAATAGCATTGCTTTTACCATTTAGATTCAAAACAAATCTAGATTGCTTCCTGTTTCTGGTAGTTTGATTGTAGCCTTAATAACTGGCACAATTCTCACACCAGGTCCTTACATTTCTTTCCCTTCAGCAACAATTTATTTCTTTTTATTTATTTAGACAATTTATATATTGCTTATATTTAAATGAAACTACAATGGAAATCTATAAAACAAAACTAATTACTGAACAGAACATCCTCTTTAATATCAACATTTAGTTAAACATTGTAAAACAATTAAAACTGCCAGATCCCTTTATAATAGCAAACAGAACGTCATCTAGCTATAGTTGGAAATAGGTATCATTCAGTTTACTCAAGCACACCCTTACAAGATCAGCACGCCCACGTTAATCAAACGTATCAAACATATTAACATTCTAAATCAATGCACTCAAATCTACTATTTTAGCACACCTCAAATCACAACTCCCTCACATGTCCACAGCATAAGAACCAGTCAAATCTAAATACATACAAACAAGCAACAATACACACACACAAAATAAAACATTCATACCAAGCACTTCCTCTCGTTTCTCACTCAAGGGGCAGAAACTATCACCAATACACTCTCACCTTGGGGGTACAGAAACCACTTTTTCTAACACAGTAGGCAATGACACTTCCCTCCTCTCTCACCCAAAGAACCAAAAATTATTCAAGTATCAAGTTTTCACCTAAAAAAGTAAAAATTGCTCTTCTTTGCACTGTAGACTTAGTTCTTGCTAGCAGATGAAGGGCTAAAGTTTTTTTTTTAATTACTAGGGCTCTGTCCCTGTGTTCACATGCTGATCCCACCACTGAACCCCAGGCATCCATCACCCACAGTGCCAAATTGCCCAGTGGCACTAGGTGCTGCTGCGTGGCCACCAAGGCCTCACTTGCCTGATGCTGGTTGCTTCCCCCAGGTTGCCAAGGCACTTTCCCCCACCCCAACCATCTCCTGCAGAAAAGAAAGGAGGCATGCAGCAGAGGCAAGTTACACAGAAAGGGCAGGTGACACAGGCCTGGGCAGCTTTGCAGCAACCACCCTGCTCTCCTGCCGATTTCCTCCTCCTTGCCCTTCACTGGTGAAGTAGATAGTTATGGTGGTGGTGATGATGGCGGTGGTGCCGGCGGCAGCAGCAAAGCAGCATGCTTGCTGAGGAGCTGCCCTGCACCTTGCCAGGCTGCCGCCCACTGCTCATTTGCTCTCCCGCTTCCCACCCAGTCTCACCTCTCTGCCCCCACACTCCCTCCCTCTTCATTCAGTCACCGGCCTCAGTATCTTCAGCTGGCCTTGGCAGTAGCAGCAAAGCAGGATGCTTGCTGAGGAGCTGCCCCAGCCTGTTGCTCCATGGCTCACCCAGCCCACAGCCCCCCACTGCTGCCTGGTCTCTCTCTCCTCCCTCCCTCTTCGCTCAGTCGCCAGCCTTGGTTCCCACCACTGCCATGTACCCACAGCAGTTAGAAGGCTCACATGACTACAGGTGATGCCTTACAAGAATATTATATAGGTAGAAAGATAGTGCTTCAGACTCTAGGTGTGATGTCACAAAATTAAGTGTTCCTCTACTGCCCTGTACATAGAAAACTGCTATGTCCAGAGAAGATGAGCATAAACCACTTTTCTCTGATATCTCTGTCTAATAGGATAATATTAAGGCTAGAACATTCCTCATAGCAGGACAGATCTGCTTATGCCTTAGTTCAGGGGATGGGAAACCTCAAATGGGGGCAGCATGTGGCCCTTGAGACTCTCTCTATGCCATGCACCCTCCTCAGGCCATACCCCTCACTAGCCCTGTTCCACACCCTCCTCAAGAGCTTTTGCCTAGTTGCAACATGTACTTGAACCTTGATGCCTCTTGTCTGCCTGGACGGAGGTGGGAAAACCTCTGGCTTTTGGGGGCTAGAACACAGTCAGATGCATAAAGATAAGGGTCACATCCATTCCTCTGCCCTCTACTGGTATGCAACCCCCAGAAGGTTGCTCATGCAGTAATGCAGCTCTTGGTCTGAAAAAGGTTCCTCAACCCTGCCTTAGCCACATCCTGATTAGATAACAGCCAAGCACTCTGTATGGGCTGCCTTTGAAGGGTTTCTGGAAACTTCAACTGGTCCAGAATACAGCAGCAAGTCCTGGTGGGCGCTTATCCTTGGGAGAAAACGATGTCCAAATTACAACAGGTGCACTGGCTCCAGTTAATCTCTGGGCCCAGTTCAAAGTGCTGGTTATCATTTTTAATAACATAAATAGCTCAGGCCCATGTTATTAAAGGACTGCTTCCTCTCATTTGAAGTTGACTTCTTGTTAAGATCTAAAAGAAAAGCCCTTCTCTGTGTTCTGCCAGTGACAAAGAGGTGAGACTGGATGGGACATGGGAAAAGAGCCTTCCCTGTGGCTTTACCAGGCTGTGAACATATTTGGTCCCTTTTGTGGAGTCTCCCGGATTTCTGTTTTATCTGCTGTGATCTGCCCATAATTCTCTCCCCCCCCCCTCTCTCTGTGTGAACATTTCTATGTTTTTCTTCTTTGGGTAGGGGTAATATTAATATTAGCTGCCTTGAATGTGGTGGTTACACTCTAAGGGTGGGATATAAATCTAATCTCCATTTGAAGGGCCGTCTTGTTCAAGTCTGATTTCAAGATAAAGAACCCTTAGAAGGGAGGACAGGTGCCTATAAGTTGCCTATCAACAGCTATTTATCTATTTAAGGTATTTATATATAGCTCAACATTCAGAATGTCTAAGCAGTGCACATATAATATTTTTAAACACACAAAGAATAAGAACAATTAAAAATCATCATAGAAACAAAAGCTATATTAAAATGCCTGCTGAAATAGGAAAGTCTTTGTCAAGTGCTTGAAGTTCAGCAGGGAGGGCCCCCACCTAATCTCAGTCGGGAGGGAGTTTCACAGGTTTGGGCCTACAATACTGAATGCAGTGCTTCTGGTATTTACAAGCCGTGCATTTGAACAATGGGGGACCACTAACACAGCCTCCACCAAAGATCTCAGTGATCGGGCAGGTATATAAAGGATCAGGTGAACCTTAAGGTATCCTGTACCCAAGCTGTTAAAGGCCCTGTAGATTAATACAAGAACCTTGAACCTGAGTCGGTAAAATGGGGCAGCTAGTGCAATTACCAGTGTTATGTGCTGGTAGTAGTCTGTTCATAGTTAGCACAACACCAATATCTGATGTAAGCAGCCAAGAAGAACCCTCTCTCCTTCAAACATGGTACAGTCAGGTGTCTCAGGGACAAAGCTACAAATCAGCAAGTTCATAGCTTAAATCTTGCCCCTACCATAAACATATCTGGTGGCTTTAAGCAAGCTACTTTTTCTAGCTCCAGCCCCTCCCTCCATCTGCTAATATGATCTGCTAATTAAACAAGAAGCAGTTTGCAGATGGCTAGCCATGCTAATCTCTTGCAAGAAAAGCAAAAAGGACTAACAAACATATTATGAGATAGGCTTTCAAGGACTACAAGCATCTCATGAAATGGACTAGTCTACCAGACTTTATGCCATAATACATTAGTTAGTCTTTAAGGTGCCACAAGACTCTTTGTTGTTTTTACAACAAGAAGCAGTTTGAACACACTAAAGCTCTGTCTCTCTATACTTAATAATAAATAATGTTTTTTAAAAGGACTGCAAAGCTCCTATTCCAGATGGGCTGTTGCCTTGAATATGAGCACCCTTAGGGGTGGGGATCACTGCAACACTGTGTTGCAGGTTCCACTAATTATAATGATGTAGTCAGTTCACCATCTGCCATCACTACTGCTAATTTCAGAGAACAACAAATGCAAACAGCAGAGAGAGAGAGAGCTGGGCTAAGCCATTATTATGGCTTGCAATTGTAAGACTCATGTGTGTGTTATGACCCACCACCTTGGGGGAGGGGCTTCAGGGAGGGGGATTCTGACTTTGAGGACTGGGGAGATGACTTGAGGGAGGAGGGCTCACAGCGCACCCAGTCACCTGCCCCCCTGCAGAAGTGCAGCCTGGGCAGTCAGAGACTGCTCCTTTGGACACTCCCCCCTTGCCCGCACCTGAAGCGCCTCCTTGCTGATCCCCAGCTGGGCACCCAGCCGCTTCCCACACCTGAACAGATTGTTAGCCCCCATCATTTGGAGGGGGAAGCTAAGGGCCAGCCCCTTTCACCCCGTTCCCGCTTCTGAGACGCGAAGCGCAACGGTCAGGATTAAGGAGGAGCCGTCATCTTCGTGCAAAAGAGAAACCTATTAAGTGGGCACTGAAGGGGGGTAAGTTGCTACGTCAACATCTGTGATGTTCCTGTATGTGAATGTAATGTAAATATGGTAAGTGCAGGTTTATTATAGGAAATATGGTAAGTGGAGTGAGTGAGAAGGGGGAGTACATGGGCTGTAGAATGCTGGATGATGATTGGCTGTGTGCTTGAATGGCTGAAGGTATAAATGAGAGGATGACAGTTGAGTCGTGGTGGGGGTTGGACAGGGTGGTTGTGGACAGGGAGGCTGATGTGGAGAATAAGAGGTGGCTGTTGAGATATTGGATTGGGAGTTCTGAGGCAAACAGTAGGAATTAGGAACATAAGAGAAACATATATAAAACCATATGCTTGTCAATGAAATCTATAAGTAATCTTGTTATTCTTAGTGTTATCAATAAATATTTTCTTGGTTTACTTAAAGCCTGATTCCTCAGCTGGGGGGGCACAGACCAGGGGGGAGGCAGAGTAACCAAGGCTGAAGAAGAAATAGTATCGAATGGTGGCAGCGGTGAAGGAAGAGATATTGTATCAACATCCAGTACCAAAGAGCAACCCAGAGCTGTGAGGTTCATAGGCAAGAGGCTTTAGGGGGGTTGGGAATTACCTATAAACACAGACACAAGGTATCAGAATAACCAGGAAGAGACTATGGCACAGTCTAGAGGTTATATTGGATACACAGAGTGTTGGGTAGTGTGGCCTAGCAGGGGGATCTTTTGAGATCTGTGCTAGAGCGGAGACAGGTAAAAATAAACACGACGATCCTGACTGCTGGTAGCCACAAGTGAGAGCAACACAGGTGGTGCCAGGGAAGGACGTCACAGCTACGTCAACATCTGTGGCTGCAAAGCCATGCTTAGTCAGTGTTAGAGAGGGAATTAATTCCTAGAAAGCATAGTTAGGTGATGAGTCCAAAAGCTTTTGACATAACTGTAACCTTAATAACCATCACCGCCCAGGGAGGGAGAGCCATCTGCCTGCTTTGCTGCTGCTGCTGCTTGGCCAACATCTCTGCTCTCTCCTTCTTGGGCTCTTGCTCTGCACGTGGGCACCTTGCAGGACCAGGCTCCAGGTACTCAGCCAGCTGTGCCTGATACTGTTCCATCTGTCCCTTCTTTGGAGGGGATATATAAGCCGACTGGCTGAGGGGGCTTGGGAGACCCATTGCCTGCTGTCCATCGCTTTTGGGGCCCTATTACATCAGCTACTACGGACTGCCGGTTGCTGAAGCCCCTCGGATGCTGCTGTGCTGTCTGAATGTATGAGTGGGTTGTATGAGTGAGTGTGTGATTGTGTGTATATGCCATGAGTTTTATTATTTATTTTATTTTTATTATGTGCCTGGGCGAGAGGACAGTGTTGTGGGAGGGTGGACCAAAGGGGGCCCCTATTAGTGTAGTGACGGGTAATGGGAGGTATGGCGCTGTGAGTAGGACATGCCAGTTAAGGGGAACTCACCCCAGACAACTGGTGGCTGTGACGTGTTCCGGTCCTCCCCACACCCACAGGATTGCTGGTAGTTCTATCAGCCAACCCTCGGATCTCCAGTTGCTGCTTTTCAATGCCAGATCAGTAAATAATAAAACCTCCCTCATCCATGACCTAATTGTGGATGAGGCGGCTGATCTGGCATGTATTACCGAGACCTGGGTGAACGATCTGGGAGGTATTAATCTCTCCCAGTTGTGCCCACCTGGGTATTCGGTTCAGCATCTGGGTAGATCCGAGGGTCGGGGAGGGGGAATTGCTGTGGTCTATAGAAGTTCCATCCCTCTTGTTAGGCACCCTATCCAGGTGGCTAATGGTTTAGAGTGTCTACACATAACGTTGGGTCAGCGAGACAGACTGGGAATACTGTTGGTGTACCGTCCACCCTGCTGCCCAACAGCCTCCCTAACTGAGCTGACAGAGGTGGTCTCGGATCTATTGTTGCGTTCCCCCAAACTTTTGGTATTGGGGGATCTCAACATTCATGCTGAGGCCGCTTTATCTGGAGCAGCTCAGGACTTCATGACCTCCATGACAGCCATGGGGCTGTCTCAATTTGCTACTGGCCCTACGCATGTGTTGGGGCACACTCTGGACTTGATTTTTGCCTCTGGATTAGGGGATGGTGATCTGAGAGTGAGGAATTTTACATCTATTCCTTTGTCATGGTCAGATCACCGCCTATTAAGGTTTAGACTCACATTGTCTTCTCCCCTCTGCAAGGGTGGAGGACCAATTAAGATGGTCTGTCCCCGGAGACTAATGAATCCTGAGGGTTTTCTGATGGCTCTAGGGAATTTTCCGGCTGATAGAATTGACGGTCCTGTCGAAACCCTGGCCATGCTGTGGAATACAGAAATGGCCCGGGCAGTTGACACGATCGCCCCGGTGCGCCCTCTCCGTTGCAGAGCTCAATTGGCTCCCTGGTTTACCCCGGAGCTAAGAGTGATGAAGCAAGAAAGGAGACGGCTTGAGTGCAAATGGAGGCGAACTCCCGATGGCTGTAATCATGCACTTGTGAGGGTCTCTACCAAACTCTATGTGAAGGCAGTGAGAGCAGCAAAGAAGCAATACTTTGCTGTCTCTATTCAGTCATCTCTTAACCGCCCAGCGGAACTTTATAAAGTTGTCCGGGGACTTTTACACTCTGGTCCCCAGGACGCAATAACACCATCAATTGCCCGCTGTAATGAGTTTGCGCGACACTTTCGTGATAAGATCATGAACATCCGCCGGGACCTTGACTCCATTATTGTAGCAGTTGATCCTAATGAGGTGTCCAGAGCACAGTCTTGTCCTGTTTTACTGGATGAGTTTCAGTTGGTACAGCTCGAGGATGTGGACAAGGTGCTTGGACAGGTGCGGGCGACCACTTCTGCTCTGGATCCTTGCCCCTCATGGCTAATAAAAGCTAGCAGGAATGGAACAGCCGGCTGGGCCAAGGAGGTGATTAATGCCTCTTTACGAGAGGGAGTGGTCCCACCCTGCCTGAAACAGGCGGTGGTGAGACCGCTCCTAAAAAAACCCTCCTTGGACCCTGATAATTTGGACAACTATAGGCCGGTAGCAAATGTTCCATTCCTGGGCAAGGTCCTAGAGCGTGTGGTCGCTCGCCAACTCCAGGCTCTCTTGGATGAAACTGATTATCTGGACCCATTTCAATCGGGCTTTCGGCCGGGGTTTGGTACAGAAACGGCCTTGGTCGCCCTGTATGATGACCTCTGTCGGGAGAAAGACAGAGGGAGTGTAACTCTGTTGGTTCTCCTTGATCTCTCAGCGGCGTTCGATACCATCGACCATGGTATCCTTCTGGAGCGACTTACGGATTTAGGAGTGGGAGGCACTGCTTGGCGGTGGCTCTGCTCCTATCTCGGGAATCGTCTCCAGAAGGTGATGCTGGGGGAACATTACTCGAGTCCCTGGGTACTCCAATATGGAGTCCCGCAGGGTTCAGTTCTGTCCCCCATGCTTTTCAATATCTATATGAAGCCGCTGGGTGAGGTCATCAGGAGTTTTGGAGTGCGTTTCCAGCAATATGCTGATGATACGCAGCTCTACTACTCCTTTTCATCTTCGTCAGGTGAGGCTGTTGATGTACTACACCGCTGCCTGGCCGCGATAATGGGCTGGATGAGAGCTAATAAACTGAAACTCAATCCTAACAAGACTGAGATGGTGTTGGTGGGAGGGCCCTCTGCCCAGATGGTTGACGTTCGACCTGCCCTAGATGGGGTTACACTCCCCCTAAAGGGGCAGGTACGTAGTTTGGGGGTCTTATTAGATCCTCTCCTGTCACTTGAGGCTCAGGTAGCCTCGGTGGCACGGAATGCATTCTACCAGCTTCGGCTGGTAGCCCAACTACGACCCTATCTGGACAGGGAGAATCGCACCTCAGTTATCCATGCTATGGTAACCTCTAGATTGGACTACTGTAATGCACTCTACGTGGGGCTACCTGTGAAGACGGTTCAGAAACTTCAGCTAGTGCAAAATGCTGCGGCCAGAGTTCTCACTGGGACAAAGAAATTTGACCATATAACACCTGTCCTGGCGCAGCTGCACTGGCTACCGATATGTTTCCGGGCCAGATTCAAAGTGTTGGTTCTTACCTATAAAGCCCTAAACGGCATCGGACTGCAATACCTGGTGGAACGCCTCTCTCGCTATGTACCTACCCGTTCACTACGCTCGACGTCGAAGGCCCTTCTCCGGGTCCCAACTCATAAAGAGGCCCGGAGATCAACAACTAGATCTAGGGCCTTCTCGGTGGTGGCCCCCGAACTATGGAATGCCCTCCCAGATGAGATACGCCTGGCGCCTTCTTTGTTATCTTTTCGGCGCCAGGTAAAAACCTACCTTTTCGCCCAGGCTTTTTAAACATTTTAAATTTAATTTTAAACCTAATATGGATTTTAATTTATAAACTCAATGGCAATTCTATTTTGGATTTTTATCATGTTTAATGTTTTTATAATTGTATTATATTTTTCACACTTGCTCATATTTTAATTGTGATTTTATTTGTTGTACACCGCCCTGAGAGCTTTCTGCTATAGGGCGGTCTAGAAATGTAATTAAATAAATAAATAAATAATAAATAAAAATAGAAAACCTCACAGAAACATGTGCGTCTGCATCTCTCATGTTCAGACAGGACAATGTGTCAGAATTGTTGTTGTTGTTTGTACCCACTTTCTCCATCTTGATTTTGCTATCTCCCTTGAGCATTGTAACAGAAAAGTGGGTTCTAAACCAACCATAACAAACAAACATCATACAGCTGCTCTAAACAACCATGATGTGGCCCTTGCTGGGAGAACTGAATTGAGCAGAAAGTAACAATTCCTTGTACTGAGTTTAAGAGACAAAGGCTCAACAAAAAGAGATACAAAACATAAAAATTGTGGTATGCCCAATATGATGAATGAAACATCCTAGTGAAAGCAAAATCAATCTGTCCTTGAGCTCATAAATTTGACCTATGCAGAAAAACGATGACATCAAAAGCTGCAGCTGGACTGCAACATCATCTCATATGAACAACTGTTGAAATGACTTGGTTAAGAATGCAATTCTATGATGACAGTGTAGTCTCATGTACAGATGTTCCCCATCACGACTACAGAGAAGTGTAGGATGCTAGTTTATATTAAGTCAGAATATACTGTAGATCCATCTAGCTCAGTATTGTCTTCACTGCCCAGAAGGATAAGTAGCTTCCTCCTGCCCCACTGTGTGGCTAAGGATTCGTCATGGGGCAAGGCCCAGGCCCCCAATCCCGAGCTCCTGCAGCCGCCGCCCAACATGAACCATCACCACCAGCAGCAGCAGAAGCCTGGGGAGCAGCAGCTGAGCGAGCCCGAGGACATGGAGATGGAAGTAGGACTAATTTCCCCAGAATGCTCAACAAGGACAAGATCATTGATCAAGATCAATCAATCAATCATTTATTGCTGTCTGGCCATAGGCCGCAGACCGATAATACACTTTTAAAATCAATTAAAATCATAGATGTTATTACATACAATGTTGCCTCTTAAAAGTCTAACTGGCGTGCCCTAGTTCAAGTAGACACTTCCTTCTCAGCTTCTGCGCTGCTAGGGCAAATAAAGCTACCCTATAAGTAATTCCAGGGTCTCTGTCTGAAAGAAGAAAGATAATGCGTGAGGGTATGTCTTCAGGTGCGTGAATCAATGCCTCATCCAAGAATTTGGCCCGGGGATGTTTGTAAAGAGAGCAATTTAACAGATAATGTGGTAGATCCTCCACCTCGAGAGCTTTACAAATGCACAGTCTTTGATCATGGGGAATGCCGTTATGGCGACCGGCCAAATAAGCCATGGACATTGACTGAAATCTCAGGGCTGTATAGGCGTGACGCAGATTTACTGAGGTGAGGAAATCTAAATAGTTTGCTTTTGTTTGATCAGTTTTAAATAGATTGTACCATATTGAAAAGTTGGAGTTTGTTAAAGCTAATCTGTCTATCCAGGCTGTGTGGAGAAGGATGGCCTCCTTAAAGCTGGTTTTATTAAGGGAATCTTGTAACGCTTTGCGGTCAATATGATACAGTTGGCAAATTTTCGTGAGTTGGGCAGACAAAAATTTGTCCGACCATGTGTCTGATACACTGATTTTTAGAGTTTGACGTGGGAGGGGTTGTTTGTCTACTTTCCAAAAATTTATCAGGGCAGAATGGATCATTGCTCTGACTGGCGGGGTCCCAGTTTCTGCCCGGATTAGAGCCGCTGGAGTGGCTGAAGGGAGAAGCAGGATTTTTTAAAAAAAATTATTTTGAACTGTCTCTAGGTGATCGAGTAGCGGATTTTCCCATCCCCAGATTGGGGCTCCATATTGGAACATCGGTATAACTTTACTCTGGAATAATTTTAAAGCTGGAGAGACTAGATTGCCCCCTGATGTACGATAGAAGTTCAGAATAGAACCACTAATTCTTAGTGCGGCTAATTTTATGTGTTCAATATGTTTTCTCCAAGAGAGAGAATCGGCAAAGAGTATACCAAGATATTTAAAGGTCCGACACTGCTCGATTGGATGTCCATTTATTGACCATTTATGTATTGGTGACCTATTGCCAAACACCATGATTTTTGTCTTGGCACAATTTATTTGTAAATTTTCAGTGGTACAATAAGATGAAAGCCTTGCCAGGGCCCTCCTGAGACCATTGCGGGTTATTGATAATAGGGCCATGTCATCCGCATATAAAAGTAGGGAAACTTTTCTTAGGCCCAGGGAAGGAGGATCAAGACAACAAGGACAAAAGCAGCAACTGCTGAAAGGATGAGAAGCCATCTTGTTACTAGACCTGAAAGACCTGCTGCTCAGGATGTCTATAGGCTACTGGGGATATATTTCTAAGGAGTTCTTTGGGGGGTCAAGGTCTAATTTTAGAGGTTCACTTTTGCTGTTTTAGGGGGTATAGCTTTGTATTTTTATTGTCAGACATTATTATGAAGTATGTGGAGATTGCTTAATTTTATTGTATATTTATAGAGATGTTTTCATTAGTTTATTGCTTATGACTGTGGTTTGACTATATTTTGTTTTACTTT
Organism: Rhineura floridana; assembly: GCF_030035675.1. NCBI lineage: Eukaryota > Metazoa > Chordata > Lepidosauria > Squamata > Rhineuridae > Rhineura > Rhineura floridana. Next base: position 15,808,735 of record NC_084481.1, read on the forward strand.
TGTAACTGTTAGAATGAATCATGTAATCTTTCGATGTTGTAAGCAGCCTTGAGCATGGCTCAGCTGTGGAGAGGCAGCATACAAATAAATGATGATGATGATGATGATGATGATGAAGAAGAAGAAGTGCCCCTCCAGGTTTTCAGATGGAAGCCTTTCTCAATGTAGAGACATACTCCATGTTCTGCTGGTTCTAGTGCACCTCTCTTTTCTGAAAATGGGGGTACACAATGCTAGTCAAACCCCATCCCTTTTTACTGTAAAACCTGGTGGGAGCAGCTCAAGTGCGTTTTTTAAAATCAGCTTCAAACAGATCTTGCTACTGATGGGCAGATCAATGCGTTGCCCCTCCAGGTGTGGCCCACGGAAATATCTTGCTGTAGGCAGCTAGTGTGCTTACAGCCTCAGTCCTACCTAGAGATGTTGGGAACTAAATTTGGGACTTTTTGCATACAAAGAAAGTGCTCAACTGTTGAGCTACAGCTCCTTCTCAACAAGTAGAGGTGAGGATGAATGTCTTGCAAACATTCCTTCCCAGTAGTTACATCTAGCCCAGATATTGGTGAAAAGTGTCTTAGGTATCACTTTTCAGACAGGAATATGACTTCAATAAGTAGAGAAATGCAGAATTGGCTTGTCAGCATGAGGATCAATGGAAGGATAAGAGAGCTTAATCTCACAGGGCGGTATCCGACACAACAGCTCTGCTAATGGAAGCATTTTTGGCTGCACAAAGGAACTTCCCCTCCCTCTCCACACGTGCCCCCTAAAATTGCTCCATAGGGTTGGGGGATCCTAAAAACATATTTAGGGGGCATGATGGAAGATGCATGGGAAGAGGAGAACTAAGCACATAGAAGAACAAGCCTTGCTGAAGCAGAGCCAGCATGGCTTCTGCAAGGGAAAGTCCTCTCTCAGTAACCTATTAGAATTCTTTGAGAGTGTCAACAAGCATATAGATAGAGGTGATCCAGTGGACATAGTGTATTTAGACTTTCAAAAAGCGTTTGACAAGGTACCTCACCAAAGGCTTCTGAGGAAGCTTAGCAGTCATGGAATAAGAGGAGAGGTCCTCTTGTGGATAAGGAATTGGTTAAGAAGCAGAAAGCAGAGAGTAGGAATAAACGGACAGTTCTCCCAATGGAGGGCTGTAGAAAGTGGAGTCCCTCAAGGATCGGTATTGGGACCTGTACTTTTCAACTTGTTCATTAATGACCTACAATTAGGAGTGAGCAGTGAAGTGGCCAAGTTTGCTGATGACACTAAATTGTTCAGGGTTGTTAAAACAAAAAGGGATTGCGAAGAGCTCCAAAAAGACCTCTCCAAACTGAGTGAATGGGCAGAAAAATGGCCAATGCAATTCAATATAAACAAGTGTAAAATTATGCATATTGGAGCAAAAAATCTGAATTTCACATATACGCTCATGGGGTCTGAACTAGCGGTGACCGACCAGGAGAGAGACCTCGAGGTTGTAGTGGACAGCATGATGAAAATGTCGACCCAGTGTGCGGCAGCTGTGAAAAAGGCAAATTCCATGCTAGCGATAATTAGGAAAGGTATTGAAAATAAAACAGCCGATATCATAATGCCGTTGTATAAATCTATGGTGCGGCCGCATTTGGAATACTGTGTACAGTTCTGGTCGCCTCATCTCAAAAAGGATATTATAGAGTTGGAAAAGGTTCAGAAGAGGGCAACCAGAATGATCAAGGGGATGGAGCGACTCCCTTACGAGGAAAGGTTGCAGCATTTAGGGCTTTTTAGTTTAGAGAAAAGGCGGGTCAGAGGAGACATGATAGAAGTGTATAAAATTATGCATGGCATTGAGAAAGTGGATAGAGAAAAGTTCTTCTCCCTCTCTCATAATACTAGAACTTGTGGACATTCAAAGAAGCTGAATGTTGGAAGATTCAGGACAGACAAAAGGAAGTACTTTTTTACTCAGCGCATAGTTAAACTATGGAATTTGCTCCCACAAGATGCAGTAATGGCCACCAGCTTGGACGGCTTTAAAAGAAGATTAGACAAATTCATGGAGGACAGGGCTATCAATGGCTACTAGCCATGATGGCTGTGCTGTGCCACCCTAGCCAGAGGCAGCATGCTTCTGAGAACCAGTTGCCGGAAGCCTCAGGAGGGGAGAGTGTTCTTGCACTCGGGTCCTGCTTGCGGGCTTCCCCCAGGCACCTGGTTGGCCACTGTGAGAACAGGATGCTGGACTAGATGGGCCACTGGCCTGATCCAGCAGGCTCTTCTTATGTTCTTATAAGTCCTGTTGCAGAGCCGAAAGTGCTTGTGCTAGCAGAACTGTTGAGTTGGATACTACCCCAAAATGTCCGTGAACATAGTTTTCAAATAGAAGCCCCAGCATTTACTGGGGTGAAAAAGCTGATCAATTATAAATGTCTTGCCCAGCAATTTATCAAGCCTAATAAACAAACAAAAATTAGTCATGTATATATCTTCTAAGGCAGATCTAAAACAGCCTGGTAAGTTAGGGGATGGCAATGAAGCACAGACTAGCAGCTGTTATCACAAACTTACATCTACATGTAACCTTGCAAGAAAAAAAGTAATTGCAGACTCTGCATCTTGTTCAACTTCAAGGGGAATATTCAGAATGGTAAGGTGACTCCAGAAGACAAATGCCTTCTACAGAGCAAATTAATTTTGCACAATAGCATGGGAGAGGCTGGTTGGGAAGGGTGTATATGTAAGAGAAAGAACATGAATCTAACAAATCTCAGGGTGATTACAGACATGAATTAATGTATTATTTCAGGGCTTGGCAAGGATGTCCCATTTATGCAAATACAGCAGCTGTATAATAGTGTTGACTCCCCCTTTTGTCAAGTTATTACTTAATCTCCCCCCCCTTAAATTACAATAACAAATTATGCTGCAGGGAAGCCTGTGGTCCCCTGGGACATTCACTAAACTTACCTTATTTAGTAGCCAGGAAAAAAACAGAACAGCATGGCATATCCTGAATGTCAAACGCATTAGCTACTGCAAGACAAACTGTTTATCTGAGTCTGGATGTTCTTCTTAAGGCCCACTTTAAACTTAACATTTAATGAACCTGTGAAGATGGGAGTGTCACCCTCCCTAGGACCTCTCCTCCTTTTCTTCACTGCTCCAGAAGTGATTTGAACAATGAGATCTCACCCCCAGTGTCCTTTATGGTACAACACGTTGTTCTTGAATCAACACAAGGCGAATCGAACATTGATTTTTTAAGAATCAGCATTTCTTGCTAGAAAGGTGCCTGAGGCTCAGGAGATATATCATATTAATACCAATCATTAAATGTCTTAGTGACTGACCTCTGCTTCTGGTCAAGAGTCTATTTCTGGGTCCAGAAGGAGAAACTTTTCATATCCAAAGACATCAACACTTCTCTACCTCGGGATGCTCCTGATAAAATTGTCCCTTGTATTAAAGGAGTTGGCAATGAAACCAAAATGGGAAAACAAGCCAAATTTATCTAGGGATAAAGACCAGGTACTATCCATAATTAGTCATATCAAAGAGTAAACCCACTGAAATCAATGGACTTCAATGGGTGTATTCTGAGTTTGACAAACATTAGATTTTACTCATTAAATGGAAATCGTTTTCACGTATTTACATGCCACTGATAGAACTAGAAAAAAGTTACAAGTTATTTTTGGGGGCAGGGGGAAGATATTTTTACAGCCTTATGGTCAAATTCCTAGGGTCAAAATAGCACTGCAGAATTGGCAAGAATCATGCTATTTTCTTTCTAAGTGAGAAGCTTTAACATTATTGAATACTATTCAGCAATGGTTCACCTTAGAGCCCTAGAGCTACTACTGAGCACAAAGAACTCTTTTCTGCAAATCCTTTGCTTTTGCTTTTACTCTTTTCCAGGGGTGTAGTCATCCAGGGTCTCGGGGGGTCTTAGACCCTTTACTTTTTTGGGAGCAGGATCCCAGTGGGGTCCCTATATCTCCAGCATCCTATGAGCCAATCAGCATGAAAGGGGAGTGTGTTAGTCACTGAGAAGAGTCTTCTAACATGTTCCCCTGTCTTTTTCTGTTGATTGGAGCCAATCAGAGCGAAAGGAGTTGAGTCAGCCACTGACAAGACACTTTTCAGTAGCTAACACTCTTCCCTTTCATGCTTATTGGCTCCTAGGGACGTCTGTTGCTTTGGGAGAAGGCATTAACAAGGATTTCATTTTCAACCCTGCAGCAAAAAGGGGAAAGGTATGTGGCTGTGACTATCATGAAGGGATCCTGCATTTCTCAATTTGCCACTGCGCTACTGCTCTTTCCCTTTCCCTCTGGACATTAAATAACACAATTCAGTATGAGAATGAGTACCCATCACTTCTGAACCCTTGGGAAGATCTGAATGTTTTCCACAAAAGTTTGCCAAATAACGACTGTACATTTTGATTATTGTTCTTTTTTTTAAGTTATGTGATTGATTTTATTCACTCCTGGTTATTTTCCTTTACAGCTTTTTATAACAATAGAGAATTCACACCAGCTTAGGAGCCATGTTCCATTAACTCTGATGCTTAGAAAGTCACCATTAATTAACAACAAAAACTTCAAAAGGAATTGCCAAAGCAAAGCATTTATCTCTGAACTGAATTTATCTGTTGGTTTGAGTCTATTCGTTTAGGGAGAAGAGGTTTCTGCCACCTTTCTGGCCCCCACACCATAACTATTAAATTAAGATAGCAAAGCTAGGAAGATTGTGCCCTTGCCTATTACTGAGATTGTGAATGGCCACTATGTTTATCTTGTGTACATTTGAACTTTGTATAGGAGTATCACAGGCTGACCCAATGGCATTGCATGAATTTTGGCCTTACTACATTCCCTCCCTCCTCACCCCCACCCCCGCTCTGTAATAGAGTGTGTTTGAACACATTCATACACATATTCACACTTTCCATTTTGTCAGCTGAGGATAACACTTCATGGATTTGATGAAGTAAGCTCCAGTCTATCAATGCTTATGACAACACAATAAATCTGTTGTTCAAAGTACCACAAGACTCCTTTTTGGTTTGATTCAGTTAAATTGAATTTAGTTTTGAATCAAGTAAACCCCTTAAAACAAGGGGTAGGGAGGAACATATATCTAAAATACACCCATTTATTTTTATTTTCTGATTTATTTTTTTAAAAAAGAATCTTACTGATTTTAAGGTTTGTTACACTATCAAATGAGGGACACCACACCTTTATGAGGTGGTCACATATGTCATGGCTATGTTTATGCTACACCAGTGTTTACACAAAAATGTGAATGGCAGATGTGCATTATTAAAATCTATATACAGTGCATGTGTGTGTGCAGGGAGCATACCACAGCTAAAACCAGGTTCTCAACTGAGTGTACAAATGTGCATAAGAATATGTATATTCCATTCACACATTATGGGTTTGTTGCAGTTAACTCCCGTATACAGCAGGCAAACATGATTCCAGTGTAAAATGTGAAGTGGCCCTTGAATGCCTCAGATTGCTAATGCAGGCTACTGTATCAGTGAAATGATACAACCCATGGCATGAGAGTAAGGATGTTACTGTGGTATTGTAGGCATTCTGTTTTCTTGCTCTTTTCATTTCTCTAGGAATTAGAAATTTATGGGATAAGCAATGCTATTCTCATTTACATTTATTATTTATTTATTATTTATTTCTATCCTGCCCTTCCTCCCAGCAGGAGCCTAGAGCGGCATTTACATCTGAGCCATAATGCCCTAGGTCACTCAAACGCCATGAACTAAAATTGTAAATATAAGGCAAATCCTTTATATTTGTAGGAAAAACTATGGAGTCAAATCTGGGCAATATTTCAGATAATTATGTCTCTCCTTCTCTCTTGTCTGCTCTCAGCCCATTATTGGAGCCAACAGACAAATACATTTCAGAGGGTTGCTAATGTTTTCTTCTCGATACTTTCTGTCCTGTATTGCTTCCGAGCATGATTCCTGACAGGTACCAGCAATTCATGTACATCTCATTATTGCTGCAAATGTGCAAATATCCACCACTTCCCTGCACTCCTCCATGTAATGGGTCAACTCAGCTAAACTCAGGATCAGTTTAAGCATATAAAATGCAACAGCAGCAGCAGAGGCAGACCAATGGCCTCCATCTAGGCTGGTGCTGTCAAATTTGGATGAGCAACAGGTCTTGCATCAAGTTCTCAGGCAAAGAGCTTTCCCAGCACAAGATTTTATCCTGGCAATCAAAGAATCCTCTAGTTCTAACCTGGTCCTCTATAAGATGCAGAATGCCATCCTATTGCATTCATGGGGATTCTGTGGCCTTTCTAACACTGATTACGACTACCTCTAGTGTGTGCACAGCCTCGAGGGAGAGTGTGGGGTATTCTTCTCCCAAAGAAAGTGGGGCTTAGGTATTCTCCTCACACATCTTCAATCAGAGTGGCTGACTGTTAAACCAGTCTGGCCACTGGAGCTCTCTCAGTGGAACAGGAGTCTCCTCTCAGTACCCTTCACAAACTACACTTCCCAGGATTCCCTGAAGGAAGCCATGACTGTCTCAAGTGAAATCAAAGTCTGGTATGGGTATGGCCCCCTGATTAGCCAAGCCCAGCAGCTGTGAGTCTGGCTTTTAGAACACTGACAGTTGGTTCTTACTGAGCATGCCTGATGTTATAATTGGGTTCTAGCCAAAATTTCTTAAATTAATTAAAAATCAGCCAGGGATTTTTTTAACTTGTAAACTGCAGAAGATGAAGGTCAGAGCATGGGGCAAGGTTATTAACAGGATTACAGGTACTCTGTGAATGTGGCTGACTTTTGATGAATTTCAACAGATTATGAGAACTCTGACAGAAAAAAGTCCAAAAGGGTTCTGGGTTTTTCCCCATTCTTTTTAGACTTTGACCTCTCTATTCTCTCTGACTGTTTTGTGTATTGCCATGAAAATTGAGAGGGTTGTTATGCAAGCATTTCTGAGTTCAGGACTATAAGTCATGTAAGGTTTTGTTTTGAAATGAGCTTATGGGAAGCATCTGAATGGCATGGGGGTATTTTCAATTTAACATTGCGGAATGTGAAAAATCCACGCTGTGGATAGCCACTCTTGTGCCTATATAATATTCAGGAATAAGTGTGCAAACTGAATAGGTTTATGTAATATAAATTCACCTAAGATTGATTTGCTAATTTTATTTAAAGAACAGTGTTTCAGATATTCTTATGTAAACTAGAGGCTGGCACATTCACTAGCTCTAATCTTACAGCTGACTGAGCTGAAATGAAACCCCTTTTACCCTCACAAATGCAAAGGCTGTGGAAGATCTTGATTGCTTCTTAAATCCTTTCCAAAAACATATCCCAAATAGAGATAAAACTGAAATTTGGAAAAGCAGAGTGTAAGATTAATGACCTCATTTAGATAGAGGGGTGATTAGTTGATTATTGAGTGTGGTTTGTACTGGTTTTATATTGTATTTTATTTTATTATGTCAATGTACGTCGCCTAGAGTGGCCGTTAATTCGGCCAGATAGGCGACTCAAAAATAAAATTGTATTATTTATTATTATAGAATCTATCAGGAAAGGAGATCTTTTGGTTCATGTGAACAGTTCAATGTAAGTCTACTAAATGTTCAGCAGAGCTGCAGTCAAAGTAGTAAACAAGGTAGAGAAGAAGTGAATGGAAAATAATATTTAAAAAGCTCTAATGTAATATTGGGCTCCTGCTGGGAGGAAGGGTGGGATATAAATCAAATAATAAACAAACAAACAAATAAACAAATAAATAGTACATGCACAACTGGGTACTGTACTCTGTTCTGATGATCTATTACAGAGCAGATGTAAAAGAAATAGAGGAGATTCAGAGATGAGATGGAAGACAGCAGTGGCTACAGGCTTAGAAAAGACTTGAACTTGAAGGCAGAGATTGAACGGAACAGACCTGTTATAACCAGAGAGAGGAAATGAGTGAGAGTATGCAATCAAAGAGCAGAAGGAAAGAACTAGGCAGAGGGGTATATTTGGTTCTGTGTTTTAAGCTGCTCCTTTATGGAAACTTAAAGTGTGGTAACTTGTTACAATGTATAATCAGACAGTGGAACTTGCTGCTCAAATGGACAGTAGCAGAAAAGAATTTTTGAAGATTAAAATGAGTCTTGAAAATATCCTCATTACCTGAGGCATGAGGGAAAACTGCGGGGAGCCAAACTAAAGTTTTAAGAAAGATAGCTCTTCTGATTTTGTTAGCAAATTATGGCCCACATTAGTCACAGACGTGAATTAAAGAGATTGCTTGAAATGCAAATATCCCCTTTAAACTAGAGAACATTATGAACAGTTCCAATATATATTTAAAGAATGTTAAAGCCTGGGAAAACTTTTCTTATAGGAGAGACCTAATAAATCAATCTGATATTCTTAATATTGTTTAATATAAGCCATAGGCTTTGGGAAACCTTATTCAACCCAAAGAAATGTAATGAAACATGACTTACAACTGATATACTTATAAAAAACATACACAACTAAAATAATGCTGTACATCGCCACTGCCTCTAAATTTAAATTTATTTTTGGATTACTTCTAAAAGGTAGGGATTTATTTCTTATTGTGAGCTGCCTTGGTTTCCATTCACCAGTCCTACCTCACAGGGTTGTTGGAAAGACTCCACATATATATACACACACTGCAGATGTAAAAATACATACATCCCATATAATAGTTTATTGTCAAAACCAGTTGGTCATTTTTTGGGGAAAAAAATAAAATCAGTATTAGTTTCCTACATAATAAAAGCAGTGATACGTATGTAAGCACTGCCTAATTGCTTTAAAAATAGGATTGGAGGGGGAGAGAGATTTACAATACAAAGATAATTCTTTGCTATGTTCACTCACAAGTCCCATTAACTTACAGCACAATCCTAATCATGTCTACTCAAAAGTAAGTCCTATTGAATTCAGTGGGGTTTACTCTGGGAATGTGGGATTAGCATTGCAGCTTTACTCCCAGAAAAGCAAGTATTGGATTAAAGCTTCATATTGGGAAGGTTTTCAAAACCCTGCCCTCTTCAACAGCCCAGGGAAATTTAAACTTGTTTGACTTCTGCACACAAGAGAGAAAAATACTGAAAACTATATAGTTACTCAGTTTATGAAACAACCATTTTCAGGCCTTGCAACATGATCTTTGTAATGCCTGGAGGTCAACACTTATTGGCTACAAACCTGAATGGGTGGGGGCTAGCTACAAGCTCGTGTAACAGACGTTAGTGGGGTGGCTGACGTTTTGGTGTATATCTCGAGAACCAGGCCACCTAGAAACTTAATATTTTTTAAATGAAAGCTAAGAGTCTGGAGATTAAGGTGACTTACCTGGAGACCCGGAGAGGACCCTCAAAATCCAGAGTCTCTGGGCAAAAACTGGACATCTGGCAACCGTAGAACATTTTGTCAACCTGGACTATGGGCAAAGGGCATAGCTCACTGGCAAAGAACATGTGATCCATGCAGAAGGTCACAGGTTCAGTCTCTAGCATCTTCAATTAAAAAAAGGACCAGGTAGCAGCTACTGGGCAAGACCCCTGCCTGAGAGTTAGCGCCAGTCAGAATAGACAATGATGAACTAATAGTCTAACCTGGTATGAGGCACGTTCTTATGGTGTACTGCCACAGTTGTTTTAACTACCATAATCTAAGATGTAAGGTGAGAAACAGGACTGACCCCTTTTGTATGTGAAAGGGTGCGTGGCACTCCCACCTCACCAAAGGAGGTGTGTCTATTCTCTATCAGTATCTGTACAGCTGTTCTATCATGAGTGCAATGAACCCAAGGTATTAGGCTGTGATGCAAATAGTATGTCTTTGTGATTTTTGACAGGAGATATGCCCCTCTAAAAGAGGAATGCTGTCAGAAACACAATTTAAACACAAGCATCACCTGACTTCTAATTCTGCTCTACTCCTTTAACTCCATCAGATTTGTAACAATAGAACTTTAAAAAGCTGCCGCTTCCCATCTGTATTTCTGGATCCATTTACGTTTTAGCAAAGTTAGACAGGCAAATAATTTATATTTCCCTTATCCCTGTTCTTAATTTCCTTTCCAACTTCGCTAATTTTTGTATGCTGTTATTATGACTTGCACCAAAGAACCGTATGACACAATTCCTAAAAGTCTTGATTTTTTGTCCTGCCTCACCAATTCCTTACAAAAACAACTCTCTCTTTTATGCTTTCCTAAACTAGGAATGCCCTGCCTGCTATAATGGACATGAGAAGCTGGCAGCAGGGAAGGTGATGGAGAACAAATTGTAGGAAATTGTTGCTGACTTGCCCATGAACATCACCAAGAACAACTACAGGGGTAGTTTACTGATACTTGGAGGTGGCACTACAGAGCTGTTTTTGTTTAGAGGACATACATCAATTTAGCATGTGCCGCTGTGACCTCTGGTCAAACCAGTTTTATAGGGTTTTGTAGCACTTCCGAAATTATCCTAGGAAAGCAGAAACAACACAGATGTGAGACTAGGCATGTGGTAGTCATAGAATCATAGAATAGTATAGCTGGAAGGGGCGTATAAGGCCATCAAGTCCAATCTCCTGCTCAGTGCAGGGATCTAACTTAAAGCATACCCGACAGGTGGCTGTCTAGTCATGAGTACTATCCAATAGGTGCCTGTTATGAATATCATTCAGTATGCCTAGAGCACTTTGGAACTGATTTGTGAAGGAATAGAGTGATTGTGTAACCCTTTAAGAATTAAAAAGTGCAAAGTTTTGCTTAGGAACGCAAGTGACTAGACCAGAAAGTGTTTGTGACCTGGTCTAGTCAATTCATGTCTCCTTTGAATTCTATGGGACATAAGAAAATAAGAACATAAGAAGAGCCTGCTGGATCAGGCCACTGGCCCATCTAGTCCAGCATCCTGTTCTCACAGTGGCCAACCAGGTGCCTGGGGGAAGCCCGCAAGCAGGACCTGAGTGCAAGAACACTCTCCCCTCCTGAGGCTTCCGGCAACTGGTTTTCAGAAGCATGCTGCCTCTGACTAGGGTGACAGAGCACAGCCATCATGCCTAGTAGCCATTGATAGCCCTGTCCTCCATGAATTTGCCTAATCTTCTTTTAAAGCCATCCAAGCTGGTGGCCATTACTGCATCTTGTGGGAGCAAATTCCATAGTTTAACTATGCGCTGAGTAAAGAAGTACTTCCTTTTGTCTGTCCTGAATCTTCCAACATTCAGCTTCTTTGAATGTCCACGAGTTCTAGTATTATGAGAGAGGGAGAAGAACCTTTCTCTATCCACCCTCTCAATGCCATGCATAATTTTATACACTTCTATCATGTCTCCTCTGACCCGCCTTTTCTCTAAACTAAAAAGCCCCAAATGCTGCAACCTTTCCTCGTAAGGGAGTTGCTCCATCCCCTTGATAATTCTGGTTGCCCTCTTCTGAACCTTTTCCAACTCTAGAATATCCTTTTTGAGATGAGGCGACCAGAACTGTACACAGTATTCCAAGTGCGGCCGCACCATAGATTTATACAACGGCATTATGATATCGGCTGTTTTATTTTCAATACCTTTCCTAATTATCGCTAGCATGGAATTTGCCTTTTTCACAGCTGCCGCACACTGGGTCGACATTTTCATCGTGCTGTCCACTACAACCCCGAGGTCTCTCTCCTGGTCGGTCACTGCCAGTTCAGACCCCATGAGCGTATATGTGAAATTAAGATTTTTTGCTCCAATATGCATAATTTTACACTTGTTTATATTGAATTGCATTTGCCATTTTTCCGCCCATTCACTCAGTTTGGAGAGGTCTTTTTGGAGCTCTTCGCAATCCCTTTCTGTTTTAACAACCCTGAACAATTTAGTGTCGTCAGCAAACTTGGCCACTTCACTGCTCACTCCTAATTCTAGGTCATTAATGAACAAGTTGAAAAGTACAGGTCCCAATACCGATCCCTGAGGGACTCCACTTTCTACAGCCCTCCATTGGGAGAACTGTCCGTTTATTCCTACTCTCTGCTTTCTGCTTCTTAACCAATTCCTTATCCACAAGAGGACCTCTCCTCTTATTCCATGACTGCTAAGCTTCCTCAGAAGCCTTTGGTGAGGTACCTTGTCAAATGCTTTTTGAAAGTCTAAGTACACTATGTCCACTGGATCACCTCTATCTATATGCTTGTTGACACTCTCAAAGAATTCTAATAGGTTACTGAGACAGGACTTTCCCTTGCAGAAGCCATGCTGGCTCTGTTTCAGCAAGGCTTGTTCTTCTATGTGCTTAGTTAATCTAGCTTTAATCATACTTTCTACCAGTTTTCCAGGGACAGAAGTTAAGCTAACTGGCCTGTAATTTCCGGGATCCCCTCTGGATCCCTTTTTGAAGATTGGCGTTACATTTGCCACTTTCCAGTCCTCAGGCACGGAGGAGGACCCGAGGGACAAGTTACATATTTTAGTTAGCAGATCAGCAATTTCACCTTTGAGTTCTTTGAGAACTCTCGGGTGGATGCCATCCGGGCCCGGTGATTTGTCAGTTTTTATATTGTCCATTAAGCTTAGAACTTCCTCTCTCGTTACCACTATTTGTCTTAGTTCCTCAGAATCCCTTCCTGCAAATGTTAGTTCAGGTTCAGGGATCTGCCCTATATCTTCCACTGTGAAGACAGATGCAAAGAATTCATTTAGCTTCTCTGCAATCTCCTTATCGTTCTTTAGTACACCTTTGACTCCCTTATCATCCAAGGGTCCAATTGTCTCCCTAGATGGTCTCCTGCTTTGAACCTTAAAACTGTCCTGCCTGAAAGCAAGCCTCCTATTGCAATGTACCATTATTAAGCTAACATGCTGGATCAGGGCTAGTGCAGGGGTACAAATAAGAAGAAGTCTTTTGCTGGTCTTCAAAAGAGTTTGGAAATGGAAAAAACAAGTTCTAACAATCCTCCTCGCTAGCAATGCTCTTTAGTCACAGAGCACACTTAACAGTGCAATCCTGTGTAGGTCTGCTGGGAACTTATTCCCAGGTAAGTGGGTATAGGACTGCAGTACTGGAGAAAGACACTGAGAATCAAGTTTCATTCATGCAGCTCTGGAGACATGAACTGCTGCACTGGGGATTCTTCACAGCATCATTCTGTCATTGCTAGATATGACTGTTATCATTGCAAACTCTGTCTCAGTTAGGCCTAGCTAAGACCTGTTATAACTCTTGCAGAATAAGCTTCCTCAATGTCATGTTCTTCCCATGCAGATCATGACTCTTGCTGACATATTAACTGAGAGAGACTTTATGCCCCCCTCCCAATTTGCTGGCTAAATTATTAACACAGCTATAAAGATGCCACTAAATCATCAGCAGAAGAGCAGCACGACAACATTGCAGCACAATCTCTCGTTTCATTCCCAGATGTCTAACGCGGATTTTGCCGAACAATGCTACAGTTCAGGAAAATCTCCCTGTATGTGGAAGGAGTGTGTATCGTGCATGTGTGCATTGACACAAGAGAGTATGTAAATCTAAAATAAAAGTTACCTGGGTAAGGAGGCATATTGTCTTTCTATTCCCTCAAATTGAAGATGGTGTGAAGTCCCATCTGGACTTTTTCCAGACACCTGTGGAGAATAGCATAATTAGAGATCAATTATTCAATTCAACTACTGACAATGTTTCTCAAATTGATAATCAGAGAACAAATGGTGCTCCAGCGTGCCAAAATCAACAAAGAAGAAATGCTGAGGTTCAAGAGGAATCCACATTAATCTTACCACTATTAATATTTTAAAAACCCACAGCAAAAAAATATTTGTGTTTTTATTGCTATTCCTTTTGCAGTCCAGAAGAGATGCTGTAGATTTGCACAGAACATGGGGCAATACAAAATATGTTCTATATCCTAAAGTCCATAATAAATAAGAAAAAGAAATCAAGAAAAATATTGGATGAATTGAAAACAATCCTTGAATGTTATGGGCCAAGTTAAGACTTGGGCCCCCAACAGCTGTATCTGAATCTTGATGCAGGCAATCGATAGGATGCACAAGTCTCTCTGCCTCAGTTCTCCAATTTACCACTGGGAAAATGGTTGGAATGGCTGCATAAAGGAATGCAAAAGATTTTGTATCCCAAAAGTATTACAGGAATGAATAAATCAACAGAAACATGAATGGATCTAATTACTACAGGCTGAAATGTTCACTAGTATTTGAAAATCCTGCTGCAAATAAAAGCCCCTTCCCTCCTTTCAAAGCAGTTGCAAAACTAAGGAATAAACAAGATCTTTTGTGTACATTTATCATGTATTGCAGAGTTGATACAAGCTACTGGGACTGAATCTGTCCAAATTTTGACTAAATTCTGTCAAGAAATATGGAAAACTAAACAATGGCCCACAGACTGGAAGCGTTCAATATACATTCCAATTCCAAAGAAAGGGGATCCCAGGGAATGAAGTAATTATCAAACTATTGCCTTAATATCCCATGCAAGTAAAGTAATGCTCAAGATTCTACAACAAAGACTCTTACCATATATGGAGCGAGAAATGCCAGACGTCCAAGCTGGATTTAGAAAGGGAAGAAGTAGCAGAGATAATATCACAAACATATGCTGGATAATGGAACAGACCAAGGAATTTCAGAAGAAAATCACTCTGTGCTTTATAGATTACAGCAAAGCCTTTGACTGTGTAGATCATGAAAAACTATGGAATGCTTTAAAAGAAATGGGGGTGCCACAGCATCTGATTGTCCTGATGTGCAACCTATACTCTGGACAAGAGGCTACTGTAAGAACAGAATATGGAGAAACCAATTGGTTCCCCATCGGAAAGGGTGTGAGACAAGGGTGTATTTTATCACCCTATTTATTTAATCTGTACGCAGAACATATCATACGGAAAGCAGGATTGGACCAAGATGAAGGAGGTGTGAAAATTGGAGGGAGAAATATCAATAATTTAAGATATGCAGACGATACCATACTACTAGCAGAAACCAGTAATGATTTGAAACAAATGCTGGTGAAAGTTAGAGGAAAGCACAAAAACAGGACTACAGCTGAACGTCAAAAAGACTAAAGTAATGACAACAGAAGATTTATGTAACTTTAAAGTTGACAATGAGGACATTGAACTTGTCAAGGATTATCAATACCTTGGCACAATCATTAACCAAAGTGGAGACAATAGTCAAGAAATCAGAAGAAGGCTAGCACTGGGGAGGGCAGCTGTGAGAGAACTAGAAAAGTTCTTCAAATGTAAAGATGTATCACTGAACACTAAAGTCGGGATCATTCAGACCATGGTATTTCCGATCTCTATGTATGGATGTGAAAGTTGGACAGTGAAAAAAGCTGATAAGAGAAAAATCAACTCATTTGAAATGTGGTGTTGGAGAAGAGCTTTGTGGATACCATGGACTGTGAAAAAGACAATAATTGGGTCAGCCTTTCCCAACCAGTGTGCCTCCAGATGTTGTTGGACCACAACTCCCATCAGCCTCAGCCAGCATTGCCAATGGTCAGGAAAGATGGGAATTGTGGTCCAACAACATCTGGAGGCACACTGGTTGGGAAAGGCTGAATTGGGTGTTAGAACAAATTAAACCAGAACTATCACTAGAAGCTAAAATGATGAAACTGAGGTTATCATACTTTGGACACATAATGAGAAGACATGATTCATTAGAAAAGATAATAATGCTTGGAAAAACAGAAGGAAGTAGAAAAAGAGGAAAGCCAAACAAGAGATGGATTGATTCCATAAAGGAAGCCACAGACCTGAACTTACAAGATCTGAACAGGGTGGTTCATGACAGATGCTCTTGGAGGTCACTGATTTATAGCGTCGCCATAAGTCGTAGTCAACTTGGAGGCACATAACAACAACAAAAAATCATGTATTGCAGCTGTTTAATCAGTAATAGCACAATTTCTTTGCTAGGAAAAATTCCACTACGGAATTTTATCCAGAAAATGCAAGGAGAGTAGGTTGCTGAATTGAGATGCTCTGAGTTCAGAAGGGTCTTTTCAGTTTCATCCACTCAGTGTCTCAGTCAAAATGTCACATCAAATTCTGGTTTGCTTTACATAGCTCAGAGTCCAAACTATGATTTAGAGCTACACATCTGCTTTTACTTTCCATCTCCTCGTAACTCCCCCCCCTTTTTTTTACAAGGCAGCAGCCTCTGGAGGTATGGCTGAAGCTATGGTTTGTCAATTCAGACATGAAAGCCATGGTTTCCAAACCATGGTTTGGAAACTCACTTCAAACCATGGTTTCTGATTCTGGTTTGCTGGTTGATTTCAAAGCATGACTTGTCAATTCGGCTTTCTTAACTATGGATTGGCACAATGTCTTAACTGAGACAATGGCCTCATTCAGATGTATGGGTTATCATAATGTGAAGCAACCTCAGGCTCATGAGCCCCTCCCCTTTTTCTCTGTCATGGCCACAATGAGATCAGAAGCTTTTGCTTCCATTTTAAACTAATTGTGGTTACTTATGTCTGAATCCTGATGTTATTTATTTATTTGTTTGTTTGTTTGTTTGTTTAAAATGTTTATAGCCTGCCTTTTATTTGGAGATCTCAGGGATGGAAATAATAAAACTACATTTAAAAACAGCGATCTGTAAAACATAAGAGCAGACTAAAATTCACATTACAATCAATCATAAAATTGCAGAACATCTACAAATTTTAGCAGAACATTAATATCTTCCAAAGTGATGGTCATGTTTTATGCTGGTGTCAAAGTGAAAATGGGGGGGGGCTGTCAGATTTCATAGAGGGAGGGAGTTTCACACCTGGGACACCATCATAGAGAAGGGCCCCTCTCGCATCATTGTGTCATGTAGGACTCCTGGTGGCAGGATGCTAAGGAGGGCCTCCCCAGCTGTCTTAACATCAAGGCAGAAGTATATAGGCACTCCTTCAAGTATTTAAGTCCCAAGTGATTCAGGGCTTTATAAGTCATCAGCAATACATTGAATCCAGACTGGAACTGTATTGGCAGCCAGTGCAACTCTTTAAGAACCAGTGCAATATGGCTTTGACTGGTTATTTCACTCCACCAAGCTGCTGCATTTTGCACCAGCTTCAGTTTCTGAGTTGTCCTCAAAGACAGCCCCACACATTTATATCCCACTTTTCTTCCATCATGGGATCCAAGATGGAGTACATGGGTTTCCCAAACAACTTCAAATCATGGCTTACAATACTGGCTTGTTTCCCCAAACCAGCATTCCCTAACCTGATGCCCTCCAGATGTTGTTAAAGCCAACTCTCATCAGCCCTAGCCAGCATGGCCAATGGTCAGCATTAATGGGAGTTGTATTTCAAAAAATCTGGAGGGCACTAGGTTTGGCAAGGCTCTCCTAAACTATAGTTAAAATTAATGACAGTTTTAAGCTTTGACATAATGAAGGATCATGGTTAATTTAAAATGGAAGTGAAACCTTTTAATCTCCTCAGCAGAAAGGGGGCAGATGAGCTGGGGTTTATGCATGTAACACTAAACCACAGTTTACCACTCTGAAGCAGATCAATGTTTCAACGCACAAAGGAAGTTGTAATTCTTCTCCAGCAAATGCAGGAGTTGAAGTGACTGGATTCCCTGTTTCTTACATTAGTATGTGTGCCTATTCTCATAATGCTTGAATCAGCAATTTCACAAAGCAATGTACTAAGGGGCCATTTAAAATCTTTCTCTTTTACTCCCATGTCCCTGTTCTAGTGCAGATTAATGGAAGAAGAAGAGGAGATGACTGAATGTATTTAAAAACATTGTTAACAATTTCTGCAAACTGATTTTTATATTGTATTTATTTCCTCCCTGTATATATTACACAGTGCACGCACAATCTAAAATTAATATGTCCTCATGTTCTACAGGTTAGACAACACTTCTACTACTCTTGTAATTTATGCACATTTTGTCAAGTTTTTCTGAAGACATTTAAAAGCTGCTGTGATGGAAAGGCAACACACTCCACAAGGGATTACTCCTCTGTATGTAAAGGTTTCCTGCACAAATGCTTCTGGACACATTTACCTGGACACCAACACCACCAATACATTATTCTGTTAAAGCAGTGGTACCCTGTGAGACAAACCAAAGTGAGATGATGGTGGTGGTGATGGAAAAAGAACCCAAGACATTGTGGCTGTGTACACACCTGAGTGGTAATGCGCACATGGGTTGCAGAGATCTGAGGTTTCCTAGGTATGCTTTTGCGCATGTTCATCTGCACATGAGCACTTTCAATTGAACTCTGTATCCACGTTTCCTGTCCACACTACTGGGTGGTGCTTGATGGGAAGTATTTGCACTGTGTGTTGATATTCCCTCTCCTCTGTTAGTAATTCCCTACCCTCCCTGAGTTTTGGACATGAGATCCATTGTGGATGTGAGCACGAGCACAGGTATTTATTTATCTGGGTGCACAACCTTTTTTTTTTTTGAGGTACAAGTTTTCCAATATACCAGAATTGTACAAAACAGCAGGTTAAATAAACAAACAACTATATGCATGTTGGGCCAGGCCCCACCAGCAGCCCACCAAGGAGTGTCTTGTCAATGGATGTAGGGAGTGTGGTGATAGATGGCACCTGCAGACATAAAAACTCTAGCCAATACAATGCACTTCAGTACGTCCACAGTTGGGTATCGTGATTTTTTGTTGGATTCCTCCTCCCCTTACAGCATTATCCATGGATTGGGAAAATCCCAATTAAACCAGTGAGGGTAGTATGGGCTGTTATCTGGATGAGGACATCATGTGGATAATGTGAAAAACATGCACATGTGTGATGCATTGAATCCACTTTAAACTGACATATGGACACAGCCTGGGAGAGTTCTTGAGGCTCCATGAAGGGAGAGGATTCTGCACTAGAGTCACCTTTCTCCCATCAGCAGAAGCTGAGCCCTGCAGCCATCAAAACGGCTAACATAATCATGGAAGCTTCAGAAAGGCAGGACTCACAGCAGCTTCTCCTTGATTGGCTGGGTTGTTTTCAAAGGGACTTTCTATTCTAATACTCTCTGAATGTTAGTGTTGGATTAGGGCCACAATGAGTGAGGGTGCCAAAATTTAGAAGCAACATTCATTCATAACAGTGAACCGATTATGAGCAAACTCCAACAAAGTTCTGGTTTAGCTTATAAACCAGTGTTAGCACCCAGCGTCCTTGAACAACTGCCAAGGCCTCAGCAATGCCAATGCCTGCCCTGGCCCCCCTTTTTTATTACAAAAATAAAAACAAAAATCTGGCCCAAGAGCACCAGTCAGCTAGATCTAGCTTCCATTTGAGTTTTCCACCATGCCACAAAATTTCACTGAGGAAAATTGAGAAGGGCAACCTCTAGCACTGCTGGGAGCTTAGCTGCTTGAGGATAGCTGCTTTATGCTTAAGCCTGTATTTTATCTTTGAGATAAAAATTAAAACAATTCTAATATCTGAACAAGAGCTTTTTGAGGAATGGAACAACAGAAGTAGCCTCTGCTATCCACATTCCCATTCCAAAAAACTGAGCAGGCAGGCACCAGCACTGCTGCTTGTCCATAGCACATGGGCAGGGAGGGACACTGCCTCTCTCCTTCCAGAGCATGCTAGGAAGTCCCATTGAGGCACACAGAGGGACATTCTCGTATGTGAAGCTGCAAAGAACGCATATGGTAGAGATGCAAGAGAACAAGCTGCCTTGGGAGGGCGTGGGAGCTCCTTCCTTAGAGGATCAGGGATTCTTAAGTGCAGGAATAACAGAGGTTACAAAACCTTTGTTCAGATTCAATCTCATTATCTAAATCACATCTCATCCATTCATTTAATTCCTTGCATTTCACAATTCCCACCAACCACGACCATTGCCAACCAACAGTTGCATTAACAAACCTGTAGGCAAGCATGTCAATACCTAGTGATGCTTCATCTTTCAACTTATGGTCATTTCATGGAACAATGACAGCAGAAGGTATTATAGTAGGTGTTCATTAAGAAATCTGATTGCATTTTACAGGGCTTGAACAAGCATTATGGAGTTATTATGGAGTTATTCCCCTACTATAAAAAGTAACCATGCTTGCTTATTGTGTTCATGGTATGTTTAATATAACCAAAGCCATCCAAGGAACGTTTAGGAGTCCTTTATCAGCTTGATGATCAAAGTATACTTCACTTTGAGATGACACTATTTTTCTACCATTATATATTATTAATCACTTTTGTCTTCTGCATTTCTTCCAAGAAGCTCAGGATGGCTTACATGGGGCTGCCCATCATACCCTCACAACAAACCTGAGATGTAGGTGAGACTGAGAGATTGTGATTGGCCCAAAGTCATTCCTGAAGAGGTCAAAGCCCAGGTTTCCAACACTGTGTCTGCTACATGTGTGGCCTTCAACCCTGTCAAACTTGGAGCCCATCCTTCAACCCAACCGCTATATGGAACTTAGTTTTCATTTCTTATCATATATGTCCAACCTTCTATTGCTTTCTCTTTTCCCTTTCTCCTTATCTCCTCTTTCCCCTATTCTTAATTGGGGAATCCTAAAGAAAAGAACAGTTGCACTCCTGGTGTGATGAACCTAAGGTTGGCTCACAACACAGCCTTTGGTCTCCAACCCTCTAATTGAGGACTCCAGTGTGCCACATCTTACCGGCTTTCTGTCTTAACAAAATCCTGACTGAGGGTCAGAAGATAACCAACTTCTTGGATAATTATTTCACCAGAAAAGCAACAGGTGTTTCTAGGGTGCAAAAACAATGAAAAACACAGTCACTGGTACTTATCACACTTCCAATTTAAGGAGTTAAAATGCTTTACATAACCGGGAATGCTACTGACAGACTGTACGCTATTGTACTCATTTTTGTTGCATGGGGGCTTGTTTTGTGGAAAAGGAAAACAATCCCATGTTCTATAAGCCAAGGGAACAAGGAAAGCAAGGAAATATTGTCTACCTGTTTGATCAGGAACACCCAATTAATAACATGCAATGGCAGAAGATTTGCAAGGAAAATGGTCTACAAAGTCACTAATAATGCATTCTAAAGCAGAACAGTAGTTTGGCGATATTATTACTTCTCAAATCTACCAAGAATAAGAAGTCCATTAGTGTACAGAAACACTAAAAACATGAGAAATGTATTGTTGCTTACCAAGGCAAGCCTACACAGCTGCCATGTAAGAAAAAAGTGCTTACATTACCCGCATGCTTTGTAAAAGCCTGTACCATCCAATTTCTGATTGTTTCTTACTGAGGAAAAAGAAGTGGGGGGGAATCCCCCTGCCAGTTCTGTTTGTGTATGTGCTCTCAGTTACAGTTGCCATAGAAACTGATTGTAGATACAGTTTTATGAAATTTGGCTCTACATGGCTGATAGATTGTTTACCAGCCAATGAGCTCAAAGAGTAGACTAAGGTTCCTTGTCTCTCATTAGAGGCTCAACCAAGCCTTCTTCCACTCACCATCTGTCTAGACACAAGTCAATGAATCAGGAGTAAAAGAATATCTGACCTGAAAGGGGGGGGGACAGAATAATTTATGGAATTGGAAGCATCTGTCTACTTAGGCTGTCATTATGGCTACTTGTGCTAATAACTGACTTTTACATGGGGCATTCACAGGTTTATCTTTGAGGTGGAGGTCAACCACACAAGAGATATTAGCATAATGAGTTTAGAACCTTGTTTAGTTTAGAGATTTTTCTTCTCCCATCTCCTTTATGGAAGTGGTTAGCTGAATCCCCAAACACTAAGGTAGTTCCCTCTGATTTACCCCCCTGGCCGCCAGTTACATGTGCAGATATTGGAGACTTAATATCCTCTCTCCGACCAGGGAAAGCCCCAGGAGAGGACATGATTCCATCTGAGTTATTTTTACTCGATCCCTTATGGTGCAGCCCCATTCTCGCAATACTCTTCACAAAGATCAATGACACCGGTACCATTCCCCCAGGCTGGCACACCAGCATTGTGATACCCATATTTAAAAAAGGCAACCCCTCTGATCCATGTAACTATAGACCGATCAGCTTGCTGGACGTGACATCTAAATTATATGGGCGATTCTTACTAAATAAATTACTTGAGTGGGAAAATAGCCGTGTTTGTATTACAGCACCTTATAAGCAAGATCAAAACAGGGGCGTTTAAGTCCCTATATTTGGCATTTATCGATTTCTCAGCGGCCTTTGACTCTATCAACAGGACACTACTATGGCAGAAACTCAATCAGGCAGGTATCGAGAAGAGATTACTGTGGCTCCTCCAAGTCCTGCACCAGGATACATTCCTAAGGATCCGCTTAGGTCTAAACGGATCCCTCTCCCACAAAATCCCCGTTAAAAGAGGCGTAAAGCAAGGATGTATCCTGGCCCCTTTTTTGTTTAACTTCTTCATTAATGATATTATTCCCTCAATGACCTCCCCTGCCTTTCCCCCCCCACAGTAAAGCTCAGGAAGATCTCGGCATTACTTTATGCCGATGACCTGGTTCTCCTTTCATTAAATAAGATTGGACTCAAAAGAATGCTGTCTCGACTGCAAGAATATAGTGGGGCCCAACATTTACAGGTCAATCATACTAAATCTAAAATCATGGTCTGTGGGAAGTATAATAGAACAATGTCAATTTGGACCCTAGATGGTCAGCCATTAGAACAGGTAAATACCTTTAAATATCTTGGTATTTGTTTCAGCAATAATCTGGTGTGGACCCCCCACTTGGAATGCGCTAAGCTTCAGGCCTCCAGATCTTGCGGCCAACTAAAGAAATTCTTTTATTCCCATGGTGGCCAATTAATAAGACCAATGACCAAACTCTTTGTGGCCAAAATTCTCCCCAAAATCCTTTATGGGATAGAACTGTGGGGGTACCCTGTATGCCCTAATCTTGAAGTTCTTCAGAATTCTTTTTTGAAACAGATTATGGGGCTTCCTAAAGGCACCCCCTCAGCACACATCAGGGCTGAGCTTGGCCTACCATCTTTACTGGCCCGGACTGACCTTGCATTCCTTCGTTTTTGGAAAAAAATGTCCTTGTTGGAGACCCCATCTCCTGTGAAACTGTGTTGGGAAGACCAATTGGAGAAAGGGGGTTGGGCAGCTAAATTGGATGAGCTAGCATCCCGCTACGATCTCACTCATAATAATCTTAAGAACTTTAACCATGCTGAACTGCGCTATAGGATCTTTGATTATGATGCGCAGCAAGACAGGGCTTTGATAGCCACTGCACCCTTTTCCTTATGGTTCCCATACATTAAACCTAACCACGCTTGGGCTCCCTATCTTGATATTTTGACATGTGCACCTCTCCGCAGGGCCTTCACGGAATTAAGATTCCAAACCATGCCGACTGCATTTTTACAAGGCAGGTATGATGGCACACCACATGCAGAACGTCACTGTATCAATGGCTGTACGGTCCCCGAAGATCTAGTCCATTACATGTTTTTCTGCCCTTTATACCAGTCTCCGAGAGAGAAATTTATAGTCCCTCTCATAGATACGGTAGAAGGGATTCCCATTGCCCAACTGGTAATTAGTTTATTGTCGGCCCCACATAAGCAAATCATAATTGCAGTTGCTAATTTTGCGTTGGCTGCTAAAAAGATTAAAGCTGCATTTGTTAAAACTATCTGAGATGTACAGAATTCTTCTCTCATGCTGCAAATTTTACTCTGTATAGATGTTTTTAACCTTGTTGTGTTGTTTTATTTTTATCTGTTTATGTTGCAATGGCTTTTTGGCTATATGCAATAAATATACTTTACACAAATCTTTTGATATATGGTTTTCTAGTCACTGAACAAATCACTTATATATAAGAAAGAAAACTCCAAACGCCAAATTTCTACATCCAAGCCCGTGTAGAGAGAGAAAAAAAGTATGACAACACTCAATGATGGGTCTGTCCATGTGGCACAGTATACAGCCTTTAAAAACTTCCCTCTTCTTGCCTTATTTAAATTAACCTTTGTTGCGATTTTGCTACCCCTCTCCTGCTAAATGCTGGACATACTTTACAGAAGGTACCATTTCAGATTGGGGTAAGCTCTTGGAGAAAAGTGTGAGTAATATGAATTGTACAGTGAGTCTTACAGGACATAAAGCTACTATTCACATACTATCGAACTATTGCCTTAATATCCCATGCAAGTAAAGTAATACACACAATTCTACAACAAAGGCTCTTACCATATATGGAGCGAGAAATGTCAGATGTCAAACCTAGATATAGAAAAGGAAGACGTACCAGAGATCATATCGCAAACATAAATTGGATAATGGAACGGACCAAGGAATTTCAGAAGGAAATCACCCTGTGCTTTATAGATTACAGCAAAGTGTTTGACTGTGTAGATCATGAAAAACTATGGAATGCTTTAAAAGAAATGGGGGTGCCACAGCATCTGATTGTCCTGATGCGCAACCTATACTCTGGACAAGAGGCTACTGTAAGGTCAGAATATGGACAATCTGATTGGTTTCCCATCAGAAAGGATGTGAGACAGGGGTGTATTTTATCACCCTGTTTGTTTAAACTATATGCAGAACATATCATACGTAAAGCAGGATTAGACCAAGATGAAGGAGGTATGAAAACTGGAGGGAGAAAGATCAATAATTTAAGATATGCAGACGATACCATACTACTAGCAGAAACCAGTAATGATTTGAAACGAATGCTGATGAAAGTTCAAGAGGAAAGCACAAAAACAGGACTACAGCTGAACATCAAGAAGACTAAATCAATGATAACAGAAGATTTATGTAACTTTAAAGCTGACAACGGGGACATTGAACTTGTCAAGGGTTATCAATACCTTGGCACAGTCTATAACCAAAATGGAGACAATAGTCAAGAAATCAGAAGAAGGCTAGGACTGGGAAGGGCAGCTATGAGAGAACTAGAAAAGGTCCTCAAATGCAAAAATATATCACTGAACACTAAAGTCAGGATCATTCGTACCATGGTTTTCCTGATATCTATGTATGGATGTGAAAGTTGGACAGTGAAAAAAGTGGATAAGAGAAAAATCAACGCCTTTGAAATGTGGTGTTGGAGGAGAGCTTTGTGCACACCATGGACTGCGAAAAAGACAAATAATTGGGTGTTAGAACAAATTAAAGCAGAACTGTCACTAGAATCTAAAATGATGAAACTGAGATTATCATACTTTGGACACATCATGAGAAGACAGGATTCACTAGAAAAGACAATAATGCTGGGAAAAACAGCAGGGAGTAGAAAAAGAGGAAGGCCAAACAAGAGATGGATTGATTCCATAAAGGAAGCCACAGACCTGAACTTACAAGATCTGAACAGGGTGGCTCATGACAGAGGCCGCCGATTCATAGGGTCGCCATAAGTCGTAATCAACTTGAAGGCACATAACAACAAAACAAAAATTCACATTTGTGCAGAATGCAACAGAACCTTTTTATTTTAAGAGCCTTAAAGCTGACACTGACACACTTGACTGGATTCTAAATAAAGCAGTTACCTCAGGGAAAATGGGTTGGGCTACTCTGAGCAGAGTAGAGTGGCGCAGAGTGGTAAGCGGCGGTAACACAGCCGAAGCTCTGCTCACGGCCAGAGTTCGATTCCAACGGAAGGAGGAAGTCGAATCTCCAGTAAAAGGGGTCGAGGTCCACTCAGCCCTCCATCCATCTGTGGTCGGTAAAATGAGTACCCGGCATATGCTGGGGGGTAAAGAGTAGTGCGAGTCGTTCCTTCCCCGGCCTTTCTTTCTTTACCTCCCAGCATATGCCGGGTACTCATTTTACCAACCACGGATGGATGGAAGGCTGAGTGGACCTTGACCACTTTTACCAGAGATTCGACTTCCTCCTTCCGTTGGAATCGAACTCTGGACGTGAGCAGAGCTTCGACTGCGTTACCGCTGCTTACCACTCTGCGCCACGGAGGGGAGATAAAAATAATAATGGGTGCAATCCAACTGCTGTTTATGCCAGGCTGAGGTGAGTTGCATCTGGCAGACTACCAGCTAAGCTGGCTGGGTCTCACCTCAGCTGGGCCCCATCAGGCTCCGCTGGCATCAGTCCCTCGTCCTAGCACAGCTGGAGGTCCACTGAGGAAGCCCGGCGTACAGGGCGCTGACAGATGCTGGTGGAAGGCCTGCAAAAAGGAGCGTTCCAGGAATGTGTCGGAGGAGGGACACGATATCCAGGTCCCATTAATTATGACATGAAGCTTTCAAGGCAAAGTAGTTAAGAATATGCAACTAAAGGCCTAACATTTTGCTTCACTCAAATTAATGTTTCTTGCACTGGTTTTTGCAAAGCAGTAAAGAGGGATCCACAGATGGGAGATCATACCACAGGCAACATGAACAGGATCAGCATCCAAATCTGGAATGATAACTGCAAGCCTCGGGCCAGGCCAACTTGTTTTCTGCATGATTAATACTACTATTGCTTTTGGAGTATCATTTCAGATCACCAGCCATTTTCATCAACAGTTTTTATTATTGTGGCACTATAACTTTTTGCAATAAAAATGGACATTTTCAGAAAAAAATCAATAATGCTTTAACACCATTTAATAATAAAAATAACAAAATGGCAATAGACTAGAGGTAGATACGGAAGAAGTAAGATGGGAAGAAGTGAATGGACAATCTGTCTTGCAATGACTTTGAGTCTATGAGCATTACCATGAGAAAGAGAGAAAACAGTAAAGTGTTGGTGTCATGGAGCACAAGATTCTAATTCCTCAAGAGGTGGAGGAATCAGAAATGGATCTCTATTGCACATTATATAATTCAATCCAAGAGAAATTGCGCAAAATAAAAGAGAGTGAGAGAGAGAGGTGCAGGTGTAAATGTAAGGTATGGCCCTGTCAACTGTGATAACTGTATGGTGCTTTAGCTGAGGCCTGTAATAAGAGGAGGTGATAGTCTGGTTGTAAATAATCTCTCACAGCCTGACAATTCTCTCTATGAAACCTCCCCAGGAAAAAAAACAAAACCATGCAATATGAATGTATGAGAAGAAGGATCTGTACACTAAGTGGAAAATACTGCATATCAACTGAGGTTGAATGCAGAAATATTATGGTGCAAGGGCAACAGGCCTTGACCACTAAATACAGAATAAGACAGGTCTCTTCTACATTTTGAGGTGCAAGCTAAATTGAGTTAAGTTTGTTTAAGTTCGTTTGAAATCAATAGGACTGAGGTATACACAACATTTTCTGGAATGAGCCAATGGAGATTAGGTTATTTGGGGAAAAATTAGTCATGGACTGACTTCAAGTTGATCCCGACTTATGACGACCCTACGAATAGGGATTTCATGGTAAGTGGTATTCAGAGGAGGTTTACCATTTCCTCCCTCTGAGGCTAGTCCTCCCCAGCTGGCTAGGGCCTGCTCAGCTTGCCACAGCTGCACAAGCCAGCCCCTTCCTTGTCCACAACTGCAAGCTGGGCTCCTTGGGACTATGCAGCTTGCCCACGGCTGCACAGATGGCAGGGCACATAACCCCTGAGCCACTCACTGTGGGGGTGATCTTTAGCTGGCCCTTGACACGCAGAAGGCACAAGCAGGGATTTGAACTCACAGACAATAATTTGTGGGAGGATCATCCTGCTGAACATTTGGTTGGCACTGTCATGTTTGGCAGCACCACACACCAAGGAGAGCAGGCATGTGGGTGATAGTCCTTTCCCAAAACTGATAGCGCCAGCCATCTATCAGCAGACATGCACACAATGGCAATCTAGGCCAATGATAGTTCACCCCAGGAGCCAATGTGGTTTTGTACATTTTGCACATACATGCCCAGCAAGGCGAGCTGACCTTGACCTACAGGAAAATTGCCCTTGTTGAACTGTGATGAAAATGGTGTTCCCGCAGCCTTTATAACAGGGTAGTTGCTGCATGCTCTAGTATTACGCAAGAGAAGGATTAGAGCTGCCCACTGCAAGGCTCTTGCTTACTTATAGTGAAATAGCTCTAGCAGCTGCTTATAACTATTTTTGCAACTACCTAGTGATAGACAGCTATTACCTCTAGGTATTAAATCTAAGGGTAAAAAGCAATGTGCAGCTTCCCCACACCCAGCATCAAAAAAACTGTATCTCTACTTCATTTCTACGCAGCTTGTGCTGTGTAGTGCCAAGGTCAAAGGACTCAAAGGTCAAAGGACTTAATCCAAAGGAGTACTGATGCTCAGTGAAGCACTGTTTCCATATCACCTCAAACTTTTATTTAGCAAACCTAGAAAGATGGAGTATAAGAAAACTGCAATTTGGAGGGAAAGAAATGGACTGGCAGACCCGAGCTATCCAGAAGGGCTACGTGCATTTGTTTGCTTTTTAGACCCACTACTGCAATATTTTGCAAGGGCATGATGAGGAACATATTCTGCAAAAAGCAAATCTAGTCAGGGCTTTCAGATTGCCATAGGTAGCAGAAACCAAGAAACCATTCCACATGAGAAGCTGTTTAAATGCCACTGACTTCATGGGTGTTTAAGCAATTTAACTGTGCACAGGACTGTGGTCATGACAGGCATCACTTACTAACTCTATCGACCTTACAGTTCTCAAATCTACCAGCTGCTCTTTTGTGTTGAAGTGTCATCTTCCTGGCAGTGAAAGGTGACATTTGCAATTCTTCCAGTATCTTCTTTACCTTTGCCAGACACAATAACACTGCCCTTTCTAGCAAAGTTTCACTGGTTTTTACTGCCCATCCTCATTGTGGTAAGGGGTTTAGCCACAGAAGGCCTCCTGACCTATCTTCTTCAGTACCCTTACCCCCCCCACTGCAACCCCTCCACACTTCTGATCAAAAGGTGAAAAGAAAAGGCATGAAAAGAACTATGAAACTATGCAGAATTTGCTCTTTGCCATCTCCTCTCTTAGTTTTTATTTTCCACTTAGGGAATGTTGGTGAGAGTGGACACGGAGGTAGATTAAAACAAAAAGGTACCTTGCCCTGCCCACCCAAAGGTACACTAACCTATGGAAAAAGGAAAAAGAACATGTTGAATTTATCATAAATATTCCTGACAATTGCATAGTAACATAAATAGCAGTCTTGAAATGAAATGCTATTTCTTCATGTATGTGTTTTTGTACCATGGAAAAGTACAGACTGAATCGATGCTTTTTCTCTATCTTTAGATTCCATGACACATTGTTTACTAAATCCTTCAGGGTTGGTCCACTTGCCTTTTTATTTAATCAAAAAGATGCAAATTAAAATTTCAAACATTTTGTGTTCATAAAAAAAGAGAAAAGATAGAAAGAAAATAATGCTGGTGTTTTCTTTACACTGGGGAGGGGTGCATTTTTACCATCCTGCTTCTTATGATCAAAGTTGAAACAGTGATTTGGCATTATTATAACACTCATCATTTCTGCCTCTAATTTGGATGGTTTTTAATAAAGCTCCATTGATTCCACTGAATGAAATCCCTCTTGGCAAATGCAGAACACACACACTGATTACTAAATATGCAGCAATTATCATATTGAGCAGCGCACTTTAATATCTTATTTATAGATGTATCTGTCTATAATTTGCTTTAATTAAGTTGCATTGATTTTAATGACAGGAGTCATCTCTTGAAGATGAAGCTAGCGTTATGTGAACCCACCAATACTGTTGTGCCATTGTTTGATGACACGTTTCATACTATTCAACTGCATACTGTAACTTGCCCTTTCCTTGTTGAAGGTGCACAAAAAAAGGTAAGAGGAACACTTTTAATTGGAGCAATTATTGTCAACAGAGACATTTTTGAGTTACATAAAACTAGGTCTGCATACTTAGTCAACAGATGAACCATATAGACCAGCTTTGGTTATCTAACGGAAAGAATTAGACCTGAGAGGACTATGGATTAAGCTAATGTAAATGTACTGCCTTCAAGTCGATCCTGATTTATGGCGACCCTATGATTAAGGTTTTCATGGTAAGCTGTATCCAGAGAGGGTTTACCATTGCCTTCCTCTGAGGCTGAGAGGCAGTGACTGGCCTGAGGTCACCCAGTGAGCTTCATGGTTGTATGGGGATCCGAACCCTGGTCTCCCAGGTCCTAGTCCAACACCTTAACCACTATGCCACACATTTTGTTTTAAGCTCTCATCTATATGTCAGAGATTACATGGGTACATGAACAACACATGTTTGGGTCTTTAATCAAGAGTCAAGGTGTGCCATTGAAATTGGGCCTCTTAATTATAATATTTTAAGAGACATGAGTCAAAGATTAGAATAATCCAATATGTAGTTTATTACAGAACTAGAACACAGAGTAGGTCAGCAACTATTTTGTTAAATCATAGAATCATAGAGTTGGAAGGGGCCTTGTAGGCCATCGAGTTCAACCCCCTGCTCACAGCAGGGAATCCACAGCTAGAGCATCTCCCGCAGATAGCTGTCCAGCCTCTGCTTGAAGACATCCAGCGAAGGGGATCCCACCACCCCCCTAGGCAGTCGGTTCCATTGCCGAACCGCCCTTACTGTCAAGAAGTTCCTTCTAATGTCCAATCTGAATCTACGCTCCTGCAACTTAAAACCACTAGACCTAGTCCTACCCTCTGGGGCAGCAGAGAACAAATCTGTACCCTCCTCTATGTGACAGCCCTTCAGGTACTTAAAGAGTGCAATCATGTCACCCCTCAGCCTTCTCTTCACCAGACTGAACATGCCAAGTTGCTTCAACCTTTCCTCATAAGACTTATTCTCCATACTGGCTATCATCCTTGTCGCCCTCTTCTGAACCTGCTCCAACTTGTCTATATCTTTCTGAAAATGAGGCGCCCAGAACTGAACACAGTATTCCAGATGAGGCCTGACTAATGCAGAATATAGTGGGACTATTACTTCCCTCGACCTGGAAACTATAGCTCTGTTTATGCAGCCCAAAACCACGTTTGCCTTTTTTGCCTTAGCATCACACTGCTGGGTCATGTTCAACTTGCAATCCACTACAATTCCAAGGTCCTTCTCACACGCACTACTGCTAAGCCGGGTATTTCCCATCCTGTATCCGTGCATTTTGTTTTTGTGGCCTAAATGCAGAATCTTGCATTTGTCTTTATTGAATGTCATTTTATTAATTTCAGCCCAATTTTCTAGTCTATCCAGGTCCCTTTGGATTTTATTCCTGTCTTCCATTGCGTTAGCTATCCCTCCCAGTTTCGTATCATCCTCAAACTTCATAAGCCTTCCCTCCACCCTGTCATCTAAGTCATTGATAAAAATGTTGAAGAGTATCGGCCCCAGGACAGAACCCAGTGGCACTCCACTCGAAACCTCCTTCCAGTCCGAAGCAGAGCCACCGATGACCACTCTTTCAGTACGGGTTTCCAACCAGTTGTGAATCCACCTGATAGTATTTCCATGTAGTCCGCATTTGACCAGTTTGCTAATCCAAAGGTCGTGGGGGACTTTGTCAAATGCTTTGCTGAAATCTAGATAGATGACATCTACAGCATTTCCACCATCTACTAAGCATCAAAAAAAGAGATGAGATTAGTTTGACAGGATTTTTTCTTGACAAACCCATGCTGGCTCCTACTAATCACAGCATTGTCATCTAGATAGTTGCCAATGGACTCTTTTATTATCTGTTCTAATATCTTTCCCGGTATTGAAGTCAGACTGACCGGCCTGTAATTCCCCGGATCTTCTTTTTTACCCTTTTTAAAGAGCGGGACGATGTTTGCCCATCTCCAATCCTCCGGCACTTCTCCCGTTCTCCAGGATTTCTCAAAGATGATGGCAAGAGGTTCCGAGAGTACATCCGCAAGTTCCTTCAATACTCTGGGATGCAGTTCATCAGGCCCTGGAGATTTGAACTCATTTAGGTTAACTAGGTATTTCCTGACTATCTCCTTATCAATCTTGAACTGCAATCCCGACCCCTTACTGAGATTGCTACCAATGCAAGGTTGCACACTGTTCCCTTTTTGGGAGAAAATGGAGGCAAAATAGGCGTTGAGCAGTTCTGCCTTTTCCTTGTTATCTGTCAACATTTTGCCATCCTCATTGAGCAGCAGTTCCACTGTTTCCTTGGTCTTTCTCTTGCTTCGAACATATCTGAAAAACCCCTTTTTGTTGTTCCTCGCTTCCCTCACCAGCCTCAGCTCATTCTGGGTTTTAGCTTTCCTTACGCTATTCCTGCAAGCCCGAGCCGCTCGTCGGTACTCTTCCTTGGTGATGCGTCCTTCCTTCCATTCTTTATACATACTCTTTTTTATTTTTACCTCCTCCACCAGTCTTCCGTGTAGCCACATTGGCTTTTTCCAATGTCTTCCATTTTTCTTCCTCTTTGGAATTGTTTGCCATTGCACTTTTTGTAATACCTTCTTCATGAACTTCCACGCTTCTGGGGCTCCTTTTTTCTTTAGTCTATCTAGCCACGGGATCCTACCCATCATTTCCCTGAGCTTGCTAAAATCGGCTTTCCTGAAATCCAAGGTCCATATTTGACTATATTCTTCTTTGGGTTTCCCCAGAATCACAAATTCCAGCATTACGTGGTCACTTTCCCCCAAGGTACTGACCGCTTTAATTCCCGTGACCAATTCGTCCCTGTTAGTTAAGATCAGGTCCAGGTCCCTTGTTCCTTCTTCTACTTTTTGAAAGAGGAAATTATCAGCAAGGCCCATCAGGAATTTGTTGGAGGTTTTGTGCTTCACAGAGTTTGTCTCCCAGCAGATATCCGGGTAGTTGAAGTCCCCCATCACTACTACTTCTTGCCTCCTTGAGATTTCAGAGATTTGTTTGAGAAAGGCCTTATCTACCACCTCTTCTTGGTCAGGGGGTCTGTAGTAGACACCTACTACCATGTCGGTTTTATTTGTTTCTCCATTTATTTTTACCCAAATGGTCTCTACCGGACCACAGATCTGGGGTGTGAAAACTTTTTTTTTTTGGACTGAGGATTGCATTAGCCTCTGTCAGGGGCTGCACTCCAAAGGAGGTGTGACCAGACCCACACAGTCACAAGCAGACAGTCACATAGCCCCTCCCAGACTCTTCAGCTGATTTGTGTAGCTCATTTCAGGGGTATTTTAATCCCTATTGCAGGGCTGGCTTGGGTGGGGAGTTCAAAACCTCTTCACCCAGACCCACAATAAGGATGAAAATCATACCTTCTCACCTTTTCAGATGACTGATCTGAGGAGCAGGGAGGACCCTATTTTCAATTGCATCATGGCACTAGGCTCGATGGAGAGGTTGAAACATTTCAGCCTAGCCCTGCAGTGAGGAGCCCTGCACTTGGGCAACAGTGGGAGTAGGAAGTGGCAAACACTCCTCCTTCCTGACAGATGGGGCAAGAAGCAAGTGCTGGTGGTATGGCAAGGCTGGAGAGAAGAGGGAGGGAGGGAGCTATAGGTGTCAGATAGAGATAGGGAACTCACTTGGTTAGTAGGACGTAAATAGCACACTGCTGGTAGACAGCATGGGTAACTTGCCTAAGAAAGTCAAAAGGGAAGAAAAGAAGCAGACTTAGAGAAGGAAAAGATACCAGTGTGCAGTTACAAGCTATCCCAAAATGGAGGAGGAAAGGGGTCTCTTTTTCTTTAAGGGGAGCTGTAGATCAGGAAAACTGTGTGCAAGAGGAGCTTTTGCAGAAGCCTTTTACCTAGTACATTATTAGGAGGCCTTTTAGGTAAAAGCTTGGTGGAGGAACATGAGGTTGTATATTCCTTTGGAATCATGATTAAAACTGAGAACAAAATAATAAAAATGGAGGTGAGGAAGGAGAACAAGGGTAGGAGGGTGAGCAAAACTAATGAACATTACTACAGTCCAGAAGGACTGGTCGAATGTTTACGTTTGAGATCCTTCTTGAAAGGTTTGATTACATGAGGGAGGATCTTTTCCTAGCTGAAAGAGGGAGTGTTTTATAATAGAGGAGTTTTTTAAAAAATTATATATTGGAATAAAAAGTACAAGATAATGCAGATCCACATGTGTTAGTTGGTATTACATAATATGACTTTCAAATGCATTATATATTCATGAGAAATTATCATCATCATCAATGGGAAATCCTATGTTTCTAATTCTTAATATTGATGTTTATAAACTGATGTTTATTGCTTTAAAATTGTTTATTTTGTTTAAAACAATTTTGTTTTTTTTAAAAAGAGATACCTAAAAAAGTAAGGTCTCACCATTGGTGATGAGTACTACAGTGTGTGTGGTACAAGTGGGGCTCCATGTGTGCAATTTGGCTGGAAATCTCTAACCTTGACTGGTGCTCATGTTTTTACCAGTAGTTGGCATAGTGCTTCAGGCATGGAACATCTCCTGGTCAGGGCTCTGAAACCAGTCAGGAGGTGTGCCATGATGGCTTCATTGCATTAGGAATCAGGCAAAGAGAAAGGTATCTGCATATCCCAGAGGTCTCACACCTTTTTGCATAATGAGCGAAAGTCATTCCTATGATGAATGTTAACAGAGGGGCATCAATATGCAATGCTACTTTCCTGTAGCCTGGATTCTTGAGCTTGGGCTTAGCATGGTCTTCTAGGTTAAATAAGATTTCTTGGGTTCAAGGTTCTAGGCGGACATTCAAAGTGACAGTGAGGCTGAACCTTTGAGTAGCCAATGGTAGTCTTTGTTTAATAATTTGTCATCTTACACTTCCTTCAGTATATAAAAAGGCCACTAATAATGTGGCATTTTTACTAAGCAAACATATTCATTCTGTTAAAGGGTAGATGATTAATCAACTAAACATTATTTAGTCATCTGACAGCTCTATACAAAACTCTTTGCTGGGCACAATGGAAAAGAAGTTAGTTAGCAAAATCAAGAGAGAATAGGTCATAAATGCAAATATTTTAGTCACTTCAAATAGATTAAGGTCTAATCACAAAAACAGTGTTCACCTCCATTATATATTAAAAAACACACATACTAAATGAAAGTTACAGAATACTGTCATGAGCAAAGAAGTTAAAAAATCTCTCTCTCAGCCCAGTTTGTGAAGCTTGATCCTAAACATTTTTAGGAAATCAGTTCAACTGTCCAATGGGGCTTACTCCCAGGTACCTGTTTAAAGGATTGGAGCACAAATCTTTTACTTTTGAAGAATCAGGACTGCAACAATGATTCATGATTATAAAGTGGATGTGACATCAGAGCAAAATGGTGTTCAACAGAAACCATTTTTATTGTATCTTTTTATTTGCTTGATATCACCATTACATTCTAAAAGGTAAAGGTGTCCCCGCACTTGTAGCGCGAGTCATTTCCGACTCTTAGGGTGACGTCTTGCGATGTTTACTAGGCAGACCATATATATGGGGTGGGATTGCCAGTTCCTTCCCCGGCCTTTCTTTACTCCCCAGCATATGCCGGGTACTCATTTTACCGACCACGGATGTATGGAAGGCTGAGTGGACCTCGACCCCTTTTACCGGAGATTCAACTTCCTCCTTCCGTTGGAATCGAACTCCGGCCGTGAGCAGAGCTTCGGCTGCGTTACCGCCGCTTACCACTCTGCGCCACGGAGGATCTAGGGATACATAAAACAGTGTTTTAGAATTCAACACGACCCCCCCCCAAAAAACACCTCCATCTGAACAAAATTTAAGCTATAAAAAAAATGAACATTGTAGCATCTTATAGAAAGCTTTCTACAAAAGAGCACAAGTTTATTGGGGAATCAGTTTTAGTGGCCCAGAACCCACTGACATCAGATGCATGAAGTATTATTATTCTTATTGTTATTATAATCATACCAAAGGTCCCAGGGCGGATTACAACAATTTTAAAATACAACATTAAAAACACTTGAAAAATAAGCTATTGTCTTTGTTACTCCTCGTTGGTGCATATTACCATCAGCTGTGCTAGCTGAGGCTGATGAGAGCTGTAGTCCAAAACGACTAGAGGGCACCAAGGTGGCAAAGGCCAATGGAAAGAAAATATGTACATATGGGTAGTGGGGAACTGTGTAAAACGTGTGATGATGAAAATACTATTAAATGTAAGAAACAACAGTAGATATTTTTCAGACGTAACTCCACAACTTTCATAGCTTTTTAACCCCACTGTTTACAATCCTAAACCCTGTAAGTTTATTCCACAATATATCTGTTACTTTAAAAGACAAGAAAGCTCTTTTTTTTGCTGCCCCCCCAAACAACAACAACACTTATCCCTCTGAATATATGATAGGTTTATCAGTGAATCATTCCTGCACTTGTACGAGAGGGGAAAAATCAATTACCACCACACCAAATTATTTGAGGGTCCAATGTGCCTACAAGCTCCAGGCACGCAGGAGATAACCCAGCTGAATTCAATATTGGGTGAAACCATGTGTGAGTATCCCCAGTAGGCATACAAATCTTTGCCTGGCACTACGGCACTACAGCAGCCTCTAATTAAGCAGCGCTCTATGTTGTGAACACATGGAAGCTGCTTTATTGGACCTAATGTGTGTGTATGTGCGTGCACGTGCATTCACTTTGGATGAATCCCAAATCAAGAACCAAAGCAAGAGAGTTTTTGAAGCAAAGGAGATTCCCTATGAAACAGTCCAAAGTGAATCAGGCTGCTGTTCTCAAAGTTCCATCACCGAATCAGAGGCAAAGTGTCTCCCCCCATCTATAATACCATGAATAGGAAGGGAGAGGAGGTTTGTTACTGACAGTTCTACCTTCCAACCAGGGAAGGATTTTACTGGGGTACTTCTTTCCTGGTTATTTCCAATCATAGTGCTTCTGGGAGAGACACAGAAGGAACTTACCTGAATTGTTCCAGCATTTTTCACTGTTTTTTTGTGTTTGTGTGACTGTGTGGTGGCCAGAGCTTGTAAGTAACTCGTTATTTTTAATGAGCTACTTGTAATTCGTTACAATTTTAAATAACGAGTGGGTAATTCCATTACATTTGGCAAGTAACGGAACGACTAGTAATTTCCCTACTTTTCAGCTGCAACTTTAACGTTTCCACGTTAGGTTGGACGTTACTTGGGGGCAGGAACAAGGGGAAGTCAGCTCCTGGCTGTGATTGGTTAACACAAGACATGTGCCTCACACTGATTGGACCTCTGCGCAGACTGTCTCTTCCCTCGTGATCTGTGTTAGGAGGCACGAGGGAAGAGGTGAATAGGCAGGGCCTGCTAGCATCTGAGAGGAAAAAATGGACGCCGGAGGAAAAAGCCAGGGCAAGGACAACGGAGGAGAAGGCAGCAGCAGAATGGCGAAGACCTGTGGAGGTGAGTGATGATGATTTGTGTGTGTGTGTGCCCCCCCATGGCCCCTTCTGCCCCATGGCATTTTTGCCCCCCTGCCCCCCCATGGCCCCTTCTGCCCCCCCACTGCCTCTCCTTGCCTCGTTGCCGCCCCATCAATCACAAGGCACTTCTGAAACTTTGGCCTACTCAGAGCTTGGAAAAGTTACTTTTTTGAACTACAACTCCCATCAGCCCTAGGCAACATGGCCACTGGATTAGGCTGATGGGAGCTGTAGTTCAAAAAAGTAACTTTTCCAAGCTCTGGCCTACTTCTCTTCCTTTCCCCCCTTTTTGAACTCTCCCCCTTGTTCCCATGCATACTGTGCTGTATTTATCCAGACAGAGCACTCCTGCCTTTTAAAATGCCGGCTAGCTTTTTATTGTATATTTATTTGAACTCCATCTTTCTTTTTATTTTTATTTTTGTCCTGTTTAATCACAAGACTGAATTGTATGTGGGACAAAAACTGTCTCAGTAATAATAATAATAATAATAATAATAAAAATAAAAAATCATTAGGCGTATAATAAATGGCTTAAGGCTGATTTTTTTGTTCTTGGCAGAGATGAGGTGAGAAGTAGGGTCCTTGCAGCTCCTCCTCTCAGTCCCCCAGCTCTCAAACTCATGTTCTGTGAGAAAGAGAGAGATTCCCAGTCCCAGAGAGAGATAGACTGTTGACAATCTCTGCTAATATCTATACAAATGTACATAACATGCATCACCTGAACTCACATGATCTAGAGTTACCTTAGATCTTGCAAGATTTGCAAATGAGAAGCAATAGGGTTTATATTAGTTCTGATTGTCTATTGGGCTATCATAGGTTATATGTTTTTTTCATTTTCTATGGCAAAAACTCCAACTTCAGTGGAATTTATGTGATGTGTTCTAATCATTTGAATTTGGCTAATGAATGCTTTATTCTTTCATCAGAACTTTAGCAGTAGTACTAAAATATTAATAAAAAAGAAAAGGGAAAGAAAAAATACTTTACATACATCATTCAGCTGTATTGCTAATTATAGATATAGATATAAAAGATAAACGGCATTTTGTCAAAAGTATTTTTGTCTACATTTTATACCTCATCCTTGGTTTTCCAAGCTTGGCATGGAATGCTACTCATACAGAATTAATTTGAAATGCTGCATATTTATTATCATAATCATCATATTCAAAATAAAAAATATATGTACCGCCTTCAAGTTGATTCCAACTTATGGTGACCCTATGAATAGGGTTTTCATGAGGCTGAGAGGCAGTGACTGGCCCAAGGTCACCCAGTGAGCTTCATGGCTATGTGGGGATTTGAACCCTAGTCTCATTTTGTTCTCACAACAACCCTGTGAGATAGTAGGTTAGACTGGCCCAGGCAGGGTTATTCAGTGAGCAAAAATGATGCAAATAGGATCTCTTTTAATTGTGCTATCGACCTGCTTACTTCCACTCTGACTGGGGCATCTTGCAGCATAGGGAAGAGATGGGGGCACATCACAGCTGAAGTTCACCCATATAGGAGCATTATCTCTTGTTTATTACAGAGACGCCTGTTGCAGGTTTTGCTGCTGAGAGCAGCAGTCAGTTAGTGCGGCCACTTGAGTCACAGCTTGTTGATCCTGAGGAGGCAAAACTAGAAAGTGAGGTTCAGAAAGGAGGCCCTGTGCATGAGGAGGAGGAGGGCATGAAGCAGTGCCAGTTGCCCACAGCCACATCTGCAGAACAGCAAGTACCATGGTTTGGCTTTGAGAAAGCTTGTACATTTGTGAGCCAGAGTGGGGAAAATGTTGTTGTACAATGCAATTACTGCCTTCCAAGGATCAAAAATCTGAGATCAGCTGTTTCCTCCTCATCCAATGTGAAGAAACATTTTGAGGTAAGCCTTTGTCATGCTGGTCCTCAAAGAGTGTCCATTGTCTATTTATGTTTAAATTGTGAAGTTCCTCTTCCATTTTTTCTTGGATTCATGCTTTGTTCTTCTTCCTCAGAGGGCACACCCTGAGAAGCTGAGAGCAATTGAAGAAGCAATAAAGGCAAGGAGACGTGGCCTTCCTGAACCAATGCATGACACCCCTCCTCCCGAAATGCTGAAGCAGCAGCAGACAACCCTTGAGAGGTGGGGATCTGGCAGGAAGCCTGTCACCCAGAGCAATCTCGACAGGAGAATCATTGATTTCATTGTAGAGGAGACATTACCGCTTCAGACTGTGGACAAACCATCATTCATTAATCTGGTTCGCATTGGACTCCCCAAAGATCTCACCATCATATGTGCCAAGACTCTGAGAGACAAAATTGAGAAGAGAGCATGCCACATGAGAGAAACTCTTGCAAACCGAATGGGTGCTGTGGCATATATAGCAACCACTGCAGATTGTTGGACCAATGGCAAGAAGAGTTACTTTGGGGTAACAGCCCACTGGATCAACCCAACTACCCTGAAACGTGAGGTCGGGGCCTTGGCTTGTAAGCGTCTGAAGGGGCGCCATACATACAATGTCCTTTCAAAAGCACTGCATGATGTACATGTGCAGTACAGGATCCACAACAAAGTTATGTGCACTACTACAGACAATGGCTCCAACTTTGTGAAAGCGTTCAGAGTTTTCATGGCCAAAGAACCAGTGGAAGCTGCAGGCACCAGTGACGATGATTTTATTTATTTATTTATTTATTTATTTAATTACGCTTTTAAACCGCCCTATAGCAACGAGCTCTCAGGGCGGTGTACAGCAAAATAAAACCACATTTAAAAACGAACAAGTGTGGATTAAAACATACAATATAAAACATATTTAAAAACAAAATTAAAATACGAATAAAATAAAAATACAATTACAGTTAAGTTTAAAATAAAATTAAATTTAAGTTTAAAAGTTTAAAATGCCTGGGCGAAGAGGTAGATTTTTACCTGGCGCCGAAAAGATAACAAAGAAGGCGCCAGGCGTATCTCATCTGGGAGGGCATTCCATAATTCGGGGGCCCTAGATCTAATTGTTGTTCTCCGGGCCTCCCTATGAGTTGGGACCCGGAGAAGGGCCTTAGATGTCGAGCGCAGTGAAAGGGTAGGTACATAGCGAGAGAGGCGTTCCATCATGGTGGAACCATGATGGTGATAACCAGGAGGAGGAGGAGGCTGAGGTGGAGTTTGTGCCTATCTGTGAGATCCTGGACACAGGACCTGAGGCAGAGGAAGAAGCTGCAGACTCAGCAGAGGATTTTGTTTTACCACCACACCAGAGATGTGCTAGCCACACCCTCAACCTTGTGGCAACACAAGACATAGAGGCCATGCTTTCTGACTCCTCCAAAAGTAGTCTTCTTGGTCCTTTCAAGAAACAGTTTCGTTCCTTGATGGGAAAGTGCAGCAAGTTGTGGTCCAAGCAGAACCAGTTAGCCCAGATTGCTGAGTATATCCGTGCACAATGTGGTGTGTATCTGAAGGTACCGAATAAGACCAGGTGGAATTCCACCTTTGATGCGTTGAAGCAACTACATGAGCTCCTGTCAACTGTGCCACTAAAAATGCATGCCATAATGGACCGCTGCTCCTTGTCCAGGATCACAGCTGCTGAGACTGAAGTGGTACAGGAATACACAGAGATTACGGAGCCACTAGCCCAGTCCCTAGATATCCTGCAACGGGAGAACGGCATGTTCATGGGGTATTTGCTACCAATGCTCTGCAATCTGGACCGCAAGTCAGAAGGACTGGAAAACAAACCTGAGAGGTACACATACTGTTTTCAGCTGCTGAGAGGTGTGCGCGAAGCCCTAAGAAAGCGGTTTGCAGCTATCTGGGAGGACAAGAGGCTTCTTCTGGCAGCCTGCCTACACCCTCGCTTCAAACTAGATTGGCTGGAATCGTGTCAGGCCGCCACCCATACCAACAAATAAGAACATTAGGGAAGCCCTTTGGGTGGATTACTCCAAGGGAAATGTTGTCTCAAGGGAGGCATCAGAGGGCTTAAGGTGGTAGGCAGGGGCTGGGTCTTTTCTTCCTGGGGCTCCTCATCACAACCTTGGGTTGCTGCAGGTAATCCTTAAGGGTCTGCTGTGCTGCCCCATGAGTGTGGTGACTTGGTCACCTTCCTACCTTCCATGTCATCATCCACAGGCTCAGGCTGGACCCTGAACCAGGGGACATGACAAGCATCAGGAAATGAAGAGCAGATGATGGTTTCCTAACATATATGTGTTAACATATCCTCTCTCTTTCTTAGATACACAATGGAAGCCTTGTTGAAAGCTGAAATAAAGATGGGTGTACTTAATGAGGACAGTGATCAGTCTTCAGATAAAGACCAGGAAGGAGATGACTTAGAAGATGACTTCTTTAACTTTCTGCCCCAGGGCAAGAAGTCAGCAGTGGACACTGCTGAGGAGGAACTGGTGAGGTACCTGAGGTCTCCCAGCAGGGAAGTGTCATCACTCCATGGCTTTCCACGTGTGCTGCGGTGTTTTTTGCAGCACAACACAGGCATGCCTTCAAGCGCCGCAGTAGAACGCCTGTTCAGTACTGGTGGCAACATGACTGTAAAAAGACATTCCTTGTCTGACATGCTCTTTGAGCATCTTGCTCTTTTGAGACATAACAGAAACATATTATAAAAGCATTTCAAGTGTAAAATTTGATTTCAAGAGTTGGGGTATCTTCATTGCTTGGGGGGATGTGAGATTCTGTTATGCCATTATGTTAATCTTATGGATAAATTTTTTTATTCTACTACCCCCTGTGTGTGTGTGTTTATTTTTAATATTGTTTTAGGCTTCTTAGATGTGCAGCAGCCACGGCCAGCACCTTGTAGGAGTTTTTTTAAAAAAGTAACTGAAATGTAATTTTTTAATAAAAGATTTCTCACATCTTTCCCCAGTTTTTGGTGGTAATTCCTAGGCACAAAAACAAAACAACTGGACAATCCAAATATCAATATGCAAATAAATTTCATAATATGCAAATAATATGCAAATACTTTGCATAATATGCATAATATGCAAATTAGCCTGCCCAGATTTGTGGAACTGGAATATGGCAACCCTATGTACTGTACATAGGGAGCCTTGCCTCCATGTGAGAAGGCTGGAGTGCAGAAATTGCCCTTGTGTCAGGCAGAGAAAGGCTTCTAAATAGGGGTATGATCAAAGGGCAGGTGGCAGTTAGAACAAAGAAAGAAAGGGAGGAAGAGATGAATCAAGGGGTGTGGCTGGCAGGGAAGAGATACCATTTCCAAGGGAGAGGAAAGGTTGTACTGGGGACTGAAAGAGAGGGAGGGAGCAATAAAGGGGTGTTGTTTAATCAAGAAACATGGGAGACAAAGGACAAGTAGCTGCAGAGCATAGTTACAGGAGGGGGTGGAGGTGGGGGAAGGCCCACACAGCATTATAGGCTGGGGGGAGCTTGTCACCTTCCTGAGCTTAGCAGTACTCCAATTTGTTCTCCAAATGTGAAGACCTTACCTAGAAGGAAGGGAAGGGAAATATTTCTCCTGGGCCACAAGAATCTTTCCCAATACTAGACTTTAGTTTTGGTTTTGCTCACTGTATGAGGGAGAAACATTCAACCAGGAACTTTATCCAAGTAAGGCTACAATCCTAAATGCGCCTACTAGGGAACGCTTATTATTTCTTAGTATTATTTCTGAGTAATCCTCCACTTGTGCTGTAAGTACAGCAGAGAGAATCTAGGATCCCTCTACTTTCTGGCCAAACCAAACCCACATTGTAATAGGCCAGTTTGAAAATGAAAGACCTGTGGTGGGTTTATTAAAAGTAGCCCGGCTCTTAATATGCCCAGTGTGCAAATCTAATATAAGAATAGACAATGAATACAGCTAGCTCAGACTTGGCATCCAGAAGTGCATGCACATTTCCTAGGTGTGTCTTGGACATATCATTCCTATGATGTGTTTAAAAATAAGGGAAAGTGACTCATGAAATGTTCGTCCAAGTCTTTGAATCTAGTCCTCAGCTGGCTGCTCAAACACTTGAGTAAGGAAGCATGCACCTTCATGGAAAAATCTGTCCTATCTTGGTTCAGTGTTTCAGCGCCAAATCTGTAAGCATTTACAGGAAAAAAATAGGAACAATATAAGCACTACAGAATTCTGTGTCAGCACTGCATGGTTGCTATGACAGCTTAGCCTGCACCATCTCTATCTGCTATGCAGACATATAAGGAACTAGCAATGGATTAGTTCAGGGAGCACATGGAGTGGGGCAGTTAGTACATTTAGTTGCTGAAAAGTCCCCTGTGTCCTTGTGTCCTAAGTCAAAGATGAGTTCATGTTTGCTCTGTAGATGTGTGCCATTTGGTACCAGGCACAGAATTCAGCATCTTCACAGTCTCATTTTAAGAAACAGACAGTTCCAGCCCTTGTGGCTACAAAAATACGCTTGTGTCTTTGACCCTGCAGATGTCGCTGGACTACAGGTCCCATCATCCTTGACTACTGGGCATGCTGGCTAAGTTGGAGTCCAACAACATAGGCCTTGCGACATCTCAGCACAGGCCAAGGCTGGGGGGATGGAGAGGATTTCTAGTGGTGAGTCACCAAATTCATCTGCTGGGCACAGAATTATTATTACTACCGTTATTATTACTGCACACAACTCTTCCTGAAGTCAGTAGAAATGTCTTTTAAATAACCAGCTATAGTGATTACAAAGCTTCATTCTGCAATGCTTGTTTTAAAAAGGGATGGATCTGACTATTTCTTGAAATCACTGCATTATAGAATGTATCAACATATCTGTGTAAGCATTATCCATCTAAAAATGCATGGGCATGAACACTAAAGTCAGGATCATTCAGACCATGGTATTCCCAATTTCTATGTATGGATGTGAACGTTGGACAGCAAAAAAAGAGGATACGAGAAAAATCAACTCATTTGAAATGTGGTGTTGGAGGAGAGCTTTGCTCATACCATGGACTGTGAAAACGACAAATAAATGGGTGTCAGAACAAATTAAACCAGAATTATCGATAGTAGATAAAATGGTGAAACTAAGGTTATCATACTTTGGATACATAATGAGAAGACGTGATTCACTCGAAAAGACAATAATGCTGGGAAAAACCAGAAGGGAGTAGAAAAAGAGGAAGACCAAACAAGAGATGGATTGATTCCATAAAGGAAGCCACAGACTTGAACTTACAAGATCTGAACAGGGTGGTTCATGATAGATGCTGTTGGAGGTCACTGATTCATAGGGTCACCATAAGTCGTAATCGACTTGAAGGCACATAACAACAACAATGATCTCAAAGGGAGAAAAAAAACTTGCTAAGGCAGTTTTATTGGTGCATTTTCAGTTTCTCATTTTTCATTCACTGATTACCGCTATAAGTGTTGATTAATAAATAGATTCATGTCAATAGAACACACTTTCTATGGGTCAGGAAAATATCCTTGAATAAAGTATCTCAACAGAATAATCACACCATCCTTCTAGTTTGCCATAAAAGACTGACAACAGACTTGTGCATTGAAGTTACTGATGATCTTGGTGTCTCCGGTTAGCAGTTCTGAACTCTTCTACTGAAAAGCAAAGTGTCCCTTTAATCTCCGTCTCCCACATTTTGAGAAAGCAAGACAGTGAAAAAAATACATAGAGTAGTGCTAATAATGACATTTCTAATATATTTAAATTTCAGCTTTTTTCTCTGTACCAGAATT
This sequence comes from Rhineura floridana, assembly GCF_030035675.1. Classification (NCBI taxonomy): domain Eukaryota; kingdom Metazoa; phylum Chordata; class Lepidosauria; order Squamata; family Rhineuridae; genus Rhineura; species Rhineura floridana. The sequence goes on from NC_084481.1 coordinate 15,853,679, forward strand.
ATTATTATTATTATCTTTATTTATACCCTGCCCTTTTCCCAAACAGGAACTCAAGGCGGCTTCCAGATAAAAATAAGTACATATCATTTAAGAACCTATAAAAATATAAAACATATAAACATATAAAATCAGCATTAAAACAGGATTAAACTATTAAGATGTTAAAACCAATTAGATATACACTTAAAATACTGCAACCCAGTTTAGGAGCATACAAGCAAAACAATAACATACAGCATCCTCTTCAGTTGCTACCCTTAAAGCCTTCAGTTCCAAAGGCCTGCCGGAAGAAAAAAGTCTTTAGCTGTCGGCGGAAGGACTGCACAGAGGAGGCCATTCTTGCCTCCCTAGGGAGGGAGTTCCGGAGCCTAGGGGCAGGCACTGAAAAGGCCCTATCTCGTGTCCCCACCAGTAGCACTTGTGAACGTGTTGGGATTGTGAGAAGGGTCTCTCCTGAAGATCCAGCAGCATGAAGCTTCTGAAACCATAGTATGCCAACTTTATTCTTTCAATATTTCAGCATTTCTCATTAATGCAATATCTAGACTTGGACAGAGAGCAGTTCTGAAGAAAGAAAGCAAAATGCACATGGGAATTTATGGCAGGAAAAATAAGAGGAAAACCCAGTGCCTAAAATTGTATCAGTTGCCAGTAGAATAGCTGAGGGCTAGGTGTATAACCCTATATAAAATATTCAGCTTAACGGATTATATAGCAAATCCAGATGCAGGTGTATGCAAAACGCAACCGAAAAGATCTAATTCCTGAGTATATTGGCTATTCTGCCCAAAATCTCAAGTTTAATAAGGTTCTGAGTCAAGATCCTTATAGGTTGTCTCTGTTTCTTTTATCTATTACAGATGAGATCATGGGCTCCTCGTGCCCTTCTCTCTGGGTGGCTTTTCTTCCCATTAATCCAATAATTTGTTTTTGTTAATTTGACCCCTTGATTGTTTTAAATGCACACCAGATTGGTGAGCCTCTCACACTTGCAATCCAACCCTAAGATAAACTAGAAAAGCAAACAGGAGACACCTTCAGCTTAATGCAAAAAGTACTTCTATTTCAAACAAATAGAAAGGTTTACATATACTGTTCCCCCTTTTCTTCAGACCACATTAGTAATATTTTAGCATCTTAACAGAACATGGAACTCAGACAAAACAATTAGCCTCTTTCGAGGCATCTAAAAGAGCAGCAATCACTCAGAATGGCCAGCTTTTGTTTATTTCTTTTAACTGGATGGACATAGTTTATTTAATACAGCCATGACAATCTGCCCCTTTGGCTCATACATAATATGAAAACCAACCTTTTGGCATTGCCTGTGACTGAGAATGAACCCCTTTTGTTCCTCCACAGTCTTGCATTCTTCTCTCCTCCTTTTTCTTCAATTAGTTTACTATACAATTTATCCAGATAACTGCTGCTTTCAGATTACAGACTGCTCCCTCTTCCAAGTCAGCTCATTGTCTTGGTAACATTTGGAATTGTTATCTGTACTTCCAGGCTCTTATAAGGCATTTCCTCCCATTACATTAGCTTTTAACCAAAATCACCTCGAGCTCTCAGCACTCAGTGCTATCTCCCAGGCTCTTAATTTTTCAGTCCAAGCCATGCAAAAGATCTTTAGAAAAGTCAGCAGAGAAGTAAAAAATGGTGGGGGGGGATAGGGAGAGGAAGGGCACTAAAATGCTTCTGTTCATTAACTTGGGGGTGGCCAACTGAAGCATTTATTCCATTTTAAATAGCTAGCACAATTTTGATGTACTGCCATACCTATCGTGGAAATGCTGCTGTGAGAATATGTACACACACCTACATACATGTGCATACAATGTAATAACAGGGCATAGGACAAAATGTCAAATCTAGTACTAAGGGGAAAAAATGAAAATATCCCTATAGCTAGGAATGCACACAAGGGAGCCAGCACCTTTCATTGACTGAAGCAGGAGAGTCTAAACTAAGGGCCTCTAAATGTTGCTGGACTACAATGCCCATCATCCATGAACATTGACTATGCTGGCTTGATGGTCCACAACATCGGAAGGGCACCATGTTGGCTACCCTTAGCCTAAAGTAATCTTGCCTTGCTGGAAGCTCTCATGAGTAGCATTAACTCAAAGAGGCAAACCCTTCATGACTATAGTGATACTTTCTAAATATTTAGGAATTGCACAAATCGGGAAAGAAAAGAAAAAAACAGCTGAACACAGAACTCCAAATTCTTTATGCATGCACTGCCTGCAAGTCGATGCCAACTTATGGCAACCCTATGCATAGGGTTTTCATGGTAAGCCATATTCAGAGGGGGTTTACGATTGCCTCCCTCTGAGGCTGAGAGGCAGTGACTGGCCCAAGGTCACCCAGTGAGCTTCATGGCTGTGTGGGGATTCGAACCCTGGTCTCCCAGGTCGTAGTGCAACACCTCAACCACTACACCACACTGGCTCTCAAATTCCTTAAACAGTGATAAAAAAACACCTGTATTTTGGGGCAGGGGGAAAAACTTCAGCCAAAGATTTGCTGTTAAATTTTAACCCCGTATGTTTTTATTCTAATCTAACAACAAACCAGACCAGCGCTGAAGGAATGTTAACGGCTAGAGAAGTAAATCCACCTTAATCCTAAAAAAAAGAAGAAGTAAGAAATGCTCCCTCTTCTCACTCTGCTTCCCACCTTAAATAATGGTGAAAAAACTCTCCAAACTTCACCTACAGTGTGTCAACAAAACACGAACAAAATCCCGCAATTCTGCATTAACATTTATCAAGGCCATCAGCAGAAGATGAATTTGAGAATAGTTGTATTCCATATGCCACACCATTCGGCCTTTTTTCTTTTTTTGTGGATCTTCTTGGTCCCAGCTTTCCAAATGATAGATATAATTCCCTTAAGCTTGCTGCCATCATTGGGAGGCAACCTTCCTTTCCTTGCAGATACCAATTTGGCAGTTGGTATAGTATTTCTGCGATCTGGTACTATCTGTCATTTGTTGGTACCAGATGGATGCCAGATGGGCAATACTGGGCTAAGCCTTCTTTGGCACTCCAGTTCTAAAAAACACCACAGACAGGGTCAAGTCTTGTCAGCTGGTTGACTCAAATGGCACTTCAAAGTAAGACAACTGGGGGAGGGGATTTACAACAACTGCTCCTTACTCCTAAGAACCCTAAAAAAAAAGATGATGGGTAGCCAAGCTCCCTTTTAGCCAGAAGTTAGTATCCAGATGCAGAAAAAAGTACAAGCTTCCAGCTGATACACTTTGCCTAGTAACTGGCATGCTTTTCAACCACCAGCGTCAGCTCTGAACGCGAAGTATAATCAATATACTTTTCTCTTGTGATTGAACCACAAAAGGCCCAGAGACTGAGCAGGGCAGCTTTCAAACTCAATGTGTGTGTGTGTTGGTGTGTGGGTGGCAAAATAGAACAACAAGAAAACAAAAGTTTTAACTGCTTTTGAAAAAGCTTTTGAAAAGCTTGAGACAGCATGGGGCAAGCAGGGTCTGGAGGAAGAAAGCAGTAGAAGAGGCCTGTTAGAGGTATTCATTTTTATTTATTCTTTCAGAAGGCTGACTGTCTTTTAAACTGGAATGGAAACATAGAAAAGGTCATTTAATGGTTCTGAATGAAGCCTGAGGCAGCTAACTCAAATGCAGTTCTGCAAAATGTCCCATTCCCCCCACTTTCTTTATGTATAAATGAAAAAGTTTAAGAGTATTGAGTTAAATTGTCTTTAAGTTTAGAAGGTTGTCTGCAGGAAAATACAGCTAACATCAAAGCATGCTTTCCACTCTGCAATTTGCTTCGTGGAGAAGTTATAAACAGGTTATGTGGTTCCCTAAAGTTACCATGGAAACCTTTTCTTTTCAGCCCATCATTTCCAAAGGTACAATTTGCATTAAAATGACATAACTTGATTCCCCCCCCAAGACTCAAGAGGGGTCATGGTATCACATATTATAACTATTATTTCAAAACTCACGAACATACTGTTCAAGGGAAAGATCTATTAATCCACGTAAACACCTTGGTGACCATAGTACACTTTAATTGCTGGCTTGTCAGGTATTTCCCTGATAAATTATCAGGGAATATTAAACTTCGAATGCAAGAATAAAATTAAAGATAATTCATTGGTTGTATCTAACAACTACTTTTTATTCTATTACCATGTTGAAGTTTTCAAAAACCCATATGAGCTTTGGAGTTTGGATGATGGCAGGTCAGTCATGTAAAATATGACTTCATATGTCTCACAGAGCTTCACATTTCTGAATCAATAAGTTAAAAACACTTCTTAAAATGGCAAATGAGAGCAATACGAAGTCATTGTGATATGAGAACTCTGAGGCCTTTGCTGGTCTCTTTCTTCTGTAGCTCTGAATTGTTCAGGTGCGTTATATACAAAACACACAGATTTTTAAAAAAATACATAATCACTAGTAAAATGATCACCTCTGTGTTTTTTACATAAGTGATTAACAGCTCAACAGATTTTCAAATGCAACAGTTTCCCTAAACACACAGAAACAGCTTCTCTTGATCCAGCTTATAGTTGCAGTTTTATTTATTTATTTATTAGATTTGTATCCTGTCTGTCCTCCCAGTAGGAGCACAGGGTGGCAAACAAAAGCACTAAAAACACCCTAAAACGTCATAAAAACAGACTTTAAAATATATGACAACAAAATATCCTTAAAAACATATTAAAACATCTTTAAAAACATCTTTTTTAAAAAAGCTTAAAAACCATCTTTTTTAAAAAAGCTTTGTTGTTGTTATGTGCCTTCAAGCTGATTATAACTTATGGTGACCCTATGAATCAGCGACCTTCAATAGCATCTGTCGTTAACCACCCTGTTCAGATCTTGTAAGTTCAGGTTTGTGGCTTCCTTTATGAAATCAATCCATCTCTTGTTTGGCCTTCCTCTTGTTCTACTCCCTTCTGTTCTTCCCAGCATTATTGTCTTCTCTAGCGAATTATGTCTTCTCATTATGTGTCCAAAGTATGATAACCTCAGTTTCATCATTTTAGCTTCCAGTGATAGTTCTGGTTTAATTTGTTCTAACACCCAATTATTTGTCTTCTTCACAGTCCATGGTATGCACAAAGCTCTTCTCTAACACCACATTTCAAATGCGTTGATTTTTCTCTTATCCACTTTTTTCACTGCCCAACTTTCACAACCATACATAGAGATTGGGAATACCATGGTCTGAATGATCCTGATTTTAGTGTTCAGTGATACATCTTTGGAAAGGACCTTTTCTAGTTCTCTCATAGCTGCCTTCCCCAGTCCTAGCCTTCTCCTGATTTCTTGACTATTGTCTCCGTTTTGGTTAATGACTGTGCCAAGGTATTGATAATCCTTGACAAGCTCAATGTCCTCGTTGTCAACTTTAAAGTTACATAAATCTTCTGTTGTCATTACTTTAGTCATTTTTACATTCAGCTGTAGTCCTGCTTTTGTGCTTTCCCCTTTAACTTTTATCAGCATTTTTTTCAAATCATTACTGGTATGGTATCGTCTGCATATCTTAAATTATTGATATTTCTCCCTCCAATTTTCACACCTCCTTCATCTTGGTCCAATCCCGCTTTCCGGATGATATGTTCTGTGTATAGATTAAACAAGTAGGGCAATAAAATACACCCTGTCTCACACCCTTTCCGACTGGGAACCAATTGGTCTCTCCATATTCTGTCCTTACAGTAACCTCTTGTCCAGAGTGTAGTTTGAGCATTAGGACAATCAGATGCTGTGGCACATCCATTTCTTTTAAGGCATTCCATAGTTTTTCATGATCTACACAGTCAAAGGCTTTGCTGTAATCTATAAAGCACAGGGTGATTTTCTTCTGAAATTCCTTGGTCCGTTCCATTATCCAATGTATGTTTGTGATATGATCTCTGGTAGCTCTTTCTTTTCTAATTCCAGCTTGGACGTCTGGCATTTCTCGCTCCACATATGGTAAGAGCCTTTGTTGTAGAATCTAAAGCATTACTTTACTTGCATGGGATATTAAGGCCATAGTTTGATAATTACTGCATTCCCTGAGATCTTCTTTCTTTGGAATTGGGATGTATATTGAATGCTTCCAGTCTGTGGGCCATTGTTTAATTTTCCATATTTGTTGACACATTTTTGTCAAAATTTGGACAGATTCAGTTACTTGTAGCAACTCTATTTGTATGCCATCTGTTCCTGGTGATTTGTTTCTTCCAAGTATTTTAAGAGCAGCTTTCACCTCACATTCTAACGTTTCTGGTTCTTCATTATGTGGTTCCTCCGTGAATGAATCTGTCATCCTTGTGTCTCTTTCATAGAGTTCTTCAGTGTGTTGCTTCCATCTTCCTTTTATTTCATCTCAGTCAGTCAGTATGTTCCCCTGTTGATTATTCAACATTCCTACTTTGGTTTAAATTTCCCTTTAATTTCTCTAAACTTTTGGAATAGGGCTCTTGTTCTACCCTTTTTGTTGTCCTCTTCTATTTCCATACAATAACTACTGTAACAGTTCTCTTTGTCTCTATGTACTAGTTGCTGTATTGTTGCATTTAGGGTTCTAACCGTGCTTCTGTCTCCTTTTGCTTTTGCCTTCCTTCTCTCTTTAATCATTTTAAGAGTTAGTCAGTCATCCATTAAGGTCTTTCTTTTAAACTAGAGATCTTTTTGCATTCTTCCCTGATAATGTCTCTGACTTCACTCCATAGTTCTTCTGGTTCTCTGTCAACTAAGTTTAAAGCCTCAAATCTGTTCCTTATTTGATCTATATATTCTTCTGGGATGTTATTTAAATTGAATTTTGGCATTATGATTGCTTTGTTGTTGTTGTTTTTAGCTTTACTGTGATTTTCGATATGACCAGGTCATGATCTGTACCACACTCTGCTCCTGATCTTGTTTTTGCAGAAAGTGTGGTACTTCTCCATCTTCTGCTGCCAATTATATAATCGATTTGATTCCTATATTGACCATTTGGTGAGGTCCACGTGTACAGTCGCCTTTTTGGTTGCTCAAAAAATGTGTTTGCGAGAAACAAATTATTGGCTTCAGGGCTGGCGCCAGGTATGCCAGACCCCTTGGGCACCAGCCTGCTCCTGGGCCCTGGCACCTGCACGCATGCACGCCCCACCTAGCTACCTACCTACCTATCAGGCGGGGGACAGGACGGCAGGCTGGTGAGTGAGCGAGCGGGCCAGGGGGCGGGATGGCAGGTGAGTGGGCCAGGGGATGGGATGGTGGGCAAGGAGGCAAGCAGGCATGGGGGAGGGCAAGCAAGCGTGCGGAGGGGAGGGCGAGTGGGCAGATACGAGCAAGCTGGCAGACAGCTCTCTCCCTGTGATCCTTGGCAGGTACCCTGCCACGGATCGTAGAAGGGGAGTGCTACTCCCCCACCCTAATGAGGAGCCCTTCAGTGGCCCAAGTGGGCTGCGGGGCCCTCAGCCAGGGCACCACCTGGCCGCCCTTTGGTGCCGGCCCTGATTGGCTTCATAGAATTCAGTAAGCCTTTCTGCTACTTCATTTCATCTAACCCATTGTCATGGACAGATCACCGCTTGCTGAAGTTTAGGCTCACAGCGACCCTTTCCCTCTGCAAGGGTGGGGGACCTATTAAATTGGTCCGCCCCTGGAGACTAATGGATCCTGAGGGTTTCCAAAGGGCTCTGGGGGATTTCCCGACTGAGAAGACTGGCGCTCCTGTCGAAGCCCTGGTCAGATTGTGGAATACGGAGATGACCCGGGCGGTTGACACGATCGCTCCCATGCGCCCCCTCCTATGTAGAGCTCATACAGCTCCATGGTATACCGTGGAGCTGAGAGTGATGAAGCAAGAGAGGAGGAGGCTTGAGTGCAGATGGAGGCGAACTCCTGACGAATGCAATTATGCCTTGGTGAGTGCCTCTTCTAAGCGGTATATAGTAGCGGTGAGGGCAGCAAAAAAGAGATATTTTGCTGCCACAATTAAGGCATCTCTCTCCCGCCCGGCGGAGCTCTTTAAAATCGTACGAGGGCTTTTACATTCTGGCCCTTGGGACATCATAGATTCATCTGTAGCCCGCTGTGATGAGTTCGCGAGGCACTTCCAGGATAAGATCGCATGCATTCGCCGGGACTTAGACTCCAATATTATGGCAGTGGGATCTAATGAAGCATCCAGAACACGGTCTTGTCCTTGTTTATTGGATGAGTTTCAGTCTGTACAGCTTGAGGATGTTGACAAGATCCTTGGACTGGTGCGGGCGACCACATCTGTGCTGGACCCTTGCCCCTCTTGGCTGGTGAAAGCTGGCAGGACCGGAACCGCTGGCTGGGCCAAGGAGATAATAAACGCCTCTCTGAGAGAGGGAGTGGTCCCTGACTGCCTAAAAGAGGCGGTTGTGAGACCGCTCCTGAAGAAACCCTCTTTGGACCCAGATAACCTGAACAACTATAGACCTGTGGCGAATGTTCCGTTCCTGGGCAAGGTGCTAGAACGGGTGGCTGCCGGCTAGCTCCAGGGGCTCTTGGATGACACTGATTATCTTGATCCATTTCAATCCGGTTTCAGGCCCAGTTTTGGCACCGAAACAGCATTGGTCGCCCTGTATGATGACCTTTGTCGGGAGAGGGACAGGGGGAGTGTGACCCTGTTGATTCTCCTTGATCTCTCAGCTGCTTTTGATACCATCGACCATGGTATCCTTCTGGGAAGACTCACGGAGTTGGGAGTTGGGGGTACTGCTTGGCAGTGGCTCCGCTCCTACTTGGTGGGTCGCCACCAGAAGGTAGTGTTTGGGGAACATTGCTCGATGCCCTGGGCTCTCCATTGTGGAGTCCCGCAGGGATCAGTACTGTCCCCCATGCTTTTCAACATCTACATGAAGCCGCTGGGTGTGGTCATCAGGAGTTTTGGGGTGCGTTGCCATCAGTACGCTGATGACACGCAGCTCTGTTTCTCCTTTTCATCCTCTTCAGGTGAGGCTGTTAACGTGCTAAACTGCTGCCTGGCCGCGATAATGGACTGGATGGGAGCTAACAGACTGAAGCTCAATCCAGACAAGACTGAGACGCTGTTGGTGGGTGCCTTCTCTGCCCAGATGGAGAATGTTCATCCTGTTCTTGATGGGGTTACACTCCCCTTGAAGGAACAGGTGCGTAGCTTGGGGGTTCTTTTTGATCCTTCCTTGTCTCTTGAGGCCCAGGTGGCCTCGGTGGCACGGAATGCTTTCTACCATCTTCGCCTGGTAGCCCAGCTATGTCCCTATCTGGACAGTGACGACCTCGCCTCAGTTGTTCATGCTCTGGTAACTTCTAGACTGGACTACTGCAATGCGCTCTACGTTGGGCTGCCCTTGAAGACTGTTCGGAAACTACAACTAGTCCAGAATGCAGCGGCCAGATTGCTGACGTGGACCAGAAGGTCCGCTCATATAACACCTGTTCTGGCCCGTCTGCACTGGCTTCCTGTTTGTTTCCGGGCTAGATTCAAAGTGCTGGTTTTGACCTATAAAGCCCTACACGGCATGGGACCGCAATACCTGGTGGACCGCCTCTCCCAATATGAACCTACCCGGACACTACGCTCAACATCTAAGGCCCTCCTCCGAGTGCCATCCCATCGAGAAGCTCGGAGGGTGGTGACTAGAACCAGGGCCTTTTCCGTGGTGGCCCCTGAACTGTGGAACAGCCTCCCCGATGAGGTGCGCCTGGCGCCGACGCTACTATCTTTCCGGCGCCAGGTGAAAACCTTTTTATACTCCCAGGCATTTTAAAGTGTGTTTTAATAGCATTTTCATCATTATTTGTATTTTGGATGTTGTTTGGTTCTTTTATTGTTTGTTTGTTTTGTTTTCTTGATTTATTGTATTTATTGTATTTATACATTGCTTGTTTTTTATCTTTTTGTACACCGCCCAGAGAGCCTTTGGGCTTAGGGCGGTATATAAATAAAATAAAATAATAATAATAATAATTTCTATCTCCTAAGCCCCATTTCCCCACAATTCCTAGTTCTTCTGTGTTCCCTGCTTTTGCATTCCAGTCCCCTATGATTGTCAGCACATCTTGTTTTGGTGTGTGATCAATTTCTTCCTGTACTTCTGCGTAAAATCTCTCCAATTCCTCTTCTTCTGTATTTGTGGATGGAGCTTAGACTTGGATGATGGTTATGTTAATAGGTTTCCCATTAAATCTCATTATAGCTCTAAGTTGGTTTTGCTATGTCACTTCTCACTATTAAACCAACCCCATTTCTTCTTAATTTCTCATTTCCTGCATAAAATATTTTGTAGTTGCCTGACTGAAAATGTCCCATTCCCGTCCATTTTAATTCACTCACAGCAAGTATCATAATGTTGATACATTCTATTTCTTGCTTGACAATTTCTAACTTTCCCTGGTTCATGTTTCTCACATTCCATGTTCCTATTGTGTGCGTCGTACAACTCCGGACTCTCCTTTTGCATCTGTGCGCATCAGCCTCTGGGCTTCATAGATCATAGAATAGTAGAATTGGAAGAGGCCTATAAGGCCATCAAGTCCAACCTCCTGATCAATGCAGGAATCCAAATCAAAGCATCCCCCACAGATGGCTGTCCAGCTGCCTCTTGAATGCCTCCAGGTTCGGATAGCCCGCTATTATTATTATTATTATTTATTATTTATTAAATTTATATACCGCCCAACTAGCATAGCTCTCTGGGCGGTGAACAACAAATCAATACAAAATACAATAAAATCCAATAAAAACGAACCACAAAATATAGAGAATGGGAGATCTAAAAACAATTACAATACAGTTTAAAACAGAATTAAGTTAGATTAAAAGCCCTGGAAAAGAGGAAGGTTTTAACCTGGCGCCAAAAAGACAACAGCGTCGGCGCCAGGCGTACCTCATCGGGGAGACTGTTCCACAGTTCGGGGGCCACCACCGAGAAGGCCCTAGTTCTTGTAACCACCCTCCGAGCCTCCCTGTGGGTCGGAGCTCGGAGGAGGGCCTTTGATGAAGAGCGCAGTGTACGGGCAGGTTCGTATTGGGAGAGGCGTTCCAACAGGTATTGTGGTCCCACGCCGTATAAGGCTTTATAGGTCAAAACCAGCACTTTGAATTTAGCCCGGAAGCAAATTGGAAGCCAGTGCAAGCGGGCCAGAACAGGTGTTATATGTTCGGACCGCTTAGTTCTTGTTATCAGTCTGGCAGCCGCATTTTGCACGAGCTGTAGCTTCCAAACTGTTTTCAAAGGCAGCCCTACGTAGAGCGCATTGCAGTAGTCCAGTTGCGAGGTTACCAGAGCATGTACCACTGCTGTAAGGTCCTCCCTGCTCAGATAGGGACGTAGGTGGGCCACCAACCGAAGATGGTAGAACGCATTCCGTGCCACCGAGACTACTTGATCCTCTAGTGACAAGGAAGGATCTAAAAGGACTCCCAAACTATGAATCCGCTCCTTTAGGGGGAGTGTAACCCCATCCAGGACAGGGTATATATCCACCATCTGATCAGAGAAACCCCTCACCAACAGCATCTCAGTCTTGTCAGGATTGAGTCTGAGTTTGTTAGCTCTCATCCAGTCCATTATCGAGGCCAGGCAACGGTTCAGCACATCGACAGCCTCACCTGAAGAAGATGAAAAGGAGAAATAGAGTTGCGTGTCATCAGCATACTGATGGCAGCGCACTCCAAAACTCCTGATGACCGCTCCCAACGGCTTCATGTAGATGTTGAAAAGCATTGGAGACAAGACCGACCCCTGCGGGACTCCACATTGGAGAACCCACGGTGTCGAGCAATGTTCCCCAAGCACTACCTTGTGGAGACGACCCGCCAAGTAGGAGCGGAATCACTGCCAAGCAGTACCACCAACTCCCAACTCCGTGAGCCTCTCCAGAAGGATACCATGGTCGATGGTATCAAAAGCCGCTGAGAGATCAAAGAGAATCAACAGAGTTACACTCCCTCTGTCTCTCTCCCGACATAGGTCATCATACAGGGCGACCAAGGCTGTCTTGGTGCCGAAACCAGGCCTGAAACCCGATTGAAATGGATCTAGAAAATCGGTTTCATCCAACAGTGCCTGCAGCTGGCCAGCAACCACTCGTTCCAAGATCTTGCCCAGGAATGGAACATGCGCTACTGGTCTGTAGCTGTTCAAATTATCTGGGTCCAAGGAAGGTTTTTTCAGAAGTGGTCTCACTGCCGCCTCTTTCAGGGGGCCAGGGACCACTCCCTCTCGTAAAGAGGCATTTATCAACTCCCTGGCCCAACTAGCTGTTCCATCCCTGCTAGATTTTATTAGCCAAGAGGGGCAAGGATCCAGTATCGAAGTGGTTGCACGCACCTGTCCAAGCACCTTGTCCACGTCCTCGAGCTGAATGAACTGAAACTCATCCAATAAAACATGACAAGACTGTGCTCCAGACACCTCATTTGGATCAACTGCTATAAACTGGGAGTCTAAGTCCCGACGGATGCAGGAGATCTTATTTTGCAAGTGTCCAGCAAACTCTTCACAGCGGACCACCGATGACTCAGACATGTCCTGAGGGCCAGGATACAGTAGCTCGGACAATTCTGAAGAGTTCCGCTGGGCGGCAGAGAAATGACCTAATAGTGGCTGCATAATGTTGTTTTTTTGCCGCCCGCACCGCCTTTGAATACAGTCTGGTGGAAGCACTTACCAAATCATAATTGCATCCATCGGGAGTTTGCCTCCACTTCCGCTCAAGCCGTCTCCTATCTTGTTTCATTGTTCTCAGCTCCGGGGTATACCATGGAGCTGTATGAACTCTACACGGGAGAGGGCACGCAGGAGCGATCGTGTCAACAGCTCTGGTCATCTCTGCATTCCACAGTTCGACCAGGGCTTCGACAGGAGCGTCAGTCTTATCAGCCGGAAAAGCCCCAAGAGCCCTTTGGAAACCTTGAGGATCCATTAGTCTCTGTGGGCGGACCAATTTAATAGGTCCCCCACCCTTGCAGAGGGGAAAAGCCACTGAAAGTCTGAACCTCAGCAAGCGGTGATCTGTCCATGACAAAGGGAGAGATGTAAAACTCACCACATCCAGATCACCATCCCCATGTCCTGTAGCAAAAATAAGATCTAGAGTATGCCCTGATATATGTGTTGGGCCACTAACATATTGGGACAGCCCCATGGTTGTCATGGAGTCCATGAAGTCCTGAGCTGCCCCAGCTAAAGTAGCCTCGGCATGGATGTTGAGATCCCCCAGTACTAATAGTCTAGGGGATCTCAGCAATACCTCCGAGACCACTTCCGTCAGCCCAGTTAGGGAAGCCGTTGGGCAGCAAGGTGGGCGGTACACCAACAAGATTCCCAGTCTGTCCCTGAGACCCAACACAAGGTGCAAACACTCCAGACCAGTAGCTACATGGACACGGTGCTTGATGAGTGAGATGGAACTCTTATAGACCACAGTGACCCCACCTCCCCGACCCTCGGTTCTACCATGATGCTGAACCGAATACCCTGGTGGGCAGAGCTGGGCGAGGCTAACTCCTCCCTGTTCGCCCACCCAGGTTTCAGTTATGCATGCCAGATCGGCTGCCTCATGCACAATTAGATCATGGACGAGGGAGGTTTTATTATGTACCGATCTGGCATTTAGGTAATTGGTTCCATTGTTGTATGGCTCCAACAGTTAGGACGTTTTTCCTGATGTTCTGTCAAAATCTGGCTTCCTGCAGCTTGAGCCCATTATTCCGTGTCCTGCGCTCTGGGACGATCAAGAAGAGATCCCGGCCCTCCTCTGTGTGACAACCTTTCATGTACTTGAAGAGTGCTATCATATCTCCCCTTAGTCTTCTCTTCTCCAGGCTAAACATGCCCAGTTCTTTCAGTCTCTCCTCATAGGGCTTTGTTTCCAGTCTCCTGATCATCCTTGTTGCCCTCCTCTGAACCCGTTCCAGTTTGTCTGCATCCTTCTTGAAGTGAGGAAACCAGAACTGGGCACAGTATTCAGGATGAGGCCTAACCAGTGCTGAATAGAGGGGAACAAATACTTCACGCGATTTGGAAACTATACTTCTGTTAACGCAGAAGCATTTGCCTTTTTTTCAGTCACATCGCACTGTTAACTCATATTCAGCTTTTGATCAACAACAATTCCAAGATCCTTCTCACATGTATTGTTGAGCCAAGTATCCTCCATCTTCTAACTGTGCATTTCGTTTCTTTTTCCTAGGTGTAGAACTTTGCATTTATTCCTGTTGAATTTCATTCTCTTATTTTTCAGCCCAATGCTCCAGCTTATCAAGATCCCTTTGAATTTTGTTTCTGTCTTCCACGGTATTAGCTGTGCCCCCCAATTTTGCATCATCTGCAAATTTGATAAGCATGCTCTGTACCTCCTCATCCAAGTCATTAATACAAATGTTGAAGAGCACTGGGCCCAGGACCGAGCCCTGTGGTACCTCACTCTTTACTTCTGCCCAGTTTGAGAAGGAACCATTAATAAGCACTCTTTGAGTACGATTCTGGAGCCAACTGTGGATCCACCTGATACTTGTTCCATCCAGCCCACACTTAGCTAGCTTGCTAATCAGAAGATCATGGAGCACTTTGTCAAAAGCTTTGTTGAAGTCGAGATATAATGTCCACAGCATTCCCACAGTCTACAAGGGACTTCCTTTCTGCATCAATGTCACAGCACTACTTGTACTTGTCCTTTGTTCTTCCCCAGTAGCTCAGTGAGTGCCTTCTGATCTGGGGGTCTCATCTTCCAGCACTATCTCGTGTTGCATTTTGGATACTCTGTTCATAGGGTTTTTGTGGCAAGAAATATTCAGAGGTGATTTACCACTGCCTTACTCTGAGTTTGGATGCATCTTAGTTTGGTGTCTCAGCTTTGACCATTCTGCCTTGGGTGCCCCTGCTAGGAGTCTAGCCTCTTGGTCTATACATGTCTCACTAGAAAGAAAATGGTTTCATGTGAAAAGGCCAAAATATTGCAAGAATATACATGGTTTGACATTGACACATGCATGTTTCGCTTGTTATAGACAATTTAGCACAAATATTTTGAAGTATCTCATGAATGCAAGATGGCTTTGCTTGAAAAGACTAAAATATTGTAAAAATGCAGATCATCATAAAAAAATTCAAAGAAATGATTCATAGGCATATCATTGAAAGCATGGCAGATTTTGGAGTGATTTTGAGTGGTTAGGAGAATCTTTGAACTAAGTGACAGACTTGCAACATTCAGCCTGAATACATTTGTTCAAATTCAGCAGTAACTCTGAGAATGTGTGTGTTGAGCTGCTGAGCAAATTCCAGAAGTTGGCATTTTAGCCTATGGCTAACCTCTTCAAATAATCAACAGAAAGAAGCAGATGGTGTACTGTGGGAGTGGCATGGAATAATTCCCTCCACCTTGCTGTGGTACTCAACAAAATAAAAGAACAAAATAAAAATTAAACAAAAGAGCAAAAATAAAAATTCTATAACCACTTTCAATACTAAACAAAATTTCACTGTGGGGACCTGAAGCCCCACAAATGAATGGGCTTCTTATTCACTCATGTAAGGACAAAATGGTCTGCAACTGACTAGAGATGGTGGATTGCAGCCAAGGGGAGCAAAGCTGGGACAATGGCACACACTTTTTGAAGTCAATGAGCCTTGGATTCTCAACTACTTGTCGTATTTATGGCTCTATCACAGCCAATTATAAAATCCTAGAACAGTTTCCCGAAATACTTTATTTACTATGACTGTGATTGTTTACAATGATTTTATTTACACAATGCTTTTTGGGGTTAGGATGAATAATTTCACTCACATATATATTTTGCTACTACAAATAATACTATATATTCATTCCACTGCTCTGGCCATTTTTTAAAAAGAGAAAATTATTATTTTTAAAAAACATTGCTTTTGGAACAGTTACCACAAGAGCAAGGCCAATTTCTTTCACAGTTGAATTGACAGCTTTTGCCTATCTGATCCTGCCAAAAAAACTCCACCCCCACATAAATCACAAGGCTCTGTCCCTGATTCCATCCTAGACTTGTTCTGTGGTCTGCCTCAAGCCTCAAATAGGTACTAAAATTTATTTTAGAAGTTAGCAATCCTACTCAGGTGGGCTTCTCAGGTCCTTACTGACCCAACATCAGATACTTTTGATCCTCTTCCCTCTAATTTGCTATCAGATTCTAGTAATTTCCAGAATTCAGAGGCAACTCTAATAAATATATAGGTCTCTCATACCTTTTCTCAACATAGTAAGAACAATGGGAAAATTAAGTGCGGATCAAGCCATCTACCATGCTAACTTGCCAAGATTATACATCATATAGGGCTGCAGAGTCGTGCAAAATATGGTTAATACCCTTGACACAAAACACTACAAATAAAAGCTTAACATCATAGTCCATCCTTTAAATGAGGTTGTATTGTTAAAGTGTAGGTACTTATGATTCTACTGTAGTTAATCTCCCCCTCTCTCTTGAGCTGGAAAAGTGTCAAAAGCACAATATACAGAGGCACATCTAAAAAGATTTTTAAAATTACAAGTACAAACAAAATGGAATTACCTCAGAACCCGAACAAATGCTTTTAACACAAAGCATTTGTTGGGTAGAATAAATCACATTTCCATCATTAAAAATGGTGGGGTCAAAATACCTTTTCAAATTTTCACTAGGTATTAACGCCATGGGCAGGAAATTGAAAAAAAGAGAGAAAGACACACACAGAGAGACTTTTTTGACAGAAGATCTAAGTTTGTATAATGCCAGGGGTTGATTTACCAAATGAAGTTTTCTTCTCTCCTATTTTGTTCTGTACTTTAATGCATTCTTATTAGATTAGCATCTGCACTGCAGACCCTGAAGTGGGAACTAATAAAGTTATCCACACAATCTCTAGGTGTCTGTGCCACTGACTTTATTTTTCATTTAAAATAATTATAACAATGCCACTTGTTTGTTAAAAAGCCTTTTTATATTCACAGATAATTGCCTTATACAACACCCAGGAATACATTCTAATTTTCACATCTTTGCTGAGAAGGGGGGGGGATCACACTCTTTAGAGTTTGCAACAACTTGACAACAATGTAGCCACCACACTTTTAAGCCTTGAAGTTAAACAAGAGCAGCAGCTCTGTCGATTAACAAGCAGCTGGCAGTTGCAGAACACCTTTGGTGGTAATATATTTTATCAGCCACGGGACTATTACCACTGGAAATGTACGGCCTGACCTATTCCAAGGAGTTAGAAAGTATATATGATAAACATGCACAGTACACATGTAGGGAAAGTATATATGATAAACATATATAACCTACTGTGTCACTGGAGCTGATGTTCTGTAGCACCCCATTTATCTAAGTGAGTCAAGTTAGCACAACGGTGGACTCCATGCAATACTATCTGCACCATCAGTTCAGGTTGAGAATCATGACAACAGCAACACAGTCTATATTATTTAGCAAATCTTGCTTGATTTAAAGCAGGGGTAGGGAACCAGTGGCCCTCCAGATGTTGCTGGACTACAACCCCATCATCATTGACCATTGGCCATGCTGGCTGGGGCTGGTGGTTGGTTGTTGGGTTACAACAACATCTGGAGGCTCTCCACTCCTGCTCAAAAGAGAGGAGGTATCAAGCTAGAGCTTCTTTTATTCAATGCCTACAGAGACCAAAAAGGCTCTTCCCTGAACTTCCTGCCTCTTCCAGCAACCCAGCTGAGATGGGGCAAAGGCTATGGCCTCTATTATGTTCTGGCTGTCTGCCAGCTTCACCTCTGTGCTTATCATGCAGTGCTCTGGCTTCCTGTCAATCATCTGTTATCCTCAAATCATCATGCTAATTAAAAAGTATGTATAATTGTTAGCCACAGTGAAAGTATGGGAGAAGTTTCATCCCTAGCTAGTTCTGCATTCAAACATGTAGATGAATCCTAGATTTCATTCTTAACTTTGCATAGAAAGCAGTAGTCATGATGGTTTACACACACACACACACACACACACACAAAATCCCTCCAAAATCCACAGTTGGGCAATGCCTTTATTGGGAACAACCTAAAAGTCATAAACCTATGCCTTTTGAGTTCTCCATTGCTTCTTCATCCAAGAAACTTAGGTGTGTAACCTGATACCTGTAGCACCTGGGAGGGACTTCTTCAGCCTGCAATCTCTGTCTTGGAACTGAGTCTACAAACTGACCTCATGCTGCTTATTTTTGGAGTGAAATTCCACCCCCTACTCCCTGCTTTGTCTAACATCTTGCCTGATGAAGAATTCTGGAGAGCCTGAATGTTTGCCAGCCTTTTGTGCCACTTTGGTTGGTCCCAATAAAAGATATTGCCCAACTGTGGATTTTGGAGTTTATTCTTAATTTCAATATTTTAGGGCTTATTCACATGACTTTTTAAACCAGCGGCACCTGGGGGAGGGGGAATCAGCTGATGCAGACTTTCATGCACATTAGCCTGCAACAAGCAACTACCATATACTAAATGCAGCCAGGGTTGTTTTTACATAGCATCTCAAATATTCAAAAAAGGTACATTTGACATGACATGAAAAAGAAAAACTTGGGCTAAACTCAGCATATCTGATGAAGTGTACATGCATGGCTTAGCATGAGGAAACATGGTTTCAAGTCAGCAAGGACTGTCTTTCCCCCCTACAGCTGCCTTAAAATTTGGACTAAAACAGGGATGGGGCACTTGTGGCTCCTCAGATGCTGTTGGACTCCCCCTCTCATCATCCCTGACATTGACCATGCTGGCTGGGGCTGATGGGAGCTGGAGTCCAGCAACATCTGATGAGCCAAAGGTTCCCCATAACTGCACTGAGGCAAAAGGATTTTTAGAGAAACCCCCC
Source organism: Rhineura floridana (assembly GCF_030035675.1). Classification (NCBI taxonomy): domain Eukaryota; kingdom Metazoa; phylum Chordata; class Lepidosauria; order Squamata; family Rhineuridae; genus Rhineura; species Rhineura floridana. The sequence goes on from NC_084481.1 coordinate 15,872,530, forward strand.
CCCGACTTCAGAATAGTCTAGTCTGGAATGGGATCTTACCTATTTTGTGTGCTCTATTTTGGACTAGAGGTGTTCCTTTGATAAGAGAAAGGAAACGGACAAATGTCTGATCACGGCATATTCCAACCCGGGTCTGTATGGAAGAGTACCTTCTCCGGCAAACTACCTGCAAAATTTAACTGTTCCCAAATATAGAAAAGCGTTTTCCTCAGCTAGGCACAATGTACTTCCCTCTGCCTTATGTCATGGCCCCGTCGGAGGACTCATCAGATGAGGATGACTCGGGAGTAACAACAGCAGACCCAGAAGTAGCAGACCCAGGAGGAGAAATGGAGGAAACTCCTGAGAACCCAGCTCCTTCTCCCCCTCAGCTGCAGAGCACCCCAGACACAGCTGAAGCCCTTCAGCCAGACGCAGACAATGAACAGGATACTCCCCCCTCACCTGCAGAATGTAGACAGCAGAAGGTCAGGCAGAAGAGGGGCAGGCCTGTCCACTTAAGGCCAAAACGCTGAGGGCTCACACCTGCTGACAAACCTGCTCCTTAAAGACAAACCTTGGGTTCAGCTTGTTGCTGACTACAGCGTCAGGCGTGGCTTTGTGGGTTTCCAGATTCCCTGAACCTTACCTTGGACTGACCCCTTGGCAATTGAACCCGGACCTCTACTGACCTCGCTCCTGGACTTCTGGCTTGGCATGTAAGCTTGGAAAGGGCCTTGCCCTTATCACGCTTCATCCTCGTTAGCCTGCCAGATTTACGACCAGGCTGCCAGCTAAGGACTTTCCTGCCCTTGTAAATACCCAGGAATTTCCAGCCCCCACCAGCACTGCTGTCTTGGTGCAGAGCTGACACCTTACTGGAAGGTAGATACCATAGGATTCCATACTCTGAGCGGGCTTGCCCTTGTGGGTCTGGGGAGGTGGAATCAGTAAGTCATGTACTTTTGCACTGCTCCCTTTACCGCGACCTGCGGCAAGTTTTTATTACCCCCATTCTACAAGCCCTTCCAGCAGAATCTGTAGCAGGTTATTTGAATTATTTGTTGGCGGATTGTGATCCTGTGGTCACTATTAGTGTAGCAAAAGTTTGTGCAGCAGCTATTATTTGCAGGAAAAAGTTACTACAGACAGAGTTAATATTTTAATTGTATTTTAACCTTTTATATTATTCAGTTCCTAGTTTTAAATTTTCCTGGTACTGCTCTTGTTTACTTTGTATTTTGTACTTGTACTACTCTGGCTGGTCGGTGACCGAAATATATATTGATTGAGGCTTACACGTTACAGTATAATGAAAACTGCACTGTAAGAGCTAAAGACAGTGAGTACTGAATACTGTTTCCTAGAGCGGCAAAAACTGCTGCTGCTGAGGAACTGAGCAGGAAGTAAGAAGCAGAGAGAAATGGAAATGATTTTTAAAACCCTCTGCCAACAATAATCTAAGACCTTAAAGAAGAATCCCATAGAAAAAAGTGCCAGGAAGGAAAAGAGCAGGAGGGAAAGAGATATCAGGAAACAGATTTTGAAAAAGAACACTGAGAGGAAAAAAGGCTCAGAAACCTTCTGGGGATACAAACAGAAGATTCACCAAGAACAATTGTGTTTGTAATTGTGTTTCAAATAGGCAAGTGAAGGCTTAAATGGAGAAACATCAGGAATACATCTTGTTGATTTTCAGGAAGACAATGTTAAAAGCCTGACCAACTTTTGCTATTTCTTGGATTCATGCTCTTTTGGAATATACGGAAATGTGTGCTTCAATTATGTTAACACATGTAGGCTGAGCTCTGAAAAGCTGGTATATAGAGAGCTTTGGATTTTGGCCTTCAAATACACAAAAAGTTCTTAGGGGCTCATCTAATCATGAAAATGTACATGGAGCAACAAATCATAAAAGAGGGCAAGAAGGCTCTGTTTGGTCAGACCTGGCTCCATCTGAGTGCTGGTGCAACATTTACCATTGAATAAGTGAGTGGCACTTGCTGATGTGGTGCATGTATATGGAACTCAATTGACCTGGTTTGGTCTCTCTTGTGGTCAGTGACTCTGTTCTCCTTTGTTAAGTAAAAGGGGTTGGATAGGACTCATTACAAAGCTTTGAGGAAACAAAACAAAATAAAATATGACTTATTGATCTGTGGTTACAATTTGTGGGTGGAAGGAAATAGTTAAATAGAAACTGGTAAATAATTAAAAAGCAAATCTGTGGATTCCTTTTAGCATTGCTGTTTTGGAAAACTATGAACTGTGGGGAACGGAGCACAGCTCAGGATCAGGACTTTGTTGCACAGGGAGGGAATTAACTGTTTCTTCTGTACTGTGTGACCCTGATTAAAATCCCCTCCCACAAAAAAACTGTGATTTGCCAAAGTAAGAGGGAAGCTGTATCAGTATCAATAGTAGCTCCCTTTCCACAGCAGAAAGCAACTTGGAGAGGGGGATGTTCATCAGAAACATGGCATGAGGGAAAGAGTTAATTTCTCTCTCTGTTCATCATGGTCCTGATACTGACCATCTCACAACCCATGGTAGCTAATGGGGCCAAGGAGGTAATAAATGCCTCTTTAAGAGAGGGAGTGGTCCCTGACTGCCTAAAAGAGGCGGTGGTGAGACCGCTCCTGAAGAAACCCTCCTTGGACCCAGATAACTTGAACAACTATAGACCTGTGGCGAATGTTCCGTTCCTGGGCAAGGTTCTGGAACGGGTGGTTGCCGGCCAGTTCCAGGGGCTCCTGGATGACACTGATTATCTTGATCCATTTCAATCCGGTTTTAGGCCCGGTTTTGGCACCGAAACAGCCTTGGTCGCCCTGTATGATGACCTTTGTTGGGAGAGGGACAGGGGGAGTGTGACTCTGTTGATTCTCCTTGATCTCTCAGCTGCTTTTGATACCATCGACCATGGTATCCTTCTGGGGAGACTCACGGAGTTGGGAGTTGGGGGTACAGCTTGGCAGTGGCTCCGCTCCTACTTGGTGGGTCGTCACCAGAAGGTAGTGCTTGGGGAACATTGCTCGACACCCTGGACTCTCCATTGTGGAGTCCCGCAGGGATCGGTACTGTCCCCCATGCTTTTTAACATCTACATGAAGCCACTGGGTGTGGTCATCAGGAGTTTTGGGGTGCGTTGTCATCAGTATGCTGATGACACGCAACTCTATTTCTCCTTTTCATCCCCTTCAGGTGAGGCTGTTAACGTGCCAAACCGCTGCCTGGCCGCGATAATGGACTGGATGGGGGCTAACAAACTGAAGCTCAATCCAGACAAGACCGAGATGCTGTTGGTGAGTGCCTTCACTGCCCAGATGGAGGATGTTCATCCTGTTCTTGATGGGGTTACACTCCCCTTGAAGGAACAGGTTCGTAGCTCGGGAGTCCTTTTCGATCCTTCCTTGTCTCTCGAGGCCCAGGTGGCCTCGGTGGCACGGAACGCTTTTTACCATCTTCGACTGGTAGCCCAGCTACGTCCCTATCTGGACAGTGATGACCTCGCCTCAGTTGTTCACGCTCTGGTAATTTCTAGGTTGGACTACTGCAATGCGCTCTACGTTGGGCTGCCCTTGAAGACTGTTCGGAAACTACAGCTAGTCCAGAATGCAGCGGCCAGACTACTGACATGGACCAGAAGGTCTGCTCATATAACACCCGTTCTGGGCCGTCTGCACTGGCTTCCTATTTGTTTCTGGGCTAAATTCAAAGTGCTGGTTTTGACCTATAAAGCCCTACACGGCATGGGACTGCAATACCTGGTGGAACGCCTCTCCCAATACGAACCTACCCGTACACTGCGCTTGACATCTAAGGCCCTCCTCCGAGTGCCATCCCATCGAGAAGCTCGGAGGGTGGTGACCAGAACTAGGGCCTTCTCGGTGGTGGCCCCCGAATTGTGGAATAGTCTCCCCGATGAGGTACGCCTGGCGCCGACGCTGCTATCTTTTCGGCGCCAGGTGAAAACCTTTTTATACTCCCAGGCATTTTAAAATGTATCTTAATAATTGTTTTTATCGTGTATTTTAAACAGTATCTTATTGTTATATTTTGATGTTGCTTGGTTGTTGTTGTTTGTTGTTTTGACTTTTGATTCTGTTATATTTACTGTATTTATAAATTTTGCTTGTTTTATCTTTTATGTACACCAGCCAGAGAGCCTTTTTGGCTTAGGGCGGTATATAAATAAAATAAAATAAATAAATAAATAAATAAATAAAAAGATACACTATATGTGACCACATATTTAATGTTAATACAGTTGGGCCCCGCTTTATGGTGCTTCACTTTATGGTGCTTCGCTAATGCGGCGGTCTCAATTACACGCAATTAGAATAAAGCCCCACTCATACGATGCTTGTTCCACTTTTACGGCGGTTTTTGGGCGTCGCACACCATTCTATTCAATGAGTTCCGCTTTTTGGTGGTTTTTGCTTTTAGGCAGGGGTCCGGAACGTAACCCGCTGTATGAATGGGGCCCTATTGTATAGTTTGGTCCTAAGATTCTTATTAGACACCTATATTTCCAGAGCAGAGCTTGGAAAAGTTACTTTTTTGAACTACAACTCCCATCAGCCCCAGCCAGCGTTATGCTTTAACGTTATGCATAACGCTGGCTGGGGCTGATGGGAGTTGTAGTTCAAAAAAGTAACTTTTCCAAGCTCTGATCCAGAGGAAGCATCAAGTGAGCTAGCAGTGATGGTACTGCAAGGAGTACTCGGGGGGGAGAAGGACAATTGGGAAGAGGATGGGCCTAGAGATCTGGGGGGCTCACACCTCCCAGAGGGTCCAAAGAGCCAGATCTTCAGTTGGCAGCGGTGGCTGCTGCTTCTTCAATTAATTAATTAATTTTTATCCTGCCTTTCCTCTCAGTACGAGCCTGGGGTGGCAAACATAAGCACTAAAAACACTTTAAAACATCACAAAAATAGACTTTGAAATATATTAAAACAAAACATCTTTTAAAACTTTTTTTAAAAAAGGTTTAAAAACATCTTAAAAGGTTTAAAAATATCTATATTTTAAAAAGTTTAAAAACATTAAAAAGCAATTTCAACACAGACGCAGACTGAGATAAGGTCTCAACTTGAAAGGTTTGTTGAAAGAGGAAGGTCTTCAGTAGGCTCTGAAAAGATAACAGAGATGGCGCCTGTCTAATATTTAAGGGGAGGGAATTCCACAGGGTAGGTGCCGCTACACTAAAGGTCCGTATCCTATGTTGTGCAGAACAGTCCTCCTGATAAGATGGTATCTGCAGGAGGCCCTCACTTGCAGAACGCAGTGATCGACTGGGTATATAAGGGATAAAACAGTCCCCAGACTACGGACCTGCTCTTTCAGAGGGAGTACGACCCCATCCAAAGCAGGCAACTGACCAGTTATCTGAACTTGGGAACCACCAACCCACAGTGCCTCTGTCTTGCCAGGATTCAGACTCAGTTTATTGGCCCTCATCCAGCCCACCACCGAGTCCAGGCAGCGGTCCAGGGCTTGCACAGCCTCACCCAATTCAGATGTCACAGGGAAATAGAGCTGGGTATCATCAGCATACTGCTGACACCTCTCCCCAAATCTCCTGATGACCGCTCCCAAGGGCTTCATACAGATGTTAAACAGCATGGGGACAGGATGGTACCCTGTGGCACCCCACAGCACAACTGCCAGAGAGCTGAAAGACAATCACCCAATGCTATTCTCTGAAAATGACCTTGGAGATAATAAACTAATATTAGTTTTCCCAAAACGAAAGGACCTGTCTGCCCCTCCTCCTAATTTGTTTTGTTCTAGCTGTTGCAAAAAAGCTTCCTTCGTTTCTCTTTCTCTAGTCAGCATTTCTTCTTTTCCCACCCACTCTCTCCTTGCCACACAAAAATTCAAGCTGAGGACTGGTCTCCTGTCCAGAAGACCAACTTCCCACCAGTGCTTTTCAAACAGGTGTTGTCACCCGCTAGAGAAAAGCTCATGGCTTCTCTTTGCTGGCAGGCAAGGATAGCATGCCCTATAATATCATTTTGGAGCAATGCAAGTCATAACATATCTTCATTAAAGGAATACTGCTATGGCACATTTCAGAATTGAAGGGTTCAACATTACTCTTCTAAAAATGAGTTAAGGAGGAGTAAAAGGAATAAGGACAGTACAATTGACTTTACCTGCCAAAAGGCTTTTAGAAATGCTTGAATTCATAGGGTAGTACTGCAATGGCTTCCAGTATCACATAAAGTTGTCATTTCCCTCATCACACAAGAAGAGAGGAATGCCATTACTCTCCCAGAGCGGGAATGCCCTTTTTAAAAACTATGATCCAATGCAAATGTTTGTGGCTTTGGGGAGCCTAACCTCCTTGAAACTCAACATCCTAAAGCTGGAATTAATTGTTCATTAAATGCACAAAGAGCTCTTTTCTCAGTCCAAAGTAAGCATAGAACCTTTTGACATGTTATGGAAAAAGAATGCAGTTCTCAGGCTTCTTTTTCTCAGTTTTATTTTTTTGGGCATCTGGATCTGTGCCAGATGCACAATAAACTCTTTGGCCTTTCATACAAACTAGCATGATCCTTCCTCGTTTTGTAACCTTAATTGGGAACTGACAAAGCTGAGTATGTTACCAAAGTGTTTCTGTCAAAAACCTGTTGACAGACCATATGTTTGGGCCAAACTACACAGATTTGACACTGGGAACGGCTGAAAGTAGATCAAATAACAAAACATGTGATTATTTTTAAAGATGTTATTTATCAACATTTAAATCTTACTTGCAAAAGAGAAAGAAAAAAGAGTTATGAGACTGGATATAAACAAGGCATTATAAGAGGAAATTGCCATGCTGACTGCATCTACCCTTCCAGTGAAGAACTACACAATTACTGTGTTTTATGCAGTTCTTGAAGACGAAAAGATAAGCAAGGGAGGAAATTAATGCCACACCGAAGGACAGGGCTTAAGATTATAAAGTAACCAAATCTTTGTGTGAAATCTGTAAACCAATTCCCACAAACATGCAAAGAGATTACTAATTCCTAGTTATTTTAGGATTAGTGGGTGTGTGCAGATATGCACATGTATATTCAGTGGTTCCAATCTAACAAACTATGCAGGGAGCAGCTAGGGCTCTGTAAATGGATCACTTTTCAAAAAGGGCAGCTGTTGGATTGAGTACATACAGTATATCTCCCCCCACTGTCTTTCTCTCTTTGGTACCCAGCCAGGAATAGGTGTGTGGAAGAGTACTTCAGTGAGTGGATAGTCCCTAGCTGGATTATGGCAACAAATACCATCTTCAGCTTACAATGCTTCTCTTAACTTCACCATAATGTCCTGAGCAGGAACACAGAAATCCTCCCAAATATACCAAGGCACCAATATACTCTCAATTTCCTGTAATTTTCTATTTGTTTGTGGTCTAAGTTAATAGAAGGAAGTACATTGAAATTAATAGGAAATTCTGTGTTTGACTTCAAAGGATTTTAGATCAGATCCCTAAAAGCAGAGACAAAAGGCTGCCTTAAATTATTACAGAGCTATCAGAGCACAATATACAAAACATATTGATACCAGACTAGTATATTTTTAAATAAATCATTTGTACCTGGGAACACATCTTGATTTTTATTTTTAAAAGCAAGTATTAAATTTATAACAACACCCTTGCCTGCTCTGAATTACAGAGATGGCCAAAGGTTAGCTAAAATAAATTAATTATCCAGATCAAGAAATGGTACAAGCACTTCCATAATTCCATTTCTCTTCACACAAAGAAAGCAGAAGTGGTACAGGAGAGAAAGGGCGGTGTAAATAAGAAAGCAAGCAAAGAAAGAGTAAGTAAATGTCAGCCTTCATTTGGGGGTTCTTCACTACTAGACTTTCTTACTGGTACTGATCACATCAAAATTCTGAAGTTTTGTTTTCAAAAAATAATAATCCAGAATCTGTGCATTAACAGAAAGGAAAGTTTAAAACAACAAAAAACACCCTCAATGGAATAAACATTTCATTTATTTCTAGGGAACTGAGATCTTTTAAAATAAGAAATGTGTACTTTAAATACAATAGAGATCCTCTGCTACAATTTCTGCCACCTAAAACTTGGACACCGAACATTAACAGGAATCCAGTCCTAGAAACCTTTCTCTTATCAATAAACAGAGTCATCAACAACCACACACCAACTCCTACTCACGACAACCTTTCAAAAGAAGAAAGAATAGCCCTAAGGAACCTTCAGATGAGAAGGGATGTTGTCATCAAGCCTGCAGATAAGGGTGGTGCTGTTGTGGTACTTAACACTACAGACTATATAGCAGAAGGTCAAAGACAACTAAAGGATGAAACAACATATAGATTTCTTGACAAAGACATCACCACAGATCTCAATACTTGTATCATTACATCTATACAAAACCTTACAAGTAGGAAACTTCTTAAAGAGGAAACTGCTGATCTCCTTGTTAATCCAAATCCCACCCCTGGAAGGTTTTACATGCTGCCTAAAATCCACAAAGGCAACAATCCTGGTCGCCCAATTGTCTCAGGTAACAACACAGCTACTGAAAGGATTTCTCTGTACATTGTCTTAAATTTACAAAACATGGTGCAAAACCTCCCATCGTATATCAAAGACACCAAGGACTTCTTGCTTAAAATTGAGTCTTTAAACAAGCAGTATCAATTCCACAACAATACTATACTAGCTACTTTAGATGTCACATCTCTTTATACCAATATACCACATAATGATGGGATTCAGGCTTTAAATGAGTTCCTTAACACCAGAGATATGAACAATCCTCCAACAGAGGTTCTCACAACTTTAGCTACGCTAGTCCTGACTTGTAACAACTTTACATTCAATGGAGAACACTACCTGCAACTACAAGGCACAGGTATGGGGACTCGCATGGCTCCATCATGTGCAAATCTCTTTATAGGTAAACTGGAACAGGAGATCCTCAAAAAGGCCATCAACAAACCACTTATATGGTGGCGATACATTGACGACATCTTTATGGTCTGGACGTATGGTAAAGAGAGTTTGGAACAATTTAAAAATTACATCAACTCTATCCATCCCTCTATTAAGTTTACATTTAATAGTACAAATGACAATCTGCACATCCCTTTTCTGGATGTCCTTCTTACCATTGAAAACAACAAAATAGCCACTGATCTGTACAGCAAACCCACTGATGCCCACACCTATTTAAACTGGAAATCCTGCCATCCTAAGCATATAAAGAAGAACATTGTGTATAGCTTAGCTCTGAGAATCAAACTTATTTGCAACACTGAAGATAAATACCAGAGAAGGATCAGTGAACTTAAAGAACACCTTCTTCGAAGAGGATATTCTCCACATATTATGAATTGCAACGTCCACCGAGCCTCCATTCTGTCCAGAGAAAACCTCATCCATCATACTGAGGTGTCAAAGAGCAGAGAGAAACGGATTCCATTTGTGGTAGAATTCCATCCAGCATCTCCTAACTATCACCGAGCAATCAAGGAGAGCTACCCATTGCTGGCAAACTCTGAACATCTTACCAGAGCCATCAGCAGGCCTCCTGTTATAGCATTTCGCCAACCTCCTAATTTGTGCAGACTGTTGGTGAGAGCTGTGCTTGAGCCACCTATCACCAATCCAGGGTCTCATCCTTGTCACTCCAAACACTGTATCACCTGTGTGTACCTCAGGGAGACAGCCACTTTTACAAGCACTAGGACAGGCAGGACATATTACATCAAAGAGAACATCACCTGCAGGTCCTGCAATATAGTTTACATCATCGAGTGCAAAAGACCAGGATGTCATATCCAATACGTAAGAAAGACCACAACTGACCTACACACGCGCTTCACGAACCACAAGTCGGCAATTTTGACAAAAAAAGTGGAGCAACCAGTTGCAAAGCATTTTAACATCGAGGGTCACAGCCTGTTGGACTTTTCCATTACAGCAATAGAGATGCCAGCAGATCCAGCAGCATTGACCAAAAGGGAGAACTTTTGGATTTACTCTCTGGACACATTGGCACCACATGGCCTGAACCTGGAGGACAGTACCACCACTATTTAGCTTCTGCCAATGAAGCCCCTCTGAGCATTCCATCCTCAAAGCTCTATAACTGCCACCTTGGTAACAGCATTTGTATGTTGGCAGCTGATGAAGGCGGAAGCTGAAACGTTTTGTTAATATAATAAAAACCTCTGTTTGGTTAATCACAATTACGTTCATATATATATTTTAGGTGATTAATGGAATCCTTATAGGGATCCAGAGCAAGCTTCAGTGTAGTTCTGTTTGTTGCTTTCAAAACTGTCTTATATATATATATATATATATATATTGAGCTAGAGTGGTGAGGCACACTTGCAGAAAGAAAGCCTAAAAAAAACCTAAAAGGAATATACATTATTTTTCTTCCAGGCAAGCATGATGTATTTATTTATTGGAAAATTACAATGTTGATGGAGGGGGGAGGCGGAATTACAATTTTCAACTTTTTATTTTTATGTTCTGGAGTGTTCCTTTGAGTTATATTTTTATGTTGCTCAAAGGAATGAAAATTTATTTTCTTCCAGGCTGCAGAATAAAACAAGCAAGAACAATCTCCAAAGGGATAAGCACTTTTTTCCTTCAGGGAAATAGGGAACTTTTCTTTTGTGCATGCGTAAAAATGTACAATCAATATTCCAAAATTCTCCTTTCTTACTAAAAGACTGGGGTGGAAGCCAGAGTATAACAGAATGGTGGAACAATGGGGTGGAACTGGGGAAATTCATTCATCCTTAGAAAAAATCTATACAATAACAAAAGTATTATTATGATTACTACTACTTATACCCCGCCCTTTCCTCTCATGAGAGTCCAGGGTGGCTAACACTAAGAATATACACCATTAAAAGCAAAAGTAGAACCACAATACAAAATTCAACATGCAATAATAATAAAAGTTACAATATACAAATGATGTCATTCCTGTTAGGCTCCAAAGGCCTGCTGAAACAAATAGGTTCTGAAGCTGCTACCTGACTGAACATAGTGTGGCAGAATGGAATCTTTAGAACTATGTAGAATCATGGAATCTTTTCCTTTTATAAAACTGGATTTTCAGCTGGCACTTTTAACTTGATGTATCCAGAACGTTCTTTAAAAAGTGATTGTTAGAAGTACTTCTTCTGTCAAAAACCCTAACCTATTATGTTGTCAGCAAAACACCAGTTGTTAACATCAGTTTATTATTATTAATAATAATAATTAGATTTATATCCTGGCCTTCCTCCCAATAGGAGCCCAGGGCATCAAACAAAAGCACTAAAAACACTCTAAAACATCATAAAAACATACTTTAAAATATATTACAACAAAACATCCTTAAAAACATATTAAAACAAAACATCTTTAAAAACATCTTTTAAAAAAGCTTTAAAAACATCTTTTTTTAAAAAAAGCTTTAAAGTTTTATCCTTGGGTTCCCACAACGACACACATTTTTATTTGTGTGTCTGCACATAAACAACGTTCTAATGTATTTGAAAGAAGACCCATTTTGAGTCTGTGGATTTATGGCAGATACCATCCAATCTGAACACTTTGTTAGATAATAAATAGTGATTACAGCGGTTGCTATACATTAGCAAGACATTACAAAGGAAAGCTGGCTTAGGTAACATGGCTAACTGACAAAACACAGGGAGAACCTAGCTAGTAATAACAATACATATGAGGAGGTCACCAGCTGCATTCTCCCAAGTGAATCCCCTATACAGGGAAAGGGAAAACTTCTTAACAGCAGGATTTCCTCCTGTCTCAGTATTATGTGCCTTCTTCAGAACAAAGACCTGGAACAATGTAAAACTACAGTAAGTTTTCATCACAATTCTGGAATGAGCTTTTCTTTTCCCTTATACGAAACAAGTCAGCTGTTCCTCAATCCCTGTTCCCTAGTCAGAAAATCTGTCTGCTAGTGATCATGGTCTACTGTGCAGATATTATCAAACCAGGTCCTTTACCACATGGGACAGAGAAATATCTACACAAGAAAGTACAAAGTGTTTAATTATGGGGGGGTTGCAGCTGGATGCAGCAAAGGCAGCAAAGAAGCATATACAAGAATGTTGCCATCTGCATGTAGTTCAATGGCTTATATGAATCTAATGACCTTGCGTTTAAACAGAGACCATAAATAGGACCTTGTGGGAAAACTAGTGCCTTTAATCCAGGTAGGTAGGATGCGTGACAGAAGTAATGAAGTGTTGGGCACCAACATGAAAGGCCTAAGATGAGTAATGAGAAATGGAGGGCAGGCCAGAGCTGCAACAGCCAGGTTTCTGTTCTAATCCTCCAAGCAGAAGAAACAGCTGATAAAAGAATTCTATATAGTCTTATGTGAAAAGTAAAACCGGTGTGACTGTATCACTTCTAATTGTAGCTGTGGACTGGTTGGGCTCTAACAGTGGAGAGGGCCAAAAGGAGATGTTTGAGGGTCATGCTGGGGGCGAATCATTCCAATACATTCCCAGAATAAGGGGAGGGGAGAGCGAGAGCGAGAGAAAGCATCACTGACATAAGTGTTTTCTCCCTCATTGGGGGAAAAAATCCTGTTTTAAAAAAAGTCTCCAAAGGAAGGAAAAAAGGAAGACTTACAACCCCTCCAACTTACAACTTGTCTCTGTGAGCTCAACAGGGCTTTGGAGGTTCATCTGCCAGCTACATCTTTCCCCTCCACCTAGTAGCATGGCTGTGCCCAGCTGCAATCCCAGGCCTAGTTTCCTGGGACGAAACCTCAATTGAACTTACTTTTGTGTAAACATGCCAGGATTGCACAGTTGCTGTTTTATACATTGTAGTTTTACAGTTTATAATTATGCTTAATATTATTTTTTTATTTTTAAATATGTAGTTAGCCCTGAAAGGCAGCCTATAAATATTTAAATGAAATAAACAAATTACAGCAAGGTGGACTCTCCTTTGTTAGAGGCTTTGGACACCTGTCAGGGATGGCATGGTAAAAGATTTCCTGCACTGGCAGGCGGCGGGACTAGATGGGTTTTGAAGTCTAATCTATGATTTTATGAAATGTTCTCTCTCTTCAGAGTATGCTTGTGTTGCTGTTAGTTTTTGATATAACATCAAATAGCACTGAGAGTGAGGAGAACCTATGCACTTTAGAGTGTGCTCAAGAAGCAACTGAACACCTTAAAAAAAGAACATGCTGGTAAAGTTTTGTGAGTGTGTGTGTGTGTGTGTCCTGACTGCCCTTCTTGCATCAGAGCCATAAAGCTAATGTTAGCACAAATGCATTTGAATGAAAAATGGAAACAATCTTGAGACTTCTGATATTAATCCAAGGGACTGAGAGCTTTAAAGCTATCTTGGGTCCTTTGATTAACAACTTCTTCTCTCACAGAAAATGTGTAGCCTTGGGAATCTGTAATCTTAGGGTATTACACTAATAGAAACAGCTTAAAGGGGATTACCCAGAAGAGACCTTTGTGAATCTTTGGAGACTATATAGGGCTATAAGTCTGAGTTGCCTCAGCCAGGTAATAAAGCCCTTCAAGGTTTGATAAGAAATGGGAACCCTCAGCCTGCTCCCAAAGCTTCATTGACCAGCTCTGGGATTATTTGCTGGGATATCAATTATTCTTTAAACATCTACCTTGGAGCACAGTCATGTTATTTATGAGCATGTTTTGGTGAACAGCTTTTAAAAACCTAAGTGTTAAACTTTTGTAGATTTGCCAAATAAGGTTGACTTAATAAAGGAGTGTGTTAAACTGATTCATTTAGCAGGCATCCCAACAAGAACATCTCTATTAAGACCAACTAAAAAGTCATTATACAGTGAGCTAGTTCACTGGGCAAATATCTGCTTAATTCTGGCCCCGGCCTCGTAGTCAAAATTAAGCAATTTTTCACACATCCCAGCCTGAAGCCTGCCTTTTGCCCAGTGGTGTGGCACCGTCTTTTCCTGTTCCTCTTCCTCCTCTGCAGGCTAGCCCTGCTTGGGGAGGCTGTTGCCAAGGCCTCTGCTCTATTGTTCATCCTGGACACTCCTCTCCTGCCTACTTCTCTGTGCTGGCAGGGGTAGTGAATTGGAGGGGACCAGGAGGGGGCTGCCTGCAAAAAAAGTAATGGGACAGGACTACACACCTGATACCCATAGCACAGACAAATGTAGCTTTAGCAATGAACAATTTTGATTTTTTATACAGTTTCATAGCTGGATAATTACTTGTTCCATTAGACTGTTTTTGTGACATTTGGACTTCAATAAACCTAAACATACTGCTTGACTTATAAAGCAGATTCCAAAATCGCTGTAATTCAGAAGAAGAGTCTAGTACAAAGATAACACAAAGGCTCCATACAGAAACAGCATATTAAAGGGATGACAAAATGTTTCACATATAAAATGGATCACGAACTGTTTGAGATATAAAAACACGTTAAGACTTCCAGGGACTATTTAATCATAGTTAATGACGTACAAAATTACGCAGTGATTCAGCATAGGTCCAATCTGTGTCAATTTGATCTACCAACAGTGAAAAGCATAGTACAGATACTGAGGTCAATGGATGAGGGGGGTGGTAGGATTTTTTTGCAAACAGTTTTGCCCCTTTGAAAAGTGCTCCATCTTTTGATGATTTGGTAGAGAGGCTGTAAACAGATCACTCTGAATTGGCTTGTGATGTCACACCACCATATTTTATTGGCTATGTTGTATGGTGGCATCATCATGCTAACAGCATGACCCCTAATTATCTGGGATCATGTTGCCAGCAAGAAGAATTCAATATATTGGTTAAAAATGATGGCAAAGCAGCTGCTAATTTATTTATTTATTTTTATTTTATTCAATTTTTATACCACCCACAGCCAGAAGGCTCTCTGGGTGGTGCACAACAGTAAGTAAAATAGAATAAAATCACATGAAAAACACTAAAAGGTGAACATATTAAACAATTAAACAATCTGGTACATATTAAAAACTAATAAAATATATTAAAATGCCTGGGAAAATAAAAAGGTTTTGACCTGGCGCCGGAAAGATAGAAGTGTAGGCGCCAGGCATACCTCGTCGGGGAGACTGTTCCATAATTTGGGGGCCACCACTGAAAAGGCCCTGGATCTTGTTACAACCCTCCGAGCCTCTCTATGGGTCAGAACTCGGAGGAGGGCCTTTGATGTTGAACGTAGTGAGCGGGTAGGTTCGTATCGGGAGAGGCGTTCCGCCAGGTACTGTGGTCCCGCGCCGTGTAAGGCTTTATAAGTCAAAACTAGCACCTTGAATCTGGCCCGGAAACGAACAGGTAGCCAGTGCAAACGAGCCAGAACAGGTGTTATATGTGCGGACCGTCTCATCCTCGTCAACAGTCTGGCTGCCGCGTTTTGCACTAGCTGTAGTTTCTGAACTGTCTTCAAAGGCAGCCCCAGGTAGAGTGCATTGCAGTAGTCCAATCTAGAGGTTACCAGAGCATGCACAACTGAGGTGAGGTCATCGCTGTCCAGGTAGGGGCGTAGCTAGGCTACCATCCAAAGATGGTAGAACGCATTCTGTGCCACCGAGGCTACCTGAGCCTCGAGGGACAGGAATGGATCGAAAAGAACCCCCAGACTATGAACCTGTTCCTTCAGGGGGAGTGTAACCCCATCCAGAACAGGTTGGACATCCACCATCTGGGCCGAGAAGGCATTCACCAACAGCGTCTCAGTCTTGTCAGGACTGAGCCTAAGTTTGTTAGCTCTCATCCAGTCCATTATCGTGGCCAGGCAACGGTTCAGCACATTAACAGCCTCACCTGAAGAAGATGAAAAGGAGAAATAGAGTTGTGTGTCATCAGCATACTGGTGACAACGCACTCCAAAACTCCTGATGACCGCACCCAGCGGCTTCATGTAGATGTTAAAAAGCATGGGGGACAGAACCGATCCCTGCGGGACTCCACAATGGAGAGTCCAGGGTATCGAGCAGTGCTCCCCAAGCCCTACCTTCTGGAGACGATCCACCAAGTAAGAGCGGAGCCACTGCCAAGCAGTACCTCCAACTCCCAACTCCATGAGTCTCCCCAGAAGGATACCATGGTCGATGGTATCAAAAGCAGCTGAGAGATCAAGGAGAATCAACAGAGTTACACTCCCCCTGTCCCTCTCCCGACATAGGTCATCAAGAGGGACAGCAAAAACCATGAGAAAGGCAAAGACCTCCATAGCATTAACTAGTTGGGAGTCTTTCAGGAAAAGTTTGGTCCCACAAAATTCCCCCTCTTTCATATAAAATGTTTGCTTTATGAACATTCAGAACAGCCTTAATGTTAAATCAACTTTAGTTTTGGCAATATGTTTGTGTAATAGCTGCAGAATCCTCCAGGATACTTCTCTGAGGGTATTTACAACTTCAAATGTTATGGTATCATAACAATCAGGAGAAATTGTTTTAACAATTTCAGTAATCTCCACTCTTCTATAATGTGACAAGAGAACAGCCATGTGAGTTTAAGACTGGGAGAATTTAGGAGTCTAGCACAAGGTGCAGAATCAGAGATGCTCCTTTATGCCTACACAATCACAGGGGCTCTATAGCTTATTTAGCATAATGCCCAATTTAGTCCTGAAAGCTTCTGAGAGTTTCACAGGCCAGTTATAAACTTTGGGCAGGAAAGAGGGCTGATCGTAGATCTAGAGCAGCCTTTCCCAACCAGTGTGACTCCAGATGTTGTTGGACCACAGCTCCCATCTTTCCTGACCGTTGGCAATGCTGGCTGAGGCTGATGGGAGTTGTGCTCCAACAACATCTGGAGGCACACTGGTTGGGAAAGGCTGATCTAGAGAAAGGAAATAAAATGTCATTACTTACTTTCATATGAACATGTAGAAACATGGCACATAAAGGATTTTTTATTTTTATTTTTAATAGTCTTAGAAAAACTTGCTAAGACAAAGGGGTAAAAAAGTTGTCACATGACCACTGCAGATCCCTGGGTGAGGTTGCCTACTGTCTTCCTTCATTTGAACCTGTGACCATTGGCCTAATTGAACATGCAATGAACAAAAGCAAAAAAATAAAAATAAAAAAATGGAATACATTAATGTAATGTTCAACCATTAAACCATGGGGTGGTAACAATGGCTGTTCCTTAGCTACCAATATCTACACACCAGCCTTGTATTTATGCACTCGCATAGTAGCCATAGGCTACAAAAAATAGTCCAGGGAGTCCCATCTAGATGATTGAGAAAACAGGTAGAAAGCGTGGGCTACCAGAAGAGGGAAGCCCCCTTCCTTCCACACCTAGCATAGAACTGCAGTAGAGTGGTGGAGGAGAGATGGCACTCTCTGTCCTTACTCTGCTAGCTCCCAGGAGGCTAGTAATTTTTTTTCACAGGTTAGTAACTTTTATAAGCTTATTTACATGGCTGGCCAACATATACTTCTCAATGAATTATTTGGAAAATACAACAAATTCTTTACGTTGTCACTTAGAACTCAATTAATATTTATTGATTAGACTTCAGCTGAGCACCTACCCAGTGCTGATCATAATCAGATGGCCTTCCTCTGCCTTCCTCTTCATCATAGAAAGATAAGCCTTCCCGCCTTGCCTGATGGTATTCCTTCCGCAACTTCTGGATACGGTCTGCCGTTCCAACAGTCAAATGGTCACTGGATGAGGAAGAAAATGTGGCATAAGTATCTGAGTGCATTTCATCTTCAGAAGATGTAAGCACATGATTGAACTTATTCAACAGATGGATTTTTTTCACTTCAGGTTGTAGTGAAAACTTTTGTTTTGGAAACATACATGTGCATGCTAGTGAGGGCTCCTGCTTGTATCATTATACTTTACATCCAAGCCACAAATTTCAGAAAATAAAATATTTAGGAACTTAAATGGAATAGTAGTTAATATTTATTTCAGTTTGTTTACATTACAAGTTTATTATGGGTTACTGCAAAGCTTAACCTGAAGCATCTACATTCAAGACATTTGGAAATAACTGCAGGCATCTGGGTTCAAGTTATTCCTCTTGGAGGGGGAGGAGTCAATTTTCCTGCTACAGCTTATAACCTGCTACTTAAAACAAATGCGTATTTTTATGAAAAATTCTCCAGCTTGGCTGCAATGATTGCTATGACTCGGCTAGCTACTTCATGAGCCCCCTTGACTTTTCCTCCAGCTCTGTTTGCCAGTTCCACATGGTACTTGTGCCACGTTGTTGATTTTATCAATTTAGTTATCCCTTCCCTATGTCTTTCATTATTCTCACTTAACAAATTTGTCCACAGTTAAAATTTTGGAGGAAGTTATATAGTTTAAAGGACTGAGAAATCACTGGTAGGCTGAAGGAGGTGCATGATCTGTGGTGCCTCTAAATTACAGTAATGTTAAGCTTGCATTGGTTAAGACGCATAAAGCAAAAAAGAAACAAAAGCAGCAGAACAGAAAAAAAGACTTATGTGGCTGAAAGTTACATTTCTTGTGTTATGTGGGCTTAAATATAAAAATACTAAACCAATTCGATTCTCAACGACATTTATGAACACCATATATACATTTCCTACATCTGCCCCATGTAGGGATTAAATTTCAAGGAAGAGGGAAAGGTTTTGTGCAGGATGAAGGAGACCTTATTGGGGAAATAATATAGCCACACTGTGGAAAAAAGTTCCAGAATATAAACTATATAAATGGAATGTACAAAGAACTCCAATGTATACAACAGAATTGAATGAATTGTTAAACAAAAAAGATCACCTGTTTCATAGCACCCTACAGAGGCAAGCAGAAAAAGTTCCATTCTTTCTAATATTTTGCAACATATCCTATCTGGATCTTGAAGTGGCTTCCTAAGGTGTACAAACAGTAAAAACCAAATGTGTGCAATTGTCACATGTAATAATCAAATGTTAGTTTCAAAAATATCCACATGGAAGTGCTTCCTAGAAAATTTGCAATACTTGGAAGTGTCTTTCTCAGTGTTTTCATGGTTTACTGACACAACTTTTATTTGAGCTGGTTAATGCAATTCCTCTCCTTAGAAACCACAGGGATGTATCCAGTGCCTTAGCGAAAAGCTCATCAGCTTCTGCAAGACTGAGCACCCCTTTTTTTGCTGATTTGCCTTATCCAGTTAAGCTCTGCAGCTCCCTGAAAACAAGTTTCTGAGGTTTGGGGTACCCTCCTGAACAGAGCGGGATATAGCATGGAGAAGCCCTGCAGTGTGTGTGTGGGGGAAGTCCATGAAAATTGGATGCCCTGATTTCCATAAGTGAGAGCACTTTTCACTAAGGCATACAGCTTTTCGTGTTCAGACACCAGACTGACTGTATAAGGTTGCAGGCACCCACATCTTCACATTATATTGTGAGAAGCTGTACTGGGTGGAAAGGCTGTCCGTAAAATATGAAGATCTCTCAGAAAATCTATGACAAAATAGTAAGTTGGCTTTGCTGGCAATTTTTGGGGGGCAGCAAACCTCTTCTGAGATATCCTCTGCAGGATAATTGCAAGCTTACCCTGGTCCATAGCCTTAAATACTAGGGGCTATATAAAAATCCAGCTGCTGTATGCTTTAAATGAATTGAGTGACCTTTCATCAGCAAATCACCCATAACTTAGCTGCAAGTTAGAGCTATGAAGCTTCACACTAAAATAAGAACTAAACTTTTCTGAAAGGGGTGGGTGGAAACTATTTATCTGATGAAGGCCAAGCTTTGCAGTATACCCCATTTTATCCCCCGAGCACAAAATACCCGACACAGCCTTTCAGGGATTTTTCTCTATCTGTCCTCACCAATACAGTACTGGCCTTTTAAAGAGTTAAGTATAATTGAGGCAAGGAATATGAACTGAGTATCCAAAGTGAAAAAATCCCACTTTCAGTCCCAAGCAATGTGAAATGACTGTGATGCCCAATCATTTAACTGTTCTGAATTTCAACTTGGCTCCTGAAAATTACATGAATATAAGAACCACATTCAAACTCCCCAGATGAATTCAATCAGGGCCAGGCAAATATCGCATACATAATCTATTAGTTTACCCCAAAGAAACCGAAGCATTGAATTCAAACAGAATGAAGTCATCAGTAATAAAAAAAGCAACTGATAAGGCAATATTAAGAAAAGGATCACAACTTTCTCACATTTTCAAGAAAAATCATACTTTGACTGCAACCTATTCTCTCATCTGACTATAAATACATATATTTAAAAGTATAGGTTTGGTCAGATAGCCTTTCTAGAACAAAGGAATGGAGGGAAAAACAAATTTCAGCTGCATCGGATAAACAAATGTCCTGAAAAGAACCCAGATTTTACAAAAGAAAAATATATTAAAAATGCCAACTTCAAAAAATAACTTTATATAATAGTGTCTCACTGGAATGCATCAGTAAGACTTGCGATCAGTGTTTAATTATAAGATGGTTAAGGGAGCTGCATTATCTCTTTTCTTCTAAGGCTGCCATGAAATGACAGTTTTGGAATGGAAAGGGGATGGGGCACAATTGAACCCATCACTGCCTGTATCCCTGAATTGCCTTTATCTCTTCCTAGTGGCAAACTCTCATTGTTCAACTGGTCAGACCACAAAACCAACAAGGTCTAAGACTCCAAACATAGTGAATGAACAGTTCATGCAGTTCCATACTCAAGCACAGATGCAACTCAAAAGGTTCCAAGAGTCAGCAACCAAGAGACACAGTAGGACCCCCGGCAGTGGTCCCCAAGGACAGGAGCTCACACCTCAGGACCACCTGCACAGTGGGGTTGTTGCTTTGCCAGCAGTTGCCCCCCTGTCCCAAAAGCACAAAGGAACACTGGCTACTTTAGGGAAGATGTCTTACTTCTGAGTGGGCCATAATTCCACAGTGAGCAGTCGGACAGAGTTCAGAATTTTATTAGAGCCAAGGCTAAGCTTCTTCTGGAGTCTGCCTGGGCATAACTACCAATGACAAACAAGAGAAAGTAAAGTGAAACCGAAGTAACTGTTTTCAAAGGGAAACTGAAGGACAATATTACTAAACTGTGTCATTAGGGAACATCCCCAAATGCCATCAAGAAACAGACATCGCAATATAACATCCTCCTCTATTTTAGATCCAATTTACAGATTTAATCTGGTGGGTGCCATAGTCGGCTCAGTCTCCACAGGCCAGTCACCTTATTAATTTATTACGTTTCTATCCCACTTTTCCTCCCAAGAGAGTTGGCCAGTGGATGTTCTTCGCCTCCATTTCCTTGGGGCTCTTGCTCCTCAATCACTTCTTGTGTATGGGGCTCTATGGGGGTTGTTTCTGTCATCATCTGATGCCTTGCGCCCCCACATCTCCTCTGTTTTTGTGGATGCTGCAGATCTGGTTCCATCCCATTTCCTTCTAGGTGCTCTAATGGTGCCCTTTGGATGTGATCCAAATGTCTTTTAATTTTCAGTCCTGAAGAGAGACCACCCCTGTTTGCCTTCTTATCACCCCAGAAGGCAGATACCCAGACTTGCTTATTCAGTTTAAGGGTACATGGAGCAGATCTATGGAACTGTCCTAAGTGCATAGCTGCCTGGCCTTGCCACAATTGAGTGGGCCAATACTGAAGACTACTGTATTTAGGCAAAAACTAGTAATTCTGGAGGCCCAAATAGGCTTTTAACTCTGAAACTGGTTGAAGTTTTGGCACTTCTATGATGGTACATACATCTTCTCAAACACTGGATAGAAAGTTTCTGCATCAATAATGTGCCACAAATACTCTACAAAGGGGACTATAGAGAAATACTTATGCTTACATACAGCCTTCTGACAATGTTCCAGGACCTCCTGCAGCATTTCTAAATAGGATTCCTGATCTTCCCTTAATAACAGAATATCATCTAAAAGATCCGTGTTTGGGGAATTCTCTGTAACACCTGTCCATTGCCCTATGAAAAATCTCAGGGCAGAAGACACTCCAAAAAGCAGGGGTTCTCAAAGTTTCTACCCCAGGGCCCATTGGCAATGGCTGAAAATTGCTGAAGCCCACCAATTACAAAATGGTGGCAGATGAAAGCAGAGTTTGGCATAATCAGCTGGCAATTACTGGCATCATTTTCTTTTATATTTTCTCCTTCCCACTACCACCTGCCTCTCAGAGCATTTTTACCCATCTATAATTTCTTCTCTCACTCTTGTTTCACTCAACTTGTACCTTATTCCCTCCTTCCCCACCCTCCAAAACTCGGCCAGGTTTTTTTTATCCTTCCCTCATTTCCTCCTTGAATAACAGCTTTCCTCTCACCCCTTCTTTTCTATTCCTAGTTTATTTATATATATATTATTAATACATAATAATAAATAATAATCCGTTATCACTCTTTCTAATTTCCTTCAACACCTCCTCTGGCCCTCCTCCCCCCTTTCCTCCCATGCCTTCTGGACACCTTCACTCAGCATGCAAGGAGTTGCTGGTGCTGGATTAGTCCAACCAAAAGGCAAG
Source organism: Rhineura floridana (assembly GCF_030035675.1). NCBI lineage: Eukaryota > Metazoa > Chordata > Lepidosauria > Squamata > Rhineuridae > Rhineura > Rhineura floridana. Next base: position 15,894,990 of record NC_084481.1, read on the forward strand.
AGGATAGGGCAGGCAAGTGAGGAGGCTGTGGCACTGAGGCCCACTAGAAAGTGCCCCAAAGGCCTGCTGTTTGAGAGAAAATGCCTTAAAGTAATGTTCCAGACCACACAAATACAGGCATCACACTGTTGCCATGGTCACTGTACAATAGTTTTATTCACATCACCAGTATAATAATGTATAACACATTACCATGATCACTGTAATTTTATCCACGTCACCAGTATAATAATTCCACAGGCAGGCAGTCAAACTGGGTTGAGAACTTAATCAAAACCAAGTTTGGGCTTCTTCTGGTGCCTGCCTGGGCATAACTACCAACCACAAGCAACAGAAAGGGATATGAAACTAAACTAAAATAACAGCTGTTTCCTTACTAAACTGTAGTTGGGGAGCATCCCCAAATTCCCAAATGTCAACAAGAAATATGTATCACAACAATGTAACACTCTTCATGCTAGTTGTTCCATGCACTATCTCTGATATTTTGTGAGAATGCACAGAAGGCCATGGATGTCATATAAGCTGGTTCAGTTAGACTCCTTCAGTATTTGTAATGCATATCATTACTAAGTGTGTAAAAAAACTTTAATCTAGTGCTTAATATTTCTAGGAAGCAATCAACAAAGGAAGGAAAAAACATTCTTTAACTCCGTTGTAGTATTATGAGATGTCATTTCATTTTGAAGCATTTTGAGCACTCGGAGAAATAATCAGTGGGCCAATGGCACTTTCATAACACAGATGCTTTTCTTTCATGTTATCAGTTCAATATCAGTGGCATACAATATATATCGCTATGCCTCAGGTACCACACAAAGATACCTTGGCTGCTTCACCTCTGAGAATCTCATCTGGATGTCAATCAACAGAGCAACATCTGATGTCTTACTGGACTCTCTATAGCAAAACAATGTTCAATCAAATGGGCTCAGCTACATCTTATAGACGTAAACGTCGCAAGACGTCACCCTAAGAGTCGGAAACAACTCACACTATAAGTGCGGGGACACCTTTACCTTTTTTTTACATCTTATAGAGACATATGTGTTTTTCAAAGTAAATATTTTGCTCCTGGATATTTCCAATCTAGATTCATATTATTGAACTCATACTTTCAGGCTCAAATTACAGATTTACAGCAGAACTCTTGGTTTAAAGTTAGGTCTACCCCGGTCATGTATCAAGTGAGGGTTGGAGGGGCAATTTCATAGCAAAAGAGGAGCATGGGTGAAATGGATTAAAGCCTCTCCCTGCCTGTAGGGTACCTCTCTGGACCTCTTCCCTAATGACACCTCTATTCCAGCTGGGCTCTGACACCAGAATTGAGTCCACCTAAGAGAAAAGCACCTGGCTGGGGAAGCTATAAGGAGATTTCACTCTTCATCAGCAGTGCAGCCTTCTTACTCTAAAACAGTGTTGTTTTTGAAACCGTGGGGCAGGTTCTCAAGGGTGTGTGAAGTTCCATGGAGGGAGAGGGATCCTGCCCAGGTCTGGCTCTACCAGTAGGCAGAGTGAGGTGGCTGCCTCAGGGGAAGAGGGACTAAACTTGGGGGGCATTTCATTAATCTTGCTGGAATTTGTACAGGTTTAAACGTTGATGACATTTTATAGCACGTAAGTGTTCATATTTTAAGTTTTAACTGTGGTGGATGTTGTGGTGGGACGGTAGCGCTCATCTGCCTCCTGGCAGCTGAGTTGCTCCTGCTTACTGGGAAGGGAAGGGGCGAGGCAGTGGGGAGTTTGGTGCAGTGGCAATGTACCAGCAAGAGCTGGATGCTTATTATTAACAACTAATTAATTAATTAATTAATATACTGCTTATTTGCCAAAATAGCCACTAAGTGGTTTACAAGTGAAAAACCAATTGTAATCATCAAGCTGCATCAAAACTAACCAGGTTCCATTTGCTGATATTAATGCCCTTACCAGAGAGTTGAGGGGAAGATGGTTTTTCAGGTAACCAGGTCCAGAGTTGTTTAGGCCTTTATATGCAAGTTGCAGGATCTTGAAAGTCAACTGGTAGCTCATAGGCAGCTGCCAAAGATCCCTTAGGGCTATGGCATTTTGCACCAGCTGTAGCCTTTGGACCACTCTCAAGGGAAACTCCACATAAAGCACATTACAATAGTCTAAATGTGAGGTTACATGTCACAGTGGCCAAATTATTCCTGTCCAGAAAAGGGTGCACTTGATGCACTAGCTGAAGCTGGTGATAGATGCTCTTTACCATCCATGGACAAAGTTGGCTCCAAGAGTACCATGCCCACCCCCTGGCTTGCCTTGCCCCTCTCCTTCTTAGTAAGAAACAGTGACTCCGCTGTCGGGAGGTCAGGTGAGTACCAATGCCCCACCATTTTTAAATATGGTGTAACCAATCAGAGATTTTAAAAACCACCATAAAAAAATAAAAAAATAAAACAGTTGTGTAGTCATTAAAGGAACATGCCGATTCCACCAGTAACAATGCTGTAAAAGTAAAAACAGAACAATATCTACATATAGGAATGTGTTTGTCTTGTAAGTACATAAAATGTGTGGGAAAGCACTACTGAGTAGTGTTGTTCATTTATATATTTCTCACTTAAGAAATCAAGACCAATGTATTTCAAAGGGTTGTTACAAAGGCTACATTATAATGCCAGCTAAGTTTATTTCAGAAATCTTGACTTAGCAGCTTCAATAATGTTGTTGTTGTTATGTGCCTTCAAGTCGATTATGACTTACGGTGACCCTATGAATCAGTGACCTCCAAGAGCACCTGTCATGAACCACCCTGTTCAGATCTTGTAAGTTTAGGTCTGCGGCTTCCTTTGTGGAATCAATCCATCTCTTATTTGGCCTTCTTTTTCTATTTCCTTCTGTTTTTCCCAGCATTATTGTCTTTTCTAGTGAATCATGTCTTCTCATTATGTGTCCAAAGTATGATAACCTCAGTTTCATCATTTTAGCGTCTAGTGACAGTTCTGGTTTAATTTGTTCTAGCACCCACTTATTTGTCTTTTTCACAGTCCATGGTATGTGCAAAGCTCTCCTCCAACACCACATTTCAAATGTTGATTTTTCTCTTATCCGCTTTTTTCACTGCCCAACTTTCACATCCATACATAGAGATCGGGAATAGCATGGTCTGAATAATCCTGACTTTAGTGTTCAGTGATACATCTTTGCATTTGAGGCCCTTCAATAATAGGATAATAATAGCTTCAAAAATAGGAGGAAAGAAAAAGAACAGTCAAAGAAAAATGTTAAAAATAAAGCCCACAGTAAAAAAAAAAAACACAAAAAAACTCTCCAATATTTCAAGCTTTCATCTTTGTCAGCCATAGAGAGAAAAGATAGTTTACAAGGAAATGAGCTTTTGATGTTTACATCTCTACTTGAGCAAATGAATGATATTCCAATAGAAGAGCTCTTTGAAAATTCTGTAAGATAACTGAAGTTAAAATTAAAATAAAGAGTACTTTCACATTTCACAGCGAAAATCTGCTACAGGCTTCTCTCTTTTTTTAACCAGGAAAAATCCATGAACTAGTGAAAAAAGAGGCAAAAAAGAGTGAAGGAATCACATTACCAAAATGGAGATTCCATGCCATACCTCATTACTGCAATGGCAAAACAAATGCTTGTAAATTTAGGCATTTGCGATGCAACAGTCCAGCAAGGCACTACGTTATCTAGGCCTAATCCAGCAAAGAACATGATCCTTGAACACCGTTGGAAATATGCCTGGCAGTAGACTAAAATGGCAAGGCTTTTTGGCCCAAGGGCTGCATTCAAGACTCACCAACTCTTTGCATGACACATTCCAATGGCGACTGCAGCAAGAGTGGCCACTGAGCATGTACTCAGTCTTGCACATGTACACTACTCATCATGTATAGAGACCAAGCTCACCACACATAAAGACCGCAAAGACCACACACACTCACCACTAATGCAGACCATACACACACACAGAGGAACACGTCTCTCTCTCTCTCTCTCTCTCTCTCTCTCTCTCACACACACACACACACACACATACAAACCACTTTCTCTTCCTTCTTCACATGTGCCGGCACTCACCACACTCATCCCCATCACTGCTGTGGGCTCAGAGAAGATGTTTAAAAAACCTCTTTATTTAGCCCAGCACTGTGATGGGAAAATCACTCCAATGTTTAGCAGCTAACCATAGTTTGTTTCAAATCAAGATGCCTGGTTCTCACATAACACTAAACTGAGATTCTTTGAAAATAAAAATAAACTCAGCAGAAATTCTCCTCCTGTGTGAATGGGAGAGGGGAATGTGGAAGCCTGTTTGGGCTCTCTGATGCTCACCTGTATAGTAGTAGCTAAACCATGGTGAGAGGTATTATATAGGAACATGTGGAACACTTTATTAGTGAACACTTTACTAGTGTTTCCAACGCATCACCTATGCTTTTTATTGTAGAATAGCTCTAGTGTGATGATGGGTATGGGGAAGGGGCAGCATACTCTGAAAAAGCATTTTGAAAGGCAAATTTAGACAAAATACTTTGGGCACTTGGGGAGCTGCTGAAAGGGAAACTAGGAGGGGAAGGCATTTGCAGAGGCTCTCTTTCAGCTGCTCTTGAGTACTCAGAGTGCTTTTTAACTCTGGAGAGTACAGAGGAATGTGGTGCTGTGGGGTGATTGCTGAAAGAGAACCTCTTAGAAAACTGGCGTACTCACCGCAAAATCACAATTGCTGTCAGCAGCATTTGAAAATGTATCTCTGTAACCATGAGACCAATAAAGTTTTAAAAATGGAAACCTGAGAGTATTCAGAACACTATTGTGGGTGAAATTCTTTTCAAGTAGAGTCACAAAGCTAGACATCCCTGAAAATTGGAGCTGACAGAAAGGTAACCCTATATTTAGTCATATGAATGAACACAAAATGAATAAAAAAATAAAGAGAAGATTATGCATAGAGATTTGTTTGTAAATAGATGTTGGCTTTAACTTGCACTGGAAAAACACAAACAGATCATGATCTAAATTTAAATACTTTCCAAAACCAAAAACAAATGTGGCACCTTTTAACCCTACAAACGTGCATAAAAGCATTAGAGCCACTTTGGTCCAAAAGGTTAAGGATTCCTAAAGCTACACATGACTGTCATTTATCTGGATGAAAATTGAGCCCCAGTGACCCTCAGGATCACTTGTGACTCTTTGACTTTAAGAGGCAGCTTAGTGGAAATGCAGCAGCTAATATTATTATGGCTCCCAGGGATTAATTAAAAAACTATAAGGCTCTTCTTTTACCTGAGAAGAATTAAATGTCAGCTGCCTGAACTAGTTGGCAGCAGTGTTTTTGCAAACATCTCAGGATCTTTGTATAACTTAATGTGCTTGAATAATATTCTCAAGTGCTTTCTCAGTACTAATACACCATGAACTTCTTCCTTCAAGCTTTTTTCCTACTCTGCCTCTGCTCCAACCCATGCCCCCTTGATTCTGTAACCCACAGCTGGCCATAGACTTCTCTTACAACTGATACCTCTAAGAGAAGTCTGCAGGAAAACATATGTCAAGATTGGCTTAGGTTAAATGAGTTCTACGTCCTGAAGACCAAAGGGTAGATCATCTTTTTTTGAGGGGAAAACCCTTAATTTTAAAATGGGATGAAGTCCACAGGAATGTAGGAAGCTGCCATATACTGGGTCAGATCATTGGTTCACCTAGCTCAGTACTGTCTAAAGTGACTGGCACTGGTTTTAACCTTCCCCAACAAGGTGCCCTCCAGATGATTTGGACTACAAGTCCCATCAGCCCCAGTCAGCATGGCCAAAGGTTGGGGTGAGGGGAGTTTATCATCATTTATTTTGTATGACACCTTTCCATAGTTAAAACCATGCTCAAGGTGGCTTGTAGGTGGGAGTTGTAGTCCAAACCTTCTGGATGGAACCAAATTGGAGACAGCTGCTCTAGGGTTGTCTTCCCAGCACCACCTGGAACATTCTGAATGTTTTTGATTTCAGATTTAGAAGGAGGTTTTAATTTCAGATTAAGAAGGAGTAAATGGCAATAATGGAAGTGACAGAAGTGTCTACATCTGATTGGTAACATCGATGTATTGGCTCTATAGATGCATTTTATTGCAGTGTTTTCTATATCTCATTTAATAAAGGTTAAAGAAGATGCACAGAATGGAGGATTTCAACTGGTAAAACTTTTTAAGCACTAGGATGGACAAAAATTACTCCTTGCAATTTTTACTATGAACAGCACAAGGGAGCCTGTTCCATAGTGAATAGGGCAAGCCTGCTTGAAAACCAGTAAGGTCCTGGGAAGGTACACTAGAAAAAGGATAACCCAGCCTGCCTTACTTCACTGAATGCAGTATTTGGTATAACAAATGTTTAATTTTTAGCCTCATCAGACCACTAAGCACCAAAGAGGGGAAAATGTGATTACTGAGTAAATTGGCTGCTTGTGGTCATATGGATGAGAGAAAGAGTCATTTGGTAAAAGACACTTCTTGGGCTGAAAGATTCTTAGCAAAAATGTGCCTGTTAGGGGGAAACAGAAGATTTTCATTAAAAATAATATGAAAGGGGTGAAGTTTGAGCTAGTTAAGGGAAATGTCTGAGGCATGAATGTTCTCGCTGGTTGTTCTACTATGAATGAATATGTAAAGGACTACAAAGAGCATGATGATGAAGGGACTCAGGTGCTGTCAACAACTGAACTTTCCATAGCCAATGAACAATGGCAAATAACAAAAGAGTGACTCGGATTTTTTTTTTCTCCCAGGCAATGCTTCAGTTTCTGTTTTATACTATAAAAATGGCATCAATGATCTTAATGAGATACAATAGTGGATGGCAATCTCTGTATGGCGGTTTCCTTAAGATACACACGGCAGAATACTTAAAATTGCCTTATTCTGGCACCCTCTCATTTTACATTTTTTAAAATTATTATTATTATTATTATTATTTTAAAAAACTTTACTGAGAGAAAGCAGCTGGCACATTCATAACATACAGGTCACACCAACACAGAGTGCAGATTTTCAATCCTCCCACTCAATTTACAACAGCTGTAACAACTCAACCAAGCAAACACTGAATGCTAATTATTGCAAAAGGTTGCTATTGCATTTCTTACACCTCTCCCCTAAGAACATTTATTGAGGCTGCAATCCTATACACACTTACTTGGGAGCAAATCCCACTGGACTCCATAGGACTTGCTTCTGAATAGAAATGCATAAGATTGCACTGTTACAAGTCAACATAATCTGCTCTCACGTATGTGAACTTAGTGTTTCAGCCTTAATGCATATTGCTCCTGTATATCATTATATGCTAACTTTGAGAAGTTTTTATTTCCAATTTAAATTTTAAGAAATTGAGTCTAATACCTTTAAGATGTAACAGAGATAAAATTTTGATGTAGGAAGCCAGCAGTGCATAGAAGGGATTTTCTCACTGTATAACCCCAAATAGTTAGGGATCACATAGTGAATGTGATGACACCAGAATATTACATAGCCAATTCAGATGAGCCCCGGTATTGCCCTCATTCTGAATGGAGGAAGATGCACAGCTCCATCCAGGTTTCATACTCTGTGTGACTAGAATTGGTTTTAAGATGAACAGACATCCTGGTGCACATGGCTAGTAGGCAGTGTAACCACCAACCTGCCAAGATTGGGGTGGTCCAGTTGCATGGAGGAAAAAATTGAATTTTGTCTTGCCATGAATTTCTGTTTACTGGGATGACATTCTTGATAGGGATGATGCTTCCTATTGGAAGAAACAGGCAGGGTCCACTTAAGCCTTTTGCCTCCTCTCCAGTGGGAGGAGTCATCCCTTTTACCAGACCGACTGGCAGAGCAGACAACTCCTCGACCCCATACCAACATTCCAACTTCAACTCTGTTGATCACTGAAACCTAACTTTGAGAAACTGTATGAAACAGAAAAAGAGAAACCAACAAGGAACAGAGAAGCAGAGCAAAAAAGGGCTTAACCACACCTAAGCAGAACAGCCACCCCTAAAGCCCAATGGAGCACACACATGTAGAAAGGACAGAAAAATGCCTAACCATTTGTACAGCAGTGGCGGGAGCCGTAAACCACACTCCTCGGGTTACCTTAGGAAGGAGAGGTGGGTGGAATGTCATCCATCATTCTCAGTAAACAGAAATTCACAGCAAGACAAATTTCCATTTTTACCTGAGGATGGTGGATGGCGTTCTTCATAGGGATATTACAGAGAAGTCTCCAAGACCTGGGTGGGCTTCCTCTGCTCCTCTCCTCACTGCCTTACAGCTTTCTGAAGGACCTTCCTATCAAAGGCTACAGATGATAACAAAAATGCACCAAGTTTATAGCCTCTCAACAAAGTGGGAAGCCCAAATTGCTGCTCTAGAAATTTCCAGCACAGGAAAGCTACCCTAACTGGCTAGAATGCTGATTAAAACGGCAGCCTCTATTTTAATGGTGCTGTAGCCCAGCCCCTTATTTACCCCCTCCTGGAGAAAACCTCCCAGCACATTAACCTCTTGAGTTGATGGATCAGCCTCAGAAGAGAAAACACCTCAAGGTGGAGCTGGATACCCCACCCTGTTTGAAGCTCATTTCGAGACAAGTAGTGTGTCTAAACCTTGGATCAACAAATGAGCACCTTGAACATCCAGAGTGAAGGACTTCAGGCAAATGACCCAAAACCCTTGGCCGCTGTCCCCAGGGTGACTATTTGGGTGGGAAGACCACCCCAATTGAACAGACTGGCATCTGTGGTCAGGATCAGTCTCCGCAGCTCCTCCCACTCACACACTCCATTAACTGGAGAGAAAACAACTACCATTGTACGTCTGGAATGGGCACCTGAATTATTACCTTTGCTGGTGAGAATGGAATCTTAGAATGGAAGCTGCTGAAAAGACCAGGAGAGAAACCACAACCATCAGACCAGCTTATAGCCCAACATCATGAGGTGTTGAGACGCCAGGTCATATCCTATGATCAGATGAGAAAGAACATGCCTAATAGACACTAGTAAAGTTAGCTAACTATACTCCAGAATGGTTTATCATCAGCCAAAGCTCTGAAAAAGAAGTTTCTCCAGCTAGATGAAGCTTCTCAAATGTATGTGTGCTGGCAGAAACTTGCCATGCCATGGAAACCTGTGCAATGCCAGTCATCTCCATAATCAAACTTTAGTGGTTCTTAACCTGGGATGCATGCACCCTGGGGGTGTGAGACACCTTTTCTAGGCGTGCGAGGCCCAACCAAAGATTTTGGAAAACTGTCATTTATCTTAGCTAAGTTAGGCTAAAACAACATTAAAATTAAATTAAATTTAAAAATGAATGGTATTTTTTCAGGGGGTGCGAGAGAATATTTTGGAAATCCAAGGGGTGCTGGCAGTGGAAAAGGTTAAGAACCACTGGTTTAAAGGGACATAAAGAACTAGAAGGATTAAGGCTCCTTTTCTTTTTAATTAGACAATATAGAAATAGGCATCTTCTTTTCCTTGATTCTATTAAACCTATCCTCAGAAAGGGATTATCTGTGAAAGAAAGGAATTAAAAAAAATGTTATATTTAAAGCATACATTTTATTCAATACCAAACTGTCAAGGTTTAGGCAGAAAAAAAAGAATAGCATCTGAGGTTGTATGGGCCATCATGTGCAAGCCAAGTTACACCTATGGTATAGAACAGTGTTTCCCAAACTGTCAACATGCGCGTACCCCTTTTGAGACATTGATTTTACCAGCGTACACAACTTTCACAAAAATAATTGGGAGAGGGGTAAGGTATTATAACACATTCGTAATTCCTATAATTTTATATGAAATGTTTGTAAAAAAAATAAATACAAATTAAACATTTTAATAATAGAAATAATATTTATATAACAAAAATATATAATCAAAAATATAGAAATAATTCATATACTAATAATTAAAATAACTATTATTCAAACAAAAAAACCCATTATGGAAAAAAAGACACGGAGGAGAGCCCCCAAAACCGGAAACTCCAGCTGAAAATCATGCAGCGGGTTTACAGAGGCAGCGCTTGCCTGGGCTGGAGGTTTGAATCTCCCGCTCTTTGGCTGCAGAGCGGTTTTTCCCCCATCCTGCCTGGGAAGCCACTCAGGCACGCAGCCCAAGAGCAGGCAGGGGATTCAAACCTCCCACCTAAAATTCACAGCTGATGAGCGGGCAGGCCAGGCAGGATGGGGGAAAAACCGCTCTGCAGCCGAAGAGCAGGAGATTCCCCAAGAGAGAAGTGGCTGGCGAGATGGCCGCTGCAGGGCTGAAGATAGAGGAAAACTCCACTTCCCCGCTTCCCGGTGTGAACATTTTTGTAGTCGAGCATACGCATAAATATCTTTGTGGCGCCATCTGTCTGTTTATAGAAGCGTTTTTTGGTGGCCAAAGTCATTGCGAGGGAGTCCGAGTCTTATGAGAAACTGGAGGGGTGCACGAAAAGACAAGGAATGCATTGAGAGCAAAAGAGACTACATGTTGAATAACATTGGGATAAACCACTGTTATATTGATCTTCCCTCACATGATTGTGTGAGAAACTGGAAAAATCACAAGAACTGTATTTTCTCTTAAAAGAACACACACACACATTTTTTGCCACTAAAACCCAATGATAAAGTACAAAAAAACCATTCAGCCGCATACCCCTTGAAACCCTTTCGCGTACCACCAGGGGTACGCGTACCACACTTTGGGAAACACTGGTATAGAAAATTGAGCTGTTCTGAATCTGTGTATACCTTAAGCCAATATATTGAAACCCTAATAAAATAGAGGCAAATGTGCCTTTTCAATGGCTAAGGACAGAGCCTCATGAAACCAGAAAAAAGAACAAGCCCATATTTCAGTTTCATGCACCAGGATAACTAACCACTAGGGGAGGCAATCATCTGAATTTATTCCATACTGTAGCTATTGAGAAGAGCCAACTGCTCTTGTTAGTACTTCCACATATAAGTATTGCAGGGCCTTCTCCAGGGTGTCTAGGGTAATATCTTTTTGAATCCTCAAGAAAAAACTTGGGAGATTTCCATTTATATATAGTATTTACAGACTGTGGCCACCTAGAAGAGCCAACAGGCTCTTCTGCTGTTGTCTTGGAAACACTCCCTGGGCCCTGACTTTTCAAGACTTGAAAGTCAGCTCTCTAAAATGTGTTGAAACTTTTAAAAAATCTTTTTTCATATTGTATTTTAGATTTTGTAACCTGCCGCGGGACCTATTAGTGAAGCTTGGGCAATAAATAGAATTGGGAAGCAATTTGATACTATATTCTAGCACCTCCAGGGAAAATGAGCTAGAAAACTCCTCAGCTAGGGCCTGCTACCAGATTACACACATCCCTGACTGTTCTGAGGAACTATATCTGGAACAGGAGGGAACAGACTTAGCCAACCTGAAGGTTGACAAGGTTGAGGAAATCACTTTGTGTAATCCCTCCACACAGAGGAAACACACTGGGCCTTCAGATAACCACAGTGTGCCATGATATATGGCCCTTCTCCAGTGAGTACACTACATATATCCACAGCCGCATGCCTTGACCTAAACCCCTCGCATCAGGGCTAGAACACAAGGAATAGGGGATACATTGCCACCTATAGTGGGTTCTAATTTTAGGGATTACAAACTTGAGTGATTAACACAATCTCCCAAATCTTGATTAGCGCTGTTTGCTCCAGCTGACAAACTCTGGGTAAAGGGACCCCACATCAGCTATCAAGGCAGAAACAAGGGGAAACTAAACCATTTCAAAAATTGGAGAGAACTCTCAGCCCTCAAACTCTATTGAAGGGTTGTAGGAAAAATAAACAAGCACTGTAGGCTTTTATTTTATTTTATTTAAGCACCTGTAGCCAGTAACTGAGATGAGGACTCAGGTGCCACAGACTGTTCCTTAATTTACAGCAAAATCTGCCTGGCCATAGCCAAGGAGGCAGGGGAAAATTTTCAGGTACAGATTCCAATTCCTCCCCTGAAAACTCAAAGCAGAAGCAGCCTCAGACTTCTTACTGGCTGGTTCCACATAAACTGGAGAAAAACTGCTAAGAAAAGCTGCTGCAGGAGATAAAATAAAATGGCCGCTTGAAGGAGATCTGTGGGATCTCCTCCAAATATGACTTGTAGATCCAAGTACCCTTTGCCCCTATGTCTCCTTCACATGGGATATCTCCCCCAAGGGGGAGGCCCCTTAATTTCCTGGGAATATAAATAACCCCTAACCAGGACAGAGATTTAGGAAAATACCTTCTGCAGGGAAGGACACTGGCACACCAAAAAGGGCAAAGGTACTCACTCCTCCATGCTGATAATAGCACAACTGATTCATGATCAGGCAGCAAAATTATCATGTTTTGCAGCTATCCTAGAATCTATTTAGCCTTGTTAGGATTAGCCCATTCAGCTTTCCAGATAGCAACAAAAGCCAGAGGAAAAGAAACTGTGATAGGTTTACTAGAAGTGGACAGGAAGTCTTCTCTGTACCCATAGCTGGGGACTGAGAGGAGGCATCCTTCAACATCAGTAAGCTGTAAGGCTCCATGCTTTTGCCAGTAAGGGCTGAAGAAACGTCAGCATGGTTGAGGCTGAACCAGTTGCACATCTTCCTCAGAAAGCCCACCCTGCTCTCCAGATGGTTCAGAGAATGAATGATGAGTCAAGGCAGTGCTTCCTCTCCCCTTCAGGAAACCACTGAAGGAGAAAGCATGATTAGCACCATCCACCCTCTCAGCATGTTTCTTAGCTGGCTCCAGAAAGACAGGAGCTCAGAATAGGTGGAGGAAGGAGAAGCCACAGAATTGCTGCTTGTGGGATCTCTTTCTCTTATGTCTCCTGGAATGGTGCCTTACTCACCCCTTGCACCCACATTCTTTCTTTTATGGGCTTTCTATGAAGAAGACCTCCCCCTTCTCTGCTACTATGAAGGGGGAGTCTTTAACTCTTTAAAGAAGAGGGCAACCAGAATAATCAAGGGGATGGAGCGACTCCCTTACGAGGAAAGGTTGCAGCATTTGGGGCTTTTTAGTTTAGAGAAAAGGCGGGTCAGAGGAGACATGATAGAAGTGTATAAAATTATGCATGGCATTGAGAAAGTGGATAGAGAAAAGTTCTTCTCCCTCTCTCATAATACTAGAACTCGTGGACATTCAAAGAAGCTGAATGTTGGAAGATTCAGGACAGACAAAAGGAAGTACTTCTTTACTTAGCGCATAGTTAAACTATGGAATTTGCTCCCACAAGATGCAGTAATGGCCACCAGCTTGGATGGCTTTAAAAGAAGATTAGACCAATTCATGGAGGACAGGGCTATCAGTGGCTACTAGCCGTGATGGCTGTGCTGTGCCACCCTAGTCAGAGGCAGCATGCTTCTGAAAACCAGTTGCCGGAAGCCTCAGGAGGGGAGAGTGTTCTTGCACTTGGGTCCTGCTTGCGGGCTTCCCCCGGACACCTGGTTGGCCACTGTGAGAACAGGATGCTGGACTAGATGGGCCACTGGCCTGATCCAGCAGGCTCTTCTTATGTTCTTAACCTCTTGGAAAAGCATGGGCATACCCATGAGAGAAATACTGGCAGAAAACCCCATGACTAACATAGGAAGCAGCGTGACTCATTCCATCTGCAGAAGCTCCTGCCTCAGAGCACCAGGTACTGTCAGAGAAGGAGGCATTTGAGTCTGACCAGTTCCCTCATGGACAGCCACTGAGGCCAGTGGCGGCAAAAGCAACAGGCAAAGCCATCGAGGCTATGGCACAGCTCTCCCTGCATAGCCAGTAGCGGGGAGCAGCAGCCATGTGGGGACGCTGTCTGCACGATGCTCAATCTCCTAGCAATTCTCAAGCCTGAGGATGTGGAAAGGGCAAGAGAATGCTGAAATTCAAAGCCTCGCTGATTGAAGATGCAGGAAGGGGGGAGCAATCAAGCAATCTTGCAGGGATCTGGTATGCTCAAATGCTTGATTAATGGAGCAGTTGGAGCAACATGATAATCAAATAGAAATGGCGCTCCCACTTAGCTAGATTCTTTGCGGGACTCGCCAAGCTCCATGCCCTTCAGGAACCAAAATCAAGCAATCTTGCAGGGATTGTATACTCAAACACTCGATTAACGGATCAGTTAGGGCAGGTGAGGTCAGCTCAAAGAGATGGCAGTCACACTCAGTAATTATTATGGGACCCACCAAGCTCCATGCCCTTCAGGAACTGAGAGAAGAGCTCCCTCCAGGGAACTCTGATGAAGGCAAAATGCCCCTTGCAGTGACCTGACACTTCCCCCCAGACCACACAGGGAAAACAGGGGGAAGGGAATAAAAAAGCCACGAGATGCACACACAGACACAGGACAAATGAAGGAGTAATGTACTGAGGTACTGCACCCAGTATAACAAAAACTGTAATAACATCAAAGGGGGAGAGGAGGAAGGATAGTAAAAAAACACAGACTCAGAAAACAGATGATAGGAAAGGCACAAGACCAAGAAAAGGCAAATAAGAACAAGAGGACCTAACCATCACCAACAGCAGGCAGGGTCGGTCTGGGGAGAGGGATGACTCTTCCCCCTGGAGAGGAGGCAAAAGGCTTTAGCGGATCCTTCCTGTTCCTTCCTGTAGGAGGCATCATCCCTATCAGGAATGTCATCCATCATCCTCAGGTAAAGGAGTATGTTCCAGGGGGGAACATATTCCTTTTAGCTTCATATTGCCATCCACATTCAGTCATGACTAGCCAATCAATGCCACTAGATCCGGGTGGCAGGGGCTGCAGGATGGAAACATACCCAGCAACCAACAGCAATATCATACCTCAGAGAAATCAGTCTGGAAGAGAACTTTTGCTCCCTTCTGAGTGAAACTGACTGGACCTGAAGCTGCTTTCCAGTTTCTTCTGGTGAAGTAAAACAACAGTCCTTCCCCTTGTGCATATCTGCCATGACAGAGTTCTCTGGCTAACTTCCTAGATGTTGGTCTAGGATACCTACCTGTGAGTGGCTCTTTTAATAAATAAGCAACCTACGCTGCCTTTTCAAGCAGCAAGCTTGGTAGGTGCAATGCTTTTGCCCAGTCATCATGAGAAACACTGCAGGGGGAATCAGCATTCTGTTAAAGAGACACCCAGCTGCTCAGCTGCAAATCCTGGACAGAACCCTAATCAAGAGACACCATCTAAGGATGTGGTGTGGATAACATGATATATCCCAGGGACAGCTCAAGAAAAACAGCTGCTGTAGACATACCTCCAAGAGTTCAGTCACAGAGGGAGGCAGAGAATCTTTAATAAATTGCTGAAACAGTAAACATACAGTGTAGGATTTTGTTTTTCCACCATGGGAAAAAAAAACTCTAGGTCAATTTGTATGATGTGTTGAGATCATAAATTCCAAACGATCACATATCAAACAGTTTCTTTTGCCTTGTCAAAAATTATATTCAGGCAGAAGTGCTGTTCATGGTAGCAGGAATTACCATGTGATATATAGGGATATGTAAATAAAGGAATGTCATGCTAATCTCAGGAGTTATGGCTATACCTGAAAGTACTTGAAAATGAAAGTGTGAATACTCCTACATTTGGGATGGAAACCGTACATTTTGCTAGTTATGAACCCATAAATCAATGTCACTAGAAGAAGTTTAGTGTCCCATTATATCATGTTCCATCATTTTATAATAATCCCTAAGTAGAAATATCATATGCATATACGGCCATAGCAAAGTATTCTTAAATTTTAAATTAGTAATCCTGAAGAAATAATTTGCTTCTCTCTTCTGTAAAGGTTATTTATAGGCTGCCTAGGATGTCAGAGGAAAGTAGATAGCTCATATGGTCAAAAAGCATCATAATAAAAGAAAGCTTTTAATGGATGATGGCTACTGGGATAACATTAATCCAGTATTAGGACTTTTCCGGGAAAACATACAAATGTAATTTATCTTTTTACCTGTCAGCTGCATTTCTTTAAAATCTGTAGCTTCCAGGGGCCCTTTGTCTTTCTGCCATGGCAGGAATATCTTGGACAGCTGTAAGAGCTTTGTAAGCTATCTTTCTCAAAATCCATTAGCGAATTCAAGGAACCTAATTAGAGCTGCCATTTTGATGAAGCATACCAAGTCCTTAATACAAACTAGTAACACCATCAGTGTTTATTAGAAGTCCACAGGAAACAAAACTCCACTGAATATAATAAAAACGTGATAGACATAAGCACAGAATTTGTAAAAACATGCATGTTAATGACTATAGAAATGGATACAAAGGAAATGAATGTACATCTCTTGGTGGAGTAGAGTCACACACTAAAATGCACAATTTTATATAAATTAGGAATCTTGGTGGGGTACTGTGGCAAAAAGAGGAGTCTCCTTGCTGCCATTTATGACTGTTTTTCCTTTTTAAATATGTAATTTAAAGATCTAATTTATAAAAATTGTATATCACCCATATAGCATAGCATTCTGGGCAGTTTACAAATCTATTAAAAGTACAACAAACCAAAACCTGTAGGGGGATAATTTGGTGGAAGAATGGAGAAGCACCAGATGATTACTGTAATTTAAAGGTCTACATTGACAGAGCAGGAACATTTAGGATTAAATGTTAGCAAAGAATGTAAAGCTCCAAATTTTTTAAAGGTCACAAAACGGACTACAACTGTAGATTGGAGGGAGGGCAGTTGTGATGCTCATCAGTGATGCCATGAGCCGCAGCCCAATGATGCTCATGTAGTTGATTGTAGTTGATTGACTGGAAAACCCTCATATTTACATATTATAGTAAATTGCCATGAGCTCTTAATTAGGGTACACATCAAACCTCAATGTCTATACTGTCTATTTTATTGTAAAACAAAACAGTACTAAATATATCAATTCATTGAAGGGAGCTATGGTTCACAAAAGCTTATGCCACAATAGCCTTGCTAGTTTTTAAAGTGTTACAAGACTGTTTTTTGTTGTTGTAACAGACTCAGGATTAAATTACATGTGACATAGGAGAAATTTGTGACTGGGTCTTCTAGCATCTTTTTAGCTTTAAAAGCAATGGTGTGGAGGTGATTTAGATTGGCAAGCTGAGAGAGGTTAGTTAACCCTGTTTGCCTCCCCCATTCCAGCTGCTTGCTAAGGCTAAAAGGGGGGGGGAGAATTATTATACGCTGGAACTTACACAGCAATTCCTTAGGAAATTTTTATTAAATCTATGACTCACTCTATAACACAGATCTAATTAGATAAAACTCTTATTTATTGCACTTTAATGAAAAAAGTGATTTGGATTATTTTTTAACATATGTTTTCAAATTCAGACCCCTAACATTGCAAACAATGGAAGGCCTGGCATACCATATCAGAGTATGCAGAGATGCATTTCGAAACAAACATCTAATTATATCTCAATTCCGCTTATATGTTCAACCAAACAGATGTAAAAACAAAATCAGCATCTTTTCTACAGAAAGAGAGCAGATGTTCTAGTTAAGCCACTAGTGAGCAGGAGGTGAAAGGTGCAAGCCTTACAAGGAAAGAATGAAGCATTCTAACTGCAATTTAACAAGGAATAGCATAAACAGCAAATGAAATAATCTGTAAAGTATTTCATTAGCTGTCAGCATAAGACGTGAGGCAGGATGAAAGCGTGCCAGGTAGTAGCTGCGCATGGCAGAATAGCTCTTACAGAATACAGAGCTCCTCAGAGTATTTAATCAGTATTATAATTATTGTGATACTGCCTCAGGAGTCTTAAGCATAGGGACCAGAAGCCACTCTTTTAGGCATTACTCAAAGATATCACCAGTACAGTTCTTAAGTAGATGGTGGTACATACCATTTTCAAGGAGCCTTTGAAATTGATGAAACATCACACGATAGAAAAAAGACGAGCAACCTTTCAATCATTAAGGAAATTATAAATCTGTGGAATGCAGAGATGACCCGGGCAGTGGACACGATCGCTCCTGCGCGCCCTCTCCTTTGTAGAGCTCATACAGCTCCTTGGTATACTCCAGAGCTAAGAGCGATGAAGCAAGAGAGGAGACGGCTTGAGCGGAGTTGGAGACGAACTCCCGATGAATGCAATTATGCACTGGTTTGTGCTTCTACCAAGCTGTATGTAGGAGCGGTGAGGGCGGTGAAGAAACAACATTTCGCCGCCACTATTAAGTCATCTCTCTCCCACCCAGCGGAGCTTTTTAGAGTTGTCCGAGGGCTACTCCATCCCGGCCCACAGGACATGGCAGATACATGTTTCCGGGCCAGATTCAAAGTGTTGGTTCTTACCTATAAAGCCCTTAACGGCATCGGACCGCAATACCTGGTGGAACGCCTCTCCCGCTATGTACCTACCCATTCGCTACGCTCGACGTTGAAGGCCCTTCTCCGGGTCCCAACTCATAGGGAGGCCCGGAGAGCAATAACTAGATCTAGGGCCTTCTCAGTGGTGGCCCCCAAATTATGGAACACCCTCCCTGACGAGATACGCCTGGCGCCTTCTTTGTTATCTTTTCGGCGCCAGGTAAAGACCTACCTCTTTGCCCAGGCATTTTAATTTTAATTTTAATTTTAATTTTATTTTAATTTTTGTCTTAACTGTGTTTTTAAAATGTTTTTATAGTTGTATTGTACCCACATTCACCTGTATTTTAATGTGGTTTTATTCTGCTGTACACCGCCCTGAGAGCTTGTCGCTAAAGGGCGGTCTAAAAGTACAATAAATAAATAAATAAATAAATCGGTAGCCCGCTGTAATGAGTTTGCTGAGCACTTCCAGCATAAGATCTTATGCATTCGCCGGGACCTAGACTCCCATTTTATGACAGCTAGTCCTAATGAGGTGTCTGGAGCACAGTCTTGTCATGTTTTGTTGGATGAGTTTCAGTCGGTTCAGTTCGAGGACGTGGACAAGGTGCTTGGACAGGTACGTGCAACCACTTCGGTACTTGATCCTTGCCCCTCTTGGCTTATAAAAACTAGCAAGGATGGAACAGCTGGCTGGGCCAAGGAAGTGATAAATGCCTGTTTACGAGAGGGAGTGGTCCCTGGCTGTCTGAAAGAAGCGGCGGTGAGACCACTCCTGAAAAAACCTTCCTTGGACCCAGAGGACTTTAACAGCTATAGACCAGTGGCGAATGTTCCATTCTTGGGCAAGATCTTGGAATGAGTGGTTGCTGACCAGCTCCAGGCGCTATTGGATGAAACCGATTATCTAGACCCATTTCAGTCGGGTTTCAGACCTGGTTTTGGCACTGAGACGGCCTTGGTCGCCCTGTACGATGACCTATGTCGGGAGAGAGACAGAGGGAGTGTAACTCTGTTGATTCTCCTTGACCTCTCAGCGGCTTTTGATACCATCGGCCATGGTATCCTTCTGGAGAGGCTTGCGGAGTTGGGTGTTGGAGGCACTGCTTGGCAGTGGTTCCGCTCCTACTTGGCGGGCCGTCTCCAGAAGATAATACTTGGGGAACATTGCTCGACCCCGTGGGTTCTCCAATATGGGGTCCCGCAGGGTTCGGTCTTGTCTCCCATGCTTTTTAACATCTATATGAAGCCGTTGGGTGCGGTCATCTGGAGTTTTGGAGTGCGTTGTCATCAGTACGCTGATGACATGCAGCTCTACTTCTCCTTCTCATCTTCTTCAGGTGAGGCGGTCGATGTGCTGAACCGTTGCCTGGCCGCGACAATGGACTGGATGAGAACTAACAAACTGAGACTCAATCCTGATAAGACTGAGATGCTGCTGGTGGATGGTTTCTCTGGTCAGATGGTGGATACATACCCTGTCCTGGACGGGGTTACACTCCCCCTAAAGGAGCAGGTTCGTAGTCTGGGAGTCATTTTAGACTCTTCCCTATCACTCGAGGCCCATGTAGCCTCAGTGGCACGGAATGCGTTCTACCAACTTCGGTTGGTAGCCCAGCTACGTCCCTATCTGAGTAAGGAGGACCTTACATCAGTGGTTCATGCTCTGGTAACCTCACGTTTGGACTACTGCAACGCGCTCTACGTAGGGCTACCTCTGAAGACGGTTCGGAAGCTACAGCTAGTGCAAAATACGGTGGCCAGACTGCTAACAAGAACTAAGCGGTCTGAGCATATAACACCTGTTCTGGCTCGCCTGCACTGGCTTCCAATATGCTACCGGGCCACATTCAAAGTGTTGGTACTAATCTATAAAGCCTTATACAGCACGGGACCACAATACCTGCAGGAACGCCTCTCCCGATACGAACCGGCTCGTACACTACGGTCTTCTATGAAGGCCCTCCTCCGGGTCCCGACTCATAGGGAGGCCCGGAGGGTAGTAACAAGATCTAGGGCCTTCTCAGTGGCAGCCCCTAAATTGTGGAATAGTCTCCCCGAGGAGGTGCGCCTGGCGCCGACACTATTATCTTTTCGGCGCCAGGTTAAAACCTTTCTCTTCTCTGAGGCATTTTAATCTTAGTTAATTTAAGTAAATGTTGTAATTTTATTTTAGATGGTGTATTTTTATATATTGGTTATATTGATCCTGTAATTTTATTATTGTACATGTTTCTATGTTCACCGCCCAGAGAGCTGTTTGCTAGTCGGGCGGGATATAAGCTGAATAAAATAAATAAATAAATAAAATATTCAAGTGGAGTTTTGACATCCATAGAATAAGTATAATAATGCAGTTAATATGGAGGCCAACTTGTGGTTCACTAACCTGACTAAAATTCAAATTTCCCTGTATGGTGGCCAAACAGAGGCTTGATAATCACCCTAGTTTTTGACACCCAGCTGGTGCTGCCAAGCAGCAGATAGGCCACCATCCACAACTGATGGGCTGCCATGGGCTTGGTGGGTCCCAAGCTGAGTAAGCCTCATGTAGACTCTGAAGAGGGCTTTTAAGACAACATTTTATTAGAGTTGCCTCCAAAACTGGCTTATTTATAATTATACCTTCCCTGCATTGAGGGTCCAGGATGTCATATCAGTTTTCATCACAGTTGTCATTGGGTGGTATTCAACGCTAGCTCTACTCAGAGTAGGCCCACTGAAGTTAACAGACATGACTAAAGCCCTAAACAACTTAGGTCCCAAATATCTGAAAGACTGCCTCCTTTCCTACAGACCTTTTCTGGTGATGAGATCAGCAGAGGAGTCCCTTTCAGTAGCTCACAAGTTCAGGGGTGGTGGTGGCCCAGGAGGGCATTCTCTGTGGCAGCCCCAAAGTTGTGGAACTCCCTTATCACTGAGGTGTGTCTGGCAACTTCACTGTCCACCTTTAGGCGAATGCTGAAGATGCACCTCTTTACCCTGGCCTTTGACACCTGAGGTGTACATATTTTAGGACCCACCATATTTTTTATATTTTTTAGGGCCCACCATACTTTGTGCTTCCAGTTGTTTAACACTGTATTTTAAGGTTGCTGTAACCCACCCTGGAACCCCTGGGTGAAGGGCGCTCAATAAATGCTAATAATAACAATTTAGGGTCATTCATTTCAGTGGATCTACTCTGAGTAGGACTTGGTTGAATACAACCCATGGTTTCTAACAAGCTCACTTGGTGAGGTCATCAGGGAGGTTGCAGTTGGCCGCCATCAGTATGCTTCATATTGATTTGACAAAGGCTCTGTGGCCCGTATCCAGGATTTAGGAAGATTACTTGCTCTAAACACGGTTGTATTGCCCTTGAAGGACAGTGCACAGTTCCAAAGGACTTCACTGTCACTGAAGGCCTTCATGGCCCAGAGTGTTTCAGTTAGTCCACCAGCTACAACCATTCTTAGACAGGCTACACTCTGATAACCTCTTGATTGGATTATTGCAATTATTTGCTATATGTGGGGCTGCCCTTTGAAGATGACACAGAATCATAGAATAGTAAAGTTGGAAGGGGCCTATAAAGAAAGTTGAAAGGCGAAGTCCAGAGGGTCAAATCACTCTAAAATTCTTGGGAGTTGTTTAAAAACACAATATTAAAGCTCAATTGGAGTGTAAACCACAGATCAGGAGAGGTACCACCAGAGGCGATGCCAGCATGGTTAATGAGCAAAATAAAATACGCTATTAGAGACAAGAAGGCTTCCTTCAAAAAATGGAAGTCTTGTCAAAATGAGGAGAAGAAAAAAGGCAAAAGAAATGCAAGCAGACAATAAGGGATGATAAAAGGCACTTGAGTACATTGCTAAAAACATAAAGACCAACAACAACAAAAATCATTAATACATTAAAAGCAGGAGACCATCTAGGGAGGCAGTTGGATCCTTGGATGACAAGGGAGTCAAAGGTGTGCTAAAGCAGGTTAAGAAGACTGCAGAGAAGCTCAATGAATTCTTTGCATCTGTCTTCACAGTGGAGGATATAGGACAGATCCCTGTGCCTGAACTAACTTTTGCAGGAAGGGAGTCACAAGAACCTAAGAAGAGCTTGCTGAATCAGGCCAGTGGCCCATCTAGTTCAGCATCTTCTTTTTATAATGGCCAACCAAATGTGTACAGGAAGCCCGCATGCAGGACCTGAGTGCAAGAGCACTCTCCCCTCCTGCGGTTTACAGCAGCTGACAGAGCATATCTATAATGGCTAATTAGCCATTGATAGTCTTATCCTCCATGAGTTTGTCTAATCCTCTTTTAAAGCCATCCAAGTTGGTGGCCATCATTGCCTCCTGTGGAAGAGAATTCTATAGTGTAACTATGTGCTGTTTTACTTTTGCAGGAAGTGAGTCTGAAGAACTGAGGCAAACAGTGGTGATGAGAGATGACGTTCTAGGCTTAAAAGACAAAATAAAAATGGACAAATCACTGGGTTCTGATGGCATCCACTTGGAGTTCTCACAGAACTTAAATGCAAAACTGCTGATCTTCTAACAAAAATATGTAACTTGTCCCTCAGATCCACCTCCATACCTGAGAACTGGAAAGTGGCCAATGTAACACCAATCTTTAAAAAGGGATCCAGGGGGAATTCCAGAAATTAAGGCCAGTTAGCTTAATGTCTATTCCAGGAAAATGGGTGAAAAGTATTGGTGAAGATAAAATAACCAAGCTTATAGAATAATGAGCCTTGCTGAAGCAGAACCAGCATGGCTAGAACTCTTAGAGTTCTTTACATATAGATAGAGGTGATCCAGTAGACATAGTGTACTTGGCATTTCAAAAAGCTTTCGACAAGGTACCTCACCAAAGACTCCTGAGTAAGCTTAGCAGTCATGGAATAAGAGGAGAGGTTCTTTTGTGGATCAAGAACTGGTTAAGTAATTTCTTCATAAACGATTTAGAGTTAGGGGTGATCAGTGAGGTGGCTAAATTTGCTGATGATACTAGTTTGTTCAGGGTTGTTAAAACAAAAAGGGATTGTGAAGACCTAACAGGATCTCTACAAACTAAGTAAATGGCTGATAAAATGGCAAATGCAGTTCAATTCAAACAAATGTAATGTTATATGTATTGGGGCAAAAAAAATCTTAATTTCACATATACGCTCATGAGGTCTGAAATGGCAGTGATTGACCAGGAACAAGACCTTGACAGCTTGATGAAGATGTTGATCCAGTGTGTGGCAGCTGTGCAAAAGGCAAATTCCCTGCTAGGATCATTAGGACAGGAACTGAAAATACAACTGCCAATATCATAATGGCATGATATAAATCTGGAATGACTGTGTTTGGAATACTGTGTACAGTTCTGGTCACCTCACCTCAAAAAGGATACTGTAGGTTCAGAAAAGGTTCAGAAAAGGGCAACCAGAATGATCAAGGGAATGGAATGACTCCCCTATGAGGAAAGGTTTCAAGATTTGGGCTTTTTCATTTACAGAAAAGGTGAGTAAGAGGTGACAAGATAGAAGTGTATAAAATGATGCATGGCATGAAGAAAGTGGATAATGAAAAGTTTTTCTCTTCCTCTCATAACACTAGAACTCATGGACATCCAATGAAGCTGAATGTTGGAAGACTCAGGACAGATAAAAGAAAGTACTTCTTCACACAGCGCATAGTTAAACTGTGTAATTCGCTCTCACAAGAGGCAGTGATGGCCACCAACTTGGATGGCTTTAAAAAAGGATTAGACAAATTCATGGAGGATAAAGCTACCAGTGGCTACTTGCCATAATGGCTATGCTCTGTCTCCATGGTCGGAGGCAGTATATTTACAAATACCAGTTGCTGGAAGCCGCAGGAGGAGAGGATGCTCTTAGGTCTTGCAGGCTTCCCACAGGCATCTGGTTGGCTACTGTGAGAAGAAGCTGCACAACTGGCCTGATCCCGCAGGTTCTTCTTAGGTTCCGATACCTGATAGAGCACCTGTTCCCATTCTGTCCTGCCTGAGCATTAATATCTGCTGGGAGGGGGAGAGGGCTCTTCTTTGTGCCCTGTGGAGATGTAGAAGAGGACCTTCTCTGCTGCAGTGCTGTTGTGGAATTTTCCTCCTCATGGAAGCTTAGGCAGAAGCCAAGAACAGCTTCTTTTTTAAACTAAACTAAAACCAGGCTGTTCATGCAGGCATTTGGGAGTTGCTGCTGAAATTACTGGGTTGGGATTTGCCTATTAGTCTGCTTGACAGTTGACCGATTGTGATTTTGTGCTGTGATTTTCTATTGTAGGAGCTGTATTTCATGAATGTGCACCCCACCCTGAGATCAAGTGATATAGGGAGGGGCAGAAATATTTTAAATAAATAGTAAGAATCTTCTTGGATACATCCAATGTACAAAATGCATAAGTGTGGGGTAGACATTTGCATGGAACTTGTAGTGGGCAAGCATGTGTTTAACCCTTCTTGCACCTCCCACTATTCCTCTCTCCCCAGCAGCTTCCCCCTGTTTGACTGTGAAACCTGGCCTTGGAGAAAGCTATGGGAAAAACTGCCTGGGAAGGGATTGCAGAAGAAAAGCAATGACCAGGGGAAGGATTATTCCTCCTTTGCAAACTGGAGCCAAATCCACAGTTCCTCATTTGGTGTCAAATATCTAGTTTCACCCTTAAATGCCAGTCTTTTAAAAAATAACAATGAGTTTATATTTTTTCTGTCATTTTAAGAATGGGTTTTTATTGTTGATTTTTTTTATCTAGTGTTTGTTTTTATGGGTACTATTTAACTGAGCAGAATAGCAAGGGCAGAAATTTCAAAAACCAAAACAAATAAATGAATAATATAAATATACACACTGAGATCTTTATTTCATTTCACTGGCTGTAAGGTAAGAACACCAAACACCACATGCTTGCATACTGTTTTGAATATTATGTATTGTGCATGTTCATATGAACTTCTAAACAACCAATGAAAAATAGAATCGCCTCCTCCTGTGCCCTGAAATAGAGTCAAATTATATGCTGGACGATGCTCATATCTGAAATCCTTTGTAGCACCAGGGATTATGAAATGCATGCACACTGTCCAGTCTCAAGGATACACTAGAAAATTAAACTGACAATTAAAATTCATTATAGCATTATCAACTGGGGGGGGGGTCTGGGGTGAGGCAAAGGGTGAAATAACAAAAATGGCTTTGCTCTGCCTGATATGGAACTGACCCAGCTTGGCAACTTCTATAGTAGCTCATGTAGTAACAAGACCAGGAACGATGCATAAACAACCATTCAGATGCTCTTCATGTTATTTCTCATTCCACAAACAGAAAATATACCTCAGATCCTGACTAGAACCCTCAACTCTTGCTGTTATGTAGCTCAGAAGCTCTGTGTTTAAAAGCCTTCTTCCCTTTCTGCTTTGTTATTTATGCACTCAGCAATGTGCTCTTGCTAAGCAAAAAATAATGGTAAATGGCATTGACTAGTTGCTGGTCAAAGAAGTGTTTGTTTCTTTTTGCTTGTACTGAAGTTTGCTCCTGCTGACTTAACCCAGAATATGTTGGACCCTTTGTGTTTGCTAGAAAGCCAGTTGAATGAATTCTGATTTTGCAGGACAGTCTATGAATCCCTGGTTTAGCTTTGCTAGCTGTTAGGAGTCAGGACTTTGTGGTATAGCCACACACAGATGGGAAATTGGAAATGGGAAGTATTAGCTGAAGTATATACCGAAGGAGGCATGGCTTTGTTTTAGATTACTGAAAAAAGCATTGCTGATTTTCCATAGATAGATGAAGTACATGGGCAACCGTTTCCGGCAATAAGATGCTTTGAAAGGGGAAAATGTTTACTTTTTGCCTTTAAACAGTTTTCATTTTGAAATGCATCTTAGAACATATTTTAAAAAGTTAAAAGTGTGCTCCCTTTTACGTTCCACAATGTTGTACATTCAAGGGAGGAAGAAGCTAATATTAACTCCAGCTCTCTCATTTCAACCCAGACTTTACTGCTTTCAGACTATTTATCTTTTTTTATAACCAGAATAGTTGTCACATCCCCGTTCCGCGCCCACTTACCGGGCGAAGGGGCGTGTTTGCAGCCGCCGCCGAAGCCGGGCCGCCATCTTGGGGTGTGTGCGTGCACGCAGCACGCAGGCGAGCTGACGTAGCATGCAGCGAGGGGGCGGGGCGGCAGACAGCCATTTAAGGCCGTGCCGCCAGGCGCCCTCCCTCACTGCAAGCTTGGCGGCAAATTCAAATGGCGGCAGGCTCCGGCATCGGCGGCGCGACTCATCGATTCGCTCGCCGACGCATGCGGCTCTTCAAGGCTCCTACGGGCCAGGCCTTGGTGCTGGGTGGCTGGCGGCGAGGAGCGGTCGGCGCGCCTTGATCGCGGCGCGGCGAGGATGGCGGAGAGGCCCGGGCGCCCTGGAGGGGCAGTTGGGACTAGGCCTCCGGAGGGGTAAAGGGAGACTAAGCAGAGGCTTGTCCCCCTTTTGTGGCAAGGAAGCGTGGGGGAAAGGTTAAAAGGGAAAGGGCAGCTAGGTGACACCTTTAGGCACCTTTGGGGGTGATTGGCTGTCCGGGAGCCTGCACCTCAGGGCTATACGGCCCGGGAGCAGAACACGGGCCGCTTTTGGGGCCAATGTGCCTCATCCGCTCGGAGTTTTAGGGCTCCGGGGGGCGGTGATGCGGGTTGGACCCCCTACACATCTTCAGGGTGTGGCCAGAGCTGGGGCCTGGCACAGGGCAGCCCCAGGCTCAGGCAAGGTTTGGTTGCCCTATAGCTGCAAGCAGGCTTCGCCTGGATCAGCAGAATTCCCCCTCACTTGATTGTCCCTCTGCAGGTTCATTGGTTATAATTGACTCTGTTTTAATAAAGTGGCCCATGATTTAACCCAGTGAATGGTGTCTGTGTTTATTTCGGCAATAGGCCGCAAACAAATAATACTTGGACCTTATATGTTAAGCTACAGTTAATTAATTTAACAATCTATTTATTTAGCATTTATATACCTGGGAGGTAGACCTTAAATGGCTAGTGGGTTTTGACAGAGGCAGCTGATATCATGCTGGTGCAGCATATATAACAGACCAGCGCATGGAATAAAAGAGCCCTCTGAACATGGCTACAATGAGCAGAGCTTGGAAAAGTTACTTTTTTGAACTACAACTCCCATCAGCCCCAGCCAGCATGTGCTGGCTGAGGCTGATGGGAGTTGTAGTTCAAAAAAGTAACTTTTCCAAGCTCTGACAATGAGTACATACATAAGTCCTTTTTGGTGGCTGCGATACAACTATCCACTCACTTAGAAACAGGATGAATACACAGTTTGGCTTCTGCCCTCCTCGAAGATCATCTTCTTTTAACAAAACCTCTCATGATAATCACACAGTAGCACACTTACCATTAAGTAAACATCTTTTTTCTGATCACTGCCTCCCCATCCCCATCATGGAGTCCATTAAGAGTGACCCACAGTAAACAAAGAAACAAAAACAACAGAAGAAGACATTTTAGGCTACACATGTTTGTACAAACTCAGTGTGACATTGATTTCCCCCCCCATAAAGCCTCCCCTACTGCAATGCTGCATTTGAAACTACTTTCAAGTTAGAAAGAAGCTACAGATGGAAACCCATTCTGTTGCAGCAACTCCTAATAAGATCCCTTCATAGGCCCTTGGTACCAAGAAGACTAATTTGAAGACAAGCAAAAATATAATATATTCTATCCTGTAGCTTTTCAAAAGGCCTGGAGTACTTAATTCCGAAATAGGCTTAATTGTTTGTAGTGTGGTCATTCAAGCTTCACCAAAGAGGGGAGAAATGACACATCTGTGCATAAAGTGTGCATGTGCTGCATCACATACATACATATATATACACATGCAGATGTAGAAATGATGACTATATATATATATTAAAATACTAAATATAGCCACCATAGTGGGGGTGGCGACCAAGTAACCCGTGTGCCTGCTCAGCCTGTTGTCCAAGTGCCCAGTGCTGAAAGGCAACTTCAAGGCCTCTCCTGCTCTCTCTTCTTAGGATTCTTTTATCTTTAAACCAGGCTTGGGCTGAGCAGTCCTTCAAACAGAGGGCTCCTTCAGCTAGAGGACTATTCTCTGAAAAGCAGGACACTTGGCCACTATAATTGTATGGGGCAGTCACAGCTCTATGCATGTAATTCTCCATTTTAGAATATTTTCTGCAGGAAAACTAGGACTACTTCAGGGGATCACACAGTATCTTTTTTTGCACCAGAGGGCACTGACCTGGGATGGGGCCTTTGAACACTCACGTAGTGTAACTATCAAACAGCCATAGTTCTGTTTTGAGGCTTTGTGAGTAGATAGCTCTTGTGCTTCGAATGAAGCTGCAGCCAGCTTAATGAGATGGCTAATTGATAAGCACCACTTCCTTCTCTTGTCCATTAAGGTAAATAGAACACGTGGGCATCTCAGCTCATCAAAGACAAGAAAAAAACATTAATCTAGAGAGTTGGGGAGGTGTTAATAACAAATCTGACACTGTCTGGCAGTTTTTCTTCATTTCCTTTTCTTTGATGGACACTGCGCTCACAAGTTACAGAAGATCTATTTTCTCCTACAAAATTGCTACTTGAGTGTGTGCGTGGTACATAAAAGAGCATGAGGAAGCATCAAAATACAGCAACAAGTTATTTTATTTCACTTAGGAAGCCTACTCCGTGAATATTGGCTAGTGTGAGCAAGCTACTCATTCAAACCTGCACTGTGCTGTATTCATGAATTTTATTATAAGAAAGAAACATGCTGGCTGCTTGTTTGGTGTCGTTGGTATTCTGTTCAGGGGCACTCCTCATTGTAAATCCCTTTTACTATCCTTTTCTCCCTCCAACTGAAATTTGTACAGGCTCAACTGAGCTACTTCTAATAATTTTTCATCACTAACAGATTTTCATGTGTGTGGGTGTTATGCCTTTGCCTTTGGGATGGGGAAAGGCAAAGGGCAGAAGGCAAAGCCGCTTTAACTGCCCTGAAAATGATCTTCCTGAATCTGGGCCTCATAAATCCTATTAAATGTTATATTTCATCAGCAGACTGGGAAAAAAGGCTTTCTTTCTTTCTTCTTCTAGGCAATGATGAAACCTAGCCTTTAAATTTATGGTTTCATTTTAGAAATGGACTATAAAGAGAGCCTGGCTTTGCTGTCTATCAAAGTGACTCCAACACGAGCAAGTTTTTTTTTTTAAACCATGTATTGTGTGGCCCCTGGGCATAGTCCACACTGGGAATGATAACTTACTTACAGACATACCTATAGAAAATATTCTTGTCCAAAGGACTGTGCTCTGCTTGTGCCAGTAAGGAGCCTTCTACAATAATTCCATTGTTTACTCAAGTAATAAATGGGGGAAAATCTTAGTTTTCTCTTTCAGTCTGTCACTTCTATCTGCCTTTTTCACATGACAGCCTCTTGAACCTCTCTAGAATGTTCCTGCATCATTGATATTTACAGGCTCTGCCCTTTTCCTTGGACTGCCTCATGAACGCTGCCTCTAAAAACTACTTCGTAGTTTATTGAGCAATTGTGATTGCCATGACTACACCAATGTACACAGTAAACACGTAATGTGTGGAAGGGCGGTGCACTTTGCTAAACCACCAGGAGCAGACAGTGGAGGATCACTGATTTGCCATGGCTCCTAGGCACTGCATGCAGCCACTGCCAACAGGATTGCTGGATAAAGTGGCTCTAACTGTCTTCAGATTTTGTTACCCACCTGAAGAATGTTTAAGGAATGTCCATGGGTGTGTGTGTGGGGGGGGGTGACAAAAGGAAACCAGTATTTGGGCTTGGAGTAAGCTCCGTGTTCCTGCACCCCTTGGGCTTCTTGCCTGTACTGTGGTTGCTC
Source organism: Rhineura floridana (assembly GCF_030035675.1). Taxonomy (NCBI): domain Eukaryota; kingdom Metazoa; phylum Chordata; class Lepidosauria; order Squamata; family Rhineuridae; genus Rhineura; species Rhineura floridana. Next base: position 15,925,182 of record NC_084481.1, read on the forward strand.
TAAGGCAGGGATGGGGAACCCCTTTCAGCCCAAGGGCCACATTTCCTATTTGGCCAGTGTTCCATGACAGTGGCGGAATGGTACAGAGGCAAATGTGGGTGGAGCATCAGATGTGACACACACCCACGCACACACAGTCCTCTATGCAGGCAAGCAAGAGGCATTGTCACAAGTCACGAACACATTCCAGTCAAGCAAAAGCACTCAAGGGCATGGAGCAGAGCCAGGGAGAGATGTGGGCATGCGGAGAGTCACAAGGGATGGATAGAGAGGATGAAGGGCTTCATTTGGCACCCAGATCTGAGTTTCCCAAGATAGGGCACAGAATTGAAAAAGACTAAAAGATTTTTGGGGGGGGAGAAACTATGGTGGTGTCATGCCAAAGTCCAGACTCTTACATGCCATTCTTTTTCCTCCCAGAAATAAAGGCTATTTTTTTTCAAACCCATGTATTCAAAGTAGTAACACTGCCAGAAGAGGACACATTAGCATGATAAAATAATGTTGATGGTCTTGCAGATGAAGGATTTCTATGCTTGGCTTATAATTTTGGGAGAATTCAGCAATTTACATCCAATTGTTGCTAGGTGAACAAAGAACCTCATGCACTGGCATCACAATGGAAGTGGAAAAGAAATTCATATAGGAACAGAAAATAATGTAGAAAATAATTCCCTTTTGTTATTGACATACTCCCCACTCGGTTAAAAAGTAAAGAGTGGTTGTGGTGGCACATAAAGGCTGTGGGTCTTATTCTTCATTATAACACAGTGTGAAAGTTAGCCCCAGGGAGCCACTGGTTGAAGGTGAATAGTGAAGAGAGATAGACAATAGTACTGCTGGGGGGAAATGTCCTTGGGCAAGAGTCAGAAAACAAGGAGCAGCTTCTCTCTTCGTTGCTAGAGGGGGTGTCAAAGCTGAAATTAAATACTGAAAACTACATGGAGACAGTGTGGAAGATCATACGTAGATTTAAAAAATCTACTAAATGAAATGGAGGATCCTGACCAGTGCTATGCAAATTTATTCTTAGAGTTACAAGCAGCTCATTTTCTCAGTCCTTGAGCAAATCCAAACCAGCCCATATATTTAGAAGCTGAACAATTGGTCAGGACCAAATCTTCCAGAGCTGGACTTTGACTGAACAAAAGTGGGTATCGGGGTACATTAAAGATTGGACAAAGTTGGGAAAATTGCAGTAGCTTTATGCCACATTTAAGCCCATATATTCTAAACAAAAGTGTTTACTTCCCTTTCCTTAAACATGAAAAGAACATGATAATGGAGTCACTGGTATTCAGATTTTGAAGAATTTGCTGTCAGTTTTCAAGTGACAACAGAATTCTTCTGAAACTCCTGCAGCAGGTGGCAAATCACTCATAACAAGATCAGTTTCACACAGGTTTGATAGCAAGTCTCTTCCTGCGTAAGCCCAGAAAAGACCCAAGACACATATAATCAATGCACTGAAGTAGAACTCTGAATCATTCCAGGCGCTATTCCTTTTCCGTGGAAGCCATTTGAGAGTGTCTCACAGTGCATCTTAATGAAGGCATCATTTTTGTATCAAAATGTTTACACGCTCAGTATTCATTAATAGTATGATATTCTCCATCCCTCCCTGCAAATGAAACTGAAGGCAAGGATGGAAGCCAAATCAGCTGGTTTCTTCCTTGAAGAAATAATTTGATATTTTATTGTAATTAAGCACACTTCTCATGAAGATGCTTTAATGTGTACTATCCACCCTATATTATTGGCTAAAGGTAAACAGTCATTCTGATGAGTAAATACCGAGTAATCTATCTGCACTTTCCACAACAAAGGAGTAGAAAATCTGGTTAAAATGATATTTAAAGCCTTCTTGAATGCAACATAAAGTGGATTCTAGAATTTCTTGGCAGCACAGCATCCATTCCTCCATTTCCAAATAGCTGTGCATATCAGCATGTTAGTGATGCTTTCGCAAAGAAGGTTTGACAACAATAGAGAGTTCCCCGCCTGCTGAACAAGAAGTGACAACTCCATTTGAAAGCTGTCCCTGGATGTGTTTTATGTACAGAAATTATCTGTGACAGTTCAAATCAAAACAGAGTTTTCATTTCTCATGGGAGGTAAATGGACGATAGAATAGATTGCTTTAAATGCTATGGTCTAGTGCAGCGTTACCCAACCTTTTTTGACCCAACGCACCTTTGCAAAATCTTTTTGTGCCCAACGCCCCCCTCAGATTAAGTATATGCCAATGCTTCCTATTCTTCTCTTAAAATATGAGTAATGCATAAAAGGTATTTTCAATGATTATTACTGTTTTTATCATGCCTTTTTATTGCACTTAGATTACACATTGAATTCTTAGTATGATTTATTAATATACATACATAGTTATAGTTATAGAAAAGTAAATAAAATGAGATTTATTATAAAATACTAGTGTGATCCTTGAACTTGATGAGTTTTGGCTAACTTCACAATATCTGGAGTATACTTGGATAGTAATAGTCTTACACTGTGTTACTTAACAACAAACTCATTCAGTTTACCGGCATTGTTTTGTTAAACAAGTTCATTTAAACATCACAGAAACGACAGGTAGCGAGTGTGTCCCATTCCTGAAGAAAACCAGCAAATAACTGACTGTCTGCGTCACCCGTTTGCACACGGCACTCATCCGTTGGAAGAATGTGCCCTCCACCAGTACACCCAGCTTATCAAACACTCTGTCGTGATTGGTTCCAACATCCCTCAAGACAGCATCGGAACATTACCTAGTGCCGGGGCGTGGCTAATATCCTCATTGCTTGATATGACATTGGCCGCTATTCAGAATTTCTTTACTAAAAAGCACACACTATTTATAGTGTTATTTCCATGAATTGAGACTATTAAATACATTCTAACTGGGGACAAAACAGTTTAAAAATTAATGATTTGTGTATTAAATAAAATTAAACTTAAATGCTTCAACTGTCACATCAGACCGCCAAATGTCAACGCCCCCTAATGAACCCAAACGCCCCCTATTATTATTATTATTTATTATTATTTATTAGATTTTTATACCGCCCGACTAGCAATAGCTCTCTGGGCAGTGAACAACAGAAATACAATAAAATCACACAATATAATACAACAAAGCATATAAAAATAAAACAATCTAAGAACAGTTACAACGCATTTAAAACTAAATAACTTAAATTAAAATGCCTCAGAGAAGAGGAAGGTTTTAACTTGGTGCCGAAAGGATAACAATGTCGGCGCCAAGCACACCTCCTCGGGGAGACTATTCCACAATTCGGGGGCCACCACTGAGAAGGCCCTAGATCTTGTCACCACCCTCCGGGCCTCCCTATAAGTCGGAACCCGGAGGAGGGCCTTCGTAGTAGACCGTAGTGTACGGGTCGGTTCATATCGGAAGAGGCGTTCCGACAGGTTTCGTGGTCCTGCGCCGTATAAGGCTTTATAGGTTAATACCAACACTTTGAATCTGGCCCGGAAGCATATTGGCAACCAGTGCAGGCGAGCCAGAACCCCCTAAAGTTTGTAGTCACGCCAACGCCTCCCTGAAAGGCTGTAACACCCCCCAGGGGGGCGCTACCGCCCACATTGGGAATCGCTGGTCTAGTGCAATTAACGTTGCAGAAAATTTCTTTTGGGGAGACTGCTCATTGCTAGCTCTGAACTTTGAGGAAAAGAATGTTAAAAGTTATTCTCTCTAAAGGCTACACTTTGAAAAATCAAACCAGAATAAAATATAACTACCAAAAACGAGGCACAAACTTTCTGCTTCTGTGCCAAAGCAGTGACATTAATCATAGAGATAAAGAAGAAAGCAACTTCATTATTATTTTAACAATTACTTTCTCAGTCTAACTTTCCAATCTACTATTTGAGTTACAAATACATGTGCAATTCTAGAAATATCAGCTACTTTTTCAAGGACTTGAATACAATAAATTAGAAAAGAATATGATTTCATTCTGTGTGGGACTGTAACAGTATGGTAGAACAATACCTTTCATGGAGAAGGTGCCCGGGTTCAATTCTGGGCATCTCTAGCTAAAGGGACCGCAGGTAGCAGAGCTGAGAAAAACTAACCTCAGACCTGCCAGTCAGAGTAGACAGAACTGGGCTGGCTGGAATATTGATATGCTTCATATGTTACACTTCTTATTAATATACAGGTGTATAAAATGTGTTATACAAATATTCAAATAATGAATATTTGTACTTCTATGGAATTAACACTCTCGCTTAATGTATACCCTTGTCTATGAAATTTTAGACCAACAGATTGGGTTTTCTAATATTTCACATAGTTACTATAACTGGGGAGATATCCTTGTTCCAGTTTCCATCCATGTTTTAAAGTTTTTCAACTTCTCTGATTACTCTTGCCATACCTCATAATACAGGATTGATGCTCTGGATGACAATAGTGAATGCCACTCCATGCAGTTCTCCAAGGGGACTAGCTGCAAATTAATAATTTGTTGGTTTGTAAATGTGTAAGTGCTTCATAAACATTATATGTTATTAGATAAGTTGTGAAACAGCATCTTAGGCTATCTGTTGCAAACAACAACAGAGCCTTACAGTATTATTTTCATTGTTATCTCATTTAAGAAAAAACATTCTTAAATGTTCTACCACTTTAACTATGTACCTGTGAAACATAATGTCTTCACGGAGGACACTTCGAAATAGCAGCTTTCTCTGCCTTCAATTTTCCACTATAATTAAAGATGTAAGAGTGTAAGAAATACTTTGCTGGATTGTATTAAAGGTTTATTTAGCCCAGCATCCTGTTGCTGGCAGAGATCCACAGTGACCCACCTCCCAAATGAATTACTGTAATGTGTGGTGCTGCCGTGGAAGACAACTCGGAAACCTCAATTAGTGCAGAATGCAATAGCCAGTATTTTTACATTACGCCAATCCTAAAGGAATTACATTGGCTGCCTAACTTGGATGGAGGAAGGGGTGGTCTGGAGATAGGAGGGGGTCACCCATTGTCATGGTCAGATCACTTCCTGGTGAAGTTTAGACTTATGGCTCCGATCCTTCCCTGCAGGGGTGGTGGACAGATTAAGATGGTCCGCCCCCAGAGACTAATGGAATCCACTGGATTCCTGAATGTCCTGGGGGAGTTCCCAGTAGATAGAGCAGGTGACCCTGTTAAAGCCCTTGTCACACTGTGGAACAGCGAAGTGCATTGGGCTCTTGACACAGTTGCCCCCGAGCGCCCTCTCCAGCACTGTGGAGCCCAGCTTGCACCGTGGTACACCAGTGAGCTAAGGGCAATGAAACAGGCTGGACGACGGCTAGAGTGTAAGTGGCGAAAGACGTGCTGTGAGGCTGATCAGGCACAAGTAAAACATCATAACAATGCCTACTGTGTGGCGGTGAGAGTGGCGAAGAAGGCGCACTTCTCTGCCTCCATCGCATCCTCAAGTAGCCATCCTGTGGAGCTCTTCCGTATTGTCAGATGTCTCTTGACATCAACTCCAGGAAATGGAGTCTTAGACCCTTCAGAGGCCCACTGTGAATTATTTGCAAGGCACTTTGAGGGTAAAGTTGCTCGCCTCCATAGCAGTCTTGATGCCCCCTCCATATCTACTGTAGTCCCCAATGAGGTGTCCAGTGCAATGTTCTTGGGAACGGTTTCAGTTGATGCGGCCTGATGACATGGACAAGGTACCTGTGATGATGCGGCCAGCAACATGTCCTCTCGACCCTTGTCCTCCTTGGCTTATTAAAGCTTGCCGAGGGGGTCTGACCGAGTGGATCCAGGATGTGGTAAACGCATCATTGCGGGAGGGAGTGGTTCCAGCCACCTTGAAAGAGGCGGTGATCCAACCACTCCTGAAAAAGCCCACCCTGGACCCATTGGTTTGTGACAACTACCAACTTGTTGCAAATACCCCCTTCTTAGGGAAGGTGATTGAGAGGGTTGTGGCGCAGCAACTGCAAGTACTCTTGGATGAAACAGATTATCTTGACCCATCCCAGTCTGGGTTCAGGCCTGGTTATGGGACTGAATCGGCTTTGGTCGCCCTGATGGATGACCTTTATCGGGAGAAGGATAGGGGGAGTGTGACCCTGTTCTTCTTACTTGATCTCTCAGTGGCTTTTGATACCATTGACCATGGTATCCTTCTGGGCCAACTTGGTGAGATGGGTATTGGAGACACTGTTTTACCGTGGTTCCGATCCTATCTCCAGGGTCGCTCTCAGAGAATAGCACTGGGTGCCTGTCTTTTGGCCCCCTGGCAGCTGTGCTGTGGGGTGCCGCAGGGCACCATCTTGTCCCCCATGCTGTTTAACATCTATATGAAGCCCTTGGGAGCAGTCATCAGGAGTTTTGGGGCGAGGTGTCAGCAGTATGCTGATGATACCCAGCTATACTTCTCCATAACATTTGAATCGGGAGAGGCTGTGCAAGCCCTGGACCGCTGTCTGGACTCGGTGGTGGGCTGGATGAGGGCCAATAAATGGAGTCTGAATCCTAGCAAGATGGAGGCGCTGTGGGTTGGTGGTTCCTGAGTTCGGATAATTGGTCAGTTGCCTGCTTTGGACGTGGTCGTACTCCCTCTGAAAGAGCAGGTCCATAGCCTGGGGGTGCTCCTGTATCCATCTTTGTTGGTGGAGGCCCAGGTGACCTCAGTGACTAGGAGTGCCTTTTACCAGCTTCGGCTGGTAAGACAGCTGCGGCCGTTTCTGGACCAGGATAGCCTGACCACTGTTGTCCACGCACTGGTAACGTCCAGGCTGGACTACTGTAATGCGCTCTATGGGGGGCTGCCCTTGAGGTTGGTCCAGAAGCTGTAGCTGGTGCAGAATGCGGCGTCAAGACTGCTCACTGGGGCAGGATATCACCAACATGTCACCCCGCTGCTGAAAGAATTGCACTGGCTGCCCATTTGCTACCGGGCCAAGTTCAAAGTTCTAGTTTTGGTGTACAAAGCCCTATACAGCTTGGGACAAGGATATCTGAAAGACCGTCTTACCCCTTATATACCCAGTCTATCACTGCACTCTGCAGGTGAGGGCCTCCTGCAGATACCATCTTATCAGGAGGTCCGTTCCGCACAACATAGGAAACGGACCTTTAGTGTGGCAACACCTTCCCTGTGGAATTCCCTCCCCTTAAATATTAGGCAGACGCCATCTCTGTTATCTTTTTAGTGCCTATTGAAGACTTTCCTCTTTCAACAAGCCTTTTAAGTTGAGACCTATCCCAGTCTGTGTTGGATTTGCTTTTAATATGTTCTTAAACCTTCTTTTAATAATGTTTTTAATCTTAGATGTTTTGAAAGCTTTTTTTAAGTAACATTTTTGAAGATGTTTTGTTTTAATGTGTTTTAAAGTCTGTTTTTATAATGTTTAAATGTTTTTGGTGCTGTTGTTTGCCACCCTGAGCTCCTGTTGGGAGGAAGGGCGGGAAATAAACAACAACAAAAATAATAATTTAGCACAGGATTTTTCAGTGGTCCGCACATTCTCCATCTTTGCTTCATATTTCAGCAGCTTTCCACTGGCACTGGATTTTTTTACCCCTCAAATATATTGTTCTTTAATTGATTTTAGTCACAGCATAGCACAGCAATACAGCTCTGTGTGTGTGTGTGTGTGTGTGTGTTTGCGTGCGTGCGTGCGTGTCATTCCCTTCCACTTTAATAATCCAAGCTCCAGGGAGGAAGCAAACTAAGCCTATAATAGTGATGGAGGAATTACCATCATCATCATCATCTTTATTTATACCCCGCCATTTTTCCAAACTGGAACTCAAGGCGGCTTCCAGATAAAAGTAAGTACATATCATTAAGAACATATGAACATATAAAACATATAAACGTATAAAAATCAGGGAAGCCACTTCCCTTTCAAAATATCGATAATTCCTTTCAAAATATCTATAGTTTCTTTCAAATTTCAATAGTTTCTTTCAAAATATTGATAATTCCGTTCAAAAATATTTTCTTTCAAAGCATAGATATTAATGTTGATTTTTTTTAGGAGAAAAAATCAGACCGGTAAAAGCAATGTCTAGCACATGAAGAATCAATGTGATTTGATACTGCCTGTTAGGTTGGAATATTTTCATAGTGGTACTGGCCAATGGATCCCTATACATTGATAGACCTATCCTCCAATGAATTGCCCTAATGCCACCACTACCACCACAAGAAATTGGTCTGTAAACTCAAGGCTGGGCATTACTTTTATTAAGGACAAGACCAATCCAAATGTCACAAAACAGTGAGCAAGGTTTTGAGTTCAGGCTGGATGTGAAGCAAAGTGGAAGTGACAGTGGGTGGAGAGAAGAAAAAAGATGACTTGATGCTGAAGCCACAAACTCTGCATTTAGTCACAGTCTCAAGATGGGAATGAAGGACAAGAGAGCAGATTTGTTGAGCAATCTTATATCACATCTTACTATTTTGTCTAAGATCAAGTTGACTGAGCAATCCTATGCATCTTTTCTCAAAAGTAAATTCTCAAGTAAGTGTGCATAGGACTCCAGCCTTATTTGGACAAGGCTCCACTAGATGCTACACAGGTTTCAGAATATATTTAGATTGCTGGGACACACATTATTTCCATTTCTGGAATCGTCCAAATGTTACCCAGATCTGCCTCTAGCCTTAAGTGAAACATATAGATTCCTTGTTAAGCTTAGAAATGACATTGGCGATCACTCGTGGCCGAGTAAAATTGTCTTCCAAGATAAGGTCTTTAACAGTGGATCTGTAAGTGACTGTGGAGGCCAATTCTGGATCCACACAGCCTCCTACAGTGAGGACATAGGTTTCCAGATGGAAGATTGTCGCAATGAGGATTTGCTTGATGTGCCTTCCGCTTAGCACGTTTGTCCTGTTCACCCTGTATTCATGCTTCTTCAAAGTCCACAGCACCTTTGATAATAGCCGACCTCCATTTGGGACGTTCATGGGCCAAGAGTTCCCAGTTGTCGATGTTCATGTTACTTTTTTTAGATCGCTTTAAGAACATCTGTAAACCACTTTTGCTGTCCACCAATGTTCCTTTTTCCATCCTTAAGCTGGGAGTAAAGTAGCTGCTTTGGAAGACGGCGATTAGGCATTCGAACAACATGGCTGGTCCAGCAAAGTTGATGTTGAAGGATCATTGTTTCAACACTGGCAGTCTTTGCTTCTTCCAAAATGCTAACATTAGTCGTCTTTCTTCCCAAGTAATTCACAGAATTTTCCAGAGGCAGCGTTGGTGGAATCTTTCAAGAAGTTGGGAGTGGTGTTTATAAATGGTCCATGTTTCACAGACATATAATAAGGTCGGTAGTACAATGGCTTTGTAGATAAGCATTTTGGTCTCCCTGCAAATATCCCGATCCTCGAACACTCTACGCTTCATTCGGGAGAATGCGGCACTCACAGAGCTCAGACGATGTTGAATTTCAGAATCGATGTCAGCTTTTACAGAGAGATGGCTGCCGAGATAGGGAAAGTGATCAATGTCCTCCAATGTCACACCACTAACCAGGATTGATGGTGCTACAGAGGGACTAGTTCCCACCTGTTGATGAAGCACTTTGGTTTTTTTAGTATTAAGTGAGAGCCCAAGCTTTCCATATGCTTCTGCAAAGACATTTAGGATAGTTTGAAGATCTTTCTCTGAATGTGCAGAGACTACAGTATCATCGGCATATTGAAATTATATGACAGAGGTTGACATTACATTACTTTTTGCTTTCAGCCTACTGAGATTAAAAAGCTTTCCATCTGTTCGATATATGATTTCCACACCAGTAGGAAGTTTCCCCTCAATAAGGTGTAGAATCATAGCAATGAAGATAGCAAATAAGGTAGGAGCAATTACGCATCTCTGTTTTACACCTGATCCGACTCTGAATGGATTGCTCTGAAAGCCATTGTTGTACAAAATTGTTGCTGTCATGTTGTTATGAAGGAGTCGCAAAACATTCACAAATTTATCAGGGCATCCAGTTTTCAGAAGGATGGTCCAGAGAGCGGTTCGATTCACAGTGTCAAAGGCCTTAGTCAGATCAATAAACCCCATATATAAAGGTTGATTCTGCTCCCTGCATTTTTCTTGAACCTGTCGTGCAGTGAATATCATGTCCACTGTCCCCCTGAAAGGGTGGAAACCATTTTGAGATTTGGGGAGGACATCCTCTGAGATCGGTAGGAAGTGATTTGCAAGGATCCTTGCAAGGATTTTACCTGTGGTAGCAAGAAGAGAGATACCTCAATAGTTCCCGCAATCTGTTCTATTACCCTTCTTAAAAAGGGTGATAATTATGGCATCCCTAAAGTCTTCCAGGATCTCCTCCCTCATCCAGATTTTTTCGATGAGCTTATGAAGTTGTTGTGTAAGTTCAGGCCCATCTTCTTTAAAGACTTCAGCAGGAATCCCATCAGGTCCACTAGCTTTGTTCTTCATTTGATTGATGGCTTTAATGACTTCATCCAAATTAGGGGATACTGCAAGCTTGTCTCTAGTTTGTTGCTGTGGAATTTGCGAGAAGACCTCATCAGCCACAATAGTTACAATTAAGGAGGTCATGGTAATGCTCTTTCCAGCACAGTGCAATAGACTCTTTATCCTTAAGAAGTTTGCTACCATCCATTGAACATAAGGGATTTGTACCGTAATTTGTTGGTCCATAGATGGCCTTTGTGGCATTAAAAAAGCCCTGTGCATTGTGAGCATCTGCAAAGTGCTGTATTTCTTGAGCTTTCTTTATCCACCAGGCATTCTTAAGTTCTCTAGTTCTTCTTTGGACTTCAGCCTTTGCACTGGCATAATTTTTTTCTTAACAGCACAGTTAATGTCTTTCTGCCATATCTGGAAGGCTTTCCTTTTCTTGTCAATGATATGTTCAATCTCACTATCATTCTCATCAAACCAATCCTGATGTTTCTTAGTTTGGTATCCAATAGTTTGTTCACATGCTGCAATGATGGATGTCTTCAGCTTAATCCAGTGATCCTTGACATTTTCAGGGAGTTCCATAGGTAGATGTTTCTTGAGAGTTGTTTGAAAGCAGGCTCGCTTAATAGGATCTTGAAGGGCATGGATGTTCATTTTACACCTTGGTTTTCTTCCTCGGAGCCTACATTGAGGAACAATATTAATGGCCATAGTGGATGAAATTAATCGATGATCTGTCTAGCACTCGTCATGGCCCTAGTGAGGAGTACATCACGACGATCTCTGGCACGGGCAATTATGTAATCCAGGAGATGCCAGTGTTTTGACCGAGGGTGCTTCCATTATGTTTTAAATGTATTTTTCTGATGAAAGAGTGTGTTTGTAATAACAAGATTATGCTCTGCACATTTAGTCAGAAGTAGAATGCCATTCAGGTTGCTATTGCCAATTCCTTCTTTCCCAATGGTTTCTGGCCGTAAATCGAAATCACGCCCAACTCTTGCATTGAAATCACCCAAGAGGATAAATTTATTCTCCTTAGGTATCTCTGATAAGATGGTGTGCAGCTGGTTATAAAAATTTTCCTAATGTTGGTGCATAATAAGCACTTAGAATAGTCGCCTGCTGGTTTTTGGCAAGTTTTAACCAGAGAGTTGAGAGTCATTCATTAATGCCAATAGGAACTTCTGACAAGAGCTTCAGAAGATCATTTTTAATAGCAAAGCCTACTCCATGTATTTGTCATTCTTGTTCAGGCAGTTCTTTCCACAAGAAGGTATAACCTCCTTTTTCTTCCTTCAGTTGTCCTTCTCCTGCTCTTCGAGTTTCTTGGAGTGCCGCTATGTCAATGTTAAAACATCTCAACTCCCTCGCGATGATGGCAGTCCTGCGTTCAGGACGTTCACTATCTGTATTGTATAGCAATGTCCGTATATTCCATGTTCCAAAATTCAATTGTCTTTTGTGACTGCTAAGTGGTGACCCCACTGGATGCGGTAATCCAGTCAGGGAGAGAGATGAGGCAGACTATGTTTAGGGAACCTTTTCTAGCCCCCTCTCCATATGGGGTGAGCAGAGTGGATCCTGAATAGGACTGCTCAGTTGTGGATGTAGCTGCCGAACTACTCAACTGCCTCAGTCCTTGAGCCAGGACAACTGAGTCTGTATGCACCGCCCATATGCCAGTCCATGACTAGGGGCTTCCAGATTTCACAGTCCTGCCCCCGTCGCCATTCGCTGATCGCCATGGGACTTTTGGTTTGGTTTGCTTGGAAGATGCCTGTGCGTGAGTTTGTTTTATGTGAGATCGGCGCACGACGATCAACACACAATCTTGACAGAAAAAGGCTTTGATCCAATGGCATGGGATACCACAGTGACTGGAAGTCTTTTATCTGCTGCAGCCTTCATCTGCCTTCACAGCTGTTGTAATGTACACATTGTTATCCTCCGCCTGTTCTGCCATTGAGGACTTTCTTGGATCGTTCTTTGTCTGGTTCCTCTCCCTTGACGTAACCGCCATGGGTGACCCTGCTGGGAGTACATGATTCCCAATGGCATTGCTCACAGGGTTCATTGGAACAAACAAGCCCACTCACCACTACAAGGTGACGATCCAGTGAGGGGCTTAGAAATGTAAGAGAAGCATGTAAAGAGTTTTTATTAAAGAGTTTTTAAGCTGGAGGTTAATTTTAGGTGGTGTAAAAAAAGTCAACAGAAATCAAACTGGGTAGCATTACCTTGTCTTTATTTTTTGATGGTCACATTCCCTCTAAAGTCTTATCTTCAGGTGGTAGAAAATTACCTCTCTCCAGTTTTAATAACAACATAGCTCTTTAGAGCATTTAAAGCATTTCCCAAGAATCCTTAGAACAATTTTGGAAAGTAGGTCAGTATCATTCCAAGACTGTAGATTTTTGGGAGTGGAATTGGGGAAGTGAACCTGAAATAAAAGCTTCTCTATTGTCACCTAGTGAGTTGATGAAAAAAGCATGATTTGGAATTGTGGACTTGCCAATGCTCATTCCTAGATAAAAAGCTAATGCAACTATAGCTATCTAAAGCTAGTGATCATCTCTAGATTGTAAGGCAGTAACTTCCAAAAGTTAGTTACATGCAGGATGAAGCAGTTATTTCCTTCTGTCTATCCTGAGCATGGCAGCAATCAGTTGCATTGGAGTGGCATAAGGTCATAGTCTCTTAGTTTAATCTGCCTCACAAATTTGACGGGAGGACTAAAAGGGACTGGAAGCATGTATCATGTACTGAAGTTCAAAACACATTATGTGTATAGCAATAGCCTGATGATTCCATTAAATGAGAAAAATCTCCTTCTAGGAAGAGAGGAGATATGTGTATGTGTGTGCATGTGCGTGCGTGAGACAGAGAGAGACTTCACCCTTTTCCTGCCCAAAATTTCTTTGCTCCAGAACACTTCTCTGCCCCCAGCATTCTTTTTTCAAACATGATTTTAAATGCACGTTTTCCCAGAAGTGACTTTTCCTTATGCAAAGAGACTATTGTGTATGTAATATGGAGTTTGAGCCTTGGCTCCTTGCATGAAGGGTGGGAGCAGAATGTAACAAATAAGCAATAAAACAAATTACAGTACCTGCAGTGTCTAAAATCGGTTTTGCTTTGTTAAATAGTTGGTGGCCACAGAGTTGACTTTTTAAATGACCTTTTTCTCCTGTGGTCCCAGGATAAGAATGTAAGAACATAAGAGCAGCCCAGGTTCAAAGGTCCATCTAGTCCAGCCACCTGTTCTCACAGTGGCCAACCAGATACCTATGGGGAGCCCACAAGCAGAAAACGAATGAAGCAGCACTCTCCCCACTAGGGCTACCCACTAGGCTACCTACCCTAGTCCTACTGCCTCTGATACTGAAGGTAATACACAGCCTCCATCATGGCTAGTAGCCATTTACAGGATTATCCTTTTTTCCCCATATTCACCACAGGAGACCAGCTGTGGGGCCATGCAGTATGCAATAGTTCCCATTAACCACACAGACCAGTAAAGTGCCAAACCATGCTGGTTGTTTGTACTGAAACATCACCATTTCCTGAGCACCTGCTATGGGCCACTGAGTCACTCTTTGGAGCAGGGATGACCATACATGTTGTGGGGTTTAGCTTTGCTTAGTTCTATGGCAGGGTAGAGTCTGGACATGGTGGCATGCAGTGTATGGCAAATGTTCCCAAGCTGAAACAGCTTGCCCCTCAATTTTGGCCCATGATCCTAAGATTTTACTTTATTTGAAGGGCTCTCCAGTTGAAAGATAAAGAACAAACCATGAGAAGGGAGAGCAGGAGGGGCCTCAATGTTACCCATCAACACTTGGCACCTGGACAGCAGACTGAGAAGACACACAGATCACCTTGTCACTGTCTTCCTCACTGTGGTGGCATGTATTGTATTTCTATTTAAATCATAGCAATTATTTCTTAATTTGCCTCTATACATATAAATCAATCCTGACTATGATTATTTGAACAGAGCAACTTGTTTTTCTGAGCCAAAGCCCTCCAACTTCAGGCAACTTTCTTCTTCTCCCAGGCATTTTAGCATGTGTTTTTAAATTGTTTTTTATTTTTTTTAACATTGTGTTTTTAAATTGTTTTTTGTCTTTTAAAATTTGTATATTTGTTTTTATTGTTTGTAATTGCTGTAAACTGCCCAGAGAGCTTCGGCTATGGGGCGGTATATAAATGTAATAAATGAATGAATGAATGAATGAATGAATGAATGAATGAATAAAACACTAAAACCCAAGAATCCCAAGGAAATGTTCAAGTAACAATCTTAAAGAACCTTATTTCCTGTGTATCTCTCCCCTTTTGGAGCAGGAGAGTAGCTATACAAATGTCTTAACCAAATCATGTTCAACCCCAAGTTTGCAAAAATGTGTAGGATTTTGAGCACTTGAGGGCTGCTTGTCACACTATGTTTTAAATTCACACTGAGACACCGTGCTGGTTCTTTCTATGCCTACACAAAGTTGCAAACATCTTGTTTGAATGCACACCCAATTAGTTTCTCAATAGATCTATGCACCATAAGACTCCTGAAGTGGCTTTGTGCTCTGAAATAGTTTAATAAGATAGGAAACGAAATGAAAAAATGAAAGAGAGCAGATCAAAGAAACGAAGCTCCGCTCGCCGCGCAGCTGACGAGCGGGGCATGATTGCAGGTGGGGGTGAAGACGCTGCCCCCATCTGTTAATGGGGCAACGTCGCACGTCGCGCCCGTGACGTCAGCACGACGTGCAGCGTAAGGGGCGGGGTCTATAGGACTATTTGAGTCCAGCCGCCCCTTCCACCTTCCTCTTCTGCTGCTCGACGAGATATTCCAAGGGGGCACTTGTTCCTTCCTGGGTGAATAATGCTCCCAGCTTTCATTTAAAAAATAAAAATAAAAATAGTACGTTTCTAGCATTTGTAGAACCTGAGACAAAACGTACAAGGGAAAACAAGTGAACAGGCAGAGGCTGATCTCTGGCAGCAGCATAGGGCCTAGTCCTCAGCATGTGCTGTCTGGGGTTATACTCTTTTCCCCTGCCTCCTTTCTCTCTAGATGCCCCTTTGTCCCAAGTTCTCTTTGCCATGCCAACTAGAGGGGGGGGCAGAGGCAAGAGCAGTTGCCACCTCCTCTTCCTCATTTGCATTGTCTCCCGTGGCAGTTCAGTGCTCCTCATCCTTGCTGTTACACAGCCAGGCCTAGAGCAAGAGGGCAGGCGTGGCACTGGAGGCAGTGGCAACTGCTCCTTGCAACACTACTCACTTTCTGAGGCGCGAGAGCAGCAATTGCCCTGTGCCACCGGACTTCTGAGAAGGAGGTGTTGCTGTGCATGGCACAAAGTGGGGGGGAGGCATAGCAGACAACCACCCACCCACGCAATGGGGCTTGTAACTCCAAGGAGCTGCTGCTCCCAAGTAGTGTCTGTGAGTTTACCTGAGGCAGTGAGATCTTAGCAGCTGCCTTACAGTGCCAATCCCTGGAAAAAAGGGTTGATGCTAGCACCATAGAATCATAGAGTTGGAAGGGGCCTTGTAGGCCATCGAGTCCAACCCCCTGCCCACAGCAGGAAATCCACAGCTAGAGCATCTCCCGCAGATAGCTGTCCAGCCTCTGCTTGAAGACATTCAGCGAAGGGGATCCCACCACCTCCCTAGGCAGTCAGTTCCATTGCCGAACTGCTCTTACTGTCAAGAAGTTCCTTCTAATGTCCAATCTGAATCTACGCTCCTGCAACTTAAAACCATTAGACCTAGCCCTACCCTCTGGGGCAGCAGAGAACAAATCTGTACCCTCCTCTATGTGACAGCCCTTCAGGTACTTAAAGAGTGCAATCATGTCACCCCTCAGCCTTCTCTTCACCAGACTGAACATGCCAAGTTCCTTCAACCTTTCCTCATAAGACTTGTTCTCCATACCGGCTATCATCCTCGTCGCCCTCTTCTGAACCCGCTCTAACTTGTCTATATCTTTCTTAAAATGAGGCGCCCAGAACTGAACGCAGTATTCCAGATGAGGCCTGACTAATGCAGAATATAGTGGGACTATTACTTCCCTTGACCTGGAAACTATAGCTCTGTTTATGCAGCCCAAAACCGCGTTTGCCCTTTTTGCTGCAGCATCACACTGCTGGGTCATGTTCAACGGATATGTGCAACAGGGAGATAGGAGGCAAGAGGCCTTCAAAAGGGTAAGAAGGAGCCACCGGCTGCTTAGGGACAGGTGTCCCTTCTCCAGTTAGACTCCGGGTACTATGAACTTGGTTAGCAGGCTACCCGGTTTAAGGGGAGGTTTGTTATGTTATGGTGTTTGCCTTTTGTTTCCCAGTCTCATACCCCAACTCCTGGCTGGCCTTCATGGCCTCCAACTCACGGCTGGCCCTCATGGCCTACAATCTTCACCCCGTTTAGTCATGGCAATAACGGCTGTGGTCAGAATGTACAGAAGTACACTTGGTCACGCCAGTTTTATTCAAAGGGGCAGGCAGTGAGGGGTCCACACTAGTTAGTCTAGGATCAGTGAGCTGCACTCCATCATAATAATGCGCGCATATGCCTTATGCATTTGTAGTGGCAGAACATTACCTACGGAATGCTATAATTCTCGCATGGAGTGCTTCAGAGCCTTCCGTGAGGGGGCAGTCAGGAGACAAGTGGGCTCCTAAGCAGTGGGGCACTATCTGTCTGAGTGGATGTTCATAGGTATGGCAGCTTGTGGGAGGCATGTTAGCACCTGAGGTTTCAGCTTATAGTATGAAGGATCCTGCCCCGGTGTTCACATTTCTGTAACAAGATTGACTCTTGCCCAGGGCTGAAAGCTGCACAGGGGCAAGCTTGAACCGTCCCAGATGAGATTCTGGATTGGGACCATGAAGTGTTTCCTTTCGGCCCTCTTGATGTTAGGGGTCTTTTAATGGGGTTATTATGCTATGATGGGGCTTGAACACCCATACTACGAATTCAGGGTTATGGTTGCCTTATGCACCGACCTGGCCGTGTGGTTCCCTTTCCTGCGGTTGCAAGCCTGGATTCGGGAAGGGGTTTTAACTATGAATGTTACCTTTCATTAACTCTTTTCCGGGGTTGGAAGGTGACTTTTGGACAGAAGAGCTCATGGCCTGGGGTCGGGTCTCATAACTCTCTTATAATTAGGAACACTAGAATTCATGGCCCTTGCCTGTCCCGTTGTTCTGGGAGAAGTTTATGCAGGGAGTCAGAGAAGGCCATAAGCCTATCTATTGCCCTAGCATGATCACCAGCTATCAGAATGCAGAATAGGGCAGCAGGGGCAGTGTGAAGGGAGGCTAATCCCGTGAGCTGCGCGCTGGAATTCCCTTGGATTCAATGGGTTACATTGCCCCCAGCATGCTCGCCAGCTTCCAGAAACAGGTATTCAGGAATTCTGGGCCGGCAAGGGCTATATGCCAGAGTGGCCTTTCCGGTGACTCACCTGCTGATATTCCTGATAGACGGCACGGCAGGAGAAGGGGCACGGCAGTGGGAACACTTAGAGGTAAGCTTTCTTAGCCAGGCTGGCGGTTTTTTCCCTATCCCCATCGACCCTTCTCGCTGGACATTTTATGGGTGTTAGTGGACCAGTGGGAAACGGTCTGTTCCTTCAGTGAAGACCCAAGCTATTCCAGGCAGTGGCTCATACACTGTTTTGAGGCTTTCAGGAGAAAAGAGGTGGTGGCTGGCTCTACGTGAGACCTCTCTCGACATCCCCTCCAGTTTTGATGTTTCCAGGGAGGGGGGGTTATGCTTGCTCAACGTGGAAGGTCTAGAACGGACCAGAGGTGTAAGGGAAGGCACGTACGGTTGACCTTGCCTCAGCGCCCAACCTCTGCCGAAGGATATTTATTCACCCAGGCTAATCTGGAGCCCCTAGCTATAGGCCATATATGCCTGTCTGGGTCAACAATACCAGTTTTGGCGTTAACAAAACAAGCATTGCAGGGGCTGGGGTATGACCCCTTCCAGTCTGGAACCTATTCAATTAAAATGGGAGCTGCTTCTATGGCAGCAGGTTTTTGGTTTCCTCCCGGCACTGGTACAGGATGTGGGACTTTGGGCCTCTGATGCATATAATGGCTATATTCCCCCCTTTTAGAGGGCAGGGGGATGCGGCAGCCTCACAAAGGAGCATTGTAGGGGCTGGGGTACGACACCTTACAGTTGGAACCTATTCATCTCGAATTGGGGCTGCTTTTACGGCAGCAGGTTTTAGTTTCCCACAGGCACTGGTACAGGGCGTGGGACTTTGGTCCTCTGATGCGTACAAGGGCTATATTCCCCACTTTTAGAGGGCAAGGGAATGTAGCGGCCTCACAATCTTCATTGTTTTGATAGGTTGCTGGACAGGGATAGAGCAGATGCACATCCTAATATGCGGCCACAGCATGGTCTTCCGGGCACCCTGGAGGGCAGCGAATTCGAGCATGGGCTCGCAGTTGGGCCTCAGTAGAGGGGCTGTTGTGCAGTGGCTGGACTGGCAAGGAATGCATGGGGAGTGGCTCCTACCCGCTCTGTTCCAGCAAGGTGTGGTGCGGATATTTCCGCAGGCAATGGTCATCCACCTCGGTGGTAATGACCGCGGCGTGAAGCAGGGCAAGGCCCTCAGCGTACAGGCATGTAAGGACATGCAAGTGATAAGGCAGCGTTGGCCTTTGGTGCGTCTGATGTGGTCAGACATGGCGCGGCATATGGGATCCAGCTGGAATTGATCATGCATGGAAGAAGGTCAACCGGCAAATTCGGTGGGCTCTTCTTGGGCAGGGGGGGTTGGCCATTCCGCATCCCCGCATTCAGCACTGGAAGGGTGAACTGTACAGGGCCGATGGCGTTCACCCGTCTCATGCAGGTAATGACTTATTTTGGGCGACCTGCAGGGGTGTCTGCGAGAGATGTTTCTCGGCAGTGGGGTAAAGGGGGACTAAATAGAGATTTGTCCCTTTTGTGGCGGGAAGGTGCGGGAAGGGAAATAGGTAAGGACAGCTAGGTGGCCCCCTTAGGCACCTTTGGAGGTGACTGGCAGTTCCAGAGGCCTGTCTCTCAGGGCTTTACAGCTCAAGGGCAGGATATGGGCTGCTTCTGGGGCCAACTTCTGGGACCGCAATACCTGGTGGAGCGCCTCTCTCAATATGAAACTACCCGTACACTGCACTCAACATCTAAGGCCCTCCTCCGAGTACCATCCCATCAAGAAGCTCGGAGGATGGTGACTAGAAATAGGGCCTTTTCGGTTGTGGCTCCCGAACTGTGGAATTGTCTCCCCGATGAGGTGCGCCTGGCGCCGACGCTGCTATCTTTTCGGCGCCAGGTGAAAACCTTTTTATACTCCCAGGCATTTTAAAGTGTATTTTTACAGTATTTTATTACTATGTTGTATTCTGGATGTTGTTTGGTTCTCGTATTGTTTGTGTGTTTTTGTTTTTTTGAGTTATTATATTTATTGTATTTATATATTGTGCCTGCTTTTACCTTTTATGTACACCGCCCAGAGAGCCTTCGGGCTTAGGGCGGTATATAAATAAAATAAATAAATAAATAAATAAATAAATAACTTATCCTCATCTACCCAGGGGTTATACGGCCCTGGGTGGGGATGATGTGGGAAGGCCCCCCTACTCACCTGCAGGGTGTGGCTGGGGTAAAGGGTAAGCAGATGGGCTTGCCCTTGCCCCAGCAGGGACTGGTCGCCCGAGAGCTGTATGGCAAGCTACTTGCTTATAGACAGTTCCCGCACCTAGGTTTCCCTCTGCAGGTCACTTTAAATTGGGTTTTGTTTACTATAATTTAAATAAAGTGGCCCTTGTTCAACCCAAGCTGACGTCTCTGTGTTTTATTTCACCCCTCAACTGCAAACAAAATGAAAAGTGACTTAATAGGACATTTTAAGTGGCACCACAACCTTAGAAGACATTTACATGGTGACATACAATTCATTATAATGGAACTTCCTTTATAGCAAAACATGCCAAGGATGGCAACTTGAAGCAGGTTTAACTTGAAACAGTTGAGCAGTAGTTGCAGTTAAACAGACCAAGATATTTAAAAGTTGGCATCAGCACTCAAGGCATGAGAATGAGATTTTCTGATTGTTCGGCTCTACAGGCAGTGACTATTGCTCAAGATGGAAAAGGCTTTTTAGTCTCTGGAGCATGGAGGTCAAAGCATCAACAGTGATGCAGACAGTAGCATTTACTGGGAAAGGAGGAAAATATCAGTTTCCCCTCCCCTCCTTTTAGTGGCAGCAGCTGCATAAACATCACTATTTGTTATACAGGTGCAAAATAGCTGCCTCTGTATTCTTACAAATGAGCAGCACTTGCTGAAAATATCAAAGGAAGAAAACTAGACTTCCTTCAGGTGAGGCAGTTGCATGGGCTACTGCCCCACAATTTGTGCACTTAACAATCAATAACAATTAGGGACAGGCTTGTTGCTGATTTAATACTGCTCCCTAAAGCCCCCTTCCTGACTCCTCTCACCACTAACCCATACCCCTCCATCACACTGCAGAAGTAGCTGCTGATTTGTAAAGCAAGGACTTGCCTTGCAACAAGCCGTCTCTATCATTACCTGCGAATGGATCAGAAGCACTTCAGGTTCCCTGGTTAGCACAACACTTACTGCATAGAAGTGCTCAATTAAAGCAGTCCATTCAGGCAATTATTGAGCATTACAGTGGCTCAGACACAGAAAATAGCACTCCCTTTTACTCTGAAAGAGTGAATTTTTTGCCCCTTCCATCAGTGCATTATACTCTCTCCTTTTTTAAAAACTACATATGTTGCAGCCACTTTCAAAACTCAAAAGATTATTTATAAACACTTTTGGCTTATATCCTTAAACAAACTGCACATACAGGCTATCCCCCCACTCCATTAATAAATTAAATGTATTCCCTTTGACACATTTTAATCATTATATAAGGGTCCTACCTACTTATGAGGTAAATGCATCTTGGGCTGAATATGCTTGAAAGCCCAAAGGCAGAACTGTTTAAAGGCGATAAATTCAGAAGCTAGTACAGGCTATGTTTTCACAAATTACTGAGTTGACAGACAACACCCTGAAGAAACTATTACACTGAAAATTAAAATTTAAATGAATCAAGCACAACAGTGGACTGTCAAAAGGGCTGATTATTCAGATTATTTGTAAAGACGGTAAAAATATTGGCACCTCACTGCCCTTTCCTCCGTTGTTATTGTACTCTCATCTAACACCTTCCTGGCAAGATTTGAAAGCTCGGATTCCCTCAGAGATGAATCAAAAGGGAGGGACACACACTGTGATAATAATATGTGACAGTTGTACAATGGAGAGTGTGGAGACTTTTGTCCGCTGGGGTTGGGGAGGGGGGCTGTGAGGGGGGCAGTGAAGAAGAGGGAGCATGGAAAGAGGAGTGGAGGAGGCATTAAAATAAAGAACAGTGCCTCAATAATGTCCTGTGGCTTCAAGTGTACATGGCATCACCCTACTACTGGAGCTAAGCAGGTCTGGCCCTGTAAGTTATTTTTATGCCTATAACAGTTTTCTCCTCAAATAAAGAATTTGAGCAGCAAATTGTTAAAAGACATTGAAAACCCTCAACAAGTGTTCCTTTAAACACACCAGGAGAAGAAAATCAGCCAGGAAGGTGTTACAACGTTGCCACACCTTAGCCCCCTTCACATGTTAATTGTGTAAAGGGGTTCCATGTAATTCAGGTAAGTGCAGAATGCACTGCTAGGCTGCCCCAAACATTGCCTCACTTTTCCGTCCACATCTTCTTCATTTATAAAAACATTTGTATATCACTATTCGTAATTTTTTTACAACAAACATAGATATGCATAATAAAAACAACATAAAAATTTAAAATGAGAAATCATTAACTATTACAGAAATATATTTTCTTAATTGTCTGCACAAGCTTGGAGACACAGAAAAGTTTTCAGCAGACATTTCAAAGTTAAAACAGAAGGTGCCTGCATTCTTGACTGTTTGTGTGTGTGAAAAGCCTGTGCACATAGATTAGGATTCAAGCTCATAGTGATATTGAAATGCATAGCCCCTCACCCCAGACATCTATGCTCAATGCATGGATGTTGGAAATTGGGAACTAGGGTTGCCAGGTCAGAAGTATCCCAAACCCTGCAATTTCAGGTGTGGGCCCTAATGATGTCACAGGGCCAGGCTCTACTGACGTCAGCGGAGAGGGCCCTAGTGATATCAAGCATGATATATTATACAGCCTTATAGTCAGCATGGATTTTTCACATTCTGCAATGTTAAATAGAAAATACCCCCCATGCCATTCTGATGCTTCCCATAAGCTCATTTCAAAACAAAACCTCACAAATCTTACAGTCCTGAACTCAAAAACGCTTGCTTAACAACTCTCTAAATTTTCATGGCGACACACAAAACAGTCAGAGAGAAACAAGAGTTCAAAGTGTAAAAAGAGAGAGAGAGAAACCATACCCCCTTTGGACTTTTTTCTGTCAAGAGTTCTTATAATCTGTTGAAATTAATTAAAAATCAGCCATGTTCACAGAGTACCTACAATCCTATTACTGATCTTGCCCCATACTCTGACCTTCATCTTCTGCAGTTTAAAAGTTAAAAAAAATGTCTGGCTGATTTGTAATTAATTTAAGAAATTTTACATTGAACTCAATGATAATGTTGGGCATGCTCAGTAAGAACCAACTGTCAGTGTTCTAAAAGCCAGACTCA
The DNA here is from genome assembly GCF_030035675.1 of Rhineura floridana. Taxonomy (NCBI): domain Eukaryota; kingdom Metazoa; phylum Chordata; class Lepidosauria; order Squamata; family Rhineuridae; genus Rhineura; species Rhineura floridana. The sequence continues at coordinate 15,948,360 of NC_084481.1, forward strand.
CAGCTGCTGGGCTTGGCTAATCAGGGGACCACGCTCACACCAGACCTTTGTTTTACTTGAGACAGTCATGGCTTCCCCCAAACAATCCTGGGAAGTGTAAGTTGTGAAGCATGCTGAGAGGAGACTCCTATTCCCCTGACAGAGCTTCAGTGGCCAGAATGGTTTAACAGTCAGCCGCTCTGACTGAAGTTCTGTGAGGGGGGCAGGGCCTCTCCTAGCAACTCTCAGCACTCTTCACTAAATACACTTCCCAGGATTCTTTGGGAGAAGCGATGACTGTCTCAAGTGAAATAAAGGTCTGGTATAGATGTGGCCAGGGACAGCCTTGGTTTAAATTTGGGTGGGAGGCTACATGTGCCTGCTGTAGAATAAAAAGGTGGGGGGAAACCCTGAAAAAGAATAATACTGTTCACAATGTTCACAAGGAGCTTCACCTCTGCCCAGTGCCCACCCACCCAATCTCCTCATGATTTCAGCCTGCTATGCTTAAACTATTCCACTTAAGGAAAGTTGGGCACGGTCAATTAAAAACATAGAGCACACCTAGAATTGTACCAGAATATATTTCACCTCCCACTGTTTTATCTTGTGCAAACTGAGACACTCCTCATGTCCATTGGAAACTATTATGCAGAACGCTCAGTGCCATTGTTCCACAACTGTTTTTGGAGCTTTTTTTTTAGTGTTGCAAAGTGTTGATGTACTTCACATATTCACAGAAACAGAAGCAAAAGAGAATGATTTACTATAGGAAATTTCATTAAAATTGCAAAGTAAATCAAACATATTTAAAGTGACTATCTGAACTCTATCAACTGTTTTAATATTGTTGCTTCCTCCCCGCTAAAACAAGATCAGCACAGCACATGGCTTGTTTCTCTTATTTGGGCTGATTGCAGGTGTTGCCACCACTCACCATATGCTCACAGGCACGTTACCAAATTCTTCCAAGCTACACAGGAAGTGGATTGGACCAATTTCCCTGCTTTTTAAAATTTGATAGAAATATCTGTTGGCTATAGGTACGTTCTTAAACCGTGTTTTTTGCCTATTAGTGAATTAAGCATCAACCACAGTTGCTTTGAGCATACCACTCAAACAAAAAAATAGTCTGACTGAAATTAAGATAGAAATCTTAGCTAAATGAGTGTGCTCCCAGGTCCAGCTGAAATGATGGAATCATTCCTTCTTACCTGCTTAGGGAGTCTGGGTAGGGAACATTTAATCTAGCCTACTTGCTTCTGGCAAAAAGGGTTGAAGTGCCCTCAGGCCAGCCAGTCACCAGAAAGAAATTACAGGAAAAAGGGAGCTAGTGTTGTGAGATGTTAGATGGGAGCACTCAGGAGTAAAGATGGATGCCCCTGAAGGCTGCAATTCTAAGCACATTTATTAAAGGACATTTACTAACCCCCATGGAACTCAATAGGACTTACTTCTGAGTAGATATGGTTAGGATTGTGCTGTTGGTGCGGCTTGACTAGGGATCCTCTGCAAAGTTATACATATCAAGGCAGGGTTGGCAACCTTCTGCCTGGAATGCCCTGCCTGCCTTTTAACATGGCTGCTCCAAACTTCTTACAGACTTGACCCTTCACTGCAGAGAGAGGTTTGAGAAATGAGTAAGAGTTAAGAAGATTCTCTACCCTTTTCTGCCTACCCTATGGACTGCTATAAACACACTTTGACAGCCAACCCAATTCCAGTAAGTAGAACTGTCAGAGAGAAAACACATGTGGTTTGTCTACCTTCAAAGGTAGTAGCTTGGGAACAACAGCAACTGAGGCCACACTCCCCAGTATGTGAATTCTCTTTTACCACTATTGAACAAGAAAGAAACCATCATGCAACCAACAAGGTGCATCATCAGTGGGTTTAAAGCACATGGAACCACTGTTGTTGCTTCTGTGGATGTAATGGAGTGAAGTCAGAGATAAATGAAATGCAAATAGAAAAACAAAACCAAAAAAACAGTGATGATTTCCTAAATGGAATACCATACCAACCACAACAAGATTTCTGTAAGACAGAAAACAACCCACAACCAGTCAGGATTCCTAACCAAAAACCAAAACAAAGAAAACTGGCAGCCAGTCTGCCAAGGTCACAGATATCCCCATGCAGCACAACCTGACCCAGGGGCTGGTTAGTGCAAAATGCTGTGGCACGATTGCTGACATGAGTGAGACCCTGTCAGCACATAATACCTCTGCTCTGAAATTTGTACTGGTTGCCGATTTCCTACCAGGCCGAGTTCAAGATGCGTTTTCCATGTTATGGGTGCCACACAGTACTTGTTTTGCTCTTGTAAGAAATGAATTCTTTAGTGTGGCAGCACCTATGCTTTGGAATTCTCTGCCCATTGACATTAGGCAGACACCTTAATTGTACTTCTAGCACCTGCTAAAAACATTTTTTGTTTAGGCAAGCCTACCCGGGCATGTAGAAGATATTATGCTTTTTATCTGTTTTTAACTCATTGTTAGTTTTATTATTTTGAATGTTTTTATATATCTGTTTTTAACTGTTTTGCCAATAATTTTATTGTTTTAATTCCACCTGGAAACTGCTTTGAGTTTTTTGAAATAAATTGATATATGGTCTGCGCATATAACACCTGTCCTGGCCCGTTTGCACTGGCTACCTATTTGTTTCCAAGCCAGATTCAAGGTGCTGGTTTTGACCTATAAAGCCTTACACGGTGTGGGACCACAGTACCTTGTGGAACGCCTCTCCCGCTATGAACCTACCCGTTCACTTCGTTCAGTATCTAAGGCCCTCCTCCGGGTACCATCTCACCAGGATGCCCGGAGGATTGTTACCAGATCTAGGGCCTTTTCTGTAGTGGCCCCCGAATTGTGGAACAGCTTACCTGAAGAGATACGCCTGGCGCCTACGGTGCTTTCTTTTAGGCGCCAGGTTAAGACCTGGCTGTACTCCCAGGCTTTTTAATGTTTTTAATGTTAATGTTTATGTCTACGTTTTATTTTAATATTGTTGTTGATATATGTGATTGATTTTATTATAATATTGTATTTTTAATCTGTTTTGTACACCACCCAGAGAGCTACTAGCTATGGGCGGTCTAAAAATGAAACAAATAAATAAAATAAATAAAAATAAATATAAATGTTGAAAGTAAAATACATAAATAAATGTCATAGTCACTGTGGCCCTTGGGTCTCTGTCCTCTTCTGCCTTATATGGACTCAGACCATTTGGTACAATCTAGCTCAGCATTGATGACATGGACTAGCATTGGCTCTCCAGGATTCCAGGCAACAGTCTTTTCCAGAGACTGGATTTTGGACCTTTGCATGCAAAGCATATGCCCTACACTGAGCTACAGCCCTTCCCCTGTTTAAAAATTATCTTTTAAAATTTATTTATTTATTTTATTTGTTTCATTTATAGACCGCCCATAGCGAGTGGCTCTCTGGGCGGTGTACAGAAAGGTTAAAATACAAAATATCAACAATAAAATCAGACAACACACAATAAACACAAGCAGCAACTAAAGAAAAAAATAAAAAAGAAAAAATTTAAATTATAACATAAACGCTTAAAATGCCTGGGAGCATACCAGGTCTTAACCTGGCGCCAAAAAGATAGAAGCGTAGGCGCCAGGCGTACTTCTTCGGGGAGGCTGTTCCACAGTTCGGGGGCCACTACAGAAAAGGCCCTAGATCGAATGGCTCTTTTCAATTCCCTAATGAATGCAGAACATACCTAGGGGAGATCCATACCATGCATTTAAAGCACATTCAACATACATTTTGAAGCACATGAATCCCAACACAGAATCATGGGAACTGTAGCTTAAGGGTGGTGGGAATTATAACTGCGAGGGGGAAACTACACTTCCCAGGATTCTTTGGGGGAAGTCACGAGCTTTAAATGCAAGTTGGATTTGCTTTAAATGTATTATGTGGATCTGCATTACTTCATAAACTTTGCCTGCATATAAATAATTTTAATTAATTTTTAGAGAGCCAGTGTGGCGTAGTGGTTAGAGTGTTGGACTACGACCTGGGGGACCAGGGTTCGAATCCCCACACAGCCATGAAGCTCACTGGGTGACCTTGGGCCAGTCACTGCCTCTCAGCCTCAGAGGAAGGCAATGGTAAACCCCCTCTGAATACTGCTTACCATGAAAACCCTATTCACAGGGTCACCATAAGACGGAATCGACTTGAAGGCAGTCCAGTTCCATTTCAATTAATTTTTAAAATGGAAATTAGCTACAAAGTTTACTTGGTATGGGCTACTCACCATCTCTCAGCATCATCTGCCACTTGGGGTGAAAGCAATAGAGGGGGACCATGACCACCTCAAGCAAGAAGAGCACACTTAAAATGTAGAGGAAATAATAATGTACAACCATAGTATAAAATCAGATACATATCAAAAAATAGTATGAAGAAATATTTGTATAAGTATGAATGTAAAAGATGTTTATTATTTACATAAACTATAAAGGCATTTATAGTGCAATCCTATGTTTGTTTACTCAGAAGCAAGTCCCAATGTATTCAATGGGAGTTACTGAAACAGGGAAGCATGCACAGGATTGCAGCCTCACCCAATCCAAAATCCAAAATAATTGCACTTTAAACTGTTTTGCAACTGTTTTATACTTGTTTCATGATTATTGGATTTTAAATGGATTTATTTATTATGAGCTGTCTTGGTTTCCAGCCCTAACTCACAGGGTTGTTGAAAATATTCCATATACACAGACACTGCAGATGTAAAAATACATATACCCCATATAATAGTTTATTGTCAAAACCAGTTGGTCATAAAGCTGATTTTTTTAAAAAAACACAGCATTAGTTTCCTACCAAATAAAAGCAGTGACACCTAAGTAAGCCCTGCCTAATTGCTTAAAAGAAGGATTGGAGGGGGAGAGAAAGACTTATACACAATCTTTTGCTATGTTCACTCAAAAGTCCCATTGATTTACAGCACAATCTTAACCATTTCTACTCAAAAGTAAGTGCTACTGAATTCAATGGGGTTTACTCCCAGGTATGTGGGAATAGCATGTCAACTTTACTCCCAGAAATGTGTATATAGGATTAAAGCTTCATATCGGGAAGGTTTTCAAAACAAGGCCATCTTTGACAGCCCAGGAAAATGTAAACTTGTTTGCCTCCTGCACACAAGAGAGAAAAATAATACTTTTGCTACTGCTGGAACTTACTCAGTTTCAGATTTACAGACAAGCAGGAAAAACAATTTTCTGGTCTTGCAATGGGTTCTAGCTATTGCCTGGAGGTCAACAAATCTGGATTTGTTGAGTCAGGCAGGGATTTTCTCTGAATCCAAGGTCAGGCAGCAGGTTCCAGTCCTTGCACCACTTACCAGGGACCTCAGCTGTCTTCAGAGACAGCAACCCAGAGCAGCAAGCAAACAAACACCCAGATGCTCAATTATTCACTTCCAGGGCAACTCCCCAGTCCTGCAGCTATTCTCTGTTGCCCAGTGCTCTTATAAGTGGGGCTGCCATTGAAGACGGTTCAGAAACTGCAACTAGTGCAGCATTCAGTGGCCAGATTGTTGACTGGAGATAGGGAGTTGATCATATATTAGTGATCCTGGCCTACCTATATTGGCTACCAATTAGTTTCCAGGATCAATTCAAAGTACTAGTTTGGACCTATAAAACTTTATGTGGCTCAGGACTCCAATACCGCAGGGACCACCTTTCCCCATATAAACCTACCTAGATCTTGCATTCATCATTTGAGGGAGTTGAGGAGGGTGGTAACACAAGATTGGGCCTTTTCAGTGGTGGCTCCTTAACTGTGGAATGCTCTCTCCAGGGTAATGCACCTGACACCATCACTATCAATCTTTAGGTGCCAGGTGAAGACTTTTTATTCACCCAGGTATTTGGCTCTTAATTGGTGTTCATTTTTTAGTTGGGTGGGGTAGGATATGTCCTTTTTGTGTTGCTGTAGCATGAACACTTTTAGTTAATAAAGTTCTTTTGTCTTTTGATGTGTTTTAAATTTTCACACTGGATGCTTTTTTAAAAATTGCAAGTCACTGTGAAACAAAAAAAATGTATAAACAAACACAACTCCCATCATCCCTGACCACTGCCAATCATGGCTTGAGTCCCACAAGATCTGGAGAGCCACAAATTTCCATCCCTGTAAAAGCTTTATAAAATTATGAAAGGTATGGCAAAAGTTGATGGAGATATTTTATTTTTTATTATGATATGAAGTAAGATAACAAAAATAGGATTGTAAATAAAAGGAATTTTTCAGTTCTTACAGCTTAATCACGAACATGAAAATAGATTAAGAGACTGTATTCCAAAGTTATATTTCCAAAGTTACATTTCCTTATTTCTACAATACTTTTTCCCTATCATTCTTCAAATCACAAGGTTAAGTGAAAGGCAAACAATATTGAATAGAATGAATGAAGAGATTTTATTCCTCTATATTGTTAAATTTGGGGTTACTCAAATTTGTGGCTGGGAGTAGTAGTTTGGAAGCTTCTGCTTTTGATTAACCACAACTTCCTGTGATGGCCAGACCTAGAACTCTGCCCAATCTTAACTAAAACAAGCAGCTTCAGTCAGGGGCGTCAGTCAGGGTGCGGGGGGTGCGGATCGCACCCGGGTGACACCATGAGGGGGGTGACACCCAGAGCTGCCCCGCCCCATGCTGTTGCCCGGCAAAGGAGCTGAGAAGCGCTCCGGGTCAGTCAGAGCAACCAACTCCTCCTCGGAGGCACGCAGGCGGGCGGGCGAGACTGGGAGCAGCGTCGGCGGGGTGAGGGAGGCATGCCAGCATTCCCAGGCCTGCTTCTCTGGCTGGGTGCCCCTCCGGCGCGCACCCTCCCAGGGGCATGGACGGGGGTGGCTGGCCTCGCATGCATGTGCGTGCTCAGCACAAGATTTGGGGGCTCGCCAAGGGTCCCCCGGCACCCAGTCCGGTGTGCACCAAAAGCAGGCACCCGCTTGCTGGCGGTGAAGCCTGGATGGGCCTTCCACCATGAGGACTGGGAAGAATCTCTTTGGCAGAAGTATGGCGAAACTCATCAAGAGGGCTTTAAACTAAAGCCTCTGGGGGATGGAGATGATAGCTTAAATACCGATCCAAAGACAGAGGGTTGTAAACACAAGGATTTGAAGGGTACAGGAGACACTGGGAGAGAGAAAGGGATGCATGGCAAAGCTCATGGTATATTAATGGAGGAATCCAATCAGGACAAAAGAGACTTCTGGTGTCTATATACCAACGCACGAAGCTTGGGAAACAAGGAAGAGGAGCTTGAAGTCTTAGTGCATCAAGGCAAATATGACTTCATAGGGATAACAGACTTGGTGGGATGACTCCCATGATTGGAATATAGCCATTCAAGGATATAAACTCTACAGAAAGAATAGAAGCAACAGAAAAGGAGGGGGAGTAGCGTTATACGTCAAAGACAAATACACCTCTATGGAAATCCAAGACAGCGAACAAAGTAGTCCGGTAGAGACCATTTGGGTAAAAATAAATGGAGAAACAAATAAAACCGACATGGTAGTAGGTGTCTACTACAGACCCCCTGGCCAAGAAGAGGTGGTAGATAAGGCCTTTCTCAAACAAATCTCTGAAATCTCAAGGAGGCAAGAAGTAGTAGTGATGGGGGACTTCAACTACCCGGATATCTGCTGGGAGACAAACTCTGCAAAGCACAAAACCTCCAACAAATTCCTGATGGGCCTTGCTGATAATTTCCTCTTTCAAAAAGTAGAAGAAGGAACAAGGGACCTGGACCTGATCTTAACTAACAGGGACGAATTGGTCACGGGAATTAAAGCGGTCGGTACCTTGGGGGAAAGTGACCACGTAATGCTGGAATTCGTGATTCTGGGAAACCCAAAGAAGAATATAGTCAAATATGGACCTTGGATTTCAGGAAAGCCGATTTTAGCAAGCTCAGGGAAATGATGGGTAGGATCCCGTGGCTAGATAGACTAAAGAAAAAAGGAGCCCCAGAAGCGTGGAAGTTCATGAAGAAGGTATTACAAAAAGTGCAATCGCAAACAATTCCAAAGAGGAAGAAAAACGGAAGACATCGGAAAAAGCCAATGTGGCTACACGGAAGACTGGTGGAGGAGGTAAAAATAAAAAAGAGTATGTATAAAGAATGGAAGGAAGGACGCATCACCAAGGAAGAGTACCGACGAGCGGCTCGGGCTTGCAGGAATAGCGTAAGGAAAGCTAAAACCCAGAATGAGCTGAGGCTGGTGAGGGAAGCGAGGAACAACAAAAAGAGGTTTTTCAGATATGTTCGAAGCAAGAGAAAGACCAAGGAAACGGTGGAACTGCTGCTCAATGAGGATGGCAAAATGTTGACAGATAACAAGGAAAAGGAAGAACTGCTCAATGCCTATTTTGCCTCCGTTTTCTCCCAAAAAGGGAACAGTGTGCAACCTTGCATCGGTAGCAATCTCAGTAAGGGGTCGGGATTGCAGTTCAAGATTGATAAGGAGATAGTCAGGAAATACCTAGTTAACCTAAATGAGTTCAAATCTCCAGGGCCTGATGAACTGCATCCCAGAGTATTGAAGGAACTTGCGGATGTACTCTCGGAACCTCTTGCCATCACCTTTGAGAAATCCTGGAGAACGGGAAAAGTGCCGGAGGATTGGAGACAGGCAAACGTCATCCCGCTCTTTAAAAAGGGTAAAAAAGAAGATCCGGGGAATTACAGGCCAGTCAGTCTGACTTCAATACCGGGAAAGATATTAGAACAGATAATAAAAGAGTCCATTGGCAACTATCTAGATGACAATGCTGTGATTAGTAGGAGCCAGCATGGGTTTGTCAAGAAAAAATCCTGTCAAACTAATCTCATCTCTTTTTTTGATCGGGTCACTAGCTTAGTAGATGGTGGAAATGCTGTAGATGTCATCTATCTAGATTTCAGCAAAGCGTTTGACAAAGTCCCCCACGACCTTTGGATTAGCAAACTGGTCAAATGCAGACTAGATGGAAATACTGTCAGGTGGATTCACAACTCGTTGGAAAACCGTACTCAAAGAGTGGTCGTTGCTGGCTCTGCTTCGGACTGGAAGGAGGTTTCGAGTGGAGTGCCACTGGGTTCTGTCCTGGGGCCGATACTCTTCAACATTTTTATCAATGACTTAGATGACAGGGTGGAGGGAAGGCTTATGAAGTTTGCGGATTATACGAAACTGGGAGGGATAGCTAACACAATGGAAGACAGGAATAAAATCCAAAGGGATCTGGATATTTTAGAAAATTGGGCTGAAATTAATAAAATGGAATTCAATAAAGACAAATGCAAGATTCTGCATTTAGGCCACAAAAACAAAATGCACGGATACAGGATGGGAAATACCTGGCTTAGCAGTAGTGCGTGTGAGAAGGACCTTGGAATTGTAGTGGATCGCAAGTTGAACATGACCCAGCAGTGTGATGCTACGGCAAAAAAGGCAAACGTGGTTTTGGGCTGCATAAACAGAGCTATAGTTTCCAGGTCGAGGGAAGTAATAGTCCCACTATATTCTGCATTAGTCAGGCCTCATCTGGAATACTGCGTTCAGTTCTGGGCGCCTCATTTTCAGAAAGATATAGACAAGTTGGAGCAGGTTTAGAAGAGGGCGACGAGGATGATAGCCGGTATGGAGAACAAGTCTTATGAGGAAAGGTTGAAGGAACTTGGCATGTTCAGTCTGGTGATTGCACTCTTTAAGTACCTGAAGGGCTGTCACATAGAAGAGGGTACAGATTTGTTCTCTGCTGCCCCAGAGGGTAGGACTAGGTCTAATGGTTTTAAGTTGCAGGAGCGTAGATTCAGATTGGACATTAGAAGGAACTTCTTGAAAGTAAGGGCAGTTCAGCAATGGAACCGACTGCCTAGGGAGGTGGTGGGATCCCCTTCGCTGGATGTCTTTAAGCAGAGGCTGGACGGCTATCTGTGAGAGATGCTCTAGCTGTGGATTTCCTGCTGTGAGCAGGGGGTTGGACTCGATGGCCTACAAGGCCCCTTCCAACTCTATGATTCTATGATTCTATGAGCCTAGAGTGTGTGGTGAGTGTGCACGCACGCACGTGAGACCAGCCACTCCTGTCCATGCCCCTGGGACGGCGCGCGCCGGAGGTCCGCACCCCACCGCACTCCCGCTAGTGACGCTGCTGGCTTCAGTAACTATAGTTTGAAGTTGCCTGTTTGAAACCAGCCATAGTTAATAAGTTTGTCAGTCAGGAGGACACAACAAATCATGGTTAAACTAAAGGAGAAGTGAAACCTTCTGAACTCCTCCTGGCTCTGTGGGAGGAGGAAGTGCACATGCTGAAGGCTTGCTGTTGCTCATTCCTGCTCATTCACATTGTGCCATGATGGTCTTATTTAGATATAAAATGTTGATAATCAGAGATGGTAGTGGAAATATATATAAGGAAGCTCTCTTTTAAGCCACCTAGACTAAGAGAGCTTGAATGGACCATGGGCAAAATTGAGGACATTTGGTGTTATGCCTGGTTGCAAATAAACACACATCTGTAAACCCCATAATTCCACAAATCAGGAAAAAGATGCTTGCTATTCAGGGTTCAAATGACTGACAATACCTAATCTACTCTGGAGATGTCAGTACATTTGTGTGTGTGTGTGTGTGTGTAATATGAATTGTCTGAGGAGTGAATTGGTGAAGACCACAACACTTCTCTGCATATGCTGGATTGATGCAGTGCCTCTCTGCTTATTCACATAATACTTTGATGTCAATGTCTGTTTGTCCATTGTTGTCCATCACTACAGGTGCCAAAGATATTGGTGCATTTCTAACTGCCCTCACAGTTCCAGCACATTGATGTGAAGAGCTTTTACCTTTTTAGGCTATCTCCTATTGATCAAGTGCCTTGGACAATAAGCTCCCCACCACCATCTTCCAATAGTCAAACTCAGTGGAACAATCTTTGTAGCAGATGCTGAGTCTCACATCAGTATCTCAGGAGGAATTTCCTGTGGTGTTGATGTGTTGCAATATAAGCATGAGCTCTTTTAAACTCATAATGGATTTTGGCTACCAGAATTGGTTGCTATGTCTGAAGATTCTATTGTTGCTGTCTAATTTGTTGTATTCTACCTTGGTACCCATGTGGATGAAGGGTGGTTTATAAATAATTTTAATAATTTTAAAAAGTCTATAAAAGTGGTACAATTTCCCACAAAGATAACCATGCAGACTTTTGCAACTGTGACACACTTGTTCAGTGCCCTCGAGTCCAGTGTAGACTCTTTCCTTCTTTGTTGATCAGAAAATACCTCAAATTTATCAGGTAGGCACTGATTTAATAATTAGGCAATGGTTTATTTATTTTATTTTATTTATTAAATTTATTAGTCGCCCATCTGGCTGGTTATGATGGATTCCACAGCTCTTTCATCCTGCTGGAACCGAGGGTGATCACCTAAAATAATTGTCAGTGAATCAGGAAGAATATGAACAAACTTATTTAACTTCCAGAAATTATTCAGAGAACCCACTAGTTTGATGTCATTTTTGTCCGAAGGTCTCAAAATGGGATATCTTGTTGCTGAAAGATAGGTAGGCAACACATCTGTTGTGAATCATAGTCAAAAGGTCAGCTTAGAAATCAAGGAAACCTCTCCAGGGGAGTCTGAATGTTATTCCCCTTTAGGTTTCTGGATCTGACAGCAGCCCTGTTGCTGGTGGCCATACTGAGATTTATAATGGATATTATATTGCATGAATATCTGTTCTGTCTAGAATGATGAATCTGAGGTGTGATAAAACACCTCAAATTTTGTACTAGTGGAAGAGGAGTTGTAATCTTTAAGGACTGAGCTGTAAGCCTTAAGAACTGAGCGATGAACCTATTTTTCCTGATCTTTTCCAGAGACTCATCTTTTTGGGACACTAAACAGTAAGATCTTCCATCTTTGCCTTCAGTGAACTTCAGCCAAACATGCCTTCTCAAAAACACAGCTGTTGCAGTATTTCTTACAGTACAATCCACAACCTGGCAGGGCATATTAATTTGTTATTCTAACAAGAGGATTGCCCCTCTACTTATAAAAATTAGCCCATTGCCTTTTTGTCCCAGGAATGAGATCTAGCTAAGATGACACACACTTCTGCAAAAATACGAGATACCTCCCAATAATTAGCTATATTGATTATCTTGTTAAGTTGGTACAGAGAAGAACATATTTCTCCCTATCAAGTCCAGTGTTTTCCTTCCTTCTCTCTCTACAGGACCAGACTGAGCACATCTGTTTTCCTTGCATGCTGCTTACTATATAGTCCTCACTGAATGGTACAATTAGTTAGGACCCCTCCTCTTTGCATTGTGTCATCAGGCAATGATTCAGAGGACAAATCTGATTCTGACATAAATCACTTTCATGCTCCACCCACCAACTGCAGCTGAGGTTGGATATTTGGATCTAGTGCAATGTCTTATCCATGCTGATCTTCCTTAGATTCCACAGCAGCCCCACAGCACACTCAAAGCTTTCCTAGGTCTTGAAAGCGAATCTTTCTGCTTGGATTTGAATTTAATTTTATGTATGTGGTGGTGTTGTTTTAAACTGTTTTTATATTTATAAATGTTTCTTAAAACAGTGTTTTAACTGTTTTTATATATGTAACATAGATATAGTATTATATTGTAAATTGCTTTGGGATGCCTCATAGCAAGCGATTCATAAATGAAATTATTAGTATTAATAATACTAAAATCGACTATAAGATCTTTAGAAATACTGACGTGGAAAATGATAACATTAAACCATGTCTCAGCCTTTCTAATTTAGTTATCATACTATAGAGAATGATGATATTGAGGTTCAGCATAAGGATCCCACACTGTCTGATTAGCTCTATATTCTACATAAGGGCTGTCAACTGACTAACTTCCACCAGCACCACCAGATTTATAAGGCTGCCTTTGAGGTCTGGAAGTTGCAGCTAGTGAAAAATGCAGCAGCTCAACTGCTCACTAGGGCAGGATATCACCACCATGTGATGCTGCTGCTGAAAGAATTGCACTGACTGCCAATTAGCTAGTGGGCTAAGTTCAAGGTCTTGATTTTGGTGTATAAACCTTGGGACCAGGATACGTGAAAGATCATCTAGCCCCTTATATTCAATCACTGTGCTCAGCATGTGAGGGCCTCTTGCAAATACTATCTTATCAGTAAGTCCATTCCACACAACACAGGAAGCAAACCTTTAGTGTGGTAGAACTTACCCTTTGGAATTCCCTCCCCCGTCACCTTTTCAGCACCTACTGGAGACCTTCCTCTTTCAACAAGCCTTTTAATAGGGACCTTTATCCCAGTCTGCATCTGTATTGGAATTGTTTTTAGATCTTTTAATTGTTTGTATGTTGCTTCCCTGGGCTCTCTTTGGAAACAAGAAAGGGACAGAAATGTAATTTATCATCATCATCAAGTACAACTACCACTACACTACTATTACTATCCTCAGAACTGAGCATAAGACTGAGCTTGCTCAGCCTTAGATACAAATATTCATGCCTTTGTGCTGTTCAAATGTTTCATCAGAAATAACTTGTCCATAGCTGATGCACCCTCAAACTTCAATCTCCTCTCATACACAATTTCAGTGTCAAAAGCAAATTTTAAAAACAGCAGCCCTAAAATGTGGAAATGGTGTTCTTGGCAAAGGAATAATGTCTCTTATCTTGTTTAACACCCATTTGTTACTTTATCTCTAATTGTGAGAACTCAGCTCTTTTGCAGACTTGGATTTCTTCTTTTCTGATGGTTCCAAAGGTGATCACTCCTGACCTTTGCCCTACTCTGAGGAAATGAAGGGGACCACACGTTATGCTTACCTTTAGCTCCTTCTATAGCACAATTCAAATAGGCAAGGGATATAACTGTATTGCCCTGTTTTTGTACCACACCAGGCATACCTTTGCTAAAGTCACATTTGTGCCATAAAATCCTGCAGTCAACGCCAATGGACCAAAATCACAAATTTGGACGGCCACCTCTTTTAAAGAACAAATGAAACCAAAGTAAACTAAAGAGAATCCTGTTAAGCCTGAAGTTATCAGAAAACACAGCCAATCATTCAAATGCCAGAGGGACACTCAGGAGCTCTTTCCCAAAGGTGGCAATATAAAAAACTGAAGAAGGTAGTGTGCTTATTTTTCCCTCCGCAAGAAGGAAAGAGAGTGAAAATTGGGCTGGGGGTGGGTGGGGGGAAGAGTGAGAATGAGAGAACTCTGTACATTTCCATGGCTGGCATGTACATGCATGGTTCCTAGTGTTGGACTGTACAGAAGAACTGTTTCACATGATGCATAGCTAACTTATAATATCCTCTGCCACAAGTGGTAATGGAGTTACATCGACCAATTGCTGTTAGCCATCATGGCCAAATAACACCCATGTTCAGAAGCAGTGTACCTCTGAACACTGGGAAACAAAGAGCATGTAAAGGCTACTGCCTTCCTATCCTGGCTGTGGGCTTCCTGGAGGCATCTGCCTGGGAAACAGGCTGCTATATTAGACAGAGCATTTGGATGTTCCCTCCAGCCTGGCTCTTATCTTCTTATATATGCATTTTTTTTGAAATATGACTCAGTTTGCACACAGCATATATCAGTAACACTATATACACAAAACACATATAGTAAAAGTAATAACTTCAGACATTTGCGGCAGACATTAACAATGATTTGCTTCTGTCAAAAACTGAAGCACAAAAATGCATACAGTGGGAAAATGCTACACACTCCTCTACCTCTCTTTAAAATCAGACACAGTAGCCAGCTCAGGTGGCCTTCATTGTAGCAGTGCAGGATCCAGGGTGGGTGTTGCAGCTGTTTCCAGCTCACTGTCATCTTAATCATCATTGTATGTGTCTTCCTCCTCCACTTCATGCATTAAGACTTTCCATCACTGTCTAACAAATCTTTTGGAGTAAGCGGCATGTAATAATTGCCAGGGGAGCTCTCTTGGTTGCTCCACACTGACCTCACGCTTATGAGGTCACCTGGTCAACCAAAGTATTTATTTTGATATAGATGGGAGAATGAGGCCTGACATCCCTGCTTAATAATGCTAATCACTGTAGGAAAGAACTCAAGATTGGAAATGGCTTGGAAGGCTTTGTATTTTGCTTCTCCATCAGACTGGAGGTTTATGATGTTATCTGTGTCCACAAACTCTTCATAGCCACTACCTGTTGGGAATGGGAATATCTACTTTTTAATTTTCATGACTATAATTTGTTTGCTGCATCACAGACTGACTTGGAGACCATTCAGGTGTGACAGTTACAATGAATTTTGTTAAGGGATAAGCTTGTTAGGCATGCTCTGCCATTGACAGGTATGGTATCAATGGGGTAAGAAAGTTTTAGCAGATTATAGTTTTCAGTTTGTCAGTTCAACTTGTAACCATGGTTCAACATAAAAATCAACACTCTCTGGCATGGCTTCAAACAGAATACAAGTAACTCACAATACAAGTAACAACAAAATAATATTCAGGCTACACAGTAGGAATGAATGATTTTACCCCAGTTGTACCCAAGTCAAAATGCTTCTTTGGGTGCTCTAGCTACTCTCACTGTGCACTATGATGAACTACATGCTTGGAATGAAAACTGTACATTAAGGTCTTTCCAGAAGATCATTTTATTTTATTACACCAAAAAATTAAATAAAAATAAAAATGTGCAGCTGCCTTGCAATCCAAACCTTGTTTCCCCAAGCTAGCACTTTTTGCGAGAACACTGCATTTTCCAGCTTTGAAAAATAGCAGATTTTATTGCTGAGAAAATGTGATTCTTATCCCCATCCTCAGAACACACGTTAGCTGAATACTGATGGAACAATGAATTCAAAGTTTTATCATTTATTGTATGACATTTATTTAGTATTAATGTATCCTGTATTAAAACCTTTCTGACCATGCATGTATGCACTATGCTAGAAAGATGTATTTTTTTTGTTTGAGGGGGAAATGCTCTATATGGCTTGCTAGATGGAAATATCACAGCCTTTCAGGCTCGCACTTTCACTATAGAAGCAACTGGCCTATAAACAAGATTTCAGCAGGTTCGCTTTTGAACAACTCTGACTATTTAATTAATCTTCAAGCCATTAACCATTCATTTAAAATGCCACTTACAAAATCTTCATTTTGCACATTATCAGCTGGTTTGCAAATAGCTATCCATGAGCAGAGGTGTAATGATCTCCCTCTCCCATTCTTAGAGCGCACCAGCTTCATAGTCAATTTTGGCTTCTTAATTGCCCACACACATATTAGCATTTAAAATTAAGTGGCAGGTTTTTAAAAACTTAATGTGCACATGCACAAAAAACTTAACATTTTTATTACTGGGCTGCCTATTAAAGGAAGCACAACCTATTTTTGATTAAAGGACGTGTCACTGTGGAATTTTCTTCACAATGAAAAAATATACAGGGAGAGAAACCATGGCTTGGAGAGGGTTTGCATCATTTGCCTGGAAATTCTAAAGTTCAAACTATGGATTGGGATCAAAACAATGGTTATCAGAAACCATGATCATGGAGTGATGTCTGAAGTAAGCTACTGTATGCTTGTAAGTAAATTACAGTTACGCTTATTATTACTGTTTGGCATAGTGCTGGCCATACATGTGATATGAGGAACTACACTGACCCATTTCTATGCATTTCCTGCTCATATCCTGTGCTGTTGCCCATGCCAGCAGAACAGAAGGCAGTCGAATTCTGTAGTGGGAGGTCTTTTTGTGCTGCTAAGCCTTTCATATTTGTGAAATGACTAAGGGCTACACACACCCGGCCCCCAAAACCTCAAATGTAGTGCGTTAACAGCAACAGCCATTCACACACTGCATTCCACTCACTTTTCCTTAAGCAAGTATTGAGCTCCATATGGGGATTGTTTAATTGTATATTGAGATGTTCTCATTAGTTTGTTGTTTATTATTATTGTTTGGCTACTTATATACTGTGTATATTTATATGTTAAAAATAAAAATGCTACTTATTTGCTGGGAAATTGAAGATTTTTATCTAGGCCTTTTTATAAAGTGTTTGGTTCTCTTATTGTGACACATTTAAATGTTTTTTCATTTCTTTTAATAATGTTATTTGTTATTTAATTTTGAGAATTGCATTATTGTATTTATGCTTTATGATGTGTTATATTCATGTTTTTGTAAGCCGCCTTGAGGGCCTTTTGGCCATAAGGCGGGATATAAATTTAATAAATAAATAAATAAATAAATATGGGGAAAATCACATGTGAAGTGGCATTGAGATGAAGACAGTCATGCATTTTCCAGCTAAGATTGAGAAACAGAATGATTCATCACATATATTTGTATTACACCCTTCCTCAAATAAGCAGCATCCACCTAATAAAGAGAGGGCCAACCCGCCCTATTTTAGTGCTAAAACCTCCTGTAGCTAAGCATATCTATAGAGGGGTGTGTGTGTGAGAGAGTGTGTGTGTGTGTGAGAGTGTGTGTGTGTGAAAGTGTGAGTGTGAGAGTGAGTGAGTGAGTGAGTGAGAGAGAGAGAGTGAGAGAGAGAGAGAGAGAGAGAGAGAGAGAAGTTGATACACAACAGGAAACAGGTTTAGTAAAAAATGAAAGGAATTCCTTTTATTCTCCTTTTGTGCGTAAGAGAAGGGGAACATGTGAGCCCAAGGGCTTCCTGTGGTTCATTTGAGGTCATCTTCATTTGAGATTCTAAAACAATGTTTAGAAACCTAAAGTTTAGATTATTGTCTGAACGTTCCTTTGGCAAATTGGGAATGCTTAGGTTCATCAGTCTCTGCTTTGCTCCTTTAAAGGGTGTGACTGGAAGCAGGTATTTGCCTCTATTCCCAGAATGGAACCAGTGTGGAATTTGCCTGACAAGGAAGGAAAGTAGCATGTATAGCACCACTCTTAACTGAAATTAGTGTAAGTGCTTGGTGAACACATATAGGCCTAACACTGAGTCAGATAATTGGTCCTTCAACAGACAGACTCTCTTTAAACTCTGTATTTTCCAGTCGAAGTATCTTTTCACTGGACATGCCAGGGATTAAACCTGCATGCAAAGGGATCTATCACTGAGCTGTGGCCCTTCTACAATGAGGTTTCAAAGAATGTGAAGAGTGCCTTAGCTAGATGGAATATAATAACCCACCAAAGCCCAGATAACTGAATTTTTACAGACTGTATATCTTCCTCCAGTTATACACCATGGGATTGCATTGAAATAAAACAGGACTAAGGTGTACAGAATAAGGCTCAGGTCTGTATGCAAAATGGTAGTCCTGCTTCTCTGTCAGGAATTTGGATGAGCTAAAGAGAACCTAAATAATTTATTTATCAGATCCTTACATTTTGTGTCACAGATTGTGAGTCAAATGGGGAAAACACATACAACTGTGAAAAAAATTAATTTTGGCCTCTCTGGAATGCTATCTTGTGCCCCTGTACTCACAGTGTCTAAGCCTACCTCATTTAAAATGTCATCATTTTTGGGGTCTTTATCCCAGGGGGAGATTTGTTCCAAACCGGGCACTCCTCAGCTCCTGTCGGCTTTCCCCCCTAAATCAGTTTAAAGCTGCTCTGCCACCTTTTCGATTTTAAGTGCCAGCAGTCTGGTTCCATCTCAGTTCAAGTGCAGCCTGCCCCTGTTGTATAGGCCTGGCTTGTCCCAAAATGCTCCCCAGTGCCTAACAAATCCAAACCCCAAAACCACTGCCTCATCCACACATTGAGATTACAAAGCTGTACCTGTTTATCTGGCCCTGCGGATGGAACCGGTAACATTTCAGAAAAAGCTACCTTGGATGTCCTGGCTTTCTGCATCCTACCTAGCAACCTAATTTTTGCTTCCAGAACCCCACAACTGCATTTCCCCATGTCATTGGTGCCATCATGCTCAACAACCACTGACTCCTGCCCAGCACTATTTACCAAGGAACCTAGCCAACAGGCAACATCTGTAAACTTCGCGTCAGGCAGGCAATTCACCTTGTGGTCTTGCATGCCCATCATAGACCCCAGTATCTATATTCCTAATGATTTAATCACCCACTACCAAGATCCCTCCACCCCCTGGAGAAGTACCTTTGGCATGAGAGGTTATCTGCTCATCCTCCAAAGAATGGGTCTTTTCTAAGGGATCGTTTCCCTCTTCCTCGGTTAGATGCTTTCCTTCCCTGAGAGCCTCATTCTCCATGATAGCAGGAGAACTGTCATCCTATACACAGCTATAATGTCCCCAAAGGCCTCATCCACAAACTTCTTATTTATTTATTTATTTATTTCATTAAACTTATAGACCGCCCCATAGCCGAAGCTCTCTGGGCGGTTCACAAGAACAAGAACAACTTCTCTGCTCCTCTCAGCTTTTCCAGGTCTGCCACCTTGGCCTCAAGGAAACAAACTTGCTTCCAGAGAGCCAGGAGCTCATTGCACTGAGGTCATACCCACGACTTCTGTCCAACAGGCAAATAGTCATACATGTTACTGACAGTGCAAAACACTGGAAACAATTTTTAATTTTCTTACAGAGAAAAGTCTCCCTTTCTGCAGCCGTCTTCATTTTCAAAGGAACCATTTGGTAAAGATTTAAGGCTGTGGTACAAATATATAAAAAACTTTCAATATAGTCCAGTTTTCAAACAGATTTAGGCTACTACCAAGAACAAAACAACAACCATAGAAACAGCAATCTGCCATAAGACAGACACAAGCAATAGTATGCATCTAGATATCAAGTTTTTAAAAATTCAGGGTGCTGGTAAAGAAAGAAAGAAAGAAAGAAAGAAAGAAAGAAAAAGAAAGAAAAAGAAAGAAAAAGAAAGAAAGAGAAAGAAAGAGAAAGAAAGAAAGAAAGAAAGAAAGAAAGAAAGAAACTTGAGGGTTCACAGCCTGAGATTCTGCTAGGAAAAAAATGGCCTGATAGACCCTGGCCTCTCATTTGCATCACATCTTTATGATAATATACTCATCCTATTTCATCCTCTAGCCTAGCCTAGCCGGCATTATAAAACACAGCAATAAAGCTCTGCGAAGAAGTTCCTAGCTTGGAAGTACTGATGCAGAATGAAAGACTGGGATCACTGATGAACAACATTGCACTATTTAGGTCACCAATGTTAGTTTCTTTTAATTATCAGTACTGATTTTAAGATGCTGAATTACAATATATTATCAAAATTATCATTCAGGATGTTGAGTCCATACAGCACACATACACAAATATTGGGTATGAATAATTTAATGTTGATTTATTTATTTATGGCACCTCCTTATGGTCCCATAACATAAAGTTCTCTGTATATCTTACAGTGTTACTGGATTTAATATGGGCATTTGCTGGCTATTTCTAATTTAAAAATAACACACTTAAAAAAATATTGAAATTTGTATTTCATACACTATTAGCCTCAGAAACTGACAATATTTGACCCAGAAAGAAGTTTTGAACTTCTTTCAAATTTGACACTTTAGCAGACAAAAGGAGTTCTAAACTGGTTGATTCCTGTGAAACAGTCTTAAACAAATGCATATGGGTTCATGTCCTGGCTCTTGTTTTACCTTCCATTGATTATGAGTGTGTGTGTTTGTGTGTCAAACACACCTTGATAATATTGTAAAAAATTCACCAAAGTGGTGTAAATCTTCCACAACTCCATTTTTGAGATAGTTCCCAACCACTCTGGGGCATAAAATTGTCACATGGTGTCTCAGAGCCCTTCTCCTTAAGTTAGTGAAAAACGAATGCTTTTATTCTTATGGGTTTTTGGATCTATTCTATTGGAACTACTGAGAAAACAGAAAAAGCATTTAAGGAGCTGGGGTCAAAGTGACCCCACAAAATGCTGTTTAACCTTGTTAGCTACTAGTCATGTCTACAGATGCTTACCCCAGAATCTATTTTTTCTCATAAGAAATGAGGATGTAGAGCATGAAAAAACACTATTTTGTCCTTTCCCCCCAAAAGAGATAAATTGTTTCCCTTATCATCATCACAAACATATCAGGTGTCAATGATACCCCACAGGTTTACAAAAGCCCTTTATGAACTCAAACTGTTCAAACATTTTTGTTCCAGTTAGTGGAACATCTAACCAGCAAAACCTTTTTCCCAATCACAACCATAATTTTATGTAAAACTTACCAGTTCAGCTTTTGGGGTCACTGAGATTCCAGCTACATCTCAAAGCAACCAGCACTCTAACTTCCAGGTGGCCAGACTTAATAGCAACTCTGAGTCAAGGATGTACAGGTGATAATTCTTCTCTGTTCATGGAAAGATCTTTGCAAAATGTGTTATCAGGGGTTGCCCTCAACACTATCAGGGCACAATGTCACTGGCTTCCTTCAAAAGTTTTGATTATTGGCTTCAACATCAAACTACCAATGTGTGAGACTGTTGGAATGGAAAACAACAATGCTTATACTTAGTTACCTGAACCAGTGGGCGGTGATGGACAGAAAAAGTAAACCTTGTGTCCCTCTCACTGACTTCCTCTTTTGCAACTAAGAAAGCTACATTTTTTTTGCCCCATTTTCCCTTCTTCACTAAATCACTTTCTTCTTTGGTCTCTGTCATGTGTACAGACATGCTACCCTGAGCTTCTACACAGAGACGGTTTTCTGAGCTAGAAGCAAATAAACCTTTAACTTTCTTTCTCATCTTCACCAGTGGTATTAACAGACAGTTTATTGTTTGCTGACTTGCAATAGAGACGAGCTTGTCCCTATGAGCAACCTGTGGGATATGTTTACCCCTCCCCCCAATGCTTCAGGTCATATGAGAATCTTACAGTTGATGAACAATTAGTGCAATTCAAAGAAAGACTTTCACTGAAGCGGTATAAACTAACCAAACCCATAAAGCATGGCATACAATTCTGGCTGTGTTGTGATACATTTTATGATGCAGACATATACATGGAGAATGAAGAAGGTGCCCCAGAAGCACAAAACTAAGGCTAGACAGTGGCTGAGAAATTTACAACCATTTACAGGGTTTTGGATGGAAAATAAAAATTGCCAGAGGATTAGCTAAGAAAAACCTGATTCTGGTTGGCAGATAGAAAACCCAACATACCAGAAATTTATCCAGAGTTCTTATCCACCAACCAGAAATATCAACAATAATATTTTTCATATTCACTTGTTTGTGCCAAAAACAGGAAGGATAGTGATTCTCCTTTCTTCAGTACATAATGATGCAGCAACCTCAGATCAGGATTCTATGCTTGAAATAATTCTTTATAATGTGGTGGACAGATTAAGATGGTCCGCCTATGGAGACTAATGGAATCCATTGGATTCCTGAAAGCCTGAGGGGAGTTTCCAGTAGATAGAGCAAGCGTCTCTGTTGAAGCCCTTGTCACACTGTGGAACAACCAGATGTGTCGGGCTCTTAACCCAGTTGTCCCTGAGTGCCGTCTCCAGCATTGTGGAGCCCAGTTTGCACCTTGGTACACCAGTAAACAACCAAAAAGTGAGCAACCAAACAGATAACTGTACATGTGGACATCACCAAATGGTCAATATAGGAATCAAATTGATTATATAATTGGTAGCAGAACTGAATTGAATTGAAACTTTATTTTTTCCCTCCCCTTTTTCCAAACTGGAACTCAGGGCAGCTTACAAATAAAACTACATGTAGTTAAAAACAGAAGATGGAGAAACTCCATAGTTTCTGCGAAAACAAGACGAGGAGCAGACTGCGGTACAGATCATGAACTGATAATATCGAAAATCAGAGTAAAGCTAAAGAAGAACAACAAAGCAATCATAATGCCAAAATACAATTTAAATAACATCCCAGAAGAACATAAAGATCAAATAAGGAACAGATTTGAGGCTTTAAACTTAGCTTACAGAGAACCAGAAGAACTATGGAGCGAAGTCAGAGACATTATCAGAGAAGAATGCAAAAAGACAATACCTCTAGTTAAAAAGAGAGAAAGACCTCAATGGATGACTGAAGAAACTCTTCAAATGGTTAAAGAGAGAAGGAAAGCAAAAGCAAAAGGAGATAGAAACACAGTTAGAACCCTAAATGCAACAATACAGTGACTAGCACAGAGGGACAAAGAGAACTATTACAACAGTTATTGTATAGAAATAGAAGAGGACAACAAAAAGGGAAGAACGAGAGCCCTATTGCAAAAGATTAGAGAAATGAAAGGGAAATTTAAACAAAGAATAGGGATGTTGAATAATCAATAGGGGAACATACTGACTGACCAAGATGAAATAAAAGGAAGATGGAAGCAATACACTGAAGCACTCTATAAAGGAGATGCAAGGATGACAGATTCATTCATGAAGGGACTGTATGATGAAGAACCAGAAATTTTAGAATGTGACGTGAAAGCTGCTCTTAAAATACTTGGAAGAAACAAATCACCAGGAACAGATGGCATACCAATAGAGTTGCTACAAGCAACTGAGACTGAATTTGTACAAAATTTTGACAAAAATGTGTCACAAATATGGAAAACTAAACAATGGCCCACAGACTGAAGTGTTCAATATACATCCCAATTCCAAAGAAAGGAGATCCCAAGGAATGCAATAATTATCAAACAATTGCCTTAATATCCTATGCAAGTAAAGTGATGCTCTAGATTCTACAACCAAGGCTCTTACCATATATGGAGCAAGAAATGCCAGATGTCCAAGCTAGATTTGGAAAGGGAAAAGGCACCAGAGATCATCTTGCAAACATACGTTGGATAATGGAATGGACCAAGGAATTTCAGAAGGAAATCACCCTGCGCTTTATAGATTACCGCAAAGCCTTTGATTGTGTAGATCATGAAAAACTATGGAATGCTCTAAAAGAAATGGGGGTGCTACAACCTATACTCTGGACAAGAGGCTACTGTAAAGACAGAATATGGAGAAACCGATTGGTTCCCAATCGGAAAGGGGGTGAGACAGGGGTGTATTTTATCACCCTATATGTTTAATCTATATGCAGAACATATCATACGGAAAGCAGGATTGGACCAAGATGAAGGAGGTATAAAAATTGGAGGGAGAAAGATCAATAATTTGAGACATGCAGACGATACCATACTACTAGCAGAAACCAGTAATGATTTGAAATGAATACTGATGAAAGTTAAAGAGGAAAGCACAAAAGCAGGACTACAGCTGCATGTCAAGAAGACTAAAGTAAAGACAACAGAAGATTTCTGTAACTTTAAAGTTGACAACGAGGACATTGAATTTGTCAAGGATTATCAATACCTTGGCATAGTCATTAACCAAAATGGAGACAATAGTCAAGAAATCAGAAGAAGGCTAGGACTGGGGAGGGCAGCTATGAGAGAACTAGAAAAGGTCCTCAAATGAAAAGATGTATCACTGAACACTAAAGTCAAGATCATTCAGACCATGGTATTCTTGATCTCTATGTATGGAAGTTGGAGAGTGAAAAAAGCGGATAAGAGAAAAATCAACGCATTTGAAATGCGTTGTTGGAGGAGAGTTTGCGCATACCATGGACTACGAAAAAGACAAATAATTGGATAAAAATGGTTATAATTGGGTGTTAGAACAAATTAAACCAGAACTGTCACTAGAAGCTAAAATGATGAAACTGAGGTTATCATACTTGGGACACATAATGAGAAGACATGATTCGCTAGAAAAGAAAATAATGCTGGGAAAAACAGAAGGGAGTAGAAAAAGAGGAAGGCCAAACACGAGGTGGACTGATTCCATAAAGCCACAGACCTGAACTTACAAGATCTGAACAGGGTTTATGACATAGGGTTCATAAGGTTGCTGTAAGTCGTAATCGACTTGAAGGCACATAACATCAACAACAACAAAACACAAATGAGCTAAGGGCTATGTGTGTAAGTGAGGGCGGCATAGAAGGCCCACTTCTCTGCCTCCATCACATCCTCAAGTAGTCACCAAGTGGAGCTTTTTTGATTGTCACAAGTTTGTTGACATCAATTCCAGGAAATGGAGTTTTAGACCCTTCAGAGGCCTACTGTGAATTGTTTGGAAGGTACTTGGAGAGTAAAGTTGCTTACCTCCACACCAATCGTGATGCTCCATTCACATCTACTGTAGTTCCCAGAGAGGTGTCCAGTGCAACATCTGCTGCAAACTCTTGGGATACGTTTCAGCTGATGTGGCCTGATGATATGTGGCCAAGAACATGTCCTCCTGACCCGTGCCCTTCTTGGATTATTAAAACTTGCCGAGGGGGTATGACTGAGTGCATCCGGTGTGTGGTCAACGTGTCTTTGTGGGAGGTAGAGATTCTAGCCACCCTAAAAGAGGCAGTGATCTGACTGCTCCCGAGAAAGGCCACCCTGGGCCCTTTGGTTTGTGACAACTACTGCCCAGTCACAAATACCCCCTTTTTAGGTAAGATGATCAAGAGGTTTGTGGTGCAGCCATTGTAAGTACTCTTGGATGAAACAGATTATCTTGACCCATCCCAATCTGTCTTCAGGCCTGGTTATGGGACTGAATCAGCCTTGGTCACCCTGATGGATGACCTTTATCAGGAGAAGGACAAAGGAAGTGTGGCCCTGTTATTCTTACTTGATCTCTCAGCAGCTTTTGATTCCATTGACCATGGTAACCTTCTGAGCCAACTTGGTGAGATGGGTATCAGAGGCACTGGTTCCGATCCTATCTCCAGGGTTGTTTTCAGATAATAGAACTGGGTTATTGTCTTTCAGCTCCCTGACAGTTGTGTTGTGGGGTGCCACAGGGTACTATCTTGTCCCCGATGCTGTTTAACATCTACATGAAGCCCTTGGGAGCAGTCATCAGGAGATTTGGGGTGAGGTGTCAGCAGTACGCTGATCATACCGAGCTCTATTACTCTGTCACATCTGAATTGGCAGAGGCCATGCAAGCAATGGACTAGTGCCTGGACTCAGTGGTACGCTGGATGAGGACCAATAAACTGAGTCTGAATCCTAGCAAGACACAGGCACTGTGGGTTGGTAGTTCCCAAGTTCAGGTAACTGATCAGTTGCCTGCTTTGGATGGGGTCACACTCCCTCTGCAAGAGCAGGCCCATAGTCTGGGGGTGCTCCTGGATTCATCTTTGTCACTAGAGGCCCAGGTGACCTCAGTGGTTAGGAGTGTCTTTTACCAGCTTCGGCTAGTAAGACAGCTGTGGCTGTTTCTGGACCAGGATAGCTTGACCACTGTTTTCCATGCACTGGTAACCTTCAGGCTTACTCTAATGCGCTCTATGTGGGGCTGCCCTTGAGGTTGGTTTGGAAGTTGCAGCTGGTGCAAAATGCGGTGGTGGGACTGTTCACTGGGGCAGGGTATTGCCAATATGTTACCCTGCTGCTAAAAAGAATTGCACTGGATGCCCATTAGCTACCAAGCCAAGTTCAAAATAATGGTTTTAGTGTACACAGTCCTATGCTGCTTGGGATACCTGAAAAATCATTGTACCCCTTATATACCCAGTCTATCACTGTGCTCTGCAAGTGAGGGTCTGCAAATACCATCTTATCAGGAGGTCTGTTCTGCACAACACAGGAAACAAACCTTTAGTGTTGTGGTACCTACCCTGTGGAATTCCCTCCCCTTAAATATTTCACAGGCACCATCTCTGTTCTCTTTCTCTTTCAACAGTCTTTTGTTTTTAAGATGTTTTCGAGTGTTTTTAGTGTTTTTGTTTGACCCCCCCCCCGGACTCCTTCTGGAAGGAAGGGTGGGATATAAATTCAATAATAAATAAATAATAAAATGAAAAGGTGAAATGGACAACTTCCAAATGCATGATCAAATATTAGCCAATAGTGGATTTTTTCAAATATGGTTGACATTGTCTCCTTTGAAATTGGTTTTTATACAAGTAGTAAAAACAAAATTATCCCACCAGGTGTTTTATAACCTGCGATCAGTGACAATTACAAATGTTGCTATACAGTTTTTAAATGTACAGATGTTGGTCTGCTTCTTTGTCCTGATTTGGTTGTGTTTGGATTTTAATGGCTGTATGTTTCATTTTTCTGAAGTTTCTTTGTTGTATATGTATGTGTAGGATCTGCCTTGTGTTTGAAATGCCAGAATTTCTCACACGAGGGAAAGTCCACAAGATCGAGCAATGATTCCACCTTGGATCCCAACTTATGACCTCACTTTGCAATATTTCATGGAAAATTACATATTTTCTGTAATTTTATCTAAAGGAGCGCCTACAACGCCACCAATTATGCCGCCCAACAAGATCGGCCACACAAGGCCTTCTCTCAGTCCCGCCAACCAAATCAGCTAAGCTGGTGGGAACTAAAGAGAGGGCCTTTTCACTGGCGGCCCCCACCCTCTGGAACTTCCTCCCACAAGATCTTCGGCACGTCTCTTCCCTGAATATGTTCCGCAAGGCCATAAAGACCTGGCTTTTTCAACAGGCTTTTGGGACTTCTGGGGAGGCTTAATGTTCTTATGTTTGAAATGCTTCCTACTCTGTATTCTGCTGCTATTATAATTTATAATTTATATTGTTATAGTGTATTTTAGTGTATTGTATTTCGCTGTATTTACTATATGTACGTCGCCTAGAGTGGCCATTGGCCAGATAAGCGACACACAAATTAAATTTTATTATTTTATTATTTATTATTATTATTATTTCTTGCCTAGTTAACTAAAACACCAACTCTACAACATGAACATTGGTGATAGGATGAACAAAGACAACAGCCATATCTAAAGCTTCCTGCTCACTGAAGTTATGAAGATCACAAAGATTGATTATACGGGAGAACTGGAGAGTTGTCTCTCCAAGAACAAATCTCCCTCCAATGCTCCTGGCAACAATGACCAAGCCAAAGCCTATTTAAAGCCATACTATTTTGTAAAAAACATTTGTATATACATTGTAGGGCTAAGTGACAGGGCTGGCAAACCAAATTATATAAGTCTTAGTAACAATTACCCCTTCTTACTCTTCCATTATGTTCAGCTATTTGTCTTGGTTACACATTCACATACTGCCTCCCCCCCCCCAGATGTCTTGATTTATTTTAACACACAAGAAACCTAGTCAAGCACTGTATTTCTTTGTATTCTCAAATGCCAGCTTTCAGAATCTCATGGTGATGGCTCCATGGCTGCGCCTAGGAATGTGTGTTTTCTTTTTTAACTTATATATATAGAGAAAAATACTGTATTTCTTATTGCTATCAACCTGGAAGTTTGACAGTAAGGATTAAAAATGGCTCCTTTCTCCCCACTTGATTATTGGAAAGACCTGAAAGGTAATCTGTCTTGCAAAGCCACGCTTTACAGTCTGCATAAAAGTGCCATGATTCTCAGTCCTCCCTCCAACTTAATTGAAAGTGCATAATTTCACACAACAGGGGAAATGTAAACTGTAAGCATACATAGTAAATCACTGCATATGGTACAAAAGCTGGTTGCTAATGGCACCAAGTGATCACGGGGTCCAAAAAACCGATTTGAACACACAAGTCTTTTACACTGCAAAACAGCAACCTCTTAAGAGCAGGAAAAAAACCATTTATTTGGTAGCGCTGCAATTGGATTGGAGTCAGGTCAATTCAGTCAATTTGTGAAGTAGGAGCCTTTTTATAAAGATTTCAATTTTATCATGATCTTGAGTAGTGAGACTGATACTGGTGGAAATGTAAAGGAAATATATATATATATATATATATTTAAGCAAATATTCCTTGATCATTCAAAACCACTCAACCAATCTGAGTACAATTACAGAATTGCTTACGCAAATTTAATAATCTGGATCTCTTTTTTTGTAAAAAGTAGATTTAGGAATTATGGAATCTGAAGCTTAGTTTCTTAACATTCTGATCATAACCATGCCCACTAGTTTATTTCCCTAGCATGATAAAGTTCTCATCATGCTGGCAGAATGTTACAGTTTGCAGTGGTGTTGCAATGGTACTACTATCCATGTGCACTATCCAAAGTACTGATATACTCATGCAACAAGACTTAGGGGCAGGGCATTAGACACATAACTAGTCTTCAAATAATAATATGGGTGCTATGCTATTTAGTTACATTTGTAAATTTTGACAGATGCATTAATTTCCACAATGTGACAATTACCTCTCAAGAGGAGCATGCTGATAAGGTGGCTTGTTTATCCTTGCATACAGTCCTTCCAGGTGGTCCCTGTCCATTGGAGGGTTATCGCACCTAAACTTTTCTGACACAGGTGGAGAAGATGGCCCATAAGCACTGACAACTGGATACATTTCTCGGAAGTGATTCACTCGTGCATAATTTGGGTCTGTCTCATCATCGTCAATATCTGGTGGTGGACCCACAGGGCCAGTGGAATACTCAGGAAGTCCTCTGGCCTGCTTCTGCCGTAGCTCCTGATGCTTTGCACCAATCCTAAGAGATGAAACCACCAAGGTTAGTATTCACTTCAACGTCTAGTAAAGTAAAAAGAGCCTATTTCAAGTTAGTTTGTGTACTGCATATACAACAAAAATACCAGCTAAAACGTTAGGGAACGTTTTATTCTTTATAATCATGCTCTGACATTTAACAGAACATATCAAGCAAGCATGTCAATCACAAACCCACCACGCTTCACAACAGATAAGCACCCAATCCACATCCAAGTATTTGCAAAGTGGTAGCACATGTGCTCATATACATTACCAATAACTGCACAAACATGCATTACTTTGAGCATTATGAAAAAGGCATCTCTACACCAGCTCCATATTAAATCATAGATGCCTATCGAAAACATCTTTTTTTTTGCATCTGAATTAACCAATAACATTATCAGTGGCATTTTCTCCATAGCTTCTCCCAAATACATTCATTTATAAGAAGTGCAATAATATGGAAATATAAATGCAGAGGGGGCTTGGTTGTCTGAAGTGTCAAAGACCAGAGGCAGTTTACTTGGGATTTCTGCAGTTCTCTCCCCCACTTAAGTGGGGGACATCATACCTCATTATACAGAGGCTAGGGACAGAGTAAGATAGGGAAGAAATGAACAGAAGCTTGACAGAGATGAATTGGTACATATAAGTGAATTAAAGACTATTACTGGGAGTACTCCACTGTGATAAAGCTTTAAGTGGTATTACAAAATGCTGCTGCTAATCAGTGCCATTGTGTAATCTGCTGGGAATAGGAATAGTAAAAACATACCTAGGTATAATTTCAAACCTTGCCAAATTCAGATGATTCAACATTTGCTTTGCAACTGAAAACTTTAAACAAGGCACTATTCATAATATGAAACTTAAACGTTCAGCTGCCTTACTCCATAATTAAAGCAACAGAAAAGATCACAGCAGCAAGATGAGCCTGGTATAGAGAGAGCAGGGAATGAAAAGCAAGAGGGGGATTAAGGCATAGGAAAGCTGCCAATTAAAACACCAGGATTTACCCACCATTATTACATTCTGAAGAACAGAAGACGCTCCTGGAAGCAAACAGGTATAGAGGATGTATAAAAAGAATGGCAAGAGAATAATAAATGTTTTAAAACCACCAACTTTTGCAGTTGGAAAAAAAATAAGAAGAGTAAAGTCATAACTGGATGGCAGCTAGGCAGAGACAGCGAAGAAGGAAAATAGTTGACACAGAAAAATGCCCATGGAACATGAGCACACATGAGAAGGAATGAAGACATCAAGGTCCATTCAACACTTGCTACCCAGTAAAATAAATAAATAAATACATAGAAAAAGTGCTTTAAAATAATTATACAAAAGTGTCTTTTACTAAGAATTGGGTGTTGCAATTTTTATCGTATTGTTCTATTTATTGTATTGAGTTTTGCTTGGTATGCTTTTGTACTGTTATCTTGTGTATATGTTTTTGAGATTTTTCTTTTTTGTAAGTCGCTTTGAGTTTCATTTTGGAAAAAAACGACTAATAAATATAATAAATAAATAAGAATGAATGTGAAATCAGAGGACCTCTTGGCACATTAGAGACTTTAGATATATGACAAAGATTTTTGTTGTTATGTGCCTTCAAGTCGATTATGACTTACGGTGATCGTATGAATCAGCAACCTGCAATAGCATCTGTCACAAACCACCCTGTTCAGATCTTGTAAGTTCAGGTCAGTGGCTTCCATTATGGAATCAATCTATCTCTTGATTATGTACATCTAAAATTGAATGTGTGGACCTCAGGTTACAGATGTTTGCAACCCATGCATGACACAGGTACACTATGTCAGACAGCCTTGACCAGCACCAGCTCTGTAGGGTGTACACTCAGTGGGAAACTTAGGTTTACTGTTGTGAGAATAGCCAGAGTACAAATTGCAGTATCTGATTATTTTGCATGCCAGTTTCTCATTAGGTGCTGGGAAACTGGAGGTGAGTGCAGGTTATCTAACTTATGCAGAGGCATAGAACCCCATGTGTGCAATCGTCACATGCAGGGATCCATAAATTTTTAGAGAAAGTGGAGTGGGGAAGAGAAAACCACAGTTTCTCAGTAACTAAATATTATACTTGTGCAAATATCTCTGCAAAAAAAAAAAAGCTGCTTCAAGAAGTCCATATTTTCTGTAAGAAAAAAGTAACAACTGTGCATTTTTATAAGATCTTTCTAGACAAAATTAATTTATCCAGCATTCTCTACCTTTTAACTAATATCTAAGTTCTTTCTTGAACATTTCTTAATCTTAACTACACACTTTGACCCCCCTGCACCTAGTAGTCTAAAACTCCAGCATAGTAGTGTCATACAATGGTCCATCACGATTTTGAATGGGCTGCAGGATTGTGTGGCATCTTTTTCAGTACCCTGTCAGGTTTGAAAGCTTGTTTCCAACACCTGTTTAACAGAGAGCCCAAGTAAGCTCTAACCCATGGTAAGGCCAGTGCCGACATAAAGGCAGTTGGAGCTTGATATAGAAGCAAATAAATCCTTTAATCATGAAACCCCCCTTCCCCAATTACTGTAATGCCCTTAACTGGAGGCAAGAACAAGCCTCCAGGATGGGTGGGGAATGGGGGCACATTCTTCAGATGCAAGTAATCCCCAGAAAGTTGGAAGAGCTGTAAAAAAACAAAAATAGGATTAAGCAGAGGCTCTGAGGTTACCACAGATGAAAATAAAGAATGAGCATTTCCTTTTATTTCTTTAATGTAACAATCCCTAGCACACAAGCAATTAGTGAACAGAGTTAAAAACTGCAAGAAGCTTAATTCTCCAAGGGTCTGAAAGAAAGATGAAAGGAAGGTCACATAACAGGGAGACAGAAGTAGAGGCCCAGCCTGCCCATTCAATGTCCTCATGCAACAAACACATGGATATATATGTGAAAAGTTAAAACCCAATCAATTTTTGTCAACAAAATGTGAGAGTGCAGGTTATGGATCCCATTGTCAGAGAATGCCTGATGCATGGCAACAACCAAGATAGATTTCCATTGCAAATAAAGGTAAAAACATAAATACAGAAGGAGATTGGCGGTGTGTGTATGTGTGTAGGTGAGGGCAATTGAATGGATGCTCTCTATGTCTTCTCTTATACATGGAGTGCTTTCAAGATAAATTATGAAAAAAATGGACTGCCTTCAACTCGATCCCGACTTATGGCTACCCTATGAATAGGGTGTTCATGGTAAGCGGTATTCAGAGGCGGTTTACCATTGCCTCCCCCTCTGAGGCTAGTCCTCCCCAGCTGGTTAGGGCCTGCTCAGCTTGCCACAGCTGCAGAAGCCAGCCCCTTCCTTGTCCCCAACTGCCAGCTGGGGGACAACTGGGCTCCTTGGGACTATGCAGCTTGCCCACGGCTGCACAGGTGGCAGGGCACGTAACCCCTGAGCCACTCACTGTGGGATGATCTTTAGCTGGCCCTGGACACCCAGGAGACACGAGCAGGGATTTGAACTCACAGACTCTGGACTCCCAGCCAGGCTCTCCTCCCCACTGTGCTATTCCAGCTGTTATAAGATAAATTATAATGTAGAAAAATTAATATTTTACACACTCTACTATGAGGCTGTTTAGAAATAAAGTTTAATTTAATCTGACTTAATTTTATATATCAGTTCATTAGCATCTGTTTCTGAAAGCTTCAGTTTTCTGCCATCAGAGTTTTGCATGGTAACTGAAGGGGGCAAAAAGTATCTGGCTGCCTGAGGTCTGAAGGTCAGAGTTTTAGTTGACTTCCACTGAATTACCTCCACTGACTCATGTATTATACTTTATATCAAGAGAGAATCTTGTCCATTTACTACATAGTGTCAGCTCTGCACCGAGACAGCAGTGCAGGCGGGGGCTGGAAATTCCTGGGTATTTACAAGGGCAGGAAAGTCCTTAGCTGGCAGCCTGGTTGTAAATCTGGCAGGCTAACGAGGATGAAGCGTGATAAGGGCAAGGCCCTTTCCAAGCTTACGTGCCAAGCCAGAAGTCCAGGAGCGAGGTCAGTAGAGGTCCGGGTTCAATTGCCAAGGGGTCAGTCCAAGGTAAGGTTCAGGGAATCTGGAAACACACAAAGCCACGCCTGACGCTGTAGTCAGCAACAAGCTGAACCCAAGGTTTGTCTTTAAGGAGCAGGTTTGTCAGCAGGTGTGAGCCATCAGCGTTTGGGCCTTAAGGGGCCAGGCCTGCCTCTCTTCTGCCTGACCTTCTGTTGTCTACGTTCTGCAGGTGAGGGGGGAGTATCCTGTTCATTGTCTGCGTCTGGCTGAAGGGCTTCAGCTGTGTCTGGGGTGCTCTGCAGCTGAGGGGGAGAAGGAGCTGGGTTCTCAGGAGTTTCCTCCATTTCTCCTTCTGGGTCTGCTGCTGTTACTCCCGAGTCATCCTCATCTGATGAGTCCTCCGACGGGGCCATGACACATAGTTTTTGTCAGAGCTTGGAAAAGTTACTTTTTTGAACTGCAACTCCCATCAGCCCCAACCAGCATGGTCACTGGATTGGGCTGATGGGGGTTGTAGTTCAAAAAAGTAACTTTTCCAAGCTCTGGTTTTTGTGCTAATTCAAGAAAAACTTACACGTATTAGAAAATTCTCTACTAATATTAAAAATGTATATTTTGTGCTGCAAATTACACAACCGAAAATGTAATGATGGAACTATATACTAGGTTAATTTCTAAAATCAAGAAAGAGCTCTTGGATGGTTACAAGTATGGGAAGAGTCAAACTAACAAATTGGATAAGAATCCAACAAGGTAGATGAAGTTGTAACAATAATCAGAAATGGCTATTTTGGAGGAGGAATGTGATGTCTTCTTAATAATATATCATTTTACTCTTTCTAGATTTATCTTCTTGATAGTTTTGAAATGCAATCTTAAAAGAGGATTAATAAAAATAGGAACTCCTGCCTAATTATATTATCCACCCATTAGATCTGTACAACAAGGGCACAAAGAGATGGTTTTCTGTGCTTGGTCCACTGTAATGGAACTGCTTCCCAAGTGGCCTTGTATGACAAACATATCAGCAAATGATTTTACAGCTTGCATCATTTAATATGCCAGTTTACCCTGTCATACAGGTACATTGGAATTTCCTTCATAGGGCTCTGATCGAATCATTCCACACCAACATGCATATTATTGAGCAGGCATTGCTGCTTTATTTTATTTATTTTAATTATAACAGCACTTCACTCTAGAGTAGTGCCCCTGATAGAAGAAAACTAAAACTATTCCAAAACTAAGTAGCTGGGAAAACTGACACCTTAGGAGAAGAACCCAAACATGCATCTGAATGCACACGATACTCACAACTCAAGAAATGGGATTTCATGTTCATTTGAGAATAAGCTGCTTAGGGTGATGGCTCAGTAAATACTGCCTGAAAAAGGGGAAATGGGAGAATATGTCTTGGAAAGGCCAGGTGATGCTTTATCAATATGAAACATGTCATCCTTTGGTCAAACTCATGTTTCACTGACAGCCACTGTCTACGTTACATTTGATTGGATAACTTTCCTGGTAGACTGTGGGAATGTTGTGGATGTAATATATCTTAACTTTACAAAGGACCCCATGATTAGCAAACTAGCTGAATGTGGGCTGGATGGAACAACTATCAGTTGAATCCACAGTTGGATACAGAATTGTACTCAAAGAGTGCTTATCAATGGTTCCTTCTGAAACTGGCGTGTGGTAATGAGCGGGGCACTGCAGGGCTTAGTCCTGGGCCCAGTGCTCTTCAACATTTTTATTAATGACTTGGATGAGGAGGTGCAGGGAATGCTTATCAAATTTGCAGATGATACAAAATTGGGAGGAATAGCTGATACCCTGGAGAACAGAAACAAAATTCAAAGGGATCTTGATAGGCTGAAGCACTGGGCTGAAAACAACAGAATGAAATTTAACAGGGATAAGTGCAAAGTTCTACTTTCCCAAGTGAACAGTTATAAGATGGGGGATACTTGGCTCAGCAATACCTCATGCAAGAATGATCTTGGGATTGTTGTTGATCACAATCTGAATATGAGTCAACAGTGTGACAGGCCGCAAAAAAGGCAAATGGTATTCTATGATTACCACCAACTAACTTTACATTGTATTTGGACTTTGGTACATGCACATGCATTTCAAACAATGCTATCAAATTCCATCCATGCCATGGGAACTATATGAGTTAGGGTGTTTTCTCCCTCCTGCTTTTGCTCACTGCAGTGGCGTCACTAGGGTTGGTGTCACCCAGTGCAGGAGGGAGGGAGGGGCGTGGTTGCCAGGCAACAAGGAGAGCTCTTCCTCCCTCCCTCCATGCCCCCCCCTGCTCTTTTAATCTCTCTCACACAGACCTACCCGGGCGGGCCAGTGCGGGTATCCCTTCATCTTGGCGAAGACGAGGTCTCCGGCCTTGAAGCCGTGCGGCATCTTGGCAGGCGTCAAGTGGCGAGCAGGCCCCAGCCAGGCCTCAGGCTTCATCAGGCAACCAGGAGGGGGGGTGGATGCCGGCCTCGCAGGGGGAGGGAAGGGAGGCCAAAGGTAAAATGGGAGGGCACAGCCGAGTGGCCCTGCAGACTGCCTCTCCTCTGGGGGTGGGCCCACACTGGCTTATTGGCTGGGGGCCGCTTATCTCTCTCTCCCCCTCTCTGGCACGCCCTTTGTCATTGCTGCTACTGACTCCGTGGGTCAACTGCCCTGCTTCCTGGTGCCTAGGGGCGGGGTGGCTCTGGGTGTCACTCTCTCGGATGGTGTCACCCGGTGCGGTCCGCACCCCCCTAGTGACACCACTGGCTCACTGCCTCCCTCTTTGGTCTCCCTAACAGTAGCTCAAATCTAAATGATCTAAATCATTATTCGGCAAGTGCATCCAACTGTCTGAATGGCTCATGTACACTTTGGTATTAGTTTTGCTGCTAGGAGGAATTGCTAGCCAGTTGCTGATATGAGAAAATGTGTGTTGAAGTGTAGGTCAACATTTAAGTCCTAAGCAGCGTCCTTTGTCTACACAATAATTCACAAGATCAATTACAAACTAATGGAGAATGTAGTACAGGGCACAGCATTCAGGATTATGAGAATTTCAGTCTTTAACTAAAAATCTAGATTCTAGCTGTTCTGTCTGGAACGAAATGCTGAAAGCCAATGGGTAATGCTTGCTGAAAAGTCAAGGCACCACAGCATGGTGGTGGGGCACCACTGCCCCTTGCAACGTGTTCCTTCTGGACTACAAAAACAGAATTAAAAATTATGCAAAATTAGAGAAATCATGCACATTTGTTCAATTTGCATAAGTTATGCATGTTGTGAAATAAAGCTTTCCTTAGCACCTAATTTGGATTGCCTAGGCACAGCTTTTAATTAAGATAATAGTAATTATTATTTAGTGTGGAGTAAAAGTATCAAATAAGTGCCAAAAGGCAGCATACCTCTTTTTGCATGTTATTTATTTTTATATTTCTAGTTTGCCTTTTGACCAAGCTGGGTCTTCAATATGGCCCTCAGCTATACTGAATATATAATTAGTTAATACTGGATCTTTTAAAGAATTTTGCTGAAGGCAGTACTGGAACATACATTAAAAGGTGCTATCAGTGATCTCAATTCCGTTCATAACAAACTTGTATTGAAAACAATTATTTTATATTGGAGCTCAATTGCCCAATGGCTATTTCTTCCAAGAAAAGGCATGGCCAAATTTGTTGGTGCTACTGCCAAAAGACTCTGATCCAGTGGGGGCTTTCAATAGCAGAAAGAAAGGAGAAGAGATGTTTCACTAATTCTGTTCCAGAAGGGCTGGAAGAGTCTTTGGAATAGAATGGAATGTGGCACAG
Organism: Rhineura floridana; assembly: GCF_030035675.1. Taxonomy (NCBI): domain Eukaryota; kingdom Metazoa; phylum Chordata; class Lepidosauria; order Squamata; family Rhineuridae; genus Rhineura; species Rhineura floridana. The sequence goes on from NC_084481.1 coordinate 15,985,627, forward strand.
GGGACTGTAGGAGAAAGGGAAAATTCACAAAAATCATCTCCCCTTTCTTCAGCTATCACAGCCTTTCCCAACCGGTGTGCCTCCAGATGTTGTTGGACCACAACTCCCATCAGCCTCAGCCATTGGCAATGCTTGCTGAGGCTGATGGGAGTTGTGGTCCAACAACATCTGGAGGCACACTGGTTGGGAAAGGCTGAGCTATCAGAAGCTTCCATTGGATCAAAGAGCCTCCCATCAGCAGAGGGACACAACCGGTTACAGCCATATGTATGAAGTATTCTGAAGTCCTTTTAGTAGCTAAAGTGAAACTTGCGTTACAAGAATAAAGTTAATATGCTGTTGAGTATTTTATAGATTGTTATTATGTGTGTATGCTCAGAAGCCAGTTCACTAAATTCAATAGGGCTTACTCTCAAGCACATGTAGTTAAGGAGTAAATGTTAAGTAAGAGGTGTTAGAGAGTGGGTGTGAATATTGTTATGTGCCCCGAGTCTTTGGGATACGGGGACTAAAATAGGGAAAGGACATTTAAGTAGTGATGCCATAGTTGGCCATAAGAGGAAGGTGAGAGAAACCCAGCAGAACCTACACCTGGTTGCTGTGGCCTCCTGCAAAACTCCATCTGCAGGCTTCCTCAAGTGTCAACTGCTAACCCCTTGCAAGGCCTGGGTGCCAGCTGAAGCCAGTTGGGGCTAACAAGGGAGAAGACAACTGCCAGAGGGTGGGGAAGAGAGCTCCCCTTCATGAGAGCCACTTCTAGCCAAGGCTTCCCTCCCCCCAGTGTCAGGCTTCTTTTAACATGTGCCGGGGTAGGAGTAGCTGGGGGACTGCTATTGAGGTAATACTGGGCAGGGGGTGTAATAGTGGTGGGAGGCAGACTGGCCATTACAGGGGAAGGGATATAAGACATCTTTGTGCTTGCTTCCCTTCTGGCTCCCCTTCCATCCCTTGGGACACTGGTAGCTATGCTGGGAACTCCCTGGATCTTACTGTCCTCCTGATGAATGCAAGGTCAGTGACTAATAAAACCACTTTAATTCAGGACTTAATCCTGGATGAATGCGCTGACCTTGCTTGTATTACCAAAACCTGGCTAAATGCCCAAGGCGGAGTAGGTCTCTCCCAGCTCTGCCCACCATGTTTTGTGGCACTCCAGCGGTCTAGATCCAGGGGACGGGGAGGTGGGGTCGCAATTGTCTGCAGGGAATCTATCTCCCCTGTCAGGTACCCTGTCCCTAACACCTCCAGCTTTGAGTGTGTGTGCCTGACATTGGGTCAGAGAGACAGAGTGGGGATTCTGTTGGTGTACCGTCCACACCGCTGCCCAACAGTCTCCCTCCCTGAGCTGGTGGAACTGGTCTCGGCATTGGTGTTGCAATTCCCCAGGTTGATGGTCCTGGGTGACTTCAACATAAATTGCTGAGATTAGACTCACCGGTCCAGCTCAGGACTTCATGGCTGCCATGACAACCATGGGGCTGTCTCTAATATCATCTGGACCAACGCATGTGGCAGGACACACACTTGATCTTGTGTTCTGTTTGGGACAGGAAGAAGGTGATCTGAGGGTGGAGGAGTTCTTAGTGACTCCATTGTCATTGATAGATCACCACCTGACAAGGTTTAGACTTTGTGCCCTCGGTAACCTTCGCAGGGGTGAAGGGCCTATTAAGATGGTCCGCCCCCGGTGACTCATGGATCCAGATGGTTTCCTGAATGCTCTGGGGGATACTCCCAGCATGGCTGGCGATACTGCCGAAGCCCTGGTCAATCTCTGGAATATGGAGGTGACCAGGGCGGTAGACACTATTGCTCCAAAGTGCCCTATCCCACCAGGGAAGGCCCATGATACACCTTGGTTTACTCAAACCTTGGGCCTGATGAAACGGCTGGGACGACGGCTAAAGCGATGATGGAGAAAAACTCAGTCCACTTCCGATCAAACACAGGCTAGAGCTCATTTTTGAGCCTATCATGTGGCAGCGATGGCAGCGAAGAAAGTGCACTTCTGTGCCACCATTGTGTCTGCTCAGTGTCATCCGGCGATGCTTTTCTGGGTGGTCTGGGTCTTTTGGGTTCTGGCCCTACATTCGACTCTGAGCCGCCAGTCGCTTGCTGTGACATGTTTGCGAGGCAATTTGCAGATAAAATTGCTTGCATTCAGACTGACTTGGACTCCTCATTAACTACAGTTGTACCAGTTGTCCCTGAAGCTTCCTCTGGTCATTTTTCTATGGATACTTTTCAGCTTGTAAAGCCTGAGGATGTGGACAGGATTCTGGGAGAATCGAGGGCCACTACTTGTTCCCTTGACCCTTGCCCATCCTGGTTAATCAAATCTCCCAGTGGCTGACTGGTTGGCATGTTTAATTACCACCTCCTAAGGGAAGGTTCTATGCCAACATTGTTGAGGGTGATAAGACCTTTGTTAAAAAAGTCTTTGTTAGACCCTGTGGATCTTAACAACTTCTGCCCAGTCTCTAATCTCCCCTTTCTGGGCAAGGTGATTGAGCGGGTAGTGGCTGCTCAGCTCTAAGTTTTCCTGGATGAATCGGACTATCTAGACCCTTTTCAATCAGGCTTCAGGCCCAGTCATGGGACAGAGACTGCCTTGGTTGCCCTGCATGATGACCTACGCAGGGCATCAGACAGGGGAAGTGCATCCCTGTTGGTGCTGCTGGACCCCTTGGCGGCCTTTGATACAATCGACCATGGTATCCTTCTGGGCCGTCTAGCTGGGATGGGATTGGGAGGCACTGTTTTACGGTGGCTCTGGTCCTACCTGATGGACAGGACTCAGAAAGTGGAGCTGGGAAACTACTGCTCGACCCCCTGGCCATTGGCCTGTGGGGTACCGCAAGGTTCCATTCTGTCCCCCATGCTCTTTAACATTTATATGAAACCGCTAAGAAAAGTCATCAGGGGATTTGGAGTACAATGTCATCAATATGCTGATGACACTCAGCTCTATCTCTCCCTACCACCTGATTGCAGGGAGGGAGTGCTCATCCTAAACCGGTGTCTGGAGGCTGTGAAGGGCTGAATATGGGCTAAAAACTGAAACTTAATCCAGACAAGACAGAAGTACTGCTAGTCAAGGGAAAAACTGTACCAGAGACGGGGCTGCAACCTGTTCTGGATGGGGTTGCACTCCCCTTGAAGGAGCAGGTCCGCAGTTTGGGAGTCCTCCTGGATCCTGCCCTGCTGCTTGAATGTCAGGTGGCTGCGGTAGCCAGGAATGCTTCTGGCCAACTCAAACTGGTCTACCAGCTGTGTCCGTTCCTGTAGGCAGTTGACTTGGCCAGTGACACATGCATTGGTGACATGGATATATGTTGCCCTACACTCTACTGGGGTTAGCCAACAAACAAGCAGACTGTTTAACTTTAGGATTGTGACAGCACCCCAGCCACCTTGGGTCTTGTGCCACCAGAGAAGGGAGACATGGCCAAAGAGCGTGCTCTGGCCACCTTTCCCTTTAGACTTTGCTGCCACTGGATGTTTGGTTTTTCTCCTGCAAGAATGCCAATAATCAATCAGCCTAGGATTTCCTTGGGTCTCTCTGAAGCCTCTCAAGTAGCATAGCTAATGGCTTCTAGGTGTGTGGGGTGTTTAAAATAGAGACCACAACAATTTTATGAACAAAATAAAGTTTACTAAAAGATTTTAAAAATAAGTTCTTAGAATATAGGCATACAGGGAAGGGTTGCTAGCATACAAGCAGCTTTCCAATGGATAAATATTAAAATGCCACCAATTTCCCCTGAAACTAAGCAGACCTTTACCATACCATTCTCTGTAGAATCTTCTTTAGAATCACAGCCCTTCCTTCTTTGTTCTTATCATGCTGAGTTCCACCTTGAGCTAACTCTCAATAGGCCAGCTACCTCTAAAAATAGCCTCTGCCTACCTGCCCCTGTCAATCATAGGCTCTGCTCAGCTAGAGGCACCAGGAAGTATTGGAGCCCAGGTTATAGGCACCAGGAAATACTGGAGCCTTTAATTCCAAGCTCTCAGACAAGACAAGGAACATGACATTCTCTCTACATCCTCAACTGAGTTCTCACTTCCCATTTGAGCCCCAAGGCAGGGCAGGTATGGCAAGTTAACCCTATAATCCCTAAAACAACATACAGGCAAGAGTTTACATGTTCATGTAACACAAATGATCTTATAAAAGTTTGGTCCATACAAAGTCCATTCCAGCAAAGTCAATTTCCTTCACAAGGATGAACTCTATCTGTCTTTTCTTACGGTAACCCGTATATAGCAGTCTTCAAAAGAACTAATATCTTGAATCCCCAGCCCACTGGTTCTGTCTTCCTGCATAACTTTGTAGTCTATGGCAAGTTCCCAGATAAGCTTACCATAAAAAAATACTGCCGAAGTCTTTAAAAAGAAGGAAAAAGCTATCCTGGCTGGATTTCACTCTGTGTTTTTTGTCAAAGAGGTAGAGAGACAGCTTGGATTTTTTTAATCTGCAGGAGTAATTTATGCTCACAACAGATCTCCTGTAATCAAGTTAGCTATAAGTCCCCCAACTATAAGCTATGTCATCCAGGGAAGATGTTAAGCTTTGAAACATTTTCTTCTTCTTCTTCTTATGTGTAAGTAACCTACCACCCCATAGCTAAGATAACCTGCATGTTTTGATCTGGGAAAATTCTAACAAGCTCATTTTATTTTACATGAGTACGGTTTACCCTTTTGGTCAGATTTATTAATGAAGTGTACTACAATGTATTGCAATAGATTTGTGTTGCATGGTGCTGATATGTGGTTAGCAGTTGGAACCTAAAGACTCAACAGATGGACACTGAAACCAACACAACTAAAAAAATGAAATCAAAATATCAGAGTCCTGCTGCTTTAGAGTTTTTTTTTTAAAAAAAGCAGATGGTGGCAAACTGCCAATTTATAATGTGTTTTTGTGTGGCTATAATCCCAGCAAACCCTGTCATAACCAGGCTGTGGGTGGAAAGTACGGTCTTGGATAGGACTGGAATGGGAGACAGGACAGCTTAGTTAACATTAGGAAGCAGTTGTATCAAAGTAGCCCCAGAGAGTCAACCTGGAGTCCAAGTTTATCATAGGCCAGGGGCCCAGAAGAGGAATCTACTTGAGGGAAATTAGAAGAGAAATGCAGGGGAGGATCAGACAGAAACAGAGGCAGCTAGCAAAAAAAAAAAAACTGGGAAGGGAAAGGCATGTGCAGATGCACCTAGAAAGAGACAAATTCAGATTATCTTTTACTCAGGCAATGGCTTCACCAACAAGCATTTATAGCCAAATTAAGTCAAGGAGAACAATTCCCACATTTGTGTGAGGGGGAGCCATGCTGGCATCTAAAAACAATTACTATCCGTTCTTCATGTCCCTTGGAAACTGAACTGTTTCATCATAAGACCATCACAATACTACAAGATGCCTGGTATAAGTCCTGGCTGATACTGAAAACCTCTGCATTAAGTCTGTCTTTGACTTGAGTTTGGAGATCCTCATACTCTATGCAATAATTCATAATGTATTTATTTATTACATTTATATCCTGCCCTTCCTCCCAAAGGGAGCCCAGTAAAGCAAACAAATGATAAAGCCCTAAAAACATCTTAAAAAACCAAACTTCTCAATGCATAGAGTCTTTATGTGTATCTTTAAGACCTGATACAATAATGTAAACTACGTAGCTGACCTCTTTTTTCTGAGCACTAATCAGCACAAAATTATTGACCAATGTAAACTATATAACATTTAGCCAAATATTTGTTTAAGATTTGATTCTATGTTCCATTTTTACACTTCATGGTGTACTGCCTATTTGTGAACTGCTCTGAGAACTTTTTGTTAATGGGTGGCATAGAAATGTAAATAAACTCCAAGTGAGGAAAGAGATACATTGTTTCAAATTTCATAGTTTTGTGGAGTGGTTAACAAAATCAAGTTAGCTGCCATTTGTTAATGAAAATATGGAGAAGGGAGGGAAATCCTGTCATATGGAACGTATTTTGAAAATTTAGTTGTAGCTACACAGACCCAGGTTATGCGTATGTCATGAAACCAACGATATGATGCCGTTCCAAAAATCATCAGGTGGGCACCAAGAGAAGTGTTTGTAGGTACGCCTGTGGGTTGATGAGCAACATGGTCTTTTTCTTTTTTTAAAAAAAGAAAAGAAGAATGTTAGGGTACAAATCCCCTCTATTTCCATCCCTACTGAAGATGTATGAGAAAGGTGATCTGTGGTGAAGTGACCCATTAAATATTCATCGTGAGGCTAGAGAAATAAGAGTACCAAAACAGGAGGCTGAAAGTAGTGCTCTATATTGCAACAGTATAAAAGATTTATCACCAGTTAAACACACACAGTGTGATATATCTCCCAGTTTTGTAAAACATTTTGGGCTTTAACAGGAGCACCAACAGAGCTGCCTTTGCAAGGTTCGGAATGTCATATTCTCTTCTGATTTACAATTACTATAAATCATCATTGTTTATTTTCAAAGTGAGAGTACTATGGAGGAAGATACCTGACAAGTGAAAGATCAATAGAAAAGTGATCTACTGCACACATCCGTTTTAATTCAATTCAAATGCAAGCACAATTATCTTAACTCTCACAAGCATTTCCCAGGTATAGGTCTCTGATGAAGTGTGTTGAATTCACAAATGATGCTGGGAAAATGCCTTGGATGGAGTACTAGTGAATACTGTTAATGTGGGATGGAAAACTGGAAGACTCACACTTGGGGAAAAAAAGTATATTCCAATAAACATAAGTTTTCCATTCCTGGATTACAGAGACAATGCAAAAATACAACACAAGTAAAATTGATTAAGAGGAATGTAGTACATCTTTCAAATCCCAACTCTGCTTTAGTCAGCCCAGAGGCTACTACTTTATTCTAAATGCTGTGTCATGATCTATGGAGAGAAAGGCACTGAATAGTTTACAATGGTCTGTACGTTGACTGTTTTCCATAAATGACCAATGGGGAAGTGAAACTGCCGTTACACATCCTGGTGTATACACTAGCAGAAGATCTAAAATGAGAATTGTCAGTCAGAACTATACTATCCTTTTGTCCAGTGTTACTGCTGTCTCTTTGGAAACCAGGAATCTGATAACTTCGTGTAGTCAGCATAAAATACGACAACCTTATTTAGCACACCATCCAGTATTTTTCCATGAATTGCACACACATAACTATGCTGCTATGATCTAATAAAAATCTAAAAGTAATTAACTGATTTTTTAAAAACAAAAACCAGTGCCTTAATCAAATATGTATTCTTATCAGGGTTCTAAGGCAGCAGTAAATTGGGACATTTAAAAAACTGGGACCTCATCCAATCAGTTCTGATCAGGGTTCAATGGCTATAATAAATTGGGACTATTAAAACTGGGATCTCATCCAACATTTTATTTTGTCTAAACCACAGAACCTAGCAGTGCTGCTAAGTCAGGAATATTCAAATGAACAGAAATGCCGTGTTGAATTCTCTTAGCAAATATAATGCAAAATATACAAGAGTTTCAACACAGATACACTCATCCTAAAGCTGAATTGCAGTTATAATGATGTTAGTTAGGTCTGATTAGGAATTCAATAATGAAAATAAAATTTTCTATTATAATATCCGTCTAAAATATCAGTCTACTTTATATAATCCTAAATGGTTATGCTGACATAAATTACAATGATTTGCTTAGGCTATAAACATAAGTAACTTTGGATTACAACCCTGTTGTTTTGCCTGTCCTCACCCAAATTTCAACAGATAGAATATTGAAACAGAGCTTCATAAGGTATACAAGTTCAAATTTTAGAATTTACTATATAATTTTATTTTAGAAACAAAAAAAAAATCTATTACTGCTTCTCTTTCCATACACAACCTCAAGGATGGTTTGCCTTAATACTGATTTCCAGTATCACCTAATATTTTTGGAACATTTAACAGAATAGAAATAGAGTTTCTAGTGATCTTTCAAATATATAGGCTTGATTCACACACCACAATAAGCCAAACTGTGACTTATTACCCCAATATCTGTTGGGAGACATATTCTCCCAAAGACAACCTCTCCAAGAAATTCCTGACTTGTGTTGGAGATAACTTCCTCCTACAGAATGTAGAGCAAGCAACTAGAGGATCAGCTGTCCTTGACATGATTCTAACTAATAGAGATGACTTGGTAAATGAAGTGGCAGCTACGGGAACTCTGGGGGAAGTGACCATGCTATACTTGAGTTCTTGATTTTAAAGGAAGCAAAAGCTGAGAGTAGTCATATGTATACCCTGGACTTCAGGAAAGCCGTTTTTAATAAACCCAGAACAATGGTAAGGTTCCGTGGCAAGTGACCCTAATGAGAAAAGGAATCCAAAATGGGTGGGAGTTTCTAAAAGAGGAAATACTAAAGGCAAATTGCAAACAATTCCATCAAGGAAAAAAGTGGAAAGGCTGCCAAAGAAGCCAATGTGGCTTCACAGAAAGCTTAGAGATGACTGAAAACAAAAAAGGACACATACAGGAAGTGGAAGGAAGGCCAGACCACAAACGAAGAGTACAGACAGGGTAGTATGGAATTGCAGGGATGGTGTCAGGAAGGCAAAAGCTGAGAATGAGCTGAGGTTAGCGAGGGATGCTAAAAGCAACAAAAAAGCTTTCTTCAGGTATGTCCATAGTAAAAGACAAAGAAAAGAAACAGTGGCACAGCTACTCAATGAGGATGGCAAAATGATAACAGATGACAAAGAAAGGGCAGAAGTGCTCAATTCCTACTTCGGCTCAGTCTTCTCCCAAAAGAGTGTCTATGACCCTCCCGGAAAACATGAAGTAGTAGGGGCAGGATGCCAGCTTGAGATTGATAGACAAATGGTCAAGGAATACGTAATCACTTTGAACGAGTTCAAATCTGCAGGGCCCGATGAACTGCATCCTAGAGTATTAAAGGAACTGGCTGAAGAACTCTCAGAATCGCTGTCTATTATCTTTGCAAAATCATAGACAATGAGTGAAGTGCCGGATGACTGGAGGAGGGCTAATGTTGTCCCTATCTTCAAAAAGGGCAAAAAGGAGGAACCGGGAACTACAGACCAGTCAGTCTGACATTGATCCCTGGAAAATTCTGGAGCAGATTATAAAGCGGTCAATTTGTAAGCACCTTGAAAACAATGCAGTGATTTCTGGAAGGCAACATTGATTCATCGAGAACAAATTCTGCCAGACAAATCTTATCTCATTTTTTCATTGGGTACCCTCCCTAGTAGAGTGTGGGAATGCTGTGGACATAAAAATCTCGAATTCAGCAAAGGTTTTGACAAAGTGCCCCATGACAGTCTGATTAGCAAGCTAGCTAAATGTGGGCTGGATGGGACAACTGTCAGGTGGATCCACAATTGGCTACAGAATCGTACACAGAGAGTGCTTATCTATAGCTCCTTCTCAAACTGGGGGGAGGTAATGAGCAGGTTACCACAGGACTGAGAACTGGGCCCAGTGCTCTTCAACATTTTTATTAAAATAGATGAGGAGGTGCAGAGAATGCTTATCAGATTTGCAGATGATACAAAATTGGGAGGGATAGCTAATATCCTGGAGGACAGAAACAAAATTCAAAGTGATCTTGATAGACTGGAGCACTGGGCTGAAAACAACATAATGAATTTTAACAAGGATAAGTGCAATGTTCTACGACTATGACCTGGGAGACCAGGGTTCAAATTCCCACACAGCCATGAAGCTCACTGGATGACCTTGGGCCAGTCACTCCCTCTCAGCCTCAGAGGAAGGCAATGGTAAACCCCCTCTGAATACCGATTACCATAAAAACCCTATTCATAGGGTCACCATAAGTCGGAATTGACTTGAAGGAAGTCCATTTCCATTTTTCCAAGAGAAGTAGTTTCCAACTCATGTGAAGTATTGGTTCCCCTCTATTAAGCACTGGTTAGACTTCATCTTGAGTACTGCATCCAGTTCTGGACACCACACTTTCAGAAGGATGCAGACAAACTGGAGTGGGTTCAGAAGAGGGCATCAAGGATTAGGGAACTAGAAAAAACGCCCTATGAGACTGAAAGATCTGGACATGGTTAGCCTTGAGAAGAGAAGAGTGAGGGAAGATATCACACTGTGAAAGGTTGCCACACAGAGAAGGGCCAGGATCTCTTCTCAATCACTCCAGAGTGCAGGTCATGGAATAATGGCATCAAGTTATAGGAAGCCAGATTTCAACTGAACATCAGGAAAAAAGTCCTAACTGTCAGAATGGTACAACAATGGAACCAATTACCTAGGGAGGTGGTGGGCTCTCCAACACTGGAGGCATTCAAGAGGCAGCTAGACAGCCACCTGTCGGGTCTGCTTTAAGTTGGGATTCCTGCATTCAGCAGGGGGTTGGACTTAATGGTCTTATAGGCCCCTGACAACTCTATGATTCCATGTGAATGTGCAGGCTTTCAGAGAGGAGCTCTTGGACACTTTGCTGCTCCCTGGTCTTTTTAACCTGCACGACACACTGAGCCTAGCCAAGATGTGGCTTAGCAGGGTGTCTGAACCCATGCTTGCGGTTAATCTTTACCCTCACAAGTTGTAGCCAAGATTGGTGCAGGAGTACAAAAGACCAAGCAGGAGCAAAGTGGCTGTGAGGTCCTCTTGGGAAGGCCGCAAGCTCATGTAGTCCTGGTAAGCTATAGTTTGGCTTACTGTGCCGTGCAAACCAGGTCACGGTGTGTGTGTGTGTGTGCATGTATGCACACGCAAAACATACACATATTCACTAACAGGCAAAAAAGCCTTACAGTTTAAGAAAGTACCTATAGCTCACAGATATTTCTATCAAATTTTAAAAAGCAGGGAAATTGGACAGCTACAGTGAATGCACCCAGGGAGCAGGAGACCTGACCTCCTCTCTGAGATATTGTACTACCCTACAAAATTGTAAAAATGCAACACAATTTGGGTTGGTCTTTCACAGTGCAATGTGCTTCCTGTGCAGCTTGGAAGAATTTGGTAACGTGTCTCTGAGCATATGGTGAACATATGTTTAAGGGCAGGTTTGATCATTTGTATCCTGATTGAGTTTAGTGGGGTTTACTCCTACGCAATTATGCTTAGGATAGGTGAAGCTGACCTGGGGGAGGTGGAAAAGGGGGAGTGGAGGAGGAGATGGGGAGAAGAGAAGGGGGAGTGGAAGAGGAGGAGGGGAGAAGAGAAGGGGGAGTGAGAGAGGGGAAGGGGAAGTGAGAGAGGAGCAGGGGAGAGGAGAAGAGGAAGGGAGGGGAGAGGAGGAGGGGGCGGGAAGGGGGAGGGGATGAGGGGGCAGGAAGAAGGGGTAGGATGGAGGGAGAAGGGTTTGATCATTTACTTGCTTATTGAGTTCAATGGGATTTACTCCTATGCAATCATGCTTAGGATAGGTGATGCTGACCTTGGTGAGGGGCGGGGAGAGGAAGGGAAGAAGGAGGAGGGGAGAGGAACGGAGGGAGGCGAGGAGATTGGGTGAGTGGGCAATGGGCAGAGGGAAAGCCCCTTTCCTTTCTAAAAGGAGAACACTGTTAACAGCATCATTATTTTTTGGAATTCCCTCCACATTTTTATTCTACAGCATGTAGAACAGTCTTCCACCCAAATTTAAATCAAAGCTTTCCCTGGCCACATCCACACCAGAAATTTATTCCACTTTACACAATCTGGCTTCCCCCAAAGAATCCTGGGAAGTGTAGTTTATGGAAGGGTGTTGAGAGTTGTTAGGAGACACCCTATTCCCCTCACAGAGCTACAGTCACCAGAAGAGGGGCTGACTGCTAAACCTTTGTGGCCGCTAGAGCTCTGTGAGGGGAATAGGAGTCTCCCAACAACCCTCAGCACCCTTTCACAAACTACACTTCCCAGGATTCTTTGGGGAAGCCATGACTGTTTAAAGTGGAACAAATGTCTGCCTGTGAGTGTGGCCCCCTGATTAGCCAAGCCAAACAGCTCTTAGTCGGGCTTTTAGAACACAGAGAGTTGGGGAGACTCACGGAGTTGGGAGTTGGAGGCACTGCTTGACAGTGGTTCCGCTCCTACTTGGCGGATCATCGCCAGAAGGTAGTACTTGGGGAACATTGCTCGACACCTTGGACTCTCCATTGTGGAGTCCCTCAGGGGTCGGTTTTGTCCTCCATGCTTTTTAACATCTACATGCAGCCGCTGGGTGCCGTCATCAGGAGTTTTGGAGTGCGTTGCCACCAGTACGTTGATGACACGCAGCTCTATTTCTCCTTTTCATCCTCTACAGATGAGTCTGTGGATGTGCTGAACCACTGCCTGACCGCGATAATGGACTGGATGAGAGCTAATAAACTGAGACTCAATCCAGACAAGACTGAGACACTGTTGGTGAGTGCCTTCCCTGTTCAGATGGTGGATGTTTACCCTGTTCTAGATGGGGTTACACTCCCCTTGAAGGAACAGGTTCATAGTCTCGGGGTTCTTTTCGATCCTTCCTTGTCTCTTGAGGCGCAAGTGGCCTCGGTGGCAAGGAATGCATTCTACCACCTTCGGTTGGTAGCCCAGCTACGCCCCTATCTGGACAGGGATGACCTCGCCTCAGTTGTTCATGCTCTGGTAACTTCTAGGTTGGATTACTGTAATGCGCTCTACGTAGGGCTGCCCTTGAAGACAGTTCGGAAGCTTCAGCTAGTGCAAAATGCAGCAGCCAGACTGCTGACGAGGACCAGCCGGTCAGCGCATATAACACCGGTTCTGGCCTGTTTGCACTGGCTACCCATTTGTTTCCGAGCCAGATTCAAGGTGCTGGTTTTGACCTATAAAGCCTTACACGGCATGGGACCGCAATATCTTGTGGAACGCCTCTCCCGCTATGAACCAACCCGGTCACTTTGCTCAGCATCTAAGGCCCTCCTCCGGGTACCAACCCATCGGGAAGCCCGGAGGACAGTTACTTGATCTAGGGCCTTTTCTGTAGTGGCCCCCGAACTGTGGAACAGCCTCCCCGAAGAAGTACGCCTGGCGCCGAAGCTTCTATCTTTTCGGCGCCAGGTTAAGACCTGGCTATGCTCCCAGGCATTTTAAGCGTTTAATGTTATAACTTTAAATCTTTTATTTTTTTGTTTGCTGCTTATGTTTACTGTTGGTAGTTGATTTTATTGTGATATTCTGTATTTTAACCTTTTTGTACACCGCCCAGAGAGCCACTCGCTATGGGCGGTTTATAAATGAAACAAATAAAATAAATAAATAAATTCTTACTGGGCATGCCTGCGCTGTCATAGACTCTGATATTAAATTCCTTAAATTAATTAAAATTCAGCTCTGCAGTTTTTTAACTTTTAAACTGCAGAGGATGAAGGTCAGAGTACGGGGCAAGGTTAGTAATACTCTGTAAACATTGCTGATTTTTAATTAATTTCAACAAATTATGGGACCACTGACAGAAAAAATTCCAACAGGGATCTGTTTCCCCCCCCCCCATACTTTACACTTTGAACTCTAGATTCTCTCTGAGTGTTTTGTGTATCACCATATAAACTTGGAGGGTTGTTAAGCAAGCATCCAGGACTATACATATTGTAAGATTTTGTTTTGAAATGAGCTTATGGGAAACAACAGAATGGCATGGGGGTATTTTCAATTTAACATGGCAGAATGTGAAAAATCCCTGTTGGCTATAGTATACAGCCACTCTTGTTGCTGTATAATTCAGGAGAGAGTTAAAGTGTTTTCATTTCTGTGGGATGAATTTAGCTTGTGCAGGATGCTCACAGCTGCAATATTAAATTGAACTTTCTAAAACATATGTATTGATTTAAAGTATATTAGCATGCAGCAAGGCTCAAGGTTGATAAGACAGGGGAGAACAATTCTACAGTGTTGGAAGGCTTCCTAGAAGTAAACCACAAACTTGAAATCATTTACAAAGTCCTAAGTATGAGATTCACTCTCTTAAATACTCATTTCTTGCCAGCTGCTGAAAATGAGACCCAGATGCACATTTAACTTACTTTTCTGTTTGTAGACTTATTTTCTCCAGTGAGAACCCAAAGAGACAAGTATTTTTATTAATATAATGAGCACTCCACATATCACAAATGAACCAGCATGAAGATGTAACTAGGCCTATAGAGCAACTTTGGGTTGTATCCAATACTGTGCCAGTGGGGTTGTGCTAGCTCAACAGGACTTGTGCTTCCTCTTCTTTCCCTGCGAGCCCTCCAAATATGCTCCAGAGGATCCCCAACTCTATAGAGCTAATTTTGAGGGGGCACAAAGGGACAGGAAGCTCTAATTAGAAGTTAGTAGTGGCAGTGGTACTGCAGCATTGGCTGTAGCCCATTTACAACTTATATTCTATTGTACTTTTCATGAAAAAAAATCAATCAATTACTACAAACATACATTCATGTGTGTGTGTCCATCTATATCTATATGGGGAGAAATTACTTTTTATAATATGTTTCCCGAGACATAGTTTGTGTTATATGCAACTGTAATGTTCCTCCCCTGGCACCACCTGTGATACTCCCACTCGTGGCTACTACCAGGGAGAAACGTAGTTTTTATTTTTCTTTAGCTCACCCTAGCACATATCTCACAAGATTGCACTGCTAGGCAGCACCACCAGCCACTCCCTGTTTCACAATATTGCCTTAGGACTTTGCCTTAGTCCCCTTCCGGCTTATTGCTACTCTGTGTCTGGGTGCACTTGTAGGCCACAACCCCCCTGTACCTTTGTCTATAAAGCATACAGCCCTGGGTTGCCCTAGATACTTGATGATATACTATCTCTTCACCGCTGCCACCATTTGATACTGTTTCCCTCCAGCCTTGGTAATTACCCTGCCCTCCTTTCTGGTCTGTGAATCCCCCCCTAGCCAAGGATCAGGCTTTTGGTAAACCAATAAAAGTATTTATTTGATAACACCAGGAAATACCAAGATTACTTTAGGAATGTTCAACAAGTGTATGGTTTCATTTAGTGTCACTCTTTATGTTTCCAGTCTTATATTCTGCCTAAATACCAGCCAAATATAATCCAACCCACAACCAACTTCAATCCACACTCCACAACCAACCGCCCACAACTCCCCCACCAAACAGAACCCTGAACCAACTGTCATCCTCTCATTTATACCTTCAGCCACTCAAACGCTCAGCCAATCATCATACAGCATTCTCCAGCATTCTAACCCATGTACTCCCCCCTCTAACTCAATCCACTTACCATAAATACCTTAATAAACCTGCACTTACCATATTTACAGTCATAAAAATACAGGGGCATCCCATTTCCCCCCTCTTTAGATAAAAGCAAAGTATTACTCCTGTACCCAGGAATAACATGACGTGTTATATATAAGTGCATGTCACTCAGGGTTAGAGTGTCCTTTCAGTCACACATCTTGATCACGTGACTGCAGTATCAGCAACCTGCCTTGAAAGTCTGTCCGCCAACACATTGTCCTTTCCTTTGATGAAAACGAAGTTCAAGTGATATTCCTGCAACGCTGAGAACCACCTTTGCAGCATGGTGTTGTTGTTTCTCATGGTGTTCAGCCACAGCAGCGCTCGATGATCCGTGATGACCGTGCATCTTCTTCCCCACATGTAGGGACTCAGCTTGCTCAGGCCCCAGACTACCGCCAAACACTCTTTCTGTACAGATGAGTAGTTCCGTTCTCTCACTGACAGTTTTTGACTCAGATATGCAATAGGATGCTTGATGCCATCCTTCTCTTGCATCAGCACAACTCCAAGAGCTAGATCAGACACATCTGTCACCACAATGAATGGCTGCTCAAAGTCCGGAGCTATCAACACTGGACTCTGGCACAGTGCTTGCTTCAGCTGGTCAAAAGCTTTTTGACACCTTTCATCCCATCTCACGCACTCAGCACACTTTTTCTGCGTTAACTCATGCAGTGGGGTTGCTATTTCTCCAAACCCCTTTATAAACTTTCCATAAAATCCAGCCATACCTGGAAATGCTCTCACTTGTTTCTTGTTTATGGGAACAGGCCAAGATTGGATAGCCTCTACTTTATCCCATAAGGGAGTGATCTTTCCACTCCCCACCTTATGCCCTAGGTAAATTACTTTGTGTAACCCAAACTGGCATTTTTTTACTTTGATGGTTAAACCAGCATTTTTAAGTGCCTCCAACACTGCTGTTAAATGTTGAACATGTTCAGGCACCAACTTGCTGAATATAGCTATGTTGTCTATGTATACTACAGCAAAATCTGACATGCCTCTTAAAATAGTATTAATTAATCTTTGAAAGGAACTTGGTGAGTTTCTAAGCCCCATAGGTAGTGTTGTAAATTCATACAACCCATCAGGTGTGTTAAAAGCAGTTTTAGCCCTGGATTGCTCTTCCAACTCCATCTGCCAAAACCCTTTGCACAGATCTATTATGGAGATGATTGTGGCTGTCCCCAACAGTTCTAACATGGTGTCTACCCTAGGCATGGGGTACGCATCCAGAACTGTGATTTTATTTATAGCTCTATAATCAATACAAAATCTGATTGTCCCATCTTTCTTTGGTATCAGCACTATACTAGAGGACCAGGGACTAATTGATTCCCAAATCACACCCAGCTATAGCATATCTCTTACTTCCTTTCTGATTTCATCCAGCACTCTTCCATTCACTCTATAAGGGGTAGATCTAATTGGGGGGTGATTTCCAGTGTCAATAATATGTTTTGCTACACTGGTTCCACCAGGTCTAACATTAAAGAGATCCTTATGTTTGCTCAGAACACTTTGGATTCCCCCTTTGACCTTGTCATCCACCTCCTCTGCCTTGCTTTTTTGTACCAAGACTGGCAAATTAGGACCACTCCCTTTCAGCATTCTGTCAAATCTTTCTGTTAACCTATTGGTTGCTGGATGGTATGTGGTGGTTTTTAAATGTTCAATCCACAACACTTCCACATACATTGCATCCCTTCTCCCATAAATACACTGCCTTGATCAGTCAAAACCTCATGTGGAAAACCCAGCCTCATAAAGATTTTCAGCAATGCCTCTGCCACTACAGGGGTTTCCACTGACCTCAGGGCCTCAGCATCCGGGCACCTCGTTGCAAAATCCACCACCACTAATATATATTTCCTGCCATGCCTTGTGGGTTTAGAAAAAGGACCCACCAAGCCTATTCCCACTCTATAAAATGCTTGTCCTATTATAGGAAGGGGCTTCAATTGAGCTTTTGTTTTTACCCCACATTTTGGCATAGTTCTCTCTCTCCTTAGGTAACCACAGTCTATACAGTACACCATTCTCCCACACAGTTTGATCCCTCAGGGTCTCTGTAAATGGGATTCTTTGTGTAAGGGCTTGTTCCTTTGTTGGATTCAAACTGCTATCCTTCTCCAACTCATCCCTGAACTGTTGTGTTTCTGCAGGAGAAAACATCCATAACAAAGTTTCATTCACTCCAGGCACACTAGTGGTTTCCATGGTGACCTCAGGCTCGGTTAGAGGTTCCACCCTGTTCTGTTCAGCGTCAGATAAAATGGCTTCTGCTGCTTTACACATAGATTTTTCCTTGGGATCCCATAACATCTCTGCCCAAAATTACAGGTTCATGTTGCTGGGCATTGATACCCACTTTATAAGTCTCTTCTTTTCCTCTCCAGTTTAATTTTATTAGGGCCATGGGAATGCTTTCTGGCTCACCTCTCACACCTTGGATTACCAACTTTTCCTGAGGTAAAATTTCTTTAGATCTTATCAAATCTGGCCTCAGTAAGGTCTGAGCAGCACCAGTGTCCAGCAAAGCCCAATATTTTGCCCCTTGCACACATACTTCTTCTCTCAAGCTTGAGTCAAAATCTTGAACATTTGACTAGCTTATTTGACAGAATTGTACTTTCTTTATTTCACCCTCTCTCAGTTCACTTTTCACTGCTCTTCCTTGAACAGGATTACTGATAGGGTTTGTAGCTTCACATTGAAAATGGAGATGTCCTGGCTTACCACATTTGTAGCAGAGTTTCTCCTCCCTTTTAGGATACACAGACCCAGACTGAGGTGTCCTGTGCCCTTCTGATTTTATTTGAGGGTTTAGTCTCTGTGGTACCACATCTTTTCTGCCATTATTATTTGGTTTTGATTTAAATTCTCTTGGTGTTTTCCCCATCCAACCAGATCAGTTTGAGGTAAAATGGTCTGCCAGTTCTGCTGCCTCCTGCACAGACTTAGGGGAACGATCTTTGACCAGCAATCTAATTTCTGATGGCAGTTGATGATATAATTGGTCTAATATCATGAGGCTTTTCACCTCTTCCACAGACTGAGCTTTAGCACTTGTCAGCCATTTTTCAAATATGTCCATCAGTTTTGCTACCAACTCCACGAAAGACCTCCATGTCTGTATCTGGCAGTTTCTGAAAAGTTTTCTGAAGTAATCAGGCCCCAGTCTAAATCTTTTAAACACTGCTTCTTTGAATTCAGCATATATGTCACTGGCCTGTCTGAGGGGAAATACTGATACACTTCAGCCAAATCCCCTTTAATTAAATTTGATAAATACTGCATGTATTTATCTTCAGGTAGCCCCCACATCTGAGCTGCCTTTTCAAACGTTGTGAGGTAAATTTGTGGATCTTGACCAGGCTCATACACAGCAAAGTATTTTGGAGTGACTTTTATTTTTGCTTCATCTCTCTTTTCTTGTCTCCTCATAATGAATTTTCTCTCTTTCTAATTCCAACCTTTCAGACTCCAACATTCACTGCCTTTCCTTCTCCTCAGCCTCCATTCTCACTCTTTCAGTATCCATTCTCAACCTTTCAGTCTCCAACATTCGCTGCCCAGACTTCCGGTTGCCGTGGGATCCAGTAAGACGCCGTTTATCTTGACCCTTACTGTTTGTAATCTAAAAATTCCTAAAGTTCCTTCTTTTCTACGCTAACCCAACTTGATATGAACCTGACATTGAAGGCAAAAGACTGCAGCACATTTTGAGACTGCTTTGTTTAGTACTAAAGCTGCCTAGCTGATACAGCAAACATAACAAAGATAACAACTGCTTTCGGCTTTTGCTCTAACAGCTGTCTCCCAGCAATAATATAGCCATTAACAAGACGAGTGACAGAGAACAAACAGGCCATAACAGTGAGAAATTATATCTCCTGACCTGACACCCAAACTAAGACAGAGTGAATTTTAAGTGATATTTCCAAACAGAACAAAACAGTCTATACGGAAATTTAAAAAAACTGGTTCTAAGGCCTTAAGCCTCTGGCTTTGAATCTGGCGGCTGTGTCCGCTTTAAGACCCACCTTAAAGTTGTCTCAATGGTACTTACAAGAAAGAAATGCCAAGAACTTAGCATATTGGTAGACCTGGAAAAATTCTCTCCTTTAATCTCGCAAGTGAAGATAACACAATTTTTCCATTCGAAGTCAGATACTCCCGTCCCCCCACCCACCTTATTAAGCATCTCAAAGACTAATTTCCAGTGCTCAAGCCTGCATGATTGGTCATTGGATCATCAGCTAAAAACCCATCCTGTCAAAGAGAATAAGCTCCACAGAAATTTAGCTGAAGAGCTACAGGATGCCGGCTTCAATTGTTCCCTCCCTTCTGAGGAGTTTGAATATCCTTCAGAAATAATCACAATTGATTCTCTAGCCGAATCCCAGGAATCCAAGGTATTTACATCAGAAAACTGCCAGACAAATAAACCATTAAATAATTCGAATGCCAACGGCATCAATTTACCATCGCTGGGATGGGCGAGGGCAGTAATGGAAGAACTGACCCTTATTAAAGCTTTTATATCCGAAACGAACAACTTATTAACAACGTTGACAAAGTCCATGGCACAACTCCACTCTATGAAATTTAATTCTGATGATACCGATAGTGCCTGTAACTTCTGGGTTTCTTCACCTCAGGTACCCGGATCAAAAAGAAGTGGTGCCAAGAAAATAGGCCGGCCTTCTCCAAAAGCTAAAATACAAAGAAAATCGAAGAACATCAACAACCCTAAGCCTGCCCTAATAAGGAAAATGAATTTCAATCCTTTATTTAAACTCTTGGATGATCCATCTAAACAAAAGAAAGCAACCACAAGAATAAACATCTCGAACCCGAATATATCGTCTTCCTCCACTCGAAGTGACCAAGCTCTAGCTATGACCGTCACTGAACCGACAGAAAATGTCACTCACAGTCAAGACTCGTATAAGCTTCACAAAGCCTCCCCTCATCAAGCCACCCTCGGCAATGCTTCAGATTGGAATTTACAATTGATAAGAAACAAGCTAGCGGTCACATTTCACCTCAAGACTCAAGAATATTGGCCAACTTCTTCAATAAGACAGTTTTTTGAAAACTGTCTACAGTCACATCTACCGGTTTTACAGCGGAAGAACTACATTAAACATGTTACTCACCTGTTTTCATATAATTTTGAAAAACGTGTAATTTTGACCATACATTCGGCACATATTGCAGACCAGATTTATAAATTCAAAGATGAATTACGTAGCCAAGGGATCTTGGTGCATCGCTATTTTGCAAACAAGGCTCCACCAAATCCGCTTTTTGGCTACTCTCAGACTCAACCGGTATATGAAGAAGCACGTCCACAAGTCCTCAATAGTAGCATTAGAAGCCAGGGACATTTATCTACCCCTCACTGGAGTAATCAAGTTCAACATCTGGCGGCTAATACTGTAGTTGCGGAAGGAGCATTGAAACATGAGGATTATTTTCCTGAAGAACACCTACTTTTGAAATCATACGGCCGTCTGCCCCAGATTGAACAGAGACAAATTGTTAATAGATTACTTCATCTTATTCAAAAATTAATGAAGGAACATTTTGACGTGAAAGGAACCGTCTGCCCGCATTGTCTTCCCACAGACTTAGAGGATCTTATCGATTTGACATCCACAAATTTAGAAAAACAATCTCCTTCGCAACCTTCAACATCAAATAATAATAATGGCCCTCCAATTTCTGATAGGAAGATCTGTCCATCTTGCTTCCAGTATAGCAAAACAACATCAAGCCCCTCGGTGCCTACGTCAAGTCCCACCTGGCTTGAGATGCGCCAATTACAACTGTCAGAACTGGGCACCCCAGACAAAACTTGAAAGACCAAATCTGACTCCCTGAGGGAAATAACTCAAGCTACTCGAGTCAACTCAATGTTAGTGTATTATCTCCACTTGTAAAAATTATCACCCCATGTCCATGACAACGGCAAAATACACTAATCAATGTAAATGACTCCGCGTTTATTCTAAGACCTGGCAATGAGCCCAACGAGCTGAACCTGTTGTCCTCGAGATCCTTATTGTCTGTATTATCCCGGAACATAGCAGGCTGGAAGAATAAAATGGCAGATCCGTCATTTCTACAGTTTTTAAAATCCTTTGACATCATTCTTCTTCAGGAAACATGGCTTACCTCTGAGGAATTAATTGGACTGAGGGGCTTCAAATCTTGGTGGAAACTTGCAACAAAATCAGCCCTAAAAGGCCGAGGGAGAGGTGGATTGGCAAACTTGATTGCTACCCACCTCACTGGCCATGTAATAGAGTTAAACGCAGAGACCCCAGTTTGTGCTTTAGCATTGGGCCTGAGGATCCCTGGCTTTCCGCCCCTTATTTGTCTAAACATTTATATCCCTCCGTCAAATTCCTCTCAACCAGAGTCCCCCTGGATCTTGCTAGAATCTTACATGGATTTGCTCCAAGCTAGATATCCTTCTTACGAATTCCTTCTTGGTGGAGATTTCAATGTCAGGATGGGACCAATTTTCCCTAAGGCCGATGACAACTCTAGCGAACTGTGTTTGGATATTCCTTTTTTGAATAGATCTGTCAGAGATCTCATAACCAATAAATATGGGCTTGCTCTTCACCAATTAATACAAAAATTTCAGCTGGCCTGCCTAAACGGATCCTCCCTGGACCTCTCGAAAGGCAATTTCACATACCTAGCAAGAGCTGGGACCAGCTTAGTCGATTACTTTATAGGCTCCCAGTTATTAATAAACAGGATAAACCATTTGGAAGTACTCTCGAGACCAGAAAGTGATAATCTCCCCTTAAAGTTAACCCTTAAGGGCTACAGTAACAGTAACGTGGTCCTCTCAAAAATTTCTGACATTGATTCCCAGCCCGGCCATAAACGCCTTAAGTGGTCACAGGAGATAGGAACAAGGGCCCATAATATGTTGCTAGTAAGCCCCTTCCCCTCCTTGCACCATATGGCTATAACAACTTCTCAGATTTGCCTTAGAGCATACGAATCTATAATAGCTGAACTCAGCCCTCGTATGACAGCCATAACAGTCGTTCCAGCTCCCTTACACTCAAGAACTTGGTTCGACAAAGAATGTAGGACTTCAAAGAAACATCTTATTAATTTAATCAAATTATTCCGAGAAAATAATAACCCTACCACTTTTCATCAGCTAATAATACAAAGAAGGGCCTATAAAACATTACTCAAAATTAAAAAACAACTTTTCTATCCGGCAAATTGGAGGGCACTTGCAAAAGCCGCTCTTGCGAAGAACGAGTCAGAATTTTGGAGACTCTTGAAGGGGAACTTAGAGCCAGCGTCCCACATATCCATCCCCCCTATTGTACAAGAAGAATGGGTGGCCCATTTCTCCACTATCTTTGGCTGTCTACCACCTCCAAGCCCAGTCGAGATAACTATGGAATTGGCCGACCTCCCGTCCTGGCCACCAATAACTCCTGAGGAAGTCGGCAAGCTCATATCTTCCCTGAAAAAAGGGAAAGCTCCCGGGGAAGATATGTTACCCCCAGATTTCATATTACAAGATTCTTCATGGTGGGCGCCTTTACTTGCTGCACTTTTTACCTATATAAACAATACAGGCAGCATCCCACAGGGCTGGTTAACTAGCATTGTGGTCCCAATCTTTAAAAAAGGGGACCCGACCAAACCAGCAAACTACCGCCACATAAGCCTCCTTAACGTAACATCGAAGCTGTATAGCAGATTACTCCTAAATAAGTTAAAGGATTGGGACCTGTCCAACTCGATCATATGTGAAGAACAAGCAGGTTTTAGACCCAAGAGGAATACAGTTGACCAGATCTACACTCTATACCATCTTATGAAAAAAACAAGAGCTAAAGTCTATCCATCTCTATATCTAGCTTTCGTGGACTTCTCCGCGGCTTTTGATTCAGTGGACAGGGAGCTTCTTTGGCAAAAACTGGCCAAAACAAACATAGACAAAAGGGTATATTGGCTGATTAGGGCCCTATATCAATCTAATGTGGCCCGGGTGAGACAAGGGAGTAATGGCTCCTTGTCAACTAAAATTCCAGTCCAAAGGGGTTTGGCTGTCTATTGGCTCCTTTTTTATTCAATTTCTTCATAAATGATATCGTGGGAACACTATCTTCGCCTTCCTTCCCCCCCCCCCGCTATTGGGAATAAAAAGATCGCCACTCTCATATATGCTGATGATGTGGTTCTATGTTCCTTAACAAAAATCGGGCTCAGGCGAATGATCCGCAAACTGGAAGAATATTGAGACTCCCAGAATCTGAAAATTAACCAAACTAAATCTAAAATCATGATATGCGGAAAATTCATGAAAGCTAAGAACAGCTGGCCTCTGGATGGAGCTCAAATAGACCAAGTTTCAACCTTCAAATATCTCGGTATCCATTTGTCTAATAGCCTTTCTTGGACTTCACAAATTAAAGCAGCATCCCTTGCTGGTACCCGAGTTCTGGGCTCAGCTAAAAAGTTCTTTTTCACTCGAGGGGGACAACAAGTTCCCCCAATGTTAAAAATAATGAAAACCGAAATATTGCCCAAAATATTATATGGGGTTGAGCTATGGGGAACCACTGCCAGAACCAAACTAGAGACCATCTGTCGGAAGGCAGAGCTGGGGTCCCAATCCCGGGGAGCTGGATCCCGGAGAGTTGGGAGAAGAGTATTCGGATGGATGGCAGAGGGAAGGGGGAGGAACTTCCCCCCTTTGGAGCGAAGATGAAACAGAGGAACTGCCAGTGATAAGGTCGCTTAGCAACGGGGAGCCTGAGCCCTCCCTGGACATTCTCACGCCTCCCCCTCTTTCAGGCTCAGAGCAAGAGGGGAAAGAGGGAGGGCTGCTCACAGCCGAAAAGCAGGGAGGCAGTTTACCATCAGCCCCTCCCCTATCCCCCATCCTGGAATCGGAAACTTCAGAAGAGGAGGGGGTGATGCTTCCCCCCTCACCGCGCACACGCAGACAGCTGAAAAGACAGGAGAGAAGGGGGGGAAGGCGGGCAGTACCTGAGGGGCAGTTAAGGAGGAGCGAAAGATTGCGCGCCCGTTTGGCCCCTTCTTAAAGAACAGGCGGGAAGAAGTCCCTTGCTCTGTCAACTTTCTCCCAATGCCGCAGGACCTGTATCCCTGTATTGCTTCATGAGAAAATGCAGTCTTTGTTTGGACATTACACTAATAAAACACGAATTAACTACAGCCGTTGGTCTGGTTCCTGAGTCACATCCTGGGCCTGACAGCTTGACAGAGCCACCTAAATCACCCTCAACGCTCTCTTCACTTGACTGGGACAAGATGTCAAAGGGAGCAGCGGGGGGGACGAACCCCACTTCTGAGATGGAAGAAGTGGAACTCTTGAGGACTAAGGTAGCTGATTTGCAGACGGATGTTCAAGCCTTGCTAGCAGCAGTCAAGGCGCTGAAGACGGATAATCAAACCTTGAAGGCCACGATAGACCAGATGCGAACAGCCCCTCCAGCTGCCGTAGTAAAGGTTCCCATTGGATTGCCCCCAAAATACGCGGGACAAAGTGATCAGTTGGCAACCTTCGTGGCTCAATGTGAGTTATATCTGGATGTCAGGCACACGGAATTTCCAGACGATGGGGCTAAAGTAGCTTTCGTGATTAGCCTCCTGGAGGGAGAAGCTGCAAAATGGGTGACTCCGTATCTCGTGAGAAAGGATACTGTCTTAGGAAGGTACAGAGGATTTATACAGGAGATGACCGAGATGTTTCAAGACCCGCAAAGGGCTGAAACAGTAGCGCGGCAACTAGGCGCTCTGAAGCAAGCTAAAGGGACTGTTTCCGAGTACACTAACGCTTTTAAAATTCTGTCCCAGGAAACTGGTTACAATGACGCCACCCTGATGTTTATGTACCGGAGTGGATTAAATGCTGAAATCCTGGATGAGTTGGCCAGGACCTCCCCCCCCCGCTGACCTACCAGGGCTCATCCGGCTATGCCTACAGATAGATCACCGGATGGAAGGAAGGTGCCTGGAAAGGAAGCAGGAGGTCCCGAGATACTCAGCCTTGGCATCCCGCAACAAGACCCTTCCCACTGCAGGGATGGCAGGTAATGCAACTGAGGGACAGGGAGGGGCTAGGCCAAGACTGTCGGAAGAAGAAAAGGAAAGACGATGCCGGGAACGTTTATGCTTTTATTGTTCAAAGCCGGGCCATGTGGCCAGAGACTGTGGACTGAAAGGGGGGAAAGCCGAGCCGTCGGGAAACTAGAACACCCAGTCCACGTGCAGGCCGGTGGACTGGGGGCAGCGTTGTATAAAGGCCCCCCAACGATCCAACCTCCCTCAAAGGGGGTGTTGGTCTTGCCTATTCGGATTACAACTTCCAGAGGAGTGGTGTTTAATTCCACTGCCTTAATTGACAGTGGAGCCTCCACAAATTTTATTGATGCAAAGTTAGTCAAGCGTCATGGAATTTCCCGGTGGAAACTGGACGCTCCCCTAGCTGTGGAGACTATCGATGGGAGACCCCTGAAGTCAGGAGGGGTGACACAAGCCACGGAGGAAGTGAAACTTCAAATCCCTGGGCACGAAGAGTTCATTTCGCTATATGTGTCAGATCTCTCGAACTTTGAGGTGATTCTGGGAATGCCCTGGCTAGCAAAGCATGAACCCAAAATAAGTTGGAAGGAGGCGGTGGTGTGGTTCACCTCACAGTATTGCCAGGAGAACTGTCAACCTGAAGGAATCAAGAACACCTTAGCGGGGGCAGTGCAAGAGATCGAGCAAGTGACCCTGCCGCCAAAGTATGAAGAATTCAAAGATGTGTTTGATGAAAAAGAGGCAGAGACTTTACCCCCCCACCGCCCTTACGACTGTGTGATTGACCTAGTGCCAGGAGCCAGCATCCCATCAGGGAGAATCTACTCTCTCACAGATAATGAGAGGGAGGCCCTGAAGGAATTCCTGGATAAAAATCTGAGGCGAGGATTCATACGCCCCTCACAATCCCCTGCTGGAGCGCCACTATTGTTTGTGAAAAAGAAGGGGGGGGACTCAGACCCTGTAACGACTATCGCGCATTGAACCAGATCACCATCCCCAACAGCTACCCGCTGCCCCTGATCTCAGAGTTGCTGGACCGACTGCGCTCTGCAAAAATCTTCACGAAGTTGGATTTGAGAGGAGCGTACAATCTGATCAGAATGAAGGAGGGAGATGAATGGAAAACAGGATTCTTGACCGCTTACGGACAGTATGAATACCTGGTCATGCCGTTCGGGCTTTGTGGAAGTCCAGGAATTTTTCAAAAATTCATGAACGACGTGTTTAGAGACTTGTTGGACACGTATGTAATCTGTTACTTAGATGATATCCTGGTGTTCTCAAAGAACCAGGAAGACCATGACCAGCATGTGAAGACGGTGTTGAAGAGACTGAGAGAAAATCACCTGTATGCTAAATTAGAGAAATGTGGATTTGACCTCAAGTCTCTAGACTTCCTTGGATATCGAATCTCAGCGGAAGGCGTGGAGATGGACTCAGGGAAAGTAAGCTGCATATTGGACTGGGGCCAACCTGTCACCAAAAAGGATGTACAACGGTTTTTGGGGTTTGCCAATTATTACAGAAAGTTCATTCCAGGGTTTTCCAAATTAACAGCTCCTCTGACTGACTGTTTAAGGGAGAAGAAGAAGTTTCAATGGACAGAGAACGCCACCGAGGCCTTTGAGGAGCTGAAGAGAAGGTTTGCTACTGAGCCCATTCTGCGCTTTGCTGATCCGAACCGCCCTTTCGTAGTGGAAGCAGATGCTTCAGATTTTGCCATCGGGGGGGTCCTGCTACAATTAGACCAAGAAGGGAAGGAGCTGCACCCCTGTGCGTACTTCTCTCGGAAGTTAAAGCCTGCAGAGAAGAACTACACAGTTTGGGAGAAGGAGCTGCTGGCCATCAAGGACTCTTTTGAAAACTGGAGACAATACCTAGAGGGGACCTCTCATCGAATTGAAGTGCGCTCCGACCACAAGAATCTTGAAAGCCTCCAAACAGCCAGAAAGCTGAACCAGAGACAGATAAGATGGTCCCAGTTCTTCACTAGGTTTAACTTCCAGATTACTTACCATGCCCAAGCCAAAAACCAGAGAGCGGATGCCTTATCCAGACAGCCACAATACAAAGCAAGTGAATCCGAGGACCAGCCTCAGTACGTAATCCCGCCAGAGAAATTAACGTTGGGAGTATGCCAGCCTTCATGGGAAGAGGAACTCAAAAAGGCACAACAAGAAGATGCAGACATGCTAAAATATCAGCAGGAGACGGGACAAGGTTACTCAGAAGTAACCTTTCACTGGAGAAATGGACTGTTATGGTTCAAAACCACCAGATATGTGCCAGAAGGGGAATTAAGGCTCAGAATCCTACGCCAGTGTCATGATTCCATCACAGCGGGACACTTTGGGATTTACAAGACCACTCAGAACGTGGCCAAGGACTTCTGGTGGCCTAAAATGCGTCGGGATATTGAGAGTTATGTAAAGTCCTGCTCTGTCTGTCTGCGGACAAAAACACAAACAGGGACACCAGCAGGACTGTTACAACCGTTGTCTGTCCCACACGAACCCTGGAAGGACCTCTCCATGGATTTTATAACTGATCTACCCAAGTCCCAAGGAATGACAGCCATCTTAGTAGTGGTGGATCTACTTACCAAAATGGCACACTTTCTTCCTTGTGCAGGGGCCTTAGAGGCTAAAGAAACGGCCAAGTTATTCATAAAAGAAGTCTACCGGCTGCATGGATTGCCAAACAGCGTAGTCTCAGACCAAGGAACTCAGTTCACAGCCAAATTTTGGAGAGCAATGTGGAAACAGTTGCAGACGGAATTAAAACTCTCCTCCGCCCATCACCCCCAGACAGATGGGCAGACGGAACGCTTGAACGCCGTTTTGGAAAGATATTTACGAAGTTATGTGTCCTATCAACAGACTGACTGGGTATCATATTTGCATTTTGCAGAGTTCGCCTACAACAATTCTCTGCACTCCAGCACTCAACAAACCCCGTTCTTCGCAAATTATGGATTCCATCCTAAAGTCTTTCCAAGCAGCTCAGAAGGAATGCTGGTACCGGCAGCTGAGAACTTCCTTAAGGAATTGCAAGCGGCGCAACAGACACTGAAACAGCAGTTAAACGAAGCCAAAACTGAGTACAAGCGAGTTGCTGACCTGCACAGGAAGGAGGGGGCCCCCCTTCAACCGGGAGACCAGGTATGGCTGTCCACCCGCTTCCTCCAGATGCCGGGCAAATGTAGAAAATTACAAGACAAGAGGGTGGGTCCTTTCGAAATAGAAACTCAAATCAATCCCGTGGCGTACCGACTGAAGCTGCCTGACACGTTTAAAATACATCCTGTGTTCCATCGATCCCTCTTAACGAAAGCCGCCCCTCCCAGTGAGTTACGGCCGGAGGAACCTCCCGGAGCTCCACTCCTGGTAAATGAGCAGCTTGAGTTTGAAGTTGAGGAGATCTTAGATTCCAGGATCAGACGCCACAAGCTGCAGTACTTGATTCACTGGAAAGGCTATGGGGTGGCTGACAGATCATGGGAAGATGCAGCTGATGTGCATGCTCCAGAATTGGTAAAACTTTTCCATCAACGTTTTCCCCACCGTCCCAAGCCAGACAAGGGGAGGGGGGCACAGCCTGGGAGGGGGGATGGTGTCGGAAGGCAGAGCTGGGGTCCCAATCCCGGGGAGCTGGATCCCGGAGAGTTGGGAGAAGAGTATTCGGATGGATGGCAGAGGGAAGGGGGAGGAACTTCCCCCCTTTGGAGTGAAGACGAAACAGAGGAACTGCCAGTGATAAGGTCGCTTAGCAACGGGGAGCCTGAGCCCTCCCTGGACATTCTCACGCCTCCCCCTCTTTCAGGCTCAGAGCAAGAGGGGGAAGAGGGAGGGCTGCTCACAGCCGAAAAGCAGGGAGGCAGTTTACCATCAGCCCCTCCCCTATCCCCCATCCTGGAATCGGAAACTTCAGAAGAGGAGGGGGTGATGCTTCCCCCCTCACCGCGCACACGCAGACAGCTGAAAAGACAGGAGAGAAGGGGGGGAAGGCGGGCAGTACCTGAGGGGCAGTTAAGGAGGAGCGAAAGATTGCGCGCCCGTTTGGCCCCTTCTTAAAGAACAGGCGGGAAGAAGTCCCTTTTCTGTCAACTTTCTCCCAATGCCGCAGGACCTGTATCCCTGTATTGCTTCATGAGAAAACACAGTCTCTGTTTGGACATTACCCTAATAAAACACGAATTAACTACAGCCGTTGGTCTGGTTCCTGAGTCACATCCTGGGCCTGACACCATCCAAAATGTCTTTATGAGGCAAATACTGGGGCTCCCGCAGGGGACTCCAGCCGCCCACCTTAGAGCCGAATTGGGTTTGCCTTCAATAGCAGCTTGCATTGACTTAGCCTACTTGAGGTATAGGCTACGTCTCATTAACATGGACGATACAACTCTGGCCAAGAAATGTTGGCAAGAACAAATGCAGTCAGCTAAGGAAGCTATAGAATGGCAGACGAAACTTTCCAAATATGACCTCTCTCCATCAAATTTGCTGGAGCTAAGTAAGATTGCCCTCCAAAAATGGATTTTTGACTATGATGCTGCCCAGGATCGAGCATCTATAGAGATGGCCCCCTTTTCAAGATGGTACCCTAATATCAAATTAAATCATTTCATGTCAAATTATTTAGAAGTTCTGGATCGAGCACCCATTAGAAGAGCATTTTCAACCCTTTGCTTCCAAGTAATGCCTACGGCTTACTTAGAAGGGCGATTCCTTGGCATCCCAGCTGCCCAGCGTCATTGCATCTATGGCTGTAAGGCCATTGAGGAGATCGCGCATTATTTACTTCACTGCCCTCTCTATGACGATCCTAGACAAAAGTTCTTATCCCCAATTTTAATTTTTTTAAGCACTTCCACTGATAGAGAAATGATAATTGCCCTTCTAGTTGACAACTCAAACTTAGTAACTACCGCTACCGCTAATTTTGCAGTAGCGGCCCAAAAACTGCGAGAGTCTTTTGTTTCAGTGATGACAGCCAGGACAAAATCAACACAAGATGTTCTGACCCATGATATGTCTTTTAAAAATGTTTGTTTGTATTTTGCACATGGCTTATGGCTAAGTTTGCAATAAAGTTTTACTTACTTACTTAAAAAAAAAAAACATTCGCTGCTTTTCCTTTTCCTCAATCTCCATCCTCAGTTTCATCATCTCAATCTCTCTGTCCTTATCTTTTTCCTCACGTTCCCATCTTAACTTCTCTCAAATACTCCACATAGGCAGGATTACTTAAGCACCCTTCTGGGGTCTCCTCTCTCACAGGTTCTTTGGTTTGGACTGACATATACATTATTAATGCCACCCCCAATTCATCCACCCCTTTACCCTCATGAGGTAAATGAACAGCTATACATTTTCCCACCAGCTCCTCTCTTTTCATTTTCATGAACTCAGCCATGTTTCTTAGAGCTCAGACACTTTTACCACACACTCACAAGTAATCTTTATTTGTTATTCCTTTCACAGTCACACCACTTTTTAGGGACTCTCTTTGGTTCGTATCCCACCCCTACAGCCACCACATGTAATGTTCCTCCCCTGGCACCACCTGTGATACTCTCACCCGTGGCTACCACCAGGGAGAAATGTAGTTTTTATTTTTCTTTAGCTCACCCTAGCACAGATCTCACAAGATCCCACTGCTAGGCAGCACCACCAGCCACTCCCTGTTTCACAATATTGCCTTAGGACTTAGCTTTAGTCCCCTTCCGGCTTATTGCTACTCTGTGTCTGGGTGCACTTGTAGGCCACAACCCTCCTGTATTGTTGTCTATAAAGCATACAGCCCTGGGTTGCCCTGGATTGCCCTGGATACTTGATGATACACTATCTCTTCACCGCTGCCACCATTTGATACTGTTTCCCTCCAGCCTTGGTAATTTCCCTGCCCTCCTTTCTGGTCTGTGAATCCCCCTAGCCAAGGATCAGGCTTTTGGTAAACCAATAAAAGTATTTATTTGATAACACCAGGAAATAACAAGATTACTTTAGGAATGTTCAACAAGTGTATGGTTTCATTTAGTGTCACTCTTTATGTTTCCAGTCTTATATTCTGCCTAAATACCAACCAAATATAATCCAACCCACAACCAACTCCAATCCACACTCCACAACCAACCGCCCACAACTCCCTCACCAAACAGAACCCTGAACCAACTGTCATCCTCTCATTTATACCTTCAGCCACTCAAACGCTCAGCCAATCATCATACAGCATTCTCCAGCATTCTAACCCATGTACTCCACCCTCTAACTCAATCCACTTACCATATATATCTTAATAAACCTGCACTTACCTTATTTACAGTCATAAAAATACAGGGGCATCACAGCAACATCTAAGAATTTACAGTGTATGTGGGTTTATATAAAGGGTTAAGTTCAAAATACAAAGTATCCGCTGGTGGCTGGCAGTTGGCAATTATAACTTAGTTCCATCAGACTGACTTGGGAAGCAGGTTTCTTTTTATATTGTGTTAAAGACTATTGTAAAATTTCACTTATGCTTGGCTAGCTGGGTAGAAATTCTTGGTCAGTCATTGGATGGGAAAAGTGGTCTGATGAGATGGGAGAATTCTATGCCACTCAGGCTGGCTGGAACATAAAAAGGACAGTTCTGCCACTGCGCTGTTCAGGGTCAGAGTGAGACAAAAGGGAAGACTGCTGACCAGAAGAAGAGGAAGAAAAAGGAGGAAGAGAAGCAGCAGCTGGGAAAGGAGTCTGAAGTCTGGAGCTGAGGCAGGTAGAAGACAGACAAGAGCCTACTGAAGAGCCAGGAAAAGCCTGGAAGTATAGTCTGCCTCAAAAGAGATGAATCACCGGCTTAAGCTGAAGATTGGCAGAGAGGCTGTTAAAGTGCTGTGAGCAGTGAGGAGAGTTCAGCAAGGAACTTCCAGAGTCAGCCAGAGAAAGAACTTCCTGCAGGCCTGGCTCACAGAAAACCAACAGAAGTCCTCTGTACAGTAGGGCCCCACTCATACAGCTGGTTACGTTCCAGACCCCTGCCAAAAAGAGAAACCTGCTGAAAAGCAGAACTCTGTCAATAAAATGGTGCCCGACGCCTAAAAAACGCTATAAAAGTGGAACAAGTGCTAAATTAGTGGGGCCTTACTCTAATTGAAAGCTGCCATATTAGTGGAATGCCGGAAAGCGGGCCTCCGAAAAGCGGGGCCCTACTGTACTTGGTTGTGGTGAGACTGACTGACTAGGGAAGAGGGACTAAGGGAAATAGACAGATACGTTTGATAGGGGGAGGAGCTAAGCCTTACCAGTCAGTCCTGCATAAGCTTCTGAATTTACAAGCAACTGCCATTTGCTAGATAGTGCTGGAGGACATTCCTCAATAGGGATGACTCCTCCTACTGGTCGTGACAGGCAGGGTCTCTAAGCTTCTTGGTATCCACTCCTGGAGGAGGAGTCGTCCCTCTCTCCAGACCGGCCCTGCCTGCGGTCAGTGAAGGTCGGGAGTTATTCTCTCCTCTCTAATCTCAGAACTTCTGCCTTTTGTTTTCTGCTTCTCCCTCTTAGCGTCTTTTCCTATGCTAATCTTCTCCTCTCCTTACGTTTGTTTTACATTCTCCCTGCCTGTTTCCCTCCCCTTCCCTACCTTCCCTCCATGGGTCTGGGGCTTGTGAGGTTAGGCTGAACCCGGCTGGGTTCACAGGCGTCGGAATGGAGGCCGAAGAAGGGCAGAGCACGGCTAGCTGCAGCGTACCAGCAGTAGCAGCAGTCGCCCAGACGGTAGACTCTCCCCTCGCTCTGTGAAGCCGCGTTTCTGCAACACTTGCATTTAGCGGGATCGCGGCTCCTGGCTCCCCCCATCACCAAAGGCTTGCCTCATCATCAGAGAAAGTCTCAGCAGGGGGTTGAGCGGCGCCCGCTAACACAGTTCGCCTGTGAAGCGACTTCCCGCGCTTTCCCCTCATCATCAGGGAGTCAAGGCCACCATATTATGGCCTCACCCACTTCCTCCCTGCCTTCCCCCCAAGAGCCCTGCCACGTGGGGGAGGCAACGGACCTAGTGGACTCACAACAATCAGTCTTCTCTCCGTCCCAGAGCTTAGACAGCGGGGGGATGAATCTCCTAGAAGAAGGTATGGATGTTTCCCCCCCCCACTCTCAGTTTCCCAAATTTATGACCTGGGTTAAAGAGCTCATTGCCTCTGAAGTCAGTGGCTCTCTCTCACACGCACGTAAAAGTAAGAAGCGTAAACATTCGAGGAAGCGTTCCCACAGGGGAAAGCGGAGGCGCTTATCCTCCTCCACAGACTCTAGCAGGGAGGACGGACATGGCAGCTCACCTTTGAGAGAAAGCCATTCCAGGTCCTCTTCCCTTTCCAATCAAGCCATGAGGCAGGCGGGCTCGCCCCCACCCTCCTGCATTTTACACAGTGAGCCGGCTAAGGATGCACCAAGGGGTGACAAGGAGCTCCCTGGTCATAGCGCTTTGGGGGGGTAGCAAGGCGATCCTCCTCACAGACTCATGCAGGTCCCTCATCCTCTATGGCTCCGGCTCAGCAGGCGCAGGCACAGTCACCCAGGCAGGCCCCTATCCAACAGGCGGTGCTGTCAGATTCTGAAGACCTACTTGAGCAGGACAGGGAAGAGGGGGAGCTTTCTGGTGAGGAAACAGAGGTCACCCAGATGCAACCCAGACTCTTTGATCCAGAGGTTTTTCAGCCGCTCCTTTCCAAGGCCTGCAGAGTGCTGCAACTGCCAGGGACTGAGGTGGGAGGCGATGCACCCACTCAGTCAGCCTCGGCAGGTGCAAAAAAAGCCTTCCCCTCCATGGACACTAAGCAGGCTTCAGTTCCCTTTCCCCAGGCGTTTGATGACATGTGGGATGCTGAATGGTCATCACCATGCAAACCAAAGCCACCTGCCAAGTGGGCAAAGAAACATTACGTCTTTGCCGACAGGATCATGGCAAGACTGCGTTTTCCCACAGTGGACCCGCCTATTGCTGCACTTGCTAGCTCTGCAGTGATCCCAACAGAAGGGGAGGGGGGGGCCTAAGGACCAGTGTGACAAGCGAGTCGAAGGGGCTCTTCGCAGGAGCTTTGAAGCAGATGCAGTCGGCTTCAGAGCTGCAGCCACTTCCTCCGTTCCTCCGACAGTAAGAACAGAGCTCTGGTGGTGGCTGGAGCCTCAGAGGTTGGTCCATGGCGTTAGCCTGGAAGATCCTCCACGCATAATCATGACCTCAGATGCGAGCTTGTACGGATGGGGGGCTCACCAGGACCACAATGTAGCCCAGGGGACATGGTCTGCAAAGGAGGCGGAGCTCAATATAAATATATTGGAGTTACGGGCCATCAGACTGGGCCTACAGGTCTTCGCCCCAGAGATCAAGGGGAAGCATCTCCTCATACACACCGACAACTCATCTGCGAAAGCTTATGTCAACAGACAAGGGGGCACGAGATCGAAGGGCCTAATGTTCGAGGCGGAGCGTCTGTTCAAATGGGCGGAGAGGCATCTTGCCTCTCTGAAGGCCGAACACCTGGCGGGCACAAACAACTTTGTAGCCGACTGGCTCAGCAGGACAGCCATCAAGGAGGCAGAATGGCAACTGAACCCAGAAGTTTTCCAACAGGTGGTGCGCAGGTGAGGAGAACCAGTAGTGGATCTCTTTGCCACACCCGCAAAAACACAGCTAGACAGGTTCTTCACAAGAAATCCATGTCACCAGGCTCAGGGCACAAACACACTAGTCACACAGTGGCCACAAGCTCTCCTGTACGCCTTTCCTCCATTTGGGCTGATACAATGCACGATCCAGCGGGTTCGGACATTGAAGGCAGAAATTATTCTAGCGACACCCTATTGGCCTCGACGTCCCTGGTTTCCGGACCTACTGAGCATGTCAGTCGAGACACCCTGGCAGGTACCCTTTCAAACGGATCTTCTGATTCAGGGACCAGTCTGCCATCCTCGACCAGAGCTGTTCTGGCTAACAGCTTGGAGACTGAGCAGTTGTGGTTGAGCGATAAGGGCTTTAAGGGGAAAGTGTTTGACATGCTACTAGCCTCGCGTAAACAGTCCACAAACAGGGTTTACTCCACATTGAAGGTTTTCTTGTCCTGGTGCTCTGCAAACACGGTGGAACCTTGGTCTCGAGACGTCAGGGGTCCCCTAGGGTTCCTCCAATCGGGCCTAGATAAGGGTCTCAGCGCAGCCACAATCAAGAGACAAGCAGCAGCTCTTAGTAGCATTTTGTTATGCCTGGGGGGGGCGCTTTCCTCCAACCCATTCCTTAAAAGTTTTTTGAGAGGGGTGACGCTGGTTTCCCCACCAATGATTCACAGGTTTCCAAACTGGAACCTTACCTGGGTGCTGATGGCGTTAACAGGACCTCCATTTGAACCAATGCCTACCTGCCCCCTGAACCTCTTGACATTCAAAACAGTTTTTCTGGTTTCCATTACATCGGCACGCAGAGTTTCCGAGTTGAGGGCATTATCTTCGGACCCTCAACTGTGCGTGTTCCACCAGGACAAGGTGGTCCTCCGACCAGACCTGGCATTCCTACCTAAAATCAATCCTGTTTTCCATAGGTCACAGGAAGTGGTTCTCCCTTCATTCTGCCCCTCTCCCTCCTGTGCCCAGGAACGTAGGTGGCACTCCCGTGATGTGAGGAGGGCTCTTTGTTTCTACCTGGATCGTACCTTAGAGTTCAGGAGGTCTGAGGCCCTCTTTGTGGCCTTCTCTGGGAAATCAAAGGGGTGTAAGGTGACGACCTACTCTATCTCACGCTGGCTCAGAGCGGCTATAGCACATGCATATGAAGCACTGGGTAAGGAACCTCCACTGGGTACCACAGCACACTCAATTAGGGGGGCGGGGCTTCAGCAGCATTTAAGGGGGGGTTCCCCATAATGGATATCTGTAGGGCGGCTACGTGGGCTTCCCCACACACTTTTATCAGGCACTACAAAATAGGCTCATTCTCATCAGCCGATGCTGCATGTGGCAGGAAGGTGCTCCAGAAGGTGTTGCCCCCTAACTAGAGGAATCCCACCCAGAGTTCTAGTACACTGCTCAGTCATACCCCTACTGAGGAATGTCCTCCAGCACTATCTAGCAAAAATGGAAATTTTACTCACCGTGAATTTCTATTTGTAGATAGTGCTGGAGGACATTCCACCCACCTCTCATTCCTCTGCTTCAACCTTCTGGAGCGGGAGGGGGAGTGGGGGAGTTAGGGCTTCTGCCAGCACCTTACATTTGCACACGTTGTTTAGTATTGTGTGTCTTCCTTCATGTGTGACCTTTCCTCCAGCACGTTGGTTCCGTGTTGGTCTGTCTCTTTTCTTCAGCTATTTCCTAGTATAGGCTTCCACTTTAGGGACGTCTGAAAAGCTGCGGATATGGGGCCTGAGGAGTGTTCTTGGCTCTGTTAGTTTGGTCTGGAGAGAGGGATGACTCCTCCCCCAGGAGAGGATACCAAGAAGCTTAGAGACCCTGCCTGTCATGACCAGTAGGAGGAGTCATCCCTACTGAGGAATGTCCTCCAGCACTATCTACAAATAGAAATTCACGGTGAGTAAAAATTCCATTTTTAAAGTGACAGCAAGCATAAAGCTGAAAGCAACAGTAATCAAATATCAGATCTTGGAAAAGTTACTTTTTTGAACTACAGTAGGGCCCCACTCATATGGCAGGTTACGTTCCAGGCCCCTGACAAAAAGTGAAAACCACTGGATTAGGCTGATGGGAGTTGTAGTTCAAAAAATAACTTTTCCAAGCTCTGTCAAATTATATATATAATTTGAGGTTTTTATTGTAATACCAAAACGTTTCGGCTTCCGCCTTCATCAGCTGCTAACATACAAATGCTGTTACTAAGGTGGCAGTTATAGAGCTTCGAGGATGGAATGCTCAGAGGGGCTTCCTTTGCACAAGCTAAGAAATGTTTGTACTGTCCTCCAGGTTCAGGCCATGTGGTGCCGATGTGTCCAGGGAGTATATCCAAAAGTTCTCCCTTTTAGTCAATGCTGCTGGATCTGTTGGCATCCCTATAGCTGTTATAGAAAAGTCCAACAGGTTGTGACCCTCAATGCTGAAATGTTTTACAACTGGTTGCTCCACTTTTTTTTGTTAAGATTGCCGATTTGTGGTTTCTGAAGCGTGTGGATAGGTCAGTTGTGGTTTTTCCTACGTATTGGATATGACATCCTGGTCTTTTCCATTCAATGACATAAATATTTATTTCATTTATAGGTGATCTTTCCTTCAAGGAGATCAAGGTGGCATACAAACATGGTCCTCCCCTCCCAATTTTATCATCAAAACAGTCCTGCAAGGTAGGTTAAGCTGGGAGACAGTGACTTGGCCCAAGGTCACCCAGTGAGCTTCCTGGCCGAGGGGTGATTTGAACACTGTTCTCCCAGGTCCCAGTCCAGCACTCTAACCACTATAGTACACTGGTCCTTATTTTATTAGTTTTAAATTTTATTAGTATTTACTCTATTTTACCTTTATTGTTTATTTACTTATAAAGTGAGCCTGGCTGGTTTTGTGTCATGTCTCAAGTACCACAGCTACTAGGTTAGAGATTAAGGCTTTAGTAAATAGCATAGTGTAGTATGGTGGCAGTGGTTAGAAGGATGTGGAATATATGTACAACGGTGGAAGTGAGACTGAGTAAAATAGGCACTCTTCTGCACATGGTGAATCAGCTGTGGTAAATAGAAGCTGGTTCTCTGCATGTTTAGTGGTGTTATGGAGAGATGAGGAGTAGAAAGGATCAATATATCTCTTCCTTCACAGACAGTTCCTCTACACTATTTATCAACAGTAATAAGGCTCTCCTGAAAAAAAAATTCTCAGTAGGAATGCATAGGTGAAAAAGATAATTAACCAGGAAAAACAGCTGTCTTTCAGAAGATACTAATATTAAATATAGTTAAAAAGGACATAAATTATGGCAAAGCACAAGCTACTTGATACATCTGTTTTCTTTAGAAAGATCTTCAAAGGCAAGAATATTAAAAAGCAACATGAGTTGCCTTATAGGTAGGAATGAAGGAGGCATTTTTCATTTTAGAAAAGGGAAGTCTGCCCTTTTCCATAATGAATGTCAAATCTGTAGTGTTTAACTTTAAGTCTGAATCATCTCAATTAAAAAAAAATTATAGTGAAAACAATGTTTTCTTTTTATGGATAGAGTATTAAGCCTTTGAAGATGATCTAGCCAAATTTTGAAAAGCAGGAGCTACATGGTGACTTTATATATACTATAAAACAGAGATCCAGTCTGATGGGTTGATAACTTGGATTAGGAAGGGCTAACAATCTGCACTCTGGATTGATTCCATTTATAGCCCTGCAAAATGAAAACAGTAGTGGCTTCCTTAGGGGGAACTGTTTTTTTGGCCACGTCACTGATGTGTTAAGTGTGTTATCCAAACTTTTTCCAGCATATTGTTAGCTGAACCAATCAATGTTCTCCAGTCTCAATGACTAGCCAATTGTCATTTGACTGGTTGGACCTGACCCTTGACTCCCAAAGATGAGCAGCCTCTTCTAAGCATAACATGCACTGAACATTTACCTGTAGCTTTAAATGACTGTAGCTTAGCTATGTTTCCAATGATGATCACACAGTCTGTGCCAGCATCTCCACAGTGACCTCTAAAGCAGAACAAGTCAATACTGGCGGGGTAAGGAGGAGAAGAAATTTGCACAGTTGAATTTTGGCTGAAAAGAAAGCCAGATCCAACCACAATCCCAAAGACAGGTAAATACAGAAAGGCATAGAAAAATGTGATGTCTGTGACTATGAGGGATGTAGAAATAAGAAAAATCTAAAGAATACCCACATAGTAGTATTGCACCTAAAGAATACCCACGTTGTGGTGTAGTCATGCATTTAAATAAATAAAGGAACAATTTTCTGTAGCTGTTTTTGTCATGGAACTGTTTATCATGGAAATGCTGCTGCTGAGCCCAGTCGAAACCAAGATGACTGCTTTCAGCACAGTCCTCTCCTCTTTGCGCTTTGGAGGCATTTGCTTCTCTGAAGGAATTGCTTTGAGTGAGAGCAAGAGTTGGTTCTGACTTTAGGGGCTTTTCTGAATGATTTCACTCCTCATTTCTTGACAAGCAAGGCAGGAATGAGGGAGAGCTGATCAGACAGGAAGAGCCAATTCCCTCTTTCTGCAGTCATCTCCCCATTAACACAATTGGGTGGGGAATAAAGGAAGATAGCAAGTTGCTTTTTCACACTTTTCTGGTGTTCATGTTAGACCAAGGCATCTTCCTGTCTCAATGGCTGCCTGGACTGGCCAATTGTCATCTGACTAGTTAGGCCTGCCTCCTACCACCCAAGGAGCAGCTTCTTCTTTGAGGCTTCTCTCTCCTCAGTGGACAGTAATTGCGCTTTCTGTCCGAAATGCAGTTTCTATCTAGCAGTAATCTAGGAACAGGGGTCTTTGATATCTGAAAGGCTGCTAGACGTGCAATGCATGTGAAACTATGCAGAGGTCAGAGCAACTAGCATGTCAAAATGACTTGAATCTTTAATCCTATGACACCCACATACAAAATCAGCTACACTATCATCTTCCATCAGTCCCTTTTAGCAGCGGTCTCCGTCTGGGGGGCGGGGGTTAGGGGTATTGGAACCTTTCTTCTGAAAAACAGCCCCGAGTTAGGTCAGAATGCCTGGCCTTGGAATAATCCTCTCCCTTTACCAATACAATAACAACAAAATCTCTCATGTTATTATGCATGGAAAGTTAGCAGTAGAAAGCTAATGAACTTTTATCAATGACAGTAATTAGAAGAGCAATTAAAATCGCATACAAGGCCAAGTTGTTTGTGTGGCTTTTGCTCACCATATGATTCTCCTTCCATCTCTAGGCACTCCAATTGTTAGTTTTACTATAAATTAATTTCTCTCCTAATAAGGAATGAGCAGCTGAGTATGCAGAATCTACATTCTACTAAATCTTTTCTGAAGCTCAGTCCATTCGGAAGGCAAGTTGAAGTATGCAGCTAGTGAAGTCATAGTGGCAGCAAGATCTATGGCACAGACTCACTGTAGTTGTCGTTGCCAATATGTGCATTAAAATCTTAGGCCTGAATTACATTATACATTATGGGATTAGTGAATCTTGGGACAGAATTATAAAACTCATCTTTACTGTCTATGTAAGTCATCATTAGATTAACAGTCAATAACAACATAAAGCACTAAAGTTCCACTCAACTGGATAACTTGGAACTTATCTTGCAAACACTCCTGCAATTGTTTTCCATAGTAATATGTCACAAGGAAAGCAGCTTTCTTTTTTTATTATTGATAAAAACATCTGCTCCCTTTTCAAACGCTGAGCAATAAATTATTTTTATCTGCCCAAACTAGGCTCCTGAGTTACTCCAGACTTGTTTTCCCTAGGGACTGGTTCACATATGCATGTTCATCATTTGATGACTAAAGCATCATGTAGGCGATTTGTATCTGTAAATGAGCTATCAGAGGTAATGGTCTTCATGACTTATTTTATATCCCATCCTTCCTCCTGTAGGAGCCGAGGGCAGCTAACAAGAAATATACAAGTACAGTCAGCATAAAATAATCATTGGGTGGTTGCGGGCAGCAGGGATTTGAAGCACACCTGGATAGGAGCAAGGTGGCTGCCAAGTCCAGTTATTTATTTGTTTATATATATTAAATTTATATCCCACCTTTCCTCCCAAACAAGCACAGCATGACATAAATCAGGTGTGGGGAATCTTTGGTCCACCAGATGTTGCTGAACTACAACTCCCATCAGCCCCAGAAAGCATGGCCATTGGCCAAGGATGATGGGAGTTGTTGTTCAAACATTTGGAGGGCCAAAGGTTCCCCACACCTGGCCTAAATGAATTCCTGCTGCTCCCCCACATAGCTGCCTGGCTCAGTAGTTAGAGGACAAACTGTGGAGCTGCATGTGTAGTGACGTATGCACTAGAATGAGGCATTCATATACTTTGGAATGGAACTGTGACACAGTTGTTAGCCACCACTGCTCTAAGCCTTGTGAACCACCATTGTGAACTTGAAGTAAGGTTAACATGGTATGTAGGTGTGGCAGAGAAAAAAGAAGTAACCTGCTCGCCTATGCGGTGTAATCTCAAGGCATCCTTTGGGAATTCATAGGATAAACATTTTTCTTCTTAAAATAGAATTAAAGGATATGAAATTGCCCAGTGGAAAAAGGTGGTATTTCAGCTTTTGTTAATTGTGAGATAAGAATTAAATATATGAGTTAAAAATATCATCTAGGTTCATCAGCTTCTAAGCACACCTGCTGTTCTCCATTTCAGTCTCAAACATTTCCAGGTCAGAAAGGTGAATAATTA
This sequence comes from Rhineura floridana, assembly GCF_030035675.1. Classification (NCBI taxonomy): domain Eukaryota; kingdom Metazoa; phylum Chordata; class Lepidosauria; order Squamata; family Rhineuridae; genus Rhineura; species Rhineura floridana. Next base: position 16,027,363 of record NC_084481.1, read on the forward strand.
TTAGAGAAGATAAACCAGAATTATAAAGGAATTGAACTGACTGTTTTTAATAGGTTCTTACCAATTAACTGTCACTCCAGGGAATACATTCAATTTCGAAAGAGAATTTATCACTAAAAGAAATGTTAACAACAATTACTCCATGTTCAGCTGGAACATTAGCCCTAGAAACAGACGGAAGCATTCCTTTAAGTCTGCCAACATTTTAGCAAATGACACTGGCCCTTTAACAGATGGGAGACATACTTCTTAGCTTGCCAGGATCCTAATAAAAGACATTAGCTTCTGTAAATGAAGGACACATACCTCTCATATTGCCAGCATCCAAACTGGGAGTCAGAAGTTTAAAATAAAGAAGGGACCCAGGCTAGCAATACCAGACATATGTTACAGAAATTTCAGTTCCACTGGTGCAAACCTTGGCCAAACCCTAATTAATTCGTAAAAACCACTGAGCATGTATATTCTGAATAAAAGTACCATCTTTACCAGACAGGCTGACACGTTGTGCCACAATAGATGCTGGGGGTAGTGTTTTGCTTCTCAGCTTGTTTTGGAATGACTGCTGATATTGTGCTTGTCAGATATTGTTGACTGTTTTCATCAGTCTATAATGCTTTGCTCATATTTTTATTTAGTAAATTATTTTATAAATAAATCAAAATAAAACAATTTGCTGCACTGAGCAACCAGAATTAATTATCAGGTTTAATTCTGTTTATTCTTGGTGATTTGGTCTTGTATTTTATGTTTCTATGATGTTATGATATTTTAATAATTTTATTGTACTTTTTGGTGCTCACTGCTGCAATATTTTTCTTATGAGTTGGCAGTATATAAATATGCTTTCAAATAAAACAAAAAGCAACCATTAGCCTTACAGACACAGCTTGTGAGCCACCAAGCCAAATACAGTGCATCATCTAGACCAGCCTTTCCCAACCAGTGTGCCTCCAGGTGTTGTTGGACCACAATTCCCATCTTTCCTGACCATTGGCAATGCTGGCTGAGGCTGATGGGAGTTGTGGTCCAACAACATCTGGAGGCACACTGGTTGGGAAAGGCTGATCTAGGCACAATAAAGAACCTTTTTTGCTCCCTGGAAGATCAGGGTTCTAAATCATATATGAAGCCTAGATACTTACAGCAGACTCCTGGCTGCAGACATTACATTTACAACACCCGGTCCGCAGCCTAGGGGTCATTCTTGACTCCCAGCTGTCCATGGAGGCTCAGGTTTCGGCAGTGAGCCGGGCAGCTTGGTATCAATTACATCTGATACAGAGGCTGCGACCCTACCTTCCTGTACATCTGCTCCCACGAGTGATACATGCCCTGGTCTCCTCTCGCTTAGACTACTGTAATGCGCTCTACGTGGGGTTACCCTTGAAAACGGTCCGGAAATTGTAGCTGGTATAGAACGCGGCGGCACGCTTGATAAAGCAGAGCCATCGCCGGGATCATATCACCCCAGTGTTGGTAGACCTACACTGGTTACCAGTTGTTTACCGGGCCCAGTTCAAGGTGTTGGTATTGACCTTTAAAACCCTATACGGTTTCAGCCCAGTTTATCTGAAGGAACGCCTCCAGTATCACCAATTATGCCGCCAAACAAGATCAGCCTCACAAGACCTTCTCTCGGTCCCACCGGTCAAAACAACTAGGCTGGTATGGACCAGAGAGAGGGCATTTTTGATCATGACCCCCACCCTCTGGAACTCGCTCCCTTTTGACCTTCGACGTCTCCTCCCTGATGGGTTTTTGCCGAGCCTTAAAGACCTGGCTATTCAGGCAGGCCTATGGGGTTTCTGGGGTGGATTAGTTTTATGGTGTTTTAATTGAAGGAGGGTTTTAAATGGACTGATGTTGTAATTTGTTGATTTGTATATTGATTTATGTATTTTGCATTGTTGTACGTTGCCTAGAGTGTCCGTTAACTCGGACAGATAGGCGACTAACAAATAAATTTTTATTTATTTTATTTTATTATTTTACATGAGTGGTGAATGGACCAGGTGACTGTTATGTGACAAAGGAAGGAAGGCCCAGGAAGCATGACCCCACTCTCCCACCCTCACATGACTGCAATTGTGTGATGGGGAACAATTACCTGTACTGGGGATTTATATAGCACCCTCCCCCCATGCTGTTTCAGTTTAGAAAAATACACAGTGCTTGAATAATGGGTGCATTTTTACTTGAATTTTGTTGTATTTGTGTGTTACCCTCTGTGAGTTGCCTTGAGGGCCTGGTTTGGCTGACAGGCAACACAGAATAAAGAATAACTATTAGGGGCAGAGTTAAGGAAGGCAAATTCTAGCTGCAGTCAGTGAAAAATCTCCCAGTTCAGCTGATATGTGAATGCAATAGATAAGTTGTTTAAGAGTCATGCCATGGGCAAATAGGATCTGTCCAGATTTCTAGACTTGCAAAAAAAATAATGCTGCACATGTATTTGCCGGATGCCCGCAACTTTGATCATCCCATTTTTGCACAGAACCCTTAACCAACTCATTTTTCTGGCTGTTCTAGTGAAGGGAAGATATAAATACTGCATAGCATGTTTTACAACCATCTCCAAATTATTCACCATTTGGACTGAAATGGCAAAGCATGCAATCAGAGATGCAGCACTGTGACAGTTACTATATGGCTGCACAGAAATGAACATGGGGTTTGAGGGTGAAAGGAACTATTCCCCCTTTCCCATGAAGACATCAAGGACTAGTCTTATTAATGCTGTAGTGAATGGTAGCTAACAAAGGAAACAAGACAATAAAAGCCATGTGAAGGGAAAGCAAAATGTGACTTATTATGGTGCAAGAGACCAACAAGAGATGGAAGAAAGGTAAATTACATGCTTGTCTTAATAAGAGTAATGACTGGCAATAATGGCTGCAGGATGACTGGGATGCTATTTTAGGTGTTACTGCTCTGCCCATCCCCTCCCCATCCCCTCTCTTCACTGAACATTGGACAAAATGATACATCTTTGCTCATCTCACCTTTCACGCTCCTCCTTCATCTTTTCCAGGTCCTCCTCTTTAAGAGTGCCATGCTTGGAGTTTCCCTTCTGGTCACCTTTTGCACCTCTCTCCTCTTTTTTCTTGCCAAACCTTATTAAGAAATTAGGAAAGGTAATATTAAAAGAGACCAGGAATAATATAGAAAATAGGGAAATAATAGTGGAGTGCAATGGGCTTCTGTTTCTGCTATGACTTCTAAGAGAAAGCTGATACACAACTAAAAATTCTTCCGAGTATGAATTAACTAATTTTCCATACACTTGGAAGTTAATTTTTCCAAGACACATGAGTAATGCATGCTAGAAATTTCTCAAGATGTGAAATGAATGGAGTTTTCAATGTTAAACTATTATTAGCATAAATTTTAAAGCAGCTGAAGGGTCTTCTTTCCTCAAGGACAGCTTGTGTATCAGTAATGCTTGGCTACCTTCAGGCTAACACAAGGAACTACCACAGCATATTCTAGTCTCATCAGTAAAATTTGCTACTCATCATGCTCAGCCTAGATTACACTCAGCATATCTTTAAAATAAAACTAGCATCAAAATAAATAATACTACATTGCATGGACAAAACAATGCTACTTTAGGAAAACCACTTTGCTAAACCCAAGACTTCATTATGGACAAATGACTTGAATACAGTAATGACTTAAAAGGTCCTGCAAATCGTAGTTTTCAAGTTTGATAAAATCGATATCCCACATTGCAAAACCTGCTAAGCAGTATGGAACAGAACAACACCTTTTATTATCAAAACTAATGCCTACAGTTTGAACACCATATCTTCTTATTCAGATATATGCATTATGCTACTTTTGCTGACTCAAATTTGGATGCAGGACTGTTTCTTTGAAATTTTGACCAAACAATACAGGATTTTAAATGAAGGAATGCAAATGATATGGATAATACAAATCAATAAGTAATTTGTGCCAGTACCTCTCAGGCCAGAGGACATTGGGGTGCTCTTCAGAATGACAATTTGATTTTTATAGCAAGAATCACAACATTGGAAACTCATGGAACAGACTCAATTCAACAAGGAAAACAAATGTCACAGATAAAATAAGATTTTAGGAATCAGTTATTTGCATAGCTCAATACATGTTGAAAATTTCATATTTTATCCACCCTTTTAAGGGAAGGCATTTGTCCTCCTGCTTTTCATAAAACTAGGAATTAGAATTGAGGTGTAATAGATGTGAACCACCGTCTCCCTTCGTCCAAATGCTAGCTTCTGCCTACAGTTCCCTTGCAGATAACTTTACATAAAACTACAAGTCCCCAAAATTACCCAATTTCATATTCTTTAGATGATTTTTCAAATACTTTTTTTGTCTGTCTAGAAAACGTTTTTATTCCTTAAGTAGCATGTTGGCTGAACTACATTTCTCATATATATTGGCATTTCTCCAGTGACCAACGCTGGGTTTCATTGCAACCTTACAAAACTCAAATTACTAATGAATTCAAGCAGCAAGACTACAGAACAAAAATCTAGCTCCTAAAAGGCAACATGCTACCACAGACAATTCCCCAAGTGTTTATAAATGTCTCGCTAGAAAGAAAAAAATGCCACATCTCAATGGGTGTACAATACCTGTACAAGATGGACATCATATTGCACAAATGGAATGTGTGTGTGGTGGATAATCCATATCCTGAGTGGTGTGCAGCCTGCTCTAGATGAGGTCACACCCCATTGGAAAGAGTAGGTCTGTAGAGGTCCTCCTGGATCCAGTGCTGTCACGTGAAGCACAAAGACCTAGGTGGCATGAAGTACCTTCTTACCAGCTTAGACTAGGGGTCCAACTACCACCCTATCTGAATAGGGATAACTTGTCTTCAGTAATCTATAGGCTGGTAAGCTCAGGAATGAATTACTGCAATGCAAGTTACATGGAGCTGTCTTTAAAGCCAGTTTGTAAGCTGCAGCTAGTGCAGAATGTGGCTGCCCAATTGCTGACAGGCTTGAGGCAGGCTGACCATATCCCATTGATCCTGGCATACCTGCCCTGGCAGCTGGTATTTTTCTGAGCCCAATTCAAAGGGCTGGCTGTGACCCGTAAAGCCCTGTATCTCCAAGGATTCCCAATATCTTTCAGAGTGCCTCATGCAATATGAACCTACTTAGACCCTTAAGTCTTTATCTGAAGCCCTCTTCTGGATGCTCTCTCTGAGGGAGGTTTGGAGGCTGATGACAAGAGACTGGGACTTTTCAGCTATGGCTCCCCATTTGTGGAATACTCTCCCCAGTGAGGTCTGCCTGGGGTCATCATTAACCTATTTCTGGTGCCTGGTAATAACCTACTTCTCCCAGGTATTTTGCAGGTTATGTTAACTGTTCTGTTGTTCACTGATTAAATGTTTTCTGCTGCTGAAGTTTTCTGTTATTGCTGTGTCGGTTGTATGAGTTTGCAATATTTTTATTTTAACATTTTGTTGTCTCTTTACACACACCTATGACTCTCAATTTTTTGTAAGCTGCTTAGAGACTTTTTAGACATTTAGAGTACAACTAGGGACAACACTCCTTTCTTGCCTGTCTCTCACACCCTCACTGTCCATGCTTGGAATTATTCCAGTACCATTAGGTAGGGCGAGTCTGCTTCTCTCATGACAAAAGATGTGAAGCACCTGAACAGATTATTTATTTATTATTTGATTTATATCCCGTCCTTCCACCCAGCAGGAGCCCACCGCGGCAAACAAAAGCACTAAAAACACTTTAAAACATCATAAGAACAGACTTTAAAATACATTAAAAAACAACTTTAAAAACATTTTTTAAAAGCTTTCAGGACATCTTTTTAAAAAAGAGGTTAAAAGCATATTGTTTAAAAACACAAAAAAGTTTTAAAAAATATTAAAAAGCAATTCCAACACAGACGCAGACTGGGATCTCAACTTAAAAGGCTTTTTGAAAGAGGAAGGTCTTCAATAGGCAGTGGCGTCACTAGGGTTGGTGTCACCCGGTACAGTAACTCATGGTGTCACCTCCATGGACCTCCTCCCGTACCAGACCATACAGAATCCTTAGTAATGTTTTTTGTACTAATGTTACTCGTAAATCATAATCCCCGTATATCACTGAATGTAATGGCAATAATAGTGACATAAACAACTAGCAAAATTAAAATTACACCTTTAAATTACAATATCATACGCGCAGCCTAAATGTATTTACATTTATACATAGTCTCATGTGGTTAAAGTGAAAATTCGGTAAGAAAATAATAGAATTCAAAGTAAAAACATTTAAGAACTACATCAAAATTATGTTCATTTTAACACAAACACAATTCTTTGTTATGTTTACTCAGAAGTCCCATTAATTTACAGCACAATCCTAACCACGTCTACTCAAAAGTAAGTCCTAATGAATTCAATGAGGTACATGGGATCAGCATTCCTTTACTCCCAGAAAAGCAAGTATTGGATTAAAGCTTTCATATTGGAAAGGTTTTCAAAGCACTGCCCTCTCCAACAGCCCAGGATCTGACTGTGTGCTACACACAAGAGAAAAAACACTTTAACCCAAATTCTTATTATGTGGCCCTGGGTAGATCTATTGCCTTGTTAAGCTGAGTTGGGACTCTGAAAAATGCTTGTCAAAGTTGACTTTGAAAACTGGGCAGCACTTGACAGTGAAGAACTTGGAGGTGTGTGTCTCTGTGTGGTCACTTCTACTCCTTGTTTTTGAAGTATCCTGACAAAAGTGGTGACTTCCTCTTCAGTGCACAGTTAAACTGGATTTGCCCACAGATGTAGTTATGGCCATCAACTTTGGTGGCTTTAAAAGAGGATTGGACAAATTCATGCAGGATAAGGCTGTCAACAGCTACTAGTCCTGATGACTATTTATGACTTCCAGTATCAGAGGCAGTATGCCTCTGAACACCAGTTGCTGGGAATCACAAGTAGGGGGAGAGGGCTACTACAGACAGGTCCTGCTTGTGGGCTTCCACTAGGGTTGCCAGGTCCATGGCCTGAGACTGATCCTGTATCTTTAGGACAGCCTTTCCCAACTAGTGGGCCACCAGATGTTGTTGGACCACAACTCCCATCAGCCTCAGCCAGCATTGCCAATGGTCAGGAAAGATGGGAATTGCGGTCGAACAACATCTGGTGGCCCACTAGTTGGGAAAGGCTGCTTTAGAAGAAGAGAAGGTCAGCCAAGTGCAGGTGTTCTTGCAACTCTGTAATGGGAAAAACCACAAGGTGGTCTCCCTCTCCCCTCCACAACTTTTAAAGATACAGAAGACCTCTTGGTTGCCAGGCCCGGCCTCCAAGAGGTCTTCTGTATCTTTAAAAGTTGTGGAAGGGGGAGGGAGAATTCCACCTTGTGGTTTTTCCCATTACAGAGTTGCAAGAACACCTGCACTTGGCTAACCTTCTCTTCTCCTAAAGATACAGGATCATTCTCAGGCCATGGACCTGGCAACCCTAGCTTCCACAGGCATCTGGTTGGCCGCTATGAGAACAAGATGCTGAATTAGATGGGCCTTTGCCCTGATCCAGCAGGGCTCTTCATATATCATATATTCATATATGTTGTCCAACCAGCAAGCAAGAAGCAATCATCAGTTTTTCTGGGGTCAGAGCACCTCAGACAGCCTCAATCATGAACTTCTTAAGATGTACTGATGTCTGGAGCTAAGCTTGGAGTTCATTTGTTTTTTCATGTTCTTTCCTGCAGTGCTGTCCCATAATGGCTCACTTGCGGCTCTCAGAAGTGTAGCCCTGCAAAGAGACTATTAAGTTGCAGAAGCCCAAGGCAGTGCCTAGCAACCATTTGCTGTACCCTGCGAGTACTTACCTGTTTTTATCGGCCTACCTGCTTGTCAGTCTGTTTTCAGGCAGAATTGTTTCCACCTGCAGCTCTCAGAGGTGTGGCCTAGCAAGAGGATATGTAGCTGCAGAAGCCCAAAGCAGTGGCTAAAGGACAGTGCCTGTTTGGTGCCAATGAGGGACCATGCTTATACAAAGCTGGCAGGGTCTACCTCAGCTGGGGTGAGGGGCTTCTGCTGGTGTAGGTATATCCTAGTTCCCTCAGCCTGGCATAAATACAAGTTGGATTGCACCTTAATTTGTCTAAATGTATGTCCATTTAAAACTGCCTTGAATATTGAGGATAAAAAACAAGCAATAACAATGAGGGAGATAAAGATGAAAAAGAGGACAGACCTCCTGTACCTTTAATTAGTATCATTTGTAGACCACTTCCCATCCAGGATCCCAAAGTGGCATACAGAATAAAATCCAACATTAATATGTTAAAAACATATAAAATCAAACAAGTACTGAAATATATATAATATTAAAATATCAACAGCAAAGAACAAACAAATGCCAGGGATATGCACAGTATCTAAAATGGGCCAGTGACCCAGCTGGGGAAAGCCTGAGCAATCCAATGTGCTTTTCACACTTTTTCAGAAGCACTCTACTGTGGATGCCTCCCCTATAGGAGTGGGGGAAAGAGCATTCCAAAGCATGAGTGCCACTACAGAGAAGGCTTGTTTCTAGGTCATCAACAAGCAACACATCATAAAGTGGGATGACCCTAACAAGGCCTCTTCTGATGACCTTTATGTCCTAGCAGGTCTGTATAAGGTGCTCTTCTAGGTATCCAAGTCCCGGGTTCTTTAGGGCTTCATACATCAGCAACAAAACTTTTAAAATGGTTCAATAGCTAATAGGCAGCCAGTGCAGTGCTTTTAGCACAGGCGTAACATGTGCACGACTGGATTACAACAAACATCTTGTCTGTGCCCTCAAGCCTCAAAAACTGAAACAGATCCCATAAAACTAGGTAAGACTCCATTGGACATCCATCTGATACTGTATCAATAGTATCAATTCAAGTTGGCATAGGTTTTATCTTCAAAGTGTTTTAAAATTTGTTACAGCATGATTCAAGAGTGCAAGCATTCAATTTGCTGGGGTATATGAGAATAATCACCGTACCACTCGGAAAAGCAATGCTGGATGGCTACTCAAGGCTGTCATGGAAGCAGCAAAACAAGCTTCTCTGCAGCTTTCACTGCCATGCAGTAGGTGCAATTATGCGCTCTAGCACATGTCCAGTTGGCTTCACTTTGAATCTTACACCACTTGCACTTTAGTTTTCGTTGTTCTGGTATACCGCAGAAAACCAGGAAGCAATCTGGGCTCTACAGTGCAGGACAGGACAATTGGGAGCAATCATGTCAAGTGCCCACCCCATCTGCATTCCATAGTGACACAAAGACCTCAACAGGATCACCACCGGCTTTGGTTTTGGATTCCATACGTCTCCAAGGGCAGACCATCTTAATAGGTCCCCCAATTCTACCGAAGGTGACTAATACTATAAGTACAAGCTTTACCAGAGAGTGGTCTGACAGTAACAATGGGGTGAGTTAAGTCCCCCTCAATGCCCAGATTGCCCTGTTCGCACACTGAGGCAAAGACCAAAACAAAGGTATGCCCTTCCTTACACTTTTGGCCCAGACAGACAGCCCCATGGTTGCAGGCCATGAAATTCCAATGCAGCTTCAGTGTGGATACTTAAGTCCCTCAAAACAAATGTAATGGGGTTCTCAAGCTTGAGACCATCTCTGCCTGCTCAGTTAGGGTGGACAGTACACCAACAGCATCCCCAGTCTGTCTCATTGCCCCAGTGTCATGTACAGGCCCTCATAGCCAACAGCAAGCCCCCCCCACGCGTCTCTCTTACAGCCCTGCCTCCAACAATGGCCCAATATAGAAGGCTGCTGGAAACTGCTGATTCACTTGTAGTCCCCTCCAACAGAAGCCCTCTGACCAGTTCAGTAAGTCTACTCAAGAGGAAGAAGATGCCACAAAGAGGTAGCAAGCAAATAACAAGCACAGTCTCTCAGTTCAGGCGGCTGGTCTTACTTCTTTCCCTCCTGCTGCTCTGGCTTGAAGCTACACCTGCTGAAATTCCTTCTTTTACACAACTTTTAAAGGTGACATAACCCTGCCCTTTATTTTGGATCTGGCTACTCTAGTGACAAAATGAAATGTAAAAATCAAACAGATTTATAACTGGTTTTCAAAGCACTGCTCTGTCCAACAGCCCAGGGTCTGACTGCGTGTTACACACAACAGAAAAAAAATCTTTAACCCATATTCTTACTTACTCAAACTGAAGACCTCAAAACTACCATTTTGACGTTGTAATGAAGCCTAAGCACTGCCTGGGTCAACAAATCACAAGCCTGGCTCCCCTTATTGGCTACAATCCTGAAAGGGCGGGATTAGAGGCCAGAGCCTGGAAAAGTTATTTTTTGAACTATAACTCCAATCAGCCCAATCCAGTGGCCATGCTGGCTGGGGCTGATGGGAGCTGTAGTTTAAAAAAGTAACTTTTCCAAGCTCTGGCTAAAAGCTAAATACAGATCGGTTAAAAAACAGATTAAACAGTCGCGGGGGGGCTGACGTTTTGGTGTATATCTCGGGAAGCTGAGAGTCCGGAGATTAAGGTAGGGGCGGCTCTGGGCGTCACCCCCCTCTCGGTGTCACCTGGGTGTGGTCTGCACCCCCCGCACCTGCTTAGTGACGCCCCTGTCAATAGGCACTGAAAAGATAACAGAGATGGTGCCTATCTAATATTTAAGGGGAGGGAATTCCACAGGGTAGGTCCCACCACACAAAAGGTCCATTTCCTATGTTGTGCAGAACGGACCTCCTGATAAGATGGTATCTGCAGGATAGATTGATAAACTTGATTGATTGATTGATTGGTATCTGCAGGAGGCCCTCACCTGCAGACATCTCACCCTTCCTCCCAGAAGGAACCAAGGAAGGTAAACAAAACGCTAAAAACCCTCTAAAACGTCTTTAAAACAAAAGCCTTTAGAATATATTAAAACAAATCAGGAATGTTGTGGGTTTTAGTAGAAGGTATAAAATGATGTGAGAAAAGGGTTGATCACTCAACATTTCTCTTCAAAGGAGTATGAGTTAGCTGCAACAGGGGCAAATTGTTTGAAACTGAAAGCTTGGGAGAGCACTGTCAAGAACTCAAGGTCAGACTCCTCTTCTTTAGGAGATAAAGCTGGGGATTCAGAGTGGGAGATGGAATTAATCTCAGGGTCAGTCCCAGATGTACATAACTAACCAGAAGCATTTATGCAAGAGGAGCCCATTCTGCCACTGCCTCTCTCCCTCTCACTCAGAACCCCAGCTCAAAAGTTCTAGTATAACCATAGTGAAACTACTGGTCCATCAGGGTCAATGACTGTTAAAGCAGTCTGGGCTCCTTTAAATGAAAGTCTCACTGAAGGCACAGCTAGCAACTGGTAGAGGGGTAGCTTCTATTTAAGACTCAGTCTGAGGACAACTGCTGCTGAAGCAACATCTGAAGTCTGCTCTTAAGGAGTCTCCACCTAAGCCTTGCAAGAAGCTGTCCAGCGTACTACTGAAGCCTAACCTCTGTACTGCTGAGGCCATCATTCAAAACCTTAGGCACAGCAAATTGTTTATTACTATTGTATTTTTACTGATAGGGAGTGGGAGATGTACTTGTGAGATTTTTTGCCTCAGGTACTAGAAAATAACTTTTCCTGTCTTGAGTACTATGCACCTTGACTGGTGTGTGTATGTGTGAGAAGGTTGGTCCTGCACTTCAAGCAACAAAATATCTTGAGTTGGCCATGCTAAGTGTGTGCGCATCTATGGGTGCATATATACACATTGGGGAACTCATTGCTACTTACTGTATGCTGTGATGTTTAGGCTGTTGCAGATTTTTTATTAAATGTATAGCTGCTTAAGTCGTTGGACAGGTTTTTCAGGGTTCTGTCACTTCTTATACCGCAATTGAAAAATGGGAGAACCTCTGGCCTTCCTGATGTTGCTGGACTACAACTCCCATAATCCTTTACCATGGGCAATGCTGAGGCACTGGGACTTGTAGTCCAACATATGAAGGACCACAGGTTCCTCATTCCTGGTCTATGTGCTACTCCTCTCTTTGGTAGCAGACATGGAAAATAATTATCTACCTGTAAAGCAGGGGTGTATTCGTCCAGAGTCTCAGGGAGTCCTAGACCCCTTGCTTTTTTTGGGAGCCAGGTCCCAGAAGGGTCCCTATGTCTCCAGCATCCTATGAGCCAAACAGCATGAACGTGTTAGCCACTGAGAAGAATCTTCTAACTTGCTTCCTTGCTGTTTCCTGCTGATTGGAGCCAATCAGAGTGAAAGGAGTTCCTATTATTTCCTACTTCAAAAAGCCAAGCTGTGGAGAGTGAGAATTCTGTAATTGCAGATAAAATACAGTGAATCCTGATGGTAGCATCCCATCTACATCATCATGCAGTTTGGTAGCAGGAGATAAACATGTAGACAATGAATTCAGGAATTCAATCAATATCTGTGACAGTGAGAAAGGACAGACAAATGGTGACAGTGACAGAGAAGCAGAAAACACTATTCAAGCTTGGTCAGATTATTCTATAATATTAGAAGGTCGTACAATCTTAGAAGGGGACATGGCTGTGACTATCATGAAAAGACACTTCACTTCTGAATTTGCCACTACGCTACTGCTGTAATGTCTCTGCAGACGTTTTCAGTGGCTCTCCTCCTTTCACTTGCCTTCCTTTAAATGTGGGGTTCTTGCCTGCCTTTGTTCAGGCAAACTGAGGCACTCTTTTCTAGATTTCCCACCAAGTGGAGTGCTTGCTGAGCACAAGGAATGGAGGAAAAAAACCATCAGAGAAACACCAACAGAAAACATAAAGAGAATGAATCAGTGGAAGGAGAGTACTTTCCAACTTGAGCAGGAAAACCACCTCCCCCCCCTTTCCTTTTGTGCCTCAAAACAGAAGGGGAAAAATCAATGAAACGCAGAGTAAATCCGCTTTGCCTTGAAAGATCATCAGAAGATTAAGTGTTTTGAAAATGCTCCAGATCAACATACACTCCCCCTCTAAGGGATATGGGAAGCTCACACTTCAGCAGAGTACTCAGAATACATCCTTTCACCATTTTATATATTTCATGAACACAAGGAGATTATAAACTACACATGCTTATGTCTACAGCTTTCTATGCTCAGACTCCTATTATATGTCAAAACGTAAACACAGAAAAGAGAATTTGAACGTAACCATATCATACAACTGTGCAAGTATTATGAAACGCATAGTGTAAAATAGTCCTCAAACCAATTGTGGAAAAGTCTGAATCTAATAGCAGCTAGGAAGAGAGCTTTTTTGTCTAATGCATACATATTCAGTGGAAATCTCATTTGTTTCTAGACAGTCCACATTATTCCTTGCCCCCTGGCCATGTTCCAGAACATACATTTGTTCTACCTGCCTTCATTTCCTTCATAGTTTTATTTAAAAAAGCCCAGAGTCCAGTATTTGATTTTGCATTTATAGATTTTTAAAGAGTTATTATTGCTTTGGTGTTTTATATTATGATAGGGGATAAGGCAAACATAATAATATATATTAACACATGAAGGAACATGTTGCATAATAAAAAGTCATGCAACAGCTACAGTTTACTTTTGCTGCCTCTTCAAATCTGAATACCGTTTTTTGCATAGAAGAAAAAAGCTTTATTTTAAAAGATGACAATTTTAATTGTAATAACTTCTGTGCAGAAGCATTGCTGCCTGGTGGTATAGTATCTGTTGTCAGAAGAAACTGCTAAGTTCAAATGAGATCATAAACTAACATGTGGTTAGTAAATCTAGAAGAAAATGCATCTCACTGCTATTTTTGGCTTCACACTGGAGCTGTGTGAAGATGTACAGCACACTTGCTCTATTAAATATACAATCTGTATTTGTCTTTTACTAAACCCTTAAAAAGTTATTCCTTTTAACTTTACATCAGAGCAGAAAAGTGGACAAACATCTGAAAACATGTCAAACCTCCTTTCATTCTAGTTCAGAATCTGAAGGGTTGGATCTAAGCTTAGAATAGGTCCATTGACATTGCACAAGATAGTCATGACCAACTCATATCCCACTGATTTCAGTTAAATAGGTCTGGATTGAACTCACAGTATTACCTTACCCCCTTTCCCTTATTCCACACTTCGTTGCATCCTTTGTGCAATGGAAGCAAAGAACTCCCTTAATTTATTTATTTATTTATTTCATTTTTAAACCGCCCATAGCGAATAGCTCTCTGGGCGGTGAACAAAACAAGATTAAAATACAATATTACAATAAAATTACAATAAAATCAGCAACAAGTTAAACGGAAAAAAAAATTAAATGAAACACATTGAACATTAAAATGCCTGGGAGTATAGCCAGGTCTTAACCTGGCGCCTAAAAGAAAGTACCGAAGGCGCCAGGCGTATCTCCACAGGTAGGCTGTTCCACAGTTCGGGGGCCACTACAGAAAAGGCCCTAGATCTAATAACAATCCCCCGGGCATCCTGATGAGTTGGTACCCGGAGGAGGGGCTTGGATATTGAACGAAGTGAACGGGTAGGTTCATAGCGGGAGAGGCGTTCCACAAGGTATTGTGGTCCCACACCGTGTAAGGCTTTATAGGTCAAAACCAGCACCTTGAATCTGGCTCGGAAACAAATAGGCAGCCAGTGCAGGCGGGCCAGGACAGGTGTTATATGCGCAGACCAGCGGGTCCTCGTTAACAACCTGGCTGCCGCATTTCGCACTAGCTGAAGTTTCCGAACGGTCTTCACATGTGATGCGTCCTTCCCTGGCTCTCCCTGTCAGGTTCCTACCTGCGCGTGGCTACTGCCTGTCACTAGGCACCACCAGGGACTCCACCAGTCCGGACCGCTCTCTCTTATGGTTTCCCTATCCGCTCTAGCACAGATCTCAACAGATCCCCCTGCTAAGCAACCACCAGTAACGTCCCAATACTAGTATTCCCAGAGACTCTGAATACTGGTATTGTTACTCTCTTCACTGCTGCCACCATTTGTTACAGTTCCCCTTCAGCCTTGGTCATTACCTTACCCTCCCTTCTGGTCTGTGAAACCCCAGCCAAGGATCAGGCCTTTGGTAAACCAAATTAAGTATTTATTAAAGATAACAAAGCTAACAAGATTAACAAGATTTCTTCTTAAGGCACATAAGCATATGGTTTTACTCAATACTAATCCGAACTCCACCTCCCTCCTTCTCCACGCTCTCCTTAAAAAATATTGTATACTACATGCAGGAAGTATGATGCATAGCTCATAAATACATTCAGAAGTGTAAACTGTTTTGGTCTGTTGCAACAAATGTGAAGGAGTCCTGGGGCATATCTTTAAGATGCAACAGGACTCTGGGGTGTCATGTATGGAAGGATATTAACCGCCTATGGAAGGCAGCCCAGAAACAGTAAAAGGAACTGACTGTTTTGAACAGCTACAGCGGACAGGTCTCTTCATCTGGTGGCCTTTTTGTCACTGGTCAAATTAGAAGGACAGAACTTCATTATACAGTATCGTTATACAGAACAGAGATGTTAAGATGGTATGCTGAACAACAGTAGATTTCTGAAAGGCAGCTTGTTGCATGAACATGGTTGGAACTAAAAGGAAGCAGCAGAATTGGGGTCAAACTGTAGACTACATTGTCTGGTAGATTTTGCCCAATGTTCCAAATATTGTCCATGGTGTCTACTTCCTCTCTGGAATAATGCAATCAGAGTCATTTTCATGATCAGTGCAAGCATAGTGGCATATGATGGGTGCACTTATCAAGTGTAAGTGCAGCCAATATTTAAGGTTCCAATAGGGACCAGGAATCAGAGTGCCCTCTGATGTTGATGGGAAGGGGGTGCTCTTGAAAAGGATGGGAGTTGTGAGCAGCAGAGCGGAGGAGGTGAGGAGGTGAGTTGGGGAAGAATTGTGCATATCCAGAAAAGGGGCACAATTTTTAAATGGTGGGAGACAATTCACTGCAATGTCAAATATAAACAAAAAACTTTTGTGTTTTCAGAGTATTTATTGTTATTTTAAAAAGACACAATAACCAGAGATATAAATATTCCTGAACTATGGGAGGAGTGGCAGAAGGGAAGGGGGATTGGTAACTGCCCCTTGGTCTCCCCCTAAATGGTACCCTTGCAGTCAACTCTTCAGCCAGAAATTGCTAATTCTATGATCAGAGAAGAGACTTAGAAAAGATGAATAAATCAGTTGGACGTTTAATATGTTAAATATTTCAGAACTGCTTTTTAAAAACTACATTAAAAAGAGGGGAATATAAAGTTATGAGTGTTATGGCCTCATGCCATTCTGTACAGTGTTTTGGTGACACAGAATGATGTTTGTAATGCACTATGAAGGCAGCTGTAGCTATAAAGCCATTAGTATGCTGCCTACAATGGAAGGGCAATATTCCAAATGCATTGTGCATACAAGGTACGCATACAGAAGCAGGATGGGTTTTCTTTTATGTGGCTGGCCACTAGGAAATAAAAAATGGGAGTCATCCTCATGGGAAAACCAGTGGTGTATTGTACTTAGAAATAAGTAATGCTCACCATTCCCATTTTTGATATTAGCTTTAACACCAAGACCTTGAGAACAAGAATTAACCCAAGTTCTGAAGGTCCACTTTTGGCTACAGGAATACAAATCAGTGGTACATGTCACAACAACTTAAGTAGTAGCTCAAGCCAGCCTTCCCCAATCTAGTGCCCTCTACTTGTTGTTGAACCACATCATACAGCCCTGGCATCATACGATTGGAGATGGTTGCCTTACACATATCACCTAAAACAGAGATTCCCAAACTGTGGTCCGCAGACCACCAATGGTCCACAAGCTTCATTCAGGTGGTACAAGGAATGTCTGTTGATTGAAGGTTGTGGTTGAAGATAGAGGTGGAACATCCATTGCATTAAATATTCACTTTGATTTTTAATTGTATTCTGTTGCTTCTTTTATTTCTTATACATTTTATTTATCACAATTTGAATTTCCATGAATTTCCATATATTGCATTTTATTGTGTTACAATTTGAATTTCAAAAATTTCAAACTGTAATACAGTAAAATACAATATATAATAAATAAAAGAAATAACAATTTAAAATTTAAATTTAAAAATCATACAGCAGCTAGCACAGTGCACTGCAATTGCTAAAACAGGCAGAAAAAACATGAAGTGGTCCACCAAGACCCTCAGTGAATTTCAAGTGGTCCATGGGAAAAAAAGTTGGGGAGCCATTGACCTAAACCCCTTGATTATGCTCTAAAAAGCAGGGTTGTTCCAATGCATTCTGCACATTCTGGGTATAAGGCACCGGAAGATGCTATGTTAGCAACAGTCACCTCCCCATCCTGCCCAAACTGCAGTTGGATCACCGAGTTCAGGCTACAAGCATAAGAGGCTCATAGGATGAAAGCTTCAAGATCTTCCCCCACTCCATTGCCATGTAATGGGTTTGGCTTTCTCTGCTATTGCACCCTGATAATGAAATGCCCTCCTTTGGAAGGCCCACTTGCCGATGACACTGGCTTCATTCCAATGTCAAGTCATGACATGGCTGTTTATTAGAGCATTTGGGTCTTGCTGACTGTTGTTCAGTATCTCTGCTTGTGTTTACTGCTTCTGCTGATTGTTTGATTTTATGATATGATTATTGCTTTATGATTATATATGTTGAACTGTGGTTTTACTGACTGTGCCCCAGTCTTAGATCAACTGATATGGGGGTGGGGGTTAGAAATATTTTAATAAAATAATAAATACCAATCTGAATACCAAATACATGATTGAGTACAAGAATATTTGTTATTCTGCCTTACTGATGTACATGGAGACAGTATTTCTGTTTCTGTGTCGACTGTCCGGACGATGCGAAGAGCTGATTATTATTCACCCCAGTGACATCATCCTTTATTTGTTTCCTTTGTAATTTTGAGGCAGGCTTAATATGAACTTGCTGCTCTGTGAACTTATTTTGTTGCTCCCGCAATGAATTTCTTACACGCAAGACCCAAGAGCGGTGGCCATGGTTACATTTCACTTCTGTGCTGAAGAGCCAGTTTCCACATCTCGAATGTGTTGATATTTACTTTGAGGATTAAAGAGCAGGGAGGTCTACGAAGTCCCCAGACTTCTAATGCAGGAAAAACATCTGCTGGACAGAGTCCTAAACAGATTGCTAGCTAAATTCAGCAAGTGAGAATTCTTTTGGTTAATTAGGTCTCCCGTATCAGTAGATGTCACAGCAGCTATCTGAGAACACAATGGCATTTGAAGCATTTTGTGAGAAAGGAACATTAATTCAAAAGGTCACACAATAATGGGACGGGAGGGGGAGCAGCAACATCAACAACAGAGCTCACACTTAAATGGTGTCATCTGTAGAAGTGATCTGTGCTTTAATAAACTCAAAGTGATTTGTAAATTACATCAAGCAAAATAAATAAATAAAGGGGTAGGTTGGAGGGAGAACACCATCAAACTTATAATCACACCTGCTCCCTGTTTCATTTGGGACTGGCTTTATCAATGGTAGGCTTTTAAAGGCTCCATAATCCTAATGTAAAACTGTGGAAATGGCCTCTGGCCAGCTGATAACAAAAGGATTTTCTACCCTTTTTTATTGGTAGATTCATGTGACACGTGCTGCAGGGCTTAGACTAGAAGGCCTATGAGTCAGGTGCCACTGGAACCACCCGTTAGAGGAGGAACAGCTGACAATTCTACCTGGGATACTAACACCACAGGGCGGTAAACTCAGAGCTTGGGGATTCAAGTTTTCCAAGATGACAAATCCCTTACAGCTGCTGCTATATTGCTCCAACAAAATTTGTTGCACTTTATTAGTCTGGCCAACTTGTTACAGAAGACACTGGGCCACCTTTCTGCAGCTCCAGATCTGTCATCCAGAAACCCAGTCTACTGTATATACGTACCAGTTCTCTAGTTGTCAGGAGATGGGCCTTGCTGTCAAGTCTCTGCTGGCTGCATGAGGTGATATTATGATGCTGTAAAACAATTAGCCGGTAGCTGCCTATGCAGGGACATCGTTGTAAAACAGATAAGCAAGGGAGAGGGTCAAGGAGTCTCAGTGCCCATACAAGGTCATCTTCCAAAAGGCAAAGTCAGTGAACAAAGCAAGGTTCGATATTCTAACAAAGGTAATCCGGGTTTTGAAGCATGGCTGGTGAAGGTCTGACACTGGCATCTTGATGTTGCTTCCAGCAAAGGGCAATCAGTATCTCACTGCCTTTTAAGCTCCCTTCCCTGGTTCAGGTGCTAGCAATCAGCCCTCCAACTCCCAGGAGCTTGTAGCCTTAAATGGCCAGGACGCCTGCATTGTTCTGCTACTCGCAGATATCTTTGCTCTACAGGGAGTGGAGGGGCCTCCTGTTTACTCTCTGAGTCTAACTGAGGGGCCCCAGCTGTATCCTGAACATCTTCCAGTGGTGGGAGGTCTGGAGGTGCTTCTGGGGTCAATCTGCTTATTCCCTCTCCTGGGTCTGCTGTGCGAATCCCCTGCTCATCTGATGGAGGCATGACACTTGCCAGCACTCAGACTTCAGTGTGGTAACAGGGATCCTGATATTTGTGAGCTTTGGAAGTAGCCAAGCTGGGCAGAGTGCATGCACATCTATGCACACATACTAAGGGATGGATAAGTACAAATTTAAATTTGTGTGCCCCCAACACACAGTGGAGTGCTGAGTAGGAAAGAACACTGGATGATTTTTGATTGCACATGTTATTCTCAGTACATTCATGCCTGGTTCAGGCTTGTTGTGTCCTCTACATTATCGCCTATAGGAATGTTCAGGCTTGTGATCTGAAGGGGAACACAGGGAGGCCCTGATTTTATAACTGGGACTCCCTCATGGGGCCTACAATCCAAAGACTACAATATATAGGCAGTCATCTGGGAGATACATATTCTGTAAAAATGCCTGGCACAGACATTTCTTTTGAGGGCAGAAGTCAGGGTGGTATCTAACTAACTTGTTCCATCAGTGAACATAAGAACATAAGAAGAGCCTGCTGGAGCAGGCCAGTGGCCCATCTAGTCCAGCATCCTGTTCTCACAGTGGCCTACCAGGTGCCCGGGGGAAGCCCGCAAGCAGGACCCGAGTGCAAGAACACTCTCCCCTCCTGAGGCTTCCGGCAACTGGTTTTCAGAAGCATGCTGCCTCTGACTAGGGTGGCAGTGCACAGCCATCATGGCTAGTAGCCATTGATAGCCCTGTCCTCCATGAATTTGTCTAATCTTCTTTTAAAGCCATCCAAGCTGGTGGCCATTACTGCATCTTGTGGGAGCAAATTCCATAGTTTAACTATGCGCTGAGTAAAGAAGTACTTCCTTTTGTCTGTCCTGAATCTTCCAACATTCAGCTTCTTTGAATGTCCACGAGTTCTTGTATTATGAGAGAGGGAGAAGAACTTTTCTCTATCCACTTTCTCAATGCCATGCATAATTTTATACACTTCTATCATGTCTCCTCTGACCCGCCTTTTCTCTAAACTGAAAAGCCCCAAATGCTGCAACCTTTCCTCGTAAGGGAGTCGCTCCATCCCCTTGATCATTCTGGTTGCCCTCTTCTGAACCTTTTCCAACTCTATAATATCCTTTCTGAGATGAGGCGACCAGAACTGTACACAGTATTTCAAATGCGGCCGCACCATAGATTTATACAACGGCATTATGATATCGGCTGTTTTATTTTCAATACCTTTCCTAATTATTGCTAGCATGGAATTTGCCTTTTTCACAGCTGCCGCACACTGGGTCGACATTTTCATCGTGCTGTCCACCACAACCCCTAGGTCTCTCTCCTGGTCGGTCACCGCCAGTTCAGACCCCATGAGCGTATATGTGAAATTCAGATTTTTTGCTCCAATATGCATAATTTTACACTTGTTTATATTGAATTGCATTGGCCATTTTTCCGCCCATTCACTCAGTTTGGAGAGATCTTTTTGGAGCTCTTCGCAATCCCTTTTTGTTTTAACAACCCTGAACAATTTAGTGTCGTCAGCAAACTTGGCCACTTCACTGCTCACTCCTAATTCTAGGTCATTAATGAACAAGTTGAAAAGTACAGGTCCCAATACCGATCCTTGAGGGACTCCACTTTCTACAGCCCTCCATTGGGAGAACTGTCCGTTTATTCCTACTCTCTGCTTTCTGCTTCTTAACCAATTCCTTATCCACAAGAGGACCTCTCCTCTTATTCCATGACTGCTAAGCTTCCTCAGAAGCCTTTGGTGAGGTACCTTGTCAAATGCTTTTTGAAAGTCTAAGTACACTATGTCCACTGGATCACCTCTATCTATATGCTTGTTGACACTCTCAAAGAATTCTAATAGGTTACTGAGACAGGACTTTCCCTTGCAGAAGCCATGCTGGCTCTGCTTCAGCAAGGCTTGTTCTTCTATGTGCTTAGTTAATCTAGCTTTAAGAATACTTTCTACCAGTTTTCCAGGGACAGAAGTTAAGCTAACTGGCCTGTAATTTCCGGGATCCCCTCTGGATCCCTTTTTGAAGATTGGCGTTACATTTGCCACTTTCCAGTCCTCAGGCACGGAGGAGGACCCGAGGGACAAGTTACATATTTTAGTCAGCAGAGTGCAAGGATTTGTGCATGTATAAGAAGAACTTCCCCCTCCACCCTGCCCAAATCTGCTCTGGAGAGTTGTGGAATCTCCCAGAACAGATTTCGGGGTGTGCAGGGGGAGGAGAAGGATAGAGTTCTGTTGTGCAAGCATAAATCCTTGTGCTGATGGAGCACGTTAAATGGATACCACCCTCCCCTCAGTCTCTAGTAATAGTTTTGTGTCTCACATTGAGTCTTTCAAGTTAAGATTGATTATAGTCAAAAACTATAAACACGAAGTTTCTTGTAAATATTAGCTAGGTTAAAACTAAGTAACTGATATAAGCATATTAGTCCTACAGTTAATGTCAAATCTGAACCAGTGCCTCTACAAAATACACTGAATTAAATGACATATTTCTATGTACATGAAGAACTAATTTGATCATTTCTCAGATATGAATATTTATACTCCATCTACCTATCATAGGCATTTCATTTTCACCTGATGAAAATAAACTGCTTTAGTTTGCCCAGTATCTAATCAGACCTTATTCTGTCTGTTCAGTCATGAACATTTCAATTTTGTTTGCTGAAAAGATGACAAAATCTCCCAGCGCACAAGTCCCTATACTTTGATACTTAACCTCACAAACTGTCATGGGGGCTGGTTATTAAGACAGACCCTATGGTAGAATATTTTGAAGACACTCCCTATATAGGTAAAGAAAAGTAAGGCTTTAAAAATATACACTGTGAGATACAAGACCTGGTTGTAAAAAAAGACAACAAAAGAAACATTACTTTATTTAGTTATAAATTACCATGGTTTAGTAGTCATGTTTGCACTGTTGTTCAGGAAATATATCCACGGGAAGCTCGATTGAAATCAATCCATTCTTTTCTATTTCTAGGCAAGCGAAATAAAAATACACCAAAACAATTTCAATATTTAGAAAAAAATGTATATAGAAAAAAACCCCATTGTAAAATGTAAGTAAAAAGTGAGTGAGAAAGATAAAGATACTAATAAGGTATGATTTTCAGGTCCACACAGGGACTATAAAAAGCTTATTAACTGCCACTACTGCCGTGTGTTTTAAGTTATTTTATCACTCTGTTTTACAGCAGGAGAAATATTCTCTTGGAGCGGCACCACACTTTGATTAATTACTTTCATACATAGGCTTTTACAGGGTATTACTGCAGGAGTGAGTCAGACTGGCTGCCTGTGATTACCAGCTCAGACTCATTTTACATTTATGTTAATAGGAGTGTTAATGAAAGAAATCTTTTACATTTTTAGTGTTTTTCTAACTACCTAAAAGCTTTCTGGTTATATTCTTACTTATTGGACAGAAATTACGGGTGATGTGCGCTGTAATTCTATGGTTCTTGCTGGAATTATTGCATTGGGGAGGGTGGTGGCAGAGAATATGCACAGTAAATCACAGTGAAACCTGCTCACATTCTGGGAACAACTGACCAGACATCCAATCCTTCACCTTAGGTGAGAACTATAATACGATAACATAAAAATGAAAGCTATATAAGCTACTCATTGTTCAAAATAAAGCATGGCCAGACAACACTTAAATTTCTAGATTTCTTCAGCTATGGCAAATATATTGCCATCTTCCTTCATTCTGAGGTCTGAAGCTAACACAAACAATTGTTTCTCAAAATGCCAGGCAGCTGTTTATAGTCAAATTAAATGTCAGTAGAATGTTTTTTTTGGGTCAATTCACTTTATTCTAGTGAATTTTGGAGAACTGGGTTCAGTTCTAGCTCAAGTTAAATACTGAGGTCGGCACTACATGTGGGTGCTGCCAAAACCAACAGACCCTCTTTCATCTAGTAATACAAAACATGGGATGTGCCATAATCACATTGCCAAGCTCCTTCATCCCCCTTCCATACATACTTATGAGGGCAGAAAACATTGCAACACATTACCAGAGGAGTCATGGGGCTGTTGGTTTTAGGTGACAGGCATGTGAATGCTAGAACTAGATACTCCCCCCCCTCCAAGTAATATAAAAGGAAGTGCCTGGGCAGAGGTGCAAGCAGAAGGATGAGACTTAATGGGTTCTTGCTCTGTGTCTCTTACCCTGTGACACAAAATTTAGGTGATCTGTCCAAGACCAGCAAAGATAGGAGCTGTTGCTGTTTCTATAGCTGCCCCATCCCTCCCAGCCCACAAAAAGCTCTAGCCCAGTGGATGCTAACTCTTTGCCCATTAAAAAGGTAAGTTTCTAGCCCTCCAAGAAAGAAAGTTATGGAGCAAAATGTGCTGACAAAGTTCTAAGCGATTTCTGTGAAATAAGACAGCCTGGCTGCTCCTACCTATCAGTGTTATTAACCAATGAGCAAAGTCAGAGCTGTGATTGACAAGTGAATTATTTGGACACTAGACATCAGGAATCCCTGGGGTCCTAAACAACGGCTGTTTTGCTCTCTCCTTTAATGAACTTTTCCTGCTTCTATCTTCTTTTTTAAAGTCCTTGGAATCTCCATAGTTTGCCCTTCCTTTCCTTTAGCAACCAGGATACATCTTTCCTGTGCTGGATTTGCCTGAGATAAGGTAATACCTAGGAATTATTTTCTGCAACTACTACTATTACTACTACTACTACTAAGTGAGGGTAAATATAAAAAAATTCCCCTGCCCCCAAAAGGCAAATGTGAAAACCTTGTAAAGACGCTTAGACATGTCTCCTGTTTTACAGGACTAAAGACTGGGAGTCACTAAGAATTCACTGTAAAGTTAACTTACAGTACAATGTATATATGTCTACTCAGAAGTAAGTCTCTTTTTATTTAAAGGGGCTTACTTCCAGGTAAGTGGGTATAGGATGGCAGCCTTAGCTATAGTTTAGGGGTAGCATTGGGGGAAAATTGGGTTTTTGTGCCTTTAACAGCTGTATGGCAGGCAGAAATTATATAGAATGTAATGTTCCCCCAGGCCCTGGCCCTGCTTTACCTATGGACTGACTGGATCTCAACCTTGGACTGATCTGACTTTGCCTCTTGCCTAACCTTTTGTTGTGAACTCTGCTTGTCTGTACTCTGACTTTGGACCAGCCCTAGAATTGCTTTGATAGTTGTCCACACTGATGTTGCTGCTGGCAAGTCTCCTCTTTATTCAGGAGCCCTGTCAGAACAGGGTGATCTCTAACCCTGATACGTTTATCCTACAAAAAAGGATAAAATAATGACCAACACCACTTTGATCAACCATATGAGAGAATGAAAAAGAGCAAGACATTTCACATTTTGAATGAGCTGTATTGGGGGGGGATATACTGAAATAGTGTGGCAGCTAGAAAATATAAGAATGAAAGAAAATTAAATGATCCAGTCCCCTATGGTTAAATCTTATTACTGCTTTCAGTAAATCACACTAAAGATATACAATAAATACACATTCAGTGATGCCAAAAAAAGCCCTCTTTTGAGAGCTGGTGTAGCTAAATGTCTGAGCAAGGCATCTCCCATTTCAAATTTCACCTCAGTCATAGGGGTTACTGAATTATAGTAGAGGTTGCTGAGCCAATGTTTGTGAAGAACTTTAAACACTCAAAGCATTATATATCTGGTAAGATTTCTTCTGGAAACTCAAAGACTGTATAGCTTATGCAGCTTCCAATTTTCAGATGCATTACAAGAATGGTGCTTCAAGTGTATGAATGTTCAGTAGATGAAGTCAAGACACATGCTACACATGCTACAGAAATAAAAGTATCAAAGAATTCAACTGGGCAAGTTGAAACAACTGTATTGGAAGAAGCTTATCACCATTTGATTAAAGCATTTAAAAACAGAGTTTCCAAGCAGAAATGCACCTATTGACTCTCTGCATATTTTAAAAAGGATGGAGGACAGAATGCGATGAACCAACGAGGCCAAAACTGGAGAGACATGAAACTCAGCTAAAAAAGAAAGAAAAGAGAAAAAAACTATGTATTAACACTATATAATTGGAATAAGTGGGACTTGAAACAGAATGTTACTATGTATGGGACCCCCTCTCTGTTCCAAGAATGGTAGTCCTGTCCAGGACTCCAGCCAATCTGGAACAGGAGCCTTGTAGTGCTGTTCAGGCCCAGTGTGTGACTTTAAGGATATGGGGTGGGGGTGGGAGGAAAGGCAGGAAGGACCCTCTTTTTCTTTCCACCTCCCAGAAGTCTTCTCTTGCAATCTTATATAAAATCAGAGTAGTGATCTGAGAGAAATACATTGTGTCCCAAAATACTTAAGGATTACTCTTTGTGGCATAACAAACTAATGAGACAGGAACCTAGGTTCTGGACTCTCTGACAAACGTCAGCATCCTTAAGTCAAACAAAAATGGTATTTAATGACCACTAGCTAAAGAGGGATTATATTATCATGTCCAGGCAAGGATATGTATGATGAGGCATTGAATGTATACTCTTGGAAAATACAGCGCTGTATGATAAATTTGTTCTTTAACTATTTCTTCCAAATGAGCTGTAGATTCTTATAGATAAAATAGATTTTCAAAACAGGAGCAGTATTACTTTGATGGACAAAAAATTCAACTATATGCAATAATAATAGATATCTCTCTTCCACTCTCATGAAATACAAAGACAACAAAACATAAAACAAATTAAAATATCAAAGCCTAGCAATGTAGATTAAGAGAGTATTGAAACAAAAACAAGCTGAAATGTTTATTCTCTCAACTACTGGCATCATCCCCTTATCACTGAAATGTAATTACGAAAGAATTCTGATCTCTCAATGCATTGCAACAATTTAAAATAAAAAAACTCTCCAAATTTGCCATCAGACAGTGGTATTCTTAGGGAACACATGACAATTAGACTCATATTTAACTTGCTGGAGAGCTGCATCCCTAGACTGTTATTTAATCCACTGAACAATAGAAAAACAATTAAAGTATGGCCCTTACAGTGCATCTCTGCCCATATTATGCCTATTCTTGCATGCATTCACTTATTTTATCATTTTTAGAGACAGAAATTAAAAACTAGTATTGATTATAGCAGTAAAAACAAACAAACCCCACCCCACTGTACTAGATAGCAACCATTCCCTGTGTGTGTGTGTGTGTGAGAGAGAGAGAGAGAGAGAGAGAGAGAGAATGAGAATGTGCAGTAAGTTCCAGTCCCTTATGAACTTGTTGTGGAGTTGATGGGACCTTTATGGGAGCCCACGCCTCCCATGTTTTAATAAAACAAATAAACAAAACTCTTGACAGGATGACAGGAAAAATACTAAATAATCATTAACAAAGCAATAAGTAAATAAGTCCTCCTTTCAATAGTGCAGCCATTTCGAGTAATCTAGTGGCTATAAAAATCAGGTTGAAATTTCTGCTTGAGTCTTGTGACACTGTGGCCCAGTTTCAATGAAATGAAAAAATCTTACTTAATAAACCGAAATATGTATGAGCCTTGGTCCTATACACTTTATTCTTACACTGGCCTTTCTCTTGACACACTGAAATGAACCTAGGCAGTCTTTCATTTAACCATAGTCACATTCAAAGCACGTAACTATGATCTGAAGTTGGTTTAAGACTAGTGTGTTCCAAACCTGGTACAAGGTGAGATTTGTATGCCTGAACTGTAGCGTTGCCATATTGTCCGGTTAGCCAGGTTTTATCCGGATTCTTTGTATGCCACCCAGCACCCGTTTAGCTCCTTAGGTGGCCCGGATTCTCAGCTTTAATTTTTAAAAAAAACGTTTCTAGGTGGTCCGGTTCTTGACATATACATAAAAACGTCAGCCACCCCCCACTTTTAAATCTTTTTTTAAAAAACAAATCTGTCCTGTATTAGTACTTCGTAGCTCAGTCTAACCCCGCCCATTCAGGATTGCAGCCAATCAGTGTGAAGCCAGTTTGGTTGACCTGGGCAGTGTCTAGAAAACCTCATTGCAATGCCAGAAAATTGTGGTTCCCCCCCTCCCTTTTATCTGAAAATCTCATAAATTGGGTAAGTATATACATTTTAGGTTTTTTTCCTCTTGTGTGCAGGAGTCAGATCCTGGGCAGTCTTTTCAAAACCTTCCCAATACTTGCTTTTGTGGAAGTAAAAGCATGCTAATCCCATATGCCCAGAGTAAATCCCATTGAATTCAATAGGACTTACTTTTGAGTAGACATGGTTATGAATGTGCTGTACATTAATGGAACTTTTGAGTGAATGTAAAAAAGAATTGTGTTTGTGTTCTAACTATTTCTGTCCCCCCTCCAGTCCTATTTTAAAGCACGTAGGCAGGTATTACAGTTTTTATTCTGTAGGAAACTAATACTGATTTTTTTAAACTAATACTGATTTTTCTGCAATGACCAACTGGTTTGACAATAAACTATTATATGGGCTGTATGTATTTATACATCTGCAGTGTGTGTGTGTGTGTGTAGTCTTTCCAACAACCCTGTGAGGTAGGGGTGGGCAACCAAGGCAACTCACAAAAAGAAATAAATCCCTTTAAAATCCAATAACCATAAAGCAAGAATAAACAGTTGGAAAACAGCCTAAAGAGGCATGATTCTGAATTCTTGGGTGAATGAAGTTTATTTATGTATTATTTGATTTATATCCTGCCCTTCCTCCCAGTAGGAGCCCAGGGCGGCAAACAAAAGCACTAAAAGCACTTTAAAACATCATAAAAGACTTTAAAATATATTAAAACATCTTGGAAAATGTTTTTAAAAGCTTTAAAAAAATCTTTTTTTTAAAAAAAAGAAAAGGCTTAAAAACATATTAAAAAGCAATTCCAACACAGACTCAGACTGGGATAAAGTCTCAACTTAAAAGAACAAGTTGAAAGAACAAGTTCCTTATCACTTGAGGCTGTAGTTCTCTGCACACTTCCCAGTTTGAGTAAGCCCCATTGAATACATTGGGACTTGCTTCTGAGTAAACAAACATCGGATTGCACTATAAATATCTTTACAGATTGTGTAATTCATAAACATATTTGATAGTCATGTTTATATGAATATTTCTTCATACTGTGTCCCAATAAGTATTCTATTTCACACTATGGTTGTAGATGATTTTTTCCTCTACGTTTTAAGTGTGCCCTTCTTCCTGGGGGTGGTCATGGTCAGAGCTTGGAAAAGTTATTTTTTTGAACTTCAACTCCCTTCAGCCCAATCCAGTGGCCATGCTGGCTGGGAGCTGATGGGAGTTGTAGTTCAAAAAAGTAACTTTTCCAAGGTCTGGTCATGGTTTTCCATTGTTTTCATCCTGAGGGGAGGATAGGCTGAGAGATGGGGAGTAGCACATTTAAGGTCTCGTCACCTCCCCCCCCCTTTTTTATTTGTATTTATTTTATATTTCTCCAATATCTTCCCCTGGCTGTTTTTATGTATTTTAAATATTTTTAGATTAAATAAATAGGAAATCATAATTGTGAACCTTCCTAAAAGCAATTTACCTATCCTTATGTTTTGGCAAAGTGATGGTGTGAAGGCATGCTGGTAGAACAAGAGACCATGTCTGAGGCATGTTATAAGGTGTTTGAGAACTTTGTCACACATTACTTTTTGAGACCTGTAGATTCATGTTGGAAAGAAAACGTGAATGTATTGAATGGTGGCTTGGGTGCTGTTTTTTCAGTCTACGCTGCATGCGTAGGGAAGGTGATACATCATCTGGCAGCTAGCTTCATAATGAAAAACATTTGGATCACCATTCACTTGTTTACTTTTCTCACTATTGAGACCACTTCACATATTACTTTTTCATACAGAGAAATATAATATTTGTATAGGAAAAAGTATTTTGTAAAATATGAAGGACAGTGGCTGCCCAGTCAGTATAACCACTGTACAAGATCTACTCAACCACTGTAATTACCTTTTTGTTTTGAGTGCCCTGCTGTCTGGGTCTTGGTTCAGGTGTGTATCCAACTTTGATGTGATTATGGAAGGGGTGTGCAAGTAGTGCCCCCCCCAAGTGTGTTATGGAAAACCAAAGTCTGTGTGAAAGTACATATTTGGGAATGCCATCAGTGTAATCCTAAGCACACTTAATAAATAATGTCATATTGAACTTGCATGTCACAAAATATTTTAAGGTCATGTCCATAAGCACCAGGAGGGTAGTCGCCCAGGGTGTCTTAGTCCCTCTGCTTTTTTGGGAGCAGGGTCCCTATGTCTTCAAGCATCCTACAATCAGCATGAAAAGGAAGTGTGTTAGTCACTGAGAAGAGTCTTGTAATATGCTTCCTTGCCTTTCCTGCGGATTGGAGCCAATCAGAGTGAAAGGAGGTGAGTCAGCCACTGAGAAGACTCTTCTCAGTTGCTAACGCTCTCCACTTACATGCTGATTGGCTCCTAGAGATGTTTGTTATTGTGAGAGAATGCATTAACAAAGATCTCATTCTTAATCCAGGAGCAAAAAAGGGTGTATGTGGCTGCAACTGTCATGAAGGGACTCTGCACTTCTGAATTTTCTACTGAACAACTGATAAATACCTATGTAACTTTGTGTCTGGAGACTTATTATTAAGAATCACTTTCCATAATTGTTAGGAGGTATGTCCACACGCATGCATCCCAGGCACCTAAATGAGGGGAGAGAGCAGCATAGGGACATAAGCAGATGTCTTATACCAGGGGTTCCCAAACTTTTCTTCTACATAGACCACTTGAAAATGGCTGAGGGTCTGAAAGTATCTGAAAATTTACTATGGGCATATGCAAGATAATTAACTCCCATTAGTGATAAGAGCAAGAATGTATAATTATTATTTTAATTAAACAAGAGGCTTATCAGTACTTTGAAGAGGTTGTTGTTGTTGTTATGTGCCTTCAAGTTGACTATGACTTATGGCGACCCTATGAATCAGCGACCTCCAAGAGCATCTGTCATGTACCACCCTGTTCAGATCTTGCAAGTTCAGGTCTGTGGCTTTGTTTATGGAATCAATACATCTCTTGTTTGGTCTTCTTCTTTTTCTACTCCCTTCTGTTTTTCCCAGCATTATTGTCTTTTCTAGTGAATCATGTCTTCTCATGATGTGTCCAAAGTATGATAACCTCAGTTTCATCATTTTAGCTTCTAGTGATAGTTCTGGTTTAATTTGTTCTAACACCCAATTACTGGTCTTTTTCACAGTCCATGGTATGCGCAAAGCTCTTCTCCAACACCACATTTCAAATGAGTGGATTTTTCTCTTATCCACTTTTTTCACTGTCCAACTTTCACATCCAGGACTGGGTCTTTCATGATGCCTGGTGGGGGGGGGAGCAGGAGAGTAGTCGATAAGACAGACATCCTGGCATTGGTAATCTAATTAGCAAGGTATGTGTGGGGTTGTTGCACACTTCCAGGCCCAGTTTCATTTTGAGTAGGGAGGTGCAACCTGTGAAGATGTGGTTGATCAAAGGGAGAAGAAATTTTGAGTTAAGCAAAGCCCAATTCAAGGTGTTGGTTTTGACCTTTAAATCCCTATATGGTTTCGGCCCAGTCTATCTAAAGGAGCGCCTCCAGTATCATGAGCTATGCTGCCCAACAAGATCAGTCTCAAAAGACCTTCTCTCCATCCCATCAGTCAAAACAGCCAAACTGGTGAGGACTAGAGAGAGGGCTTTTTCAGTTGTGGCCCCCACCCTGTGGAACTCCCTCCCAAATGATCTCCGCCATGCCCCTTCCATGATGAGTTTCCGCAAGGCCTTGAAGACCTGGCTCTTCAGGCAGGCTGTTGGGGTTGGCTAGATTTTATCTTCATTGTTTTTAGTTTTTTAATGTCTAGGTATTGTATGCCAATTTTGTATGTCGCCCAGAGTGGCTGGACAGCCAGCCAGATGGGCGACTAATAAATTCAATAAATAAAATTCAATAAATAAATAAATAAAACCTAAGAAACATACAGATACTTTGAATGTCTGAATGCCTGCACCAGTGGAATACTGGAGGAACTTGTAAAACTTGCTGTAACAGTATTTAGAACTGTATTTAGTATTTAGAGTATTTCATGTGGTGTGAAAGACTCCTTTTTCTAACATTGTGGCTTCTTGTTTTTCTCCACCCACCACATCTCTGAAATATATCATATATGTAATGGTTAACCAGACTGGTGCCCTGACTTACTTTATGTTTGTTGCTATTTTGTGTTTTTATTGTGTTTTTATATTGATTATGTATTTTTATTGTTTTTATTATATTTGTAAGCTGTGCTGAGCTCTGTTTTTAACAGCAGAAAGGCAGGATATAAATCCTCTTAATCAATCAATAAATATTCCATAGTGTTGGAAACTAGGGTCTCAGCATTTAAGGCTGAAAATGTAATTTTTTTAAAAAAAGATTTCTCACATCTTTCCCCAATTTTTGGTGGTAATTCCTAGGCATAAAATCAAAACAACTGGACAATCCAAATATTAATATGCAAATAATATGCAAATATTTGCATAATATGCAAATTAGCATGCCCAGATTTGTGGAATTGGAATATGGCAACCCTACTGAACTGGGCCATTCCATATATCTCAGCAAAAAAATCTCAATAGGCTACTGTTAAAATTTAACTAGACAGGATATATTTTAATCAGCCCTGAATCCTTGGTATAGGGCACAGAAAATCTAAACAGGAGCCTTCCAAACTCATGTTTTCTAAGAATATGTTTAAAAAGCAACCCAACAGCTGACTCAGGCTTTTTAGATTTGTTGTTAATTATTTCAAAAGTTAGAACATATGCATTGAGACCACCAACTGAGATATTGCATCTGCTGTGGTTATGAAAATAATATAAGTCAACATGAAAAACATGCACGAGTACCATGGCTGTACTGAAAGCTCACTGGGGGGAAAAGCTCTGGATGATGCAGCAATGAAAAAGTTAGTATTAGGCATTAATAGGAAAGGAATTTAAGATATAACAGCAGTTCATCACAATGCCATTTTTAAAATCAGGTTGGCTCACCTGTCGTCCTCCAGGTGTTGCTGAACTACAGATCCCATCATCCCTGACCACTGGCCGTTCCAGCTGGGGTTACTGGGAGTTGTAGTTCAGCAACTTCTGTAAGGCCATACTTTTAGCCCCCCTCCCCCCATTTAAATCTATAAAAATCCACATTTAGAATATCATTGTTAAAAACATGCTGCATGGTATTAGAATTATCATATTGAGCTCTTATATTTCTGTAAGGACAGGAGACAAGCACATCCATCTGCTTCTATCATTATCTTAATCTTCTTGACCTGCTACATACAAGTAGACTCTCGTATGTAAATTATATAAATTAAGCTCAATGATCTTGCTTCAAATATTCTGAATTTCTGATCGGGCAACTTTGTGTTCACAAAGGTAAACAAACATACAGTTCTTGCTGCCTATAACTCAAAAAGATATGTTAGAGCAAGAAAAGGTACGCAAAGGGCAACTGAAATGACCAAGGAATTGGAAGCATCTTCTTTGTCATGACACACAAAAGTCATGATAATTTATAATTGAATTGAATTGAAACTTTATTTTTACCCCGCCCTTTTTCCAGACTGGAACTCAGGGCGGCTTACAAATAGAACTACATGTAGTTAAAAACATAGAAAAACATACAATTAAAATACAATTAAACTATGCACAACCTCAAAACCATGAAAGGCACTTAAAAATCTAAAAACAATTTAAAATAATACAAATAATAATATAAAACAATAAAACAAGCCTTGTAAAGCCCAATCCTAAAAACCTTCTATCCCAAAAGCCTGTCGGAATAAAAAAGTTTTTACCTGCCAACAGAAGGATGGCATGGAGGGGGCCATTCGTGCCTCCCTAGGAAGGGAGTTCCAGAACCTAGGAGCAGCCACCGAGAAGGCCCTATCTCGCATCCCCACCAATCGCACTTGCGATGTTGTTGGGACTGAGAGAAGGGCCTCTCCTGAAGATCTCAGGGCCCAGGCAGGCTCATATAGGGAGATATGGTCTGATAAATAGCCTGGACCTGGGCCGTATAGGGCTTTATAAGTCAAAACCAGCACTTTGAATTGTGACCGGAAACAAACTGGCAGCCAGTGGAGCTTGTTGTAACAAGGGAGTTGTATGGTTCCTGTAACCAGCCCCTGTTAATACTCTGGCTGCAGCTTTTTGTACCAGTTTAAGTTTCCGAACATTCTTCAAAGGCAGCCCCACGTAGAGCGCATTACAGTAGTCTAAATGGGATGTAACTAAGGCATGCATCACCATAGTCAAATCAGGCATTTGCAGGAATGGACGCAGCTGGCGCCCTAGTCTTAACTGGGCAAAGGCACTCCTGGCCATAGCCGAGACCTGGGCCTCCAAGTTCAGAGCTGAGTCCAAGAGCACACCCAAACTGCGAACCTGTGTCTTCAGGGGGAGTGTAACCCCATCCAGCACAGGCTGAATCCCTATTCCCTGATCTGCCCTTCGACTGACCAGGAGCACCTCTGTCTTGTCTGGATTTAGTTTCAATTTGTTCGCCCTCATCCAGTCCATCACTCATGCCAGGCACTGGTTCAGGACCAGGACAGCTTCCTTGGCTTTAGGAATTAATTAATTTATGTAATATGTTACTGCTAGCTTAGACAGCTACAAAAAAGGATTAGACAAATTAATGAAAAATAGGCCTTCTATGTAAGTCAACTAAACTGAATCTCTGTCTTCCAAGACAGAAAAACTTATGAGTGCTCGATTCTGAGAACGAAACCGCAGAGGAAGGTCATCAGCAGTGGACTGAATCCCCCAAACCATGAAAAAATGGAGAAAATGTATTTGTGCTGTTCCGTGAACTCTTGCGCAACCAGCAGAAGACTTCTAACAGTGCAGTACTATAAAGTACCTGGGGTTGTGTTGTTCTATGAGAAATGGGAGGTGAATAAGAAAGGTAACAAGGTTAGGAGAAAGGTCTTGAGAAAGAGCATAGCACAAGGGCCTGTGCAAACAGAATAACTTATCTGGATTTGAGGTCACTTTTCTCACACATCATCCTTCCACTAGGTTGGGAACTGACTTTCCATGAATGGAAGAGCACCTTTGGATCCAAGCTAATATGCTTTTGCTAGTGAGTTTCAGAGATATCTTATCAGCCACTTCTGTAGGCAAAATGCTGGACTCTATAGGCTTTTAGTCTCATCCATCAAGGCAATTCTTTTTATGTCAAATATACTGAGTGATTTATTGTGTTTGATTGGTAATACAATTCTAATATTCCTCAGTTCTCACCCATGACTTAGGTGGAGTCATTTCTAAGTAGGAGGTGTAAAACTTCAGGACTGACAACATCTAAGACACAATCACTCAACTGCTTGATTATCACTCAATAATCAGTTTTGTGAGCAATTACAACCTGACTGGAATTAATTAAGGAAACTGAAAAGTCATGGTGGCATTTCAGTATCTCAAATTCATGCATTATCAAATCATTTTTAGAAAGAAACCGGTTGCAGTAATAATATTTACTATTTATCAAGAAAAACTGAAAAAGGAACAGTTAAGCAATTCAAAATATGATCTGAAGATCTATAAAATTTGAAGCAGCCTCATTAAAAATAATCCTCATTATCATCATCAATATTGGCTGGCACCATGTCTTATAACAAGAAGATAGCAATCCTTCCCCACTCCACATTCAGTTGTGGGGAACAAGACCAAAATGACTAAGTTCCTAGAAAGTCCAATGGGAGTTACATCTTTTTCAAAAACTCTGATTAAACAAAAAGAAACTACTACAGTACTTTGATGCTCAAATTAGAATATTTTCAACAAGCTATATTAATTAATAGAATGACAAAAGAATTAGTCCAGATAGGATCAAAGCTGGAACTATATTTATTTAGAATTTTAAATGAAAAACACAGAACATTAACTCTGTAAATCCCATCCTATCATGTTTGTTTAAGTGTGCAGAATATGTTACAAACAGAACCATCAGACTGTTGCCAGTGGTCTTCTGAAAACATATCAATTCAGCAAGAAATCTTTGGAGTCAGGGTGGGTGGTATGGAGTTGTTGAGGGGTTTTTTTGGTCTTCTTGTTAAGTAATTTCAAAAGCATCAATATAATTGAGCAACGGAGATCTCATGAAGAATACTTAATTTGAACGATTGCTCAGATCATTATTTTAATTAGATCTTAGGCCCAATTTTAGCAACCCTCTTTTTCTCATGTGATAGTTACAACCATATTTTAGTTATAACTGCCTAGTTGTGTGAAATGGCTGTCACGGATTTTAACTTTATGGCTCAAAATAGCATTGTTCAGTGTGTGTGTCATTTATATATGTTTACATTTTGCATGTTCAAATGTGATTTCACGCATCGTCTCATGCCTACATTTGTTTTCTTAATAGATATAAGCCATGGGTTTAGGCTCCTCTGCATCTAAAAATGCTTCCACCCAATCATAGGCACAGAGCAATAGACATAACTAGTTGGCATCAATACATGTTGCTGTAACCCTGAATGAGGGCATCTGGGAAGTAAACTTGATTTAAAAACCACATACAGATGGAAATATTGGTATAAAGTAGGATAATATAGGCTTGATGTCCCAATAGCATTATAACAAACGTGGGTGTCTGCAGGAACTTTTCTAGGAGGGTGGGACAAAGTTTATACATATATCAGAGAGCATAAGTGTCAGAGAACAGGTCTCAAATTTCTGGAGAAGACTAAAGCCTAAAGGAAGCCCCACTGCTGCAGCAAGTGATGAATGAGTCAAGGTGTGACCTGGCCAACAAAATGACACTCTTGCTGAGCAGCTTTGTGAGCTAAACAGAACGTGAGGAAAACAAACAAATACTGAAACTAAGAATAGGAATAAAAAGGATATTAGGGATAAACAAAGAGAGGAGACAATGAGAAAAACACACAACAAAAATCAGGAGCTCTGAAGTAGACTGTACCAGCTCCAACCTGGATGGTGTGGGGAGTGGGATGGCTCCTCCCCTTAGTGAGAAGGTAGAAGATTACTGATTACCCTGCCTGCTCCATTTAGGGAATATATAAGAATGAGGCCCATCAGCCTCAGGTAATCTTGTATACTAGATCCACCTTTCCATTGTTTCTCAAAGGATAGTTCTAGTGCCTATATAATGTCCTTCCACCTGTAGCTGACACCCTGAATTATTTTCCTGACTCCCTTTACCCCATACAACTCTTAATTAATTGCGCTATTGCTACAATCGACTTCACGGTGCCCTCCTGCATTTCCCTTAAACCTTTTTTTAGGAGACTCGTTAACACTGGACTACACTGCAGGCTTGTCATATGCTACTGTGGCCTTAAGGTGAAGGCCGGGATACAAATCCTAATTCTCTTGCCCCTAAGGAAAATGGGTATAATAGTGGGCCACTTTGCAGGACTGGCATAACTAACATAACTTCTACAAGGGCCACCCATGGGTATCACATTTATCTGCAGACGCCTTCCTTGACACCTTCACAACTCCCACCCCCATGCTGAAATTAGACTTGAAACAGGCATTCTATTATAGAAAACAAAATAGGTTGCAGTGTGTGTGGTGCCCAGGGCATTTTCTTCAACTTGCAAATATGCCCACAGGGCACATTTGGGCCTATAGACACAAAATGGTTGTTGATCCCCGGGCTAGGGACTTGTGTTTTTTTTAAAAAAAGTTTGGAATCTTTTTTAGGGATTACTGCCTATTGGGGGGGCAAGTGCACTCATTGCCACCACCCAAACACCCTTAATATTTAAAAAATGATATAGGCTAGGATATAAGAAAATTCTTATTACTTCATCAAGTTGCATAAAATGGATGTCAGTCAGGAAGAGTAATGGTACCAGAAGCTCTGAGGATTTATTAAATGAAAAATTGTCATTAAACATGTCAAGAATCAGAAAAAGAAGCCAACTTACTCTTCGTGTCTATCTCCATCAACACTTTGGAGGGAATAGCATGTTTCCTACACCAACATATTTTCTCACTTGTTTTCCCTTGTAGTACTCTGCAGTACATCTGGTATGCCAGGCACAGCCATCATCTGGTTCAGGATAATTTAGCCATTGTCGTCCATGCACTGGTAACCTCGAGACAGCATTATTGCAATGTGCTCTATGTGGGGCTGCCCTTGGGACTGGTCCACAAGCTCCAGCTGGTCACAATGCAGTAGCTAGATTGCTGATGGAGGCAGATGGCCAGCAGCATGTGACACTGTTGCTAAAACATCTGCATTGGCTGCTCGTATCCTAGCAGGCCAGGTTCAAGTCTGTTGTGTTGATATACACAGCCCTGAAAAATGTGGGTCCAGGATCTTAAGGATCGCCTGAGCTCATATGTAGCCATGAATCACTGAGATCATCTGGAGGAGCACTGTTAGTTGTCCCCTGTGTTACAGAGGTCTGACTGGTCTCAACCAGAAGTCAGGCATTTAGTGTTGCTGGACCCATGCTAGGGAACACTCTTCCAGCAGGCATTCAGCATCCATCCTTGCTTTTGACTTTTAGGTATCTTTTTTTCTGTCAGTCATTTTAATTATTGTTTCGTATTGTTTATGAATGTTGCTGTACGCCACCACGATATTGCAAGAGGACAATATATAAATACTTTTATAAATAAAGAAAGAAATCACAAGTTGCCTCAGATGTATGCTGTAAGGTCTCTTTACTCAGGTTGGTATAGATCTTTGTGTGTTATCTTCAACAGCTGCCTCACTATGGTATTGTTGTGCACCACCCCAATCTCCAAGCGGTGAGATTTCCAGGGGTCCCTGAGCTTGCCCAGGGTTTGGTTTCCTTGGGAAGAAGGTCAGCAGAGACTGTGGTGTCTTTATGAAATATGGTTTATTTATTTACACACATTCCAACCTGAGCTAAGGATGGAGGGGTTCAAGGCATCAGCAGTCCAATACCCAGCTTTTCCATCAGGGTTACAGGAGGCACCCCAAAGCCATGATGCAGAGAGCCAGTCTCTCTGTCTGCCTCCAGTTCCCAGCCTTTCTCAGCCACAACTCACTACACAAGCCTCTCCTCGGACCCAGGAGGGGGGTGGAGGCTCTCCTAAAGAGTTTCAATGACAAAAGGATCTCCCTGGCCCATTCACCCGTTGATGGGCACCTGATAGACCCATTAACCCACCTAAACACCTAGATTAACAAAAGAAACTCATCTGACCAGAGCGGCTTTCTCACCTCCAGGTGCAAGTCTCCAAATCAGAGGCTGGAAGGGGACTCATAGAAATTATCCATCTCAACCCCAAACCCACAACAGCATGTTTTCTCTTTGCTCTCTCATCTTTTTGCGTTATTGTTTATCTAAGGCAGTGGGAGTGGG
Organism: Rhineura floridana; assembly: GCF_030035675.1. NCBI lineage: Eukaryota > Metazoa > Chordata > Lepidosauria > Squamata > Rhineuridae > Rhineura > Rhineura floridana. Next base: position 16,066,169 of record NC_084481.1, read on the forward strand.
GGAGTGGAAGGGAGACGTGCCTTTGGTGTAAGATAGTGAGTTTATCTCTTAAGCCTATGCTTTGGGGTAGTGTCCACTGCACCCATGCAATCTTTCCTGCTCGTGGGTCTTTTGCCTCAGCTCTCCCGGCTGCCTCATTCTGGCCAGGATTCTTGTTGCTCTTCCTTTCCTTCCCACATGCCATTTTCCCTTCATCCTGGATGTTTTAATGCCCCATTGCCCCCTCCTTTTCTATCATGCTTCTCTCCAGAATGGATAAAACATTGAGACCAAAGATTGGCCTTCTATGTTCCAAAGAAACACTAGAAGCAGAAACACAAGTGAAGTGTTTCTTTTAAAGTAACATATGAGGAGAATTTTTGTGCAGATGTGCACAGTGCAAACCCTGATCACCTTTTTAAAATGAAAAAACCTTCTCTGAGCAATGTTAGAACTCTGGAGAAAAAGAACCCATATTAGCATTCACAGTGGAGCTCTGTAGTTTATCTGTAATTAATCTGAACCTTGTTTAAGTCCAAGCTCTCTGAGCTTGTTTATATGTAGCAAAGTAAAACAAAACAAAAAATAAAAAATTATATATATATTTAAAAATCCCACACATTGTTCTAATGCAAATGACATGTCTCAATACCATAAACATCTAATCTTTTAGCAGCCTGGGAGTTGTTCTTGATTCATCCCTGTCACTTGAGGCTCAGGTAGCCTCGGTGGCCCGGAATGCTTTCTACCAACTTCGGTTGGTGGCCCAGCTGCGCCCCTATCTGGACAGGGAAAATCTCACTGCAGTTGTCCATGCTCTGGTAACCTCCAGATTAGATCACTGCAATGTGCTCTACGTGGGGCTGCCTTTGAAGACGGTTCGGAAATTGCAGCTCGTGCAAAATGCAGCGGCCAGACTATTGACACGGACAAGGCGGTCCGAACACATAACACCGATTCTGGCCCGCTTGCATTGGCTGCCTATATGTTTCCGGGCTCGATTCAAAGTGCTGGTTTTAACCTATAAAGCCTTACATGGCTTGGGACCACACTACCTGATGGAACGCCTCTCCCGGTATGAACCTACCCGTACACTGCGCTCAACATCAAAGGCCCTCCTCCGGGTGCCTCCTCAGAGGGAGTCTCGGAGGATGACAACAAGAAAGAGGGCCTTCTCAGTGGTGGCTCCCGAATTGTGGAATGATCTTCCTGACAAGGCACGCCTGGTGCCAACATTACTATCCTTTCGGCGTCAGGTTAAAACTTTCCTCTTCTCCCAGGCATTTTAGTATTTTGTATTTTAATATGTGTTTTCGTCTGTCTTAAAATGTTACAATTTTGAAATTTGGATGTAGTTTTAAAATTGTTTAAATATGTGTTTTAATTGTAGATGGAAGTTTTAGTTTGTGCACCACCCAGAGAGCTTCGGCTATGGGGCGGTATAGAAATTTAATAAAATAAATAAATAAAAAGGCTGCATGATAAATAATATCTTCCATCCCTGGCTATAACCATGGCACTATCATACATTTCTAATTAGACACAGTAGAATGTGGTTAATATCATTCCCATGAGATTTATTGTTAGTTTGTAGATTTTTCTCCAGTTGAATTCTGCTAATGCTGAGGACCACTGGAGTCCAATCACTTGAAGCACTGGCAAGACAAATCTGTGCACCTGTCAAAAGGGTGACTATCAATTATAATAAACTGTAAATGTATTTTTCTTACATTTTCTTTTATTGGTAGCTGAGTTTTTAAGTGATGCATGTGGGATTTGAGAGACTGATTTTGTATTAAACTAGAGAATCTTAAAATAAAGAACTGATCTACCTATAAGGGGTGCGGAAGTGAATGCTACATACACACATGTTTAGAATAATTGTGTTGAAAATACTAGAGTGCTAATTTATACATGCATCCAAATTATTTTAGAAATCCACTGAATGCGACATATTAACAAATCTCGGTCAGGCTCACTCTCGTTAGATGGCTTAGCAAAAATTGCAAGACAGCTGCTAAATAGAACAGGAAATAATGAAACAGTTGAAAAACACAGTATATAAAAGCTAGCAGAAGGATGCAATTATACTGCTCAGCAGAAGAATCTAATTTAGGGAAAAACTCAGGAGCAAAAGTAGTTGTTTTTTCTTTGATACAAGCACACAACTCTCATTAGTGTTAATAAGACTTATGTGCACATATCAAGGGGAGTATGCTTTTCCAGAGATTAACGCTATATTGTTATGTGGACTAAAGGAGGTTCTGTCACTCAAAGACTGTGTCTCTGCTGGTTAATTAAGCAAGAGCCTCTGTTGTCAATCTTGGGAGGATGCACTTCCTCTTCTACTTCCAGTCAGGTTGACACAAAACCGATTGTCAAATGTCAGGAACAACAAAATGGATAATAGCAGAATTAAAATAAAAGTATTAGAGACAAGCTCCAACCTCTCACTGCCCTAGGCTGAACTGAGATGGGCTTCGACACAGTTACTAGAATACATATTGATTTCTTACAGATAAATTTGGGCTGTGGACATAACGGCTAAAGCTAGCTTCCAAAAAAAGAATTTATTAAATAGCAACGTTGAATATTCATTATCTTGTCTCAGGGATAGGCCAAGATGTATGAATAAGGATCAAGCCAGTCTAAGATAACAAAGATTCTTCCCCTTCTGAATGTCTGGTACAAATATTATGCCAGGAAAATGTCCAGTCAATAAAAACAAAAGCCCAGGACAATGCTCTATAATCAACAAGATGACTTTCTGCTCTGAAAGTGAAGAGCTCCAAGACATGGATGAATTTGTTCATCTGCTACATACAGAGACTTCTCCAGGATGTCAAGAAATGTAAAATTTTAACCATTCTACCAGAACAAGCTTATATGTTTAAAAATGCATCTCAAAACAACAAAGAACTACAGTAGTGAATAGTTTTTAATAAAGATTGATGCTTTTTAGATGCTATATTTTAACATTTCATGAATGAATAAAAATAATGACACAATAACCTGGGAACAAACAAGCCATATATAGAGATTTAGAAAATTAAAGATGGTTGAATAAAGGACTGCAGGATTAGTATTTTTTCAGCGTTAAAAATAATATAGGAAGAAAGTGATCTGTGGAGCTAGTGTACCATACTGCTTTGTACCAGCAGTTAAAAAGTAGTAAGCATTCAAAAACAATTCACATATTACATTCTTTCTGTGCTAAAAGATCTGATTCATACCAAAACATTACTGGCAGCCATAGGCAGCCAATGGAAACAGATGGCCCTAGTGACATAAGCTGTAGATGTTTGTTACAGACTAGAAAGGGTCTATGGGTCTGGCTCTCATGCAGAGTCAGCACTGTGCTCCAGGGCTCAGTAGACTAGAGGAAAACTATCCACAAACCAGAAGCACTCCATATGTACAGTAGTGTGGCATTATCTCATCCTTTGAATTACATTTGTCAAGAAGCACAGCTTTAGAAAGAAGTGAGAAGGGAAGGGAAGGGGCAAGGAGGACCAAACAGGCACATGGACCATTCCTAGTCCAATAAACACGAATGGAGCCTGATTTGGGGGGGGGAGTGAAATCTTTATAACACAGCACAGCAAAACACACAAACCCCTTGGGATAGAATGTGACAATAAAACCCAGAGAGATATTTTAAACAAATACACAGTATGCTACTGTGACAGAAAAATCAATATTCTAGATGAATGAGAATTTGTTGATAAATACCACACATCTGAAACCAATTTGTTCATAATTCAGCCCCTGAACAGAGCTCTTCTCTCTATTGTCGGTCTGCCTATGTATTAACAACCAAAGTTCTGAATCTGCTCATGATTAGCATCTGCACCTCAAATCCATTGGGCGGCGGCGGAGGGGGGAGGAGAGGGCAGTAATAATCTAAAAGAAACCTTCCCCTCTCCTTCCATGAGCCCAACATTTGCTATACAAGCAAAGCTGTTTGGAGAATGGTATAATGATACAAAATGGTTGAGACAAGGCAGGCAACCAACAACAACATATACGGCTGCTAGTAAATTGTGCCAGCATAATTCAGGTCAAGATAATGCAATTGCATCAAATGAGAATATTGTTCTGAAATTGCAGGCAGTATTACTGAAATCTGCAATGCTTTTGTCAATGCTGCTAGTGTTCCTCTATGAAGTGTTAGAGCTTTCAATGCTACACAACCAATGTTCTGTATTTTTAAAAATATTTTAACCCATTTATGTCAAACCATCTCATATAAATCACATCCAATCTCACATCATCTTTCTGTGCCAAACATCAGTTGAAAACTTTGAAAATTTACTTCCTTCTGTTATCACAGATTAGAGGCCAGAAGCTTCAATACAGCAAAACCATGATGAAACATAAGTGAAATACACATGAGCAAACATTTATCAGATCCTGAATAAAAATGAACCTAGAAAGCACTAAAGGTTTTAAGCACACACAGAAATGGGTCATGAGGGCTTTCTCAGTGGTAGCCCCCAAATTATGGCATGATCTTTATGCCGAGGTGCGCCTGGCGCCAACACTGTTATCTTTTTGGTGCCGAGTCAAAACTTTCCTCTTCTCCCAGGCATTTTAGCATGTGTTTTAAAAACTTTTTTTGAATTGTTTTTAAATTTGTATATTTGTGCATTTGTTTTTAATATTTTTAATTGTTGTAAACTGTCCAGAGAGCTTCGGCTATGGGGCGGTATACAAATGTAATAAATAAATAAATAAATAAATAAATAAATAAAAATAATGAAAAGTTTGGCAAAAGTCTGTTACTCAAGTCCATGGACATGTAATTGGCAATAGAATTACTCCTGTGGGTTTTGCACATCCCTAGAATATGCTTAAGTACAACTGACAAGTAACTGAGAAAGTCTGTTCTTACGATAAAGTCTGGTTTTATGATGTTTTAAAGTGTTTTTAGTGCTTTTGTTTGCCGCCCTGAACGCCTACTGGGAGAAAAGGTGGGATATAAATCAAATCAAATAAATAAATAAATAAATAAATAAAGCCAACTTGAAGCTGCACTCATTTACCTGGGAGTAAACCTCACTGAACTCAATGGGACTGACCTCGGAATAGACAGCTAAAAAAATGTACTGTAAAACGCTTTATATGCTGCAGTGCAGAAAGAAAAAGCCTTGATCCTACAACAGAATGAAGTCTTTCATCTGCTGTGTCCAATGGCCTGGTGTGTTTTATACGATATCAGTTCATACTGCTTCGCTTGCTATCACCTCTTATTAATTTAACTAGCCTCATTTTTTTTCTGTCACTCCCTCCATGTAGACTAATATTCTATGGGCTTTGTATGGCTAATATTTGTTCATCTCTTGACCCCTTCTGTTTCAGTTTTCCTGGTGAAAGCATACTATTGATTTATATATGAGTTTAACATTTCCAGCATTATTTTTTCAAGCTATAAATCTCAGTCATATTCTCTTCTCTCCCCCACTAATAAAGATGGGAATGAAATCCCTTTTTCATTCTTTTCCTTCAGTCATACAATTTCCTGTCACCTTAATACTCCAGTTCTATGACCATACTGGTGGGAATTGTGAATAAATTGGCCAGTGATATTTAGCGGTAAAGAACAGCAGGATATAGGAGCAGAAAGTGGAAATCATGATAAAATCCAAGAGCCTAAAAATGCAACAGATGGAAGCTTTATGTCCTGAGATATGGGAAGTAACCTTGGTCAGTCATAAAACCTGAGATTTAACAAACGTCTCCAAAATATCAAGATTTTTCCCTCCACTGTTTTTGAAATAAAGAACAATAATGAAATGGTTCCGCTTTCATCGTCATTAGGTTGTTCTGAAACCCAAGTCAATTTTTTGACATTTGAAACAGCAACAATTGGAAAGACTTTATTTCTGAAACATTGAATCGGTACATTTTGTACACCCTTATTTAGAGATTATTACCATGCAGAGATGCTAGCTACCCCTCACCATGAGTCCACTGCATGTGTCACCAATGTGCCCCACAATGTATATATATTAAGAATTGCACTTTTGTATTTTGTACTTTAAAGACACAACCCTAATAATCCATGGGTGGGGAACTGCGGCCCTCCAGATGTTGTTAGACTCCCATCACCCATCAGCCCCATTGGATAAAGGAGAATTTAATTGCAATTCCCATTTAAAAGTGAACCTATCTAATCTGCAGTTTTTGAAACAATATGAGAACCAAAACAAAGCCATCCTTCAAAATTTGCACTTCTCCACATTTTGCAATGCATTTCTTCAGCCAAATAATTTGGACATATATCCTGGGGGGAAAGCGTCCATAAAATATATACAAAAAAAGGTCCAAAATACATTACTTCAGGGCAGGGGTGGGGAACCTTTGGCCCTCCAGATATTTAATTATTTATATTTCATGTTTACATGTACAGCCCATATTTCCTCGAGGAGCTCAAGGTGACATACAAACATGATTCTCCCCCTCCTGAATTTATCCTCACAACAATTCTGTGAGGTAGGTTAGGCTGAGAGACTGACTGGCCCAAGGTCACCCAGTGAGTTTCATGGCCAAACAGGGATTTGAACTTTGGTGTCATGGGCCCCAAAGAGAAACTTTGGCAAGATTGAGAGGATGAACAGTGGGTTACAGATGTTATGGAGGGGACTGGGGAAAACACAGGATAAATGTTTCCAGAAGTCTCTGGCAACTCTGAATTTAGTGAAGTTACTATAGCCCCCCCCAATCTCTGACAACTGACACATGCCCTCACTGGCACCCAGCCCAGACCTAGCTGCTGAACAGATAAAAATTAATGAACAACCTGGAGTCTTCAAGAGAGAGGAAAACAAAAGCAGTCTGTCAGAGCCTGAGTTTACGCTTTTGCCAAGATCATGGAGATTCAGAAAATGCTCTCAGCTCCTAGAAGGAGCCTTCGCCTTGCAGCAACAGCAAGAAAATACTAGAGAATGTTTGGACTAGTATGTGACTGCCCATCTCTCTTACATTAGTTTGGGGGAGAAGGGCCATTTTCTGGCTGAACCTTGCTTTTCATCATATAAAGTTTTTGTTTGTTTTTTACTTTTTTTTTGAGTTGCTGAATCCAAATCTGAAGAGTGCCACTCTCTAAACCTTGGGGAAATTTCACATTTCAATTCTAAATTTCTCAGTATAGCAGATTGAACCTTTTTGTTTTTCTTTTATACTTCATTTCATTCAACTGCATGAGGACAATCTAATTTGGATTATAAGCATCTTTAAGAATGTTGAGGACATTGATCAGCAGTAGATCCAAGGATTCTGTTGGGGGGGGGGGTTACACTTTTCCGGCAGTACTATTTTAAGCATTAGAAAGTAGTTTTGTTAATATATTTAAGCATTAAATTACTATAGTTATTTCTATTATTAATTTTAGATATCTGCACAAATATCTTTATCACTGTCATCCAGATCATCATGCATAATTCCACTGCTGCATTCACCTTGGCAAGTGGAGAATGTTGTACACCTTAATGGGACTTTACTGCACGCACATGCAGAACTACAACCTTTGGTGCATGAACATTTGATAAGATTCAGTATCATGTTAGAGGGGTACTTCGAGGCAGCTTGCAAGGTGTGTACTCCTCTGTCGTGGCTGACAAAACCTCCCATCCAAAATCCAGAGGGTCCATTGGAGGTTAACTAATTAGATAGGCTGACTTCCATAGTGCTGTTTGGAGGTGTGCTCGTTCATAGTGTTGCTGCAGCGCACCGGGTGTTGGAGGCAACTTAGAAAGTGTTTGTTACTGTTTTGCTGGCCATATGCTTCTTCCACAAATGAGCATGCAAGCCTTCTGTCAAGGTCTCCCCTTGGCTGTATAAGTCAGCAACAAAGGTGTCATGCTTTTTCATTACAAATGTTTCTTCTGAAGCAGTCACCAACAGTTTTAAATGTCCCTTTAAACTTTTGGGGAATGTTTAGCATGCGACCTTTACCAATCCCAGAAAGAGTTAGAGCATGGACAGCTAGCATATGTTATATATGGGTTGTGAGCTTTAACAACATCACTTATTTATTATTTTATTTGATTTATATACTGCCCTTTCTCCCAGCAGGAGCCCTACTTATGTCAGTTATTGATTTGGACTCACAACATTCTTCCACTGTAATTAGTGTTAATATGTGTTGGGTATATGCATTATGCTAGCAGCAGTAAGACATCAGTGTTATCACACTTCACTCATATTGGACAATCTGGGGTATCTGCCACCTCCCGCACGGCTATGTACACAATATTTAAATCAGCTTCCTCGTGTCTTGTTGATGGGCCCCATAATCCAGCATCGACTTCCATTGGTGATGGCTTTGAACCAGGTAACATCAGTCTGTGAATTTCTTTTTGGTAGTGGGGAACCCAGAGAGAGAGGTATTGCATAGAATTTGCCACGACATACACCACAGCATGGCACAGCCAGAAAAAAATAATTGTGTGGGTTAGAGAATGGATCGTTTCGATCACTTCTTGTGACAGCAACTTTTCCTTTGAGCACATTCATAGGTGGTGGCCGCATCTCACCATCTTCATTGAAGAAAGCAGTAGGCACTGGGGCACATTCATGACTAAGTACATCATCCATGTTGATGTTTTGAGATGATAAGAACAATCCCATTGTGCAAGCATAAATTAGAGTATGATCCACAACCACTTCATGACTACCTGCTGCTCCCAGCTTCATGGATTTGGGGACTGCCATTATTGTTTTAATTTTTGTTGTAATAGCTCCATGAAAACCAGAGGACGTGTGGCTCACAAATTAACTGTACTAACTACTCCCTACAGCTACTGCATTATGCACATTTAATGAGCAATCTTTCAGAATTTGGCCACAGCTATGTTTGTTAAACCATTCACTGGGTTACTACTTTATTCAAGTAGATTGATACATATTGATAAACAATCCCAAATCTTCATGAGATCTGCACAGTCAACCTTGATACATAGATCAGCCTTTTCTTTGTGATAGGTCATGACATTCTCAACATTCTCTTTCTTCCATGTCTTCCAAGTCTTTTAAAATCTGACCAAAAATGTGTTGTCATAAAGCCCAAACAGCCAAAATCTTTGGTTTCAGAGTGAATCCAATAATGCCTCCAGGATCATGACCATACTGCATGTATGTTGATAAAATGATTGATCTATAGCCCATTCCAAACACATTTCTTGCAGCTGACTATATGTTCACCCGCCATGAACTTTATATATAACTTCTGATCAAGTTTTTGCATAGCTTTCAAGTAGTAGGAATCATATCGTGTATAGCTGACATGGTCTGTAGTGAAGAAATATGGGAGCATTGACTACTGCATATAAATGCAGTAACCACCTTCTCTCTCTGCACAGATAAAATTAATCATAATAAAAACAGGCTTCAGAAAGTAGTAAACCCATATCTTTGACGTCTGGCTACTTTCAGACTTCTTATCAATTAGTTCCACCATATCATTCATAGATGCATCATCTGAGAGGTCACTAATAACTCCCCACAATATTTCTTCTGCGATCATCCTAAGAGCTCTCATGTTTTGAGGAAACTTATGTTCTGAAAGCATCTTTAGTACCCCAGCAAGCACACATCTTCTAGTTCACTACCATTCATTAGTGTACCGACAAAGAACATAAGCCTCAGTAAGACATAATTAAGTAATGGCCGCTCTACCCAAGTTAAATTGATAGCAACTTTACAAAGTTGTTGATCAGTGGTGAAGATAGTCCATTTCTGACCTGCTGTTTCAGTTATTTGCATTGCCTAAGGTTGAAGGTTCAGTCTGCTATGCCTCCATCTGCTAGTTTGTATCCTGAGATATGTAGTCTGCTATTGCTTCAATTTGCCAAGTTTGTATCTGGAGAGATGCCTAGCCTGTTCCAGAGATATGCTGTCGAGCCCCAGCTCTCTCTGGAAGGGCAGGGAGGGGGAAGGCATGAGTTGCAGATGCCTCAACTGCCAGAAGGTTCAGAAGATCCAGCTGTTATTGTGTCTATTCCAGACATTAGGGAAAGGAGTGTGTTAGATGCGCCGCCAATTCCCACGGGTGACCCAGCCCCCCTTGGGGACAGCACTCAGCCTTCAACCATCCCAACGGATCAGTTAGGGGAGGATTCTGAAAGAGCAGTAACTCCTCCTTCACCAAGCCGTGAATTAGCAGTAACCCCCCTTTCGTCCCGCAGTAACTTAGAGACGCCTGACGCTTCTCAGCCCTCTACTTCCTGGACTGCTGATAAGGACCCTGTTTCGTCTGATGAGCCCATGGAAGCTCGCCCCCCCCTTGCTCTCGGCAGTGGGAAAAGCATACCGGGCAGAGGGCAGGTGTGCGAAGGAATGAGAGATTGCGCTCAAAACCTTTCCCTATATAAGTCTGCTGAGTATTGAAGGGGGTGTTGAGTCAACTTTCTTCTTACATCGCAGAGCATGTCAAGAGTGTAGTTAGGGATTCCTAGTGAGTTAATGTAAGGTTTTCTATGAAGCGCACTGCTTTTGATGTATCCGTTACTCTAATAAAATGAGATTTACTTGCACCAGCATCTTAGTCTCCTGATATCGACTCTGGATGGGACAGTTTGACTCAACCACCATCCCTACTTGACTCTGTTCCCATGATGGAAGGCATGGATCAGAACGGAGCAACAGGGGGTATAGCAATAACCATGGAAACCTTGTATGTCGAGATCCAGAACCTCCGAGTCACCACGCAAGCCTTGCAAGCCGAGAACCAGAACCTTCAACCCTTGATTGCCCAAGTTCAAGCTGCGCCGCCTGGAGCAGCACCAGCCCCTGTAAAGTCTCCGGTGGGGCTTCCCGTTCGGTACAGGGGCCAAAGCGAACAGTTTGCCACGTTTCTAGCCCAGTGTGAGTTGTACATCCAGGTTCGCCAAGCTGAGTTCCCAACTGATGATGCGAAGGTGGAGTTCATCATCAGCCTGCTGGAGGGGGAAGTGGCCAAATAGGCTACCCCATACTTGATTCGTGGAGATCCTGTACTACGACAGTTTGATGCTTTTAAGAATGTGATGGGGGAGATGTTTCGAGACCCCCAGAGGAAGGAGACGGTGGCCCGCCAGCTAGGGACCCTAAGACAGGGCAGAGGCTCTGTGGGAGCGTACACCAATGTCTTTCGTGTCTTATCTCAAGAAACGGAATACAACGACCCAGCCTTGATGTATTTCTATCGAAATGGACTTAGTTCCGAGGTTTTGGATGAACTGGCACGCTCCACGCCTCCCAACACCCTACGAGGCTTGATCCAATTGTGTTTGCAAATAGACAGCCGCCTGGAGGGGAGGAAGTTGGAAAGACGGATGGAACCTTCCCGGGCTCAGGCTGCTGCCCCGCTACCTCGCGCAAGCCCCGCACCCAGCACGGGCGTCCCAGCTCTCTTGGGAGAGGAGCCCATGCAGATTGGGGGGGCCAGACCGCGTTTGACGGAGGAGGAATGGGAGAGGCACCGGAGGGAAGGACTGTGCCTGTACTGTGGAAGGCTGGGCCACCTAGCCCGAAACTGTCCAGCCAAGATAGGAAAGCCTCAGCTGCTGGAAAACTCCACATCCCAGCTCTCGTAGAGGCCAGAGAGTTGGGGGGGTGCCTCAAACTCTGAGCCTCTGCCACAACCCCTTCCGTCCCAAGAGGCTCTCCTGTTACCCATTCACATAGCCCTGCCCTCAGGCGAGAGTTTCCTAGCCAAAGCTATGATTGACAGCAGAGCATCCTTGTTTCATGGACCAAAGTTTGGTGCAACACCATGCGATCTCCATGTGCGAATTGAGCCAGGCGTTGGCAGTGGAAACTATAGACGGACGGCCCCTGAAGTCCAGGGGGGTAACCAGGGCAACCGAGGGTTTAGAAGTGTCGGTCCCTGGACATCGAGAAGACCTGTCGTTCTATGTGGCTTCCTTGCCTCGCTTCCCAGTGGTGCTGGGTATGCCCTGGTTGGTCCGGCATACCCCCACAATCTTTTGGGATGAAGCTGTGGTGGTGTTTACCTCCAAGTATTGCCAGTGACACTGTCAGCCTGTGGAGGAGCGGGAGGTAGTGGCAGGAGTGCCTGGCCTTGGAGAAATAACTTTGCCCGCCAAGTACGGTGAGTATCGGGATGTCTTTGACAAAAAAGAAGCAGATTAACTCCCTCCTCACCGGCCCTATGATTGTTTGATTGACTTGATGCCCAGGGTGTGCATTCTTGCTGGGCGAATCTACTCTCTGTCCGAGCCGGAGCTAGCAGCACTAAGAGAGTTTCTCGACACCAATTTGAAGAAAGGGTTCATTCGCCCTTCGCAGTCCCCAGCTGGGTCGCCACTGCTGTTTGTCAAGAAAAAAGGGAGTGAGCTCTGCCTGTGTAATGATTACAGGGCCCTCAACCAGATAACGATCCCCAACAGCTACCCCTTGCCGCTCAGATGCTGGAGCGACTGCGATCCGTGCAAATTTACACAAAACTGGACTTGAGAGGCGCTTACAACTTGGTGCGAATAAAGGAAGGGGACAATGGAAGACCGCTTTTAAGACCCGTTATGGTCAGTTTGAGTACTTAGTAATGCCATTCGGATTGTCGGGCGCATCCGGAGTGTTCCAGAATTTCATGAATGACATCTTCAGGGACTTTGTGGACCGCTTTATGATTGTGTATCTGGATGATATCTTGATATACTTGGACACCCCCGAAGAACACGACGCACATATGTGCGCAGTGCTACAAAAGTTGCGAGACCATCGCCTGTATGCTAAGCTAGAAAAATGTGGGTTTGACCTGACCACTCTCGACTTTTTGGGGTGTCGTGTCTCCCCGGCAGGGGTAGAAATGGACCCAGACAAGGTCCGTTGCATACTCATGTGGCAACCCCCCAAGACAAAGAAAGATTTGCAGGGCTTTCTGGGGTTTGCTAATTACTACCATCGGTTCATAGCCAACTACTCCAAGCAGACTGCACTGCTTACGGACTGCCTGAAGGGCTCAGGACCTTTCCGTTGGATGGAAGCCGCTCAAGAGGCGTTCGAGAGCTTGAAATGGAGATTTGCTACCGAGCCCATTTTACAACATGCAGATCCCACGCTCCCTTTTGTGGTAGAGACTGACGCATCGGACGTAGCAACGGGAGGAGTTCTTTTGCAACCGTCGCAGAAGGGAGGGGGGTTGAAGCCTTGTGCGTATTTCTCAAGAAAGTTGACAGACTCAGAACAAAACTACACGGTGTGGGAGAAAGAGCTATTAGCCATCAGAGATGCTTTTGAAGCTTGGAGGCATCCCCTGGAAGGGGCGCAGCATGAAATCGAGGTGTGCACGGACCATCGTAATCTAGAGAGTCTACACACCGCCCATAAACTCAATCAATGGCAAGTGTGCTGGGCCAAGTTTTTTGCACGGTTTCATTTCAAAATCCACTACATCTCCCAAGCACAAAATAAGCGGGCTGATGCCCTGTCCAGGAAGCCGGAATATATGGGGAACCCCACCCCAAGACCCTTACAGTTTGTGATTCCTCCTGAGAAGGGAGTAGTCTGGGCTTGCCAAGACTCTTGGGAGGATGAGGTGCGTGAGGTGCAAAAACAGGATCCTTTCACCCAGGCGGAGCGGGCTGGAGTGGCCACACAGGGCGAGGCAGAACAGAAGTATTTCCCATGGAAGGGATATATATTGCACCATCAAGAGGCTATTTACGTGCCCCCAGGAGACTTGAGAGCCAGAGTGCTATGTCAATGCCATGATTCCCCCACAGCCAGGCACTTTGGGGTCTTTAAGACTATTCAAGTTGTCACCAAGAAATTCTGGTGGCCCAAGGTGAGAAAGGACGTAGAGTATTATGTCCGTTCCTGTCCTACCTGCATGAGAGCCAAATATGCCACTGGGAAGCCAGCAGGGTTGTTGGAGCCCCTCCCTACTCCTTCGGGTCCTTGGCAGATGATCACTATGGACTTTATTACAGATCTCCCTCCTTCTCAGGGGAAAACCAGTTTTGGTGGTGGTCGATGCCTTCTCAAAAATGGCTCCCTTCATTCCATGCACTGGGCTTCCGAATGCTCAAGACACAGCCAAGTTGTACATTCAACACGTGTACCGGCTGCACGGACTGCCAGACAGTCTGGTCTCTGACAGAGGAACACAGTTTACCGCGCGTTTTTGGCAAGCGCTGTGGAAGTTACTACAAAGTGAATTAAGACTGTCAACTGCTCATCTTTCTCAAATGGATGGGCAAACTGAGAGAGTAAACTCGGTCTTGGAACAGTATTCACGCTGTTATGTGGGTTACCAGCAGGACAATTGGATGTCTTACTTGCCTTTAGTGGAATTTGCCTACAATAATGCTGTGCATTCACACACACAACAGACCCCATTCTTTTCCAACCTCGGCTACTACCCCAGGGAGTTCCCTGCTCCACAGGACACTCTCTCCGTTCCCGCTGCTGAGGATTTCATGCAAGAACTTCACGCTATGCAGCAATTGCTTCGGGAGCAGTCAGAACGAGCAAAAACGGATTACAAGAGAGCCGCTGATCAGCATCGTCAAGAGGGGCCCCTCATACAAGTGGGAGACAAGGTATGGGTGTCTACACGTTATTTACCTATGCCTGGCCGGTGCCGCAAGTTGCAGGACCGGCGTGCAGGACCCTTTGAGGTGGAGGCACAGATAAACCCAGTGGCTTACAGACTCAAACTCCCTATCACTTTTAAAATGCATCCAGTTTTTCATCGTGCATTACTGACGAAAGACTCTCTTCCCAACCCGCACTGCCTGTGGGTCGAGCCAGGACCACCGGTGTTAATTGAAGGGGAGGAGGAATATGAAGTGGAGCAGATACTGGACGCGAGGAAGAGATGCGGGCACCTCCAATATCTCATTCATTGGAAAGCGTACGGTCGATCAGAACATTCGTGGGAATCAGCGGAGGATGTGCATGCACTGGCTTTGGTGAGAGAATCCATGAAGCTTATCCCGCAAAACCCAGACCTCGGGGGTGGGAAGGGTTAAAGCATGGAGAGGGGGATGATGTCAAGCCCCAGCTCTCTCTGGAAGGGCAGGGAGGGGGAAGGCATGAGTTCCAGACAGCTGTCCGGTTCAGAGCCGGAAGGACGAGGTGGGAGCATAGGTGCGAGCAAATATCGTTTTATTAGAGTAATGGATACATCAAAGGCAGTGCGCTTCATAGAAAACCCTGCGCTAGCTCACTAGAATTCCTAACTACACTCTAGACATGCTCTGCAACGTGTGAAGGAAGTTGACTCAACGACTTCACACTGTAAGCGGCAAGCTTATGAAGGGAATGTTTTCGCACGTAATCTCTGACTCCTACGTAATTCCTGTCTTTGCCCTGTCCGTTTCTCGCGGCAGCGGGCGCACAGGGACAGAGGGCGTGCTTCCAACGGCTCATCGGAAGACACCTGCTCCTAAACAACAGGCTCAAGATCAGGGGGCTGTGCCACACTGGAATCCTCCTGGGAACTGCTTGGCAAGGGAGGAGCTGGCGTTGTCTCTGGAGCTTCCCCCAACACATCTTCTGCATCAGCCAGGGGCGGTGCTCCATTCCTCGGAGAGTGCGGTAACCGTGGGAATTGGCTGGTGTGCATGCTGACCCCCACCTGCAAGGTCCTGTTCAGACTCAACAATTCCCAACTCCGCTTCCTCTGGCGGCGGAGGCACCTGAAACTCATGCCTCCCCCTTCCCTGTCCATTCTGGTTTAGCTGAGGCTCAACATCATCCCCCCCTCCATGCATTAACCCTTCCCACCCCCGAGGTCTAGGTTTCGCTGGATAAGCCTCATGAAATTCTCTCACCAAAGTCGGAGCGTGCACATTCTCCTCTGTTTCCCAGGAACGTTCAGTTGGAGCGTAACCCTTCCAATGAATCAGGTACTGAATACGCCCTCAGCGTTTTCGCGAGTCCAAAATCTGTTCTACTTCATATTCCTCCTCCCCCTCTACCCACAAGGGCGGTGCGGGCTCCACTTGCAGCCGGTGAGGGTTGGGGGGAGAGTCCTTGGTCAACAATGCCCTGTGAAAGACTGGGTGTATCTTGAAAGCTGACGGCAACTTTTGTCTGTAAACCACGGGGTTAATCTGTGCCTCCACCTCAAACGGCCCTACATGCCGATCCTGCAGCTTATGACATCGGCCAGGCATAGATAAAAACCGTGTAGAGAGCCAGACCTTGTCTCCCGCTTGAATGAGGTCTCCCTCTCGCCGATGCTGGTCAGCCATGCATTTGTAATCCGCCTTAGCCCGTTCCAGTTGCTCTTGGAGTAGCTGTTGCATAGCGTGAAGTTCCTGCAAGAAATCCTCAGCGGCTGGGACTGAGAGACTGTCCTTTGGGGCAGGGAAGGCTCGGGGGTGGTAGCCAAAATTGGCGAAGAAAGGAGTCTGTTGCGTGTGCGAATGCACAGCATTATTATAAGCAAATTCAGCTAAATGCAGGTACCCCTGCTGATACCCCACAAAACAATGTAAATATTGTTCCAAAAGTGCATTCACCCGCTCGGACTGTCCATCCGTTTGGGGATGATGGGTAGATGACAGTCTTAGCTCGCTTTGTAGCAACTTCCACAACGCTTGCCAAAAACACGTGGTGAATTGTGTGCCCCGATCGGAAACCAGGCTGTCTGGCAGTACGTGCAGCCGATACACATTTTGCACGTACAACTTGGTCGTGTCTTGAGCGCTTGGGAGCCCTGCGCACGGTATGAAGGGAGCCATTTTCGAGAAGGCATCGACTACCACCAAGACTGTGGTTTTCCCTTGCGAAGGGGGAAGGTCTGTTATAAAGTCCATAGTAATTATTCGCCAAGGTCCTGCGGGAGTAGGAAGGGGTTCCAACAGCCCCGGTGGCTTCCCAGTGGCATGTTTGGCCCCCATGCAAGTGGGACAAGGGCGAACATAATGCTCTACATCCTTCTTTACCTTGGGCCACCAAAACTCCCGGGTAACAGCTTGAATAGTCTTAAAGACCCCAAAGTGCCCGGCAGTGGGGGCGTCATGGCACTGACGAAGTACTCTCGCTTGCAGTTCTCTGGGGGGCACATAAATAGCTTCCTGATGGTGCAGTATGCCATCCTTCCATATAAAGTCCTTCTGATCTGCCTTGGGTGGCATGTCCTCTTCGACCCGCTGCTCCTGCACGAAAGGGTCCTCTTGTTGCGCCTCACGCACTTCATCTCCCCTAGAGTCTTGGCAGGCCCCTACCACTTCCCTGTCGGGAGGAATAATGTACTGTAACGGTCTTGGGGTGCGACATCTGCCCGTTTATTTTGCGCTTGGGAGATATAAAGAATTTTGAAATGGAACCGCGTGAAGAACTGAGCCCAGCGCACTTGCCGTTGATTGAGTTTTCGGGCGGTATGGAGACTCTCTAGATTACGATGGTCCGTGCGCACCTCAATTTCATGCTGTGCCCCTTCCAGATGGTGTCTCCAGGCTTCAAAGACATCTCTAATGGCTAACAGCTCCTTTTCCCACACAGTGTAATTTTGTTCAGAGTCGGTTAACTTTCTGGAAAAGTAGACACAAGGTTTCAGTCCTCCCCCTTTCTGGGCAGGTTGCAAAAGAACTGCTCCGATCGCTACGTCTGACGCATCCGACTCTACCACAAAAGGGAGCGCGGGATCGGCATGCTGTAGGATGGGTTCAGTAGCAAACCTTCGCTTCAGGCTCTCAAACGCCTCTTGCGCAGCTTCTGTCCATTGGAACGGTCCTGAGCCCTTCAGGCAATCTGTGAGCGGAGCAGTCTTATGGGAGTAATTGGCTATGAACCGATGGTAGTAATTGGCAAACCCCAAGAAGCGTTGCAAGTCCTTCTTGGTCTTAGGGGGTTGCCACGTGAGTACACAACGAACCTTTTCTGGGTCCATCTCTACTCCTGCCAGAGAGACCCGATACCCCAGAAAGTCCAACGTGGTTAGGTCAAACCCACACTTTTCCAGCTTCGCGTAAAGGTGGTGTTCCCGTAACTTCTGCAGCACTGCACACACATGTGCGTCGTGTTCTTCGGGAGTATTTGAATAAATCAGAATATCATCCAGATACACTATCATGAAGCGGTCCACAAAGTCCCGGAAGATGTCATTCACGAAGTTTTGGAAGACTCCAGGAGCTCCCGACAGCCCATATGGCATTACTAAATACTCGAACTGACTGTAATGGGTCTTAAGCGCAGTCTTCCACTCATGCTCCTCTCTAATCAGACCAAGTTGTAAGCTCCTCTTAAATCCAGTTTCGTGAAAATTTTGGCAGAGCGCAACTGCTCCAACATTTCCCTGATGAGCAGCAGCGGGTAACTGTTGGGGATTGTGAGCTGGTTTAGGGCTCGATAATCATTACAGGGACGGAGCTCCCCCCCTTTTTTCTTCACAAACAGCAGGGGTGCTCCATCTGGGGATTGCGAAGGGCGAATGAAACCTTTCTTCAAATTGGCATCCAGAAACTCTCTTAATGCTGCCAACTCTGGTTCAGATAGAGTAGATCCGCCCGGTGGGGATGCGTGCCCCAGGCACCAAATCAATGGCACAATCATAGGGCCGATGAGGAGGGAGTTGTGGGGTTGTGCCTAACCAACCAAGGCATGCCCAACACCACCGGGAAGTGCGGCAAGGACGCCACATAGAACGACAGGTCTTCCCTATGTCCAGGGACCATCACTTCCACGGCCTCAGTCACCCGGGTCACCCCCCCAGACTTCAGAGACCAGCCATCGATAGTTTCCACTGCCAACGGCTGACTCAGTTCTCATGTGGGAATAGCGTGGTGTAGCGCCAACTCTCGGTCTATGAAACAAGAAGATGCTCCGCTGTCAATCATAGCCTTGGCCGAGAAGCTCTTGCCTGAGGGTAGGGTGATGCGAATGGGCAACAGGAGAGCCCCTTGGGATGGAAGGTGTCGTGGCGGAGGCTCAGTGTCTGTGGCACCCGCCAACTCTCTAGCCTCTACGACAGCTGGGATGTGAAGTTTTCCAGCGGCTGGGGTCTTCCGGTTTTGGCTGCACAATTTCGGGCGTGGTGGCCCGGCTTCCCGCAGTAGAGACACAGTCCTTCTCTCCGGCGCCTTTCCCTCTCCTCTTCTGTCAAACGCGGTCTAGCCCCCCCAATCTGCATGGGCTCCTCTCCCAAGACAGTAGGGACGCCAGGATTGGGCACTGGTTGCACACGGGGCAGCGGAGTAGCAACCTGGCTCCGGGAAGGTTCCATTCTCTGCTCTAACTTCCTTCCTTCTAGGCGGCTGTCTATCTGCAGACTCAGTTGCATCAAACCCCTCAGTGAGTCTGGGGGGGTGGAGCGCGCCAGTTCATCCAACACTGCTGGACTCAGTCCATTTCTGTAAAAGTACATCAAAGCTGGATCATTGTACTCTGTCTCCTGAGACAAAACACGAAAAGCATTGGTGTACAATCCCACGGACCCCTTTCCCTGTCTCAGGGTCCCTAGTTGGCGGGCGACCGTCTCCTTCCTCTGGGGGTCTCGGAACATGTCCCCCATCGCATTTTTAAATGCGTCAAACTGGCACAATATCTGGTCGTTGCGAATCAAATATGGGGTGGCCCATTTTGCCGCTTCCCCTTCCAATAAACTGATGATGAACGCCACCTTCGCATCATCAGTTGGGAACTCAGCTCTGCGCACCTGAATATACAACTCACATTGGGCTAGAAACATGGTAAACTGTTCAGTCTGGCCACCGTATTGCACGGGGAGCCCCACTGGAGACTTCACAGGGGCTGCTGCCCCATGGGGCGCAGCCTGGACTTGGGCAATCAAGGCTCGGAGATTCTGGTTATCCACTTGCAAGGCTTGCGTTGCGGCTCTGAGGTTCTGGTTCTCGGTTTGTAGGGCTTGCGTAGTCACTCGGAGGTTCTGGATCTCTGCATACAATGTTTCCATGGTAATGGGTACTCCCCCTCTTGCTCCGTTCTGGTCCATGTCATCCGCCATGGGAACAGATTCGAGTAGGGATGTTGGTTGAGTCAAACTGTCCCGTTCAGAGCCAGAAGGATGAGGCGGGAGCGTAGGTGCGAGCAAATCTCATTTTATTAGAGTAATGGATACATCAAAGGCAGTGCGCTTCATAGAAAACCCTGCGCTAGCTCACTAGAATTCCTAACTACACTCTAGACATGCTCCGCAACGTGTGAAGGAAGTTGACTCAACGACTTCACACTGTAAGTGGCAAGCTTATGAAGGGAATGTTTTCGCACGTAATCCCTGACTCCTACGTAATTCCTGTCTTTGCCCTGTCCGTTTCTTGCGGCGGCAGGCGCGCAGGGACAGAGGGCGTGCTTCCAATGGCTCATCGGAAGACACCTGCTCCTAAACAACAGGCTCAAGATCAGGGGGCTGTGCCACACTGGAATCCTCCTGGGAACTGCTTGGCAAGGGAGGAGCTGGCACTGTCTCTGGAGCTTCCCCCAACACGTCTTCTGCATCAGCCAGGGGCAGCGCTCCCTGTTCCTCAGAGAGTGCGGTAACCGTGGGAATTGGCTGGTGTGCATGCTGACCCCCACCTGCAAGGTCCTGTTCAGACTCAACAATTCCCAACTCCGCTTCCTCCTCATTCTGGTTTAGCTGAGGCTCAACAACGCCTCAACTGCCAGAAGGCGCAGAAGATCCAGCTGTTGTTGTGTCTATTCCAGACATTAAGGAAAGGAGTGTGTTAGATGCACCACCAATTCCCACGGGTGACCCAGCCCCCCTTGGGGACAGCGCTCAGCCTTCAACCATCCCAATGGATCAGTTAGGGGAGGATTCTGAAAGAGCAGTAACTCCTCCTTCACCAAGCCATGAATTAGCAGTAACCCCCCCCCTTAGTCCTGCAGTAACTTAGAGACGCCTGACGCTTCTCAGCCCTCCACTTCCTGGACTGTTGATAAGGACCCTGTTTTGTCTGATGAGCCCATGGAGGCTAACCCCCCCTCACCTCACTCTCGGCGGCGGGAAAAGCATACCGGGCAGAGGGCAGGTGTGCGAAGGAATGAGAGATTGCGCTCAAAACCTTTCCCTATATAAGTCTGCTGAGTATTGAAGGGGGTGTTGAGTCAACTTTCTTCTTACATCGCAGAGCATGTCAAGAGTGTAGTTAGGGATTCCTAGTGAGTTAATGTAGGGTTTTCTATGAAGCGCACTACTTTTGATGTATCCATTACTCTAATAAAACGAGATTTACTTGCACCAGCGTCTCAGTCTCCTCGTATCGACTCTGGACGGGACATATGCCTAGTTAGTGTTTTGTATCCTGAATCATGCCTAGAATTGCATGCTGCATTTTTGTACTGACTTCTGGAATAAAGCTTTGTGTAAAATCCAGACACGGAGTCCTGAGTCTGCTTCTCTGGTTGGGAGCCAGGACACCAGGTCCCAGTCCAACCACCACACTCTGCTGGCTGAACTATATCTCCCATCAGCCCCATCAAGCATGTAATATGGATAGGGATTATTGGAAGTTGCAGTTCAGCAACATCTGGAAGGCCAAACATTCTCCAAAACCGTTTCAGGGGAAATTGCATTGCAAAAATGTGTGTATTAAGATAAATTCACACTAAAGCACTGACAAATTTTCATGAGGAATCTTTTTTTTTTAATTGCAGTTTGTTTCAGAACTGTAGAGAACTGGATTTAAGACTGGAAAAATACAAACTGGGAGAACCAAAATTGGCAGCTTCATCCATTCCTAGCCACCATGGCCAATGGTCAGGATGATGAGAGTTATAGTCCAGCAACATCTGGAGGACTACAGGTACCCCACCCCTACAAGGTATCCTTAGAGCCCACAGCGTAGAATGGATCTTCCTCTACACCTGTGGAAAGGGGGCCCACTGCAGAGAAAGAGATCTGGGATAATGGGAGGGAAAATCCAAAGGAAAAATAAAACATCAGGGAGAAGATGGTGAAAATAAAAATAAAAAAATGTTGTTCCCCACCTTCTGCCCTGCTAGCATGCGACTAGTAGAGCTTTGGATGTGGCAGTTCCCCCACAATTTTTGATTCTCCCCACTCCTTGATAGCATTGCCTTTCTCCAAAACTGTCATCAACCTCTTACTATTGAAGGGACTTGATTAGTATTAACTAGCTGTGTAATTTGAAAGAGCAACAGACCTCCTTAGTGGCTACCAGTATTCTCCATTCAAACATCACTAGGAACAGAGGAAGAGGTGCTGTATAAGATTTCGTCACTAGAACAAAGAACAGCCTGAAATATGTAATGTTTAGTCCAGGGTATGGTCAGAAGGCACATGAAGCCACCACCTTGCTGAAGCTAAGCAGGTCTGGGTCTAGCCTGTGCCATGATGGTAGGCCACCTGGGAACCATATGTAGGCCACCTTGGGTTCTATGATAAAAGAATATAAATGTAATAAATAAAGAATATGTTTTAGCAAAGAATATATTAAATACAACCACAAACTGGAGATGAGAGGAAAAATTATGAAGGTGTGATCTTGCTTAAACTAGCTGTTACCAGCAGCCGTGAAGCCAGAAGCCTCAAACCAGCCGTTGGGGGGATTGTTATGATCTTGCTTAAACCGGCTGCTAAAAGCCGCCGGGAAACAGAAACCTCAAGCCAGCAGGGGGTGAGTGAGTTCCATCCCTGTCAAGCCTTGCAGGCCTCGCTCATGAGGCCCGCTCCAGCCGCAGCCGCTCCTTCTACAGCACCCCCAAGCCGGAGCCGGCTCCACCCCCCCATGGGGAAGCAAAGCAGCTGAAATCGGCCCCTAATGAGGCCCATGTGCTGCAGAAACCAAGCGCCTAAAATGGCGCCGACCGTGTGGCCTTAACAGAACAGCCGCTGCCATTTCACCGCGCTGCGTTCCCCTCTGTCCCTCGTCGTCCATGTCGTCCACGTCGAGCAGCAGAAGAGGAAGTTGGAAGGGGCGGCTGGACTTAAACAGTCCTATAGTCCCCGCCCCTTACGCTGCACGTCGCGCTGATGTCACGGGCACGATGCACGACATTGCCCCATTAACAGATGGGGGCAGCGTCTTCACCCCCACCTGCAATCATGCCCCGCTCGTCAGCTGCGCGGCGAGCGGAGCTTCGTATCTGCCTAGAGTCAACAGCTTAGTATGCCCTGGACTCTGGCCACTGGAGAGGAAGGACAATAAGAGGTCTTCCTGAGGTCTTCCTGAGCTGTGGCATGTTCCTGTATTTTCTTTATTGACTTCTGGCTTGTTCTTCTATCCTGCCTCTCAGTTTGTCCTTTAGTTCTGACAAACTACTGGCTGTCCCATGTTTCCTAGTTCCTGGCTGACCTTGGATTGCTTTTCATGGCCCAGCCCTAACACTCTGAAAGCATAGAGTTCACCCACTCCCTTTACAAGTGAAGGTTAGCATAGCTAGAATGTTATGGCTGGTACGCTGCAGGGTTCTACTTTGTTTGTAAGGGTTTAGGGGGCAAGGGTTAATCAGAGCCTAAAGGGAAAGTGGCAGCTCTCCAGAATAAAATGAAAAGCTGGTTTAGAGGCATTTGAAGATATGCTCATGTACCCTGGCATGAACTGCAACAGGGGCCTTGGAATTATTTTGAGGGTGGAAGGTGAATCAAAGCCTGTTTCTGAGTGAGTGGAGGTTCTGAAATTTGATTTGCTGAGAACATATGGAAGGAGGAACAGTGGCTGATTTTTTAAAAAGAGAAGTAACGGGATGAAACCCTGCTTGCAAGTTATACTCTGGTTATCTTCATAAATAACAGCAATATGGAACCTGCTTCTTTGTAGTGAGGTACCAAAACAAAACAAAACTGACAGAGGCCATGATCAATGGTCACATTAATTATATTAATTCACCAACAGCATGGTATTACACTATCTGAAATGTCTACCCATGCCACTAGGTGGCCATATGTCCAGATAATAGTGGGTTGGCTTGTGAGGAAAAGACACTCAGCAGATTTTCAGAAGCCTTCCAGCCTTTGGGCCATTTTCTTTAAAAAGCAAAAGCTGGCAAATCAAAAAGCACACTTAGTCTTGGCTATAGCCAGTTCTTCACCGACATATCAAGACAAACAGCCTTGTCTTAAAAAACAAAATAAATCCCCAGCACATTTTTTGTAGCTTTTAACTAATAACTTCCAATAAGTACGTTTATTTTTCCAATGCAGTTCATAAAATAAAGCTCATGTTTAGGGAGAAATGTTAAAAGAATTCTACATCCCTTCGTAAGCTGTTTTGTTACGGCTGCCGGGAGAGAAATTCTAGGAAATAGCTTTCTAGCTTTCTTTGAAGGACTCTTATCCTAGACCTCTGAGAGTCCTTTTACAATTGCCCAACTCTTAATGCTTTAATGCATTTGAATGGACCTGATATATGGATGAATATATATAGAAAGAACCAAATGAAGTCGATAGGATTTCTGATTCTCTGAAATGTAACATACATCTGGAATCCTCATGTCATTAGAAAACAACAGTTTGGCTGGTAGATTAAGAGTTTCTTTTCTAAATGCACATAGGAAAACTAAAACAAAACATTCTTTCTGCTAAATCAGATTAGTTTATTGCCAACCACAGAACTCTTTGATTAGAAGCCATATGTCACTGAGTTTAATTGGCAGTCTCTAAAAAGCACATATTGCTACCACACAGAATTAGAGTTTTTGTGCAGCGTGCACCTAATGTATAAACCTGATCCTCTTTGATATTCAGATGTTGGCAGACTGAGAAAACATTGCCAAAGCTGTTTGAGCTTCACTGACAGCAACTGAGTTGCTTATGGGGCCAGCCAAGACCAGAAAGGGGAAGCAGAGACCACGTCTTGCTTTTCTAAAGAGAAGACAGTTATACCTGTTCAATGCTGAGAAGGTTTTTCCTACAGGCAGCCCTGGCTACAAACACACACTCTGCACTCTCTTTTGAAAGCCCCACAGAATAAGGCTGTAGTGGTAAATTAGGATGTGTCTGGTGGTAGAGGTGAAGAATGAGAAATGACTTTTCTCTCACATCCAAAACCAGAATCTTGTATATCATTAAGAATCCTTATTTTCTATTTTCTCATGTTTCATTTCCTGAGAGAGAGAGAGAGAGGGAGGGAGGGAGGGAGGGAGGGAGGGAGAGAGGGAGAGAGAGAGAGAGAGAGAGAGAGAGAGAGAGAGAGAGAGAAATGTGTTAGCTGTTCCTGCTGATGTGCAATAAATCAGGCAGGACTGGAGTGAGACTTCCATCGTCAGCAGGCAAAACTTCACCCAGCCACATTCTTACTCCTTCTCTTATATTATCTTTCCTGATTCTCCCACAGAGCAAAAGGTGCATTTACCTATGAGAAAAGGGAGCATCTTATTATTATTACTGATAAGACCAAACTTTTTCTATAAGTTAGTAGAATAAGCCAGTGTTCTGTCAACATTAAATTAAATATGTAAATCACTCTGCAATACATATTCATAAGTGGATAGTGATACACTCATGGTGCCAGAGGAGGAGATTTATAATCTTCATATACAGAGCTGGCAAGGATACTGGAGTACGTTATTGATAACTGATATCAGGCACACTGTGGAACATTTAGCTATAAATTTGTTGACATTTTTCCTGTTTATGTTTTCTGCTTTAACCTCTGAAGGCTATTGGTCTAGTTGCTTGGGGAATATAAATATAACCTGTTACTAAGTCCTTCTCCCTAATGCACAAATCTTATCATTATGAAGATGAACCTTCATTTGTGATATTGCCATGGTTAGCGTCACAACCCCTTTCATAAAGGGAATTAGCTATCTTGAAACAAGAAAGTTTGACAACTGATTTGGTTATAACTGCAGCCCTAGATTATGGGAACTATTCAGTGTCTGCAGGGTGGCTCTCAGCAATGCACTTATAAGCAATATACTGCAAATTAGGATTGCTAAACTGATATGGAAGTCAGTGCTGTTGTAATATATATGGAATAAAAATAAAATTGTTATTGCTTAAAGTCTCTTCAAGTTTTAACATGTCTTTCAAGGCATAACAATAAAAACTGAAAACAACAGCACTAAAGTTTAAGAACCGACTCAAGGCTACCAATTATAAAAGCTCTCTATAAACCATTTGTCTCACTTTTACCTGATTAATTAATGAATTAAAATATTATAGAATCTCATCACATATGATTTGAGAATATGTAATGAAGACAATAGATTCAACTAATTTTAAACACATTGCTTGGATTAAAGGAAAGAAGAAAGAGGGCTTCTGTCACTAGCACTAAAAGTCTTTATAAATGGAACAGATCCAATTCACATCTGAAAGTCTGTGGTTAATGAATTAACTAACTTGATTCCAACTTTCATATTTAGTCTTTCCCCTTTCAAGCCTGATTTAAGGAAATGAATGTATATTCTGCCCACTCATTTTTAAGCTCCTGAGTCACCCCAGGACCTCGGGTATCAATTCAAAACTGAAGGGACCTTTACAAGCCATCTTAGCTGCTGAAGCAGCTTGCTCTCCAGCAGCCCATGCCATGCCAACCTCCCAACTGCCCCCCTGCATTGTGGCTCTGCCCCACCAGGGAAACTGCATCTACTTAGATGCATAAGATCAACTTTTCTGCTAGCAGCTCCCATACCACTGGGGTAACTTTTCAATAACTAAACTATGTGAGTGATAGCAAGCATCAAGTATATGGATCCTAATCATGAAATCAGCACTCCAGCAGAAAGGATTATCAATTCTTTTGGAAAGATGTAGCCATTAGACCCTACCCTGGTTGCCGAGTCATCCAACCATTACCTCAGCTGTATGGGAGCTGCTTGTAGAGCAGCAGCTCTCTGTTCCCACACAGTTTAGATGACATGTAAAGTGGTGCTGCATATAAGACCGCAGTTACTAGCTTGTTGTTTTTACTAACCTGCCAAGAGTTTAGTAGTTTGCATTTCCATGCTGGCCATGGAGGAGGGGAAGCCCCTTCTGCAGCCAGCGTAGAAACCAAGTGGACTGGCAGAGGAGGGATAAAGTCTGTCCCTCTGCCATCTTGCTTACTCACCTACATAGAACTCCTTGTCACCTACAAAGACCAGGTGAGCTCTAAAATTCAAGGCTGATGTAAAGGGCATCAAAGAGTCAGGAGGGGGAAAAGGAGAAAAATAAAAGTTCAGAAGAAATCAAGACAAATATTCATTCTGCATGGTATTAAGGGCCCAACTAAAACTGTGACAGAGTTTCAAAGTTATAAGTAACCATGTGAAAGCTATTTATCCAGGACACAGAAAATCAGAGGGGCCTGCAATCAATCCGTCAATCAATCATCTATCTATCTATCTATGGCCACAAAAGATAACCTATAGATGTGCATTGCAAAATAAAGATCATCTCCAATTTTGCTCCTGCACATATGGTCTAAATACCTAGCCCTATGTGCATGCAAACCTCATACATAGTCACACAAGAATATTACTAGACAACATGCAGAAGTTCCCAGCAGTTGCAAATTTTCCTCCAGCTATTACAATGTAATAGAATTGTTTCCTGTTACAGAAAAATCTTGTTCTTCATCAAACACCTACTAATGTCTTCTCGAGAAAACCGTGTTCACATATGTAAACCAGCAGCTTGATCTAAAGTACCTGGAAATGTGTTTTGACTCCTAGATATTTAGAGTGTAAGCCATCCTAGCATTTTCCTAATTAAACAACACAGGAGAAATGATTTCTGTATGGGAAAATGATCAAGCATTACAGGGAAATATTTGGAGAAAGCAATGGGCCCCTCTGCATTGCAAATGCACCAGAATGTACCACATATTTTAATTTATCAGTCACACTGTTCAGGTGTCATGGAAATGCACAACAGATTATGTTCAGTTTGATCCTATACATTAAAAATTAACTCATTCTCTGAGTGTGGATCCTTATGCAGCCAAAGCAGCACCATCTATGCACAAGAAAGAAACATTAGCAAGCTTGGTTTGCAGAAGTACAACAACATATTTAAGAGGGGAAAACATGAACAGTGTGTGTGTATGTAATGAGAATGTGATCCATGTAGTATCTAGTAAATACCAAAGCTTCATCATACAGTATTCTTGCAATTCAACCATCTTTTACAAAAGCAAAGCCCAACCCAGTTTCAGTAGCAGCAGTAACTGTGGGCTTAAAATGTCTAACTCCCTGCCCTTCAGCACCACCCCTAAACTCAGGGCAACATCTTACCAGCAAGTGGGTGTCCGTGATAGTGTTAATTAGTTACTGCTGCAGCTGCTGTATAGAGGCAGGGCAGCTGGACTCTATTCACCGTGAAGTTGTATTTTGAGATAGAGAGAGCTAAGCTGGGCACCCTGCAGGCATGGGAAGCCCCTTTGTGGGGCAACTGGAGGCGGGATGCTCCTCCCCCTAAGTGGCAGTGGATGGCAGAAGGACCCTGAGTGAGAGACAGTAAAGGGGAACTCTCCCAGGGTGAAAGACTGGGACAGGAAAGGAAAGCTCTCAGCTGAGAGCTGGGACGGTCCATCATTTTGTGCATGTGTTCGGGTGGGTGGATTAAGAGCTAGTACAGAGAGAATTATAAGCACTTTGTGCATTGTTTCTGCAGTTTAGATATGCAGCTACTTTTTCTAATTTTTCATAATGCTGCTGTTGTTAAATATGCATTATATACTGCATGCATTATATATATATTATGTACAAGCATTATATATATATATATATATATATATATATATTATGTACATAATACACCTTCTGGGAGGAAGGGCGGGATACAGATTGAATAAATAAATAAATTATGTTTTATAGTTGTACCTGAAAAGAGTAAGGGCCAAGTTCAAGGTTCTAGTTTTGGTGTACAAAGCCCTATACAGCTCGGGACCAGGATACCTGAAAGACCGTCTTACCCCTTATATACCCAGTCGATCACTGCGCTCTGCAGGTGAGGGCCTCCTGCAGATACCATCTTATGAGGAGGTTCGTTCTGCACAATATAGGAAACGGACCTTTAGTGTGGTGGCATCTACCTGGTGGAATTCCCTCCCCTTAAATATTAATTATTTAATTAATTAAATAATTAAAAATTAGGCGCCATCTCTGCTATCTTTTTGGCGCCTTTTGAACACTCCTCTTTCACAAGCCTTTTAAGTTGAGACCTATCCCAGTCTGCATCTGTGTCAGAATTGTTTAATATGTTTTTAATAATGTTTTAACCCTTTTTTTAAAGTTGTTTTTTTAAAAACAATGTTTTTAATGTTGTTTTGTTTTAATGTATTTTAAGATCTGTTTTTATGATGTTTTAAAGTGTTTTAGTGCTTTGTTTGCCGCCCTGGGCTCCTGCTGGGAGGAAGGGCGGGATACAAATTAAATAAATAAATAAACAAACAAATAAATAAATAACAACTTACATTATTAGACTGTTATATTTCATAGGGATTGAGTTGTGGTGTTTATTGCTCAGTTGGCATTGTGAATAATTTAATACTGCTACTGATTATGTATTGATTATTATTATGGAATGTACTTATAGCTTTTCATTTTTTGTATATTATGGATATTATGTTATCCATTTACACTACGTTGTTTGTTATGTTATTATGTTGTAAACCATCATGTAGCCTTTTGACAGAGGGGAATATATAAATGTATTAAATAAATACATAGCCTGATAGGGTTCCCAGGTGAGAAGCATCCCAAACCCTGAGATTTTGGGGGCAGGCCTGAGTGATGTCATGGGACAGGTCCAAGTGACATCATGGGACGGGTCCAAGTGATGTCATTAAGCATTATACATTAAGCATCAACCACAGTTGCTTGGCACATACAATTCATAGAAAATTTTTTATCTAATTGGAAATTAAGATATCTTAGCTAAAAGATGGAGCCTAGATAGGGAACATTTAATCTAGCCAATTCGCTTCTAGCAAAAAGGGTTCAAGTGCCCTCAGGCCAGGCCAGGCCAGTCATCAGAAGCCCATTGTAGGAAGAAACGAGCCTAGTGTTGTGGAGATGTTAGATGGGAGCACTCAGGAGTAAAGATGGATGCCCGTGAAGAGCTGCAATTCTAAACACACTTACTGAGGGACTAAGCCCCATAGAACTCAATAGGACTTACTTCTCAGTAGATATGGTTTGGATTGTGTTGTTGATAAAGCTTGACTAGGGATCCTCTGCAAAGATATCCATATCCAAGTAGGGTAGGCAACCCCCTGCCTGGAATGCCCTGCCCCTACCTTTTAGCATCCAAATTTCTTTACAGATGTGACCCTTCACTTCAGAAAGAGGTCTGAGTAATGAGTAAGAAGATTCTCTGCCCTCTTCTGTCTCTCCTGTGGGCTGCTATAAACGCACTTTATCAGCCAACCCAATTCCAGTGAATATAATTCACAGAGAGAAAGCACACATGATTGGTCGACCTTCATAGGCAGCAGCTTGGGAACAACAATTTCAGCCACACTTTCAAATATGTAAATTCTCTTTTACCACTATTGGGTAAGAAACAAACAACAAGGTGCATCATCAGTGGGTTTAAGAAGGTTGAACGGAGCGCATGGAACCACTGTTGTTGCTTCTATGGATGAAAGGTAGTGAGGATAATGTAAATGAAATGCAAATAGAAAAGAAGAACAAAAGACAGTGATGATTTCTTAAATGCAATACCATACCAACTACCACAAGATTCCTACGAGTAAGGCAGAAAACTAAGCATCTCACAACCGGTCAGGATTCCTAACCAAAAATATGAAAAATGAAGGAGTATTTGTATAAGCATGACTATCAAATATATTTATTATTTACACAACCTGCAAAGATATTTACAGTGCAAACCTACCTTTATTTATTCAGAAGCAAGTCCCAATGTATTCAGTGGGGCTTTCTCAAACAGGGACAGAACTGTAACCTCAAGAGATAAGCAACTTCATTCACACAACCCAAAATTCAGAATCATGCCACTTTAAGCTGTTTTGCAACGTTTATACTTGTTCTTATGGTTATTGGATTTTAAAGGGATTTATTTCTTGTTGTGAGCTGCCTTGGTTTCCAGACTGCAATGCTACCTCACAGGGTGGTTGGAAAGATTCCCATATACACACATACACTGGAGATGTAAAGATACATACACCCCATATAACAGTTTATTGTCAAAACCAGTTGATCATTGCAGAACATGAAAAAAAAATCAGTATTAGTTTCCTACATAATAAAAACAGTGATACTTAAGTAAGCCCTGCCCTAATTGCTTTAAAAATAGAATTGGAGAGGAAGAGAAAGACATACAACACAAACACAATTCTTTCCTATGTTCACTCAAAAGTCCCATCAATTCACAGCACAATCCTAACCATGTCTACTGAAAAGGAAGTCCTATTGAATTCAATGAAGTCCAATTGAATTCTGGGTATGTTTATTCTGGAAAAGCAAGTACTGTACTGATTATTATTATTATTATTATTATTACTACTACTACTACTACTACTACTACTACTACTACTACTACTACTACTACAGTGGGGCCCCACTCATATGGCAGGTTAGCTTCCAGACCCCCGCCAAAAAGCGAAAACCGCCGAAAAGATCAGCTGAAGCACGGGGGTCTGGAACCTAACCCGTTGACTGCGCCGGAGAAGATCAGCTCGAGCGTGGGAGTCTGATCGCGCCAGAAGAGGAGATCAGCTGTAGTGCTCTACAGCTGATCTTCCCCTCCTCCGGTGAGATCAGCTGGAGCACGGGGAGCTCCAGCCCCCCCTTCAGCTGATTGCTCCGCTGGCGCCATATTAGCAGAACGCCGAGAAGCAGGGCGCCGGGAAGCAGGGCCCTACTGTATTTATTACATTTATATACCGCCCCACAGCTGAATCTCTCTGGGTGGTTTACAACAATTAAAAACATTAAAAACAAGTATACAAATTTAAACCATTAAAACTCATAAAAACAGATAAGCAAGTTAAAAACACATGTTGTTCAAATGCTGTTAAAATGCCTGGGAGAAGAGGAAAGAGGATTAAAGCTTCAATTTGAGAAGTTTGCAAAACACTGCCCTCTTCAAAATTTAAACCTGACTCCTACACACAAGAGAGAAAAAGACTGAAAGCTTAGTTATTCAGAAAAGCAGGAAAAAACACATTTCTGAGTCTTAGGCCAGTCACTGCCTCTCAGCCTCAGAGGAAGGCAATGGTAAGCCCCCTCTGAATACTGCTTACCATGAAAACCCTATTCATAGGGTCGCCATAAGTCAGAATCGACTTGAAGACAGTCCATTTCCATTTCCAGGTCACCATAAGTCAGAATCGACTTGAAGGCAGACAATTAAATTTGACTCTACATTTTTGCCTCTATAGTTCCTTGTCAATCACAATCCTGATTTCTTATTGGCTAAAAACCTGAATGGGCAGGGATTAGAGCAGAACTTAGAGCAACTAAGAAGTTGTGGGGGGGTGGCTGACATTTTGGTGTATATCTCTGGAACCAGACCACCTAGTAACTTAATTTTTTTTAAATGGAAGCTGAAAGTCCGGAGATTAAGGTGAGTCACCAGGAGACCCTGAGGGGATCCCCAAAAACCAGAGTCTCTGGCTGAAAAATGGAGGTCCGGTAACCCTATAAAGTAATCCTACATGAGGTGGGCATTAGAGGTCCTAATTTTGGTTCCGTTGTCAGTTTTTATAACCAACAGCTTCAGTTTTATGCTGGACTTCTGGATTTTGGGCTGCTGTATTTTTATTGTTACACTGATTTGATCAATTTAAAATTTACTTATATAGCTGTTTTACTTGGTTTTGTGAGATGCTTTATAAAAAAAATTATATTGAAAAGTGGAGTACTTGAAATTACATAATAATTAATCCTACAATTTCTTCAGCATATCCCTAACTTACACATATATACTTCACTCACATTCATAATGTGTCAACTGATCATGCTAAGATTAGCTCTAATTCCCAAGATGAACGTCAGCAAGAAAGAGCAACAAATATCTCAAGTTCTTTCTCAAACTAATCACAATGAATGCATCTGGAACATTCTATGGTAATTCCAGAGGCAGACATGGGAAACATAGGCTCTCAATATCAGGACTCAAGGGGAACACTCTCCTGTTTCTATGTTGCCCCAAAGTTAACAGTATGTTTCAAAGTGATCCATCTGCTTATATGAAAAGTTTTGTGGTATACCTCCAAGCTGAAAACTGGAGGCAAGCAAACTATCTGAGATAACAGGATGGGGAAACACAGCAATATTTTGTTAAGATTAATTAACGGTCTGCACCATAACGTTTAAAGAGCTCAGCTCAAGTGAAGTGGAAATTAAAATGGAGAGTACATTTGGGCTTCATAGCCTGCCAGTTACAGATCCTCCACAAGTTTTATTAGTGTTAAAAAGGTACAAAGTACATTCTCAGGCTAAGAGGCTTCTGTTTCAGAGACTCAAGGAACATTTGAAATGAAATACTGGTAAGTTGCGGGCAGGGTGAAACAAGGACTCTGCTGAGTGTATATTACCATATCAGTAAGAAAAAAGATTTGATAATATATCAATAGCCAATTATGATTTGAACCTATAGCTTATACAAAGAAAAATGCATAGAAAGATTGGTCTTCAAAAACCCTAGGAAAAACGAAAAAAAAGAAAAAAGACTGGTGCAGCACAGCCAGTCTTGGAGTATGTGCAGCTGAAGTTGTAAATTGATACCACATGCTGTTTTGCCTGTAACAGTCTGATTAGAATCCTTTTGGTGTAAAATTATACATAGGATTAATATGGTGCTAAGTGGTAAATGCTCATTCAATTTTAGTATATTAATATTAGGCTGTGTACCAATTGCATGGAATCAGAGCTTGGAAGTAACTAGCTACAAGTAACGAATTACTTGTAATTCATTACTTTTTTGAGTAACGAGTGGGCAATTCCTTTACATTTTGATTGTAATAGAACTAGGAGTAATTTTACTATTTTTGTGGAGTAATTGTAACGTTTCCAGAATTACTTTTGGGCATTACTTGGGGGGGAGCAAGGGAAGTCTTCTGCTCCTCCGATTTGTGGATGAAAATCATGTGCCTCAAACTGGGCTTCTGTGCAGTGTTGCTCATTCCTCATGCTCTGTGAATGGGTAGGAGGCGACGAGGGAGGAGGCGGAGAGTGAGATGGGGTGGAGTGGAGAAAACAATTATTTTAAAAAACGGATAGTGGTGGTGAAGAATGGAGTGGACGGGGAAAGGATCCGGAGGTCAAGAACATGGATAAAGGAGAAGGAGGCAGCAGCAGAATGGAGATAAAGAACTGTGGAGGTGAAAGATGACAATGTGTGTGTGTGTGAATACTGTGTTGGCACTTGGCACACAAAGTGGCCTCCACCACCCTCTCTGGCTACTGTGCTGCATTTGCAGTATTTTAACTTTTTTGCATCTCAGGGGAGAATGTGTGCTTGGGTGAGGGTTCCTTAGTTGGTGGCAGGGTAGGGTCCAGGAGGTGGTTAAGTGAGAGAGATTATGCTGGCTGGCTGAGTGGGGGGGGGGTTGCACTTGGTTTGATGTGCAAAGATCTGAGTAGTGGCCTCAGCCTCCCTCCTCACCACCCTTACCAGCGCAGAGACCACCATTGATATCTTATGAATAAAAATAATTATTCTACTACCTCTGTATGTGTTTGTTTATTTTTAATGTTGTTTTAGGCTACTTAGATGTGCAGCAGCCAAGGCCAGCACCTTGTAGACTTTTTTAAAAGTAACTGAAATGTAATTGCAGTGATTACTTTGGAGGAAAAATAAAGTAATCAGTTACTTTCAGAGCAATTGTAATCGCAACGGTAATTACTACTTTTTGGGGCCACGTAACTGTAACTGTAATTTATTACTTTTTAAAAGTAATCTTCCAAGCTCTGCATGGAATCTCTTAGACCAGGAGATTTTATGGCTAATGTAGGGCTTCTCTCGTGGCAATATGTTCGGTGCTAGAAAAATCCTGTGCCTTCATTTGCTACAACCTGGGCAAGGCAGATGGCAGTGTTGGCTGTGCATGAAAGGATTATTCATAAACAAAACTTGAACAGTTTCCAAACTTCTGGGGCACTGTAGATTTTTTGAGTAGTATGTGGAATTTGGGTTCACTCTCCCCTATATCTTATCTTGCTTTATTATCTTATTTTATTTTTGGCTGACCATTATGTTCTATAGTGCAGTGGTTCTCAACCTTTGAGTATGGGACCCCCTTTGTAAGCTCAAAATTTTTTGTGACCCCACCATGCTAATTGTAATTTTAGTCTCTGTTAATTGAAAGAATGGTGCAGGGCAAAATCATATCTCCAAATATCCCTTTCCATTACAAGTTCCCTGCAGATAGGGAGGTGTTGCTTTCTTTTCTTAATGCAAAGATCCAATTAAATTGGATTGGGAGCGGTCATCAGGAGATTTGGGGCGAGGAGTCAACAGTATGCTGACAATACCCAGCCCTATAACATCTGAATCGGGAGAGGCCGTGCAAGCCCTGGAACGCTGCCTGGACTCAGTGGTGGGCTGGATGAGGGCCAATAAACTAAGTCTGAATCCTAGCAAGATTGAGGCACTGTGGGTTGGTGGTTCCTGAGTTTGGATAATTGGTCAGTTGCCTGCTTTGGATGGGGTTGTACTCCCTCTGAAAGATCAGGTCCATAGTCTGGGGGTGCTCCTAGATCTTTGTCGCTAGAGACCCAGGTGACCTTAGTGGCTAGGAGTGCCTTTTACCAGCTTTGGCTGATAAGACAGCTGTGGATGTTTCTGGACTGGGATAGCCTGACCACTGTTGTCCACACACTGGTAACCTCCAGGCTGGATTACAGTAATATGCTCTATGTGGGGCTGCCCTTGAGGTTGGTCCGGAAGTTGCAGCTGGTGCAAAATGCGGCGGCGAGACTGCTCAATGGGGCAGGATATTGCCAACATGTCACCCCGCTGCTGAAAGAATTGCACTGGCTGCCCATTTCCTACCGAGCCAAGTTCAAGGTTCTAGTTTTGGAGTACAAAGCCCTATATCGCTTGGGACCAGGATACTTGAAAGACCGTCTTATTTATTTATTTATTTATATTTATTTATTACACTTTTATACTGCCCGACTAGCAATAGCTCTCTGGGCAGTGAACACAAGAGTACAATAAAATCACACAATATAATACAATAGAGCATATAAAAACAACATAATCTAAAATCAATTACAACACATTTAAAATTAAGTTAACTTAAATTAAAATGCCTCGGAAAAGAGGAAGGTTTTAACTTGGCGCCGAAAGGATAATAGTGTTGGCGCCAAGCGCACCTCCTCGGGGAGACTGTTCCACAATTCGGGGGCCACCACTGAGAAGGCCCTAGATCTTGTCACCACCCTCCGGGCCTCCTTATGAGACAGAACCCGGAGGAGGGCCTTCGTAGTAGACCGTAGTGTACGGGCCGGTTCATATCGGGAGAGGCGTTCCGACAGATATCGTGGTCCCGTGCCATATAAGGCTTTATAGGTCAACACCAACACTTTGAATCTGGCCCGGAAGCATATTGGGAGCCAGTGCAGGCGAGCCAGAACAGGTGTTATATGCTCGGACCGCTTGGTCCTTATTAGCAATCTGGCCGCCGCATTTTGCACTAGCTGTAGCTTCCAAATTGTCTTCAAAGGTAGCCCTACGTAGAGCGTGTTGCAGTAGTCCAAACGCGAGGTTACCGGAGCATGTACAACTGATGTGAGGTCCTCCTTACTCAAATAGGGACGTAGCTGGGCTATCAACTGAAGTTGGTAGAACGCATTCTGTGCCACCGAGGCTACATGAGCCTCAAGTGAGAGGGAAGAGTCTAAGAGGACTCCCAAACTACGGACCTGCTCCTTTAGGGGGAGTGTAACCCCATCCAGGACAGGATATGTATCCACCATCCGATCAGAGAAACCATCCAACAGCAGCATCTCAGTCTTGTCAGGATTGAGCCTCAGTTTGTTAGTTCTCATCCAGTCCATTGTCGCGGCCAGGCAACGGTTCAGCACATCGAAAGCCTCACCTGAGGATGATGAAAAGGAGAAGTAGAGCTGCGTGTCATCAGCATACTGATGACAACGCACTCTAAAACTCCTGATGACCGCGCCCAACAGCTTCATATAGATGTTAAAAAGCATGGGAGACAAAACCGACCCCTGCGGGACCCCACATTGGAGAACCCACGGTGTCGAGCAATGTTCCCCAAGCACTACCTTCTGGAGACGGCCCGCCAAGTAGGAGCGAAACCACTGCCAAGCAATGCCTCCAACTCCCAACTCCGCGAGCCTCTCCAGAAGGATACCATGGTCGATGGCATCAAAAGCCGCTGAGAGATCAAGGAGAATCAACATAGTTACACTCCCTCTGTCTCTCTTCCGACATAGGTCATCAAACAGGGCAACCAAGGCCATCTCAGTGCCAAAACCAGGCCTAAAACCCGATTGAAATGGATCTAGATAATCGGTTTCATCCAATAACGCCTGGAGCTGGTCAGCAACCACTCGTTCCAAGATCTTGCCCAGGAATGGAACATTTGCTACTGGTCTGTAGCTGCTGAAATTTTCTGGGTCCAAGGAAGGTTTTTTCAGGAGTGGTCTCACCGCCGCCTCTTTCAGACAGCCAGGGACCACTCCCTCTCGTAAAGAGGCATTTATCACTTCCTTGGCCCAGCCAACTGTTCCATCCCTGCTAGCTTTTATTAGCCAAGAGGAGCAAGGATCGAGTACCGAGATGGTTGCACCTACCTGTCCAAGCACCTTGTCCACGTCCTTGAGCTGAACCAACTGAAACTCATCCAATAAAACATGACAAGACTGTGCTCCGGACACCTCACTAGGATCAACTGCTATAAAATAGGAGTCTAAGTCCCGGCGGATGCATGAGATCTTATGCTGGAAGTGCTCAGCAAACTCATTACAGCGGGCCACCGATGTATCTACCGTATCCTGTAGGCCTGGATGGAGTAGCCCTCGGAGAACTCAAAAAAGCTCCGCTGGCCGGGAGAGGGATGACTTAATAGTGGCGGCGAAATGTTGTTTTTGCGCCACCCTCACCGCTGCTACATACAGCTTGGTAGAAGCACAAACCAGCACATAATTGCATTCGTCGGGAGTTCGTCTCCATCTCCGCTCAAGCCGCCTCCTGTCTTGTTTCATTGCTCTCAGCTCTGGAGTATACCAAAGAGCTGTATGAGCTCTACACAGGAGAGGGCGTGCAGGAGCGATCGTGTCAACAGCCCGGGTCATCTCTGCATTCCACAGATCAGCCAGGGCTTCAACAGGAGCGTCAGTCCCATCAGCCGGAAAATCCCCCAGAGCCCTTTGAAAACCTTCAGGATTCATTAGTCTCCGGGGGCGGACCAATTTAATAGGTCCCCCACCCTTGCAGAGGGGAAAGGCCACTGAAAGTCTAAACTTCAACAAGCAGTGATCTGTCCATGAGAAAGGGAGAGATGTAAGACTCCCCACATCCAGATCACTATCCCCATGTCCAGTAGCAAAGATAAGGTCTAGAGTATGTCCCGATATATGTGTTGGACCACTAACATATTGAGACAGCCCCATGGTTGTCATGGCAGCCATGAAGTCCTGAGCTGCCCCGGACAGAGTAGCCTTGGCATGGATGTTGACATCCCCCAGTACTAATAGTCTGGGGGATCTCAACAATACCTCCGAGACCACTTCCATCAGCTCAGTTAGGGAAGCCATTGGGCAACAAGGTGGGCGGTACACCAAAAGGATTCCCACCCTGTCTCTCTGGCCCAGCATAAGGTGCAAACACTCCAGACCGGTAACTGCATGGACATGGTGCTTGGTGAGTGAGACGGAACTCTTATAGACCACAGCAACCCCACCTCCCCGACCCTCAGATCTACCATGATGCTGGACCAGGTACCCCGGTGGGCAGAGCTGGGAGAGACTAACTCCTCCCTGCTCACCCACCCAGGTCTCGGTTATGCATGCCAGATCGGCTGCCTCGTCCACAATCAAATCGTGGACGAGATAGGTTTTATTATGTACCGATCTGGCATTTAAGAGCAGCAACTGGAGATCTGAGAGTTGGCTGAGAGGACAACCAACGACCCTGCGGGTATGGGAAGGACCGGGACAAGGCACAGCCACTACATGTCTGGGCCGCGTTCCCCTTACCTGGCATGTCCTTCTCATAACGCCATACCTCCCTCTGCCCGTCACTACAGCAATTGGGGCCCCCTCAAGTCTCCCCACTTGATGAAAAAACCTCTTCCCCAGGCACATAATAAACTATAAGTACAAAAAACTTATATACACAAACATACACACTCACTCACAACACACACTCATACACACACCCACTCATCCAAGTCAAACCAACACAGCAGACATAGTTCCGCACTCTGTGCACGCAGACGCCAGCTCTAAACCTCTCTTCTTCCCACGAAAAACGCCACCCTCGAAAAGTCCAGATGATAATGATGACGAAGAGACATGGGCCGTCAAGGTAGAGCATGAAACCACAGCGGCGGAGATGGAAAGCGCAGGCCGCAACAGCGGCAAGGAAGACACCAGCTGCAGTGAAAAAGAAGACGCCGTAGCAGCAACAGAGCCCAGGCCACGACAAGGACAAAGCGTAGCAACAGCAGCAGCAATAAAGGGCACAGTCACGGGAGCGATGAAAAAGCACAAACAGCGGCGAAAAATGCCGCGGCTGCAAACGACGGCAGAAAAGAACAGCCGCCCAGCAACGAACAGCCACAGCCCCGACAAACAACAGGGGCAACCCAGGCCACACGAGGAAGAAAAAGGGAGCCCAATAGCAGCGGCAGCAAGGGCACAGCAGCAGCGACGACGAAGGTAGCAACAGAAAACACAGTGACAGCAGCAACAAAACGAGGAAAGAAAGTGGAATCTGGCAACGGCGGCAGCGAAGGGCGCAGCAGCAGCGGCGGCGGGGCGGCAACAAGGAGCACAGCGACGGAGGCAACAAGAACAGCAAAAGCGACGTCAGCAGGCGACCGCAGACAGAACCCACACAAGCCGCAGCAGAGAGCAGCGGCAGCAAAAGGCACAGCCACAGCAGGAAGCGCAACGCGGTGCAGCACGATACCAGCAGAGAGGTAAGAGGCCTCGCTCATCCCCGGCTTCGATTTTACATCTCCCGATTCGAGATCCAGCCGTCCACAGCATCCACAACGCAATCCCTGTTCCACTATTCCAAGCTTACCAGGGAGAGGTGGGTAACATAAAAAAAAAAGCATTCACCCATCCACCTACTCCCATAAAAGCACGGACAATGTTAAAAAGATGTTAAAATAGGTGTTAAAGAAGGTAAACGGCAGGAGCTCCAAACGCAAGCTCCTACACCTAAGCCACCATTTTTGATTCCTTATCCCTTATATACCCAGTCAATCATTGCGGTCTGCAGGTGAGGGCCTCCTGCAGATACCATGTTATCAGGAGGTCCGTTCTGCACAACATAGGATACGGACCTTTAGTGTGGCGGCACCTCCCCTGTGGAATTCCCTCCCCTTAAATATTAGACAGGCGCCATCTCTGTTATCTTTTTGGAGCCTATTCAGGACTTTCCTCTTTCAACAAGCCTTTTAAGTTGAGACCTATCCAGTCTGCGTCTGTGTTGGAATTGCTTTTTAATTTTTTTAAAAACCTTTTTCTTCTAAACAATGTTTTTTTAACCCTTTTTATTGAATATGTTTTTAAAGCTTTTTAATTTTTTTTTTTAAAGTTGTTTTGCTTTAATGTATTTTAAGGTCTGTGTTATGATGTTTTTAAAGTGTTTTTAGTGCTTTTGTTTGCCGCCCTGGGCTCCTGCTGGGAGGAAGGGCGGGATACAAATTAAATAATAAATAAATAAATTGGTATCCCCTCCCTCCCCTGTCTGAAGATGTACAGTCCTGTCTCCCAACACCAGTGGGTTACAGTGTTGGACTAAGAACCAGGTTCAAATCCCCACCTAGCCATGAAGCCCACTGGGTGACCTTGGACCAAACTGACTTATCTTACAGGGTCTGTGTAAAGATAAAATGGAAAGCGGGGGGGATGGGACCATGTGCACCACTATGAGCAACTTGGAAAAAAAGTGGGATATAAATGCAATCATAATTAAATAAATACATTTCTGCTGCAATACCAGGGTCCCAGCCTCAGCCAACCTGCTGAGCTTTTTTTTCCTTTTTAATAATCAAGAAGCAGCAATGTGTTGGTGATTGGGATGCTAGATTGTGCACTGCAGACAAGAAGCCGCAAAGACTGAGGAGGGGGGTTAGTGCTTTTAGGCCTTGGGATGATCAGCAGAACTGATAACTTAGTTAGCGTGCGCTTGGGGAATGAAAGAGGAGCAGAAGACAGATGAGTGCACATTAGGGATGGGGTTTGCTGCATGGTGCCAATCTGCATGCAGTTTGATGGTCTGTCATTTCTTTACAGGTCCATCCTCTTTTAATTTCCGCTTTCTCTGGCACTTGCCAATTTGATCTGCTGCACATGTTTTGGGGTGAATTGATCTGCAGGGTTTTTTTCTGGTTGCAAAATTTAGTAATTATTTTCGTAGATACTTACGTAAATGACAGCATTTCAAGTAGTTTTTGGGTGGTGGAGAAAAACAATGCATAATTTTTAGGTCGCTTACATGAATGATCAGAGCGTTACACGTGTTTTTTTAGCGATGGGAAAAACATTGCACAATTTTTAGGTAGCTGCCATGAATGAATGATCAGATCACAGTGTTCCACGTGGTTTTTTGGCAACGGGAAAAACGCTGTATAATTTTTAGGTAGCTGCCATAAAGGAATCCTGTGGTTCACACAACAGGAATCCTGTGGTCTGCCATATCCAACTCTCCCCAACAAGTTAGATTGTGCCCTTAGCCTGCTCTTTGACACTGATCAGGGTTTGACCATGTCTCTACTATGGTAACATTCCTGGTGTAAAATGATGCTGTCCCCACTTCATCTGTCACCACAGTTCCTTCCAATTAAATGAGCTTTAAAATGGGAGGTGGGGTAGGTACCATTTTGAGAGATTAAACTAGGTGCTATTTTCTTTATAGCCTATGACTAGTAAAACTATTAGCCACTATGGTAGTCAGTAATAAATAGCTTTTATTGGACCCCTTCCTCTGTCCCAGTTGTATATATATAAAAGTTGAAAATACAGAATATTCAAACTTAAGCAACAAAATGACAAACCAACTTGAAAAATGCAATGTATTCTATATGAAATAAAATAAGAGATAAAATTAGAGAATTTAATTCCATGACAATTTTTATTATGCTTTTATGTTGCTACCATACCTTCATTCACAAATCCACAAATCCAGCAAACCTGAATTACAATTTTTTTCTCAAACTTTTAAACTAATCATAGAAGTAATTGCCCTCAACAGCCAACATAGCTGATAATTTTACTACAGTCATAGGCTATAAAAAGGGGGGGAGGCTTTCTTGTTTATTTACCACATATGACTCCTTTGTGGCCCATAAATTACATGCATCTTCCTAAAAAAAACATGCACAGGTAGGAATGACTGTTTGTGAAGATTTAAAATTTCAAAAAACATGATGCAGTATAATTCACATCAATGTTAATGTGGCACTTAACCATGCTGATGCCAGGTAGGATGGAGAGAAACCATGTGATCTTACAGCCAGAATTACCATGGTTAACCAATCAATAGTGATGTCTGAACTGGCAGAAGGAATTTATTTTAACGAAGCAGGTAGAAATGTGGTACTTTTACCTTAAACAACATGAAACAAAGGGCTCATCTACACAGGGGTTTACTGCATGTCTGGTGCTACTCACATCCCCTTTTAATTCACATGGTTCACATGATGTTACTGGCAAACAGAAGCTATCACAGTTTCCTCCCGGGAAATCTATACTAACCCACTCCTCTGATAATCCGAAAAAGGAAGGGAAAAAGTCTTCACTCTGTATCTCTAGGGCTTGCAGACACTTTGCTCTGGTGCGTTTAGGTGGGTGTATCAATAGTTCCCCTCTCCCCATCCACTCCCTCCTCCTTCCTTCCTTCATTTCATTTCCTGTGGGCTGAAGAGAAACTTCCGCTGCTCTCTCCCATTCTGCAAGCCTTTTTTATGTTGCTGCAAACAATGCCTAATTTTTCTTTTCCTCCTAACTTGTGCACAAAAGCATAACACTGCTCAAACAAAGAATTGTATTTCAGTGAAAATACAAATATCAGTAGATAGTGCTGGAGGACATTCCTCAGTACTGGTCGTGACAGGCAGGGTCTCTAAGCTTCTTGGTATCCTCTCCTGGGGGAGGAGTCGTCCCTCTCTCCAGACAGAACTGACAGAACCAAGAACACCCCTCAGGCCCCATATCCACAGCTTTTCAGACGTCCCTAAAGTGGAAGCCTATACTAGGAAATAGCTGAAGAAAAGTGACAGACCAACACGGAACCAACGTGCTGGAGGAAAGGTCACACGTGAAGGAAGACACACAATACTAAACAACGTGTGCAAATGTAAGGTGCTGGCAGAAGCCCTAACTCCCCCACTCCCCCTCCCGCTCCAGAAGGTTGAAGCAGAGGAATGAGAGGTGGGTGGAATGTCCTCCAGCACTATCTACAAATAGAAATTCACGGTGAGTAAAATTTCCATTTTTGCTAGATAGTGCTGGAGGACATTCCTCAGTAGGGGTATGACTGAGCAGTGTACTAGAACTCTGGGTGGGATTCCTCTAGTTAGGGGACAACACCTTCTGGAGCACCTTCCTGCCACATGCAGCATCGGCTGATCAGAATGAGCCTATTTTGTAGTGCCTGATAAAAGTGTGTGGGGAAGCCCACGTAGCCGCCCTACAGATATCCATTATGGGGAACCCCCCCTTAAACGCTACTGAAGCCGCCGCCCCCCTAATTGAGTGTGCTGTGGTACCCAATGGAGGTTCCTTACCCAGTGCTTCATATGCATGTGCTATAGCCGCTCTGAGCCAGCGTGAGATAGAGTAGGTCGTCACCTTACACCCCTTTGATTTCCCAGAGAAGGCCACAAAGAGGGCCTCAGACCTCCTGAACTCTAAGGTACGATCCAGGTAGAAACGAAGAGCCCTCCTCACATCCAGGGAGTGCCACCTACGTTCCTGGGCACAGGAGGGAGAGGGGCAAAATGGAGAACCACTTCCTGTGACCTATGGAAAACAGGATTGATTTTAGGTAGGAATGCCAGGTCTGGTCGGAGGACCACTTTGTCCTGGTGGAACACGCACAGTTGAGGGTCCGAAGATAATGCCCTCAACTTGGAAACTTTGCGTGCCGATGTAATGGAAACCAGAAAAACTGTTTTGAATGTCAAGAGGTTCAGGGGGCAGGTAGCCATTGGTTCAAATGGGGGTCCTGTTAACGCCATCAGCACCCAGGTAAGGTTCCAGTTTGGAAACCTGTGAATCATTGGTGGGGAAACCAGCGTCACCCCTCTCAAAAAACGTTTAAGGAATGGGTTGGAGGAAAGCGCCCCCCCCAGGCATAACAAAATGCTACTAAGAGCTGCTGCTTGTCTCTTGATTGTGGCTGCGCTGAGACCCTTATCTAGGCCCGACTGTAGGAACCCTAGGGGACCCCTGACGTCTCGAGACCAAGGTTCCACCGTATTTGCAGAGCACCAGGACAAGAAAACCTTCCACGTGGACGAGTAAACCCGGTTCGTGGACTGTTTACGCGAGGCTAGTAGTGTGTCATACACTTTCCCCTTAAAGCCCTTATCGCTCAACCACAACCGCTCAGTCTCCAAGCTGTTAGCCGGAACAGCTCTGGTTGAGGATGGCAGACTGGTCCCTGAATCAGAAGATCCGTTCGAGAGGGTACCTGCCAGGGTGTCTCGACTGACATGTTCAGTAGGTCCGGAAACCAGGGACGTCGAGGCCAATAGGGTGTCACTATAATAATTTCCGCCTTCAATGTCCGAACCCACTGGATCATGCATTGTATCAGCCCAAACGGAGGAAAGGCGTACAGGAGGCCTTGTGGCCACGGTGTGACTAGTGCGTTTGTGCCCTGAGCCTGGTGACACGGATTTCTTGTGAAGAACCTGTCTAGCTGTGTGTTTGCGGGTGTGGCAAAGAGATCCACTACCGGTTCTCCTCACCTGTGCACCACCTGTTGGAAAACT
Organism: Rhineura floridana; assembly: GCF_030035675.1. Classification (NCBI taxonomy): domain Eukaryota; kingdom Metazoa; phylum Chordata; class Lepidosauria; order Squamata; family Rhineuridae; genus Rhineura; species Rhineura floridana. Next base: position 16,111,129 of record NC_084481.1, read on the forward strand.
TCTGGGTTCAGTTGCCATTCTGCCTCCTTGATGGCTGTCCTGCTGAGCCAGTCGGCTACAAAGTTGTTTGTGCCCGCCAGGTGTTCGGCCTTCAGAGAGGCAAGATGCCTCTCCGCCCATTTGAACAGATGCTCTGCCTTGAGCATTAGGCCCTTCGATCTCGTGCCCCCTTGTCTGTTGACATAAGCTTTTGCAGATGAGTTGTCGGTGTGTATGAGGAGATGCTTCCCCTTGATCTCTGGGGCGAAGGCCTGTAGGCCCAGTCTGATGGCCCGTAACTCCAATATATTTATATTGAGCTCCGCCTCCTTTGCAGACCATGTCCCCTGGGCTACATTGTGGTCCTGGTGAGCCCCCCATCCGTACAAGCTCGCATCTGAGGTCATGATTATGCGTGGAGGATCTTCCAGGCTGACTCCGTGGGCCAACCTCTGAGGCTCCAGCCACCACCAGAGCTCTGTTCTTACTGTCGGAGGAACGGGGACCAAGCATCTGTGTCGTAGGAAAATTGCCTCCTGGTAGGGCAGAAGGATCTGTTGTAGAGTTCTTGAGTGAAATTGGGCCCACTGAACTAGGTCGTATGCCAACACCATGGACCCCAAAAGCCGAGCTAGCCTCATCAGGTCCAATGTTGGTGCAGCAACTGCTTCCCGAAGCAACAGCTGAAGTCTCAAGGCCCTTTCTTCAGTGAGCCTCATGCAGAAAAGTTGCATGTCCAGGACCACCCCTAAGTGCAGAATAGCTTGGGATGGGGTCAGCATGCTCTTCTCCAAGTTCACTATGAATCCCAGCCCTTGGAGCCATGCTACAGTGAGATGGGTATCTGTGTGTGACTGGTCCCTGGATGGTGCTCTCACCAAGATGTCGTCCATATGCACGCATATCCCCATGGTTCTGAGATGTGCCACCAGAACCACCAGCACCTTGGTGAAAACCCTTGGTGCTGAGGAAAGGCCAAACGGCAAGGCCCTGTACTGGAAGTGTCTGTTGTCGTATGAAAACCGGAGAAAGCGCCTGTGTTTTCTGCAGATTGGAATGTGTAGATACACCTCAGAGAGGTCCACAGAGGTCAGCCAATCCCCTTTTCTTAGGGCTGCAGTTATGGAACAAAGGGTTTCCATTTTGAAGTGTTTTTTGGCCACCCACCTGTTGATCCATTTGAGATCCAAAATAGCCCTTGTGTCGCCATTCTTTTTGTCGACTAACAAAAAAATTGAATATACCCCTGATTTCCTCTCTGAGGGAACTACTGGCTCTATTGCCCGGATGTTCAGCAGGTGCTGAATAGCTTCCAGGTAGCGCAGGTGCTTCTCCGGCCTTTGAGACCTTGGGGTGGGTCGAAACTGGTCGTGTGGAATGCGAACAAACTCTATGGCATATCCCATGGACACCGTGTCCAGCACCCATTTGTCTGAGGTGATGCCTCTCCAGCGGGAGGCAAACTCTAGAAGCCTTGCTCCCACTCCGCGAGAGGCTTCTGGCAACCGCCAGTCAGGAGGAGGAGCCCTTTTGGACTCCCTTCTGGTTCCTGCCTGAGGAGAATGGGGTGCCCCCCGGTTTAGTGGAGGAAGCGTGTCCACCCCCTTTGTCTTGTCTGCCCCAGCGAAGCCTGTTGGTAGGCTGACTGCGAAATCTAGAGAGCTGTTTTGAGGAACAAAAAAACTGGTTCTGCCTGCCCTTCCGTTCCTCTCTTCTGGCCATAGGGAGTGCTTTCTTCTTGTCCCTAGTTTCCACCAGGTGGGCCTCTAGAGGCTCCCCGAATAGCTTAGAACCTGAAAAAGGTAGGGCAGTGAGGCGGGTCTGTGACCCTGAGTCCACAGACCACTGCCTGAGCCAAATGTTACGCCATACCACAGTGGAGGCAGCCATAGAGCACACTGCAGACTGTAGGGCATCCATGGATGCGTCGGCTGACAGGGCCGAGGCATACGCCATTTTCTTTAACCCATCCTTTACAAATTTTGGGACATCGTCCCGTGCCGCAAACTCTTCGGCCCACATAAAAACCACTCTGGAGAAAACTGAGGAAGTAGCTGCGGCTCTGAAGCCGACTGCATCTGCCTCAAAGCTCCTGCGAAGAGCCCCTTCGACTCGCTTGTCGCACTGGTCCTTAGGCCCCCCCTCCCCTTCTGTTGGGATCACTGCAGAGCTAACAAGTGCAGCAATAGGCGGGTCCACTGTGGGAAAATGCAGTCTTGCCATGATCCTGTCGGCAAAGACGTAATGTTTCTTTGCCCACTTGGCAGGTGGCTTTGGTTTGAATGGTGATGACCATTCAGCATCCCACACGTCATCAAACGCCTGGGGAAAGGGAACTTAAGCCTTCTTAGTGTCCATGGAGGGGAAGGCCTTTTTTTGCACCTGCCGAGGCTGACTGAGTGGGTGCATCGCCTCCCACCTCAGTCTCTGGCAGTTGCAGCACTCTGCGGGCCTTGGAAAGGAGCGGCTGAAAAACCCCTGGAGCAAAGAGTCTGGGTTGCGTCTGGGTGACCTCTATTTCCTCACCAGAAAGCTCCCCCTCTTCCCTGTCCTGCTCGAGTAGGTCTTCAGAATCTGACAGTACCACCTGTTGGACAGGGGCCTGCCTGGGTGACTGTGCCTGCACCTGCCGAGCCCGAATCATAGAGGATGAGGGACCTGCATGAGTCTGTGAGGAGGATCGCCTTGCTACCCCCCAACACGCTATGACCAGGGGGCTCCTTGTCACCCCTTGGTGCATCCTTAGCCGGCTCACTGTGTAAAATGCAGGAGGGTGGGGGCGAGCCCCCCCACCTCATGGCTTGATTGGAAAGGGAAGAGGACCTGGAATGGCTTTCTCTCAAAGGTGAGCTGCCATGTCCGTCCTCCCTGCTAGAGTCTGCGGAGGAGGATAAGCGCCCCCGCTTTCCCCTGTGGGAACGCTTCCTCGAATGTTTGCGCTTCTTACTTTTACGTGCGTGTGAGAGAGAGCCACTGACTTCAGAGGCAATGAGCTCTTTAACCCAGGTCATAAATTTGGGAAACTGAGAGTGGGGAGGGGAAACATCCATACCTTCTTCTAGGAGATTCATCCCCCCACTGTCTACGCTCTGTGACGGAGAGAAGACTGGTTGCCGTGACTCCTCTAGGTCCCTTGCCTCCCCCACGTGGCAGGGCTCTTGGCGGGAAGGCGGAGAGGAAGTGGGTGAGCCGCGTTAGCAGGCACTGCTCAACCCCCTGCTGAGACGTTTTCCCACGACGAGGCAAGCCTTTGGTGATGGGGGGGAGCCAGGAGCCATGATCCCACTGAACGCAAGGGTTGCAGAAACGCGGCTCCATGGAGAGAGGGGAGAGACTCCCATCTGGGCGGCTGCTGCTACTGCTGGTACGCTGCAGTTAGCCGCGCTCCGCCCTTCTTTGGCCTCCTTTCCGACGCCTGTGAACCCAGACGGGTTCAGCCTAGCCTCACAAACCCCAGACCCACGGAGTGAAGGTAGGGAAGGGGAGGGAAACAGGCAGGGAGGAAATAAAACAACGATTAGCATAAGAAAAGACGCTAAGAGGGAGAAGCAGAAAACGAAAGAAAGAAGCTCTAGATTAGAGAGGAAAGAATAACTCCCGACCTTCACTGACCGCAGGCAGGGCCGGTCTGGGGAGAGGGATGACTCCTCCCGCAGGAGGGGATACCAAGAAGCTTAGAGACCCTGCCTGTCACGACCAGTAGGAGGAGTCATCCCTACTGAGGAATGTCCTCCAGCACTATCGAGCAAATACAAATAATTGCACTTCCAGGTTGTTTTTTAAATGAAACTTACTGGTAGAATAAACTGAGCATTCTAGTTTGCCAGGTAACCAGAGGGAGTGGAAATGTTAAATTACAGGGTATGGTCTTGGGGAAACTGCGTGATTGATGCTTCCCCTCAAGTGTGACTGGAAAACATTGTGTTTGCAGCTGGCATTGAGCCCTTCCTGTGGACGCTGCGAACAGAAGACAGAGGTAAAAACAGCGTCTTTAGCACAAGGTTATGTTCCCATGTAGATAAGGCCAAAGTAGACATTCACTTTTAAAAAGTATCTTCAGATGTGCTTTGCCATAAAGGAACAGGATGATCAGCACTAGAAGCTTCAGTAAAATTATGAGGTACAGCTCGCTCGCTCTTTTTTAAGCTAAGGCTCATATTGACTTTACAAAAAGAAACTCCTTACCAAATAACTTGAAATATTCTATTTAAGAGGCCCAGGTTCACTGGGCATTATGAACCGACAAGACAAGCAAAACAATGTGCAGGGATAAAATGTTACAGCATTATCAGTTTCTCTGCTGACATCTTAAAGATCATTTCCAGACCCTCCTTCTGTGCACAAAGTAGAGGCTTGCTCATTAAAGGTAGACAGAGCACAAGATTTTTAACAGAGGCTAGTTGCTCAGGAAATAGCTACCATTTGGCAAATGGCACAGCACACACTTTACATTCCTTGATGCAAGTGATAATGCCCTAGCTTGCAATCCCACAGCCAGTTGTGCTAAGTCTACTGTCTTCAAACAAGACTGAAGCATATGAAATTGTAACTATATGCAACCATAAGTACATGCTTCATGTTGATACTACATACACTCTAAATTTTCATCTTCCCTCTGGCCCTTCACTTGCTTGTTTTGCTGTTTGCAAGCAAAATTCCATTCATAAATCATAGCAAATATTGTTTCATTTCCCTTACATTGTATCCCTACGTTAACCAATACCTTAATATATTTTTGCATGCTTTTTGTTCTACACAGACCATATTCTGAAGTATTGTGGATCCAAAAGTAAATCTTTGAAAATCACCACCATCACCTAGTTCACATAGGGGAAGGCAATTTAAATCCCTAGTCTTTTCTCCTTGCTCTCATGGGAGATAATGAAAGCCCAGAATTGACATAACATTTCCCATTCATACTATAACTGATGGGATAATGAATGATAATGATAATTATGTTACTCACCATTAAAAGATTACTTTAGCAGAAACTGAAAGGCTTTGTAGATGCATACGGAGCAAGGAGATAGATCACATATTACAACCCTCCAGCATACAGTTTTGAACACCAGCATTTAAAAAACTTGAATAAATTCTACTTCACATCACCTACTCCAAACATAATGCATTCTATGTATACCGTATGTACTTAGCAGAGATAGCTCTTTACACCAGACACAAACTGGAGATTTGCCATAGATGTCTAAAGGCCAGTTTATACATTATATGTCCAGTGTGCTCAAGTACACTGGCTACCCAGCAGGTGCATGATGAGACTCCTGCAGCCTTCTCTTCCTGGCAGTGTTTCTCCATGTTTTTCACGGAAGCCCATCAGATTCAGCCAGATGGGGAAATGGACAGAGGAGGGGAAGCCATGGACATCTGTCTCTTTCTGATCTACCACAACTGAAAGCAAAAGAAACTTGCAGACAAGCAGAAAGGATGCCAGACACTCTTGCACAGCAATTCATTTCCCTTCCACAACCCAGGAATGCTGGCAACCCAGATTTATGGGAAATAAGATCCCCTTGCTATTGCTCACAGCCATGCAGTTCTCTTCCTCATATCTACTCAGTACCCACAACAGCAACAGTGCCAAAGCTGGTTTAAATCAGGTTTCCATGATGGACACATTGTCGGCCACTATGCATTGCTGCCTATTCACATCTCTTTAACTTTTGTCAAATGAAAATTCTGCACTGGGGTAATATGTGCTGATTACCCCAGCGAATTGGTTCTTTGTACAGCAATTAAGCTACTTCCATGGGAATGGGTAACATATATGCACCACTAAGGAATTTTACAAACTACATTCCAATTTTTCAACCTTCTCCAACATATTTTAATTGTTGCCTTACAAACCTAGCTTTTAAATACCACAGGATTTTAAGATCTTAAAGTTTAGCATATAAAACAACAATGTTCAGTCTACTCTGGGAATACAAGATCAATAAAAAGATGAAGGGCAAACAAGGAGCTAAGTGTGATGACGCTTAGGGGGAAAAGATGATGGGTGAGATCCAATTATGTCTGGCAGGTTGTGCAAAAGGGACTCTGCTGGCTAAATGAGACTTCTGGTTTCTCCCCTCCAATCCCCCCCACATCTGCTCCAGATGGTTCCTCAACCCTCCAGAGCAGAGTTTGGGGCATGCAGGGGGCTGGAGGAGGGGAGGACAGAGAAGCCCCATTGTGATAGCGGATGTCTGCTTGTACTACATTGGATCTTATCTGATAGCTTTTATTTTGAATTTGTTGATGGGCAGTGGAGAGAAAGGGCCAGGGAGAAGCGATACGCACATCAATTTTGATACAGTTCAAGTTATTCTGACACACATATGGAAGAAACAGCACAGGTCTCTGAATTATCAACTCAAAAGTAACCCCAAAACAACAAAGAGTCTTGTGGCACCTTAAAGATTGGCAAATTTATTATGGCATAACCTTTTATAGACTATATCAGAAGTGGATTGTAATACACAAAAGCTTTTGCCATAATCAATGAAGATACTCAGAGTAGACTCATTGACATCAACTTGTTAGTCAAATTCACTGATTTCAATGGGCCGACTATGATTATATAATTGAACACAACCCTTAGTCTTTAAGGTGCGGTAAGACTCTTTACTGCTTTTGCTGCAAGAGACTGACATAGTTTCTCCTCTGGAAGATGTATTACACATACATTCTGTATTAGCTTACCCAACTGTATACAGCTGGGAAAATGAAGGGTTTGGGGGTTTTTGCCTGTTGTTACTCAATTATTAGACACTCTATTCTTTTGTTGAAACAGCAGGGCTATCTTTACAGAAAGCCAGTCTGTGTTCTTCCAAGGTTACAGGTTAGTTTTGTTACAAATGAGGAATGTGTAGGGCTGAAATATAGCAGTCCTCATGCACCAAAGGTAAACAAACATTTCCACAGGAGAGTACTCAGTCACTAAGCCCAGGAGCACAACTGTATAAAGGGATTTGTTAATACATACCATCTGCAACCACTCCATCAACTTCAAAGTACATGCATAAAGTCAATTAAAAATCCCTAAAAGTTTGATTCACCTTCTTGCCTCTTCTTTCAAGTGCACCTCTACTCTCTACACAGAATACAGGGAGAAGGGAGAGAGGAGTCCAAGGCAGGTGTCAAAAAAGCAAACCTTCTAAACAATTTAAAACGTCTGCTTCAAACTGAAGAACAAGCACAATGTCACATTTTATTTTAGCAGGCCTTTATGTCGCAGTACAACAAAGCAAAGCATGTACATCCATCAACTGAAAGATTCAGACCCTAGATTAAAAAACATGAGACCCTAGAAATCTGGTTCCTCAGCATTCCAAAACCATTTTTCAAATAAGGATTGGGAACATTGGGATGAGGGCAATATATTTTCAACAGCTTACAGAAAAATCAGTGGACAAGAACTTGCCCACCTCCATGACTAGGGGAAAAATACCTTTCGCTCAGGCATGGAGAAGTGAGCTGATACTTCCTTTCCATCAGCAGCTCCTCATGTGTCATTTGCTGATGCTCCAGAGATCCCTTGGTCTTGGAGGTAGCTTTTCAGGGACACATGAGACTGCATCTGGAAAGGCAGCTGAAAATCCCCCATCGCAAGGGCAATACTGCATGAGACAGAATCCCATTGACTTTTAAAATATTTAGGAAAGATTTAGAAGATAAAATTCTCTCTGGTATATTATCTTTCTACATACCCACCAAACTCTGCAAAGGGTAATAAAAGTGAGGCATTAATTTATGGAGTGTTCAGAATGTTACCACCTCTTATGATCTTACATGTGCATAGGAGAGGAAGGAAAAAAGCAGCAACATACAAGCAATTTTAACTCTCCTATGCGCTGACCTCAAGGTTCTCCTGATCTATGCCACTTCATACTCTATGGAATCTCCTAGAATGAAGAGGTTCTGACCCATCTCCATATTGTGGGTATTCACATGCACTAAAAGGGTGCTGGACCCCAATTACAGGGAATGGAACTTTCAGCCCAAACAGCTGAAATCTCAACACAATAGCTACTCTAAACTGTTGCAATATCTAAAATGAAGAGGCATTAACTATTTTTAAAAACCACTTTTAAAAACATATCACCACTAGGAGTTTTTGAGTTGGAAAGGAGGAAAAACTACAAGAATAAGATATCAAGAATCTGTGAGACCACAAAGGAATTAACACTGGAATCATTACATACTTCAGATGGCACCCATGCATAATTGCAGTCTCAATAATTCTTTTCATTTTTTTACATTGGAACAACTGGAATAATTGTAAACACATCTAATTTTTTTTAAAAAAGTGTCTCATTGGTGTTTATTTGTCCTCGATATAATAATAACAAAAATAAAAAAGTGATGATGATGGAAGCAGGGCAGGCCCCCAGCCCTGGCCCCGATGCCCCACCTACCTACCTTTTCCTTGGTGAATGCTGCCCGCGCTGTGCGTGCATGCCTGTCATCAACCAAGTTGGCGGTCGAGGCATCAGCCCCTTAGGGAAACCTCAGCTGCCATCTTGGTTGATGGCAGGCTTCCATTTACGTCAAGGAAGAGGTAGGGGACATGCAGGTGGGTGTTGCGGGCCTACATGGCAGTAGAAGGGTTGCCTGGGAGCTCCCTCTCATGATCTGCGCAGGGTTGGGCTGACGCTGTCACGGATCACAGAAGAGAGTGCTACCCACCCACCCACCCTAAGGAGGGGCCCTTCAGGGGCCCTCAGCCAGGCCCGACCTGGCTGCCCTCTGGCACCGGCCCTGGATGGAAGGTCCTCTAAATGCTAGCCCCTGCTTTTTTGCAGGCTATAGCAAGCACTCTATTTTCTTTCCACACTTTGCAAATTGTTGTTCCTTCACATCAGCCATAATGGACTGGCATTTAGAAGAATATGTAAAATCTTTTTTTTAAAAAAAATTGGGTGGGTAGGTTAATTTCCAGACTAGGAAGTGAAACTTCTAAGCATGTGGCTGGATCCTGAGAATCTCATCCACAGTACCTTTCAAGGGAGCTGACTATTTATGAACCAATGCAAAATGTTGGCTAAGTTCCTCCATTTTAACTTAACTTCTCCAGTTTCAAACTCAAAGAGAAATAGGAATGAATTACCAAGTAACACACACATTTGACTGGCTTTTCTCTTTTCGCCATGATTTTTATCAGACAGTAGCTCTTTGAAACTGTTTCATTCCACACTATTGTTTGATCATAACCACAATTTAAAACTCCCCTTTGGCTCTGCTCAAGATTTAAATAACATTGTCATAGGTCAGGAGCTTAGTATTAATAGTAATGATTTTATAAATGAAATTTTTCAAGTATTTGCAGAGTATTCATACAGATCATTTTTGAGTTTCAGATATACAGTATCAGAGAAGCTGACTGTCATTTCCAATATTCTCAAGTTTTACATTCTAGGGGGGACGAAAGGGAACATACCGTATTTAGCAGGTTTTCGTTCTTTTGTTCATTCACTTATCTTTCTTTAAAAAAAATTTTTTTTTGCAACCATAAACTTATAAAATTATTGTAACCACTCTGGCTGGTATCCCATTCTAACCATGTGCACTGGCAGATTTGTGAGCAGTGCAGTTGCCAACATAACATCAAGTTTCATTAATATGTGCCACTTTTAACTACTAGATTGCTGGGGCTGCAATCTATAGAGTATACCATGAAATTCATTTTGGGTCTGACAGTTCTTTATGGTAATTGTGAATGTATTCTCCAAATGTGGATATTTATATCGCCAAACTAGTATCATCCATGTACACAAGGGAGGTATCAGCAGCTTTGAGGGAACCCCAAAGTTTGCAGAGGTACAAAAATCCCTAAGGGAGAAACAACAACAACAAAAAACCAGCACAATGAGGATCAATTGTTCTCCAAGACCACAGAATACTGGCTGACTATTGGAAGAAGGAATGGAAAACCAGGGGAAGGGGGAATGGAATGGAGTGTCCTGGAAGAGAACATGGCTGGTTGGAATCCTGAACAGGAACACTGCACATTGCAACACTTTGTTGCAGATCCCACTTGTATCCATATAGCTCTAATTTTAACTATGTGAAAAATTATACATAGAAGTCATGTGCAGTGTTCACATTTGAGCAATTTGATGATCCATGTCAGTATTCATGTATGCCACATGGAGATAACCCTATTCCAGGATACTGTAGCCCATTCACACTCAACCACATCCCATCCCTACATGAGGCCTACATCCCACCCCTGTAAGAAGTCTGAAGCTGGGCTGCTGCATTCTGAACTAAATGAAATGTCCAAACAGTCTGTAGGTAGCCCCACACAGAGCATACTACAATAATAAAGATGGAAGTTGACTAAGGCATAGATCACCATACCTGGATCAGAAGATTCTAGGAAGGATGCAGCATGTTCATCAGTCCTTACATTGTGCAAAGGTGCTCCTGGCCATAACTGAGGTTGAAGATCCAGGTCTAAGGTTGAGTTCCAGAGAACTCCCAAGCTAAATGCCTGCATTTTCAGAGGGATTGCAATCCTTTACAACACTAGTTTAACATTTAAACTGAACTCTTCCAACTGACTGGAAGAACGTTTGTCTTGCCCAGATTTAGTTTCATAACTTTGGTTGGTTGCTCTGAACATGGAAGAGTGAGGTGGGATGTAGGAGGACAGAGTGGAGAAAAGATTACTTCTCTAGGTTACTTAAGAAGCGAGGTCCTAAGGAGTGTTTCAGTTGCTACTATCTACCTTAAGAACTGTGTAAAAATTAGTTATATCCCTGAGGCTAAAAAAATATAGCATCAATTTTATAAGCTTTGCTTCAAGACCACTGATTCCAGTTTTAAGACTCTTAAGCAATCCATAACTGCTTGCTAATTTCCTGAGTAATGAGAAAGGATCTTCAGCAAGCTCTCTAGTATATTAAGAATATTATTCAATATCAAACTTGTTGATAGTTTCTTGTACAACTTTCTGGATATTTTACTCAGCTTCAGTTTGCATTTCTACAATCAAGATACTTACTTACTGATTATAGTTTTAGGATTTAAAAAACCCTTTATTGTCTGCTATGTTCAAGTCAATATTAATTGCACCAGGTTCCCAGATCTTAATATGCATTGTTCAACCAAATTATATTTCGAAAGTAGAGAATTACAGCAAACTTCATAGATGGAAAAATAAACTATTATTGACTGAACATTGTTTCTTCAAGACCAGCTAAGTACAAAAAATGTGGATTTCTAAATATATAATCAACAGGAACTAAAGCCCTGTACTGATCTTTCTGCCAGTTGGTCAAATGTATTGTTGTCCATATTTATTCCAATTAACCTGCCTATAATGTTAAAAACAGTTCACCACATGATGATTTACAGAACATTTGAAATAATCTCTAGACTTCTCATTCTCATGGTTTAAATTGTTTAAAATCCCTGTGTAATTCACAGTAAAACTAGATCATTTTTTTCTTATTCTGCCATTAAAATCCCCATAGATATTCAATAAATATTTGCTGGGAGTCCTATACTTTATTCTTGAGAGAACAGCAGCTATTCTGTACTATTTTAATTACATCTCATGGCTTTAATTATCTATATGCAGATGCTGTATAAATTTTCTGTACTTTGCAGTCCTCTTTCACAGATGTTTGCAGAATTGTTAAGTCTAAAAATATATTTGCATAATTCACTCACACAGTTTTCCCCACCAATGTGCACACGCAGTGAAACAGACATGGACCTTGGAAGTGTTTTTAAGATGGAGTCGGTGTATGTGTGAAGGCAGTTCAATGTTAAATTAAAAATTAAATTCAGAAAGGACCCTAACAGTACTTAAATGACACATATAGAGTGCTAGAAGAATGAGAAGCTCACTTTCAGGGTTCACCCTCTTCATGTTCACTTCAGCTCTGTCACACACACTCTCTACACCAGGGTGGCCCTCCAGATGATGTTGAACTCCATCTCCTATCATAAGAACATAAGAACATAAGAAGACCCTGCTAGATCAGGCCAGTGGCCCATCTAGTCCAGCATCCTGTTCTCACAGTGGCCAACCAGGTGCCTGGGGGAAGCCCGCAAGCAGGACCCGAGTGCAAGAACACTCTCCCCTCCTGAGGCTTCCGGCAACTGGTTTTCAGAAGCATGCTGCCTCTGACTAGGGTGGCAGAGCACAGCCATCACGGCTAGTAGCCATTGATAGCCCTGTCCTCCATGAATTGGTCTAATCTTCTTTTAAAACCATCCAAGCTGGTGGCCATTACTGCATCTTGTGGGAGCAAATTCCATAGTTTAACTATGCGCTGAGTAAAGAAGTACTTCCTTTTGTCTGTCCTGAATCTTCCAACATTCAGCTTCTTTGAATGTCCACGAGTTCTAGTATTATGAGGGAGGGAGAAGAACTTTTCTCTATCCACTTTCTCAATGCCATGCATAATTTTATACACTTCTATCATGTCTCCTCTGACCTGCCTTTTCTCTAAACTAAAAAGCCCCAAATGCTGCAACCTTTCCTCGTAAGGGAGTCGCTCCATCCCCTTGATTATTCTGGTTGCCCTCTTCTGAACCTTTTCCAACTCTATAATATCCTTTTTGAGATGAGGTGACCAGAACTGTACACAGTATTCCAAATGCGGCCGCACCATAGATTTATACAACGGCATTATGATATCGGCTGTTTCATTTTCAATACCTTTCCTAATTATCCCTAGCATGGAATTTGCCTTTTTCACAGCTGCCGCACACTGGGTCGACATTTTCATCGTGCTGTCCACTACAACCCTGAAGTCTCTCTCCTGGTCGGTCACTGCCAGTTCAGACCCCATGAGCGTATATGTGAAATTCAGATTTTTTGCTCCAATATGCATAATTTTACATTTGTTTATATTGAATTGCATTTGCCATTTTCCACCCATTCACTCAGTTTGGAGAGCTCTTTTTGGAGCTCTTTGCAATCCCTTTTTGTTTTAACAACCCTGAACAATTTAGTGTCGTCAGCAAACTTGGCCACTTCACTGCTCACTCCTAATTCTAGGTCATTAATGAACAAGTTGAAAAGTACAGGTCCCAATACTGATCCTTGAGGAACTCCACATTCTACAGCCCTCCACTGGAAGAACTGTCCGTTTATTCCTACTCTCTGCTTTCTGCTTAACCAATTCCTTATCCACAAGAGGACCTCTCCTCTTATTCCATGACCGCTAAGCTTCCTCAGAAGTCTTTGGTGAGGTACCTTGTCAAAAGGTTTTTGAAAGTCTAAGTACACTGTGTCCACTGGATCACCTCTATCTATATAAAAGTGGTTGTTGTCAGCAAATAAAATAAAAATAGAGTAAAAGCTAGTTAACCTTTCTTAGTACCACTAGTCAAAGTCCTTAAATGGCCCCGCCCCTCGCTAAGGAAGGAAGCCTGCCTTCAAAGGAAAGAAGCCTGAGATAATCCTAAGGAGTTAAGCCCCAGCTGATAGTTGAGCCATCAGCCTCAATTAACACATCATTGGCTGGCAGCAGTAGCTGGGAGGAACCAGCCACACATATAAATTCAGAGCACCCTAGCGAGGGAACCTGCTCCATGAGCTAGAGGGAGCCCCAGCTGATGAAGCATCAAGGCCCCAGCTGACAAAGCGTCAAGGAGAGTTAAGCAGCAGAGCCAATTCGGCAGCAGGGCAAGGAGGCCAGGGCCCCCCACTCTGCCCATCTGTTCCCTGACCTCAACTAAACCGCAGTTTCCAACCCATTGACGTAATAAACCTCAAACAAAACTATGCAGGTAAGAAGACAGCAGGGGTGTGGGGGCTTTCCAGTGTTTTGCACAGCCTGCAGCATGTACGACTATCTGCCTGTTGGACAGCAGTCGTGGGTGTGCTCTCGGTGCAATGAGCTCCTGGCTCTCCGGGAACGACTTCATTTCCTTGAGGCCAAGGTGGCAGACCTGGAAAAGCTGAGAGAGGCAGAGAGGTGTGTGGAGGAGGCCTCAAGGGACGTTATAGCTGTGTCCCACTCCAGCGATGATAGCTCTCCTGCTATCATGGAGAACGATGGTCTCGGGGAAGGAGAGCATTCAGCCGAGGAAGAGGGAAACAATCCCTTAGAAGGGACCCATTCCTTGGGGGATGAGCAGCTATCCTCTCATGCCGAGGATATATCTCCAGGGGGTGGAGGGATCCTTGTAGTGGGTGATTCGATCATTAGGAACATAGACAGTGGGGTGTGTGATGGGCGTGCAGACCGCAAGGTGTTTTGCCTGCCTGGTGCGAAGGTTGCGGATATCGCCCATCATTTAGATAGTTTGGAAGACAGTGCTGGGGAGGAGTCAGTGGTCATGGTGCACACTGGCACCAACGACATGGGGAAATGCAGCCGTGAGGTCCTGGAAGCAAAATTTAGGTTGCTAGGTAGGATGCTGAAAGCCAGGACCTCCAAGGTGGCTTTCTCTGAAATGCTACCAGTTCCACGAGCAGGACCAGCCAGACAGGCCCAGCTTTGCAGTCTCAATGCGTGGATGAGACGATGGTGTTGGGTGGAAGGGTTTGGATTTGTTAGGCACTGGGGAACATTTTGGGACAAGCCGGGCCTGTACAAAAGGGACGGGCTCCACCTGAACCAGAATGGAACCAGATTGCTGGCACTTAAAATTAAAAAGGTGGCAGAGCAGCTTTTAAACTGACTGAGGGGGGAAACCTGACAGGAGCTGAGGATGGTCTGGTTCGGAATAAACCTCCCCCCTGGGATAAAGACCAAAGGAATGATGAAATTTTAAAAGGGGTAGGCCTAGAAGTAGGCATTGTGAGAGCAGAGGCACAGGATATAAATTCAGAAGGGCAAAATTACCACAGGCCAAACCACAAGTGCCAAAGACACTTAAAGAGAGACACTGCTTACAAGTGCCTGTCTGCTAATGCTAGGAGCCCCCGAACCAAGATGGGAGAACTGGAGTGCTTGGTCTTAGAGAAGAACATTGATATAGTGAGCATAACGGAGACCTGGTGGAATGTAGAAAACTAAATTGTTCAGGGTTGTTAAAACAAAAAGGGATTGCAAAGAGCTCCAAAAAGACCTCTCCAAACTGAGTGAATGGGCGGAAAAATGGCAAATGCAATTCAATATAAACAAGTGTAAAATTATGCATATTGGAGCAAAAAATATGAATTTCACATATACGCTCATGGGGTCTGAACTGGTGGTGACCGACCAGGAGAGACACCTCGGGGTTGTAGTGGACAGCATGATGAAAATGTCCACCCAGTGTGCGGCAGCTGTGAAAAAGGCAAATTCCATGCTAGCGATAATTAGGAAAGGTATTGAAAATAAAACAGCCGATATCATAATGCCGTTGTATAAATCTATGGTGCGGCCACATTTGGAATACTGTGTATAGTTCTGGTTGCCTCATCTCAAAAAGGATATTATAGAGTTGGAAAAGGTTCAGAAGAGGGCAACCAGAATGATCAAGGGGATGGAGCGACTCCCTTACGAGGAAAGGTTGCAGCATTTGGGGCTTTTTAGTTTAGAGAAAAGGCGGGTCAGAGGAGACATGATAGAAGTGTATAAAATTATGCATGGCATTGAGAAAGTGGATAGAGAAAAGTTCTTCTCCCTCTCTCATAATACTAGAACTCGTGGACATTCAAAGAAGCTGAATGTTGGAAGATTCAGGACAGACAAAAGGAAGTACTTCTTTACTCAGCGTGATGCTTACAGGCCAGGCAGATAAGGAGAGGCAAACTTCAGCAGTGGAGGGGAGGTGGTGGTGGCTGCCAACAGTGATAAGATGGGCAGCGGGGGGGCATGGAGGCAGGGCCTAGCCAGGGCCTAGCAGGCAGATGAGCAAGCAGCAGCAACAACAATGCTGTAAGGAAAGTGGAGAGTGGTTTAGAGACCCATGGGGAGGGGGGAGAATTTTGGTGGCCCATGGGGGGTCGGTGGAGGTTTGGAGGCCTGTGGAGTGGTTTGGGATTGGTGAAGGGATGGGAGAAGGACTAGGGGTCACCTGGCAGAAGTGGTGTGTGTGGGAGTGCTATAGGTGCCTAGCAGAGGGGATGGAAGGATGGCTAGGGGACGCCTGGTAGAGGAGGGTGGGGGAGGCCTTGGGGGTGCTGTTGAGTGGGGTGTGGATGGGGTTGGCAAGTTAAGTGAGCAGGGGTGGCATATTGTTAAGTATTAATATATCTATATATATCATCCTTGAACTTTCCCTGTCAGACTTGGAAATTCTCTGATAAAGTATTTCTGACAGCCTGATAATGATATTTTAGGTACCTGTATATATTTTCTTTAACAAGGTAGGTAAACTATAGCTTGTGGGCATTGGAGCGACTGGAAAAAATACTGGGGACAGCACAGAATACTCCTCCCCTCAACCTCCAGCTCCACTCCTCTGATCTAATCCAGAGATCCAACAGCTGCTTTTAAGAGAAATAAAATGTTGGGAGATCCTATCACACAACTTGTTTTGTTTTGGCCAATATTCATCCTCATTGCTCTAAGAATTTAACTTCTAATTTATCATTCCAAGCACTTTTATTCATACCAGTACCAATCTAGTAAGTCTCTTGTACTTAGGAGATTAAAATGGTATGGAAATGGAATACTCAAACCCATATGCTGCTTTCTCCAGAGGGTGGGCTAAATGTTTCCATGCCCTTTTATTATGTGTGAAATGTACTGCTTTAATAAAGATTCAGACAAAAAGAAAGAAAGAAAAAGGTAGGTAAAGGTGTCCCCGCACTCGTAGTGCAAGTCGTTTCCGTCTTGCGACGTTTACTAGGCAGGCCGTTTTGTATGGGGTGGGATTGCCAGTTCCTTCCCTGGACTTTCTTTACCCCCCAGCATATGCCGGGTACTCATTTTACCGACCACGGATGGATGGAAGGCTGAGTGGACCTTGACCCCTTTTACCGGACATCCTCCTTCCTCCTTCCGTTGGAATCGAACTCCGGCCATGAGCAGAGCTTCGGCTATGTTACCGCCGCTTACCACTCTGTGCCACGGAGGACCTCTAAGAAAAAGGTAGATAGCATATTTGTAGTGTAGGCAGAGTTTATTGAGATTCTTTGGTGAACATTGGTCTCTTAACAGTTATTAAACTGCAGATGCGATTCATTATGCTGAGCTTTGGTCTATTTGTATCACCTTTTTCCAACAGTTTAAATGTATTCCAATAAAAGATTAATTTTCCTTGGTCCTTTTGAAAGAAGGACACATCATCAAGAGCACAGGGACACCATGTTTCACAAAGAGGAATACACAGCTCCTCCTTGCTTCTCCAGGTCACTTTCTGGATATGCTCATGTGAACTGGACCAGAAAGAAGATGGACAAGGCTGGCTGCCTTCGGGCTCTTAGTGATGAAAAAAGCACAGAGCAGATGGGTTTTGTCTCTTCATTCTGCTAATAACATTTTCTTATTACACAAAGTTATATACTGCTTACCATAAAAATACCAAAGCAGTGCACAACATAAGAACACAATATACCATAAAAACAATATAAAATTCAGTATAAAAATTAGATCACATTAATCAATTGTACATACAGCCAGGTCACAATTTAGGAAAAGTCTGTGTGAGCCAAAAAAGAGTTAAACAAGTGTACGAAACTTAAAACTGTTGGCATTTGCCTGATAGCAATACGAAGTTCCGTAAGCCAAGCACATTGGTGCATGAACTGCTCATCCTTGCCTTTTATCCCCGGCAGCAAAACATAGACATCATCATGGAAACTCTGCTTGATTCATATTTGGAATTGGCACATAACAACAACAGGGGGTTGAGGTTGGTAATAGTGGCAGCTACTTGGTTTTAACCTGGCAGATAACAATTTGTATAAGTAGATGCCAAGCAAGAACATCATGAGGCACCTGCAACTGCACTTATCTCACTTATTTATTTACTTATTTGGTTTATATCCCACCCTTCCTCCCAGCAGGAGCCCAGGACAGCAAACAAAAGCGCTAAAAACACTTTAAAACATCATAAAAACAGACTTTAAAATACATTAAAACAAAACTTCTTTAAAAACATTTTTAAAAGCTTTCAAGACTTAAAAAAAGGTTAAAAAATATTGTTTTTTTTAAAAAAAAAAGGTTTAAAAACATATAAAAAAGAAATTCCGACACAGACTGGGATAAAGACTAAAAAAGCTTGTTTAAAGAGAAAGGTTTTCAATTGGTGCCGAAAAGATAACACAGATGGTGCCTATCTAATATTTAAGGGGAGGGAATTCCACAGGGAAGGTGCCACCACACTAAAGGTCCATTTCCTATGTTGTGTGGAATGGACTTCCTGATAAGATGGTATCTTCAGGAGGCCCTCACCTGCAGAGCGCAGTGATTGACTGGGTATATAAGGGATAAGACGGTCTTTCAGGTATCCTGGTCCCAAGCTGTATAGGGCTTTGTACAGCAAGACTAGAACCTTGAATTTGGCCTGGTAGCAAAACGGCAGCCAGTGCAATTCTTTCAGCAGCAGGGTGACATGTTGGCAATACCCTGAAGTCTCACCGCTGCATTTCGCACCAGCTGCAGCTTCCGGACCAACCGCAAGAGCAGCCCAACATAGAGCGCATTACAGTAACTGAGCCTAGAAGTTACCAGTGCATGGACAACAGTAGTCAGGATATCCTGGTCCAGAAACGGCCACAGCTGTCTTACCAGCCGAAGCTGGTAAAAGGCACTCCTACCCACGGAGGTCACCTGGACCTCTGGTGACAAAGATGCATCCAGGAGCACTCCCAGACTACGGACCTGCTCTTTCAAAGGGAGCACAACCCCATCCAAAGCAGGCAACTGACCAATTATCTGAACTCGGGAACCACCAATCCACAGAGCCTCTGTCTTGCTAGGATTCAAACTCAGTTTATTGGCCCTCATCCAGCCCACTACAGAGTCCAGGCAGCAGTCCAGGGCTTGCAAGGTCTCTCCCGATTCAGATGTTACGGAGAAATAGATCTGGGTATCATCAGCGTACTGCTGACACCTCTCCCCAAATCTCCCGATGACCACTCCCTAGGGCTTCATATAGATGTTAAACAGGATGGCGGACAAGAGGGTACTCTGCGGCACTCCAAAGCACAACTGCCAGGGGGCCGAAAGATAATTACCCAATGCTATTCTCTGAAAACGACCTTGGAGAGAAGATCGGAACCACTGTAAAACAGTGCCTCCAATACTCATCTCACCAAGGTGGCCCAGAAGGATACCATGGTCAATGGTATCAAAAGCCACTGAGAGATCAAGTAAGAGTAAAAGGGTCGCATTTCCCCTGTCCTTTTCCTGATAAAGGTCATCTATTAGGGCGACCAAAGCCGATTCAGTCCCATAACCAGGCCTGAACCCGGACTGGAATGGGTCAAGATAATCTGTTTCATCCAAGAGTACTTGCAATTGCTGCGCCACAACCCTCTCAATCACCTTCCCTAAGAAGAGGGTATTTGCAACTGGGCTGTAATTGTCACAGACCAAGGGGTCAAGGGTGGGCTTTTTCAGGAGTGGTCAGATCACTGCCTCTTTCAGGGAGGCTGGAACCTCTCCTTCCCGCAATGATGCATTGACCACACCCTGGATCCACTTGGTCAAACTGCCTCGGCAAGCTTTAATAAGCCAAGAAGGGCAAGGGTCGAGAGGAGACATTGCTGGCTGCATCATCAGAAGCACCTTGTCTATGTCATCAGGCAGCATCAACTGAAACCCTTCCCAAGATGTTGCAGCAGACATTGCACTGGACACCTCATTGGGGACTACAGTAGATGTGGATGGGGCATCAAGACTGCTACAGAGGCAAGCAACTCAACCCTCAAAGTGTCTTGCAAACAGTTCACAGTGGGCCTTCCAATGGTTTGGATGAAGGAGGTGCTGAAGTCAACTGCGCAGATCAGAAAAGCACAAGGTTGAACCAAGAAACACGAAATTTGAAATTGGTTTGCTTTTATTTAATTTATCAGTGCCCATGATCTATGGAGCCATTCTCCCAGTACACACGGCCATTTATGGAGGTCTACTTTGGGATGATGATTAGTCTTTTGTTTGCCAATTTCCAAATGTCTAGTTTATGACTGGATTTGTCTCTTTCCACAATTCCTGTCTGTTGTTTGTATTCCTGTTATACAACATGTTAATAAAAATATTTTTTTTAAAAAGGCAGGGCTGTAAACCATAGTGCCCACAATCACAAATGGGAATGTGCATTAGTTGCAGTGCCCCCAGCTCAGCATCAGGTAAGCAAATATTTGTTGGAGCTGCCCAACACTCCCATTCTGTACTACACTAGTTCACCACTCTTATACTAAAGAGCTATGGCACACTATTTGAAATGCACTGATGCATGTAAATCAAACACAACAAAAAAGTAAAATTGGGTTCTAACAATGAAATTTTTTAACAGTTTGCCTCTGCCTCAGTTCAGAATCTAGTGATGAAAGGAGAATCAGAGTAACCTGCCAAATAAAAGTTATCCAGAGACAGTTCATGATTACAAATCTCATTTCTCCAGTGCAACATTTTCAAAGCATATTTTACATAGTTGTAAAATTTTAGATGCTGCTAAAAGCTTTTTAAAAGAATGTTTTAAAAGTTGTTTTGTTTTAATGTATTTTAAAGTCTGTTTTTATGATGTTTTAAAGTGTTTTCAGCGCTTTGGTTTGCTGCCCTGGGCTCCTGCTGGGAAGAAGGGCGGGATATAAATCAAATAATAAATAAATAAATAATGGAGCAGACATCACAAAATGCCTAGCGGTGTTGGTCCTCCAGGAAAAATTCAGGCATGTACAAAACTGTAAAATAAGGAATATCTCTACAAGAAATCCCCCTCTAGGATTCACACCTTAACGTGGTGAGGTGGTTTGAGAGTGTTGAAGAAGCTGACAGCAATGCCGTCAGGAGTCTAGACCAAGAGGCTAGACTCCTAGCAGGGGCATCCAAGGCGGAATGGTCAAAGCTGAGACACCAGACTAAGATGCATCCAAACTCAGAGGAAGGCAATGGTAAACTATCTCTGAATACCTCTTACCATGAAAGCCCTATGAACAGAGTATCCAAAATACAACACAAGATAGTGTTGGAAGATGAGACCCCAGGTCAGAAGGCACTCACCGAGCTACTGGGGAAGAACAAAGGACAAGTACGAGTAGCGCTGTGACTAATGACGCAGCTGGGTCAAAGCTGAAAGGAAGCCCAGAGGCTGATGTGCACAGACGTGAAATGAGAGTCTGGAGTTGTATGACGCACACAATAGGAACATGGAATGTGAGAAGCATGAACCAGGGAAAGTTAGAAATTGTCAAGAAAGAAATGGAATGTATCAACATTAAAATCCTTGATGTGAGTGAATTAAAATGGATGGGAATGGAACATTTTCAATCAGGTAATTACAAAATATTTTATGCAGGAAATGAGAAATTAAGAAGACACAGGGTTGGTTTAACAGTGAGAAGTGATTTAGCAAAAACAATTAGGAGCTATAACATAAGGTCTGAGCAAGTGATATCAATGAGATTTAACGGGAAACCTATTAACATAACCATCATCCAAGTCTATGCTCCAACAGCAAATGCAGAAGGAGAGGAATTGGAGAGATTTTATGCAGAAGTACAGGAAGAAATTGATCACACACCAAAGCAAGATGTGCTGATAATCATAGGGGACTGGAATGCAAAAGTAGGGAACACAGAAGAACTAGGAATTGTGGGGAAATGGGGCTTAGGAGATAGAAATGAAGCAGGAGAAAAAATTATTGAATTCTGTGAAGCCAATAATTTGTTTCTTGCACACACATTTTTTGAGCAACCGAAAAGACGACTGTACACGTGGATATCACCAGATGGTCAATATAGGAATCAAATTGATTATATAATTGGTAACAGAAGATGGAGAAGTTCCATACTTTCTGCGAAAACAAGACCAGGAGCAGACTGTGGTACAGATCATGAATTGGTCGTATCGAAAATCAGAGTACAGCTAAAGAAGACCAAAAAAGCAATCATAATGCCAAAATACAATTTAAATAACATCCCAGAAAAATATAAAGATCAAATAAGGAACAGATTTGACACTTTAAACTTAGTTGATAGAGAACCAGAAGAACAATGCAATGGAGTCAGAGACGTTATCAGGGAAGAATGCAAAAAGACAATACCTCTAGCTAAAAGAGAGAAAGACCTCAATAGATGACTGAAGAAACTCTTCAAATGGTTAAAGAGAGAAGGAAAGCAAAAGCAAAAGGAGACACAGACATGGTTAGAACCCTAAATGCAACAATATAGCGACTGGTATGTAAGGACAAAGAGAACTATTACAATAGTTATTGTATAGAAATAGAAGAGGACAACAAAAAGGGTAGAACAAGAGCCCTATTCCAAAAAGTTAGAGAAATGAAAGGGAAATTTAAACCACGAGTAGCAATGTTGAATAATCAACAGGGGAACACACTGACTGACCGAGATGAAATAAAAGGAAAATGGAAGCAATACACTGAAGAACTCTATAAAAGAGATGCCTGAATGACAGATTCATTCATGGAGGAACCGTATGATGAAGAACCAGAAATTTTAGAATGTGAGGTGAAAGCTGCTCTTAAAATACTTGGAAGAAACAAATCACCAGGAACAGATGGCATACCAATAGAGTTGCTACAAGCTACTGAGACTGAATCTGTCCAAAGTTTGATAAAAAATTGTCAACAAATATGGAAAACTAAACAGTGGCCCACTGACTGGAAGTGTTCAATATACATCCCAATTTCGAAGAAAGGAGATCTCAGGGAATGCAGTAATTATCAAACTATTGCCTTAATATTCCATGCAAGTAAAATAATGCTCAAAACTCTACAACAAAGGCTCTCACCGTATATGGAGCGAGAAATGCCAGATGTCCAAGCTGGATTTAGAAAGGGAAGAGGCAACACAGATCTTATTGCAAACATACATTGGATAATGGAATGGAGCAAGGAATTTCAGAAGAATATCACCCTGTGCTTTATAGATTACAGCAAAGCCTTTGATTGTGTAGATCATGAAAAACTATGGAATGCTCTAAAAGAAATGGGGGTGCCACAGCATCTGATTGTGAGCTTGGAAAAGTTACTTTTTTGAACTACAACTCCCATCAGCCCAATCCAGTGGCCATGCTGGCTGGGGCTGATGGGAGTTGTAGTTCAAAAAAGTAACTTTTCCAAGCTCTAGTTCTGATGCACAACGTATACTGTGGACAAGAGGCTACTGTAAGGGCAGAATATGGAGAAATTGATGGGTTCCCCATTGGAAAGGGTGTGAGACAGGGGTGTATTTTAACACCCTACTTGTTTAATCTATATGCAGAACATATCATATGGAAAGCGGGATTGGACCAAGATGAAGGAGGTTTGAAAATTTGAGGGAGAAATATCAATAATTTAACATATGCAGACGATACCATACCACTAGCAGAAACCAGTAATGATTTGAAACAAAAACTGATGAAAATTAAAGAAAAAAGCACAAAAGCAGGACCACAGGTAATGACAACAGAAGATTTATGTAATTTTAAAGTTGACAATGAGGACATAGAACTTGTCAAGGATTATCAATACCTTGGCACAGTCCTTAACGAAGGGAGACAATAGTCAAGAAATCAGAAGAAGGCTAGGACTGGGGAGGGCAGCTTTGAGAGAACTAGAAAAGGTCCTCAAATGCAAAGATGTATCACTGAACACTAAAGTCAGGATCATTCAGACCATGGTATTCCCAACTCTATGTATGGATGTGAAAGTTGGACAGTGAAAAAAGCAGATAAGAGGAAAATAAACTCATTTGAAATGTGGTGTTGGAGAGCTTTGTGCATACCATGGACTGCGAAAAAGACAAATAATTGGGTGTTAGAACAAATTAAACCAGAACTATCACTAGAAGCTAAAATGATGAAACTGAGGTTAGCATACTTTGGACACATAATGAAAAGACACGATTCACTAGAAAAGACAATAATGCTGGGAAAAACAGAAGGGAGCAGAAAAAGAGGAAGGCCAAACACGAGGTGGACTGATTCCATAATGGAAGCCACAGACCTGAACCTGAACACAGATCTGAACAGGGTGGTTCATAACAGATGCTATTGGAGGTCGCTGATTCATAGGGTTGCCATAAGTCGTGATCAACTTGAAGGCCCATAACAGTAACTACAAGAAATATTTATAATAGCAATTTCTGAACAGGATCTATAAGAGAACAAATTCTTTGTTATTATGGTAGTAGGGACTAAAGCCAGTTATCCACTCAGAAATAGGAAGCTGTGTGTCATATCGGTTTTTACCACCCAGTGGGTATAACACACTTCTCACGCAAATAGAGAAATTAAATGGCTTACACAGAGCCATTGCTGTAAAATTGACAAGAGTCACAATAGGACTTCTGAACAAAAAAGTGGTTTATGTTTCAAGAGTTAATGATTTACTAGCATTGTACAGGATTCTGTAGTTTGTAGTTTGTTATCATTACTGCTTGGGCCAAAGGCCATTGCAGATACAAACAAAAGGATTAACAGAGTTAAACACAGAGCTATTTCCACAGATATAACATATAAAATGAGAAATCTAAACACTTAAATAAAATTAACAGGGAATTTGATCACTTATAAAATTAAAATAAGCTATAATATAAAATCAGAGCATTTAGCAAAAACATTAAATCAAGGCATCCCCCAAAGAGGAGAGTACAATATCAGCAATACATTTTTTGTGAATTCTTGATGCTGCCAGAGTGAGACTCTATAAGTATAGTAAAGTCTGCATCAGACAAGAGCAGAAAAATGTTCTCTGGCACAGAGTTAAAAAGCAGGCAAGACAAAATAAAAGCCAGAAATTTAGATCAAGGTTCTGAATACAATAGACAAAACAGCAAGTAGTGAGGGAGGTCTTCAATCTCTGGAGCTCCACATATACAGAGGCAGAAAGCCAAAGGAGTCTGGAGTATCTACTGTCAATCAAAGCTGTTGGGATTGTTTGGAAATGAAGGGCCATAAAAGCTTGTCTAAGTCTTGAAAAGGTAAGCATTTACAAATAGGCAGCTTTTTGATGATCACATAAATAAAGTCTGTACCATTTTGAAAATTTTGAATAGCTTGTCTGTCTAAAAAATACACTATGCCTAATAACATCATAAAGCCTGTCTTTTAACTTTCTGTCAGAAAATGTCTCAACCAGGGTAAAGTAAGTCTGAAGCAAATTGTGATACCTTATTGTTCAAGAATTGCACTTCAGCAAGTGGTTGTAACACAACTTGGGAAAAACCGTGGCTGAGGATTCTAATAAAGTTCTCCAATAATTAATCAAGGAGCAGTGGGCACGGGCTCTAATGGAGGGAAGACCTACCTCTGCCTGAATCAGAGCTGCAGGTGTGCCAGGCGGCAAAATTAAAAGTTTCCAAAGAAAATTGTTTTGAAGAACCTCTAATTTACTTAGTAAAAGATCATCCCACCCACAAACTGCCATACCATATAAAATTTGGACAACTACCATACTCTGGTAAATTTTCAGAGCTGACTCAACTGAGAATTTAGTTGTGTGAAAGAATTTAAGGATGGCTCCAATAGTTCTTAAGGCCATTCCTTTACCTGCTTCCACATGAGCTTGCCAAGAGAGGTTTTCTGTAAAGTGAATGCCAAGGTATTTAAATTCCTTGTATTGCTCAATCCGATGACCGTCAATAAACCATCAAGAAGGTGAGTGTCTCTTTCCAAATACCATCACTTTCATTTTGGCATAATTGATATTAAACTTTTCTTTTGTGCAATAGTCACTAAGTTTAGACAACAGCCTTCCTAGGCCTATTTCAATAATTGATAATAAAATCATATCAGCATACAAAAGAATGGAAACCTTTCTTTACCCTGTTGAAGGAGGAAAGAATTCTGAACAAGATAACTTTGGAGATATCATTTAAATATAGAATAAACAGTGATGGGGCCAGAAGGCACCCTTGTTTTACACCTTTGGTGGTGGCAATAGATTCACTTAAAGAACCAGAAATCCCAACTTTTACTCTAGCAAATGTGTTAGTATAGTGTTAGTATAGAGTTCTTTACAGCTGGTATAGCACAGTGGGGAGGAGAGCCTGGCTGGGAGTCCAGAGTCTGTGAGTTCAAATCCCCACTCGTGTCTCCTGGGTGTCAAGGGCCACCTAAAGATCACCCCCACAGTGAGTGGCTCAGAGGTTACATGCCCTGCCACCTGTGCAGCCGTGGGCAAGCTGCATAGTCCCAAGGAGCCCAGTTGCCCCCCAGCTGGCAGTTGCGGACAAGGAAGGGGCTGGCTTGTGCAGCTGTGGCAAGCTGAGTAGGCCCTAGCCAGCTGGGGAGGACTAGCCTCAGAGGGAGGCAATGGTAAACCCCTTCTGAATACCACTTACCATGAAAACCCTATTCATAGGGTCTCCATAAGTCGGGACTGATTTGAAGGCAGTTCATTTCATTTTCAGAGTTCTTTAATCAAGAACAAGAATTGATAGTAGTACCGGCCAATTTAAGTCACAACTGGTTTCTATCAATTGAATCAAAGGCCACAGCAAGGTCGACAAACTGATTGGTGGGGCCTGCAATGGCTTGCCAAACTAAAAAATAAAGGGTTAAGGAATGATCAATAGTACTTTGGCCTTTTCTAAAGCCAAGCTGTTCAGTGTGAATGATATGATTAGAAGTTTCTCAATCCTCTAGCTTGTTTAAGAGAAATTTGCTGTATAATTTAGAATCCATGTCCAAAAGATGTATTGGTGGGTAGTTGTTAGGATCCCTTCTATCACCCTTCTTACAAATGGGGAAAACAATGCTCTGTTTCCAACCAGCTGGAAATATACTTGAATAAACACTTTAGCCAAAAAGAGGCCCACCAATCAGAGAAATACTTGGATATTTCAGGAGGCATCATGTCTTCACCTGGGGCCTTGTCAGGCTTGAGAGACGTAATAAGATTCTTTGTCTCAAATTCAAAGACAGAAGGCCACTGGGGCAGATTAGATGCTGCAAAGGAAATAGGACTAAACTCTGTACCAGTAGTCCCATAAAGCATACTCGAGTGTACCATTCACTTGCACTTATTTGCCCGACCAATATGGGTCTCTCATATTGAATGAAACAATGTCCCAGAACCAGGACTCTTCCTTTTCCAGCACTGCCAGGCCTAATTGTTGCCATTGTAATTTGGCACTTTTCTTTTTTGTTTGTTTTAAGTGTCTTATAAGACAACCTCAGAGACACTAAATATTCAGGGGAGATGTTTCCTCTGCTCCTAAGCAGCCTGGCACAAATAGTTCATAAGTATTTTCCTGGCAGCTCTGCATTTTTTTTTGTGAAACCGTCTATTAGTTGTTGGTCTATTAAAATTAGGCTGTTTGTTACAAACCAACATAAGTCTAAAATTTTGTGTAATTGTTTGGTAAGCTTGTAATGTGTTTGAATCAGAAACCAAGATATCTTGACAGAGAGATTTAAAGATATTAATCTTAAATGTCTGGGAACTACGGGGACACAGTTTACTTGACTGATGTATCCTCTGTTCCCCAAGATGAATTCCATTCAATTTTTGGTGGAAACAGGGGGAACAGAGGTTTGAAAGGCTGATTATCAACAGCAAAGGAAAGTGGTCACTTTCAACTCTGTTGTCAACCTCAAAGCTTTTTTTCTCAGGCAGCAAGGTATTAGAAACGACCATGTAATCTATTGTGCTGGCACCTCTGTTGGTAAGATACTGTGAGTGTATGTGCCCTTAGTCTTATCAAAACAAGTGCCATGAAGACACTGTAGATGGATGGAGGGACAAGACATCTAGGAGCCTCAGGCCTGGTTTGTTAATAATTTTATCCTAGGAGTTTCTATCTATGATTAAATCTTGTGAACCTGCTCCATGATTAGTACAGTCCACTTGATTGGTCAGGTCAGCACTAATTCTAGTATTAAAATCTCCACATAGCAAAAATCTAGTATTAGAATATTGAGACTCCAGAAGTACCAGAGTTTCAGATAAACTATCCCAGATACTATTAGTGCCAGAATCTTTAGAAATATTAGGTGGAAAATAGACATTTATGCAAATAAGAGGGTCTATTTGCTTGCCCTTAATATAAAAGGTTTGAATATATTGCTCAGAGGCTCTATTCAGCAACTGCAAATCAACTGAAATAAATATAGTAAGACCACTGCTGGTCCGACCTTTTACACTTGTTTTAAGAGCAGGAGTACAAAATGAATAAAAACCCTGGAGCAACGGTAAATTTGTTTCAAGGGCCCAAGTTTTCTGCAAGCAAAGAATCATAAATTTTTGTAAATAGGTTACAAAGTCAGCATCACAGAATTTGTTTCCCCTATCCCATAATACTCCAATAAAGTACAATTGGTTGTCAGGCTAGAATAATGATATACATATCTTTCTATACAGCCATTACTTGTGAGTCATGGATGAACAAAAACCACAGAGCTAGGAGATTTACCTAAACGTTCTGGGCCAAGTTCATGGGGTTCTAAGAATCGACGTGCTGTCCAGTCCTGTGCTAATGTATGGTCATGGGTAAACTTCCTGAAGTTAAATTCCTTGGCTGGCTGAATTTTATCAGAAATGCCAAGATTAACAGGAAAGTTAGCATTTTGAAGTTGAATTGCAGGAAGCCAAGGTGGACTGTGTACCAATTGGGAGTTTAACTCTTGTGTAACTACAGAAGTAGGTCTAATATTTGTTTTGATCAGAAGAATGCTTCTTAAAAGATCCCAACCTGTCTATTATAGCAGATTGCTCAGTAGTAGGGAGTGCAGCAAAAGAATCAATCAAGTTTTCTTCTAAAGCTTTCTTAAAATGCCTTGTTGGTAAATCTGTGCTCTTAAGCAACTGTGTTGCTGCAACATCATCACTGCTAATTTGGTCACAAATGAAGTCTACTGACTGCCTGGGCTTTCTTGTCACAGCAGGTAAATTGAGGTTAAGAAGCTGTTTGGTCTGTGACTCCAGTAAAGGCAATTGAACATTATTCCAAAATACCAGGCTAGCAACTACCCCTTCTCCTTAACAGACTCTCTCTTTTCATAATTAAAGATGGAATTGTTGGTGTAGCAAAGACAAGATGATATTTTTTGACATAAGAGGGGCTATAGAGAATCTTGATATTTTGAAAGGAAGTTAACAGGTTTAACTCTTTTCTTGGAGAACAGAAGCTTATCCTGCTTCATGTTAATTCCATTTAAAGTGTAAAATAACATTTGAACCATTTTTGCAACCAAACCAAACAGAACTGGTCAATTACAATCTTTCTCAGGTCAAGCACAGAGTCCACAATATCATTTTTGCCAGTGAAACTGTCAACATGATTGTCAACAGGCAGCTTATCCTTGCCAGGATTATGCAATAGCATTTCATCTACATTCAGACATTCGAATCTGTTGCATACTGGTATTGCAAACTCTTCAGGTGGCAACAATTTGTTGTAACCATGAAATCATAAATTTTTGGTTGCTTAGGATCAGTAACTTGAAATGAATCAGAGGAACTTCTAGTTCGCTTTCTGAGACCCATAGTGTACATTTCGAGATTCCTTGATAAGATGAAACATAGTCTGAAATATCTCGATGGAGTATAGTCTCAGGTGACAATACCTAAAGTCCTATTTGGAAGAGAACTAGTAAAATTAGGCACTGAAGCCTAACCAGTTCCGCTGCTACGGCAGCTTCTTATGTGATTTTTCACTCTTTCACTGGTTTAGTTGTTTGCTTGGTGTTGGAGGAGGGGGGCTAATAAAACAATTATCATTGCTCACCCCTACTCATTGTTTAAATTAGATTGAGAGGTAAATTGGAGGGGTACGACTTCAGATCTGCATAACTAAAAGGTCACTGTTGTTGTTTCTACTTTCCCTTGCTGTTGATGGTTGGACTGTAAGGATGTAAATATAATGTAACCAGACCTCGGTCACATATGAGACTTCTCCACCAGTTCTCTCAAAACAAAACAGGAAGGTTTCCTTTGCTTGAGATAGAGAGGATTCCGTTTCTCACTTCTACCCACTGCTTACCCTCCTTAATCAGCTCCTTTCGGTGGTCACGGGCTGTTGCTTTGCCTACGCTCTTCCTTTTCAAAAGACTCCCTCCTCCACTGATAAAATACCAGCAGAACACCACAGATAAACAAACTCCAAGGTCTGTTTTGTTTTGTCCTGTCTTTGTCTAAACCTAAATAAAATTAGAAATACTAAACAGGGAGTGGGAGCTTGACAATAACACCGCCATTGCCAGAAACTAGAAGCAGGATTCTGAAAACTACTTGTTTGAATTTGCAGTTGAAATTAATATAGCAAAGATGGAGCTTATGAAAAGGAAAACAAGCCCAAAACTACTGGAAGAATGCTATACCCAACCACACCACTTCAATTATCAACAGAATGAGTCCTTGGAGGATTCAGCATGAAAGTTAGGAACGTAATTTCTGTCTTAATCTGCAGCTAAATTCCTCACTTCCTTTGAGCATACTGAACCATTTCATGTGACTATGAGCCTAACACTAGAATCACCATGTTAGAGACACAAAATATGTTTGCAGATGAATTGTACAATTGCCTCACATTTACTTGAAGATTCATATATGATGTTCAAAATGGTGACACCCATAAATTCTATCCTGACACCCCTGTAGACCAAGTCCAACTATATATGCTTGGAAAACAGTTGTGGCATATTTTGTTGGGGCTGAAACAAGTGAAGCATTTAATTATTTTGGTCAATCTGTATTCAGTGGTCTCTCCTGTGGTGTCCAGAAAGCACTTTGATCTAACACACTTCACTGTTATTTCTTACATCCAAGCAGCTGTTACATTAATAGATAATGGCTGAACAAAAGAAAAATCTCTTGACTGATTTTGCTCTAACATATCCCTTGTATGAGGGCTACTTGCTTAAAAAAGATAATGCAATACATAACAGCCGAGAGAGAACAAACTACAATTCAGACACCATAGGTATGGGCACCTTTTCTTATCAATCACATGGTTGTGACCCTGGGGACTTGCATTTTAAATATGATCTACCCTATGATAGAGAGTGGGCCTCTACAAAAATGTAACATAAAATTTCTAGGGTTATAATAATGTTAGTGGATACACTGGTGATAGATAATGCAGCTTTGCTACAAACGTCCAAGCATCAACTAACTTAAACCATGGCTTAGAGCATGGGTTCTCAACAAGGGGGGAATTCCCCCCCGGGGGGAATTTTAGGGTTCCAGGGGGGGAATTGGGACAACTATTCAGCAAAGTGTGATGTCCTGTAGATTATGTACAATCTGTAAAACTGTAGTTTGTTTTTAATTTAATCTGCGACATTCAATAAAGTTTATTGAATGTCACAGATTAAAATCGATTCTTGAACATGCAGCATTATTTTCATTTGCAAAATTAAATTATTATTTAAAGACCAGAAAGTGCTCCAAGAAATTCTGTTATAATATAAACTAAGAAATTCTTCTCTCACGAGAAACACCACCGTCACTCGCGAAACGTCAACACGCTATGAGAGACTATCTTGGGAAGGGGGTCCTCTTTTCCCACACAGATGGGTGAAGGAATTTACTTTGCTTTCAAAGAACTTTGGCTCAGATTAACATATGAATTTGGGATTGTGGTTAACAAACAATGGTTAAATACGCCAGCTTCAATGGTCTCTACTTGGTTAGTACAGCAGCTGACCATTGTTTGTTGCAAACCATGACCCTCAATTTCATATATCATTTAGTTTAAATTCTTTGAATGCAAAACTAAACTCAGCAAAAATCCTCCTCCCAGCCATGCATGGTTTGGTGTTAGAAAAAACATGATTTAGTTGGAGCTTGGAAGATTACTTTTAAAAAGTAATAAATTACAGTTACAGTTACATGGCCCAAAAGTAGTAACTACCGTTACAATCACAATAGCTCTGAAAGTAACTGATTACTTTACTTTTTCTCAAAAGTAATCACTACAGTTACATTTTAGTTAACTTTTTTTTAAAAAAAAATGCCTACAAGGTGCTGGCTTTGGCTGCTGCACATCTAAGTAGCCTAAAACAACATTAAAAACAAGCACACACACACACAGAGGGTAGTAGAACCAGGGACAAGACAAGCAGGCAGAAAGAGCCACTCAGGGCCAATTTAATCTACACATTACATTGATCATATAGTTTGTCCTTGAGTGCACTTTATTATTTCAGAAATAGCCAGTGTGGTGGTCTGACATGGATTGGGAGCCTGGTGTGGTAGTGGAGGCATTTAGCCATTTGAGTCCTGAACTGCATCACTCCTGCCCCTGTAAGTTGCAGTGGGAGCACAAAGGCAAAACCAATTTTAGGCTGCATTCATTAGAACTGGAGTTTGCAAGTCATAAGAAGTAAACGTTCACATAAGTCTGCACTAGTCAGGCCTCAGTTAGAGCATTGCATTCAGTTCTGGGTGCTGATCTAAACAAATTGGAATGGGTTCAGAGGACAACAATGGGGAACAGCAGGGGTTTGGAAAACAAATTCTATGATGAAAGTTTAAGTGAACTGCGTAGGTTTATTCTGGAAAAGGCTTGATTGGGGTACATGATGGTAGTCTTCAGGTAACTCCAGGGTTGCCACATAGAAGAGTATAAAGACCTCTGGATTAAGACTAGATCTAATGGGCTTAAGTTACAGGAGGGTAGATTTTAGTTGATGGGGAAATGTCCCCAAAAGAGTGGCTTAACAGTTGGACCATGTACCCAAGGTCAGCTTCCCTCCCCATTTTGAAGCAATTTTTTCTCTGTCGCTCCGCTCCATGACCGTCTGGCTCTCCACCTCTTCCCTCGTGGCCTCCTAACACAGAGCATGAGGGAAGGGCAACACTGCACAGAAGCCCAGTGTGAGGCACATGTCCTTTGTCCACCAATCAGAGGAGCAGAAGACTTTCCCGGCTCCCCCCCAAGTAATGCCCAATAGTAATGCTGGAAACATTACAGTTGCAGCTCAAAAGTAAGGAAATGACTACTCGTTCTATTACTAGCAAAATGTAACGAAATTTTCCACTTGTTTCTAAAAAAAGTAATAAATTACAAGTAACTCATTATTTGCAATGAGTTACCTCCAAGCTCTGAGTCTACAAGCGACAACAGTGAGACTGAGGAGGAGGAAGCTGACAGCCAGGGCCACCCCTGTGAGAAGGCAGACGGGGGAGCTGAGGGCAGATTGAGATTGGTGGGGCAGTGGCCCATTTGCCCTAATGGGCCAGCCACCACTAATCCCCTTCCCTGAGAGGCTTATAATTTAAATTTCAACAGCCACCTTGAATGGTGCATTTAAAAAAATATTAATATAAACAAGCAATCAAGCAAACAAGCAGTTGGGGAGACAGCAGGGGGAGAGTAGCAAAGATAACAAGGGATGAGGATGAGCACATTCAGTTACACATACTGTAGATTGTGTTTCATTTGTGGAGGAGGACCAAATCTGTAGGTTTTGAGAAGGAATTTGGGGGGAGGGAAGAGAAAGGTAGTGCCAACTTTGGTGTCATGGGATGGCTCCTAGCACTGAGTTTTATGTTCTTTGCTCATTAGGAGATGTTTTTATTTACTAGGACTTCTGGTATTCTGCATAGCAGGTTTAGCCAATGATTCCCACTGATTTTAGTTGCTCTGATATGTGTTTACTGTTTCTGTTGGGTCAATTTTAAATCCTGTTTTATTTTAAGGATTCATGCTGTTTAACCTTGTTGGGAATTTTGGTAAACTGAAGGGCAGCATATAAATGCTTTAAGCAAACAAACAAAAAATCTTGCAACATCAGCTGGTTAGGGTGGAGGATCAGTTCAGAAATGTATGATAGTACTTAAGTCTCCTTGAACTCAGTGAAATTCAGGTGCACTCCACAATATCTACACCTCAAAAAAACACCTTCCTTCAGAAGTACAGTATGCTATATATAAAAGCTTTCAATTTACAAACAAACAAGCCCCTCACACAACAATCACTGAAGGAGGCCTTTCCCTCCTTTTTGCAATTTGAGGCTGAGGAGCTGAGCATCAAGAGGTCCATGACAGGAATTTTCAAAAGCACAATAGAAGCCATGGGGTGTTGAATTGGGGGGTGGGGAGAAAATGCAGCCTTTCTCCCTTGTACTGTTTTCCCCAATAAAAATAGCACATCCCACCACCACTCCCAGCTGCTATTGTCTCTTTGGACAAATGTATACACATACCAATCTAGGTACAGTCAGTTTTGGCCCACTGTTTGTTGTAGTAAAACTATGCAAGTTTTCAATTTACAAATTATCCTTCTGCTTGATGATTCTCTTAAACATGAACACTCTAAAAGTGATCACATAGCATACAACCTAGTATGTATGTATGTATGTATGTATGTATGTATGTATTGTATTTATATACTGCCCCATAGCCGAAGCTCTCTGGGCGGTTTACAGTAACTAAAAACATTACAAACAAATATACAAATTTAAAACACATATTTTAAAAACAATTTAAAACACAATTAAAAAAAATTAAAACAATTTTTCATAGTAGTGCAATTAATCAACTTTTTTCAAATACAGTATTCACCTCTTCCCACACAATGCACAAAAAAAAAAGTCCTGAGAGCTGCCTCTCTGGGTTTGATAAGACTACCTCAGTCACTGCAGGGCCTGTGCTCTATGGGCACAGCTCCAGCCTTGAGATCATTCTCAGCTTCTAGAGAGTAAGGGAGTGAGCGAGTGGGGGGGTGAGTGAGTGGGGAATGGTAGGGAAAGTGAGGAGATGGGGGCAGTAGGGTGAGCGAGCGGGGGATGGGGTGATAGGGCGAGTGAGTGAGCAGGGGGTGAGAGAGTGGGGGGTGGTAGGGCAAGTGAGTGAGCAGGGGGTGAGAGAGTGGGGGGTGGTAGATCGAGTGAGTGAGCAGGGGGTGAGAGAGTACGGGGTGGTAGATCGAGTGAGTGAGCAGGGGGTGAGAGAGTGGGGGTGGTAGGGCAAGTGAGTGGGTGACCGACCGAGCGGGGGGTGAGAGGAGTGGGTGGGGGAGGTAGGGTGAGTGAGAGAGTGGGGGGGAGGGGCAGTAGGGCAAGTGAGAGTGGGGGAGAGGCAGTAGGGTGAGTGAGAGAGTGGGGGGAGGGGCGGTAGGACGAGTGAGCAAGCGGGAGGTGGGGGCAGTAGGGTGAGTGAGTGGGTGAGAAAGCGGGGGTTACGGGAATGGTAGGGTGGGTGAGGGAGTGAGTGAGCGGGCTTGCAGGTGGGTGAGGAGAGGGCAGGCAAGCAGAGATCCACCATCTGGAAATCCTAATTCACACACACACACGTCATAGTCACTCACTTCCACAGCTCTTCATCTCCATTCTGCTGCTGCCTTCTCCTCTTTCATCTTTGGCCTCTGGCTTTCTCCACCATCCATTTTTGAAGAAATTTCTGTCTCTCTTCCTCCCCATCTCCTCCCTCGTTGCCTCCTAACACAGATCACAAGGGAAGAACAATGCTGCGCAGAAGCCCAGTGTGAGGCACATGTCCTTTGTCCACCAATCAGAGGAGCAGAAGACTTCCCCTGCTCCCCCCAAGTAACGCTCAAAAGTAACACTGGAAACGTTAGTTTCAGCTCAAAAGTAAGGAAATGACCACTCGTTCTATTACCAGCAAAATGTAACAAAGTTACCCACTCGTTCCTCAAAAAAGTAATAAATTACAAGTAACTCGTTATTTATAACGAGTTACTTCCAAGCTCTGGATTTAAACCAGGCATTTCAACTCAGATTAAGATACAAGCCATGGAGAGAAAAAGATGGCGGCCGGGGGAAGGTACTGTTTTACGAGCTCCGTTTCCAAGTTCATAAATTTGCTTTTTAAGGGCTTCTAGCACCACGAACTTTATCAACTATATAATGAATTCCAACTCCTGTCTCACTTGTGATAAATTTAAAAGCAAATTAGACTCTGGCAGAGTGCCTGTTGAAGAGTCGTGTTTTGAGTGCTCTACCTACGCACATCTGTTTTGTAATCTTCTCTGGCTGAGAAATCCCCGTCTGAGCTTTCTACAAGCAAATTCTTTTCACAAACGTAAAAGCCTCTGTGTATATTAAGTTCGATTGTTTTGTGCAGTTTTCCTCATATTACAAGGAAACAGTTAAGCGCTACTAGCTTTGAGCGGTGAGCTGTCTTTTTAAGATTAGCTGTGTTCTGGACTGTTAACCCTTGGTCAGCTAAATCTTGGGAACCGTAACCACTCCATCGATGCTTCCAAGTTTTTTGAGACTCCTTTTTTCTTTTTCTCCTACATTTGTCCAAAAGTAAAACATAATCGGATGAAACTAGAGTGCCTCACTTCAAGATAAGGACTGTTACATAAAAAGTCAAACTCCAGGATACAATTAGTGGCTCATTTTAACCTAAACATAACATCTACAATCTAGGGCTGTATAGTCAATAAACCTCTTAATATTCTACAAGATGGTGCAAACAAGGAATAAGTGCTATGATATAGTTAACAAAATGGAAGAACTTTCCGGGGGTTCTAGTAAAGAAGGACTCCAATCAAAAATTACACAATTTTTTCCAATAAAAAACCTCTCAAAGCTTAAAAATAACATCAGAGTTTCCAACAATTCTGACACACCGCAAACAAATTTGTCTTGCTCCAATTTAAGCGAGGATTTCAGAGCTGGAGATGCTGTTGACAATTGGGATGATGAACAAATTCCGGTCTTCCTCTATACCCCATCCCTACAAACAGTCCCAAACGGTGGTCAGCAACTGGAATCAGAGGCAAATCTATCGCAACTTTCGATTGATCCCAATAATCCGAGTGAATTAAAAAATCACTCCATTTCAGATAGTGAGAGCTTGCTATCCTCTCACCAAAGTAGAATAGAGAGTCTTCCATCAAGCTCAGACAACAATTTAAAATTTCCTATAGAATGCCAAGGTTCTGCTTTAAATATCTCGCAAACAGACTCACTGTCAAAAAATTTTTTAAGAGCTGCAGATTCAGCAGCAATGGAGGACCTAGGTCACAAACTACTGTTAACGGGGCAGCAGTGCCTGAAACTCAAAATGGACATTGCAACTAAAGAGATTGAGAATATTAAAAACTACATTACTGAGGTAAATACATTATTAATGCTTCTGTTGGAAGAGCAATCTTCATTAAGTTTGTTAGTAAAAAACCTTAGGCCCCCACATAAAGGGGAACAACATCAAAAGGGACCAAAAGGAAAAAATCTTAAACCGATTTGCAAAAGAAAGAAACCCAAAAATACCATTAAAGGAATTTCTAGAAGAAAGAGTAAGATGAATTTTCAGAGGCTCTTTAAAATACTAGACAAGGAGGAACAACTACAGCAGTTGCTACCAAAACAGTGTGGACCTAAAGCAAAAGTGACATCTCCTACAGACATGGAAGCTGCTCAGGATTTACAAAAAGAGGCACCTCCAGCCTGCTCTTCTGGAAATTTATCTGGAACTACCTTAAACAATCAGACCCAGAAGAGTGTTCTTCGGAAGACTTTGAGTCGGAGCTCTGGGAATGTTTCTCGGTCCAATACAGAATTAGTTTCTTGGAATTTAAAATATAACTCTGATAAACTGGCACTACTGAACCTTCCTTGGTCTAGAACTAAAGTGAGCCCCGATATTTGGAAACAAAAAATCTGCAACTTTCTTCTGTCATTGGGGCTAAGGATCATCTGGCCAGATGACATTACAAACGTGAAGTTTTTATACAATTCATCTCCAAATTCATCAGTTATTCTCACTCTCAATTCTTCGGTTATGGCGGCCCGATTGTTTGCCAAAAGAGCCTTCCTAGACAATTATGGAATTTCGGTTCAGAGATGCTTTACAAATATAGCGAAGCCTTTCCCCCTGTTTATTAGGAATGTCTCTTCAAACAACTCCTCGATTATAGAAAAGAAGAATTCTTCTCAGAGGTCAGAAAATGTCTCCTCGTGTAATAAAATCTCTACAGTAAGTAAAAAGCAATTGTCAAATATAAATCAAACTTTATCTAAAAATCCTCCTAAGTCTTCTTTGCCAAAGGAACCAAAGAAACCTGCTGCCCCTATATCGCCTTTATCGTTGAGGCAACTTGAATTTGCAAGTCCAAACTCTATAAATTCCATCGGCTCTAACTTCCTCACTATTGATGCGACTACTTTCCACTCTTCAAACTCTTCTATTGAAGCCTCAGCTTCAATACCCTTGAGTCGGCAAATAGCAACTCAATTCAGGAATTTTTTGATTTTACATGTGAGGGGGAGGAAGAACTGATAAATAGTTTCCCCTCCTTCGAGGATGCTGAACAGACTGAGGTAATTAATAAGCTACAACATTTGTTAAACAAATTAAGGGCCAGAAGAACCGGTTCTAGTTATCTGGAGCCTTATGAACTGGGATCACCGCCTAAAATACAATCAATAAGTCTGAAGAACTCTGTGAGCAACATGCTTCCGAGATACTCAAATGTTTGCAGACCAAATTCATCTTGGGATACTTTAATTCAAACGGATGCCGATGAAAACTGACAATCTTCTTCTCATAGTAATCTAGTATCACTTAAGCTTTTTGAGACCACACCAGAAGGCTGATCCATGTTACTCTTCTTCAGATCTGCTTATCTCTATTGTATGTGATCCATTCAGCTTTTGAGGCTGAACTTTCCTGCTGCATGGATGACCCCTGCCACCTGGTCCGAGAGTCCCAACTCTTCCTCATCTCCAGATCTCGTCAGGTTCTGGGCTTCATTACTGTACATAACAGGGGCTCCAAGTTATCCTTTGATCAGAAATCTTCCCACTGAGGCATGCCATTATTCTTACCTCTATATAATTTTATTATTTCACTCAAAAAGATCATAGCCACAGCCACAGTGTGGTGAGTACAGGCTTTCCAGAGCAAGCACATAAATACTACTTGTCATTGGCAATTTCTAAATCTCTCAAAGTAAGCAAGATCATTATAGCCAATGAAATCCTGCCTATAGTATTATTGCTAATTTCTGAAATCAGCATTTTCCATGAACATACATGAAAGATATGGGTTCACATGCATGTATGTGCTACAGATACACTAACAGATCTGGTAAGAGACATGTCTCAAATTTCATTCTAAGTTTTTTGTGAAACTTGCCCCGTACACCGCAAATGTTTATTTGATGACTCTTATGCAGCACAACGACTCTGCCTTAAGATCTTCTAGGATAAGCATTTCTATATTTTCATTTTATGTATATATGTAAGATAATACTGTCGTTTTACTTCCCCTTTGTATTTTATGCTTATAACAAGACGGGTCAATGACCGTAAAATAAACTGATTTGATTTGATTTGAAGATACAAGCCAGACTTGTTTAGGAACAAGTAGAGAAATCTAAAAAGGGAAGACTTATAGTGCTAAGGAAAAATAAGGAGGGATGAGTGAGAAAATGTGGAAAATCTGACAGACTGCACTGAAGCAAACAAGAGGTCTATCTACACCCATAACAATTTACATACAGCCTTAACATAAAAGGGATGTAGGATTGCATCCTACCTATGGGCATCACAGTGCATTAGAAGTTTACAGCAGGAAGTAGGAACCTTTGCCCTCTAGATGTTGCTGAACTATAACTCCCATTAGCCCTAGCAAGCATGGCCAATGGCCAGGGATGATGGGATTTGTAGTTCAGCAACATCTAAAGGGCCAAAGGTTCCCCATGCCTGATTTAGGATATAATTTGCACAGGCTTGATCTGAATAATTTCTGTCCCCAGAATTTGAGGAGTAGAGAGTGCATGGACTGGGCCTATGAACACTTTGTCCTGGCTCCCACC
The DNA here is from genome assembly GCF_030035675.1 of Rhineura floridana. Classification (NCBI taxonomy): domain Eukaryota; kingdom Metazoa; phylum Chordata; class Lepidosauria; order Squamata; family Rhineuridae; genus Rhineura; species Rhineura floridana. The sequence continues at coordinate 16,150,853 of NC_084481.1, forward strand.
AACAGAATCAGATGCAGGATTCTTGGCTCAGTTATTGCCAATGGCTTAGGGATTGCCTGAATCCTTATGTCCCAGCTCGATCAGTGAGATCACCTGCAGGAGCATTGTAGGTACTGTCCCTGTGCTGGTGAGGCTCATTAGCTACAAGAAATCAAGCCTTTAGTGTTGTCAGCCCAATCGTGTGAAATGCTCTGCCAACAGAGATTCTGTTTTGACTTTTAAATGTCTGCTGAAAACGTTTCTATGCTGCCGAGCTTATGCAGGCAATTGAGAAGACATCTTTCTGTAATAGTCAACAATTTCTGATTTTAAATTTTATATGGTTTTATTGTGTGTGAGTGCATCTATCTATACATATATGATTGTTGTGAACCACTTTGATTTTTTATGAATAGTGGTATACAAGTATTTTTATAAATAAGTGTAAGGAAAATAGCATCCTACAAGAACAATATACAAAGTAGATAGGTTGTACCAATTTTCTGCGTAAAGGTTACTAGCTTTGCACACTCAGGAAGGATGCTTATTGGTTTCTGGTGTACAGTTTGTTTTCAATCATCATCATATTTAAAGTTCTCTTCCTCCCTCCCCCCCTTTTTTTCTTGGTAATGGCACAACAAAAGGTCAACCTACTGAAATATTTGCTAGGTCTTATTTTCATCCTTGAAAACAGCAAATGTATTTTAAATGACTGGATTAATGACTGTATATCTGTAATGATCTTTGCTTAAAATGTCAACTAGATTTGAAATGACTGTTTCATTTTATCACCGTCAGGGCACTATAATATAAATATTGCTTCGATCTGATTCCACTACCTAGAGTGGCTCAATATAACAGATATCTCTCTTTCTACAGAAGGGTATGAATGGCAATACTTATTGACACTTGTACTTAATGGAGAACCCATTTGCATAGGTGTTGCACTTCTGTCTCTAACTTAATCACCAACTGATTGGGCATAGGAGAGACATTCTGAAAGAAAGGCTCCTACAATCCCTAAAATGCAAAATAATGTTGCTATTTAAAATGAAACAAGATAAGCTCTAATATCCCTTCCCCACCCTGGCTACCTGAGAGGCATCTTGTATGTAGAGAGCAATGACTGTTCACAGTGATCCATAATAGAACATGGTATTATACAGGAGTTTACCATGGAAAGAACTTTGGGATGATCCAAAACTGCTCACCGTTTTTGTGTGTGTGTGTGCCTGTAGTTAGGAGTGTCAAAATGCCCTTCCACGCCTGCAGTTTTTTGCCACTCATTGTGAACTCATTTGTATCATTTTGTTGTTGAGATATATTTCTCTTCTTTACTCACTGATGCTGTTGACCTCATTTGTCCGCACTGCCATTTAATACATGGTTTTTAAAAATAATTTTAAATACTGCATCTGATGTTGTGATTTCATTGGTGTGATTTCACACAAAAACACATGGGTTATCCTAGTCAGGAAAATTAAGCAGAACTGAGAGCAAAGGAGGAGGAAAATGGTGTCAAGAAGCAGGAGCAGCTTCAAAATAATGTGAATATTTAGCAAGGTGAGCATTTTCTTGGTAATTGGCTCAGCTGCATTGTATGTGCTACTATCAAAGCATGAGTCAAAAAGAGAACTCTACCTCAAACTGTACTAAGCCCTAAACTTACCACAGCCATTTCCGCGATTGCAAAATCAGGTGAGAATTGGGATCCCACTTGTACCCTCTAGGTCCTCTTCTGTATTGCATTCCTTCCTGAAAACCTCTGTGCTAGTCTTTCTTAAAATACCCATGACAATGAAGGAAATGGAGGTGGCAGACCCCAGGGGATCTCAAGAGCAGTGAACCAATGGGCAGCAGGCAAAATACTTCCATAGCATGAATCACTGTTGCACCCTTGCACCAATATTGCACTTTTGGCAGGTGATACCATCCTTAAGATTTTTTTCCAAGCAACAGCAACATAGGATTATGCTACAATAAAATAGTAAAAGCAGAACAATGATTTGAGTAGTAAGGAGATAATTCAACTGTAGAATCTGCGAGTCTTCCTGTGGGATAGCTTGAGAAAGAAGGAATAAAGAAGCAGGAAAGCATGTGGGAAATGCGCAAAGATTTGAAAGCAAAGTATCTGTTCCTTGAAAAGGTTTTTTTTGTAAAAAAAAAAAAAAAAAAGGATATTATACAGTCTCCTAGAGCCTCCAATTTAAAATAGAAAATTATTTAATAAATGTATATGGCAGTTCCATCAATAGTTCCACACATTCATGAATCCTTAAAAAGAGAATGTATGCATACACACAGACACACACACATCATGCTCTGTCTCTTTCAAAGTTCAAGCTTTCAGTCTCCATACCTTGCCTTTCTATCCAAAAGAAGTTGGAAGCTTGACTATGGTTTGCTCCACAAATATAGGTCATCTTATTATCTTATTACATTAATGAGTTAGAAGGCTATATTCCCCTATGGTGCACTGGCCCAACTCATTAACATTAATGAGATTTATGCATGTATGCTAAGAGAAGAATAGAACCCTAATTAAACAAATAAACCTTTAGCAATGTGTACATGAGCATTTTCAATATGAAAATATTCCTCTTGTCTTTGCTTTTGACATACGCTAAGCTCATCTAATGACTAATCAAAATTGCAGGACTAAGAAGAGGGCGTCATATAGCAGCCAGTATTTTTTTTTATGATGTGACAAATGGGTTACACATATATACTGAGATTAATTATTACACGCAGCCCATTTGCCTGCAATCACTAAAATATGGTAGGCCAGTTATTTAACAACTGACAGTTTTGTACAGTAGATATCAATCAGTTGAGAAAAATTAAAAATGAAGGCCTCACAAAACCTTTTAAACAGCTGTTTTTCATTTAGCTTTGTCTTTGCAGTACCAATGCATGCATTTATTGCCATTACCACTTTCCTACCTACATTAAGTGGTACTAAAACAATTATGCAGGAAGAGAAAGAGAGTGCGTGTAAATGAATGCACACACAGAAATTCAGGCTTCCATGTGGGCATCCTCTTCTGGATTGATGACTGGTTCATGCAACCATGTATTGGTCCCATGGTTCCCAGTGCTGGATCACTTCACCTGTTTTCATTTTATTTATTAATTAAAATATGTATATAAAATATTAGACCGGTATTCAGAAATGTAGACAATAAAATGTAATTTGCCACTTAAAACAACACAAAATAATGATTAAAATAACTGGCCAAATAAGAAAATTAAGAATGCTTTAAACAACTACATAGGCCTGATAGCATAAAAAGGTCTGCAAGAGACGCCTGGAAGTTAAAGCAAGGATGCTTGTTGAATCTCTGCTGGAAGTGTTTGACAGTATGGGACCAGTGATACTAAATGCCCACCTTCTGGTTGAGGCCAGTCAGGCCTCTGTAACATGGATGACAACTAGCAGCACTCCTCTGGATGATCTCAGTGACTGAGCTGGGATGCAAGAACCCAAGTGATCCTTAGGGTAACCTGGACCCAAGTTGTACAGGGTTTTGTATATCAACACAAAAGCCTTGCACCTGGCCAGATATTGCTAGGGGCAAGACACCAAACACTGAATCTGCAATGGTGTATGTATCAACCATATGAAGATAGTGGGGAACTGAATCCGGAAAGGGGGAGAGAGAGAAGGAAAGGGATCTGCACACACCTTATCCAGGTTCCCCATCCATCCAGACCGCTGATGGATAAGGTGTGTGCAGTACATGTTCCTTCCCCACCCCAATTCACTCTTCCAAAGAGGTGGCAGCTCTGATGACCTGTGACAATCTGGTAAGGCACATACAGATACACACACAAAGCACTGCATGACCAGCCCACTGCTGGTGTGTACCTATTGACTGAAGATTGTAGAAGCCAGGCATTAATGTAAGTCAACAAATAAACATTATTCTATCTGCTTAGCAATACAGTTACAGAGTCAATACTGCTGGTCATACAGAGTACAGGTGAAAAAAGAGGCTTCATTTAATAACGAAAATGGTTCTCTTCTAGCTAAAATGAAAAATTAAAATCATTTAGGCACTTAGCTCAAAGCAATACTGGCAAATTAGGTAGACAAAAAGCGCCTCACACTCTGAAAAGGAGAGAAAATACTCTTAAGATTAATTGTTAGTAGGAAAATGTAATATTTCCAAAGAAGAAAATAGTGTTAGGTACTATATTAACTGCTCCTGCACACCTAATAGAGTAACATATAACAGAAAGCAGTTTCCCACTGAAATACAACTCTACTATGTACTATGTACATACTATGTATGTATACTGTCTATTAATGTTCCCCCAGAAGCGCCATCATCACCACTAACAAACTCAGGCTAATTCAACTGTAGAAAGAGATATGGTGCTACACTAAAGGCATTTCAAATATGAAAATATGAGATATACAATATATACAATATAAATATACAATATGCCTGGTTTTTCGTTTTTCTTCTTTCCACTGAAAATGCCAGATACACAGTTGATCTGTACTTTATAAAACCAAAACCTCATGACTCCAACCTATTGGCTGCCTATAGGGAGCCAGCTATTAAAAATTTCATTGGAATGGCTGCAGTCCATTAGCTAACGTACCTTCATACCCATAAAAAGTGAAGGGTAAACCCAGGAATTTTACAGCCACTATCCGAAAAAGGTAATAACAGGGCTACAGTCACATTACATTTATTATACACCATGACTCTAACAACTGCTCTGGGATCAGGCCACTAAGCAACACTGTACCATGACAGACGTCGTTTTCTCTTGCTGATTTAAAAGGTCCAGCTTTTATTTAACTTAATTTAAAAATGAAGTCAAACTTCGACTTTGCAGTAAGAAAATACATTGACTGAGATGATTTCAGGTCAGGTAACTAGACTAAGGGGGCCACAAATTAAGAACTTAATACCCAGCATCCAATTCAGCAAACTCAATAATATGCTTTCACATAATACTCTTTTGGATGAGCAAGCACTTTGTTAAGCACTGTGTTAAGCACAGTTAAGCACTAAGAAAGTGACAAACAGATTACCATCTTCACACTGACCCAAATTGCTTTGGATGGGCTTGTGCTAAGAATATAAAGTTCCTGCTTTGCTATGTAGAAACACAACATGCATTTTGCATGGTTGTCACAGCATGATTGTATAATGTTTTTTCTGAAAAACTACATTCACCTTTACAAAACCTACAAAAACTTTTAGCAAGGAAGCAAAATATCTTACAAAGTAATGCCCAGAGCTTTGAATTCCACTCATTTGTAAGGCTCTAGAAACTTGATAATCAGTCCAGCCAAACATTCACTTCTTTAAAATTCAATTTATTCACAGAGAAAAATAACATTCATTGGCATTGGTACAGCTCGAGGATGTGGACAAGGTGCTTGGACAGGTGCGGGCGACCACTTCTGCTCTGGACCCTTGCCCCTTGTGGCTAATAAAAGCTAGCAGGAACGGAACAGGCGGATGGGCCAAGGAGGTGATCAATGCCTCTTTACGAGAGGGAGTGGTACCACCCTGCTTGAAACAGGCGGTGGTGAGACCGCTCCTAAAAAAATCCTCCTTGGACCCTGAAAACCTTGACAACTATAGACCGGTAGCAAATGTTCCATTCCTGGGCAAGGTTTTAGAGCGTGTGGTCGCTCGCCAGCTCCAGGCTCTCTTGGATGAAACTGATTATCTAGATCCATTTCAATTGGGCTTTCGGCCGGGGTTTGGTACAGAAACAGCCTTGGTCGCCCTGTATGATGACCTCTGTCGGGAGAAAGACAGAGGGAGTGTAACTCTGTTGGTTCTCCTTGATCTCTCAGCGGCTTTTGATACCATCGACCATGGTATCCTTCTGGGGCGACTTGCGGATTTGGGAGTTGGAGGCACTGCTTGGCAGTGGCTGCACTCCTATCTCGAGAATCGTCTCCAGAAGTTGGTGCTTGGGGAGCATTACTCGAATCCCTGGGTACTTCAATATGGGGTCCCGCAGGGTTCAGTTCTGTCCCCATGCTCTTTAATATCTATATGAAGCCGCTGGGTGAGGTCATAAGGAGATTTGGAGTGCGTTTCCAGCAATATGCTGATGATACGCAACTCTACTTCTCCTTTTCATCTTCTTCAGGTGAGGCTGTTGATGTACTAAACCGCTGCCTGGCCGCGATAATGGACTGGATGAGAGCTAACAAACTGAGACTCAATCCTGACAAGACTGAGATGCTGTTGGTGGAGGGGCTCTCTGCCCAGATGGTTGATGTCCGACCTGCCCTAGACGGGCTTACACTCCCCCTAAAAGAGCAGGTCCGTAGTTTGGGGGTCTTATTAGATCCGCTCCTGTCACTGGAGGCTCAGGTAGCCTCGGTGGCACGGAATGCATTCTACCAGCTTCGGCTGGTGGCCCAACTACGACCCTACCTGGACAGGGAGAACCTCGCCACAGTTATCCATGCTCTGGTAACCTCTAGATTGGATTACTGTAATGCACTCTACGTAGGGCTACCTTTGAAGACGGTTCAGAAACTTCAGCTGGTGCAGAATGCTGCGGCCAGAGTTCTTACTGGGACGAAGAAATTTGACCATATAACACCTATTCTGGCCCAACTGCACTGGCTACCGATATGTTTCCGGGCCAGATTCAAAGTGTTGGTTCTTACCTATAAAGCCCTTAACGGCATCGGACCGCAATACCTGGCGGAACGCCTCTCCCACTATGTATCTACCCGCTCGCTGCGCTTGACGTCGAAGGCCCTTCTCCGGGTCCCAACGCATAGCGAGGCCCGGAGAGCAATAACTAGAACTAGGGCCTTCTCAGTAGTGGCCCCCGAATTATGGAACGACCTCCCTGACGAGATATGCCTGGCGCCTTCTTTGTTATCTTTTCGGCGCCAGGTAAAGACCTACCTCTTTGCCCAGGCTTTTTAAATTTAAATTTTAAATTTCAAATGTTAATTTTAATTTTTTTTGTTGCAATCTTGTTTTCACATATGTTTTATAGTGCATTTTATTTATACTCACTTGTATTTTAACCTGTTTTTATTGTTGTACACCACCCTGAGAGCTTATTGCTAAAGGGCGGTATAAAAGCACAATAAATAAATAAATAAATAAATAAATTTATTTATAGCTAAGCCTTTCTTCATGTCAGCCCAAATGTAATGAACTGTAGCTCTGGAAAGGAAGTCTCAAGGAGGACCCCCTTCCTTCTTGCAGCATGCCGAAGACAGACTTGTAACAGTATAGCACAAAACACAGTATGAATGTCTTTCCTCTGTCTCAATGGGAGCAAGTGCTTTGCTTTAACAAAACAGGAACTACAGAAAACAGAAGTTACAAACCAATAGAGCTAATTCTCAAATAATAAAGGATACAGCTGTCGTGTCATGTTTCTTTGGATAGTCATTTGGCTCTTTTTCTGCGGCCAGCACAGTACCATGAAACACCCCCAACTGTTTGGGGTTCTCCTAGAGACTTGGTACCCCTCTCACTAACCATTCTCAAAGTCCCTGTGTTTGCCTTTATCAGTGGCTGGGGAGATTTTAATTATGGCATAGCTATTTTGCCCTTGACATGAATGGCAAACTTGTTTGCTGCCTAACATGTGTATCACTCCCAACACCTTCACAGCTGACATTCAGACATAATAAATATGCCACTTAAGGGTTGGAGCAGAGTTGCTGAAGGGGTACAGGTGGCTAAAGTGATAAGCAAATGCTGAAGATGAAAAGTCAATCAAATTACAAATAAAATGCTGAAGTGAAATGAATCAACTAAATGTGTAGATGGGCAGAAAAAACAGACATTTCATAAAACCCAGAGGACATCTGTGCAGTGATTGCTAGTACTTTCTCTGGGACCAGGGTCAACAAATGCAGAAGCTGGCAACACATGCAGTGTGTGAAAACAATCTGTGCCAAGTAGCCTGTGGTCATGCACACTATATATATCTGTCTACAACAAAGAAAGGACAGAGAGCCAATTCAATGCTTCACAGAGAACAAAACAGTGGGAGAACATGAATTACACACCCAAAAAGCAAAATAGTGACATTTAGAAGCACAAACTTCATGTCTGAAATGCTGGGTATTTTATACAGCAAGCATCCAGAGATGCCCATGCATATGGGAAAACTACTGAGAACTAGGAGCAATCAATGTTTCCTTCTTATGGTAGCACATTGCTGTTCATTGAGTTCTGGTCCAGAGGATTCCTAACCATGTATGTGTATGTGCAACATGCATGCATTTCAGGGCTGCTGTTGGAATACGAAGAGTTTGGCTCCTAACTTTTGCACAGAGCAGATCAGCTATAAGGATCACAGTTGGTAATGTCCTTCCAATATGAAGACCATAATCACAAAAGTGTAGTCTAAAGGTCTATGTGTAAAATCATCTCCTTATGGACACTTTCTATGTTATTTCTTACATTGAAAAACATTGAACGTATATTATCTATGGCAGACTTTGAATTTTCCTGTCTTGTCAAATTACAGAATGAACACTCCTTTCTGAGCTTCCTGCTGCCCTTAGATCACATGGACATGACTGGTTTTATTGGATAATGTTAACTACTTTTATTGTTTTATCTGATTTAGCAATACTTGGCTTTATATAGTTTATATTACAGTCTATGCAGGTAGAATTCAGGGCTGTGGAGTTGGAGTTGTGGAGTCGGAAGCAATTTTGGGTGGAGTTGGAGTCGGTAGAAATGTACCAACTCCGACTCCGATTACGACTCCTTCATAAATGGCAAATGTATATTAATTAGTAGTAACAAATTTACTGTAGTAAAATGGTAGCACAATGCATTTCATCACCGCCACGTGAATCCGGAGCTTGGAAAAGTTACTTGTTTGAACTACAACTTCCACGAGCCCAATCCCTGAGGCTGATGGGAGTTGTAGTTTAAAAAAGTAACTTTTCCAAGCTCTGGATGCCTTGTGCTACCATTTTACTACAGTAAATTTGTTATTACTAGTTAATATACATTTGCCATTTATGAAGGAGTCGGAGTCAGACAGTAGAAAAATAGAGAAGATGGAGTCGGAGTCGAAGGTCTGGCGTACCGACTCCACAGCCCTGTTAGAATTAATGTCTTTATTTGTTGTGACCTGTCTTGAGTTCTTTCTGAAGAAAAGTAGAAAACAGTTTTTTAAAAAATAATTTAAAAGTTCATCATTCCTCATTCCCCCTGTACAGAGTTTAACTGCTGTATAAAGAAAATGAGCATTCAAAGTCATCCTTGGGCAATAGCAAATGTGGTTCTATGGGTACAATGCTTGCCTTGCACATGGAAAACCATCAGTTGCAAACCTGTTTGGGGAAGGCTATCGTTCACTGATAGAGCACCTGCTTTGTATGCAAAAGGGTCCCAGTTCAATCCCTGGCATCTAGAGCTAGGTCAGGGTAAGACTTCTCTTTGAAACCCTAGAAATATGCTCCCAGCTAGCGTAGACAATACTGAGCATAGGTGACTAATAATCTGATTATTTTCCTAATTCCTTGACTGGGCCATAAAATAAATAAATATCCATTTGACATAACGTTAATTGGTGGGGATGGGAATGGGTAGATAAACAAAGTATTTTACCTCAACATGGCACCCAAACTTTTCTTTTTTGTTTTTCTCTCTGGATCTTCATTTTCTTCTTTCTTGTCCTTTTCTTTAATTTTAGATTTGTTCTTCAGATTTGCTTTTTTATTTTTATCTTTTATTTTCATTTTTTCTTTTGCCTTCTTGTGTTTCTTTGTCCTGCCTTCCACATCCTCTAATTCTGCCTTAAGGTGAAGAAGGGCCGATTCAAAGTTATGAGTTTCCTGACCAGAGAATGAGCTTTTATCAGACAGACCATCTACAGAAGGAGAAAGAAAATCAGTAAGTACAAACCAGGTATGTTTATGACAAACATTTAAAAATGGAAATGGTAGGGCTGTTGTCCATATATGGTGTCCTATAATATATTTTAACTGAACTGTATACATCAAAATGGGTTATGAAACATATCAAGCTAATTTCAACTGGACTTTGTTACTAATTAAGAAATGACACATTATAGGTTCTTATTTTCTAGTCAGTCATTTGGTAACAGGTAGGTATGGAAAGGTGCAACTGGTGCTGATTCTAGTCATGTCTAGCTTTGTATGTTTTTAAAATATATAAATATTTCCTATTGGAACACCACAGCCAGAGATTATTTCAGTCAAATAGACCACAACTGAACTGAACTTCAAAATTTATCAGCACACATTTTGTGTAGAGACTAGTAGAGAAACATTTGGCAGCTTTCCAAAACTCTTGGATGGGTGTTGCAGTGCACTGTTTGTCATCTGGTGGGTTGTGTCTCTCAGCTAGACCAAGATGTGACCTAAGGCAGAGAGCACCATTACCATCATCGTCATTTACTTGTGCTTAAGTCTTCCCTGCCCTCGACCCCCCTTCCACCTTGGTGAAGAAAGGAGAAAAAGGGCAGAGATAGACATATGCATCAAAATTAAAAGCGTCTCAGAATTTTTTCTGGTAGTGCACAACTGGGAACATGAGAGATGTCACAGGGAAATGGAAGGGGCACAGAAGGACGCACAGACACACTGTGGAAAGCCATCCAATTCAGGGTCTGAATTCATGTTCAGGACATACTCAGCGAAGGATGAAGCAACAGGAATATCTCAATTCTAGCCATGCCTCCAGATTATTTATTTATGAGGTTTCTTGCACATCTTTCACCATATGGTTCCAGGGTGGATTACAGCATTGAAATCTGATTTCCAACTAAGCTACTCAGAGTAGACCCATCGGAATTAATGGATCAAAGACAGTCATGTCCCATAATTTCAATGGGTCTACTCTGAGTATAACATTGGATACAATCCATACAATTAAAAACAATTAGAACAGTTTATATACAGTTAAAAAACTAGTATAACAATCCCAAGCAAATGTGGCACAGTATAGATTAAAGAAATCCTAAGAGGTGGGTCCCACAAAAATACCTTAATGCTCAAAGGCCAGGGTAAAGAGGTGTGTCTTCAGGACACGACAGAAGCTGTATAAAAGAAGAACTCACCTCTGTGGAGAATGAGTTCTGCAGTTCAGATGCTGCCACAGAAAGCCCTTGCCCTGGCTGCCATTCCCTGCATTTCTGAGGGTGGGAAAACTACAAGTCCCCTCTGCCAATCTTAATACCCAGGAGGGTCTGTCGGGATGGAGGCGGTCTTTCAGCAGTTGGGATGAGCCCTAAGACCAGGATTCCAGTATAGCTCCTGCAATAATCCCACTATCATATCAGGAAAGCTTACTCAGCACCCACAAGAACATATACTGGATTTAGGTCTTCATTCAAAGCTCCTAAGCATTTTAGTAGACACTACAGTACACTAAAATGGAGCAGAAAGCTGCAAAGAGAAGAAAAATTCTCAAATAATACCTTCAGCCATATCTGCAGGTCCATCATAAGATTTGTCAATGGCAGCTCGGAAACTCTCGTTGCACCCTCTACCACGGACCATGTAAGGCCTGGGCCTATAGAAAGGAAGCTCATTCTTTTTCACTTCAGCAACAGCTGTCTGAAGACTCTCCAGGGAGCTTGACTTCTTTAAACCCAGGGTGGGACCAATATCCTTGCCAGGAGATGCTGAAGAGAGAGAATGGGACAGAAATATTTAAACTACAGTAGGGCCCCACTGATACAGCGGGTTACTTTCTGGATCCCCACTGAAAAGTGGAAGTCATTGAATAGAATGGTGTGCGATGCCCGAAAACCGCCATAAAAGTGGAACAAGCGCCGTATGAATGGGGCTTTAGTCTAATTGCATCTAAATGAGATTGACGCATTAGCGAAGCACCATAAAGCGGGTCCCTACTGTATATGAAATAGTAATAATAAAATTATAAACATACACATGATTTAAAGAAGGGTTCTACTTGGTACACTTATGTTAGATTCTGCAGTTGCACAACTGGAAGTCACCTCTTGTTCTCCAAAATTAACCAGAGCTTTTAAGTCTAATAAATTAGATTTGTAAACCTAAGTATAGAAAACATAAACCATGAAGGCTAAAAGCACATGTAACTCAAAAACAGTTCCACTATTCTGAGCCTTTAGAGAATTCAAAATAGAAGGGGCTAAAAGGAGTTATTCCTTTAGGATCCCAATCTAATTCCACAACTGACATGGAATTTTGTTAAGATGAATGAATACTGGTTTTTCAAAGGAAGTCACTCTTCTGCTATATAGGTACAGAAATCCTAATGCTGTTTGCAAGATATAATGGCACATGTATGTGATCCTCTTTTATTGCTCAGTCTTTTCCTTTAAGAAAAGATTTCTTTTAATTCCTTTCCATTAAGCAATTTTAACCATCCATTTTTGGCGCAGAAGAATATTAATCAGAAAGCAAGTCAGCATTCCTATACATGGAAGCCTCACTGTTAGCTTGTTTGAGCCAGCAAAGATTACCTTATGAGGTCTCTGAAGAATAGAGCCCTTTGAAGACTGGGGGGGGGGGTGAGGGAGAGAGACAAGTTAAATGGATCACAGGACAAGTTGCTACATGAAAAGAGCAATATGAGAGAAGCTATAGAGCAGGCCTGCAGAACATAAGCTACATGAATGAAGAGCAGAGGAAGCCTGAAAAGGTGCTTTTAAAACCGTTTATTGAGCCCCAACATGTTTTAAGTCTGATGACTCTGCATCAACGCAAACCAATTTCCTTAAGACAACTAAAGCATATCTGCATGCTATCTGCTAAAGCAGGGGTGGGGAACTGCCAGCCCATCAAGCCTTGCCCAGTGCCGCCCCCAAGCCACGTCCCAATTTTATGGTGGTGGTAGCAGCAGCACCAGGAAAAAAAACCCATACATCACACTCTATATGGGGCTACTCTTGGTTCTGGTATGGAAGCTTCAGATAGTGGAGAATGCAGCAGCTAGACCGGTGATAGGAACAGACTATAGGAATAGGCATGACACCAGGTGATAAAAGACCTTCACTGGATTCTTGTCTGCTACTGGGCCAGGTTCAACGTTCTTGTACTGACTTCAAGTCGATTCTGACTTATGGTGACCCTATGAATAGGGTTTTCATGAGGCTGAGAGGCAGTGACTGGCCCAAGGTCACCCAGTGAGCTTCATGTCTATGTGAGGATTCGAACCCTGGTCTCCCAGGTCATAGTCCAACACCTTAACCACTACACCACACTGGCTATGAGATCAGCCAACAGTGAACCTATTTTCTCTGAGCTGTAAAAATATGTTTACGTACACTTGCCTAAGAGTTTGCCCTCCGCCCTTCTTTATGTCTGTGAGTTTAGAATCATCTTTATTTGCAACTTTCCTGAATAAATCACCTCAAAAAATGACCTTGCTACTCCAATTGATCAATAAGCTGAACATTAATTAAAAAATGAAATAAGAATCAAACACTTAATGGGGGTAGCTTTGAGTGACTAAACCCTGGTTTAGGTGAAGTCCTGAATAACTTAACCCCAGGATGCATTAAGAACCGCCTTACCCTGTATGCCCCAAGTCCATCACTGAGATCTTCTGTGGGAGCACTATTCAAGGTCCTCCATGGGCCAGAAGCATGAATCATGTCAACAAGAAATAGTGACTTCTGTGTTGTGGACACAACTCTGTGTAAGTCCCTCCCATTAGAAGTCTGATAGACACCACAGATGCTTGGTTAAAACAGTTGTATTTCAGGAGGCCTTCACATCATCTATGCTTCTCTGTTGTTTTAAAATTTCCTCATGTTTTTGTTTACATTTTTGATCCTTTGAATTTCTGAGGTTTAATTTTTTAACATATTATGTATATTGTACATTGTATATTGTACATTTTAAATGTTGTAAGCTGCTTGGAGACCTAGATGATGAAAAGTGGGATATATTTTTTTAAAAAAACAAACAAACAAACAATAAATAAATAATAAATAAAATGCATACTCAAGCAGGAGAAGGTGATTTTCCCTTCCACTGTAGCAATTTTCACCCCAAGAGTTTAACATTTCCACCCAGCCCAGCCCAGTGCTGCAAAGGAGATGAAAATCACCCCCTTCTGGATTTTCCTATCAGAACTTTAACAAAGTTTCCTTTTGTGTGTACATGTACCGGCTGCTAATGGAAATGGAAATGGACTGCCTTCAAGTTGATCCCGACTTATGGCTACCCTAGGAATAGGGATTTCATGGTAAGCAGTATTCAGAGGGGCTTTACCATTGCCTCCCTCTGAGGCTAGTCCTCCCCATCTGGTTAGGGCCTGCTCAGCTTGCTGCAGCTGCACAAGCCAGCCCCTTCCTTGTCTGCAACTGTGAGCTGGGGGGCAACTGGGCTCCTTGGGACTATGTAGCTTGCCCACGACCGCACAGGTGGCAGGGCACATAACCCCCTATGTAGAAAAAGGGGGCCAAAGACCAGAATGCTGAAGTATTTTATAGAAAACTGGTTTTATTGCGAGATTTTTTTCAAAGAAGCCCAAACTGGTTTTATTGCAGAATATTTTTCAAAGAAGCCCAACGCGTTTCAGCCTGTATACAGGACCAAAATTGTTTGGTTAACCATTGTAAAAGTTCATTATTCCCTGATGAAGGCCTGTGATTACAGGCTGAAATGCGTTGGGCTTCTTTGAAAAATATTCTGCAATAAAACCAATTTGGGCTTCTTTGAAAAAAATCTCGCAATAAAACCAGTTTTCTATAAAATACTTCAGCATTCTGGTCTTTGACCCCCCCCTTTTTCTACATATCGAATTGGATGCTCACCACTTTTTATCCATATAACCCCCTAGCTACTCACTGTGGGGGTGATCTTTAGCTGGCCCTTGACACCAGGGCCGGCTCCAGGCATGTGGGGGCCCTTGGGCATCAGCTTGCCCTGCCCCCCTGGTGGGTGGGTGGGTGTACGCACTGCAGCCCCCCGTGCACCCCCACGGCCCCCCTACCTGTCTAGTCTTTACCATTGCCCTCAATGAAGATGGCGGCCGCAGGTTCCCTAAGGGGAATGAAGCCTCTGCCGCCATCTTTGTTGATGGCACACGTGCATGCTATGCACACACATCTCTGCCATCAACTAAGATGGCGGCAGCGGCTTCAGTACCTTAGGGAAGCTGCGGCCACCATCTTCATTAAGGGCAATGCTAAAAAGCTGGCTGACAGGTAAGTGGGGGGCGTGGGGGCGCGGATCATGGAAGGGGAGCGGAGGGCCCCTCAGGGGCTCCTGTAGCTCCGGGGCCCTCAGGCCAGTGCCCAACCTGGCCGCTCTTTAGAACCGGCCCTGCTTGACACCCAGGAGACACGAGCGGGGATGTGAACTCACAGACTCTGGATTCCCAGCCAGGCTCTCCTCCCCACTGTGCTATACCAGGTGTTGGCTGCTAATAGAAATGTAGAATTATTTCTCAAGAGTAATGTTTTGTTTTTAGCATGGATCAGAATTAGCAAACCTGTGAATTCTTGCAAAGTCTTCAATAACTCACTCTGAGCTATGCCTGCTAAACATAGTGCTATGGTATCAAATTATTAGCATGGTCTCCATGAATTAAACATAAATATTTCTAGCAAGATACTGATTAATACACATTTCATTGCACTTTATGAGCCAGGTTTTAAAAATAAATAAAGAACCGTAGGTATATTTTCTTCACTGCCACCTTCTTTTTGCACATGAGCTGAATGGCCCAGAATGGAATTACAGCAAGAAATTGTCATTAGGAGTTTGGGGACAAGGTGCCAATCAATATACTGATGTCACTCTGATCTATTTCTTCATAACATCTTAACTGGAAGAGCCTGTGTGGGCCCTGTAATTGTATATGGACACAATAGTGGGATAGTTGGAAAATAAGCTGAGCTTGAATCCTGGCAAGATGGAGGCACAGTGGGTGAGTGGTTCTTGTGTATGAGAAAATGGTCAACTGCCTGCCCTGGATGGGCTGCCTCCCCTTGAAGGATCAGGTACACAATCTGGGTATGCTTTTGGATCCACCTCTGTCCCTGGAGGCCCAGGCAGCCTCAGTAGTTAGAGTGCCTTTTACCAGCTGTAACTGGTACGGTAACTATGGCCATTCCTGGTCTGGGAGAGCCTGACCACAGTAGTTCAGGCATTGGTGACTTCAAGGTTGGATTACTGCAATACATTTTATATGGTGCTTCCCTTGCACTTGATCCAGAAGCTGCAGCTAGTGTGGAAGGCAGTGAGCATGGTTGCTGATAGCAGTGAGACCCTACTCTTCCATCTTTTTTAAAGGGCTGGATTTTGATATGAGCAGTGATATAATGGGCAGGTGAACCAACCCCAGCTCAGCACACATTTACTATAACATTTACAGTAGGCACCACTTTATCACCCCATTTATATTATCTGAATTGACCTTTTAATTAGTGCTAATCCACTTTTTAGTTATAGTGTTATAGCTGCTAATTATAAAAAAGATGAGGGAAACACCTTTCTGGGTCACTGCTATTAACCACCTTGCTAAAATGGCAGTGACTAGAAAAAGTCCCTCCAATCATATAATAAAATTAGTATTATAGTACTATGTAAGATAAGATAATAAAAATTGAGTAATAAAATGGCACCAGCCACAAAAAAATATAAAGTTTCCTTAGTTTCAAATGGCTGTTTGGGTAAATTGGACCTTTCCCACCCTCAGCAGCTATGTCACCCCTACTGATGTGGACAGAACATAGCAAAATATACACACAGAAGAGTGAAACATACCCAACAGCATGGAAAGTCAACTGCAGTTCTGTTTGTTGCTTACGACAAACAATAATTGGGTAGTTCTAGGAGTAACCCATCTGGAGGCAATGGAAGACTTTTCAACTTGCAAGTCATACAAGAAAGTGAATAGCTATCTATAGAGGATATATGAAGCTTAAGTGAAAAGAAGTGTGCATATCTACAACTGTGAAATTAGTTTATGAAATTTTAAGATGGGTGGAGGTCAGGAAAACAATTATATACCCAGGCTCCTCCATAAGATAGATAAAAAGCAAACACTGAAAATATTGCAAGGATTGCTTTTTCTCAAGATACTTGGTACCGACACATAGCTAGACATTTTTGCTGTTTGGCATATCTTAAATATAAGATATTAAGCAATACCGTGAAAATTATCTAAAATAAAACCAAAAGCCCAGGAAAAGGGTGGGAAGGAAAGATAAGTATTGCCATCAAATGAAACAACATCAGCTACACACAAAGTAATTTAACATTACTATTCCCTGGGGCTTTGACATCTAGTGTACAATGGTGAGAGAGAGAGACCTAGACTGAGACCGAGACCTTTAAAGGGAAACCTGGTTGCTAGGTCACAAAGTGCAAGCTTCCTTTGTTCATTAATTGCCATTGTGGAGACTACCATTATTGCCAAATTAGCAACTACTGAAATGGATTTTGAGCACTGCCTTGCTTGCAACATAAAGGTGCTTAAAATTATTTGAGGTGTAAGCATCAGTGAGAGCTACAGCAGTGTCCATTTGAGGCTTGAAAAGAAGAGCAGAAAAGAGGAGCGTAATCACCAAAGAAGAAATAGATAAAGTAAAAGCTTTTCTGATCAGCAGAGAAAAAGTCGGACTGCTTTTCAGTGAGGGAACAGCTTTGATTGCTAGCTTTTGACGGGAAAATCACTATACAAGTCAAAATATAAGATTCTCTTGGAGGGCTTAATCTGAGCCAAGGCTGAGCCTTGAGACCTGCTTTCAATGTTCAGGCTCATCTTTGAGATACATATTTGAAATATATACATATGGATATTAAGAAGAGTGCCTCTGAACATGTACAATGTGTTTTCCATGAATGTAGTCTTCTTTGGAGAAATACACAAACTAGCATGATTGATAAGACTACAGTGAAATACCATTGAAAACACTACTTATGAACAAAATATATGCAACCACATATGATTAAGACCATAAGACCTAAGGAGAAATAGAGGATGGAGAAAGGAGGCACAGAGATTTACTGAGGATGAGGGATGGCGTTCCTGATAGGGATGACACCTCCTACTGGTAGGAAGAGGTAGGGTCCACTAAAACCCTTTACCTCCTCTGCAGGGGGAGGAGTCATCCCTGTCACCAGAGCAATCCTGCCTGCGATTGGTGACGGTTGGGTCTTTCATTCTGTTTTTAGACAGACTTTTCCCCCTAGTTGTACCTCTTGAATTGTTTTTTTTCTCTTCCTCCTCCTATTCTGCTCTCAGGATGCTTTATGTTCCTGCGAGAGTTCCCTGTGTTTCTCCCTTCACTTGGGACCTTGGCTTTTCTCTCTGTCTTTGCCACACCTGTTCTTGCCTTTTTTACCTCACTGTGTGTTCTTACAGCTATCGTTATTTATCCCCTCCATTGCTGAATGTAGGTCCTGGGAACGGAGAGTATGCAGTAGGATTGTCTGCCTTGGTATGAGTGGGCTGTTATCAAGAGCATGGAGGGCACTAAGTTTGGCATGCCTCACATCTCTATAGCTCTAGCAGGGCCACCATATTGATTTTAGCTTATAGCCATACCTTTGCCCAACAGCTCCGTGGAGGCTGCAAGTTTCGTAAGAGTCGTTCCAAGCGGGATCACAATTCTGCAGCTCTCCCATCATTTTCTGTTATCATTGGGGCTTCAGCACTTTCTTTAATATTGGGCAGGCAGAGTTGGTCCCAGGGGGCAACAATTTCCCACCCTTTTTGTCCTGACACAGGGTTACTGCAGATTCCATTAAATGGCTACTCTTGCCAATTCTTCACTGTCTCACCATGACATGAGTCATGCATGCAACGTTTCTGATGCTAATGGCTCCTTATCCAGGAATGCTCTAGCTGCTAAGAGAGCGAGGAGGTAACCTGCTTCTACACAGCACTCTAGTGCATAACAGCTTGTGTTTGATGCTCAACAGACACAGTCTCCCATTCCAGTGGGGGAGCCTGCAGCAAAAGAACTCACAGTAGTGCAGGGTTTTTGTTTTTTTAAAATCAGACTCTGCCACCTCTCCTAGTAAGCCTGACAGGAAGGAGAACAGTAGAAGAGACAGAGGTGGTTCAGCCACAACCTAGCTTAAAAGACTTTCCCCTCTGCTTCTGGTAAACCTGTCACAGTTTCTTTTCCTCAAGCTTTTGGTGCCGTCAAAAGCTGAATGGGCTAACCCTAATGAGGCCAAATTAGTTTCTAGGGTGGCTACAAAGCATTATAACATCTGATTTGATCAATAATCAGTTGTACTATCAGCATGGAGGGGTGGGTAACTCTGCCCTTTCTGATGTGCCAGTGTCCTTCCCAGCAGAAGCTTTCCCCCGTTTCCTCTAAGGTTAGAGGTTATATATTTCTAGGAGATTAAGGAGTCTTCCTCTTCAAATTTGTCCTAGGGGGAGATCTTCTATATGCAGAAGGGCTAGAGGCAACTCAGATCCAAAAGTCACAAAAGGAGATCCCGCAGATCTCCTTCAAGCGGCCCTTCTGTGGAATCCTCTCCTTTATGCTGCTATAGTAGTTTTCTCCAGTTTATGTGGAACAACCAGTAAGGCTGCCTCTGTTACAAGTTTTCAAGGGAAGAGTTGGAATCTGCGTCTGAATTTTCTTCTGCCTCCTTGATTATGGCCAGGCCAATTTTGCATTTAATTGAAGAATAGCCTGTGGAGCCTGAGTCCTCATCCCAAACCTTGGCTACCAGTGCGAAAGTTTTCCTTCTGGTCCTGCCAAATTGCTTACAGTGTTTCCCAGGGCTGTGGAGTCGGAGTCGGAAGCAATTTTGGGTGGAGTCGGAGTCGGTAGAAATGTACCGACTCTGACTTCAAAATAAATTTTGATTGACAAATCTTTTAAAATATAAATTCAAAATGTCAAAGAAGCTCCCCATGAAGTCAGCTGTAGTTGAGCATTTCACCATAACTCAAGATGAAAAACATTTTGTGTGTCAGTGTATGACACAGGACCCAGATGAAGACAAATGCTGTGATGCCAAGATCAGCGCATATTCAGGCAGTGATAAAAATGCTCCTACGAGAGTTTCCAATTTAAAAAGACATTTACAGCCCTTTCCAGGGCTGTGGAGTTGGAAGCAATTTTGGGTGGAGTCGGACAGTAGAAAAATAGAGGAGTCGGAGTCGAAGGTTGGGCGTACCAACTCCACAGGCTTGGTGTTTCCTCCCCCCCCCCCACATACACAAGCCTTCAATACTGTTCGGAAGACTGGGTGGGCTCTTTCCATTAAGTTTAAAATTGGTCTTGTTCTCCTTTATTCCTGACTTGATGGCCACTGTTAGGTCCCTTTACCCAGAGTTTGTCAGCTGGAGCAAAGGATACCAATGAAGACGAGGGAGATCATGTCAATCACTCAAGACTGTATCTCCTCTTCCTTGTGTTCCAGCCTTGACAAGCCAGGGTAATGCACACTTTTAGGAGCAAATAGCGTAAAAACATTTCACTTCCAGCTACTAGCTCCAAATTGCTGATTATAGTTATATATGTATTATACTTTGAAAATCATCCAGGGCACACTCCCAGAAAAAGATTACGTCTGGCTGTGATGATGCCATCAAAATGTCCACTATGCTATATGCTTTGTCTGTAAATAAGCCAAGAACTACTTGATCAATTTTAATGTGCAAAATGGAAATGGACTGCCTTCAAGTCGATTCCGACTTATGGCAACTCTATGAATAGGGCTTTCACGGTAAGCGGTGTTCAGAGGGGGTTTACCATTGCCTTCCTCTGAGGCTGAGAGGCAGTGACCAGCCCAAGGTCACCCAGTGAGCTTCATGGCTGTGTGAGGATTCGAACCCTGGTTACCCAGGTCATAGTCTAGCACCTTAACCACTACAAACTACCTTTGAAAAGGTAATTAAATTTTCTAAAACAAACCTTAGAAGTAATTATGCCTTCATATACCTCTTACTTTATCTGCATGACAACATAAAATATGGGTAATTATGGTTCTTTGTTTAAAAAAATACAGAAACTTTTACAAGTATAAAGCACTATAAATTTATCATTGCTGAGTTCTGTATCACACTTCTCAATACGACCATCAATGATCGCAATATGAACCGTTTTGCATGGTCATTTGCATGGCTGCAATATTTTCTGATAGTTCAATTATGATTTCTTGAGCAATGTTCACTTTTAACACAATGACATCCAGTGAATATTTCCTTACACTTGCAAATCACTAATTCTTGAACGGATGTGTGCTTGCACCCAGAAATGTTGTCCGGTCAGGTTTATATGTTAAATCATCACTGTTTTCCTATGCCCCGTCACATGGATTCTGTAACCTGAGGCTTGCTGGTCAAGCAATTTCTCTAGATGTTACATTGGAAAATTGCTCTGCTGTTGGTGGGTTCAGTTCATCTGTGCAAATAGGATTCATTTACATTTGCAAATAGGGTTTATTTACATTTTCGGCAGCCTAAGTAGCATTGTACATTAGGGATGCAACAAATCTGGATGTATTTAAGGGTAGCTTTCCTGTGCTGGAAATTTGTAGAGCTGCAATTTGGGCATCTGCTCACACTTCCCTGAGACACTACAAACTAGGTACATTTTTACCATCATCTGAAGTCTTTTGGTAGGAAGGTCCTTCGGAAGATTGTAAGGCAATGCAGAGTGTTTTAATAGTGCTTTCTTTGCTGAGAGAAGATAGAAACCTGCTTGCTATAACTAAAGCTTTATTAAGACAATGCTTACAAGATCTACCGTGCTTGCTCAGGCTCCTCCCACCTGACCTTTACACTAGAGCTCAGCCTCCAGATCTCCATGGCAGTCTCCCTACAGTTCCCCCTGCTGGATGGAACTGCTACCTATTATAACATCCCCAATGTCATGTTTGTTATAAGAACATGCAAACAACGTAAGTATAACTTCTCGAACTAAACAATTACAGTAGGGCCCTGCTTACCGGCGCTCCGCTTACTGGTGTTCTGCTAATGCGGCGGCTTTCCTCCCCTCTTTAAAAGCCGCTTTTGCGGCATTTTCGCAAGTCAATGGGGTTCTGCCTTACGGCGATTTCTGCTTTATGGCGGGGGTCCGGAACAGAGCCCACCGTATAAGCGGGGCCCTACTGTAACTTCAAAGTAGTGCTGGTTCTGAATGACTGATAATTAAACTGCCTCTCAGTCATCTAATACAAAATCTGCGTATCGTTTAGGTGGTTTGATATGATTGTGGGTACATGTGCTCTTGACAAGGTCACTGTTCGGTGTTGGTGATACAGTTACGTGTCTATTTTGTGGTTAAGGGCCTGGAGTATGGTGTGCATCTTCATGAGCACATGGAATGATGGAATTATCCTGTATATCATCATCCACCACATCTGAGGTGTCTTTAAGTCCAGGAGGACTCATTAGGAGAATGAACTTGAGCACCCATTGACTTCAACAATATAAGTCCAAGGACTTATTTGTCCCATGCATGTTCCTTTCATCCAAGGACATGTCTTGTCTTGAGGAAATAATTGGACACGTACAGAATCTCCAGTGTGCAGAGGTGGTAGCTCTTTTGAATCCCTGTCATAATAGCTTTTAGTGTGATTGTGTTTGTGTTGCAGCTGATCTGTGACTTTCACTGCAATTTTGCATTTCAATAATGCAAGAGCTGTAGGTAGAAAGGATTGTGTGTGTCTGGGCATAAGTCTTTGCACTGGGCTGCTATTCATGCCAGCAGTTGGAGTATTTCTCTACTCCAAGATAGCTTACTATATGTTTTCTTTAGTTCTTGCTGTTTTCTTTAATAGTGTTTTTGCAATTTTGACGGCTGATTCACTTTTGCCGTTAGACTGACTGTTATAGGGAGATGACATTATGTGGTGAAATTCCGAGTCTTTTGAAAATGTGGCAAATTCTTTGGATGTGAACTGTGGTCCACCATCTGAAATCATACAGTCAGGTCTGCTGAAGTGGTTCATGATTCTTTCTATTACAGTTGCTGATGTTGTATCTGGCAGTTTATCCATTTCCCAGAAGTCTGAATGGTAGTCTACTAGAATGATAATTGCTGCCATTTTCTGTGAAAAGGTCCATTCCTACCTTACTCCATGGTCTGTTAGGAATGTTGTGTATCACCAATGGTTCTTTTTGCTGACTGGCTTGGAACTCAGCACACACATCACAGTTGCGTACAAGGTCTCTGATGTCATTAGTAAAGTTTGGCCAGTATACCACATCTCTAGCTTTCTGGAAACATGCTTCTATTCCAGAATGACTGCAGTGTATTCTTGATAATATGTCTTTTCTCATGGCCTTTGGAATGAGTATTCAGTGTCCTTTGAATATGATGCCATCTTGGACATTTAATTCATCATGATAGTTCCAGTATTCTTGAGTAGACACTGGAGCTTTGTCCTGGGTGTCTGGCCAACCTGCTAAGACAACAGAAATCAACATTTGCAGCTCTTTGTCCTGTAAAGTATGTTCCTGGACTCTTTGAAGTCCTTAATGTGAGATGGGCATATAAGCAACTTGATTAATGCTTTCTAGTTCCTTTTGTGTGGCATGCACTTCAAGGGAATTGAGTATCTCATAATCTTGCTTGTCAGTGTGCCTGTCATGTGGCAAGGGTGCTCTGGATAGGAGATCTGCTATGTACATATCAGCTCCTTTTTTATATTGTACCTTTAAAGGATAGCATTGTAGCCTAAGAAGCATGTGTTGGAGGCATTTTGGAGCGGATAGCAATGACTTCTTCAAAATAACTTCTAGAGGCTTATGATCGCTGTCAACCTTAATGCATTTCTGACCTTATATATATTGGTCAAATTTTTCACAAGCAAATACTATTCCTAAGCATTCTTTTTCAATTTGGGCATAATGCAGTTCAGTCTGTGATAAAGACCTTGATGCAAAAATAATAGGCTGTCCTTTTTGCAAAAGTACAGCACCCAGGCCGGTTTCACTGGCGTCACATTGGATGGTGACATCTTCATTCATGTCATAATACTTCAACACGGGATGTCTAGCAACCAAGTCTTTGCATCATGTTGAGGTAGCCACACCCAAGTTGCACCCATGTCCAACAGTCGTCTGAGAGGCTCACAAACATCAGAAAGGCAAGGAAGAAATTTAGTCAGATAATTAACAAATCCCAGTAACTGCTGAAGAGATTTGGTATTGGATGGTTTAGGCATCTGCTGGATAGCTCTCACCTTTTCTAGATCTGGTTGTAAGCCATGCGATGTTAGGAGGTGTCCCATATAGGATACTGCTGTCAGTCATAGCCTCATCTTATTTTTATTAGAGTTTCAGATTGACTTTTCTCGCCCTTTCCAGG
Organism: Rhineura floridana; assembly: GCF_030035675.1. Lineage (NCBI taxonomy): Eukaryota > Metazoa > Chordata > Lepidosauria > Squamata > Rhineuridae > Rhineura > Rhineura floridana. The sequence goes on from NC_084481.1 coordinate 16,175,072, forward strand.
AGAGAGATGAGGTTGCAATCATGGTCAGCTACAGCATTCTCCATTGACTCTCCACAGCCATATACCAAAATGTCATCTGCAATTACCCTGATTCCTTTGAGACTCACCAATGCATCTTGTTGGCGGTGCTGATACTCTTCTGCTGCTGGTTTTATTCCAAAGGGCATTCTCAGCCACCTATAACGTCCTTCTGGGGTCCAAAATGTAGTAAGGTGGCTGCTTTCCTCATCTAATAAGATTTGCCAATACCCATCTTTTGCATCTAAGACAGAGAATATTTTTGCCTTGGCAAGGTCTGGTAAGATTTCTTCTATGGTGGGCATCTGGTAGTGAGCTCATAATAACGCCTTGTTTAAATTACTTGGATCTATACAGATGCAAAGTTTACCAGCATTTTCTATGGCTACCGTGCTGCTTATCCACTTGGTAGGCTCTGTCACTTTGGCAATTATTCCATCTTTTTTCCATCTGTCTTATTGCAGTTATGATTTTTTCTTTTAATGTGACAGGGACTCTACGTGGCATATGTTGCACTGGTTGCACAGTGTCACCTACTTTGAAATGTGCCTGGAAGACAGCCACGTCCCTCAAAGACATCACGGTAATTTTTAAGAATTTGTGCCTTTGCTATGCTGCCTTGTACTTCTCCCATGCCAAGGTACTGTTGGATTAAAGTCTGAGTGTACGGATGTCTTGTGTAGTATTTAATGTTACCAGTTTCATACGTTCACGGTGCTTGCTGAGAGGAGGGGCTTTTGCCTGGAATTCACAGTCTGGAATTCTAGCTCATATCTTTTTCCTTGATATTCTGCCTGCAGCACACATTGACCTAGTTGTGTGAGAATTGTGCCATCACATAGTCTCAGCTTAGCTTTGCTTGGTGATGGCTTTGCCTCTCCATCTTGCATAATATTGAGATAATCTCTCTAACACATTACATTTACAGATGCACCACTGTCTATTTGACATTCAGTGTCTTGCTTGAGCCAGGACTGCAATGTTTATGGGCAAGGTGCTAATACAAGTTTGACAAACCACTTTTGTGTCTTAGTATGCACTGTTTTGATGTCATGCATGTAGAAAATATCACTGTCTGACTTACTGCATAGATCATCATTGCCTATCTGTTTCACATGCTGTGCAGATTTTTTCTGTTTAGATTGTTTGTGAACTGTTACATAATGATTTCTTTTACCACAGATTTTGCAAATAGTTCCCAAGGATGGGCATTTGCCAGGATCATGAATTTTGCCACAGTATCCACAACTCTCACTTTGAAATCTTCTGGGCTCAGCACTGTTTTTGCATGATGCCACAAGCATGTTAGAACATTTATTTTTGCTGATATAATGCATGCTATCAGCTTCTGAAGGGTGCATTTCTTGCATTTGCACAAGGGTTTGTTCACTAGCCTTGCATATGTCTATGGCTTCCTGCAGAGTTAGGCAGGCTTTTGGAGCATTCTCATCTGTGCTCCCTTGTCCTTAATGCCTATAACCAATCTGTCTCTAATCAATTCTTCTTTCAAAGTGCTATATGCACATGAATCTGCCTTTTTGCGTAATTTAGTTACATACTGATCTCTAGTTTCATCAGGTTCTTGGGCACATTTGTTAAAGAGATAGCGTTCATATATATAATTCCTAGTAGGTTCAAAATGCCTTTGAAGAGCTTCTAGTAATTTGCAAGGATCTTGTCTGTCTGCTGCTGTAGTATCAAGGTGCTGCTGGAGCAAATAACATTCTTTTCCCAGTGCAGTGCAGTGCAGTGTTGCAACCCTAATCTTTTTATCTTTGCCGTCCAATCCTGTTGCTATTTCATAATTCTCCCACTGCGCTTTGAAAAACATCCAATTATGAAAAATATCACCTGTCATGTCCATGGGCCCTGGAACTGGAATCATGCTGGCTGCCATTGCCAAAGTATCTTCTTCTGCCACCAGTGTGCTTGTTGCCTTTGCAAGCAGTGGTGCTTGAGCCCTCCTTTTCTTCAGAAAACTAGATTCACTTCTGACACCATGTTTTAATAGTGCTTTCTTTGCTGAGAGAAGACAGAAACCTGCTTGCTGTAACTAAAACTTTATTAAGAGAATGCTTACAAGATCTACCGTGCTTTCTCAAGCTCCTCCCACCTGATCTTTACACTAGAGCTCAGCCTCCAGATCTCCATGGCAGTCTCCCTGCAGTTCCTCCTGCTGGATGGAACTGCTTACCTATTATAACACAGAGAGGGGCAGAAGAAGCCCACCCAAGTCTTGGAGACTGCTCTGCTTTTATCCCTATCAGGACTGTCATCCATCATCCTCAGGTAAAAATTGAACTTTCTTACAGTGAATTTCTGTTTTCTAGGGATGATGGATGACATTCCACCTACCTCTTCTTCCTCTGCTGGAAACCTGAGGGGAGTAGTTTATGACTCAGGCCCCTGCTGTTTATATGGCTAGGGACCCAGGAGAAAAAGGCCATACCTTTAGTACCAATTTAAAGCAGATACTGATAAATGTTCAGAATAGCTTCAGATCTATGGTATTCCAAACTGTATGTGGAATGTCGATTGTGATGTTTTGGCTCATGTTCGTAGGAAATTGCATGGTCCCAGGGTATGGTCTGAAGGCACATTAGGTCACCACCTTGCTGAAGCTAACCAGGTTTGAGGCTGGTCAATGTCTGAATGGATAACCAGCTGGGAACCACATGTATACTCCCTTGAGTTCCATGGCTGAAAAAAGGTGGGATACAAATTTAAGAAAATAATGTATGCAAACATTACACCCACACAAAAATGTATGATAAGGTGGGAGCAGGAGGGTGTGATCTCAGTCCCTCACGATATGTAGCCTCTCTAAGTTTTCCCAAAATGGCCCCATAAACAATATATGAAGTAGGAGCAACCTACTCGGTTTGTCTTTGCACCTGAATGGATCTTTCCCCTGATAAATCTAGGTAGTGGTATTTACTGTGATGCTTTGGCACCATGCAATGGGTTAAATTAAGACTAATGGAGAGCAAATGTGAAATTTGTTTCATATATCAAGTTAAGTTGATAAATGTGTGAAGACAGAACAAAGGCATGTGGCATTAAAAGATGACATATAGATGGATGCCATATGTGTTCACAGTGACACTTGGGAGTCTTAGCTTCCATTAAAATAAATGCCATTTTTGCCTTTGAAAATATAACTCAAGGATAATTATTTATTTATTGAATTTATCATTGCTGATGCACTAATATGGGCAGATGGCTATGATCAGGTATCCTAGGTTCTATTATCAATTCTGTTTGACATTTCCGTGGATTTCACAGCTAGCTCAGACAGGTTACAAATAGGATAGAACTGAATAAAATTACCACAAAAATGCAGAAAGACCACTTAATTGACACAATCACAAGCCACAAAATGATGTCTGGCCATCATATCCTAGATGTTGTATCTAGGGATGGAAAACCCAGGAACTGAAGATGCCTCAGTTTTCATAAGCACTGGCAAAACTCCATGAACGTGAACTATGAGTGTTTATTACTATTGTTATTTGAAGCTTAAAGTGTCTTGGGTTTGATTTCAAACAAAAAATATTAGCAAAGTATGTTCATTATTTTAGAAATATTCAATGCCTAAAAGCCTAAAAGGGAGGAATTAATTTTAGAAATTGCAATATGCTTCTGGTTCTTAACATTTCATAACACCCTTCCTATGAACTTTTTTAAAAGAGGAAAGAGAAAAACATCACAGTTACAAGTAAACTCAATCAAACACTTCATTAGATCATTTAAGTTCCTGTTAATGCACCTAAAATTAGAGAACAAGTTGAAGTCTTACATTCAGTTTATAGCCTAACAGCATTTTATAGGGATCCTGTCAAAATATGGAGTGAAGTAGCAAAGATTAACTATACATTCTATGCACTTGAAATGAAAGTGAAATTTCCCCTGTCATCTCTGTCACTTCTGCCATTTAAGAACTATCCTCGTTTATTCAAAAAATCTTACTGAGGATTTTCTTCGGTAGATTAATAGTTGAACATTTAGTTCAACCTTAGTTTAGCCTTTTCCTCAGGCTATATAATTATTTAATCTGATTTTTTATTTTATTTTATTGGCAACATTGGAAATTTCCAAAATTAAACCTTCCAATGAGAGGTTATTTTGGAATATATATATAGGCTTGGTATATTGTTTAAATGTGTTGACTGGTTATTAATTGTGTAAGCAAATCAAAAGAAAAAAGTTAACAGAAAAAGAAAATCTAAGTAATACTCTGAAGCAACCATACTATATTATTACAGAGATTCTAATGTGGCAACCAAGTGTGGCTTGGCTCAAATAGTCAAAGAGGCTATCCACCCTTGGTAAGGGCCACACTATAGACAGTCAGATTCTGGACCAGAAGGAAATTGTCCTGACTCCCAACCACAGAAGCAGACTCAGGATTCAAAGACTGGGTTTTTTTGGCATGAAGCTTTATTCCAGAAAGTACAGGAAAACAACGTCACACTCTAGGCTTCAATCAGTATACAGAACTGGAACAAACCAAGCATGTCTCAGGATACAACACTAGGCATATCTCAGGAACATACTAAGTGCATGAAGGCAACAACATGACAAGTTGTTGCAACAGCTCTAAACAGGCTTCAATACACATTTATATCAGAGAGCAGGAGGGCATTTACTTGTACAGGTTAATTCTGGCACTTTCTCACAAGTGATGTAAGGCGAGAACTTTTTTTAGGAGCAGTACGCAATTGACCAATTAAGCATCTTTTTTCCAGCCTTCTTGACCTTGGATATATTGTTATCTCTGACTCTGACAAGTTGCTTTCACTATGCTTTCTTTGGGAGAATCCCAGCCATTTGTTATAACTTATCTGTTCAACAGCTAGGTCTGGGCTGGTGCAAGTGAGAATTCTTCACTGGCCAGTTCAGGTGAGGGGGGTGTTCTGGGCTTTTCTCAGCAATTCTATTAGCAGGCCCAGAGGCTTCTCAAGGCCTTTCCTCCATGACTTCTTCATTCCTTTCATCAGTATTTGCAACTCCCTCCCAAATATCTGTACGCCACTCTTCATCCTCCCAATCTTGCCAAAGGTTCTCCTTGAGACCCATGACAGAAATGGATACTCAAAAAGGAGGAGGAGCCACTGCCATTGCCCGTGCCAGTCTCCAGTCCCCTGATGGAGCCCATTGTGTGCTGCAGCGCACTGGGCGTTGCCAACATGGGCCACCTCATGGAGGCCTGCCAGCCCCGCAGGAAGGTCTGGAGGGAGCAGTTCCGACTCAGTCCTGCGCAGTGTCTTTGTGTCCCCTGCACCTGGTCTTCCTCTGCCCCGGCCCTTGCCACGCCCTTCCCCAGGAAGCGAGATGCATCACACCATGCTGGCACAACCCCCAGGGAGTTTCGCTCAAGAAGAGAAGCCCCGACGGAGCTCAGGACTGCGAGCAGTGCCCAGCCATCTACCACTTCACTGCCGAGGAGCTCCATGCCATCCTTTACGGGTGCATGCCAAGCATGATGCAGCAGCGCACCAACTGAGGAGTTGGGACATCCTCCCCGCAGCCCAGGCAGGTGGACCAGCTTACAGCTTACAAACAACAAGGGCCGTGTGAAGGAGCAGAGGGACAACTTGGCCAACAACATTATGCACTTCCAAGAAAAGAAGGAATGCCTCTCCTAAGGACACGTCTGCTGTGGCAACTGTGTGCATCATTTGAAAACAAAGAAAACATTTTTTTTGTTTCAATTTTTTTTTACTTTGTTCTTCTTTCATTGTTCTTGTTGCATTGTATTTTTACTGTATATTTTTATTTCTTATGTAATTTTTTTTGTAATACGTTTTAATATGTTGTTCACCACTTTGGGGGCCTTTTGGCCAAAAAGTGGTATATAAATAAACTATAAACTAAACTATTTCCACAGAAATAAAGAGGACTCAGAGGCAGGTGTGCAGTAAAACCAAGTAGGGGTCAAGATTCAAGGCAGGAACAGAAGATCAGAAAGGGTAGAAACAGTTGATTTCAGCCAATCCAATAAAAGTGGCATCTCTGACTCACCAGACACCAATATGTAAAGCTAGGAGCTATAATAATAAAACAATACAAATACTAATTATTATTATATAATGAACACTATTATATATTAATGACTAGCCAATCCCTGTAGATTACCAACATCCAATAAGAGTAGGGTTGCCAGGTCAGAAGCATCCCAAAACCTGAAATTTTAGGGGCGGTCCCGAGTGATGTCATGGGGCAGGCCCGAGTGATGTCATGGGGGCGGGCCTGAGTAATGTCATTAAGCATGATACATTAAGCATCAATCACAGTTGCTTGGAGCATACAATTTAAAAAAATCTGATTGGAAATCAAGCTAGAAATCTTAGCTAAAAGATAGAGGCTGGGTAGGGAACATTTAATCTAGCCTACTTGCTTTTGGCAAGAAGAGTTTAAGTACCGCCAGGCCAGGCCAGTCACCAGGAGGTCACTGTAGGAAGAAAGGAGCCTAGTGGTTTCAGACCCTTGGCTTTTCACCTGTGGGGTGCCGCAGGGCTCCATACTCTCCCTGATGTTATTTAACATCTATACAAAGCCGCTGGGGGCTACCATCAGGAGATTTGGGATGCAGTGTCACCAACATGCGGATGACACACAGCTCTATCATTTAAATCTTCACCGAGGTTGGCTGTAGAAACCCTGTCCAAGTGCCTGGAGTCGGTGAGTGCCTGGATGGGAAGGAATAAACTGAAACTGAACCCTGACAAAACTGAGGTACTGGAGACAAGGGAAGGTTAGGGGACTTGGACCTGGTGCTAAGTGGGGTACAACTGCCCCTAAAAGACCAGGTCCACAGCGTCGGGGTCATTCTTGACTCCCAACTGTCCATGGAAGCTCAAGTTTCGGCTGTGAGCCGGGCAACACTGTATCAACTCCATCTGATACGGAGGCTACGCCCCTACCTTCCCAATCATCTGCTCCCATCAGTGGTACATGCCCTGGTCTCCTCTCGCCTTGACTATTGTAATGCGCTCTATGTAGGGCTACCCCTTGAAAACGGTCCGGAAGCTGACTTCCGGGAAGGGTGACTTCGCTTGTGCCTGCTTTTGAGACGGGCTCCCGCCTCAAAAGAAGCTTATTCAGATATAAATCAGTCAGAACATTTTTTTTTTGACTGATGAAATTTCTCCCGGGCAGGGAGAAACGTAGAGATCAACCTCAAAAGCCTGTTTTTGTTGGGAGGACTGGATTTCATTAATTTATGAGAAAAGGTCCAGCCAGCAATGCCGGACGGACTTCCGAACAAGCTCTATCTGTTTAATGCGATACGTTTATCTTTTCTTCAAAGAGAAAACAGACTAACAGACAAGCACCCTTCTTTCTATTATTTTTTTTACTTGGTTTAAATTGTTGCAGCAAAAAGAGATTTGTCAAATTAATCAGCTTTACAGAACTTCTGGGTGAGCTATAACTCTTCTCTGTTATTCACGAAATTAACAGCTTATCTCTGTTTCTATTGCAAAAAGCTGTCCTGGAAGTGCATTCTAAAGATATAAACAGAAGAGGGATTTCTATTCCGAGGAACATTATATTGTCTGGGACTATTCTCTTTTTGGTCTATTTTATTTTGACGAATCTGCTTCTTCACGACGCCACTAACTGTTTTGATGCTGGGAACTAAATTTGTTTTGTATTTTTGAACATAGAGAGATAAGGCAGGCTGCTCTGTTTATACTGTGATGTCATCAAGCCTGGAATATTAACCCAATTGTTGCTGAAATAAGAAGTGGTTCTTCTTTATTTTTGTTTTGTTTTGTTTTCGTGGTTTTAAAAATGGCAATCAAGAAAGTGGCTGAGAATCTGGAAGTAATTATGTTTCAGAAAATAATGGATGAGATTGAGATAACGAAACAAACCCTGCGACAGGGCAGTAAGGAGCTGAAAATTGAACTGAGCAAAATGACGCAGGAGCTTAAAGAAACAGGGGATCCTGTGAGAGAGGAGAATGAGATCAGAGATGAGAAAAGAAAAAATAAAGGGAAGATACAAGCCCTGGAGATTCGAACAAATGTGGAATTGGAAAAAGATCTGGAGTTTATGGATATTAGAAATAAAATCTACTGTTTGGAATTTAACGTTATCTCTGAAGAAATTAATGAAGATATTAGAGATAAAGTTATCAATGGCTTGGATAATCTTCTGGACTGGAATGACGTGATGGAGCTTGATATAGAGAAAATCTATGGAATTAACTGCAGCCATGTGACAATGGAAAAACTCTCAAGAGATGAGCCAGTGCATTTTGTCAAAAAGAAGAACAGAGATATGACTTTACAACAATATTTCAGCAACTTATTCAGAATCGATGGCAAGAAAATATTTGGGATAGAGGAAATTCCCATCAGACTCTTATTATATGACTATGGTTATGACAGCAAGATTATTATGGAATACTGATAATGGAAGATTGGACACTGAAATTACTGGACTTAACAGGACTATTGAAGATGGAAGATGGAATTAATATGGATAATGGAATAATGGCTATTGAAATTATTGGACCTAACAGATTTTGATGAGATGGATTAATCGATATGTTTATTTGGACTATGGTTATGACAATAAGATTATTATTATTATTAACGAGATGGATTAATTGACATGTTTATTAGGAGAAAAATTGATAGATATATTTCTTAAAGAATTGAAACCTCTCTTTGACTTTTTGTGGAAAGAATAAAGTAATGTTTATGAGATTTGATGATTAATTAAGATAACTACTGGAGGAAAGTGATTTTATAATATAATTTAAGAGACAGGATTGTTATATATTGTAGACCTATAACTGATTTGATCTGCGACAAATGGGAAGTCAACTTTTTATTTTTTTGTTTAATCATTTTTGTTTTGTTTTGTTTTTTGTCTTTGAATGTTTTATGATTTTGTTTTGTATGTTTTATGAAAATTTGAATAAAAATTATTGTAAAAAAAAAAAGAAAACGGTCCGGAAGCTGCAACTGGTACAGAATGTGGCAGCGTGCCTGATTAAAGGCAGCCACCGGCAAGATCACATAGCTCCAGTGCTCAAACAGTGGCACTGGCTACCAGTTGCTTGCCGGGCCCAATTCAAGGTGTTGGTTTTGACCTTTAAATCCCTACATGGTTTCGGCCCAGCCTATCTGAAGGAGCGCTTCCAGCATCATCAGCTATGCCGCCTAACAAGATCGGCCTCAAAAGACCTTCTCTCTATCCCACCAGTCAAAACAGCTAGACTGGTGAGGACTAGAGAAAGGGCTTTTTCAATTGTGGCCCCCACCCTATGGAACTCCCTTCCAAATGATCTCTGCCAGGCCTCCTCTACAATGAGTTTCCACCGGGCCGTGAAGACTTGGCTGGGGTGGACTAGATTTTAACATCATTGCTTTTAGATTTTAATGTTATTGTATTGATGTAACGGATTTTGTAGTTGCTCATGGAGGCATTTTTTAGGCAGCTGAGAAAGATCCATGGCAGTTAATCTGTATTTTGTAAGTGAGTAGTGGGATTTCATATAAAAAATACAAGAAAATAAGAAGCCCTATAGCAATGTAATAGAGGTGTTGTGTTCATGAACTTCCAGTCACTCTAAGATGAACCAAACTCAGCCTTGCATCATGGTATTACTTAAGGAACATGTTGTAATGGGTCAGCTTGACCAATCAGGAGCCATGAAGGTACACATGAAGGCCCACTCATGATAAGTAGAATGAAGTGTATGGTACAAACTGGTCTCAACTGACCTAAAACCATTAGTAACGTGAGACAGAAGAATAGTGGTAACATCGGTCAAGGAGACAGTGGAATATTGGAAATATTAGTCAAGGGGACAGATTGACATTAGTCAAAGAAGACAGCAGGACAATGGGATGGGAGGTGATTACAATTTATGAATTTACATATACTCGTTTTAATAAAAGTATCCGATTGGTTAGAAATATTGCAGGGAGGAAGAGTTGTTAAGTTATGTGGAGAGGAACTTATGGGATTGGTGAACTTGTCACATGTGTATTTAGTACTGTATAAAAGATCTATGCAGACTGCCTCATTGCAGTCCTCTCCAGACTTTCTGGGAGACTGACCCTGCATATGCTTGTAAAGAATAAAGGCCTATCTTTTTGCTTCAAGCCTGTGTCTTAAAATTTGTTCAAGGACCCCTAGCAAAAGATCCCATAGGAGAACAATTCTCCATCACATGCAGTTAAGCGAAAGAGCTCAGGACATGGATGAAGAACTGGTCCCTGCCTCAGCAGGTCTGGTCTGATAGGAAGACGCCATGGTTCCTGAACAGACAGGTGGAAAAACTCCAGAAACCAGGGTCTCCTTGGTCAATACAGTGCTACTAAGATCACCTCGGCCTGCAACTGTTGGATGCGTCTTACAGCCTGTAACAGTAGAGGAAAGGGTGGAAAGGCATAAAGTAACTCCCTCGACCAAACTGTTGTTAGAGCATCCCATCCCCGTGCCTCCGGATGCTGAAAATATGAGAAGAACTTTGCGAGTTGGGAGTTCTGATATGTTGCAAAAAGATCCACTTGTGGGACCCTGAAAAGTCTGATGATCTGGCAGAATACTTGGGGATGAAGTTGTCACTCCACCTCCAGGAGGGATGTCCTGCTCAGCCAGTTTGCTGTCACATTTTGAATTCCAGCTATGTGTTCTGCCTTCAGTGACCTGAGGTGAGACTCTGCCCATTGGAACAGAAGGTGAGCTTCCTTCGCCAGGGCCCTCAACTTTGTTCCTCCGTGATGGTTGATGTATGCCTTTGTTGCCATGTTGTCGGTCCGCACCTGGACATGGGACCCTATGACATGTGGAGCAAACTTCAGTAGCACCAGTCTCACTGCTTGGAGCTCCAGCCAGTTGATGCTCTGGTCCAGTTCCCTGGCCTTCCACACACCCTGTGCCACGTGTGACTCCAGGTGTGCCCCCCAGCCATAAACCTGGCATTTGTCATGAGTACCTTCCTTACAGGCGTCTCCAGGCTCACTCCCCTGAGTAGCGTCTGAGGAGACTGCCACCACCTCAGTTCTTGGAGCAGAGACGAGCTGATTAGAACCTGCATCCTGTGGGATTAAGCAGTTTGGTCCTGGAAGGCTATGAGTGCTTGCAGCAGGGGTCAAGAATGAAAATGGGCCCAGCTCACTAGGTCCTGGCAGGATACCAGCATCCCCTGGAGTTTTGCCAGTTCCATCAGCTCTACCGCTCTGGACGAGGTCACTTTTAATGTGAGCTTCTGGATCTTGGCCACCCACTCCTGAGTGAGCCTCATGCAGTAGTAGACTGAATCTATTTGCACCCCCAGATGGGTAATTTTCTGTGTGGGCTCCAGGGTACTCTTTTCGAAGTTCACCACAAATCCCTGGCTGGTAAGGCAGGACAGAGTGGTCTGAATGTCCTTCCTGCACTGGTTCCTCAATGGGGCCCAGACAAGAATATCATCGAGATACGGGTGAACCTGCACCCCCAGGGTCCTCAGATGAGCCATCAGTGCCACCAGGACCTTTGTGAAAACCCTGAGGGCAGATGTCAGCTTGAATGGATGAGCCCTGTATTGGTAATGCTTGTTGGCATAACAGAAACAAAGGAATTTTCTGTGCTCCTGTCGTATTGGAACATGGAGGCATGCCTCTGACAGGTCTATGGAGGCCATCCAATCACCTTGGTTGATGGCCTCTGAGATGGATTTCAAGGTTTCCATTTTGAATTTCTTGTAGGCCATTCTCCGGTTGAGCTATCTGAGGTCTAAAATAGCCCTTGTCTGTCCATTCTTTTTCAAGATGAGAAAGAAAATTGAGTAGACTCCCCTGTTCCTTTCCCGAGCTGGTACTGGTTCCACTGCGCTGATGTCCAGTAGATTTTGTATGGCCATGAGAAAGGCCCTGTGTTTGTCCGACTTGGTCGGCTTCAAGGTCCTGATGAATTTCTTTCTGGGGCACCTTGAAAATGCCAAGAAATACCCTGAGGAAACTGTTGCCAGGACCCAGCAATCAGACATTGTAACGGTCCAGACTGTCTTGAAGTCAAGCAGGCATCCCCCTGTGGCTCCCTGGGGTGCCAATTACGTGACGTCAGGATGACTGTCCCTTCTTCTCTCCCTTATGGAACTTAGATTGCGAGGGATGAGGAGGTGAATGGGATCTTGACTGGTTGGAACTTGTGTATCTATCTTGTCTCCCCCACCGGGCCTTGTATCCTGATGATGTGCTTTGGCGATGGAAAGGCTTTGAGCTCCGAAAGGACTGAATTACGTTCATTCTTCTTTGCCCCTGGCAGAGCCTTCTGCTTGTCCCTAGTTTCAACAAGGACCTTTTCCAGTGGTTCCCCAAAAAGCTTGGCCCCCCTGAAGGGAGAGTTGGCCAGACGCCCCTGGGATCCTGCGTCCATGTCCCAATGACGGAGCCACAGGTTACATCTTGCCACTGTGCTGGAGGCCATTGCCCTGGCATTAAATATCATAGCGTCCCATGTGGCATCTGCTTGGAAGGCTGCTGCCAAAGAAATCTTCTTCAGACCATCTTTGATGCTCTTGGGAACATCCTCTCTGCTAGCCAGCTCATCTGCCCACATCATGTTTGCTCTGGCGAACACTGACGCAGCCGCTGAGGCTCTGAAAGCAACCCTTTGTGCCTCAAAGTCTCTGCACAGTGCCACCTCGACCCTCTTATCACAAGCATCCTTAGCCCCCCCCTTCCCCCTCTGTTGGAAGAACTGCAGGGCAAGAGAGAGCAACCACTGGCTGGTCCACTGCTGGCGTTCTGAGCTGTTCCATCACCATGAGGGTAAAGGAGTAATGCTTGCTAACCAGCTTGTGCAGTGGTTTATGTTTAGTAAAAGTAAGTAAAAAAGTAAGTAAAATTTAATTTTTGTGTCGCCTATCTGGCCGAAGCCACTCTAGGCGATGTACACCTTAAAGTTTGATAAAATACAATATAAATACAGAATAAAATACAATGCAGTCAACAATATCCAGTCTAAATAGCAGCAATATAGAACAACATAGGGCAATCAATAAACAATTTTAAACCATGGAAAAATTAGCCCACCCCGGAGATCCCGAAGGCCTGTCCAAAGAGCCAGGTTTTTAATGCTCGGCGGAATGTATCCAGGGAAGGGGCATGGCGAAGATCAAACGGGAGGGAGTTCCAGAGAGTGGGGGCCGCCACTGAGAATGCCCTCTCTCTAGTCCCTACCAACCTAGCTGTTTTCGTTGGTGGGACTGAGAGAAGGCCCTGCGTGGCTGATCTAGTCGGGCGGCTTAATTGGTGGTACTGGAGGTGCTCCTTCAGGTAAACTGGGCCGAGACCGTATAGGGATTTAAAGGTTAACACCAACACCTTGAATTGGGCCCGGAAAACAACTGGAAGCCAATGTAGGTGAAATAACACTGGCGTGATGTGATCACGGCGGCGGCTGTTTGTAAGCAAACGAGCCGCCGCATTCTGCACCAGTTGTAGTTTCCGGACCGTTTTCAAGGGCAACCCCACGTAGAGCGCATTGCAGTAGTCTAGTCGAGAGGTGACCAGGGCATGTACCACCAGTGGGAGCTGATGAATAGGGAGGTAGGGTTGCAGCCTCCGTATGAGGTGTAGTTGATACCAAGCCGAAATCTGAGCCTCCATGGTCAGCTTGGAATCAAGAACAACCCCGAGGCTGTGGACCTGATCTGTTTACCTGGAGTTGCCCACTCTGCTGACCCAGCTCCTGGAAAGAGACTGGGAAAGGGAGAGTAGCTATTCTGGGGTGACCTGAAGGCTGATTTAGACCCCTTGAAGGAAGCAGAAGCAACTGGATCAGCTTCCTTAGGTTGCTCTTCTGGTAATTCCAGGATCAGCCTAGTTTTGGCAAGAATTGCAGGAAAAACCTCTGCTGGGAAGAGTTTCCCCCTTGGGGGAGGGGCTTCCAATTCCACCTCAGATAGTTCCCCTTCCTCCCTGTCTGATGAGGATGAGGAGTGCCCCGAACCTGGGATAAGCCCCAAGGCAGTGGCGGCCTTATTACTAAATCTCATTTTGGCCCCATGTCTCCCCTTCTGACTATGGGAAGAATGGGTCCTCTTACACCAATGCCTGCCCTCCTGGTTCCTCCTATACACTGGTGAGGAAGAAGAGGCAGATGAAATGGATGTGGAGAGAGATGAGGAGGAAGGTGTAGGGGAGGGTGACTTTGTCCGTCTCCTCTTTTTGTGCCCCTTTTGGGGGTGATGTCTTCTCTTTGGAGGAGTGGACAACTGGGAAGTGCAGGGCCTGGGGCTGGTTCCTGACCGAGCAGTCTTTTGCCACGACCCCTCTGACCCAACTGAGAAACTTTAGGAAATCTTCCTGCCCTGGAATGGAGGGTCACCCCAAAGAGCTACTTACCCCTCCATCTGGTGCTCCCATGCTCTCAAAGCATGCTCCAAGTGGTGGGAGAGAGATGGTGACTGCTCTTCCTCCATCTCGCTAGTTTGCACGTGTTCACACCCTTCCATAAGGCTCCTAGCCATCAGGGGTGAACTTTACCAGGCCCTTTCATCCTATGGTGGGGATAGGAGAGGCCTGAACTGGCGTAGGGGTGTAGAGGGGCTTTTCCCGCCTTTCCTGCTACTCTGCGTGACAAAGCCAGAGCGCACGTCCTCTCACTTCTGCCCTCCTACACGCGGTCGCACCTCCCTTAGATTTAAGGAAAGGGTGCGAATCGCCAAAGACCAGCTGCTGCCGCTGCCTCTGTGCCTCTTCTTTTAGGCAAGAAGGCTAACTCCCTCGTGGTGGGCTCCTAGGCCCTCTAATTGTTCTGACACTCCCCATCCTTATCTAAAGAGTTTGGCGAGGGAAGGGGGAGGGAGGGGAAAAAGTCTAAGAGAAAAGATAAGCGGATTAGCCAGAACATTGAAAGTCAGGATCCATCTGTCATTTGCATATTTACATAGTGACAATGCACTTACATAATGAAATGAAAACACTATGGGAACATAACATTATTACTGATTTTAGAATGGTGTTGAAAGGGCTAGTATTCCTCTATCTACTAGCAGTAATTAATGAATTAGCACCCTTTCAGTATTACTCCAGAAAAAAGAAAACAGATTCCAGAGAAAAAGGAAAGAAGTACCATGTTGGGCTATTCGTTAATAGCCTGACTGCAGATTCCTCGCCTTCCCATGCCACTACTAATTAATCTATAAATTAGGACCTGGTTTATGCTTCAAATCATAACCTTGCACTTCGACTAGCAGATTTCAACTAGACTTCAGTAGGAATTAACCATCCTAACTGCAGACATACCAGTTTATAGATTGCACAGAAAGTAAAACAAAAAAAGCATCTGATCTTAAGAAATTAAGGTCAGAAATTAAGGTCAGTTTCTTTAATGAGACAGAGACAGCTTATTCAAAAGGGCATTTTGACTAGCGTCACTTGCAGTGGTCTATCCGTTGATATTTTCAAACCAAAAATACATGCTGGGAAGATGGCACATCTATTTATTTGTATTGGAGATTGTCTTTCCGGCGCCAGGTCAAAACTTTTTTATTCTCCCAGGCATTTTAATATTCTTAATATTTTTAATACTTGAACTTATTTTAACATATTTCACTTGTAGCTAATAATGTTTTAGGATGTTGAATGTTTGAAATGTATGTTTTGATGTTTTTATTGTGATTTTATTGTATTTTATAGTTGTAATAATTTTATGCTGTGCACCGCCCAGAGAGCCTTTGGGCTTTGGGCAGTATAAAAATTGAACAAAATAAATAAATAATAAATAAACAGGAATGGGGAACACGGAACCCCCCAGATGATGCTGGACTCCAGCTTCCATTATCCCTAACCAACAATGATGGGAGTTGAGAGTCCAATGTCATCTGGAGCATAAGAGGTGTAGTTATTGATGGTTCGAAATAAGAGACAAACTTCCAGGTAAGGTAATTTAATTAAACTGGTATAAGCAGACAAGTAGCCTACAACTACAGACTTCTGATCATTGTATGCTTTCTTTCCTTTTGCACATGTAGAAAAATCTTCATTCACACATATGTCAGCTAGATACATTTGGATTCACTTATGGCTCTCTCAGTACTGCCCTACATCTATTTTGCAGCCCTGGGCGCCTTCTAGAAGGAAGTGCAGGATATAAATTCAAATAAACAAATAATAAATAAATGTGTGCCTATTCAGGAGATTTAAATTATGTGCAGCTCTATCACTTGTGTTGAGTCACATGTCCTAGCAGTGACAACTGCTTTTTCTTTTCAAGTTGCTTCTCTCTCTCTCTCTCTCTCTCACTCACTCACTCACTCACTCACTCACTCTCTCTCTCTCAATACATCTGGTCATGCCCACCATGCTAGACTGGCAAATACACAAGTGCTAGAATGAAAAAAGAAAGGAGGCAGCCCATACTATGAGAGTGACAGAGAATGCTACCTGAAGAAATAGAAACATAAGACCAGTGGGCAGCTAGAGTGGTGGAGCTAATGAGTGAGAAACTAAACAGAGTAAATTAGCAAGTGTTAGAAATACTGACATTTTAATTTATCTTATACGGTAATTTCTTTGTGTACTCAAAACAGTCACAGAGAATAGAGAGTTCAAAGTCTAAAAAGAGAGAGAAAAAAACCAGAGCCCTTTTGGACTTTTTTCTCTGAGAGTTCTCATAATCTGTTGAAATTCATTAAAAATCAGCCAGATTCAGAGAGTACCTGTAATCCTAATACTGACCTTGCCCCATACTCTGACCTTCATCTGCTGCAGTTTAAAAGTTTAAAAAATGCCTGGCTGATTTTTAATTAATTTTAGAAATTTTGGCTGGGGCCCTATGCTAATGCGGGGCATGCTCAGTAAGAACCAACTGTCAGTGTTCTAAAAGCCTTACAGCTGCTGGGCTTGCCTAATCAGGGGGCCACACCCACACCAGACTTGGATTTCACTTGAGACAGTCATGGCTTCCTATGGGAATCCTGGGAAGTGTAGTTTGTGAAGGGTGCTGAGAGGAGACCTGTTCCACTGAGAGAGCTCCAGTGGCCAGACTGGTTTAACAGTCAGCCACTCTGATTGAAGGTCTGTGAGGGGAACAGGGCATCTCCTAGCAACTCTCAGCACCCTTCACTAACTAACTTCCTAGGACTCTTTGAGAGAAGCCATGACTGTCCAAAGTGAAATAAGAGCCTGGTATGGATGTAGCCTGGGAAAGCTTGGGTTTAAATTTGGGTGGGAGGCTACATGTGCCTGCTGTAGAATAAAAAGGTGGGGGAAACCCTGAAAAAGAATGATGCTGTTCACAATGTTTTCCTTTTGGAAAGGGGCTTCCCTTCTGCCCAGTGCTCACCCACCCAATCTCCTCTCCCTCCCCTCCCTGCCCCTTCCCTGGGTCAGTGTTGGACTATGACCTGGGAGCAGAGCTTGGAAGTAACTTGTTAGAATTAATGAGTTAATTGTAATTCACTCCTTTTTTGAGTAACGAATGGGTAACTTCATTACATTTTGCTGATAAAGAACGAGGAGTAACTTCATTACTTTTGAGCTGTAACTTTAACGTTTCCAGCGACGTTACAGGGGGGGGGAGCAGGGGAAAGTCTTCGGCTCCTCTGATTTGTGGATAAAAACCATGTGCTTCCAATTGGGCTTCTGTGAGATGAGAGAGGAGGTGGAGAGCGAAACGGGACTGAAAAAGCAATTGTTTAAAAATGGAGTGAGGGAGAAAAGAGCTGGAGAGCAAAGAGGCATTAGTAAAATAGGCACGAAGAACTGGCTGCAGAGGTGAGAGACAACAATGTGTGTGTGTTTGGCACGCAAAGCTTGTGTGTGTGTGTTTGGCGCACAAAGCTCCCTCTCTTACCAGCGGAGAGAGCAGAGCAGAGGCAAAAGCAGGGCTTCAGGGTGGCAGGCAGAAGTTGCCACAGTGTCCTAAAGAGCTGCTGCTTTGTGTCCTGCCCTTCCTTTCCCCAACAAGCAGAATGGCATCTTCGTCTTGTAAGGAAGATATTCCCTGGAAGCTCTTTTGTGTAAATCCTTCTCCCCATGGCAAATGCAAAGAGTTTCAAACAGGCACTTGTTAAAAATGACTGTATAGCTGACTTACAGTACAATATATACCAGTCTACTCAGAAGTAAGTCTCTTTATGTTTAATGCAGCTTACTCCCAGGTAAATCAAATTGGGTATAGGATTGCACTAATTAGGCAACATGAGGACTGGATGAAGCTGTACCAATCTGCGGGGGGGGGGGAGAGAGAGAAATATGACCCTTTATAGCACAAAGATGCATCAATCTGGTTAAGGCAAGTAAAATTTGATGCATGTAATACAAGGACTAACCTGCAATCCAGTACCTGTCTACTCAGAAGTAAGTCCCACTGAGTTTAATGGGACTTACTCTCAGGCAAGTGTGTATTGAGTACACACTTACATGGGAGTAAGTCCCATTGAACCCAATAAAGCTTACTTCTGAGTAGACATGTATTGGATTGCAGCCTTAGTTTCCTTTTTCTCCCATTTTAATTCTGCCTTCTGTATCTTCACAACAGCCCTGTGAGGTAGGTTAGGCTGAGAGTTAGGGACTGGCCCAAGGCAATAAATAAGAAAAAACGATGAGTAAAAATTTAAAATGTGAAAATGCTCATGCTCAGAGTATTTTTGTTGCTCTTTATCAATGCTTTGTGTGTGGGTTTTTATGTCTACTGTCTCATAACTTCTTTTTTCCTGAGAATGTCGTATTTCTTACTGTTACAGATGTTCTTTTTTTAAAAAAAAATTGCCCAAATTCTGTGGTGTTTATTTTTTAACTTGAGTTCTTTGCATGGTTTAGGGGTGGCATTGCAGGAGATCAGGCTGTTATGGACAGCTGTGGGGCAGGTAGAAATTAAATGGAGTAAGCCTTTTTTGTACGAAAATACAATTATGAGGACAGCTTCACCTGTTAACATTCTATCTGTCAGACATCTTATTACTCGTGTGTGCCCCCCTTCCCAGATTTATTTTTGATTTGTGAATGCCATGACCATTGCCATTCCCTCCCCCTGTTTATGTTTGCAACAACCCTGTGAGGTAGCTTAGGCTGAGACAATATATGTACATAAGCAGCAGTTGGTAGTTGTAGTTGGTACAGCATTAATAAAGTATAGTCCCTGAAATGTATTCTGGTAGAGTCCAGTCCTATATATGTCTGCTGCAAATTAAGCCTCATTGGGTTAAATGGATAAGTATATAAGATTGCAGATTAATTTTTACCTCTGAAGGGAACGCACTGTCAGACATAGAATTTAAGAGACATACTTTTCTGGATGTGTTTGAAACAGATGGGTAGGTGGGAAGAGAGTTGGATCTTCAACATAGTGCCCTCCAGATGTTGTTGGACTACAACTCTCATCAGTCTCAGATAACATAATGATGCTGAAGTTGGTTCCTAGTTCCCAGTTCCAAGTTCACAGCTACAGTAACTCCAAGCCAAAGTTAACATGTCTCTAAACCCCAAAATATATGTTGGAGTACCCCATATCATATATTGTGGTGATCTGGGGAGTCTCCCCGTCAAGAATAACAACAAATTTATTCAATCAAAATTATCAGGCTTCTGAAATGCTCATAAATGCATAATGATGTCATAAAATCATAAAAAATAAGTATCTGGGTGTGCCCACCCCATAGTCTGTTCTGGGCCAGGACAACTCATACAACCCAGGGAAGGGGAGGGTGTCTTCTACAAGATGCCAGTACATCCTGCCTGGCCCAGAGCTTTTGCTGGGTGCAGGGCAGGGATAAGTGCATATATGTACAACCCAAAGCGACAAAAATCTGCAGAAAACAGTAAGAAACTGGGGGTGCCCACCCAAAAATCTGCACTGTGCCAGGCAGTAGTATAGTGGCAAATTCAGAAGTGCAAGGTCCCTTCATGATAGTATCAGCCATAGCCAGACCCCCCCTCTCCCCTTATTTTGCTCCTGGGTTGAGAATGAGGTCCTTGTTAATGCCTACTCCCATAACAACTGATGTCCCTAGGAGACGATCAGTATGAAAGGGGAGAGTATTAGCTACTGAAAAGAGTCTTCTCAGTGGGTGACTCACCTCCTTTCACTCTGATTGGCTCCAATCAGCAGGAAAGCACAAGGAAGTATATTAGAAGACTCTTCTCAGTGGCTAACACACTTCCCTTTCATGCTGATCAGCTCATATGATACTGGAGACATAGGGACCCTGCTTCCAAAAAAGTAAGGGGCAACTCACTGGACACCTACACCCCTGCTGCCTTGACAAATCATACATCCCAGGAAGGGGAAGGGTGGCCTCTACAAGATGCCAGTACTTCCCACCTGGCCTATAGTTTCTGCTGGGTGCAGGGCACCCATAAGGTCATCTGTGCAGAACTAAAATAATGAAAAGTAGAGAAAAATATGTAATTTGGGGTGACCACTCCAAAATCTGCTGTGGGCCATGAAATATTCACCTGAGCAAAGGAGAGAGTGTCCTCAACGAGATGCCACTGCATCCTGCCTGGAATTGATTTTCTTGTGGACACATGAAACAGATATGTGCATCTATGTACAACAAGCAATGTAGGAACGTATATAAGGAACTGCGGGTTCCCACCCCGAAACATGCTTTGGGCACTACAAGTCATACGTCCATGCATGCAGGAGAGGGTTCCTACCCAGTTCAGAGCTTCTCTTGTATGTATGCTACAGACAAGGGCATATATGTATTAGAAAAATAGTGAGTATGTAGAGGAAAGAAAATCAGAAACGGGAGTGCCCATCCTAAAAGATGATTTGGGGCACCACATATCATACTTCCATGCATCTGGGAGAGTGTGTTCTATGAGATGCCATCCATGCATACTTTAGAGTATCATCTATTAAATTACATCTTCTTCAAGAAATCATTGTTTGTTGACCCTGCTGCAAGTCCTTCTGTCACCAACATCAGTGGCTTTTAAAAATAATAACAACTGAGCTATAACAAAGTAAGTAACAGGGAAGACCAATACAAAATTTTAAAAAATCCACATAGATCATAAGCACTGGCCATAAGCAGTGGCATAGCATAGAAGACACCCTATCATTTTCTGGGGTGTCTGATTTATCTTGGCCCAGAGAAGATTTTGTGGTGAACACCCCCAGATATTTATTCTTTGCTTTCCTTTTTGTCTCTTTTGGTTGTGCATAGATGCTCTTATACACGCCCTGAATCGAACAGAAACTTTGGGCTAGGTGGGAAGCATTGGCATCTTGTAGAAGATATCCTCCACTTTCCTGTATGATTTGTTCTGGCCCAGAACAGATTGTGGGGTGGGCACCCTCAGTTTCTTATTTTTTTCTGCATCTTTTTGTCAATTTTGGTTGTGCATAGATGCCCTTATCCCTGCCCTGCACCCAGCAAACGTTGTGGGCCAGGCGGGACGTACTGGCATCTCGTAGAGGACACCCTCCTCTTTCCTGGGGTGTATGATTTGTCCCGGCCCAGAGCAGATTTTGTCTGATGTGCTCTTTGAGCATCCTGTTCTTTTGAGACATAACAGAAATGTATTGTAAAAGCAACATTTCAAGTGTAAAATTTGATTTGAAGTGAATTATATGTATGTTGGGGTATCACCATTGCTGGTGGTGGGGTGGGAGGATGTGAGATTCTGTTAATCTTACAGATAAAAAAAATATTCTACTACCCTCTGTGTGTGTGTTCTTGTTTTTAATGTTGTTTTAGGCTACTTAGATGTGCAGCAGCCAAGGCCAGCACCTTGTAGGCAATTTTTTAAAAAAGTAACTAAAATGTAATTGTAGTGATTACTTTTGAGTAAAAGTAAAGTAATCAGTTACTTTCAGAGCAATTGTAATTGTAACCATTACTACTTTTTTGGGCCATGTAACTATAACTGTAATTTATTAATTTTTAACAGTAATCTTTCAAGCTCTGCCTGGGAGACCAGGGTTCAAATCCCCACACACCCATGAAGCTTCCTGGGTGACCTTGGGCCAGTCACTGCCTCTCAGCCTCAGAGGAAGACAATGGTGAAACCACCTCTAAATACTGTTTACCCTATTCAAAGGGTCGCCATAGGTGGGGATTGACTTGAAGGCAGTCCATTTTCATTTTCAAACATGATTGCATAGAAATAAATCCCACTGAACTCAAAAAGTATGCAATTGTTCAAACCCACTCTTCCTTCTCCTCCCTCCTATCCCCTCCCTCTTGCCCCTCCCTTCCTTTGCCCCTCCCTCCCCTCCCCCTCCCCCTCCCCCTCCCCTTCCAATCCCCTCCTTCCCCTTCCCCCTTCCCTTCCTCCTCCCCATGGTCAGTTTTACCTATCTTAAGCATGACTGCACGGAAGTAAATACCACTGAACTCTATAAGCATGCAAATAATCAAACCTGCCCTCCCCTCCCCCTTCCTTTGCCCCCCTCCAATCCACTCCTTTCCCTTCCTCCTCTCCCATGGTCAGTTTTACCTATCCTAACCATGATTACATAGGAGTAAATCCCATTGAAATCAATAAGAATGCAAATGATCTGACCTGGCTTTCCTCTCCTTCCTCTCCCCTCTCCCTTCTTCCTCCTTCCCTGCCCACTCCAGCCATCACTCCCCCCCTCCCCTGGTCAGTTTACCTATCCTGATTGCATGGGGGTAAATCCCACTGAACTCAGTAAACATGCAAATGATCAATCCATTCTCTGCAAGCTTGCCCAGGATCCCTTTTCTTACCTCCTGGATTAAAAAGCAGAGAAATTCACTAATAGGCAAAAAACCTTGCCTTTTAAGAACGTACCTATATCCCACAGATATTTCTATCAAAGTTTAAAAAGCATGGAAATTGGGCAGCTATAGTGAATGTACCAGGGGAGCAGGAGACTTGACCTCCTCTCTGAGATATTGTACTGCTCTACAAAATTGTCAAAATGCCAACACAATTTGGGTTGGTCTTTCAAAGTCCAATCCACTTGCTGTGTAGCTTGGATGAATTTGGTAACGTGTCTCTGAGCATATGGTGAATATTAGTGAATATTCACTAATAAGCAAAAAACATTGCAGTTTAAGAGCATACCTATAGCTCACAGCTATTTCTATCAAACTTTAAAAAGCAAGGAAATTGGGCAGCTATAGTGAATGCACCAGGGAAGCAGGAGACCTGACCTCCTCCCTGAGATATTGGACTGCCCTACAAATATGTCAAAATACAAACACAATTTGGGTTGGTCTTTCACAGTCCAATCCACTTCCTGTGTAGCTTGGAAGAATTTGGTAAAATGTGCAAAAATTTTTAAACTGGAAACAGAAATAAAAGGTCAGAATGCCTGCCAAAAATATTCAAATAGAAAATAAAAATCAGAACTCATCATCTATGGAATCTGATAAGTCCTCTGATTAAAACCTCTTCTTACCGATTTCAGATTTACTAATATTTAAATTGTTTCTACCACCTACCTATTCATTCATGAATAGTGATTGCTTGTGACCTGGAAGTAGAGATGTGAAGGCCCTGAAAGAAACAGAAAAATGGGGGGGGGGGGAAGGGGGCGCGGCGGTTTGTTTTTTTCAATTTTTTCAAAAAGTTTCCACCCCACCCGCCAGGCCTTCACATCTCTTCCTAGAAGGCCAGGAAAATTCCACTCTACTCAGATGAGAAGGAAATATATGGGCTAATTTAACAGTCATTTTACACTGCAGTCATGTGAGAACTCACAAGGAAAAAATATGCTGATGTTCTCCAACCTACTATTGGTAAACTTTTTTTTAAAAAAAACTAACACACTTTTTTTAACCACCTGAAATCCTTCAACAACTAAAAGTACCTGTCACCAAAGCTGAGCTGTTTTACGTCTCTTGTCCACTGCTAATGAGATCCAAGCACTTGCAGAGTTAAAATCGCAAGAAAAAATAACTTTAAAACTAAAGGTAGGGTAAAATGTGTTTGCATGCTTTTAGGCTCCACAAAAATTTGTATCACAGGTTAGGGTGGGGGGAGTACTTTATCTGAGATTTCTTGTTAGTGTATTTAAATGTGGAAGCTCGGAAATCCTTCTCAGACTGTTTTTGTTTTTTAGGATGTCATTTTCTTTGAATTCCCAAACATATATAGTTCTACATTCCTAGGGAGTTCCATTAATATACAGAAACCATTACATTATTTTGGGGTGGTCCAATTTCACTTCCAACTGATAGGCACTTGGCCACTTGAGTTCGCTATTAGAGGGAACTGTATAGAGAAAATATTGTAAACAGTGGATCCAAAAGGCCATGAGATGTAAGACATTTTGAATACAAGATAAAAACAGTGACCAATCCATAACAGCAGTAACTGGTGATAATACTGGCTGGGTTTGGACAGTCTTTCCCAGCTTAATGTGAATGAACACCAGGGTTGAGCATTCTTACCTCTCCTTCCCCCCACGCTTATTATTCTGGTTAGTTAACTGAAAGTAAATAAGTGTACCCCAGTTAGGACATAATGGGGTAGTCTTAATACAGGAATAAAATGCTGAAGCTGGCATGTAAGCGGGAGAAGAGGAGGGATGAGGGAGGAGTATCTGGCTCAAAGATGTGTTTCCTGCATTCATAAACCTTGGTTTATAAAGCCAGGTAAGATGCTCCGAAACCAGTCCATTGGCCTCACCTGAAGGGTGGTTTTCCCAGGTATCATGCCATCATGTGGGTAATACTGCCACCTAGTGTCCAAAGGCAAGAATGCACCAAAGTCAAGACCTAGGGCAACCATGCCCCTCCCACTCCAGTTCATTCATGACAAATCAGAAGTGAGATATCTGAGAAATACAATAGCCAACTGGCCTACCAGCAAGGAAAATACAGGAACTAACCACGTAGGAGCAACACGTATAATCTTAACATAGTAAAGGATCTTGACTTAATGCATAAAGAAACCCCGATTAATGGGGAATAGTAATCTGTAAAAGATGGTAGAAAACACCCCAGCATCCTCCAAGAGGGAGGGCCATGATGGCATGATACCTGGGAAAACCACCCTTCAGGGGAGGCCAATGGACTGTTTTCCCCAGGTAGCATGCCATCATGTGGGATGTACCAAAGCAGCCCTAATAGGGAGGGACCACCACTGATCAGTCATGAGAAGTAACCTGTTGCAGAACACGCCTCCCAAAGGAAGCATCAGCGGAGGTGTACCGGTTTATCTTATAATGCTTAATAAAGGAGTCCGGAGTAGACCAAACAGCAGCTCTACAGATATCTGCAAGAGGTGTGTTGGTTGCAAATTTATTTATTTATTTATTTAATTAAGGTTATATACCGCCCGACTAGCAACAGCTCTCTGGGCGGTGAACATTAAAAATACAATAAAAATAACACAAAACTGTACACAAAACTGTACAGTCTAAAATCAAAATATAATAATTTAGAATTAACAGGAATTAAAATGCCTCAGAGAAGAGAAAGGTTTTAACCTGGTGCCGAAAAGATGATAGTGTCGGCGCCAGGCGCACCTCCTCAGGGACACCATTCCATAGTTCGGGGGCCACCACTGAGAAGGCCCTAGATCTTGTCACCACTCTCCGGGCTTCCCTATGAGTTGGAACCCGGAGGAGGGCCTTCGTAGTAGACCGTAGTATATGGGCCGGTTCATATCGGGAGAGGCGTTCCGACAGATAATCGTGGTCCCGCGCCGTATAAGGCTTTATAGGTAAGTACCAACACTTTGAATCTGGCCCGGAAGCATATTGGAAGCCAGTGCAAACGGGCTAGCACAGGTGTTATATGCTCAGACCGCTTAGTTCTTGTTAGCAGTCTGGCCGCCGCATTTTGCACTAGCTGTAGCTTCCAAATCGTCTTCAAAGGTAGCCCTACGTAAAGCGCATTGCAGTAGTCCAGATGCGAGGTTACCATAGCATGTACCACTGATGAGAGGTCCTCCTTACTCAGATAGGGACGTAGCTGGGCTACCAACCGAAGTTGGTAGAACGCATTCCGGGCCACCGAGGCTACATGAGCCTCAAGTGTGAGGGAAGAGTCTAAGATGACTCCCAGACTACGCACCTGTTCCTTTAGGGGGAGTGTAACCCCATCCAGGACAGGGTATATCCACCATCCGATCAGAGAAACCATCCACCAACAGCATCTCAGTCTTGTCAGGATTGAGTCTCAGTTTGTTAGTTCTCATCCAGCCCATTGTCGCAGCCAGGCAACGGTTCAGCACGTTGACTGCAAAGGCAGCCATAGTGGCGGCTGACCTAGTGGAATGCGCCGTTATCTTAGTAGGCACTGGAAGGTTAAGTGACTCATACGCTAGAGTAATACAAGTTCGCAACCATCAAGACAAAGTGGATTTAGAGACCTTTTTTCCCAAGGTCCTAGGGTGAAAGGATACAAATAATGAATCAGTTATAGTCTGATATCCTGGGTGCGAGATAGGTAGATCTTGAGAGCTCTCTGAACATCTACCGAATGCCAGGCCTTCTCTAGTGAATGGACAGACTTCATGCAGAATGATGGAAGAACAATGTCCTGGTTACAGTGGAACACTGAATTGACCTTGGGGCAGAAGGATGGATCTGGCCGCAACACAACTGAGTCCTTATGGAAGATGCAGAGATGGTGGGCCGATGACAAGACTTCCAGCTCTGAGACTCTTCTCGCCGATGTTATCGCGGAACCTTGAAGGACAACAGTCGGAGAGGCACTGAAGGAAGGGGTTCAAATGGAGGGCGCCGCAGGGCTTGTAGGACCTTCAATAGACTCCAGGAAGGGAAGTGGTGATGCACGGCTGGAGAAAGGCAGGCAGCCTCTTTCAGAAAGCGTTTGATGAGCGGGTGACAGCCCACAGGAACGGCAGATGAGGAGATGGACAGGACTGAGGAGATAGTGGAAGCATGACAATGCAAGGTGTTCGCTTTTATTCCCATTTCAGCCCTCTATATAGGAACTGCAGAACCTGTGGTACAGTGACTTGTGAAGGCAGGAAGCCCTGGGAGGTGCACCAGCTGGAAAAGGCAAGCCAAGTACTCTGGTAAATGCGATTTGTCAAAGGTCTCCTAGATGCTAGAATTGTGTTGACCACCCCTGAGGCAGTCCTGTGCTACTCAGCTGCGTCCGTTCAATTGCCAGGCCATCAGACTCAGCCACTCTGGATCCGGATGCCAGATCGATCCCTGTGAGAGTAGATCCAGCCTGACAGGCAGTCTCCAGGGGTCTGTTACTGACAGGGAGAGAAAATCCGAAAACCATGGTCGGCGAGGCCAGTATGGGGCTATCAGGAGTAGCTGAGCTCCTTTGTGCCACAGTTTTCTCAGCATCCTGCCCAGGAGAGATATTGGGGGAAAGGCATACAGTAGACCGTCTGGCCAGGGTGCTGTCAGCACATCCACTGCTTCTGCAGTCTATTCCAGATACCTCCAGAAGTAGCGGGGCAGCTGGCAATTGTGGCTCGAGGTGAAGAGGTCCACCAAGAGGGTGCTGAACCGGTGCTGGAGAAGGTCTAACAGCACTGGATGAAATTTCCATTCTCCCGGATTTACATGCTGCCTGCTGAGCCAATCAGCCATCACATTCAGAACCCCACTGAGATGTTCTGCCCTTAGCGACAGCAGATGATTCTCGGCCCAGTAGAAGATTCGGGTCACCTCTGCCTGGAGAACTTGAGACCTGGTACTCCCCTGCCTGTTCAAATGCGATTTTACGCATGTGTTGTCTATTCTGATTAGCACATGCTGCAGCGACAATAATGGCTGGAATTGCTGAAGGGCGAGGTGGACAGCTCTGAGTTCCAGCCAATTTATATTCTGACATTGTTCTGTTCTGGACCACATGCTCTGGACAAAGCGGGAATTGCATTGGGGGGCCCAGTCGGTCAGGCTGGCATCTGTGGTTATTATGGCTCTGTCTGGCTCCCGAAACGGAGTACCCCTGCTGAGGTGTGGCATCATTGCACACCAGCGGAAGGACGCATGCAGTGATGGCTCCAGGTGGGTCGCGTGATTGTTGGAATTGGCAATGTCCACCTGAAATGGTAATAGGGCCCACTGGAGTGGTCGAGTGTGATGTCGGGCCCATGGAACAATGTGAATAAATGGTGGAGACTAACGTCCCAGTAACTTTTGCCAGAAACATGATGTCCACCCTTGAGCATTGCGTCAGCAGGGTTGCCATGTCTCGGATGGTTGAAATACGCTCTGGAGACAGGAAGACCATGGCCTGCATAGTATCCAG
Organism: Rhineura floridana; assembly: GCF_030035675.1. Classification (NCBI taxonomy): domain Eukaryota; kingdom Metazoa; phylum Chordata; class Lepidosauria; order Squamata; family Rhineuridae; genus Rhineura; species Rhineura floridana. The sequence continues at coordinate 16,203,225 of NC_084481.1, forward strand.
TATTGCTCCCAGATGCTGTAGTCGCTGGGTTGGCTCTAGGTGACTCTTTTCAATGTTGACTAGCCAACCATGGGTCCTTAGGACCTCAAGAGTGTAGTGAATCTGTCTTTTGGCCTGGTCCTTGGAATCCGCCTGAAGTAAAAGGTCGTCCAAGTAAGGATAGATATGGACTCCCTGTAGACGGAGGAAGGACACGAGGGTGACCATCACTTTGGTAAATACCCTTGGGGCTGACGCAAGGCCGAACGGCATGGCCCGGTGTTGAAAATGATGCTGACCTAACGAAAACCTGAGGAATCGTCGATGGTTGGGACAGATCGGGATGTGGAGGTAAGCATCTTTCAGGTCGATGGATGCCAGAAAGTCCCCCTGTTGCAGTGCTTCCACAATTGATGCCAGGCTCTCCATTTTGAACCAACGGTACTTTACAAAGCAGTGGACGAACTTGAGGTCTAAGACCGCCCTCCATGACAAATTTCACTTGGGAACCGCAAAGAGAACGGAGTAAATGCCCTCCAACCTTTCTGCTGGCGGTACTGGTTCTATTGTGGCTATGTCGAGAAGATGACCTATGGCATCCCGCATGACCCTCCTCCATTCTTGCAGTCTGGATATGGGAGAAAAGCAAAATCTGTGTGGAGGAGTCAACACAAACTCTATGTTGTAGCCATGGGGGAAAAGATTTCTGACCCAATAGACCTGTGTTAAGGGAAGCCAGGATCTTGCGTAGAGGAGTAGCCTGCCTCCAACAGGGATGGCGTCAGAACTGTCTGCGCTAATGACCTCCTCTGCCGCATGATGAAGAAGACGGACCTTGTCATCCCTGGTACTGAGCTCTGCCCTGGAATCACTGTCTGGGCCAGGCTGCCCTGGAGGAATGGAAATCGGCAACTCGAGAATCTTGGCCTCGCCCCCCAGGCCGCGCCTCCCGAAAGGGCTGGAAAGAATGATATGGGGCAAACCTTCGAAATGGTCTGCGGTCATCTCTCTTGGCTGTGGTTAAAGCTGACTTTCGGTTGTCCTTAGGGTCTATCAAAACCACTTTAAGGGCGTCCTCTCCGAACAGCAAGGACCTCAAGTATGAAGCCATAGACAAGTTGGCCCTGGCTGTGGTGTCAGCATCTCAGTGTCGGAGCCAGAGAGTTCGCCAAGCCACTATTTCTGCAGCTAGAGCCTGTGCTCCTTGGAGGGTTGCATCCAGAGTGGCGTGCACCACAAATGCAGCTGCTTTGTGTAACTTAACTAGCCCTTTTCGAAGTTTTACTGGATCCGGATTGGGATCGTCCAAAAGGTCATCCAGCTACATCACAGAGGCTCTAGCGAAGATAGAGGTGACAGTAGAAGCTCAAATGGAATAGGCAGTGGCCTCGTGATTCTTGCGCAGAGCAAAGTCCAACCGCCGTTCAGAGGAGTTTTTAAACTGGGAGTCTCCTTCCTTCGGAAGGAGAGACCTAGATACCAAGTTCAAAATTGGTTGATCCACTCCAGGGACATTCAAGAAAGTCATGAATTCCGGGGCCAAGGTATAGAGTCTGTTGGCTAAAGGCGAGAAGCGACATGGGCGCAGTGGGCGGATCCATTTGTCCTTAGTCAGCTTGTTGATGGGATCTGGCACAGGAATAGAGTGATCTGCTAATCTGGGGCACTTGAGAACCCTGGCGCCTTTCACAGGAGGAGCTGTAGGTTGCGGTTGTAAAGGTTGGATGCCGAGGGTGTCCATCACTCTGTGGCAGAGAGGAAGGTAATCAGCCAAGTCAAAAAGGCGATAGGAGTAGTCCTCTTCCAGATCAGAGTCCCCACTCCATTCATCAATTTCTGCCTGCATAAAGAACAAATAGTCGTCTATCCCTGAGGGTTCACCGCCCATTCTGCCTCTGGAAATATTGAAGGGATTTGGCGAAGAGGGTGGAGCCTCATCGTTACAGCCATGTAGCCCTGTAGAACTGGACTGCCATGGAGCTGTTTGCTGAGGTGATAGGTTGGGCTGAGATGGAGGCTGTGCTTGGGAGAGAAACCCCAGTAAATCTCATAGCTGGGACAGAAATTCTGGAGTTAACTGTAACCCCATAGGGGGATCAGAGGGTACAGTGTGTTCTTGTGGAGGCAGATGTGGCTGAACTGGTTGAGGCAATGAAGCCAGAGTAATATCAGAGTGGCGAGATGCTGCTGGCATTGGATGAGAAGGGCAGTTCAAGGATGTTTGGCTGGGAAACCCTTCAAACTTGTCCTCTGATGATGCAGTAGGAGAGTGAAAAAGAGTAGTTAATGCTTCCTGAGCAGGCTCTTCTGAGGCCAGGACTGAGATGTATCGGGCTCGCTTGGAAATGCTTAGTTTTGGTGACAGCCTTGGAATGCATCTTGGAATGCTTATGCTTTGTGTTGCACCAGGGCCTTGCGCTGTTGGTTTGGTCCTGAGGTCTGCGCTGCCTCTGGTCGCTGCTCTGCCATGTCAAGATCTAGATACATGCACACAATGGGGAAGGTACAGTATAACTCCTGTGCAGTATGACGATGAGGAAGAGGATGCACTATTCAGGCTAGGGCGCCCAGAGAAAATAGTCTTGATTCACTATGGCACCAAAATAGCTAGGTACACGCACACAATGGGGAAGGTGCGGGACCGCTACTGTGCACTGTCCAGGTCAGGGCACCAAAGGAAATAGTTTTGAATCAGTATGGCCCACAAGTTAGATACATGCACACAATGGGGAAGGTGCGGTACTACTACTGTGTACTGTCCAGGCTAGGGCGTCAAAAGAAATAGTTTTGATTCAGTATGGCCCCAACACAGGTAGATACACGCACACAATGGGGAAGGTGCGGTATCACCTTAGTGCTCTGTATCTCGGGCTGTCCAGCTTCTACAGAGCTATATTAGATAGTAGAGACATGTAAATTATAGAATTTATAAAATATATAAATTATAGAAGGAATAAACTAACTAGCCCTCACACAGCCAAAGGAGAGGGCAGTATAAGCAAAAACGAAGGGAAGGCTTTAGAGAAGCGGGGGTGGGGACAAAAAATGGCGGGAAACCAGGGAACCAAAAATGGCAAACGGGAAAATAGAGAGGGAAAGCAAGGGCTAATGGCAGCTGCGAAAAAAGCAGCCGCTCAGAGCAGGTTACGTTCTGAGCAGCTCCTTACCGCCTCAGTGAAAAAGCCGGGCAGAGGACAGGAGCACCGCTGACATGAGCCGCAGCTAAGCCAGCTCCGAAGAGGCCAGCCACTCCAAGTCCCGTGAGGGGGAGGAAGAGCCGGTGCCACTTGGGACGGCACAGCCAGGAAGGAGGCGCCATGAGCACCAACTGGCACGAGCCCTGGCCAAGCCGGCTCCGAGAAGCCAGCCACTCTGGGCGAGAAGCAAAGCCGGCGCTGCTTAGAGCAGCAGAGGAAGCAAGGCAGAGCTGCGAGCTCCAAAGTGCTATAGAGGGAGGAGCCACAGCCAGCACCGCTTAGGAAAAAACCTCAAAGAAAAGGCTCTTTAACGAGCTGGGAAGGTAGCGGCACAAGCTTCTGAAGGTCAGGGGAGGACAGAAGCCGCAGCCAAGCTCTTGGTGGGGGAGGACGCAAGAAGCGGCATCGCATAAAGTGGCTGCTGCAAGCAGAAGGGAAGAGGGAAGAGGCTGAGGGGGAGGAGAGACAAACAATACACCACCACCTCAAGCGGATAGAAGAGGGAGGAAGGAAAAAGAGGCAAAGGCTGGAAAAAGAAAGGAGCATACCAAGAGAGAAGCACACCAGAGAGAAGAGAGAGGAAAAAACAGAGGGAAGCAGAGAGGCCCCCAGTTACACACAATCCCTCACACACACACATACACTAAATCTTAAACTAATTCCTCACGCTATGGAGATACAACCAGCCTCGGATGAAGGCAAGAATGAACTGGAGTGGGAGGGGCATAGTTGCCCTAGGTCTTGACTTCGGTGCATTCTTGCCTTCGGACGCTAGATGGCAGTATTACCCACATGATGGCATGCTACCTGGGGAAAATGGCTAATATCTTTCCAACTGTACTATGATAATATAACCCCTGTAGAGTATAAGAACAACAAAACAAAAACAATCTGGTTCTGATTAAACCCAAACTGAATAAAATCAAATTTACGGATAGATTCCAGACCAGCAATTCATGCCAGAATTTCCCTATGAAGTCTTTTTGTTGCTGTTACTGTCACTCTGAAGTCTGAAACAGAGAGTCACAGGAGAATCAACTGATATACCAATGGTTTCTGATTGCTGCCATTTTAAAGGCTGGATTTTTATTATTTCAAAAATCACTTAATCAACATCTAACTGATAACCATGGCTATTACAATGGTATTTAGAAACAAAGGGCACACAATTAGAGCCACATAAGAAAGATGTGGTGCTGCGTTTCATGATGGCTGCTTTGATAGTAAAATATAGCAAAACAAGATCCTTGCAAGCGTGCTTCAATTGAGACTAACAAAAACTTGGTAAATTTGCTCTTGGTAAGTTTGCCACCCTGGGCTCCTGCTGGGAGGAAGGGCAGGATTTAAATCAAACAACAACAACAACAACAAGAAGAAGAAGTTTCCCTGCTGCTAAACTATCTCAATGGCACTCAAAACACAAGATTAAATATTACCAACTTTCGATAACCTTGAATCATGTTTTTGGCTGAATTGGGGACTTATATCAGCCTTTCCCAACCAGTGTGCCTCCAGATGTTGTTGGACCACAACTCCCATCAGCCTCAGCCAGCATTGCCAATGGTCAGGAAAGATGGGAATTGTAGTTCAACAACATCTGGAGGCACACTGGTTGGGAAAGGCTGACTTATATGTAGGCACAAATATAACTCTTGACTGTACCTATTTTAAAAAGGATTTATATCTTTGATATAGTACTGAAACAACCAATTAAAATGATGATTTCCAATGTCAAGATTTCCATTTTTGTTTTATTGAGCTATTTGCTAGGGTAGGGATATCTGCTCTCCCTAAAATAGTTATTTAACACACAACTGATTGTATAAATTCATTCTACCAATTTTCAAAGAACGTTGAACTTAAACATTTCTTTCAAACCACACGAATGGCTGTGGAAGAAAGGATGCTTCAAGCGCTGTTTGGAGGAATTATAAAAATATTATCACAATGTGGAAAATTAACATAAAGGGGAGGGAATATGAGCTTAAGAGAATTCAATTTTCATTTTTGAAGCCACAATTTAAAAAACAAAACAATTCTGTCACTCATTAGGGCTGTAAAGCTACTAGGAAAAAAACAGATGTAGCAAAATGAATTAGGAGGAAATCTTATGATTTCGTACACCTGTTGACTCTCAGTCCAACTGAGATGTGTGCAGTCCAATTGCACACTTGAGATGTTTATGAGTTGTTTATTGGGGCTCCCCCTGAAGCTGCCCAACATCTTCAACCCTAATTTAAGTAGCTTTAAATACTGTTGCCATGGGCTACCCAAGAACATAGAACAAGGCAAGACTCCATGAATAAAAAGGCTTTCACAGCATTTCAGCCCTTGCTCACAACTAAAGTTGAAATTTACTGCTTTTAAAATGCTGGATCTGGGTGAGGTCAGGTAATATGACTTACAGTAATACTTTGTCTTTATTACAGATTGCAGGGCCTTAGGCCATCACAAGATAAATAGTATACAACAAAATTTAATTATACAATTTAAAACAAGTACTAATAAATTTTAAAGCATAATAGAACAATAACTGTTCAATAAAAGAGCTTCTATTTTATATAACGTTCTGAGATAAATTTAACTCGTAATTTCTGGGCAGCTATCACAAACAGGGATACTCTATGAGTTACCTCTGGATTTGAATCAGACATTAATAAAAGTATGTTATCAGCTTCGGTAGACAGCCCGTTGTTGTCTAACCACATCTTTAAGAGCTTAGTTCTAAGATTCTGATAAATTGAGCAGTGGAACAATATGTGTGGAAGATCCTCCTCCCCGTTAGAGCCACAAATACATTTTCTTTGATTCTTTGGAATACCAGATATCCGTCCTTCTCTATCAGTATTAGGCAGAGTGAAAAAGCATAATGCTGTAAATGCGTGTCTAAAGCTAATGGGGAGGGGCTGTGTCAGGTAAGAACAGCAATTGTGGTCAGTTTTAAACCTCCAATACCATGGAGTCACTCGTGAGTTTAGTAAAGTTAGATGGTCTAAATACTCGCAATGTTGGAAAACAGCCTCACGTAATCTTTTGTTTGGACATAGAGAGTTAAATTCCTGTGTTGTTATATGGTATCTGTGTAATAGGTCATCTAATTTACTCCCCCAAAGGTTAAGCATAAATGGATGTTCAAGGCAAAGATTTAAAATTTCCTTCTTCTGCAGTGTATTAAGTGATCTCAAAAACTTCAAAAGTGAAAAATGAATGTGCGCACTCAGCGGAGGAAGACCAGTCTCAGCTCGAAGCATTGCAGCTGAAGTTCCTGGGGGAAGGAATAATAGACGCCTAAGAAAGTTAGTCTGAATGGTCTCTAAGGATGAGATAACTTCGTTATCCCATCCCCAAACTGATACACCATACAGAACCTATGGAATTACTTTAGACTTAAAATTTTTTATAGCTGGTAAAATCAGATTACCTCCAACAGAATGATAAAACTTTAAAATTGCTCCCACCGTTTTAGCCGCAGTTAGCTTTATAGATTGCAGATGACTTTTCCAAGAGAGGGTATCTGAAAAGTTTACTCCCAGATACTTATATACACGGCACTGTTCCAACTGATGGTCTGCCATTGACCATCAGTGTCTAACGTACCGCTTACCAAAAACTAAGACTTTCATTTTCCCATAGTTTACATTCAGCCTTTCTTTTATACAGAGATCCTGGAGTCTTCTCATCAGCTTTCTCAAGCCGATAGGGACTAATGAGAGGAGAACCATATCGTCGGCATAAAATAATGTGGACACCTTCCTTTGCCCGATAGAGGGAGGGAAATATTGAGAGTCAGATAGATCAGAAATAATATTGTTTAAAAACAAATTGAAAAGCAAGGGAGCTAAAAGACACCCTTGCTTAACGCCCCTCTCTACCGCTATTGGGTTCGTCATATTTCCATGTTGGTTTACTCTAACCAGGGCATTGGTGTTAGTATATAAAGCCCTTATAAGATATAATAAACAGCGATCTATTTTCATATTATATAATTTGGTCCAAAGGATATTCCTATCAACAGAATCAAAAGCTGCGGCCAAATCGACAAATGCCACATACAGATGTCTTGTAGGGCCAATCATATTCTGTTTTGCCAAAAAATAAAGAGTTAGACAATGGTCTATCGGAGAAGAACCTTTTCTGAAACCGACCTGTTCAGAATGTATAAGCTAATTTAAATCCACCCATTGTTCTAACTTTTGTAGAAGAAATTTGCTATAGAGTTTAGACACCACGTTTAATAAACTAATTGGGCGGTAATTAGAGGGTTCAGAAGGGTCACTTTTTTTGTAAATTGGGACTATGATATTCCGTCTCCACCCTTCAGGAATAATTCCAGATTCGTTGATTCTGGAAAATAAACGTGCCAGGATAGGAGCCCACCATTCCGGAAATTGCTTAAATATTTCAGGCAGGAGAAAATCCTCCCCGGGAGATTTACCGTTTTTCAAAGAATCAATGAGAGATCTAATTTCTTCAGTAGTAACTGGGGGCCACACTGGGACCTTCATAATATCAATGTCTGGTATAATAGAGTCAGGAGGAGATATTGAGGTATAGAGTCTATGAAAGTGGGCATACCATACTGGGGTCAGGATTCATTGCACCTTTATAAGGTTAAACGAACCCAATTTAACTAAGTGCCAAAATTGATGCTCTTGTTTTGCAGAAACCGCTCTGGCTAGCTGCTGCCAGCGGGATACTGCAAAATCTATTTTCTTATGTCGCAGGAGGCCTCTGTAAGAGGCCTTCATTGAATTAAAAGAATTACAAGAGTGGTCGCTTGGATACTTAAGTGTTAACCGTCATAATGACCTAAGTTTTCTTTTGGCTACTCTGCATTCTTGGTCAAACCATGAAAGCGGGGAGTATAACCTAGTGGCGGTATGAGTCTTTTGAGTCAAAATAGGTTTAAGTAAAAAAAGAATAGTTTGAAAAGCCTGTATTGGGTCCAGAGTGTCCTCTAAAACTCCTAAAGTCCTCTAAAACTTCCAACAATTTGTACAACAAATTGGGAGGAGAATCTAACTAAAGCACGAGCATTAAATCCATTAAAATATAAGTATTGGACCTGAAAAATATCTGAAGAAGACAACGCCGCTTTTGGTTTTAGAAGGTTGCAGAAATGGAAAATACGATCACAGTGGGGTAATAAACCCATTGGTTTCGGAAAATTCTCAAATACTAATTGCAATGGGTCCAAAACCAAATTCCATTGGTTCAACTTAGGTGTAGGTGGAGAAGGGGGTCTCAGCAGTATATCAGTCCAAGGATCTTGAGGGTGTTCAGAGTATTCTTGAGCTCCATTCTGAAAAGTGGAGGAAATGTTAAAAGATAAATGGTCCTTATTCAAGGAATTGAATGATAGGTCAGATAAAAAAATATTTCCTTTGGCTGTCGTAACCAATGCATTCTGACCCTCACCAGATTTCCGAGGAGAAGAAACTAAAAGTTTGGATGGATCAGAATGATTGTTTGAAGTTAAGGTTTGTTCCAGGAGCGCAAACAGCTTCTTAAAATTCATGTTTTTCCTGTGAGGGTGTTTATAATTTTTGACATTACTAGATTTTTTTGTGTTTTTCCGTACTAAATTGTACTTTTGTTTATATATATTTTTTGAAGGATTAATTACCCTAAAATTACTATTTACAGAGGTCGCTTTGATATGCGAGGGTGGAGAAGAAGAGGTAGGAGGCTGATTAGCTGGTACAGCCAGCTCCCTGTTTTTAAGTATATTAACTACCGGTGTTAGTAACCGGTTGCTTTCAAGAAGAGAGGTCTTCATGGCATCTAAATCAAAGGCAAGCATAAGAAGCCACCCCCTTACTGTATGACTGATTTCTTCTGCATTCTGGCCTGGTTCGGCCTGATTACTGGTACATTCTTCCCTCTCTTCTAGGGGGAGCTCCCCTTCTGTCAGACCGAGGCTGCTTAACTCCTGTAGAGTATGAGGAAACACTGACAAATTGCAGTGAATACCCTCTTTGAGTGAATAGTCTGTAGTCCCCAATTGGTGATGTAGCTTATTTTCATCAGTATTATCGTTAATTTCCACCACAGTACTAATTGGTTGAGTTGTTTGGGCTGGAATTTGTAGATTAAGCTTGTCTCGATGGAAGGGACACTCATCGGTGAGCGAGACCGCTGCAGCTATTTCCTCTACCAGACTCGGAGCACAATTGACATTAGATGTATTAAAGTCCTTAGCTGAGATATGTGAAATAGACCAATCGTGGTTTGAGGAGATGTTATAAGAAGATGATTTCTTCTGAAGGTATCCATTCTTAGGGGAGACAAAAAACTGGGTGATTTGTTGTTGGCCCTTTAAATCCCTGGGTTGTTGAAATGCTTGCTGCTGAGTTGGTGATGAACGGCCTTGACACAGCTGGATCTTATTTTTAGCTTTCTTTTTCTTCTGTTTGTTCTTCAAGGGCCAAGGTTGCAGAGAAATGTTGGCTACTAAACCGAGAAAGCAGAGGTTAAATTTCCACAAGTGAGCTACGTGACTTAGAAGCGAAAGTTGGCAGAGCTCGAGCCATCTTCAAGGACACGTTGCTATGCAACCTAGGCTCAGGCAGCTGGCCTTATCTATATAGAGGGCCAGCAGACACTTGTGAGTGTGGGGGTCGAGGAGTTTGTACAGAGAGAGCTGTGATATATTGTCAGTAAAGTAACTCTTAAAACTTATTGCTTGTCTGGCTCATTGCTTCAACTGGCATCTAGCCTGTCACTATACTGTTCTGCATCCTGGGCATCTGCTTGCGCCAGATACAACATCCAACAAGTGGTAGCAGAGGATGGTTACCTGGTGCTGATGGTTACCTGGTGCTGAGGATTGCAGAAAAGCGGCAGAGAAAAGCCAGAACTGCAGACCAGCGAATAAAACAGCAGAGATGGAGAATCCGAAAGCTGAGCTAAAAGCTGTGAGAGAGCCGTGGGAAAAACTGACTGAAGGACAGAGGTGAGAAGCTCTAATTACAAAGGCGGTGAACTGTGAAAAGTGAAAGTATGTCTGTTACGTTATCGGCCGGGATTCCCTTGGAAAGGCTGACAGGGAAAAATTATGGCACTTGGAAACAGAGAATGCAGGCTTTTCTAGTGAAAGAAGACCTGTGGAAAGCTATCGCAGAAGACCCACCCGCCGGGGTGCCTATTCCAGCAGATTGGAGAAGGCTGGATGAGAGGGCAAAGGCGTTAATTGTTCTTGCTATTGATGATTCTCAATTACTGCACGTGCGTGATGCAACAACAGCTAAGGAAACCTGGGAAACTTTAAGAAATATTCATGTGAAAAAGACTGCCAGTTCTAAAATATATCTTGCCAGAAGATTGTATCAGATGCGCTTATCTGGAGATACAACCATGTCAGAGCATTTGTTGGAAATAAACAGACTGTTTACTGAGTTGTCAGAACGTGAAATTGAACATTCTCAAACGCAAAAAGTGTATATCACATTAGCTTCACTAGATTCAAGTTATGATAGTCTGGTGAGCTCTTTGGAAGCAATGGACGATGCAAATCTCAATATGGATTATATAGAAGGCAAACTTTTACAAGAATTTCAAAGGAGGCAGGAAATGGCAAAGCAGGAAAAGACTGAGTCTAAACACAACATGGAAAAGCAGAACAACAAAGCTGCACAAGAGAGACTGTATGGACAAAAGGCATGTTATTTTTGTGGTTCCAAGCAACATCTTCAAAGGAATTGTGAAGCAAGAAGAAGAGGAAGAGGAAGAAAACCATGTGTACAGGTGATCTATGCTAGTAAGAATAAGCAATGTATTAACAATGAGCAGGGAAACAACTGCAAAGATTTATGGGCAATTGACAGTGGGGCAACAAATAGTATAATCAAAGATAAATCTATGTTTCATACATTTTGTGACGTAGAGGATCATGTGATAATGGCTGATGGATCTAAGAAACTTATCAAAAGTAGAGGAACAGTGAAATTAGCAGGTTTCAATACCATTATGACAGATGTGCTGTTTGTTCCTGACATTGAAGTCAACATTATGGCTGTGTCGAAACAATGAAATGGGGTTCATTGTAATGTTCAAAAGGGGTTCAGTGCATATTATGAGAGGAGAAAAAATATTCATGAAAGGGATAGTAAAGAAGTCACTGTTCTATATGCAGCTGAGAGTCCTCAGTAAAGACACAGACAGGACACATAGAGGTTCAATAGGGATTAACCTAACGCAGTCAGTGAAAGCACAGACACCAGTGATTGATGCTGATGTTGTGGCTAATAAAACAGAGCAGGACAAAGAGCCCTCAAGCCTCGGGGATATAAAACAATTACCCATAGCCGAACAGAATGAATGGCATGCAGTGATGAAAGAGGAGCTGGAAGCAATGCGAAAAAATGGCACATGGACGCTAGTACCTCTGCCCCCAGGGAAGAAAGCTATAGGGTGTAAGTGGATATTTAAACGTAAGCGGTCGAGTACAGGACAGATACAAAGGTATAGGGCACGCCTAGTAGCTAAGGGCTTTACACAGCAATTCGGGACGGACTACGATGCAGTTTTCGCTCCCGTGGTGAAACATGAGTCAATCAGGGTTTTGCTAAAAATAGCTGCCATAGAAAACATGCATGTAAGCCACTATGACATCGGCACGGCGTTTTTACATGGGGAGTTAAAAGACGAAATCTATATGGAACAGCCTCCCGGATGTGAAACACAGCCAGGTCTAGTTTGCAAGTTACAGAAATCCCTTTATGGTCTGCGCCAGAGTGCGCGCTGTTGGAACGAAAAATTAGATGATGTTCTGCAGTCAATGAATTTCAAGCGTTGTGTGGCAGACCCCTGTGTGTATGTGAAAGAAACAAAGGGGGGGCTCACATACTGCCTAGTTTATGTAGATGACATCCTGTACTTTTCCCATGGGGAGGAAGACGAAAGAGAGTTCCATAATAGTCTGAAACAACATGTGGTAACGAAAAGTTTGGGACCTGTAAGTCATTATTTAGGTACAGAGGTCATACGGGGTTCAGACGGGAGTTTCGTGTTAAAACAGGAAGGAAAGATAAAACAAATACTAGCAGAATGTGGGATGTCTGAATGTAAGGCAGTAGGGACTCCCATGACAACATCATTTCAACAAGAAACCACAGAGACAGCTTGTGAAAACCCTGCTAGGTACAGACACATCATAGGACAGTTGCAATATCTTGTTAAGGTAACAAGACCTGACATTTGTAATGCTGTTAGCATCTTAAGTCGAAAAGTAGAACAGCCTACTGAGACAGATTGGCAAGGAATAAAACGAGTCCTGAGGTATTTGCAAGGTACTAGCAGTAAAGGTCTAGTGTTGTCCAGCAGTAAACACGGGAGTATGTGCTGCTATGTAGATGCGGATCATGCTGGCGATCCCAGTAGCCGCAAGTCTACTACTGGTGTTGTCATTCTATTATATGATTCAGTGATTGATTGGTGCAGCAAGAGGCAAACTATAGTGGCAACATCAAGTTCAGAAGCTGAATATATAGCGTTGTCTCTGGTTTGTAACGAACTTACCTGGTTCGACCATCTACTGTTTGAAATTGGAAAAGGCATAGACAAACCAATCAAAATATATGAGGACAATCAGACCTGCATTAAGCTAGCTCAGTCAGAAGCACACACCAAGAGAACCAAGCATATCAGCATCAAATATCACCATGTCAGAGAAATGATTAAACAAGGGTTTGTGGAATTAACTTACTGTAACACTGCTGATATGCTGGCTGATGTTATGACAAAACCACTAAGTGAAGACAAGTTCTTAAAACTGATAAATCAAGTAGGTATGACAGCGAAAGTGGGATGATGGGAATCATGAAGAATAATTGCTGTAATAAATGTATGTAATAAAAATGATGCTGAGATTCTAATGAAATGTAATGGCTGTAAAACCAGATGATGCAAATGTAAATATGAAATGTAACACATGTAAATGGAAAAGAAATGCAACTGGCTGAATGTGGAAATTTAAGGTGGGGGATTGTTGGCTACTAAACCAAGAAAGCAGAGGTTAAATTTCCACAAGTGAGCTACGTGACTTAGAAGCGAAAGTTGGCAGAGCTCGAGCCATCTTCAAGGACACGTTGCTATGCAACCTAGGCTCGGGCAGCTGGCCTTATCTATATAGAGGGCCAGCAGACACTTGTGAATGTGGGGGTCGAGGAGTTTGTACAGAGAGAGCTGTGATATATTGTCAGTAAAGTAACTCTTAAAACTTATTGCTTGTCCGGCTCATTGCTTCAACTGGCATCTAGCCTGTCACTATACTGTTCTGCATCCTGGGCATCTGCTTGCGCCAGATACAACATCCAACAAGAAATCCCCAAAGCCCTCCTTACGCTCCTCGTTAGTGCCATTTATCACCGTTTTATCATAGTATTTAGCTTGGATGCTTATTAAAGTTATTCACCCTTCGAAGCAACGTTCCTTCCAATGTAACTGCCAAACCAGAGGAGCAGTAATAAAAAAAACCCAATATGGCAGCATCTGAAGAAGACAGCACACTAAATACTTCATCCAAATCCATTTGGACCCAAATTAAGAGAACATAAAGTAACATGTTTGTTTTGTTTGCCCTTTATCATCCAGATAGTTTGCATTGCCTGAGTTCCCATGGTTTGAAACCAGGTGAGACACTAATATTTGCCAGCCAAGGGATAACTAAACTGCATTTCAAATCCGAGCCATAAACCACATCAGAGATCCATTTGCGCATTAGTACGTTACAAATATATCCAAGACTAGGAAAGTGACCAGGTCCATAGTACATTAAAGCTGCTTAATACACAGATACCCAATTCATACAGCACAGTGGTTTGGAAGCCATCAAAACAATACTTTCTTTAATTCTGCTTCCTAACTTGGTCATGTGTGGTGCATCAGATCTTGTTGGGTCACTCCTACACCCCTTTAGTCCATTAAAACTGTGGATAAGGATGACTCCATACAACTGGCCTTTCCACACACACTAAGATGATAGTTTCTCCCTATCCGTGAGATTCATTTGACTCCCATACAAGCTCCCAGTCCTGGATCTGGACACAATATGGAAGTGTGAAACAGGAAGTTGTTCTCATTGCTCCAGAGAGTCTGAATCTCATAAAATCAAGGGGAAGGAAGTTCCCCTTGTGTGCATAAGAAAAGTGCACACGAGAAACTCCTGAACTCCTGCTCATTTTGGCATCCCTAACTTGCCTGTTAAGACAAGGTTGGGTAGTGAGAGCTCTACCGAAGATGGTGTTACAGTTTGAAAAGTGGAGTAACCCAATCTTGTTGGGATTACTAGAGAAGCACACAAGGTGCCTGTGAACTGAGAAAGTTGTAAACCTACATGGCAGGATTGGTGAGTGCCTGTTGGGCCCCGTAGTGGCTCCGCTTCTTCTCTTAGTATGCATAATATGCACACACAGGGACCTGTGAAAATTTCATTGATTGTATTAGAATCCCGCCTGCTCTCTAGGCAGTTCAAATGTAAAGCTCATGGGATTTGTTCTGAGAACAACCCTGTGAGCAATATTGTGTGGATAAAGAGACTAGTCCAGGATCACTTAGTGGGATTCATGACTGAGGAGGGATTTATGCCCAGGTCTCTCCAAGTCCAACACACTGCCCACTGTACTACACTAGCTCTTTTGGAGCTGAAGCTGGGGGTGGGAGTGCTGAACCCAGATAACAGGTTCTCTCCAAGGCACTCATCCCCTTTAACTCTCAGGCTGCTTGCTTCTGTTCTGCCTACATCTGGGTCCATTAGTCATGTTTTCCTGGCAGCACTTTGGCCCCTGGCAGTTTTGGGTATGGGAAGGCTGGCCCACCAATACCTTTTTGCAAGGACAGTTGGCCATTCTCCTACGCTCAAAGTTCAGCAAACGAAATCGTATTAAGATTAAGAACACCCAAGACAGATGCAAGCACTTTACCTGAAATTGATCAGAACAATTACAAGATAGCAGACAAAATTCATGAGGAAGAATGCTTTAATATTTATATACTGCCAGCCAGAGAGTTTGATTTAGCAGCCCTTCATCAATAGAATCATCTTCCCATAACCAAATGGTAATGGCTGTTTTTAGTCCACATTTTTGTAACTATGCTGTCTAAGCAGAGAGTCTGGTATCTGGCACAGATTCCAACATCTTGAGAAACTGAGCTTGCTTTTGCTTAAAATAATAATAAAAACCCTTGCACAGCTCTTGGTCCCATGACAACTGAAAAGAATTACAAACTTGGAGACACGTAGGCAGTATCAGCTGAAGGACTGGAAATTAGCCCTGGCAGAGGTTTCAGTGGCAATGTGTGGAGCTTTAGCAACCTGCAGAAAATCTCTGTAATCCTCCAAGACAGCTAAAAAAACATGTTAATTGTTACAGACACTTCTTTAAGAGTCTTTTGCCACAACAAGAAACTCTACTATGTCCAATTCTGGGGGTAAATAGAAAGAAAAGAACAATAGTTTCTCTCACCATTAACTACGTAAATTACTTTGTTAATGTAACTTTAGAAGAGCATGGGCACTGATAGGAACATACGAAGTGGCTTTATACCAGCTAAGACCATTGGTCTATTTAGCTCAGTGTCATCTACTTTTGCTGGCTGCAGCTCCCCAGGGTTTCAGGCAGGAGCTTTTCCCAGTTCTACCTGGAAACACCAGAGATTGAACCTTGGACCTTCTGTATGCAAGGCAGATGCTCTTATCACTGAGCTGCTGTGCTTCTCAAAAGGACTTATGTAAACATTTCAGTCTGGAAAATGAGTTAGCGTTAGCAGCTTCTATTAAAATAAACCACAGCTGCATATACCTCTGTGCGGAATTAAATAACAACAAAAATCCCACCAATTTTTTTTTTTAAAAAAAATCCCCCAAACCTTCTTTCCAATGTTACTTTCCTAAAGACTATAAAGCAGGGCTGGGAAACCCGTGGCACTCCAGATGTTGTTGTACTGCTTCCATCATCCCAGTGGCCATGGTGTTAGAGCTGATGGAAGTTGGAGGTCAACAACATTTGAAGGGCTACCTTTTTCCCATCCCTACTAGAGAGGTTACCAATTTCTTTCTTCCTCCACCACCTTCCTCTTCAAGATCAATGGAGCTTAGCCAACAATAATACTGCCAAGGGCTCTTTTCCTCCCCCTACCTCAAAAAAACCTGTTTCACCAGAGCAGGTACTATTTTCCCCTCCTTAAAGAGGTGCTGTGTTAGGTCTGTCATGGGAAAAACAACATCTGATGGTATCTTAAAGACTAACAAATAGACTGTGTCATACGCTTTCATGAACTCAAATCCAATTCTGGCCCACATTAGCTTTTGCTACTATAAATCTCGTATGCTGCAACCCCTATACCCTGTCTCCTAGGAGTAAATCCTGATGAACTTACTTTTGAGTAAACATGTATTGCACTGTGCTATTAGCAGAGAGTAAACTCCATTGAACACAGTGCTAAGTAAAGACACAGAGGATCACACTGCAAGTCTTTTAAGGGGCCATAACATCCTATTATTATCCTCCTGATCACCAGAGCAGTCCAAGGTAGCACTACAACATCTAAAACTTTGTTAGAAGCAAGAATCATTGTCCTGGATGGCTTTTGGGAACTCTTTTTGAACTGAAACTGTTTATCAGTCTATACACAGTTTAAAGGAAGTTCCTCATCTTTTGTGAGCTGTGGTTCTTGGAAGTAAGAGCAAGTATAATTTGATCAGAAGCAGCCATAATGTAAGAACTTTTACCTACTCTTCTCACCTAGAAGAGCTACAATTCCTTTGCAGTAAATATTGTATCAATGTTTCAGTAATCTATTCACAATGACAGACACAGATGTAGTGAGTTATGTTCCAGCACATTTATAAAGTATCTAGAAATACTAAGAAAAGATCTGAATTACTTCCTCAACTGACATTACATGTATACATTAATGTATTTGTTGGGGCAACTCCATTTCTCTGTTAGAGAATATGAACAGGCAGTGTCATTTATGCTGCAATGTTCACATTAATGTAGTTGGAAGCCATATCTTTGAGCAATTTCACTGCATTTATACAAATACTCTCCTAACCATTATGAGGCAGTCACGTTAGAATTCAGATCAATTCCACATAACAACAAGAGGTCAACTAAATTGTGCTTCAGCATCAGATTATTTTATTATGCCTTTTGTAGTTTTGAACAATGCTGCAGTTTAAATATACACTGTAGAAGAGGAACAGCAGCTATTTTCTTTATTTTATGAATACCCTGATTAACCCTTTTTGCAAAATCTGTTGAATTACATTCATATTTTCACACTGTCTCTTCTGTATATCTGAACTAAATATCTGGACTTGTGTCACTTTTGCCCTGCATATTATTTGAAGCAGTTTGCTTTTCCCTTGACCCCAATCATCAACCAGTTCTTTTTGAATTCTAAATTGTAGACATTTTTTGCTAAGATAAAACACATATAGTCTGCTTATTTTGCATACATGATAAGTAGCTGACACTAAAATGAGCAATTAATGTGGAACTGTGTCAAAAGGCTTTATTGATGGATGCCTGGCTGTTGCCTCCCCTCCTCCTGACCACAGAAGTTTCAGAATGGAAGGTGCTTTCTGGAAGGTTCTCAGCTGGAACTAGGTCTAGGAAGGATGGCAGTGGGCCCTCCCAATTACCCATATCTCAAATGTATTAGTGACTAAATACTACAGAATACATTTACTTCTTCCAAATCTTGTTATGTTTAATAAGCAGTGCTTGATATTTTCTCTTTATTTAAGACTGATAAATATCCATACAAGAATTTTGCCTCACCTTGAAAAGCTAAACTAACATGTTTGGCTGTCAATAATATGTCTCATAACATGCAGCATCATTTCCTTTTCCATAGAAGCAAGTTTGTATACCTCTGGGCAAGAGAACTGGAAGGAGGTAGCAAGACAGATATAAAGGGAAAATGCCAAACAATATAAAATAGTGTGAGAAAGGAAAAACAAACAGAGAGCGAGAGCTTTTCCCATGAACCTGCATAGGCACTTGCGGACTAATATTATTTCTAGGCCTTTAAGGGGGAAGCACAGAGTAGAAAAGTGATATCCCTGTTTCCAGTACAACCGGGTGAGACCACAACCTGGCGCAAGCAGTGTTCTCTGGGAGACGAGCATGGCAGATTTACATTCAGATCTTAGTACAGGAAGGGGCTCCTTGGCTGACCTTTAGTTCCATTTCCATCAAATGGGACAAATGATGACTTGTCTCATAAGCCTTAGGAATAATTTGGGTTATACATCTACACATTTGTGGGTACTCCCTCTTCACATGGATCAAAGTCTGCATCTGAATAAAACTAGTGATATATGACTAAACCATAGGCCAGCATCAGTCAGGTGCATGTACTGGTTATAGACTAGCGTCTCCTACAGATACCTAGTAGTTGCACACCTCTGTGTAAATGCAAAAAGCTAAGCAATATCTGGGAAAGTGAGCTTTGGTAATGCTTCATATAGACCACCTGGCAACCGGATTGCCATTTTTACACAGAACCTCACAGTGCAATCCTGAACAAGTCTACTCTAAAGCAAATCCCAGTGAGTTCATTGGGGCTTACTTCCAGGTTTTTAAGTTTTCATGTGTTTGACATCTAGCGGAAAAGGTTCAGAGGTTTTGCTTTTTCTAAATTTCTTAGCTCTGTGTAGATAGAACGAAAAAAACTAATTGAAAGATATGTGGAATCATCCACCGACACCTTGTAAAGACTTGAGAAAGGGTATGATTTCTTTCTGAGATTGACCACAATGAAATTCTAAGATTATCTTTTGCCTGAAGCCAGCACCACATAACCATCATCTTATATTTTTGGCAGACATTACGAACTCCAAGGCAGCATTCCAACAGACAGATGGTTGGCAGGAGGTCCTTCCTCAAAGCTCAAATGGCTTATCTGTGGTCATGATTATCTTGATGTGGTCCATCAAGATAAGGGGAGGAAAGAAACAAAACTTATGCATGCTGCAAATTCCTACTGACCATTTTCAATCACCATATAGAGCATGTTATACTATCCTTTAAAGAAAATAAGCCAGACAGCAAAGTACACAAACTATGGGATAAAATATGCCCATAGTTCCTGCTGTAGCTTCCTGAAGCAGTATATTGGATAGCAAAATATTTGTGAATGAGATGTGCTAAATGTCAGAAGTTGAATGTCGACATTTACTTCTACTTACTTCTAACTTCTTAATATACAAGGCTACCTATACAGTATCCTAAATAGCTTGATTCCTTCTACAATATGAAAAAAATGGAAATGGACTGGCTTCAAGTGGATTCCAACTTATGGTGACACTATGAATAGGGTTTTCATGGTAAGTGGTATTCAGAGGGGGTTTACCATTGTCTTCCTCTGAGGCTGAGAGGCAGTGACTGGCCCAAGGTGAGCTTCATGGCTGTGTGGGGATTCGAACCCTGGTCTCCCAGGTTGTAGTCCAAAACTCTAACCACTACGCCACACCGGCTCTCTCTTCTACAATATAGCTTCCTATATATTCTTAGAGCGCAATGACCACAACTTTAAGCTGTTTTTCCCCAAAGAGACAACAAACTCTACTAACTTTTCATTTCTGTGATCATTTTGTTTGTCCTGAACATACTGCCAAAGGATGGCATCTAAAAATGAAGTACTTCTCAAGACAATCCCATGATCCAATGACAGCTACTACTTAAATGTCTTTCAAAATGGATTAGACAAATTCGAGACTAGTGGCTATTAGTCTGGATGTTAGTTCAATGAATTTCCATGCTGAGATGCAGTTTTCTTCTGTATATAGGTGCTGGGAGACAAAACCATAACTGCCCAATACAATGATATCCATGGTCTCAGCAAATATCCCCTCAAAAATCCAGAATGCACAAGTGACAGTTTGCTCTTTCTGCTCAGTTCCTGTTTTCACTAGCTTGGACTCTCCTACATTGAACATGCCCCTTGAAAAAGGCCAACATTTCAATGGATGCAAGGATTGGACACCCATCCTCCCTTGCCTTCTGAACAAAGGAGAAGTGCAAAGAGCTCTCTTTCCATGAGCGAGCACAGTGGTAGCTGATGTAAATGCCTTTGTTCCCATTGTGGAGCAGCATATCCTCATCATTTTGTGGTCCTGTCACTTCTTATGTTTTTATAGATGTGGCATCCATTTTGTGTTATGCCATGCACCCCATGGTAGCCATTTTGTGATTGGTGCCTGTGGCACTTTCTCAAAATTCCAAATGAACTCACAAGTCCAAAAAGGTTGGTGACCCCTGGTATATATTCCATGTGTATCAACACTTCTGTCTCTTATCTCATTAGATTAGAAAATCCATGGCTTTCTGCCCTATTAAAACCTTTTTGCTGCTTAAGAGTTTGCATCAAGGGCTGGGATTTTAAAAAACCCAATAAAAGAGTCTCTCAGAAATGTCTGTCCCTAAAAAATAATTTATCACACCCATGTAAGTATGCTTTCTTCCTTATACTATTGTAGTACTTACTTGGCTCAGTTCATTGTATTCCCTTTTGAGCAGGTTCACCTCATCCTTCTTGTATGAGTTTCTTTACCATTTATTGTTCAGTATGCTGTCTGAGGCTTAAGTATTACATGAAGAACAATTTCTCTTTTTGATGTGTAGGATTCCTCAAGCATGTTCCTGTCTCCTTTTTCCAATCCACTTAGATGTTCCCTTTTATAAGTGAAAATAAGCAGCTGATCTGATGTAAAATTAAATTCCTGTAGATATGTACTCAATCCCGCCTGAACTTGAATTGTGGAGATAAGTATAGTAATTCAGATGAATGCTGTGTGTTTTGGCCTGTAATTGAGTTGGAGTCAGCTCCTTGTAGTAACTTTAGCTGAAGAGACTAGAAGTACAATCTACTTCGCTCCTCAAAGACTTGTTCACTGTATTCATTGTGCAACTGGGATAAGTGTATTTTGAATGCTACTTGAATCTTGCTTCTGCTTTCTTACATTCTATAAGAAAAACATACAGTTCCCCAACTGCACATTAAACATATTTTGTTGACAATAGTCAATTATATTTTGACAAGGTATTAACATGTCATTGCTGTGTAGTTCTTTATCATTATGTTTTGGTACACCAATCTTAATGACTGGTGTATGCTGAAGGTCATATGCCTGAATGTTAATCTGGAACAAAGTATTTGATTAATAAAGTTTGATGCCAACAAAAAAGTATGGCTGTTATTAATCTAAAGATTGCCTTAACTAATTTTTAAAACTAAACTAGTTATCTGTAAAATGTCAGGCTTCTAGGTAATGTAAAAATGCTTGAAAATTATAATCTCAAATTAAAACAAATTATTTATAAAAGATAATACATGAATGAGGTCCTAAAGCCACATTCTTCAGGGTTATTTGCCATTCTAGAATTTGTATTTTTTATTCATTCCTGCTGCTCTTCTACCTATTTCTGTTAATGCACTGGAAATGGGGGAGAATATCCACTAAATCAGACTTAGTACCAGATTCCGACTGAATTTGACAGTCCACTATCTTTTTGGATCAGCACTGATTTCTTGTGGCAGGCTGTGGCTGGAATCAGCATGGATTTTTTTGCGGTGGGCTGTGGCTGTAATTGGCACAGATTGTTTTTTTACCGCCCCCCCCGAGTTTACATAATTATCTAAGTAATTTCTTCTAAATTGATGCATTTGTAACAGTGTGTAGGTGTGATAAATAGGAAAAAATAAACCACGTGGAACAGTGATCATTTACATAAGGATTTATGTTAAAAATTATGCATTTTTTTCGTAACTGAAAAACAACAAAAGCAGATTGAAACGGCAACTGCCAAAGCAAGCAGGAACAAGAAAAGAGTGGTTCAGGATCAAATAGCGAACTATCAGAATATAAGCAGATCGGAACTAGGCAGCAAACCCCATCCCTATAACACACACGCACACCACAGATAACCTTTATCACTAAAGTAATCACTTTATGTGCCTTAACCTGCTTCCACCACCACCCCAGTATCAATCTGCTACTAGGGTCCCAAAAACCACATTTAAAGTCCTAGCTAGGGGAAAAAAGCAGTTTAACAGGGAAGAAAAGCTTTATTGGTATCACATTCCAAAAACATAGTGTAACACAGTAACTACTGGAGTAAGTTACTCCAATAAGTTAGATATATTTTATGATGTATATACTCATGGGTGTTTTTCCTTTAGAAGAGGCATATAATGCTTCTAAGCAGCTTCCTTTATTCTTATGTTATGGTTTTCCCTATCTATTTTGAGAAGCTGCTAGAGATAGAATGCGTCTCAGTTACTTGAGGTATTTTGTAGTTTCACTTTCCCAATCATTTCAACAGGAATAAACCAGGCTCCTAATAACTTAGTAAGTTACAACACCAGGCAACAACTGACACCATAACTGTTGAGGAGCACATTGGAGTATAAAGTGGTTCAGGTTCGCAAAGAGAATTTTACTAATATTTCAGACAGTTGCTGGGATCAACAACGATCCCATTAACAAGTTCAAGTTCAAGTTTATTATTTGCAATCATAGATCCAAATACATACAAAAAATAAGTTAAAAACACGTAAAAACTATAATAGTTTACTCAGTAGGGCATAGGGATAATACCTGGATTTTTCGAATAGATTGGGCAATGTATAGAAATTTTGCTATTTGCACAGTCTTAGCTTTATCATTATCTGACAGAAGATATTGTAATAGCCACTCTGTGGTGCTGCCTGGATATCCTGATGTTAATGGGAGAATAAATTTTTCCCTTATTTCTTTATACAGCTCACAGAAAAAAACACATGTTCCACTGTTTCAACCATTTGTAACTTGCAAATACATATCCGATTTGCCTTCGGAATACCTTGGAAACGACCTGTTAAAACTGCAGAGGGTAAACAGTTGAATCTTGCTCTGGAAAATAAAAACCTGTAGTGTGGAAAAGTTAACTCTTGTAAATATAACGCATGGAGAGGAAAACGAAAACTTAGGCCAAAATAGGAAGGAGAACAAGACGTACATGCCTTAGACAGTAGGTATTGGCGATCTATATCCTCTATCCGTTGTCTAATAGTATGTTTTGCTTGCTCAAGATCCCATAGGGCCAAAAGGTCTAAAGATAGGCCTATATAGTTTAGTTTTTCCTTGAAAATCTTGGACCAGGAGCTCTCAAAAGTATCCTTCCATATTAAATGAAGGTATCCCGATGAGGGGCCAGAATATGCCAGTCTAACCCAGAAATTGAAAGCCAATAGCCATGCTGAGCATGCAATTGAAACAGTTCCCGCCTCAAGATGGAGTCCAGCAAACGAAACACATCTTGGTAGACCAAATATATCCCATAAAAAACTAGTTAAGACAGATTCTATTTTGTCATTAAAGTTTGTTATCCAAATCGGGATACCATACAAAAGTTGTGGGAGTATTTTGATTTTAAAAATTTTTATAGCAGCAGGAATATAACATCCACCACTTGTGTAGAAAAATCGTGCAGTAGCTTTCGAGATATTATGCGCTGCAAGGATTACAGACCGACTATGAGTCCAAGAGAGGGAGGAGCAGAATGTTACGCCAAGGTATTTGAATTTTTTAACCAGCTCAATTGATTTACCTTTTATTTTCCAGTATTTTTTTTATTTTTTACGGGAGAAAACCATTATTTTGGACTTTGAGAAATTTATAGTGAGAGAGTTGTTTTCACAATAAATCATAAAAGCACGAAGTGATCGTTTTAGTCCAATTTCCGAGAAGGATAACAGAACAGTGTCATCTGCATAGAGTAACAACGGACATCTCTTCTCAGCAATTTTGGGAGAATGTAAATTTTCAGCAGAGAATTTAGTACTTAGATCGTTAATAAAGAGATTAAATAAAACAGGAGCCAAAACACAGCCTTGACTAACTCCAATATTTGCAGGTATAGCATTTGTCATGTTGCCTTTCAATCCATAACGCACCGGAAAGGAGGTACTATGGTAAAGTTGACTAATTAAAAATATGAGACGCTTATCAATCGAGGTCTTATTGAGTTTGGCCCATAATAGTACTCGAGGGATTGAATCAAACGCTGTTTTGAGATCCATAAAGGCAACATACAAATTCCTACTGTTTCCACTTGTATATTTTTCGGCCAAGAATCTTAAAAGTAAACAGTGATCAATGGTGGATCTGTTTTTACAGAAACCTGCTTGTTCTTGGCCTAATATTTCTTCCTCCTCTAGCCATTGTTGAAGTCTTACCTTTAAAAAGCTCGCATAAACCTTGCCCACAACAGAAAGAAGACTAATGGGCCTATAATTTGCCGGGTTACCCCTATCTCCTTTTTTGTAAATTGGAATTACTACTGCCTCTAGCCAGGATTTAGGGATTTTCCCGGTCAAATTTATGAACGTGAAAAGAGATGAAAGCAAAGGTGCCCACCAATTGGTATTTGCTTTCAGCATTTCGGGTAAAATTTCATCAATTCCTGGGGCCTTTCCATTTTTAAGATTTACTATCAGAGAGACAATTTCGGTTTGCTCTACTGGAGGCCATTCAGGAAGAGTAATGGATTCTGTGAAAGACAAAGAGCAACAGGTATTATTATAGTAATTATCGAATTGGGTGGAAAAATGATGTTTCCAAACATCTGGGGAGATGGTACAATGAAGTGGCTCAGCAGAGCTCAAGGCATTTGTAACTAATGCCCAGAAAAGTTTGGAATCATTATTTAAAGAGGCATTAAACAGCAGCTTCCAGCCATCTTGTATTGCTGTTTTCTTTTTAGAGGCTATTAATTTTTATAGGATTTTTTTGCTAAAAAAATATTCAGAAGGAAGAATTTTTATTCCTAGCTTTCTATACTTAAGATAGATTTTTTTACCTTCATCTCAGATTCCCTACATTCTTTATCAAACCATTTTGGATACTTTGCATTGATCTGGGTACAAAGACGAGGGGATACTTTCATAGATTTAATTAAGTCAGAAATTAGAAGAGAATATTCAGAGACAGCCTCTGAGATTTCATGTGTCTCTAATATATGAGTTTTAAAAGTTAAAGCCAATGTAGATGCCAAATTTTTTTCCATCTGAGAGAGAGCACGATTATTCCAGTGGGCTCTCTTATAACAGTTTGCAGATGGAGTGTTATCGCATACAGGGTCTGTTGTTGCTCGGCAAATCTCTGAGATAGATAAATTGAATGTTAAAGGAAGATGATTGCTTTCTATCCTATCACCAACTAGAAAGTTGTGAATAGATGTAAGCAGTAAGGGGGATATTATTAAATAGTCTATCACACTATTTCCCCGTTCTGATAGGTATGTAAACTCTGCCAAATTGTCTACTGTTTCATGTCTGTTAACAATTTCTAAATTTAATCGCATTACTAGTTGAGTCAAACATATTCCAGCGTAGTTAATTTTATAATCCTTTAAACTTCTAACATTTCTCGGGATTAGATTTTCCGGGTCCATTTCACCCCACAAGGGGGATAAGTTTAAGGTATCATTGTCTGGGCCTATTCTAGCGTTTAAGTCACCCATGATTATAAATTGAGCTTTCGGGTATATTTGTTCCAAATTTATTATATATTTTTCCAGGAGTTGCCAAGCTGGTATTTGATCTTTCTCTAAGGATAATGGTGGAATATATACATTTAGTATTATAATAGATAATAAATTCCATTTAAGCAACATTGCAATGGCTAAGTTTTCGCAGGGAGCAAGGGTCTTAATTTGCGCATCCAGTGCAGTGGAGATCAGAGTAACCAGACCAGCCCTTGGTCTGCCCCTATTTTTTGATGGTACAGCAGGAAGTTCGAAGGATAGAAAACCATGCAAAAGAATATTTTTAACAGACCAGGTTTCCTGCAAGGAAATCACATCATAGGATCCCATTAACAGAGAAAGGTTAAAACCCAAAAAGAGCTGCTATATGGCTGGCTTTGTATATCTGAAGCTAATAACTGTAGACCCACTGATGCAATGGGAAAGTTAAGAATATGCTTACATTTTACCCACTGAAATGAATTGGGCTAAAGCGTGCTTAAGATTTGGCTCGATTGTGCCCACAGATTTTTAAAATACTGCTGTCTTCCATTTCCACCCCAATTCAGGAAACTGTGTGATAAGGAACAGACTGACCTCAGTTGACCAAGTGATTATTTGCACACTTTTAAAGTTCCTGGTGCTAATCATGATTTGTAACAAAACATCCATGCATCCATCATAATTGTTTTTGAAAAAGTCTACAGCAGTGCTGTCTATGCTGCTGTGCATATAGAAAAGTGCAGGTACTTTTAACACAAGCCCTTATACGCTGCTACGTAAACATGATAACCCATGGCTCTTCCCCAATGCTGCAGATCTCTACAAACTAGAGAAAGGTATTATGCAACGCAAGGGGATTGACAGATTTTCAGATGTAACACAGTACAAATATAACTGGAACAGGTTATCTTCTCTTGCTTTACTGAAGACGGCCACGTATAATATCACCTTGGGTGGTTCTCATGCACTTATAAAGTGAACAAGGAAGGAGGACACTACATACTACACGGAAGTTAAACTAAAAGTCAGTTCAGAATGTGAATGACAGAACTGCATGATTATTGCCTCCATGTTAAAAAAAATACTGCTTGTTAATTTATTTATCTCAATATAGAAAACTGTTGTATTATATTATTACGCTTAAATATGAAGGGGTAAGAAGTTAACCTTAATAATTACTTATTATTACTTTTGTTCATTTCATATTTTGTTGTTGTTGTTGCTTTATTTTGTAATGCTTCTATGTAATCGAATTGGAACATTTTGTACTTTTACTTTATCTTGAATATTTTTTTAAAAAAAATACTGCTTGTGAGGAGGTAGCTTATCAGGGAGAAGGCTGCAATAAGATGTTTAACATCAAGGTATTAGCTTTCCACAAGTAGGGGCATCAGTGAGGGATGGAGGGAAAAGGAAATGGGGAGTGATGAGCACAGGTAATGGGAGCCAACCAACTCTCCCTCCCTCTTTTTGGTGCATTTGACAGTAGCCAATTCTTCACATGTGCATCATAACTAGAATAAAGAAGTAGTTTGCTAATCTTCCTCCCTATCCTCTGAGGTATAAAATAGGAGGGCAGATGTATTATCTGGGAAGTGTTCCAACTTCATTAAGTCCAAGGCATCAATGGTTCCAGCATGCCCACTGCCAGAAGTGTGTCATAAGCAGAAAAATCTAGCATCTGGAGGGAAAGGATTAAGGAAAATTAGGAACTCATCAGTAACTGCAGGTTTCTTGACATGCAGTAACTCGCAGCATTTGCCAGTGACAACAGCCAACTTTTCAAGTCTCTATGGAACAGGAGTGCCCTCCACCCGGGCCCTGCTTTCCTCCTATACATCTACTGACCTCTCAACAAGGACAGAGGGTTTGAAAAGACATTCATTGACTAGAAATATAGAGCTAGGAGTCAGAACCAATGGTGGGGTAATGCAGAGCAAATTAAAAAGCACTCCACATTTCTATATAGCTTTGCTGTGACATAAGGATGTTCTAACATAGGATGAAAAGTCTCAAGGCCATTTTCTCTGCTTCCTTAATTTCCTTGTTGCCTTAAAGTCAGCAGGTTTGAATATGGTGTGCAATTCCTTAAAAGACTCTAAAAGGCAATCGAACAGCAGAGGAATTTTAAAAATACATCCACAAAATCCAAGTCTTTTTGAATCAGACAATTTCAATGCAGAAATGCAAATGTTATTTGCCAAGCTGAGATCTTCTGGGAATTTTGCATGTGCTTTACAGCAACATGCTGTGATAGTTTCTCCTTCAAGTGCCTTTTATAAGCAGAATTACATATCATGCATGATTTCCAAGAAATTGAGCTTTTGAAGTTGTTTGGGCTCTTTTGACATCTGCTTCAGTTCATGAAGCACTAGATCCTTCAGTTGCCCAGTGAGACTTGTTTACAAAGCACTTTGAGGGTGAAATTGTTCGACTTCACAGTGACCTTGATGCTGATAGTATAACAAGTTCAGATGAGGTGCGCAATAAGCCATTTAACCGAGTTTTGTGGGAACAGTTACTGTTAATGCAGCCTGAGAACATGGACTAGGTATTTGACTAGTATGCATCTGTCCAACATGTGCTCTTGCCCAGGTTGACTGACTAAAACTAGCCATGACTTTAAAAGAGACTGTTATATGACTGTTTCTAAAGACAATGACTTTAGATCAAATCAGCCAGTTGCTAATACTCCTTTAGGAGAAAATTGATAGAATAGTGGTCATGCAGCTACAGACATTCTTGGAAGATACAGATCATCTTGACCCATTTCAGTCTGATTTCAGGACCAAACTGGCCTTGGTCACCCTGATGGACGATCTTCACTGGGAGAGGGATGGAGGGAATGTGATACTGTTGTTGTTACGCCATCTCTCAGAGGCATCAGCCATGGTATGCTACTGGACCAGCTCTGTAAGATAGGAATTGGCGGCACTGTACTGTGGTTCTGTTCCTGCCTAGAGGGACAATCACAGAGAGTGACTTTGGTTAACTATCTGTCAGCCCCCTGGCACTTGTGGTATGGGGCCCCTTGGGATACCATCCTGTCTCCAGTGCTTTTTTACATTTATTTGAAGCCTCTGGGAGCAGTCATTAGGTGATCAGAAGCATGGTGTGAACAATATGCTGACGACATGCAGCAATGCTTCTCTGTAACACCTGAATCAGGTGAGACTAGGGATAGGGGAGACTATTTGAAAAAATCGAACCTGGTACCAGATCCTGACTGAATTTGCTAGTTCGCTATTCCTTCTGAGCGGCACTATCTCTTGCAGCGGGTCATGGCTATAATCGGCACAGATTTTGCAGATGCAACTGCAATCGACAAGATTCCCCCTCCGAAATTCTCCCCCTATTTTACATATTTTTTTCGTAATTAAGATGTTGTGTCAACCACAGGATTTCCAGTTGTCCATTATATATTAGGAAAAAAATGTTATTATCACATTGTTATTATCTCTTCTCTCAAAGGGTTCTTCAGGACCCCCCTTTCTTTTGTAAAAAGAGATTATGAACAACACACATACACACTGTGCTGCCCACCAACCACACAGTTCGGTGCAAGTAGCAATCAATCATTCACCCCGGGGAAAGGGGTGGGTGTATTGTCCTCTCCTCTATGAGATATCAGTGCTTCCAAACTGGCACAGACCATATCCAAAAGAGAGTAACCCTGAGGCAAGACAGACTCAAAGGCAATTATCTGCCTCATTGATATGTAAAAATAGGAAAAAACACCACGTGGAACACTGTGATCAATCATTCACGTAAGCGACCTAAAAATTACGCAATGTTTTACCCCACTGCCAAAAAACCACATGGAACACTGGGATCATTCATTCACGGCAGCTACCTAGAAACTACACATTTTTTCCCCGCTGCCAATAAATCCATGTGGAATGCCATGATCATTCATTCACGTCAGCAACCTGAAAATTATGCAATGTTTTTCTCTGCTGCCAGAAAACTACGTGGAATGCTGTCATTTACATAAGTATCTACAAAAATAATTATGTAATTTTCACAACCCCCCCCCCCAAAAAAAACCTGTGGATTGAATCACCAAAAAATGCAAGCAGCAGATCGAATTGGCAAGATTACTGTAATGCGCTCTACGTGGGGTTACCCTTGAAAACGGTCCGGAAACTACAACTTATACAAAACGCGGCGGCTCGACTACTTACGAATAGTCGCCACCGGGATCACATCACAACAGCGTCATTCAATCTACACTGGCTTCCAGTTGTCTTCCGGGCCCAATTCAAGGTGTTGGTATTAACCTTTAAATCCCTATACGGTCTCGGCCCAGTTTATCTAAAGGAGCGCCTTCAACGCCACCAACTATGCCGCCCAACAAGATCAGCCACACAGGGCCTTCTCTCAATCCCGCCGACAAAAACAGCTAGATTGGCGGGAACTAGAGAGAGGGCATTCTCAGTGGCGGCCCCCACCCTTTGGAACTCCCTCCCACAAGATCTACGGCACGCCTCTTCCCTAAATGTATTCCGTAAAGCCTTAAAGACCTGGCTCTTTCAACAGGCCTTTGGGATTTCTGGGGAGGGTTAACTTTTATGACTGAAATGCCTCCTACCCTGCACTAGTATTGTTATCGCTCCTGTATTGCTGTACTGTTCATATATTGTATTATTGTATTATACTGTATGGTGTTTTAACTGCTACATGTACGTCGCCTAGAGTGGCCATCGGCCAGATAGGTGACACATAAATTAAATTTTATTATTATTATTATTATTATTATTAAAGTGAAAACAAAAAAAAAGGATGGACCGGTAAAGAAACAACAGACTATCAAACTGCATGCAGATCGGCACCATACAGTGAACCCCATCCCTGGGTGAGACTGTGAAAGTCCTGGACCAGTGTTTAGAGTCAGTGATGAGCTGGATGAGGGCTGAGGCAGAAGCCCTATGGATGAGCAGTTGCAAGTTTGGGAAATTATTTGGTTATCTGTTCTTGATGGGGTTGCACTCTCCCTGAAGGAGCATGTATGTACTTTAAGAGTGCTGTTAGATCTATCATTGTCACTGGAGGCACAGACTTCCTCAGTGGCTAAGAGTGTTTTTTTTCCAGCTTTGGATTCCATTCCTGAAGAGGGATCGCTTGGCACAGCGGTGCAGGCTTTGATAACCGCTAGACTGGACTATTGCAATGTGCTCTACATGGGGCTACCCTTGAGGTCAGTTCAGAAATTGCAGCTAATGCAGAATACTGCAGCCTGGCTTTCTGGCTGGAACAGCTCCACATTTACATATTACACCAATGCTGAAAACTCTGCACTGGCTGAGCTAGGCTCAATGTATTATTGTTAGTGCAAAAAAGCCCCAATTTGCCTATTAGCAGATTGTATGAAGGACCACTTTGTCCTTATACACCAGCCAGATTACTGCGATCATCTGGAGAAGCCCTCCTGACTGTCCCACAGTTATCTTACATTCATTTGGTTTCTATGTGAACCAAGGCTTGTAGCATAGTGGCACCAGTGATGTGAAACACTGTTTCTATGGAAATCAGAGGTACCTACAATCCTGATATTTTCATCACCTGCTGAAAATGTATTTGTTTCGTCAAGCATTTTTACAGAATTAATCTGATACAGTGTTGGCAATTCATTCTGTATTTTATGATATTATAATTTTATACTTTTATGATGTTTGAATTATTGTACACCACCTTGATTTTTTATGAATTGGCAGTTTATAAACATTCGTACGATATAAATAATTTTGTCTTGCTGTCGCCTGGAAGTGTGAGGTTGACATAAACTCAACACACATTTATAAGCACACAGTTCTAACAACAGGTGCCAGTTAAGAACTAAACATTCTAGGTTCCTTTGCTTATGCATAAAGACAATGAGCCAGAGTTCTTTAAAATAATTGGTACTGTATCTGCAAGACCAACAGAATTGTGATGATGATGATGATGATGATGAAGAAGAAGAATTACCCACCCTTCACCTAAAGGTCCCAGGGCGAGTTACAACAATTTTAAAATTAGCTAGGCCATTACAAACAGTAAAGTTATCCCCTATGTAACATTACAGAGGTTGAACACCAGTCTGCAAAGGCTGGATATGCCTGAGACTATCAACATCTATGGATTACTCTTATTTGTTTCATCTAATTCACTGGCTCCCAAACTATTTTCCCCACGGACAACTCAAAAATTGCTGCTGATTTTGATGGATCACAATGATTTTTCTGCTGTAGCAATTGTAATGCACTGCACTTGATCCTGTATGATTTTTACTTACTGCTTCTTGTATTTGTAATATTAAGTTTTGCATTCCACATAATTCAAATTGTGATACAAAAACATAAAATAAAATAAAAGCAATAAAAATGCAGTTAAAATCAATATGAATATTTTATTAAACTTGAACAACCTGAATGAAGCTTGCGGATCACTGATGGTCCACGGACCACAGTTTGGGAACTCCTGATCTAATTGATTCAAGTTTGGAAGTGCACTTTCAAAATATTTCCTCTTATCTTTTAATCATACCCTGCATAACCATCTCTACCCTATACCAACACTCCAACTTCAGCTCAGGGATGGGGAATTTGCCACCCCCTCAGATGTTGTGGGGTTCCATCTCCCACCAGCCCCAGCCCCAGCCCAGCCAATGGTCAGGGATTATGATGGGAGGTATAGTCCAGCAACCCTTAGAAGGCTATAGCTTCCCTCCCAGCCATGCTTTAACCCATGTGTACATGTAACATTCAGTGCAACTAGTGTCTTCTTTATGCATCAGACACAGTACGATCTGGCTTACAAGCTAATGTCAATTCTGTTAGTCTTTACGATACCACAAAACGATTATTCTTAGGGCAAACTATATGCAACAAATGCATGGTTTCTACAGAAAAGTGTGTCTGCTCTACCTTTTTGCCACACAACAGAATTCACCCATTTCCTCACATCACAATGTTCAGTGTCTCCTCCTCCCACCTCCTGCAAGCAATTGCCAATGAAGTATCTTGTGGAAAAATACTTTATGAACATTTCATGGATACTTCTACAGCAACTTCCATTAGTATGGTGGCATTTTTTGAAGCTGACATGATCCATGAACTTGTAATGGGAGTACCAGTTCATATAATGTACTTGCGGGTATGATACCTATATGTGAAGTGTAGAGTATGAACTGACCTCAGTCTCAGGTGCCACAGCTACTTCAGAGCCTCTTTCCCCAGAAAATTGAGAAAAGAAAATGAATTCCCCTTCTTGGCTAGTTGGTTCCTTACTTTGAATGATTGCTACAAATGATTTCCTGGTATTATACCCCTTGACTTGAATGCAAACCTAACTTCTGTCTTTCTGTCTTCCCAACATTTGGTAGTTATCCCTTTATTCCTCCTCCCCTTCTCTTTATCACTCAACATCTGTACCACTTGCTTTTTGCTTTGGTACAAGCGTTTATGATTTCAAGCAGGACATCAGTCTCCAAGGCAGCTGTTTTCCCTGAACATCTTACAGACAGTGATGGCTATGAGGATGGAAGCCCCAAAGCAGGATTCTGAAATCAAGCCCTGACAAAAGTTTAGGAATATAGAAAGCTATTATCCTGATCATATCCTGATCACGACTATTATCAGACCAGTGATTCCTCTAGCTCAGTACTGTCCAGGCTGACTGGCAGCTGCTCCCCAGCATTTGGGAAAAGGGTCTCTCCCAGCCCTATCTGGAGATGCCGGGGATAGAATCTAGGGCTTGCTGCATGTAACCCATGTCCTCTACCACTGAACCACGGCCCTTCCACTGTTCCAGTAAGTAGCAGCAGCATTTTTGCACTGGGAGTAATAAGAAATTGTGACTAACATGCACACATACTTCATATTCATTTATTTTGCATTAGTTTGCATACTGACTTTGCTTTCAAGATTCAAACTTGTGACTAAGGTCATGGCTAGGATGGTTAGAATGGCAGGGACAGAACCCCATGGGGATCTGTGTAGTTTTGGATAACGTCTATCAGCCCCAGGCAACATGGCCAATGGACAGGGATGATGAGAGCTGTAGTCCAACAACATCTGGAGGATACCACGTCAGAGAAGGCTGATTTAGACAATTGCTCTAGTCCCACCTTCCCACACTATTATCATTCATAAATAGAAAGTTCCCGGGAAAGTCCAACACAGTCACATTTTATTTCAAAAAGGAGAAGATTATTTAGAAGGAAGCTGAAAGGGAGAACTAGGAGGGTCAAATTTCTCCAAAATGCTTGGAGGCTATTTAAAGCCATGATGATATAAGCTCAGCTAGAATGTATATCACAAATTAGGAAAGCTACTGACAAATCCAAGAGGATGCCAGTGTGATTAATGAACAGGGCAAAGAAGCTATAAAAAGCAGTAAGGCTTACTTCAGAAAATGGAAGTGTTCCCCAATTGAGAAAAGAAAGGAACACAAACTCTGCCAAAACAAAATGTATGTTGATGATAAAGCATATAAAAAAATAATTTGAGGGACATAGTGCTAAAAACATTAGACCAACAAATGAAAAATATTTAAAATATATCTGGAGAAGCAAGCTAGTCAGGGAGGTGGTTGGAGCATTAGATGACAAAGCAGTAGAAAAGGTTCAAAGGAAGGATAAGGAGACTACAGAGAAACCAAAAGAATTCTTTTTGTGTGACTTCATTGTGGAAGATGTAGAACAAATATCAGTGCCTGAACTATTCTTTTTTTCTTCAGGAATGGAATCTGAAGAACAAGGTCATATAAAGACGAGAAGAGATGGATTTCGTTAAAGATGAACAAGTCTCTAGGTCCGGATGGCACCAACCTGAAAGTTCTTAAAGAAAAATAATCCAAATATGAAACTGTTAATCTTCTAACAAAAATATGTGACTTGTCCCTAGTCTCCATACCAGGGAACTGGAATGCAGACAACCTAATGAGGTTTTAAAAGATGGGATGGGGGGGGAATCCAAGCAATCACAGCCAGTTAGCTGCACTTCAGTTCTGGATAAAGTGGCAGGAAGCATTACGGTTAGAATTATTAAGCACAGATAACAGATGATGCCAAAGAAACATCAGCATGGCTTCTTCAAAGGGAAGTCCTGCCTCTCTGACTTTTTGGAGTTCTTTGATAGTATCAACAAGCATGTGAACATTGGTGATCCAGTATCTGTTAATATACTAGGACAGCACCTTTACCTGGCCATCCACCTGGCCATACTCCCATATCCAAAAATAAACCAAATGAAACTAATGAAACTAGTGAGCACCAAGCAAGGACCACCACATTAGAGAAATTCAAACAGTTATTTTCAACAATATTTTACAGGGATCAACAATCAAGAGCAGGGAAGTGGAATGCAAAAGAAAATATCCAGCAACCAATGTGATTTTCTGTTTCCTACAAATCTGAGATTAAATCACTGCATATGGTAGGATAAATTCTCAGGATATTTTTTCAAAAGAACTGCTAACGCTTGAAAGACAAAAATGATGGAAAAGATAAAAACTAATCAGGCACTTAATACAGGTCTCATTTTTTTTCTTCAGATGAGTGCCCTGAAAGATGAGCTTATAATAAATGAAGCCTGCAACTATGTAATCAATAATTTACCACCTAATACAAATTAAGGAAACAAGAAAGAATTTTGCCTAATTATGGTCACAATTTGCTATAGTAAACATGTACTCATGGTTTACCATTACATAGATGAGTCACAGTGAGCCCTGGGAACATATGTTCTCTCCCTCCTCTGTCACCCTACATTGTCCTGAAGAGAAGATTGGAAGCTTCTGTTTTAGCCACAGTTAACTTTATAATCAAACCCTAAAATGTGATTAATCTTAGTTGTGGCTAGTGAAAAGAAGCCAGCTTAGTAAATAATGGTTTTCACTAAGTATTGCTAAGATTAATTACAGTTTGTCCAGTTAACTGTGGTTAGTCTAAAATGAAAGTGAAAACGTTCAAACTCCTTGTTGCGGCCATGCTGGAAGAGGATAAAGGAAGGGTGACCACATGAGCACAGGATTCACCTTTAATGCTAAACATTGCAAATACAGCCAATGTGTCATGGCTTTGAATGGAGATGTCAAATAGTATTTCATGAGTTACATTCAACTTCATAATCCTGAAAAATCAACTTTTATTGATTGATTGATTGAAGAGAGTGACCCACTTTTGCTGCTAGACTGTCCTTCATGTTCTTGCACGGACAGATGGGCTTGTGTTCAAGGTGCAGAGCTGGCCAGGCAGGAATCTCTCCCAAATTGTATTTTTTAAGTGTTTTTAAATTTGTATATTTGTTTTTAATGTTTTTAATTGTAAACCGCCCAGAGAGCTTCAGCTATGGGGCGGTATACAAATGTTAATAATAATAATAATAATAATAATAATAATAATAATAATAATAATTGACTGATTGATTGATATATATCCCGCCCTTCCTCCCAGCAGGAGCCCAGGGCGGCAAACAGAAACGCTAAAAACACTTTAAAACACCATACAAACAGACCTTAAAATACATTAAAACAAAACTTTAAAAACATTTTTTTTAAAAAGCTTTAAAATCATCTTTTAAAAAAGGGTTAAAAACATATTATTAAAAAAACACATATTAACAAACCTCCTGATAAGATGGTGCAGGAGGCCCTCACCTGCAGAGCGCAGTGATCGACTAGGTATATAAGGGGTAAGACAGTCTTTCAGGTAACCTGGTCCCGAGCTGTATAGGGCTTTGGACACCAAAACTAGAACCTTGAACTTGGCCCGGTAGCAAATGGGAAGCCAGTGCAATTCTTTCAGCAGCAGGGTGATATGTTGGCAATACCCTGCCCTAGTGGGCAGTCTCGCCACCACATTTTGCACCAACTGCAGCTTCCGGATCAACCTCAAGGGCAGCCCAACATACAGCACATTACAGTAATCCAGCCTGGAGGTTACCAGTGCGTGGACAACAGTGGTCAGGCTATCCCAGTCCAGAAAAAGCCAAAGCTGGAAAAAGGCACTCCTAGCCACGGAGGTCACCTGGGCCTCTAGTGACTAAGATGGATCTAGGAGCACCCCCAGACTACAGTCCTGCTCTTTCAGAGGGAATACGACCCCATCCAAAGCAGGCAACTGACCAATTATCCAAACTGGAGAACCACCAACCCACAGTGCCTCAGTCTTGCTAGGATTCAGACTTAGTTTATTGGCCCTCATCCAGCACACCACTGAGTCCAGACAGCGTTCCAGGGCTTGCACAGCCTCTCCTGATTCAGATGTTTTGGAGAAATAGAGCTGGGTATCAACAGCATACTGCTGACACCTCGCCCCAAAGCTCCTGGTGACTGCTCCCAAGGGCTTCATATAGATGTTAAACAGCATAGGGGACAAGATGGTACCCTGTGGCACCCCACGGCACAACTGCCAGGGGGTCAAAAGACAGTCACCCAATGCTATTCTCTGAAAGCGACCTTGGAAATAGGATCGGAACTACTGTAAAACAGTGCCTCCAATACCCATCTCACCAAGTTGGCCCAGAAGGATACCATGGTCAATGGTATCAAAAGCCACTGAAAGATCAAGTGAGAAGAACAGGGTCACATTCTCTCTGTCCTTCTCCCAATAAAGGTCATCCATCAGGGCGACCAAGGCTGATTCAGTCCCATAACCAGGCCTGAACCCAGACTGGGATGGGTCAAGATAATCTGTTCCCTCCAAGAGTACTTGCAATTGCTGCACCACAACACTCTCAATCATCTTCCCTAAAAAGTGGGTATTTGCAACTGGTCGGTAGTCACAAACTAATGGGTCAAGGGTGGGCTTTTTCAGGAGTGGTCAGAACACCGTCTCTTTCAAGGTGGCTGGAACCACTCCCTCCCACAATGATGTGTTGACCACACCCTGGATCCACTTGGTCAGACCCCCTCGGCAAGCTTTAATAAGCCAAGAAGGGCAAGGGTCTACGTGCTGGCCGCATTATCGCAACCACTTTGTCTACATCATCAGGCCACATCAACTGAAACCATTCCCAAGAAGTTGCAGCAGATGTTGCACTGGACACCTCATTGGGGATTACAGTAGATGTGGATGGGGCATCAAGACTGCTATGGAGGCAAGCAACTTTATCCTGAAAGTGCCTTGCAAACAATTCACAGTGGGTCTCCAAAGGGTCTAAAACTCTATTTCCTGAAGTTGCTGTCAACAGACCCCTGACAATACAAAAAGCTCCACAGGATGGCTACTTGAGGATGCGATGGAGGCAGAGAAGTGGGCCTTCTTCACCGCCCTCACCACTACACAGTAGGCATGGTTATGATGCTTTACTTGTGCCTGATCAGCCTCACAGCACGTTTTTTGCCACTTGCGTTCTAGCCGTCGTCCAGCCTGTTTTACTGCCTTTAGCTCACTGGTGTACCAAGGTGCAAGCCGGGCTCCACAATGCCAGAGAGGGCACTCGGGGGCAACCATGTCAACAGCCCAACGCGCTTCGCTGTTCCACAGTACAACAAGGGTTTCAACAGGGTCACCTGCTCTATCTACTGGGAACTCCCCCAGGGCATTCAGGAATCCTGCGGATTCCACTAGGCTGCAGGGGTGGACCATTTTAATCTGTCCACCACCCCTGCAGGGAAGGATTGGAGCCATAAGTCTAAACTTCACCAGGAAGTGGTCTGACCATGATAATGGGGTGACATTCACCCCCCTATCTCCAGACCACCCCTTCCTCCATCTAGAGCAAAAACCAAGTCGAGGGTGTGCCCTGCCCTATGTGTTGGGCCGTGACAACTTGAGACAACCCCATGGTCATCATGGAGACCATGAAGTCCCAAGCCAGAACACTAGAGGCAGCCTCAGCATGGACACTGAAATCACCCAGCACTATTGTTCTGGGCTCCTCCAACACCACAGCCGAGATGGCCTATGCCAGCTCAGTCAGAGAAGCTGCCGGGCAGCAGGGTGGAGAATATACCAGCAGCAACCCTAGTTTACTATCTCCTTGTCCTGACACCAGGTGCAGGCCCTCACAGCCAACTCCAAGACAAAGTGGTTTCCTGGTGACAGAGAGGGAAGTTCTGTAGACCACAGCAACTCCTCCCCCACTCCTGCAGCCTATGCTGGTGTTGCACCGAGTATCCAGGTGGGCAAAGTTGGGTGAGATCAACTCCTTCAAGCGCACCCACCCAGGTCTCGGTAATGCACACCAAATCGGCACCTTCATCCACAATCAAATCATGGATGAGAGTGGTCTTATTGTGTACCGATTTTACTGGTATTCGTGTAACAAATGTTATGGATAACATTATCAGACTCCTACAAGAGGAGACTTTCTTGTTCATTCAAGAAGAGCATGATCAGGCAACCAGCAGGCTCTTAAGAGGTGAAAAAGATCATTGTGTTAACCTGCTGGAATGTGGAACTTTCCCGACACACATTAGTCCTTTGATGGGAGCTATTGGTTTAAAATCTCAATATATATGTGTTTTAGAAAATTAAAATAGAAAATAGCAATGGTTTCTTTCTTTTAGTCCATTTTGCTAATTAATATGTCAAAGCTCGTAAAGAAGGACTCATCAGTTTTTCTCCAGTACTGCATCATTTTAAAGAGCTGTGTCAGCAGAGACCTCAGCAGACAGTCAATACATATTAAGAGAGTCTCAAGCATTAAATCAAAACAAAAAAGAGAGCCCCATATGAAAAATGAAAATAAAGCAAATAGCTGTAAGGCTAATGGAATACCATTTGTGACTTTGCATAAAAGAGGGGAAAGGGCAGTATTTGTCCAATATAAACAATAACATGCACATAAATCCTTGTTACCAATTCTATTATAACTACTGTAACACACAATGGTTACTTACACTTTTATACTAGTTTAAATTAAGATGGGCATCTCATGTGTTTTTGTGGCAAATGTACTATCCAGAGCTTGGAAAAGTTACTTTTTTGAACTACAACTCCCATCAGCCCAATCCAGTGGCCATGCTGGCTGGGGCTGATGGGAATTGTCGTTCAAAAAAGTAACTTTTCCAAGCTCTGCACTAACCACCATTTTCTTCCCATAGCAAAAAAACTACAGGTAACAAGCTTGCTTGCATATTCTGTCAAAGTGGAGGATTGGGGCTCAATAACCTCACTACTATCCCAACACTATGCCACATACTAAGTTCTCAGGATATCCAAAGGGCTTAGTATCCCACTTTAGCTACCACACATTGGAAGGAATGACTAGAAATGTAGCAGATTGGTTTTTTTGGGGGAGGGGGGAGATTTACCTCTAATTTTAATCTTCAACTTACTTCCCAATTTACTTCACAATACTCACAGCTGTCAGTTCGTTGTGTGTTTAATATTAAGCTGTCTAGCCAGGTGAAACTGCCTAATAAATATTAATAAGGATTATTTCCATCAGGCTGCTGCACTGGGCCAAATTTATTTAGTTATTAAATTTATATCCCAGCCTTCCTCCCAGAAGGAGCCCAGATGAGGCTGCAGTATCATTTTACTGGTTCTGCTGAGACCAGCTTCATTTTGGCTCCCTCTCTTCCTTAACTGTTTCTATTCAAATTAGTCTCTGTAAGAACTTTGGACCTTTAAGAATTGGTGTTTGTGTTTGCTTGATGTCCTCTTCCCTCCTCAATTCCTTTTATGTTACCTTTTAGACTCTAGGTCTTGAGGCAAGAGCTGTCTTGTTTAAAAAACAAAACAGAACAAAAAATTATATTAATATTTTACTGAGTTTTGAGTGGTTGTTTGTATCAATACAACACACAACAACCCCAAAGCCAGGTCTGGCTCCAGCAGTGGCCCAGGTAGGGCACTTGCCGAGGGCCCAGGAGTGCACAGGGCCCTCCACTGGCCCCAGTGGAATGGGAACTGCTGCTTGTTGCCGACCCTATCCTATTCCAAGAGGCAGGTAGTGTTTTTCCTTCTCTAGTTTCTTTTTATCTGATTCACAATTCACAAGGGTGGAGAGAATTGAAGGGTTAATACCACAGAGATGAAAAGCTGAGCCCCAGAGGATCTCCTCAACTTGGCAACTGTCTCTCTCTCAGTGCCCTTGAGATTGTCTAGGCTAGTTGCCTCCTCCAGCAGAAGAGCAGAAGGAAATAGCAGTGACAGCAGCTCTGAGCCGAGTTGGAACATGAGGGAGCAAAGGAGGAAGAAGAGGTTTCCTTATATGGCATGCTCTGCTGCAGGCCAAGCAGCAGGGACTTGGCGGCAGCAGCAGCAGCAGCAGCAGCACAGGCTCCAGAACCAGGGCAGGAATGCCCCCAATGCACTTACAGGTAGAGGTCTCTCTCTCTCTCTCTCCTGTCTGATTCCTCTGTCAACCAAGTCTTTCTGTTTTGTTCCATTTTAAAAGGGTGTGGCCAAGAGGGAGGAGGAGTGTGGTTTGAGAAAAGTGAGAGGGAAAGGGGGCCCTGATAGTCTTTGTCCATGGGCCCCCAGCTGGCCCTGACCAAAGCAAACTAAAATAACCCCAGAAGGGGGGGGGAGGAAGGAAAAGGGGGAGAAGAATGGGTCAGCGTTCATAGGTTTTGCTCACTTCAATTTATGGGGTGTCATAAAATGCCATTATGTTCAGACAGAGAGAAAAGCCAGTAAAGGTGTGCCAAAGTATCTAATTTCTGTAACCTACAATATGCAACTAGTCCATGTATGCTGAGTAAGGACAAGTCCAGTGTCTACTGATGAATTGTTGGGCTGTTCTTATTTTTCCAATGTTGTAAAATGATACATTTGGCAACCAACACAGCTTGACTAATCCACTCTCTGTAAATTTTATATTTGTCTCCAGGACCAAGTTGATATGAACAGTGACCTCTGTCCAGAAAAGAAGAAGAACAGGGCGGTACCATATTATGCATGTTAAGAAGCCTTCTGTAT
This sequence comes from Rhineura floridana, assembly GCF_030035675.1. Classification (NCBI taxonomy): domain Eukaryota; kingdom Metazoa; phylum Chordata; class Lepidosauria; order Squamata; family Rhineuridae; genus Rhineura; species Rhineura floridana. Next base: position 16,244,777 of record NC_084481.1, read on the forward strand.
CATTTCATTGCCAGCAATTGGAGGAGGAAAACATATTCTTCTTAAATATGCAGCTTGAGGACATTGACAAGGTGCTTGGACAGGTTTGTGCAACCACTTCTGTGCTGGATCCTAGCCCTTCTTGACTAGTAAAAGCTAGCAGGGATGGAACAGCCGGCTGGGCCAGGGAAGTGATTAATGCCTCTGAGAGAGGGGGTGGTCCCTGGCTGCCTGAAAGAGGCGGTAGTGAGACCACTCCTGAAGAGACCCTCCCTGGACCCGGAAAATTTTTAATAACTATAGGCTGGTAGGAAATGTTCCATTCCTGGGCAAGGTCCTGGAACGAGTGGTTGCAGGCCAGCTCCAGACACTCTTCGATGAGACCGATTATCTGGATGCATTTCAGTCGGGTTTCAGGCCTGGTTTTGGCACGGAAACAGCTTTGGTCGCCCTGTATGATGACCTTTGTCGGGAGAGAGACAGGGGGAGTGTGACTCTGTTGATTTTCCTTGATCTCTTAGCGGCTTTCGATACCATCAACCATGGTATCCTTCTGGGGAGACTAGCTGAGTTGGGAGTGGGAGGTACTGCATTGCGGTGGTTCCACTCCTACTTGGCAGGTCGCCTCCAGAAGGTGGTGCTTGGGGAACATTGCTCGGCACCCTGGACTCTCCAGTATGGGGTTCCGCAGGGGTCAGTTCTGTCCCCCATGCTGTTCAACATCTACATGAAACCGTTGGGTGCAGTCATCCGGAGCTTTGGAGTGCATTGCCATCAGTATGCTGATGACACACAGCTCTATTTCTCCTTTTCACCTTCTTCAGGTGAGGCTGTCAATGTGCTGAACCGGTGCCTGGCTGCGACAATGGACTGGATGAGGGCTAATAAACTGAGGCTCCATCCAGACAAGACTGAGTTGCTGCTAGTGGGTGGTTCTTCTGACCAGATGGTGGATGTCCAACCTGTTCTGGATAGGGTTGCACTCCCCCTGAAGGAGCAGGTTCGTAGCTTGGGGGTTCTCCTAGAACCATGTCTGTCACTTGAGGCTCAGGTAGCCTCGGTGGCACGGAGTGCCTTCTACCAACTTCAGTTGGTGGTCCAACTACATCCCTATCTAGACAGAGAACCTGGCTTCAGTTGTCCATGCTCTGCTAACCTTCAAATTAGATTACTGCAATGCACTCTACGTGGGGCTGCCTTTGAAGACGGTTCGGAAACTGCAGCTTGTGCAAAATGCAGCAGCCAGATTGGTAACAGGGACCAGACGGTCCGAACATATAAAACCGATTCTGGCCCACTTGCATTGGCTGCCTGTATGTTTCCGAGCTCGATTCAAGGTGCTGGTTTTGACCTATAAAGCCTTACACAGCTTGGGACCACAATACCTGATGGAACGACTCTTCCAACACAAACCCACCGATACACTACGTTCAAGATCAAAGGCCCTCCTCCGGGTGCCTACTCCAAGGGAAGTTCGGAGGGTGGCAACAAAGGAGAAGGCCTTCTCAGTGGTGGCCCCCAAATTATGGAATGATTTTCCTGACGAGGTGCGCCTGGCGCTAACACTGTTATCTTTTCAGCGCCAGGTCAAGACTTTCCTCTTCTCCCAGGCATTTTAGCATGTGTTTTAAATTGTTTTTATATTGTTTTAAATTTTAAAATTGTGTTTTAAATTGTTTTTAGAATACGGTATATTCCGGTGTATAAGACGACTTTTTAACCCTGGAAAATCTTCTCCAAAGTCGGGGGTCGTCTTATACGCCGGGTGTCGTCTTATTAGGGTTGCCATATTGCCCGGATAGCCGGGTTTTATCCGGATTCTAAGCATGCCACCCGGCGCCGCTAGCCCCTTAGGTGGCCCGGATTCTCAGCTTTCATTAAAAAAAAAAATTAAGTTTCTAGGTGGTGCGGTTCTCGAGATATATATAAAAACGTCAGGCACCCCCCCCCCGGTTAAATCTTTTTTTAAACTACTGTATAGCACTTCGTAGCTTTAACCCCGCCCGTTCAGGATTTCAGCCAATCAGTGAAGTGTTTGTTTGGTGGCAGTGTCTGCAAAACTTCATTGCGAGGCCAGAAAATGGTGGTTTCCCCTCCTGTTTATCTGAAAATCTCATAAATTGGGTAGGTATATACATTTCAGTTTTTCCCCCTGTTGTGTGTAGGAGTCAGATCCTGGGCAGTGTTTTGAAAACCTTCCCAATAGTTGCTTTTGGGGTTAAAAACAGTGCTAATCCCATATGTCCAGAGTAAATCCTATTGAATTCAGTAGGAATTACTTTTGAGTAGACATGATTATGAATGTGCTGAAAATCAATGGGACTTTGGAGTGAATGTAAAAAAGAATTGTGTTTGTGTTCTCTTTCTGCCCCCCCCCAAGTCCTATTTTAAAGCAAGTAGGCAGGGCTTACTTAGGTATTGCAGTTTTTATTCTGTAGGAAACTAATACTGATTTTTAAAAAACTAATACTGATTTTTCTGCAATGACCAATTGGTTTGACAATAAACTATTATATGGGCTGTATGTATTTATACATCTGCAGTGTGTGCATGTGTGTATGGAGTCTTTCCAACACCCCTGTGAGGTAGGGTTGGAAACCAAGGCAGCTCACAACAAGAAATAAAGCCATTTAAAATCCAATAACCATAAAAACAAGTATAAAGAGTTGCAAAACAGTGTAAATAATAATAAATAATAATACTTTAATTTATAGGCCGCCTATCTAGCCAATGGCCACTCTAGGCGGCTTACAATAAAACATGATAAAATACAATAAACAATAAACAATATAGCCAGTAGAGTGTAATACAAAAATTACAGTATTTAGTAGATTGTTTTTACAGTTCTAGGACTAGTTCACCTTGGAAGTCTCAAAGGTCGTAAAGGCCTGATGGAATAGCCAAGTTTTCAGACCTCGGCGAAATATAGCTAGGGAAGGGGCATGACGAAGATCCATTGCGAGGGAGTTCCAGATCGTGGGGGCCGCCACAGAAAAAGCCCTCTCGAGTCCTCACCAACCTAGCCACTTTAGTCGGCGGAACCGAGAGAAGGCCCTGAGTGGCCGATCTTGTAGGGCGGCACACTTTATGACGGTGGAGGCGCTCCTTCAGGTATACTGGGCCGAAACTGTGTAGGGATTTAAAGGTTAATACCAACACCTTGAATTGAGCCCGGAAAATAACTGGAAGCCAGTGAAGATTGTATAACACTGGGGTAATATGATCATAACGGCGGCTTTTCGTAAGTAAACGAGCCGCCGTGTTTTGTACCAGTTGTAATTTCCGGACTGTTTTCAAGGGTAACCCCACGTAGAGCGCATTGCAGTAGTCTAAACGAGAGGTGACCAGAGCATGCACTATGAGTGGGAGCTGATGGATAGGAAGATAGGGTTGCAGCCTTCGGATGAGACGCAATTGACCCCAAGCTGCCTGGCACACCGATGAAACCTGGGCCTCCATGGACAGCCCGGAGTCAAGGATCACCCCAAGGCTGCGGACCTGGTCCTTCAGGGGCAGTTTTACCCCATTAAACACCAGGTCAATATTTCCCAACCCTCCTTTGTCTCCCACGAGCAGTACTTCCGTTTTATCAGGATTCAGCTTTAGCCTGTTTCTTCCCATCCATCCACTCACGGATTCCAGACACTTGGACATGGTCTCCACAGCCAACTCTGGTGAGGACTTGAATGAGAGGTAGAGCTGAGTGTCATCCGCATATTGGTGGCACTGCAGCCCAAACCTCCTGATGATAGCTCCCAGCGGTTTTACATAAATGTTAAATAGCATGGGAGAGAGGATAGAGCCCTGTGGCACACCACATTTGAGGGGCCAAGGGTCTGAAACCTCATCTCCCAATGCCACCTGCTGGTGTCTATCGGAGAGAAAGGAACGGAACCAGTTTAATACTGTACCTCCTATTCCCAATCCCTCCAGACGATCCAGCAAGATACCGTGGTCGATGGTATCAAAAGCCGCTGAGAGATCAAGGAGGACCAGAAAGGTGAATTCTCCCCTATCTAATGCCCTCCTCATATCATCCACCAGAGCGACCAAGGCTGTTTCAGTTCCATGTCCAGTCTTGAAACCCGATTGGTATGGATCTAAATAATCCGTTTCATCCAAGTGCGTTGACAGCTGATTGGCCACCACTCGCTCAGTGACCTTGCCCAAGAATGGTAAATTTGAAATTGGGCGAAAGTTGTTTAGATCTTGGGGATCCAAGGAGGGCTTTTTCAAGATGGGCTTTATAATTGCCTCCTTGAGGGCTAATGGCAATACACCCTCATTCAAGGATGCATTTACCACCGCCTTGATCCCTTCGCCCAATTTCTCTTTACAGCTCATCACGAGCCATGATGGGCATGGATCAAGGAGACAGGTGGTAGGCTTCACAGTTGACAACACCTTGTCCACATCCTCAGAGGAAAGAGGCCAAAACCGATCCCATTGGATCACATTATGACTGGTCAACTCTGGTCCACTATCTGCATTCACGGTATGCGAAATCGAGCTTCTCAGATGTTCGATTTTATCGGCAAAGTGTTTTGCTAAATTGTCACAGGAGGCCTTCGAATATTCCAAGGGTTCCTGAGCAACTGGACCGACCAGGCTTCGGACCACTTGGAATAACCTCCTGGGACAGCACTCTGCTGATGCAATAGAGGCAGCAAAGTAATCTTTCTTTGTTGCCTTTATTGCCACATGATAGGCAGCTACTGCTGCTCTAACTTGTGTCCGAGCATCTTCGGAGCGGGACTTACGCCACCGGCGTTCTAGTCGTCTCACCTCCTGCCTCAGAACACGCAACCGTGGTGTAAAGTGGCATGATTCCGAATTTTGGGTTGTGTGAATGAAGTTGCTTATCACTTGAGGTTGCATTTCTGTCCCTGTTTGAGTAAGCCCCATTGAATACGCTGGGACTTGCTTCTGAATAAATAAATTTAGGATTGCACTATAAATATCTTTACAGTTTGTGTAAATAATAAATATATTTGATAGTTATGCTTATATAAATATTTCTTCATTTATCATATTTTTGGTTTTTGGTTAGGAATCCTGACTGATTGTGAGATGCTTAGTTTTTTGCCTTATAGGAATCTTGTTGTGGTTGGTATGGTATTACATTTAGGAAAGTGTTACTGCCTTCTGTATTTTTTTTCCTATTTGCATTTCACTTATCTTTAACCTCACTCCGTTACAGCCATAGAAGCAACAGCAGCATATGCAAGATAATTAACTCCCATTAGTGATAAGAACAAGAATTTATAATTATTATTTCAATTAAAACAAGAGGCTTATCAATACTTTGAAGAGGACCAGATATTTATTTTCTTTCTGAGCCCAGGACTGGGTCTTTCATGATGCCTGGTGTGTGTGTGTGGGGGGGGAGCAGGAGAGTAGTCGATAAGACAGACATCCTGGCATTGATAATCGAATTAGCAAGGTATGTGTGGGGTTGTTGTACACTTCCAGGCTCAGTTTCATTTTGAGTATGGAGGTGGAACCTGTGTAGATGTGGTTATCAAAGGGAGAGGAAATTTTGAGTTAAGCAAAGCTCTGCTTTTATAAAACCTAAGATACATACAGTACTTTGAATGTCTGAGTGCCTGCACCAGTGGAATACTGGAGGAACTTGTAAAACTTGCTGCAACAGTATTTAGAACTGAGCATGTGGTGTGAAAGACTCCTTTTCCTAACATTTTGGCTTGTTTTTCTCTGATTGTGTATTTTTATTGTTTTTACTATATTTGTAAGCTGTGCTGAGCTCTGTTTTTAACAGCAAAAGGGCAGGATATAAATTCTCTTAATCAATCAATAAATACTCCATAGTGTTGGAAACTAGGCATTTAAGGCTGAAAATGTTGCTTAAAAAAAAAGATTTCTCACATCTTTCCCCAGTTTTTGGTGGTAATTCCTAGGCACAAAAACAAAACAACTGGACAATCCAAATATTAATATTTATAAGTTTATAAGTGACAGTTTTCCTGCTAAGTACCTGCATGTCATAAGCAGGGGTAGTCTTATACGGCGAGTATATCCCAAACTCTATATTTTAACTGGAAAAGTTGGGGGTCGTCTTATACGCCCAGTCGTCTTATACGCCGGAATATACGGTATGTGTTTTAAATTGTATATTTGTTTTAATGTTTTTGATTGCTGTAAACCGCCCAGAGAGCTTCGGCTATGGGACGGTATACAAGTGCAATAAATAAATAATTGTATACATTTCTGCTGCATGTGGTGCAATCTCAAATCAAGAACTGAGGTTTTAATTGAAAACTGTGCACCCTTCCATTAGTTTGGTAGGATTCACTTCTCCAGTTCCTTGTTTCATTCTGCATACATGGATGTTTTATCAAATCTAGCTCTAATCAGCAGTCAACATTAAAATGCTATAGTTGCTTTGGGTAATGATTGCGAGCAAAGTGGAACCATATAGACAGACAGATATAGATATAATTTGGGGATGGGGTTTCAGAAGCCCTGGGGGTAGGAGAATCAAATTTAGAATACATCTTTCAGTTGCAAATGCTCCCACTCAGATTTCAGGCAATTCATATGTTTCTTAAAGGTAAGAAGGGTGACAATATTACTTCCCTGTTAATTGATTCAAAGAGATACAGTGCCTTGCAAAAGTAATCAGACCCCTGACCAATGCTCTCATATTACTGAATTACAAATGGTACGTTGTAATTTTGTTCTGTATGATAGTTTAGTTTGAAACACTGAAATGCAAAATCAGTTATTGTAAGGTGATATTGGTTTTATGTTGGGAAATGTTTGCAACAAACATAAAAACTGAAACATGTTGCTTGCATAAGTATTCAGCCCCTGTGCTGTGGAAGCTCCCAGTTTACACAGATTAAAGAAATTGCCCTATCAAGGATACAATTACCTTACCATTGGCCTCCAGCTGCAAACCATTAAAGTTGCTGTCACATTGTCAGATAAAACCCCACTGTTGAAGGATCATTGGTCAGGCTGTGGATCGGAAGGAAAATGAAGACCAAAGAGCATACAGAAGTAAGAGATCATGTAATACAAATGCATAGAGTAGGAAAAGGGTAGAAAATAATAACCAAGTGTTTGGATATCCCAGTGAGCACAGTTGGATCAATAATCAGGAAGTGGAAGCTGCATCACATCACCCAGGCACTGCCAACAAAAGGCTGTCTCTCAAAACTCAGCGCTCAAACAAGGAGACTTGTGAGAGAAGCCACAGAGAGGCCAACAATCACTTTGAAGGAGCTACAGAGTTCTGTGGCTTGGAGTGGAGTAATGGTGCACCAGTCAACCATATCAAGAGTTCTGCATAACACTGGCCTGTATGGGAGGGTGGCAAGAAAGAAGCTATTACTCAAAAAGTACCATCTGAAAACACATCTGGAGTTTGCCAGTAAGCATGAGAGTGCCCCAGCTGCAATGTGAGGAAAGGTTTTGTGGTCAGATGAGACCAAGATAGAACTTTTTGCCCAAAACTTAAAGCACTATGTGTGACACAAACCTAATGCTACCCATGCCTCAAGACATACAGTGAAGTATGGTGGTGGCAGCATCATGCTGTGGGGATGCTTCTCATCAGCAGGGACTGGGCATCTTGTTAAAATTGAAGAAAGAATGGATGGAGCAAAATACAGGGAAATATTACAAGAGAAAATACAGGGAAATACTACTGCTTCAGTCCACTAAAAAACTGAAGCTTAGGAGGAAATTCACTTTTCAGCAGGACAATGATCCCAAGCACAAGGCCAAATCAACACTGGAGTGGCTCAAGAACAAAAAGGGGAATGTCCTACAGTGGCCCACTCAAAGTTCTGATCTCAGTCCCACTGAGAATCTGTGGTGCTCTTTGAAAATTGCAGTCCATAAGTAATGTCCAACCAACCTGAACTGGAGCAAATATGTCAAGAAGAATGGGCCAAAATTCTTCCGACACTGTGCAAAGATAATACAAAAGACTTAATGCTGTTATTGCAGCGAAAGGTGGAGGTTGGATACTTATGCAAGCAACACATTTCAGTATTTTATGTTTCTTACAAACATTTCCCAACATAAAACCAAGGTCACTTAAAATAATTGATGTTAAGTTTAAGTGTTTCAAACTAAACTATCATACAGAACCGAAATTACAACATACCATTTGTAATTCAGTAATATGAGAGCATTGGTCAGGGGACTGATTACTTTTGCAAGGCACTGTAATTTGAGAATCCTTCCATAAAAAAAAATGTGTGACCAGAAATTTAAAGAACTCTTTCACAAAAATATGTGAACAGCAAGTTTGAGTTCTGGGTTATGTCAAATTGTTAATTTTTTCTTGGGTGCAAGGGTCAAATTTGTGTGGACAGCATAGAACACACCATGCTACTGAAAGTGGGGGGGCAGGGATAGTGGAAATTTTATCATCAGAATTGTGGTTATGTTTAAAGGCAAAGGCTGTCCACCCTGTCAATGGAGAATAGGAAAGGTGATCTATTGTCCAGGCTGCAGCTTGATAAGGAGGATTCTGAGTACCATTCATATACTCTGGAAAGGAGAAAAACTTCATTGTATAACAGGAGTCCTGGGGAGTTAAAGCCTCTTTCTTGGATTCTAGCTGAAATTTATATAATGAAAATTGGGTTGCTGCATGCTTCACATAAGGTTTCTAAAAAGTGTAAAATGGGAGCCTAGAATGTATATTGGTAAGTCACATAAAATATAAATGAAGTATAGCACCACAATGTCGAGACCCAGGGGACCCAAGGGGGCCTGGATCCAGGGCTGGGGAAGCCCCAGGACCCCTTCCCAGCGCAGAGTGACTCTGGGGGCGAATGCACAACCCCAGCTCCACAGATGGGAGAGGTGTCAGATGGGGAGGATGCTCCTGAAGATCTGGGGGGGAGGAGACATGCCCAACTGCTCTCCAATTCCCATGGGAATGTCACCAGCTCATGCGGAGATCCCGCCTTTGCCGAGCGTCCCAGGAGAGCCGTTGGAGCAAGACCTCTCACGTACAGTAACTCCACCCCCCCAGGAGTCCTTGGCTGGCCCTTCAAACGCCTCCCCACCAGAAACATCTCCTCCCCCTTCGATGGAGCCAGCACCTGAGGAGTCTAGACTGTCTGATGAACAGACATGTGCGTGCCCTCTGTCACCCCATGCGCGACGCCAAGACAAGAGGCTTGGTCAGAAGGAGGCACCTCGCAGGAGTCAGAGATTGTGAGCGAAAACCTTTCCTATATAAGCCTGCGCCCCCCTGTTGTGGGTGCTGAGTCAACTTCCCTTACATGCTGCAGAGTAAGCCTGAGTAGTTAGTTAGGGATTACAGTGAGCTAGTTAGTGACCTCTATGAGATGCCTTGCCTTTGATGTTACTTTAATAAAACAAGAATTGATTCCAGTCTCGCCTCCGTTTCATGATTTTTACTCTGGGCAGGACACACATTCATTTTAATTATGTAAATTTAGGTCCTTACATTTAATGTAGTTCCCCTACCCAGGGCCGGTACTAAGCGTGACTGGGCCCCTGGGCACCAGCCTGCCCATTCACCTCAACACCCCATCCCAATACAGGTGATGCTGGCTAATATAGGCCTGCCTGCTCTCCCTACCTCTAGCGTCAGTTTGTGCACACATGTCTGCCATCACTCAAGACACCAATGGGGGCATCAACTCCTTAGGGATGCCCCCCCATCTTGGGTTATGGCAGGCATGCACGCACACTGCCGTGTTAACGCAACAGGTAGGTGAGGCAGGCGAGCTTATTTAAGCCAGCGCCAATTGTATCAGGGGGTGCCTGGGAGCTCCTGCTCTGTGATCTGTAGCAGCATTGGGTAGCATGACCCTTCCACCCTAAGGAGAGGCCCCTTTGGGTTGCAGGGGTCCTCGACCATGGCCCAACCTGGCTGAGTACTGGTGTCGGGCCTGCACCTACGCAAGTCATATATATTTTTTTTAGCAGGGTGTGATGCAAGTTACCATGGAGGTAATATTGTGTGTAATTTTGATTTCTAGAGGTATTAGACCTCTGGGTTGGATGCTGAAGCCCCCAGAAACATAGAGGAAGTAAAGAGGTATACTATTCTAATGGCATTAATTCTAATTTGGGCTGATTCATAGTATATCCCAAAAGGTTGCCAAATTTGTGAATCAAATTGGTTAAAACTAGGACTGAAGGTCATCCAGAAATAGTATGGCATCATCAGATTATAAATCAATCTTGAGCACAGAACCTTTAAATTTTAATCCTGTAATTCTGTGGTTTTGTCGAATTGCACAGACTGGGGCTGCAATTAAATAAAAGAGAGAAGTCTCACCTGGTGCCTTCGTATAGGCTGAAAGGCTGTGATATTACCCCATTAGTGATGATGTGAGACTTACTTATCCATGTTGTGCACCGCCCTGAGAGCCCTTGGGTTGTGGGCAGTATATAAATCGAATAAAATAAATAAAATAAATAAATACAAGTAGCAATAGAAAATATGTATTCATTTTTCAAATCTATGGGGATATTAAATGATTGGAGGGCTGAGAAAAGAACATTTCCAACAGACCTTATCAAAAGCTTTCTTGGCATCTAATGCCAATCATTTCATTTATATTTTGTGTGAATGCTACAAGATCAATCAAAAAGTGCTTATTATCTGCTCCTGGTCATTTCTTGATGAACCCTACCTCATTTGGGTGAATTAGAGATTACCCCCTGCAATCCATTTGCCATCTGTCTTGCTTTTATTGATCTTACACAAGCTGTTTCGGGAGCCTTTTTCTAAGATTAAAGGTGGGGCAAAAATGCTTTAAATAAAACATTCATTTTCTGGTCAAGGAGGCATCATGGGCTACTAGGCTAACACCATGCAGTCTGGTCCCCTCCAGCTTTTTACCTGTGAGTTTACATCATGGACCTTTTCTTTAATTTACACAATATGATGAATGTAGGAGTGATCAAAAGTACTCCATAGTGAGTCACTATGTAGAATAGGGCTGGGCCCTCCAGATGTCACTGGGACTCCAACTCCTAGCAGTCCCAACCAGCATGGGGCAATGATCAGGGATGACGGGGGCTGCAGTCCAGCAACACCTTGAGGGCCACAGGTACCCCAACCCTGAAGTAGAGTCACTATGCTTGAATCTTGGTACTCCACTGCCTCCCTACCCTTCATGGGTGCTAAAAAAAGGATGGCATGCTAGCTAGAACATGTACTGGAAAAAGATTGGTGACCTGGTACAGTGAGGTTGTTAAGAATGTGACCCAGAAAGTCCCTGGATCAAACCTCACCTCAACCATGAAGTCCTTATGCAGTCTATGGCAAACTGCTCTCAGCCTTACTCTCCTATGTGGGGATAGTGCTACTCTGATAAAATATAAGTTTAGTAAGATGATGTACAGCACAGAACAGCAGCAACAGCATGCTGAAGCTGTGTGTGTAGGAATGAATGAATAAAATGGAAGCAGAGGCCCATCACAGGGCGCTATGAAACTCAGAGCTGGCCCTTACAGAGCTTTTATTGCAGCCTGTTTTTAACTGAGTAAGAGACTCAGAGTTGTTGTCACTACTATTTGTTTTTGACACTTCTGTGTGAGCCTCCAGACAGAAAGATTCTGGAACGTTCTGGAGGCTGGTCTCTAGGGGGTGCAAGTTTACACCGTCGTGTATTGATTACCATATATCGGCTAGTGAGTGGGAATCCTACTTTGCTGGCATTTTTGCTAAGAGCCAAAATATTAATAGCCTACCGTAGGACAATTTTAATACTCTACCAAGTTGGCCCCCAGTTTCCACCTTTGAAATAACAGCACTTATTAACAAGCTCAAGATGGCCAAAGCGCCTGGTGTCGACAATGTCCCTCCGGAATTCCTCAAGAAACACGTAGATTGGTGGGTGCCCATTCTGGCGGCACTGTTTACTGCCATCGATCAATCGGCTTGTATCCCTGAGGACTGGCGGATGGCCATTGTTGTCCCCATTTATAAAAAAGGTAAAAGATCGGATCCATCAAATTATAGACCTATTAGTTTACTAAGTGTCATCAGCAAACTATATGCTAGCCATCTCCTTGAGAAGCTATCCACTTGGATGGAGAACAAAAATATTTTGGCAGACGAACAAGCCGGTTTCAGACTAGGGCGTTCTACCGTGGACCAGGGCCTCGTCCTCCAGCACTTAGCGGAAAAATGTTCCTCCCACAAGGTGGGAGCACTTTTCACTGCCTTTATCGATCTTAAATCAGCATTCGATCTTATACCTCAGGAGAGACTTTGGGAAAAACTACAGGCCACGAATATTGATAGACGCCTGCTGTGCTTAATTCGTTGTCTACATGAGAAGACCCACCTACGGGTCAGATGTAATAGAGCAGGACATTTACCTGCACCTATTCCAACTTTTAACGGAGTGAAACAGGGTTGCATTCTCGCACCCTCCTTATTTAATCTTTATATCAACTCTTTAGTTAAACAGCTGGAGGGAGTAAATTCCCATCCCCCCAACTTGGCGAAGAGGCACGTGTTTTCACTCCTGTATGCTGATGACACTGTCCTTCTGTCTCAAACGACCGTTGGTTTGCGCCATCTGTTGAGAGAGCTCGCCTCCTTTTGTACAGAAGAACTACTAAAAATCAATTATGCCAAATGTAAGGTATTAGTATTTTCCAGAAGAACACGTAAACAACGGTGGCAAATCGATGATCACCTTATTGACCAAGTCACTGCTTTCAGATACCTGGGAATTTTGTTTCACTCCTCAGGCACCTGGAAGGCACACCTGAGCAGGTCTGCCGAGACTGCTCAGAGAATGGTCAAGGCATTGCTTTCATTCTTCTGTACAAAAGGCGGCCAATACATCCCCTCGGCTGTACAGGTATTTAATGCCAAGGTCATTGCTCAATTACTCTATGGGACTCAGATCTGTAGCGGTGGTAATTATGCCCTGCTGGAATCTATCCAATCCAAGTTCCTGAGGTCGATAATGGGTGTCCCTAGTTGTGTCTCCAACATGGCCTTATGTTTAGAACTGGGAACCCTATTAATTGAGACCCGCGCCTGGATGCACAGATTCAGCTATTGGCTGAAGTTGTTATTTGCCCCTACTGGACTGGCCCCTCTGATGCTGGTGGATATTTTCCAGTCCAAATGGAAGCAGGTAATGACTAAAAAATTGGAGGCCCTAGGATTCTCGCTCCAGGCGGTCGGGGCTCTAGGCTATTCAAAGGCAAAATTAGCCATTATCCAACATCTTAAAGACATAGAACTTCAAAATAACTTGAGCCTGGCCGCTGCCTACTCTTACTATTGTACCAATACGAAACCTTTTGTATCTGCCAATTATTTAACAAACTTGCACATCCCTAAACATAGGAAATCGTTCACTCTAGCAAGATTTAACGTCCTCCCTTCAGCACTCCTGGAGGGCAGGTATAAGGGCGTGCCCCTCTGCGAACGGGTTTGCCCCTGTGGGGCTAGGGAGGTGGAGTCAGTGCGCCATGTATTGTTACACTGCCCCTTCTACTTGGACCTCCGCTCTAATTTTATCTCCCCAAATTTGCCTAAACCTCACTCAGGTCCTGAGACTGACCTTGTATATCGCCTACTGGCCGATCAGGACCACCGAATCACTGTGAAGGTCGCCTCATTCTGTGTAGCTGCTATAGCTCGCAGGAGAAATCTTATGGGTTCTTCGTAATAAATTTGAAGATGTATATTACTTGAGCTTTGCCTAATGTCTTGAGACTTGTGATGTAGACCAATTTTTTTATTATTATTATTATTTTTAACTTTTGTATTCATTGTTTTTTTACCATTCTTGTAGTCATTTACCCTATACCTTGCTGCACTGTTGTACCCTGACTGGTCATGGACCGAAATAAATTTTCATTCATTTACTTCTGTGTGGGGAAAAACCCCTAATTCACATCCACACTTGGAACTGGAACTGGTAGCTTCTTAACATCTCTTTGCCAACTATTATGATTGCAGCGGGCTTTGTTCCCATGTGGACTGAAAGGAAAGGCTTCCATTTATCTTTGGCAAACTAAATGCAGCTGCTGCAATGTTTGCAAGCCTCCTTCTGAGTAATAACAGGGCATACCTTTCCAACTGATGAGTCACTTTTTGGAAAGTTTTTCATACTCTCCTCAATAAAGATGAAACAGAAATTTCAGATGTAAAGAAAACAGAAGGTAGCACCTGAGATCCTCAATTTCAAATAGAAAATATATTTAGTATACAGGTAAAGAACAGGATCGGAAGGGGTTCTTGAGGAAAAACATTAAAAGGATATCTACTGATGAAACAAAACAGCCTAAGTATAATACAGTCTGAATAGAAATGCCATTTATTTTTCATTATTTGGATATATTTTCATTATTAGGAGATATGACTATGATTACAGTGAAGGCTATAGTTTTCTAATTTTTACAAACTATCTTTGTTAAGAGGACATGGTTTCTGAAGATAAGTAGGAAAGGTACCAAAATATTTCTCTCTAACATTTTGTTTGCAGAATGACAGTCTTTGAGTTTTCCACTTGAAGGGAAATTAAGTAGTTTTTTAATTTGCACAAGAGAGTGCTCTTGCATTCAGGTCCTGCTTCCCAGCTTCCCATGGACATCTTGTTGGCCATTGTGAGACCAGGACACTAAATAGATGGGCTCTTGGCCTGATTCAGCAGGGCTCTTCTTAGGAGAACCTAGAAATGGTTTCCTAACACGTAAACCTCTGATGCAATCAAGAGTAACTCTTGATTGGAATGCTTCCAGCTTGCAAAAAGGTTACTCCTGATATGGGCTGAAGAGTACCTGACTACATCTTATGTTGCATGACCACTTTGAATCCAACAGATATGAAATACTTTGGGAGAGAAAAGTAAGGACCATAGAGAAAAAAGCATGGACTCTAAAATTCTTCTCTGCATGATCCATGGATTCACTTGAATAAGTGTAAAGTGTAAAATCTTTATTACGGTCCAAGACCAGCGGTACTTGAATAAGTGAATTCAAGCCAACTCAAACTATGAAGTTCAATCAACTTTGAGAGATCCAGAAATGACTTCTTGTTCCATTCAATGAATGAAAACACATATGTAAGAACCAAGTTTTACATTTCTATATGGCACTATTTCAGAACTGAGAAGCAACAACTAGGGTATCCCAGAGGGATTCCACAATATATGTACATGGAGGAAGGTCCAAAACTCAAAACTAGCAAAAGAACCCTCAAATGCTTTCTGTGCATAGTGTAGCATCTGCAGAAGCCCAGAAACTAGGCATCCATCATACAATGTCAGGTGAAAAGGTGGCAGAAGCCCCTGTACAAGACCTGCTTCTACTTTTTCAGCTCAAATGGGAACCTGACATATCATTGCTCCAATTTGCTGCAAGATAAAAGAGAGAAATCCAAACAAAGAGGCTCAGTTGAACTAACAGTGCAGCCCAGGTTTGGAACTGGGATTTCTAAGTACAAATTTCAGATTCACCTAACAATTAATTAGGACCTGGCCCCGTATCAGCCTAATCAAGTTCATGTACAGTTTCAAATAGTAAGATCTTATAACTTGGCCAGGAGTCCCAGTGGCAGGTGACTTACATCTGATAATTGAAGGTCTGTCATTCTGACTTCCGGGAAGGGTGACTTAGCCTGTGCCTGCTTTTGAGACGGGCTCCTGCCTCAAAAGAAGCTTATTCAGATATATCAGTCAGTTTTTTCTTTTTTTTTTGACTGATTAAACTTCTCCCGGGTAGGGAGAAACGAAGAGATTAACCTCAAAGCCTATTTTTGTTGGGACGACCAGATCTCATTAATTTATGGGACGAGGTCCAGCCGACGAAGGTGGGACGGATTTTTAACAGCAAGCTCTATCTGATAAAGCGAACGTTCACCTTATCTTCTAAGAGAGAACGCACTAACAGGCAAGCACCCTTCTTTCTATATTTTTCTTTTACTTGACTTAAATTGTTGCTGTTTAAAAGAGATTTGCCAGATTGATCAGTTTTTGACATCTCACTGGGGAGCCATAACTTCTCTCTGCTACGCACTAATTAATAGCTTATCTCTGTTTTTGTTGCAAAAAGCTGTCCTGGATTTGCATTCTAAAGATATACACAGAAGAGGGATTTCTATTCCAGATTTTTATTTTGAAAAATATTATACTGTTTTGAGACTACTCTCTTTTTGGTCTATTTTATTTTGACGAATCTGTTTCTTGACGATTGCCATTAATTGTTTCGATCCTGGGAACTGCATTTTGTTTACTTAACTATTGGAGAGATAAGGCTGTCTGCTCTGTTTATACTGTGATGTCACCAAGTTTGGAGTATTAACCCAATTGTTGCTGAAATAAGAAGTGGTTTTCCTATATTTTTTTTTTTTAAAATGGCAATTAAGAAAGTGGCTGAAAATCTGGAAATAACTATGTTTCAGAAAATAATGGATGAGATTGAGATAATGAAAATTGAATTGAGTAAAATGAAGCAGGAGATTAAAGATATAAGGGTCCCTGTGAGAGAGGTGACCCTGGAAGGGGTCCCTGTGAGAGAGGAGATCCCGGAGATTGGAACGGGGGTCCCTGTGAGAGAGGTGACCCTGGAGACTGGAATAGGGGTCCCTGTGAGAGAGGAGATCCCGGAGATTGGAACCAACGTGGAACAGGAACAAGATTTGGAGTCTATGGACTTTAGAAATAAAATCTATTGTTTGGAACTCAATGTTATCTCTGAAGAAATGAATGAAGATTCTAGAGATAAAGTTATCAATGGCATGGATAATCTTCTGGACTGGAATGATGTGATGGAGCCCAATATAGAGAAAATCTATGGAATTAACTGCAGCCATGTGACAATGGAAAAACTTTTAAGAGATGACCCAGTGTATTTTGAAAAAAAGAACAGAGATATGATTTTACAGCAGTATTTCAGCAACCTATTCAGAATGGATGGCAAGAAAATATTTGGGATAGAGGTAATCCCCATCAGACTCTTACTATATGACTATGGCTTTGACAGCAAGATTATTATGGAATACTGATAATGGAAGATTGGATATTGAAATTACTGGACTTAACAAGACTACTGAAGATGGAAGATGGAAAATGGAACTAATAGAGATAATAGAACAATGGCTACTGAAATTATTGAACCTAACAGATTCTGATGTGATGGATTAATTGAAATGTTTATTTTGACTATGGTTATGACAATAAGATTATCATAATTAGTAATGAGATGGATTAATCGATATGCTTATCTGGAAAAAAAAAATTGATAGATATATTTCTTAAAGAATTGAAACCTCTCTTTGACTTTTTGTGGAAAGAATAAAGTAATGTTTATGAGATTTGATGATTAAGTAAGATAACTACTGGAGGAAAGTGATTTTATAATATGACTTAAGAGACAGGATTGTTATATATTATAGACTTATAACTGATTTGATCTTTGACAAATGGGAAGTCAATATTTTACTCTTTATTTTTTATTTTTGTTTTTTTTTTCTTTTTTTCTTTTTGTTTAACTATTTTTGATTTTGTTTTTTGTCTTTGAATGTTTTATGATTTTGTCTTGTATGTTTTATGAAAATCTGAATAAAAATTATTGAAAAAAAAAAAAAAGATAATTGAAGGTCTGGGTGCTGCCTCGTAACCCAAGAATTATTCTCTTGCATGTTCAGTGAATGCCAATTGTGAAACTGTTCCCCTGTGGCATGTCTGACACATCCCAACAGTAAAGCAGGCCATACGGTGGGGTGTTGCTTTACTCATTTATTGGCCCAAATATATGTTGTTTTCTGGCCATTAATGTTAGGCAGGTGCCTTTTCTGCATTGTTTTCAGAGTCTGATTTTTTTTCTTTCAGCAAGCCTACCAAGGCATGTTGTTTTAAAATGCAA
This sequence comes from Rhineura floridana, assembly GCF_030035675.1. Classification (NCBI taxonomy): domain Eukaryota; kingdom Metazoa; phylum Chordata; class Lepidosauria; order Squamata; family Rhineuridae; genus Rhineura; species Rhineura floridana. The sequence continues at coordinate 16,262,618 of NC_084481.1, forward strand.
TTTTAACATGTAGTTTAATTTTGTTGTATTCAACTAAGTCTTATGCAGATTAAGACCCACTGAAATTCAGGAGCCTAAGTTAGTCATGTCTATTAACTTTAATGGATTTACTCTGAGTAAGACTAGTGTTGAATACCACCCATTATTTACAATTGTTTTAACACTGCAGATTTTATTTATATTTACAAATTTTGATGTTAAATTGTTTTTAACGTTTGCTTTTACCCGCATTTTTAATGAATATTTTTGATTGTTCTTTGTAAACTGCTTTCCGCTTCTGTCAAGGAGGAACAATATAAATCTTGTTAAATAAAAATAAAATAAATAAGAAATAGTGCAAGGTAAGTCTTTCAGAAGTGCCAGATTCCATCAACTGTCCCAAGAGGTAATATGACATTATTTGTTAAATAATGTAATAAAAATAGCAAAAACAGAAAGAAAATCAGTAAGCTCCTAACTTGTCTACCATAGCTGAGACTAAGAAAGTAACCTGTAATATGACACCAGGCATTTCCCTTCCTCTCTAGCTTCTCTTAGATTTAATGCCAGCTTTCTTCAGACATTTGTCTGAACTCATGTGGGTTAAAAATGTGTAGAGGGGTATTGGCATGCATAAGAGAATATACTTAGAAGCCTCTGTGTGACCAGGAGTCAGAATAAGGCAGGCTTACAAATCTGGTGGAGGCTTATAAACACGTCAGTTGAATGCAGGTAGAAGCACCCTTAACACCTTCACACCCAGAAACATTGAGGTGGGGGATGCACGTGTGCCCCCACCCCTCCATGCACTTTTAACGAGCACGCTCAGGCAAATGACTGAAGAGGGCCTGTGTCTTTTATTAGTTAGAAAAAGAGACCATTCCAATTAAAGTCTAAAGTGTCTTGCCTTTTATTTTTTTTACTCTGCTTTCCTAATCATGTATCATTGAAAAGCCGTATTATTGTTGTTCCTAAAAATGATTCAATTTTCTGTGTAATGCCAAGGAACAAATCTTAATTTATCACTGAAGAGTTGAGAGAAATTGTGTATTTATTTTTTATTTTTTTTAAATAACTTCAGTTTCGGCAAAATAATCAAGTAAGGCAAACCAAGAATCTCTTACCTAGTTTGTGCCCAGTCAACAAGCTAACTTTGCTTTCATCTGCCACTGGAAAAGAAAAAAGAGAAGCAAATATCAGATATTGCCCTAAATGAAACAAGTTTGGGACCATTTCTGTGGCATACACACTCCACCAGTGAATAATAATTTATCTTACTATTTTATGAAAAGATTCACACAAGTCTCATTCAAACATTTTGGAAACCCTACAGAACTTTTAACATGCAGGAGGCCTATGAGCACTTGCCCTGCTTCTGGCACATGTCCTGATCTATACACATTTAATATGCATGACCATGAAACTCCCTATTTTGAATCCTACACACCATCAAGATGTAGGAAGATCACAGTCAACTGGCATGATCCTGCAATGCCACCATTCTGCCTCACATTGAACTTTCCCAATAAGCCCACTGCCTGTGCTCAGAATATTTAAATCTAAAGAAATGTTCATAGTTTTCTTACTCAAGCTTCCCAGCACACATCACAACTTATGAATGCATGTCATTTCAAAGGATTGTATGACTGAACTAGTCACCATTACTTAAAACAAAATTTGGTGTCTCCCCCCCCAGGAAGAACTATTGAATACCAAGGAGCTAACACTTCATCCATTTCAGTTTAAATATGGTATTTTCTGGTTTCCTCTAAGATCAGGGGTGAGGAACCAGTGACACTTCAGATGACAGAATGGCCAATGGAAGTTGTAGTTAAGCAACATCTGGAGGGCCACAATTTCCCACCTCTGCTCCAGATGTTCAGTAATTGTTTTTCTAGGTTACCTTAGATCTAACTATCCCATTGTAGAACACTGGAGAAGGAAGATAATATACTCTGGACTGTGGGACGTGAACAAATGTAGGGAGATAATAAAATAGAGAGTATTGGCAGTACTGAAGTAAAAGTATTTTACTACTTAAGCAAACCACGGCTGCTTAGAACACAGGTGCAACCATACTCTCAGGTGACATTCTAAGCTATAGATCTCTTCTTCATCCTATACCAACATGTTATAAAGCAGCTGTGGCTCCTAAATAAGCTCACATGAAAATAGAAGATATAGGTTTATGTAGGTTTATAGGTCATCCATATTTTCTTAGGGCCAAACTAGATGTGATGTTTTTCACATGGTTTGGCGTTACATGGGCAATTACTGTTTTTTAGACACATTTGGTGCAGGGAACTGGATCAGGGCTGTATGTGCGCGTGCGTGTTAACCTCTCCCCACCCCCAGAGTCCTGATCAGAATCACCCAAATCATGCCTGCTATTTATTAGTAATGGGAGAAAAGTACCCACTGTTGCCTGTTTCTGGGGGGAAATGATTTGATCCACAGCAATGCTACAATCCCACATGGAACACCTGCAGCCAGAGGCATTTGTTTGACATCATTAACACTGAACTATATTAATGTTCAGATGAAACACAGGAAAGGGGTTGGTAGAAATCGGTTTAACACAATTAGTCAGGCCTCCAAGAATATGCAGTCAACAGACACCCTAGAACAAAATGCTTTTAACATGATAAATTTGGCAGTCCAAGATTTATTCATTACATTCAAAATTGCCATAGTATTGCTCTTCAGTAGACGGCAATTTTTATATCTCTGTTACATTTTGTGTGTGGGATTTTGGGAGGGGGGTAATAGAGAAGCCAAGTGTAGATGAGCTATAATACAAACAGATTTAGACAAGCTACACCACAATGAAAAATAACTAGCACCCCCAAAACCTCAATAAAGTTCACAAGAAGTATTCTATCTGTAGAAACCTAACTGAAAACATTTAAAAAGCAAATTAATCAGCCAAGATCCTGTTTCCAAACACAAACATTTCTTGCATGCTTTTAAGGATCTAAATAAATTACTTTCCCTGATCTAAACATATTTGCAGGCAGGGGGGGAAATCAGTTGCTAGCTCTCCAGATGGATATTATCCTTACACAGCCCTTTCAGCATAATAAAGATATAGCACCATCAATTAATTTTAAGTCAATGATTGTGCCAATAACATGTCTCCAGCAGCTCTTATTTCTCCACTGCAGTCTTTCCTCATTTAGGGATGGCTGCATATTACTCAGTAACATGTCAAATTCTGGTTCGAAACCATCCTTTATCATAAAATGTTTAGATGTTTTATTTTTGAGTGGGAACTCTTTCTATTGTAAGTGGACATTCTTCATCTCTAATGTAATGAATTAATGTTACAGTTAAACACTAAAGTAAGTATTTATAAACCTAGGATAACTTCCAAAAAATACTGCAATGATCTTTCATAACCGCTCTAGACACAAATTTTGAAATTAAAATGCAAAAACAAGGTGGACCAGAAATTTATTCAACATGTTTTCTAAAAGTTCCTAAGAGCATGGTAGCTACAGTAAAAAGGATGCACGCAGTTCCATGTATGTGCCACTTTTTAAGACTGTGGCTGATCCATTTAATCCTGCATGCTTCCATGTGACTGGAATCATATTCAAAAACATAGCATTACTGCATTAATTGATGAATGAAAACAAGGTGTAATTACACATTACAGAACTAGGGCATACACTGGCCCTGTACATTATAGCCTGATTCAGATATAACACTAAACCATGGACTAGCATTACAGGAATAAGACCATATGCTTATCATTCAACTGTCCTCCTCATTCTTGCCTGCAAGAAGAATGAAAGCTTCTGCCTCCTAATTAGAACTATCTTGGTATGTTAAAACTAATTGTAGGCTGTGGTCACACATAATGCTAAACCATGGTTTAGCACTTTATGGATGAGACTGAATGAGCCCAAGCGAAACATTTGGTTCACGTGTTCCCTCCTCCCATACAGGTGGGAGAAGGAACAGTTCTGCATTACTTTTACCAATCATGGCTTAGTTTCATGACAGTATCGTCCACAAGGATGTCTGTTCATTCTTTCCTCACTTGGGCTGCACAAAATATAATCTTTGTAATAATGCAAATTGTTCCTTTTCTTTTATAGCACCTGCACCTCTCATTCCTAAGTAATTCATTGTTAATTAAGGCGACTGTAGCTTATTTTACACTTTTGGTGCTGGACCTACTTCTCTACACACTAAATGAAGCAGATTAATCCCCTTCCAATGAAATACTGTAAAACATTAATAAACTAAATCCTATCTGAACTTGTGGAGTGCCATTATCACTTTGGCTCAGTTTCCATGACATAACAACAACCACTTTGTTATCAAAACTTCTCACTGAACAGAGCTTAGGAAGGAATATCTTTCTTCTTCATGCTGAATATTCAGCATTGCCATGCCATTCTTAGATGCTATACTAAAATAATTTATATTTTCCATTATTCCAATGCGAGACCCAGCAGCTTTTCAGTCTAGATTTTTCCTTAAGAACTCCTGTTCTACAATAGATACTAAAGAATATTGTACACTGAAGCCAACAATAGCGTTTTTTATTTTATTCACAATATTGTTGCAATCTAGATTTCCACATTCCCCATCTTTTCAGCAGAAGGAACCAATAAACTTGCTCTCCTACCCCAAGCTTCCTCACCTCTAAATGAACCTAGCAAATATACCACTTCTCTAAATAGCAAAAAGTGTAGACACTGAAAAACCAGGAGAGAATGGGCTGTATTCAACATAGCACTAAAGTGAACATTCTCCCCCTTTCCCGCCCCCTCTAAATCTATTCTGGAATTCCCCCAGCCCTCTGGAGCAGATTTAGCAATGGCACGGGGCTCACACAAAGGAGAAGATGGGATGAAGTCCCATTGTCCTAGTAATAATTCTTGTGCTGGTACAATTATTGCTTTGAATACCACCCAATATGCTTGAGGAAACCCAAAGTTTACAGATGCAAAAAAAGCCACCCCTATTAAAACCTAACATGGCAAACCTGCCAGAAAACAGCAAAATGAAGACTGAGCATGCCATGGAATGTAACTTGTAAAAGCACAATGAAGTCAAATGTCCTGCTTAGAATGAAGGAGGGAGGAAACACTACATCAGATTCCACTTGCAAATTCCAAATACACACTTTGTCTAAGCCCAGCTACTGGTTTTTATTTTTGTTATTACTCAAAAAGAATAACAGCCATATTATGACGAAAGTGTCTGTGTTGCCTTTCTATTGTTTGTAATTCTCTCCCTGATTGCTAACATACTTAAATCTAAACTGCAGTGTTCACGGGATGGTGAATAAAAAGAAATGTAATACTAGCTTGCTATTAATTGAGGATCAATATGGTTCTACGTACCCATGTATTGTGGTATACTTTCAGAGACAGAAAAAGCTGTAAAAGTCACAAAAGGAGTAACTAATGGAGTAAACCTATGCATGTCTAGGATGCATGCAGAAGCTAGTCCAACTGAGTTCAATTATATTCTACTCTGATAAGTGTGCATAGGACTGCAGCAGCCTAGAGAGGATGCCCAATGATCAAACACAGTCACTTTTTTAAAAAAGTATCTCCATAGATGTTATGCCTTAATTTATTTTGAGAGAACGCGTGGGAACAATTTCTTGAATTTCCATAAATGTAAATGGACTGCCTTCAAGTTGATTCCAACTTATGGCGACCCTATGAATAGGGTTTTCATGGTAAGCAGTATTCAGAGGGGGTTTACCATTGCCTTCCTCTGAGGCTGAGAGGCAGTGACTGGCCCAAGGTCACCCAGTGTGTTTCACATGGGGATTCGAACCCTAGTCTCCCAGGTCGTAGTCCAGCACCTTCTATACCACCGTTCAATTTAGATTCTCACAGTGTGGATTAAAATAAAAGCAGATGTTAAAAATGTTCAAAGTAATAAGAGCCTAGAAAAATTAATAGGCCTCTGCCTTTTGCTTGCCTAGATAGAGGAAGGAGAGCTGGAGGCGGGGCAGGGCGTGCACAGAAAACCTCTGACTGGAAATGTAGCACACTTAACTGTCCAAGTTAAGAGTCACACCCACGCTGCCAAATTTTGCCTCTCTCTCCCCCCCCCGGTACTGGAATGCAGCTTGCAGAAGGTTGCCATGAGGGAATGTAGCCATTGGGCTGAAAAAGGTTCCCCAGACCTGTTCTATGGAGACATGTCAAGAACTCTCAGCACTTCCTCTTACTTTTTGCATTCATTATGGTTAGAAACAATGTGAAACTAAAATATACTAAATTTGAATATTAACCAGTCAGGGAAGAACCAGCAAACAACACTTGCAATGGAATAAATTAAATTATAAACTTTAAAAGGGGGTGGGCGAATATTCCTACTTTTAATTAAAAATCTTACAGGTTCAAACTATGAGAAATGTATGCAATACCACAATCTGTGCAATACCATATAACAGCATAGTCTGAGGAAATAAATGTAAGTATAAATCCTCAAATACTCCCCAGAAGAAATAATACATTTGTATATAATTGGTCAGATGGAGGACAACTCTCCCTTACCTCACTTATTGCGATTTGACAGCCCAGTAACATCCCTACACATGCATACCCAACCAGATGAAGTGGACTCAATGCCATAATTAACAGCAAAGCAGCAGCAGCAGCAACAACAATGTATTAAATGTATATTCCACCCTTCTTCCCAGGGCAGCAAAGAAATGAAAAAAACACTACATGAAAAACAAAACATCTTAAAAACAGAACTTCTTAATTTAATCTTCCGTCGTCATTACTTTAGTGTTCTTGACATTCAGCTGTAGTCCTGATTTTGTGCTTTCCTCTTTAACTTTAATCAGCATTTACTTCAAATTGTTACTGGTTTCTGCTACGGGTATGGTATTGTCTGCATTTCTTAAATTACTGATATTTCTCCCTCCAATTTTTATACCTCCTTCATCTTGGTCAAATCCCGCTTTCTGAATGATATGTTCTGCGTATAGATTAAACAAATAGGGTGAAAAAATACATCCCTGTCTCACACCCTTTCCGATTGGGAACCAATCGGTTTCTCCATATTCTGCCCTTACAGTAGTCTCTTGTCCAGAGTATAGGTTGCGCATCAGGACAATCAGATGCTGTGTAGCACCCCCATTACTTTTCAAGCATTCCACAGTTTTTCATGATCTACACAATCAAAGGCTTTGCTGTAATCTATAAAGCACAGGGTGATTTCCTTCTGAAATTCCTTGGTCCGTTCCATTATCCAACGTATGTTTGCGATATCATCTTTGGTACCTCCTCCCTTTCTAAATCCAGCTTGGATTTAGATAAATAAGCTCCCTTAACCCTACTAAGCTTAATATCACCACTCCTCCATGGTGATTTGTCCAAGGCTTTGCATGGTGCTGCTGCACTACAGCAGTTGCTCAATCCTAAATTCACAGGTGAAGTAGCATCTTACATGTTTTATAGTGCAAATCCACAGCACAATAGAGGTACCAATTGTACTGTTTGCTTTCGGCAGCAAGATGGAATCAGGTACAGAGTTTTAAACAAATATATGCATAATTAGACTGCTGGGCAGAGAGCTACGCCCTGAACAATGGAAAAACCATGAAAAATGTGTGTCCATCAGTTTGTTTCATAGAAACATAGGAAGCTGACTTATACTAAGACAGGCCATTGGTCCATCTAGCCCAGTACTGTCGACACTGAAGTGAAGCAGCTCTACAGGATTTCAGGAAGGTTCTTTCCCTGCTCTACCTGGAGTTGCCAGTGATTGAACCTGGAAACTTTTTTGCATGCAAAGAATGTGCTCTACTACTGATGTAGGTCTCTTCCCATTTCATGAGAGCAAATGTTTTCTAAAAGTAGTACATGAATGATATATCACTCTTGCTCTCACAGATATAAAAGAAAAAGATTCAGTCAGTTGTACAAGACCTTGGTGAAACACTGGAATATATTTTTTTCAAAAATATATTGGGCATTTTTAATTTTTTTAATAATCAAAATCAAAAACCCTTGTAGACTTTTCAGTTTACTCTCCAATTACAAGACAGCACTACATGGGTGAAAATCATATTAGTCATTTACTAGTAGCAGCCAAATGTACAACAGCATTTTTCTGCTCATATGGCTTGCTAAAGTACATGGGCACATTAATAATGGACAAGTTTATACAAGAAATAAAGCAATTTGTTTTTATATAGTATGTCTTCCAATTCCTGAAATGAGCTAGAGAAAAAATCACTAGGAAAGTAAGAACTAGAACTAAATAAGTTTTAAACACACATGCATGTTAAAAAAAAATCACCTTTCAATTGAAAAGTCAAAATATGACAGTCTCTCTCTCTCTCACACACACACACACACATATATCACACTCTCCTATATATACAGAACGGACATTTTTCTACCTTAAACAGACATTTTGTTTGAGTAGATGTACAACAAAACTGCTATATGTTAATATTACTCAATTCCCTATTTAACTTCAAGCTAAAGCTAACACGGGTTTTATGTTTTTAATGCATTTTTCCATGGCTATAGATTACTTATGCAAGACCCAAGTAGGAACTGTGTACATAAGTTTATGAAAAACAGTTAAGTGATATTAATATAAATAATAAAATACTAAGCTTTTAAAAATGGTGCTTGTCTTCTATAACAACGTGGAAATATTCATTTTGTCATGCAGCTGGAGAAAAACACTGGTGCACACGTGACCAGTTAATGCATTTTTAGTGCATAATGTGGCAATTATTGTCTATACAGCTATCCTATTGTGCATGAATAGGAAGTGGCATCATCCTTACAATAAATTGTACTGTAATTAGTCATTTCCCCTCATTTCCTTTCTGAACTCCGATAACACTGAGATGTATCATCTGTCTTGCTTATTTGCAAAAGTAAGAACAAGCCATCTGTACTGCCACTGTTCTAAATGAGATGGACTGTAATTTCCAGGTCTGTAAAGCAAAGGCTAGAAGTTCAAACTTTGGAATTGTTTGCTGAGGGTCAGATTGCATTTAATTTAGGTACCCTAAGAGATTTCATGCATAAAGAAAAATGTAATAACTGAACTATCAGCCAGTTTTATAGGAGAAAAAATACAGTCAACATAATCCAGTTATATAGGGTTTGTTAACAAAATCAAGCAACCCATCTCAGTCACAAAGGATGGGAGGCTGCTTTAGCCACCTGCCACTTTTTCAGTCTCCTTGCAGCCCCTCTCAGGTCAGTGGCTTCTGAACTCCATCCATTTACATATTCCAAATAGAGATCATACTATTGTTTGCATAATTACTTATACCAAGGAACAGCAGATGCCAAGAACCCATAATTAACCAAGAGCAACCTTCCCTCAGTTTCAACTCATTCATCTTGATTTCACTCCTTTTATCAGCCTGGCTAGCTCAGTCATTTGAACAAACTCTCACCATCAGCAGTATTTTTACCTGATATTCCTGTTCTTATAAGCTTGGTACAATGTGTTTCTGCCTGACGTTAGATCACCAGGCTGCAGATGAGTTAAAACCAAAGTAACAATCAGGTGGATTTCATATCTATGATCTTGAATGACCAAGGAAGCTGTGCCAAGACCAGGTGTTGTGTCCTTGTCTGTTACCATGATTTCAGTGACCCAATACAGTGTTCCATGTGCATACTGAACATCAATGAGATGGGAAAGAACATAATAGGAGAAGATGCACTGGAGATAATGGAGAAATGGAAACATGGGTCTCCTCTGCTAAGAACAAACATGGTGCTATCATTTTTTTTCCTCTAAAAAATCTAGCAACATTATGGAAAGCAAGCTCCATGACAACAATCTTTCTCCACAATAAAGTTTGAAAGCCAGCTGGTAAAACTGGCTAGGAAATCCAGCCTCATAACTGGATTTTTTTGAGCAAGGGCCAAATGAATGAATATTTGAAATCAGAAATCTCTTGTCCTTTGAGCAGCAGAGGATCCAGCTTAATCAGGACGGATTCCATCAGCAAAGATAGTCATGGATACATCTGTCAGCTGTGCCTCATATATCACACCAAGCAAATCTCTACATCAATGGCTGATAGTGTCAGAAACTGATCCACATGAACCACACAAGACTGAAAGACCTCCATACAAAATCTTTTATTATAAAGAAGCATCAAGTTCTGTTAGCCCCATCTAGCAATGGTATGGGTCAGTCAACTGAGTTTATTAATTCAGTGAGAATTATGTTGAACTCTGAGGGCAGATTTACACACTCCCCCCCTTCCAAGCATGTAGGCTCTTGGGCATGCGCCTTCCCCTCCCTTCCCCTCCAGCCCAACGTAAACATTACACGTGATACAATCAGTCTGCAAATCACATCTATACACATGATCTAGGCAGCAGGGGAGGTGAATGGGCTGCATGTGTAGCCATGTATGTGAAGAAACATGTGCATATACACCCAAAATCACCACCAGAGCCAAAAGGATGTCAGTATGGTTAATGAGCAGAGTCAAAGAAGCTATTAGAGTCAAGAAGGCTTCCTTCAAAAAATGGAAGTATTGTCCGAATGAGAATAGAAAGGAACACAAACTCTGGCAAAAGAAATGTAAGACAATAAAGGATGCTAAAAAAGAATTTGAGAAGCACAAGAACATAACTAACTAACAACAAAATGTTTCAACAATACATTCAAAGCAGGAGACCATCTAGGGAGGCTTTTGGACCCTTGGATGATAAAGGAGTCAAAGGTGTACTAAAGCAGGATAAGGAGTTTGAAGAGAAGCCAGATGATTTTTTTTGCATCTGTCTTCATATTAGAAGATACAGGGCAGATCCCTGAACCTGAACTAACATTTGCAGGAAGGGAGTCTGAGAAACTGGGGCAAATAGTGGTGGGGAGAGATGAAATTCTAGGCTTAGTGACAAAATAAAAATGGACAAATTGCTAGGTCCAGATGGCATCCACCCAAGAGTTCTCAAAGAACTCAAATGTGAGATTGCTGACCTTCTAACAAAAATATGTAACCTGTCCCTCAGATTAGCCTCCATACCTGAGGAATGGAAAGTGGCCAGTGTAATGCCGATCTTTAAAAAGGGATCCCAGAAATTACAGGCTGGTTAGTTTAACATCTGTCCCAGGAAAACTGGCAGAAAGTATTATTAAAGATAATATAATCAAGCATATAGAAGAACAAGCCTTGCTGAAGCGGAGCCAGCATGGCTTCTGCAAGTGAAAGTCCTGTCTTGCTAACCTATTATAATTCTTTGAGAGTGTCAACAAGCATACAGATAGAGGTGATCCAGTGGACACAGTGTACTTAGACTTTCAAAAAGCTTTTGACAAGGTACCTCACCAAAGACTCCTGAGTAAGCTCAGCAGTCACAGAATAAGGGGAGAGGTCCTCATGTGGATCAGGAATTGGTTAAGTAGCAGGAAGCAGAGAGTAGGAATAAATAGACAGTTCCTCCAATGGACGGCTGTAGAAAGTGGAGTCCTTCAAGGATCAGTATTGAGACCTGTGCCTTTTAACTTGTTCATAAACAACCTAGAGTTAGGAGTGAGCAGTGAGGGGGCCACGTTTGCTGATACTAAATTGTTCAGAGTTGTTAAAACAAAAAAAAGACTGTGAAGAGCTCCAAAACTACCTCTTCAAACTGAGAGGATGGATGGTAAAATGATAAGTGTGTGCACAGTGTGTGGGATGTACACACTAACATGACAGGTAGGTGGGGCAGGCTGGCTTATTTAAGCTGCGTGCCACCTGTACCAGGAAGGGGTGTTTGGCCTTACAGCACTGCGGCCCCAGTCATGCCTGTCGCTAGTTGTGAATAGAAGTGTATAAAATTATGAATGGGATGGAGAGAGTGGAGAAAGGTTTTTCTCTTTCTCTCATAAGACTAGAAGTGGAAATTCAGTGAAGGTGAATGTTGAAAGATTCAGGACAGATAAAAGAAAGTACTTCACGCAGCACTATGGAATTCGCTCCCACAAGAGGCAGTGATAGCCACCAACCTGGAGGGCTTTAAAAAAAAGGATTAGACAAATTCATGGAAAATAATGCTATTAATGGCTACTAGCCATGATGGCTGTGATTTGCCACCATATTCAGCAGTATACTTTTGAAAACCAGTTGCCAGAAGCCACAGGAGGGCAAAGTACTCTTGCACTCAGATCCTGCTTGTGAGCTTCCCATGGGCATCTTGTTGGCTGCTATGAGAAGAGGATGCTGGACTAGATGGGCCACTGGCCTGATCCAGCAAGGTCTTCTTATGTTCTTAAATTACTCACCTTGCTCATGCAAGGGGGGAGGCGAACACATGAGCCCAAGAATGGAGAATATGTGAACCAGCACCTTAGTTTCTACATAAAAACAGTTTTGTAACCTCTTTCTATGGCAAGTTCATCATCATGGGAACAACAGGACCACTCATTGAGAATTGGTATTCTGGACTGCATTTGATGTAGCAAAATTAATTCCCCTTTTTTTCCTTCTCCAAGGATGAAAGTAACAGTAGCATGAAAATGACCAAGACATTTTTAAATGCTCCATACTATTGGAGTACCCACCTTCTGCGGAAACAAATTTTAATTAAACATTGTTTAATTACATGTATCAAAAATTAATTGGAAACTGATTTTTTAATAACCAACAAGGGGATTTGCAGATGGAGACAAGGAAGAGGTGAAGAGAAAGGAGTAAATTTATCCATAGTTTGACTCAAAGCAGTGCCAAAATGTAAAAAATAAAACAGCCCATACATACACAGCAGATTAACTTCACAAATATTTTCAGTTGTGAAAAAAGCATCAAGAGATTTACGCTCATCATTACCCTTCTGAACAATTTAAATGCAGAAGCAAAATGAACTGGTAGCTATGTTACACCCCCCTCCCTTTTATCCCATTCTACTGCAAATGAATATGGTGCTGACAGCTTTATGACAACTAATGAGTGATGCTTGGGCAATCACAGAAGACACCATGTTGGAAGGTCTGCTTTCTGTCACCAAATAAGCTCACTGAACTCTTTACCCGGCAAGAGAAGCTCATGTTCTGTGCATGTGTACAGCAACACACACTCAGAAATATGTGGCAAGTGGCTTCCAACTCAGAGAAAATGAACGGTGGAACAATTCAATGCTAAGGAGCTACTGTTATTAAAAAAAACTAATGTTCATACATAAAAAAGCCTTACTTGACTAAGGACTACTGCTTATATATTTTCAGACTTACTGCCAGAATAATGAGGGCCAGATTTTTTTTCCCCCAGGAATGAAAAGGAGAGACTCTAGGACAGGTACTAAACTGCAGAGTAATAAAGTATGATTGTATTGTAGAAGAACAGTGGCTTAACTCTAAAGATGGGCTGGGGTGGTGGCTTTTTGGCTCCATGGGCCAGATCCTTTACCAGGATCAGCCTTGCAGGCCAAATTTGCCAGGTGGGTCATCAATCACCTGACATCACAATGACTTCAACTGTAACACTGCTAAAACCAAGATTTTTTCCTCCGATTTAGCAGGGGTTTCCATGCAACCCCCTACACGAATCATGTAATCCTGCCAAGCTGAACAGGGTTTAACCCCTCACTTTTCAGCTGATGAGGGGGCTTAAATCCTGCTGCTTTGGCTGTGTGCCCCTGAACCCTGTTTGGAACAGGTGAGTGCAGCCAGCACAGGATTCAACCCTGCCTTCCTGCCCATCAGATGACATAATGAGTGACATCAGCTAATGGGGTGGTTGGGCATGGTTTGGGGAAAATGGCCTTGCAAGCCAACCTGGAGCCTCTAGCAGGCCAAGATTAGTCCACGGATCGAAAGTTCCCCCATCTCTGCTCTAAAGAATCTCCAATAGTTGTTATTTTCAAACTTTAAAAAAATCCTCATATTTGTTTATTATTTTGTAATATACATATCTGCTCTTTCTTTTTTTAAAAGAAGCAGCCAAAGCTACGGTGGGACACAATATTTCATACATCCAAGTCAAAAGGGAAAGCACCAGCCTTTACATAATAGAGACACAAGTAAGATTTTCATCTCATTTTCTGGACGGTTAGAATATCATGCATACATGAAAAGGCCTGATTCCTGATGGAAAGCATCCTAGAAGGGCAGAAACCAAGAGACTAATAGGTGGGGGCGTCATTGTTAACCTGTCTCTTCCTATGAGCTGCAGAACACCATAGAATGCACACTTTAGTTTTCATGCATCTCTCTATTTTCCTGATATTTAGGAAAGTTCCTGAAGGGAGCAACTTCATTTTTCCCTCTTGTACCATTCTCCAAAACAAATATCCTGCTTTACATGTGCTAAATACATCCCTCCCTACAACATTCATTTCTCCAGCTCCACAACCCTCAGCTGTCCAAAGGTCTTCTGCTCCCTCAAATTACTCTATCCTTTCTCCCTTGCAAGGCACTACCTTTCAGAACATATGCATGCTGCCACCTTTCTTCCTTCAACAAATCTCTCCTCAAAAACCTCCCATTTCCGTGATGCCCTACTAAAGTGATTCCCAAACTTTTTTTTAGGGGAAGGGCTGTAGCTCAGTGGAGAGCATCTGCTTTGCATGCAAATGTCCCAGGTTCAACCCTTGGCATTTTATTTATTTATTTATAATTTTATTTATATCCCGCCCTTCCTCCCAGCAGGAGCCCAGGGCGGCAAACAAAAGCACTAAAAACTTTAAAACATCATAAAAACAAACTTTAAAACACATTAAAACAAAGCATCTTTACAAACGTTTCTTAAAAAAAGCTTTCAAAACATCGTCTAAGATTAACCAATTCCAACACAGACACAGGTAAGGTTGGGAGAGACTGCTGCTTGAAATCATGGATAGTTGCTACCAGTCGATGTATATAATACTGAGCTAGATGAACCAATGGTCTGACACAGTATAAGGCAACTTCCTATGTTTTTTCACCATAACCACTCAAAAATTGCTGAGGGTCTTGGTGGGCCCCTTAACTATTTTTCTGCCTACTGTAGCAATTGTAATGCACTGTGCTAGATTGCAATTGTTATAGATCACCTGAATGGTCATGGACCACTGGTGGGAATCCTACTTTGGGAACCCCTGCCCTCTATAATTATGCCTAAGTACATGCAACTGAAGCAATCACATATTAATTTCCTTTTTTACCCCTTTCCCCACTCACCTTCTTCCGCTTGTTCCAAAGTACAGACTGTAATCTTCTATGCACAGCCTGTCCTCTTTTACTCTAGAGACCACCATGTATATTGATGGAGCTATATAAATAAATAAATACCTAGAAGAGAACACTGCCTCTAAGTAAGTGACACAAAACCATACTAGATGGATGCCATAGCATAACATACATTTAGCTGGCATTTTCTTTTTCATATTATTAGGCTGTCCTATGCTCAGACAGCATAGATGTACCACATGCAGAAAGATATAAAGCAAGTAAAAACTTCAAATAAAGATAAAGCACAGAATTATTCCAAACACAAATTGGCCAACCTGGTAAACCTTTCAGAGGAATTTAACAGAGTCCAGACAGTTTACCCAAATGGTCCTCTAACGTGAAGGTACTACCTCACGGTGTTGCCTTTAAGGAAGGTCTGGGGGAGACAGCTCTGTAAACTGACTACTTTAAAGGAAGACTTTATTTTGAACAATTAAGGGAGCTGTTATTTCCCCTTATCCAGATATACATGTTGCACTAAATCCAGCTACAGTCACAGGTTGATTTCTTCAGCAAAACTAGGGGAAATGATTAGGCCCAGTACAGAAAAAAAAAATCCAGGTCACTAAACCATAGTAAGATCCTGGGTAGTAAACTAATAGTAACTCACAGATCTCCATAATGGAAGTTTAAGCTTGACCAGCTCTGTAGCCAGCTTTCCTCGTTAGGTGGCAGTTACATTTCTAGATGGTGGCAGTCACATTTCTAGATGGGGGCACTTTTTTGGGGGGAGGCACATGATACAAGCCAATCCCCACCCCACTTACTGGTGGAGAGAATGTGAGGGCCAGGCCAGGGAAAGGCTGTAACCTCCCCCCTCATTCCTCCTCCATGCACAGTGTGTGTTAACATGAATGAAGTTTAATCTGTTGAATGGTCTCAGTCTTATTAATTAATTAATTAATATCCCGCCCTTCCTCCCAGCAGGAGCCCAGGGCAGATCTTTTTTGAGAGATCCCCAGCAATACCAGACTCAAAAGCTTTCTATGTCTATAGCTATAGTCCTCTTTACCTGTGGCCTGTCCCTGTGTTGATGGAGAAATTATTATATACAAACAATAAGCAAAAACATTCCTTTATAAAGCTATAAAGGTTTATAACAGTTAAAAGAATTGATGATAGCAACATGAAAAAGTGCATAGTAGAGGAATATGCTAAGGTGAAGACTTTACAGACTGAATGGGCAAGAATGAATAAAATAAAATAAATAAAATAAAATAGAATGTGTGAATCTAGTGTTAAAGCTAGCTTCAAAGCGGGAAACTGATGAAGAAATTATTATATACAGACAATAAGCAAAAACATTCCTTTATAAAGCTATAAAGGTTTATAACATTTTAATAGTTTAATTTAACATTTAATAAATTTAGCAGCCTGCCAGAACCTTTTCTTCTTCTTCTTCTTGAAGCTGTCTTACCTGACTGTGCTGGTTTGTTTGGAACTACTTGTACTCAAAACAATTGATAACACTGTGCTGAACATCTCAGTATCTCCAAGACGTAGAAAGAATTGCAGTCACTAAAATGCTTAGCTCATTAGCTGGAGTGCTTAGGTCACTGTGAAAATGTACTTTTATGTGAAGTACTGAACATTGCCAAATTCACTAAGAACATGATGCAGAAAGTACAGTACCTATGGAAATACCTGTGCAATACTGTAATGCCTATGTCAAACTGTGTCATACTGATGTGTTAAATCCTGATTGGTAGATGCTAAAGTCTTTGTCCTGAAATGTATAAAAACCCCATGCAACCAGTGCCACGTTGCAGTTTTCCACTCACTATGAGGGAGACTGACCAAGCATATGCTTGTCATCCAATAAAGGCCTACCTTTTTGCTGCAAACCTGTGAGTTTACTCAAGGACCCCCAGTCCAACAAGCTACAGAATTCCCCATCAATGTACTGATTCTTCATGAACTGAAGTACTTTTGTAATGACAGTGAGTTGACTTTGATTAGGTATCTCAGTTTTAGATTCCACCTGAAAAACAAACTTGTTCGTACTACAAGTTTAAGGAAGGGCAGAGAGAAAATAAATACTTTAGGGTGTGTTTGTTAACTCCTCCTTGAGGGTTCCTCCTTCTAGTCTTGTTCTTGACTTTTAGATTATCCCTCCTGTTGGACAATCAAGGGAAAACATTTTAACTGTTTGCTATATAAAGGATTAATGAAGCGACTGGAAATTAATTGTGGAAAGCAATTGGTTGTTTGTTCATTTTTAGCTGGTTGCTGGGTTGATTTTTTCTGCCTAGAAACCCTGAAAAGGTCTCATGCTGAGCTGTACATACTGGGAAAATCAGACCTGAGTTACAGCCCAGGTGTCCAGCCAGCCAGCTAACTGTAGTACGCACCATAATGTTTCTACGGCTGCTTTCATCCTTTGCAGAAAAAGAAGAAAAAATAGCTGCTATGATTGTGACTATTCTGAGTGCTTTGAAAGAATAAAGGGTAACTTAGGGTAGATATTTTTTCAGATCACTTTAAGTTATCTCTTTATTTCACCCTTTAGCAAAAAGCACCCAATCCTTGGGTATAATAAACAAACTCTTCTTACAAACATGGTTTAGTTTTGCTGGCTGGGTAGAGAACACAACTAAAACTGAAACAGAAAAGCAGAGCAAAGGAAAGACCAAGGGCTGGAGTCTGACTGTAGCCCATAATATAAAATTCGAATATTTAAGTCTTCAAGAGTTATGGCACTAAGCCTGTATACAGGCTGTTTTTTTCAGGATCACTGAAATTCTAGTCAGACTGTGATCATGAAAAATCCACCCTTAGTTGGAAAGTGAGCAAAGTCTGAGTGAGCACTTTTGTGGATTCTTCCAGATGAGGCTTTTGTTGTGCACTCACCCTGCCTTATTCACTGAATTTTTCAGAGGGTCCTACTCGTAAATTGAGCCGGCTCTTAAAACAAACTTTCATTATTTAAATGGAGGCTATCATAGTCTGTCATATCACAAATTAAAGAAAAAATAAAAAAAAAATCCTGGGAGGCTGGGAGAAGCACAGCGTGGGGAGGGGGCAGTATACCCATTTACCCCACTCTGGCTACATAGCTGATACCCAGGTCAGTGTATCAATGGAGGGAAGAGGCAAAGGGAGTGCTCACAGGCCCAAAACTCTGCTCCTAAACTATAGTTTAGCAAGCCAGGAATTTATGTCCAAGCTGGGCCTTAGTATGACTTTCTCTCCTCACAGGGCCAACTTCATATAAGGTTCAAGTGAATTCTAAGAGTGCATTTGAACCTACTTTTCCTTTTGGCAAAATAAGAACATCTGGTACTACTTCTCTAGAAATTTATCCTGCTAAGAGGAAAATGGTAAAAGCATTCCAGACCAGCAAGCACAGCCTGCTCCTGTCTTAAGAATTGCCATTACCATTTTGATAGTGATTCAAATAACTCTCTCTTTGATTTCAGGAATTACTATAATTTTAGAACTACGCTTATAATTACAATAAACTGTTTTGAAGAGGAGAATTATTAGAGGTGCTTTGTGGGGAAATTGATTGTTTCAGGTAATATTTTAGATTTTATTATGTCTTTTATATGAAATGACTTTATGTAAGATTGTAGATTACAATTAGATACTGGCTATGTATGCAGTCAAGCATTTGGCTGAGCTAGACGTGATGTTATACAAGGTTCATAGTCATTCTAACTGATCAGAGTCAATGTTAGCAAAACACAAAAGCATTTTACTCTACCTGTTGCAGCCCGAAAAAACTAGCAATGGAAGACACACTGATGTGTGAATGTGACATTGAAAAGCCTTCCCTTTAGCAGCAGCACCAAAAAGTTCAGCAACAGAGTACATGCTTTATATGCAAAAGGCCCCAGGCTCAATCCCTGGCATCTCCAGGTAGCGCTGGGAAAGATTTCTGTGTAGAAATCCTAGAGACCACTCTCAATTAGTGTCAACAATACCAAGTTAGATGGATCAATGCTGTGGACTCATTATAAGGCAACTTTCTATGTTCCAAACGCACCACATACCCTTCACCCAATTATCATTATTATTTATATTACAAACTGATGTGATGGGGCTTCCAGCCAGAGCACCCATCATCTACTACACTCACCCCTGCTTCTCACAGACCTATATGACCATAGCTTCATCACATTCACAGATAGGAAGAAGCTGTCAAGGCAGGGCTATGGTGCCAATCACTAAGGAGTTTAACCCTTACTGTGCCTCAGCTGCCACTTGTAAGGAGCCAAAGGGGAACTTGAACCAGGGCCTCCAGCAGCATCTTATATCCTGTGCCATTGCTTGGTCTCTCAACAAAGCAGGTAGATTAGGCTCTGTGGATTAAGAGTTCCCCTGAATACAATCATCTGACATCACAGACCAAATGGGGATATATCAATCTACATAAATCTCTCTATCATCCAAGTCACCTCCTGAGTGACTCGTCGCACCAAATAACCTCCCAGACTCCTGCGCCTTTCCTTTCTAAGTCTGCCTAATCTGGAACCTGACCACCAGCCTATCTCTGATTATGTCCTCTGCCTTTGAGCTTTTTGATCCTCATGTGTCATCTACTTTATAGAAAAAAGTTAGGCTGAAACACAGGACAAAAATGGAATTGACCCAGAACATACATAAAAAAGTGGTGCATTTCAGACTTCAGATTAACACTCAGGGCACCTGAACAGTCGAGACAAAGGGCAGCACTCAGTCCTGAGAAGCATGAAGCTAGAAAGATAAATATGCTATGTCAAAGTTTTATTCTTATTTATTTATTTATATTTATTTATTTTATTATTTGATTTATATCCTGCCCTTCCTCCCAGCAACAGCCCAGGGCGGCAAATCTTTATAAAAAGATTTTGTTTGTTTACACTAAAGCTGCAATTCAATGCACACTTACTTGGAAGTAAGCTCCACTGAATGTAAAATGATGGATTTTGAGTAAGCATGCCTAAATGACAATACGTTAGGTCAGTGAGGACTGAGGTGTGGCTTGAGGTGTGGCAATCATATGCACACAAAAGCAGTATTCAGGATGTTTGGGACTAGAGTCTAGCTTAGAAAATGGCTGCAGCTGCTGCCTTAGGACACAAATCTGATTCATTTATATGTGCTACAAACATCTCGGTAATACCCAAGATCATTAAGAGTGGCTAATGGCTGTTTGCATGTAAAAAGGTGAGAAATGCTTATATAAAAGGTTTAATTTGTCTAGTATTAAAACAGTGGACAAATACAGCCCCGCTCATACAGCAGGTTACGTTGTAAAGCGAAAACCGCTGTAAAGCGGATCCCATTGACTTACATTGACCAAAATGGCGCCCAGTGGCAAAAAAACACCGTAAAAGCAGAACAGCGCTGTAAAGCAGGGGTTTTCTACAATTCACAACCGCTGTGTTAGCGGAACGCTGTAAAGCAAAGCGCTGTAAAGCGGGTCCTTACTGTACATCATAACTGGTAATGATTGCATGGTATAGGAGCAAAGGGTTAACATTGCTTATTTTATAGAAAATGAAGAAATGTCAGTTTATTATTTTCAATAAGTAATCTTTAATAAAATGACGGCTTCAAGCATGACAGATAGTTTGACATGTCAAAGTAACAAAGTTCTCTAACTACTAGCTCCAATAAACCAGATTATTAATTATATTCTTTTTTAAGGATTGGATATGAAATAACTTGAACTTGCGTTCAATATCAAACTGTAACCAGCACAGTTTCTCTTTTTTATGCCACTGGGAAAATAAAGCTAAATTAACTGCCTAGTCTGGATGATCATATCTCAACTTTCTAAGCTGAGATGCAGATAACCCTTATTCAGAATACAAGACTGTGGTTACCAGTTTCAGAACAAGCCATGATATTAAACACAGTTTGAAGTTGGTTTAAATCCTGCCTTTTCCAAAGTTGGTAACCATAGTTTCCAAATTTAGATTAAACAGGAAACTTTGGCTAATTAAAAGAGTTCCCGATTTGATTGCTGCACACCGCAAGAAGAGAAGAACTGCATGCTCTGGGAAAAGGCTTATGCATATCTTGGCTTAATAAGCAAATATATGATCATGTGAACATGCCCAACGTTTTCTCAGATAAAGTCACTAGACTTTTAATGCTTTATTCTATTGAATCTTACGGATGATCTAATAAGTTTACCAAACCACAAAACCTAGTAAATTACCTAAACAACTTCTCACTAGAAAGCCAAGCTGATATTGCAGCTATGAGCCTGTCTCCATCAATTATCAGGAATACTGGCACACTGATTATACAAGAACAAAACCTCATTGTTGCATTTGGGAATCAATAATCATTTTGTAAGGAGCTTTACACTTGTTGTGCATCATTACAATATTTCTGTGAGGTAAAATGTAAATGTACTGCCTTCAAGTCAATTCTGACTTATGGCGACCCTATGAATAGGGTTTTCATGAGGCTGAGAGGCAGTGACTGTCCCAAAGTCACCTAGTGAGCTTCATGGCTATGTGGAGATTCAATCCCTGGTCTCCCAGGTCGTAGTCCAACACCTTAACTACTACACCACAGGTATCTCTATATTACTGCTGAACAACAAAGGCTGAGAGGTTAGTGATCAGAGGTAGTTAACATATGGCTAAAATCCCAAGTCTCTGAAACTATCATAAATGCTTTAATTTTGCTAAACTAGTGTTTGATATATAAATAATTAGCATTAACAAGAAATAGTGAAAATGTCCATTTTGAATATTATTTTGCCTAACGGAAAAAAATACTGATATATATGCATATTCAGTTACTTTGTTGGTCACTCCTTCAAGAGCAAGATATTTATACCACCAGTTGAACCTGACTGAGCACTTGAATTGGATTACCCTGTCAGCCATCTTCAAAGTATTAGGAGGACAGCTACTTTGTCATGCTGAAAAATATTTTTACCAATATCTAACTTTTGATTCCCCATTCCCCACCCCTAAATGTTCAAAAGCCTAATCTTTTAAAGCTTCTGGGATGAGAACTTCCTTTTACAAGATAAATATTTGCACATATAAAAGCAGAAAGAAGGTGAAACAAGAATTGTATGTATATGCTTTGTAATTTTTTAAAAAATGAATACCTTAGTCTTTCAGAAATGCTGACTATTCTGGATTGTCCATCATTTCATTGTTCAGAGTTTATTCTTAAAGCCTTAGGAGGAGAACATTATGGATATAAACCTAGCTATACAAATGCTTTATGTTTGCTGATCATGCGTGGAATTCAGAATCCAGCACAGAATCTGGAGAATCTTAGTTGTGTAGTTTTGTTTGTTTGTTTGTTTGTTGTGGATAAAAATAGCTGAATTTCATACGGTGATATTCAACTAACATGTTCTACAAGTGAAAGAATTAGCACTAGCGCAACAGGACTCCCCCCCTTCTCCCCAATCAATTCCCAAATGTGCTCCTGAGGGTTGAGGGAACCTTGGGCCAACAGACCCCTGGCTCTTAACAAGGGTTCAATAGTTCTGCAGGGTATATTAATGTGGTAATTATATGATAAGCAGTCATCTGTTTTCATCAAGTGTTTGCATCTTAACACTGGATATGCTATTTCACAAGTTTCACACATTATGGCAATGATGAGTTTCTCCACTGTCCACTAAATCTCTGTAACAAACACACTAAAACATGTGGGGGAGACCCATTCCTAAATATATGCAGTAAACACAAGTCCAGGAGCCATGGTAGTCTCTTTTTCATATTAATGTACAGTATTCTCTGCAGAGAAATATGCTCTATAACATTTGAATCAGTTCCATTGCCAAGGTAGCACAGCAGGATTTAGGAACAAGCCAAGTAAGCCATGGCTTAGGACCTCACATTATGACACTCCCCCCAATATGTTGGAGATAACAAAGAAGTTTTATTATAATTGAAATTGCTTTGGCTTAAATAACCTTTCACCACCACCCAAATTCTGAACCCTGACCTCCCCATCCCAATCAACACCCAACCCCATCAACTTCCTTTCTAGGGCTTCTGGACTTCTTGCATCTTCCACAGGTTGCCTAACCTCACCTAAGACCTCAACAGGAGACAACGAGAGCTAGCCTACCAACACATTCTAAAGTTCCTTTCCACATCAGACATCATTTCTGCTATTTCCCTCCTCGCCACTTTCCTCTCTTTTTTTATGGTATGGGGCCTCTGAATTTTGACATGGCTTATGTCTCAGTCTGGCCCTGGAAGGTAAGGAGCCTTGAGATACATTTAAAGTACAGCAGTAGCAGAGATCATCTTGAAATCATTCTATAAACCTTAGTTAGCTTCCTGGTTCACCTTCAGAAAGCTATCTGCAATCTAAACATGCGTACTACTGTAGTACGATTGTGGTTCTGCCTGAAGTGCCTAGGTGGTACTAAACCCTCATGTTTCAGGCAGGTTGAAAAAGCACAGTGTCTCTCAACATTTCATTTTGGCTGGCACCAAAACAAAAGCCCAGGCTGAAATATCCATCTACAATCTACAATAAACTGTGTGCAAAAGATCTGCCACCTTTCTCCACAGAAAGCAATTTCAGAAGAGATTGTTCTATGCTGTGCTTACAGAGTGGAAACTATTTTCAACCACACTTCAATATATTCTGCACAGCTCTGACTGCTAGCAAGGCACAATATTGCCACCAATCACATGTCTGCAAAAGTGAACCAGGAAGTTCTCAACTTTTATTAGTTCTTACTACTGATGAGGACACATTTTCCCAGGCAACCAAATACTGACTATATTTTAAAAGAAATGTTAAATTGTTAGAAGAAAGTTTGCTATCTGCTCAAATGAACATTCAGATGCATACATTTCACAAAGAAACTTTGCAATTTTTCTGCCTCAGGTCTTTATAACAATTTTCTTTTATGTGACACACTTTAAAACTGCACTGACAGACGTTATCCATGTGATGCAAAGTGTATCATGAATAGTGCAAATTTTACTCACCGTGAATTTCTATTTGTAGATAGTGCTGGAGGACATTCCTCAGTAGGGATGACTCCTCCTACTGGTCATGACAGGCAGGGTCTCTAAGCTTCTTGGTATCCTCTCCTGGGGGAGGAGTCATCCCTCTCTCCAGACCGAACTGACAGAGCCAAGAACACTCCTCAGGCCCCATATCCACAGCTTTTCAGATGTCCCTAAAGTGGAAGCCTATACTAGGAAATAGCTGAAGAAAAGTGACAGACCAACACGGAACCAACGTGCTGGAGGAAAGGTCACACATGAAGGAAGACACACAATACTAAACAACGTGTGCAAATGTAAGGCGCTGGCAGAAGCCCTAACTCCCCCACTCCCCCTCCCTCTCCAGAAGGTTGAAGCAGAGGAATGAGAGGTGGGTGGAATGTCCTCCAGCACTATCTACAAATAGAAATTCACGGTGAGTAAAATTTCCATTTTTGCTATATAGTGCTGGAGGACATTCCTCAGTAGGGGTATGACTGAGCAGTGTACTAGAACTCCGGGTGGGATTCCTCTAGTTAGGGGGCAACACCTTCTGGACACCTTCCTGCCACATGCAGCATCGGCTGATGAGAATGAGCCTATTTTGTAGTGCCTGATAAAAGTGTGTGGGGAAGCCCACGTAGCCGCCCTACAGATATCCATTATGGGGAACCCCCTCTTAAATGCTGCTGAAGCCGCCGCCCCCCAATTGAGTGTGCTGTGGTACCCAATGGAGG
The DNA here is from genome assembly GCF_030035675.1 of Rhineura floridana. Taxonomy (NCBI): domain Eukaryota; kingdom Metazoa; phylum Chordata; class Lepidosauria; order Squamata; family Rhineuridae; genus Rhineura; species Rhineura floridana. Next base: position 16,287,423 of record NC_084481.1, read on the forward strand.
TTCCTTACCCAGTGCTTCATATGCATGTGCTATAGCCGCTCTGAGCCAGCGTGAGATAGAGTAGGTCGTCACCTTACACCCCTTTGATTTCCCAGAGAAGGACACAAAGAGGGCCTCAGACCTCCTGAACTCTAAGGTACGATCCAGGTAAAAACGAAGAGCCCTCCTCACATCCAGGGAGTGCCACCTACGTTCCTGGGCACAGGAGGGAGAGGGGCAGAATGAAGGGAGAACCACTTCCTGTGACCTATGGAAAACAGGATTGATTTTAGGTAGGAATGCCAGGTCTGGTCGGAGGACCACCTTGTCCTGGTGGAACACGCACAGTTGAGGGTCCGAAGATAATGCCCTCAACTCGGAAACTCTGCGTGCCGATGTAATGGAAACCAGAAAAACTGTTTTGAATGTCAAGAGGTTCAGGGGGCAGGTAGCCATTGGTTCAAACGGAGGTCCTGTTAACGCCATCAGCACCCAGGTAAGGTTCCAGTTTGGAAACCTGTGAACCATTGATGGGGAAACCAGCATCACCCCTCTCAAAAAACCTTTAAGGAATGGGTTGGAGGAAAGCGGGGGCCCCTCCCAGGCATAACAAAATGCTACTAAGAGCTGCTGCTTGTCTCTTGATTGTGGCTGCGCTGAGACCCTTATCTAGGCCCGACTGGAGGAACCCTAGGGGACCCCTGACATCTCGAAACCAAGGTTCCACCGTGTTTGCAGAGCACCAGGACAAGAAAACCTTCAATGTGGACGAGTAAACCCTGTTTGTGGACTGTTTACGTGAGGCCAGTAGCGTGTCAAGCACTTTCCCCTTAAAGCCCTTATCGCTCAACCACAACCGCTCAGTCTCCAAGCTGTTAGCCGGAACAGCTCTGGTTGAGGATGGCAGACTGGTCCCTGAATCAGAAGATCCGTTCGAGAGGGTACCTGCCAGGGTGTCTCGACTGACATGTTCAGTAGGTCCGGAAACCAGGGACGTCGAGGCCAATAGGGTGTTGCTAGAATAATTTCCGCCTTCAATGTCCGAACCCGCCCAAACAGAGGAAAGGCGTACAGGAGGCCTTGCGGCCACGGTGTGACTAGTGCGTTTGTGCCCTGAGCCTGGTGACACGGATTTCTTGTGAAGAACCTGTCTAGCTGTGTGTTTGCGGGTGTGGCAAAGAGATCCACTACCAGTTCTTCCCACCTGTGCACCACCTGTTGGAAAACTTCTGGGTTCAGTTGCCATTCTGCCTCCTTGATGGCTGTCCTGCTGAGCCAGTCGGCTACAAAGTTGTTTGTGCCCACCAGATGTTCAGCCTTCAGAGAGGCAAGATGCCTCTCCGCCCATTTGAACAGACGCTCCGCCTCGAGCATTAGGCCCTTCGATCTCATGCCCCCTTGTCTGTTGACATAAGCTTTCGCAGATGAGTTGTCGGTGCGTATGAGGAGATGCTTCCCCTTGATCTCTGGAACAAAGGCCTGTAGCCCAGTATGATGGCCCGTAACTCCAATATACTTATATTGAGCTCCGCCTCCTTTGCAGACCATGTCCCCTGGGCTACATTGTGGTCCTGGTGAGCCCCCCATCCGTACAAGCTCGCGTCTGAGGTCATGATTATGTGTGGAGGATCTTCCAGGCTGACTCCGTGGGCCAACCTCTGAGGCTCCAGCCACCACCAGAGCTCTGTTCTTACTGTCGGAGGAACGGGGACCAAGCATCTGTGTCATAGGAGAATTGCCTCCTGGTAGGGCAGGAGGATCTGTTGTAGAGTTCTTGAGTGAAATTGGGCCCACTGAACTAGGTCGTATGCCAACACCATGGACCCCAAAAGCTGAGCTAGCCTCATCAGGTCCAATGCTGATGAAGCAACTGCTTCCTGAAGCAACAGCTGAAGTCTCAAGGCCCTTTCTTCGGTGAGCCTCATGCGGAAAAGTTGCATGTCCAGGACCACCCCCAAGTGCAGAATAGATTGGGATGGGGTCAGCATGCTCTTCTCCAAGTTCACTATGAATCCCAGCCCTTGGAGCCATGCTACAGTGAGATGGGTATCTGTGTGTGACTGGTCCCTGGATGGTGCTCTCACCAAGATGTCGTCCATATGCACGCATATCCCCATGGTTCTGAGATGTGCCACCAGAACCACCAGCACCTTGGTGAAAACCCTTGGTGCTGAGGAAAGGCCAAACGGCAAGGCCCTGTACTGGAAGCGTCTGTTGTCGTACGAAAACCGGAGAAAGAGTCTGTACTGTCTGCAGATTGGAATGTGTAGATACACCTCGGAGAGGTCCACAGAGGTCAGCCAATCCCCTTTTCTTAGGGCTGCAGTTATGGAATGAAGGGTTTCCATTTTGAAGTGTTTCCTGGCCACCCACCTGTTGATCCATTTGAGATCCAAAATAGCCCTTGTATCGCCATTCTTTTTGTCGACTAAGAAAAAAATTGAATATACCCCTGATTTCCTCTCTGAGGGAACTACTGGCTCTATTGCCCGGATGTTCAGCAGGTGCTGAATAGCTTCCAGGTAGCGCAGGTGCTTCTCCGGCCTTCGAGACCTTGGGTGGGTCGAAACCGGTCGAGTGGAATACGAACAAACTCTATGGCATATCCCATGGACACCGTGTCCAGCACCCATTTGTCTGAGGTGATGCCTCTCCAGTGGGGGGCAAACTCTAGAAGCCTTGCTCCCACTCCGCGAGAGGCCTCTGGCAACCACCAGTCAGGAGGAGGAGCCCTTTTGGACTCCCTTCTGGTTCCTCCCTGAGGAGAATGATGTGCCTCCTGATTTAGTGGAGGAAGCGTGTCCACCCCCTCTGTCTTTGTCTGCCCCAGTGAGGACTGTTGGAAGGCTGACTGCGAAATCTAGAGAGCTGTTTTGAGGAACGAACAAACTGGTTCTGCCTGCCCATCTGTTCCTCTCTTCTGGTCATAGGGAGTGCTTTCTTGTCCCTAGTTTCCACCAGGTGGGCCTCTAGAGGCTCCCCAAATAGCTTAGAACCTGAAAAAGGTAGGGCAGTGAGGCGGGTCTGTGACCCTGAGTCCACAGACCACTGCCTGAGCCAAATGTTACGCCATACCACAGTGGAGGCAGCCATAGAGCGCACTGCAGACTGTAGGGCATCCATGGATGCGTCGGCTGACAGGGCCGAGGCATACGCCATTTTCTTTAACCCATCCTTTACAAATTTTGGGACATCGTCCCGTGCCGCAAACTCTTCGGCCCACATAAAAACCACTCTGGAGAAAACTGAGGAAGTAGCTGCGGCTCTGAAGCCGACTGCATCTGCTTCAAAGCTCCTGCGAAGAGCCCCTTCGACTCGCTTGTCGCACTGGTCCTTAGGCCCCCCCTCCCCTTCTGTTGGGATCACTGCAGAGCTAGCAAGTGCAGCAATAGGCGGGTCCACTGTGGGAAAACACAGTCTTGCCATGATTCTGTCGGCAAAGACGTAAAGTTTCTTTGCCCACTTGGCAGGTGGCTTTGGTTTGCATGGTGATGACCATTCAGCATCCCACACGTCATCAAACGCCTGGGGAAAGGGAACTGAAGCCTGCTTAGTGTCCATGGAGGGGAAGGCCTTTTTTGCACCTGCCGAGGCTGACTGAGTGGGTGCATCACCTCTCACCTAAGTCTCTGGCAGTTGCAGCACTCTGCAGGCCTTGGAAAGGAGCAGCTGAAAAACCCCTGGAGCAAAGAGTCTGGGTTGCGTCTGGGTGACCTCTGTTTCCTCAGCAGAAAGCTCCCCCTCTTCCCTGTCCTGCTCGAGTAGGTCCTCAGAATCTGACAGTACCACCTGTTGGATAGGGGCCTGCCTGGGTGACTGTGCCTGCACCTGCCGAGCCTGAGCCATAGAAGATGAGGGACCTGCATGAGTCTGTGAGGAGGATCGCCTTGCTACCCCCCAACACGCTATGACCAGGGGGCTCCTTGTCACCCCTTGGTGCATCCTTAGCCGGCTCACTGTGTAAAATGCAGGAGGGTGGGGGCGAGCCCCCCACCTCATGGCTTGATTGGAAAGGGAAGAGGACCTGGAATGGCTTTCTCTCAAAGGTGAGCTGCCATGTCCGTCCTCCCTGCTAGAGTCTGTGGAGGAGGATAAGCGCCTCCGCTTTCCCCTGTGGGAACGCTTCCTCGAATGTTTGCGCTTCTTACTTTTACGTGCGTGTGAGAGAGAGCCACTGATTTCAGAAGCAATGAGCTCTTTAACCCAGGTCATAAACTTGGGAAACTGAGAGTGTGGGGGGGAAACATCCATACCTTCTTCTAGGAGATTCATCCCCCCGCTGTCTACGCTCTGTGACGGAGAGAAGACTGGTTGCCGTGACTCCTCTAGGTCCCTTGCCTCCCCCACGTGGCAAGGCTCTTGGCGGGAAGGTGGAGAGGAAGTGGGTGAGGCCATAATATGGTGGCCTTGACTCCCTGATGCTGAGGGAAAAGCGCGGGAAGTCGCTTCACAGGCGAACTGTGTTAGCGGGCGCCGCTCAACCCCCTGCTGAGACTTTCTCTGATGATGAGGCAAGCCTTTGGTGATTGGGGGGAGCCAGGAGCCGCGATCCCGCTAAACGCAAGTGTTGCAGAAACGCGGCTCCACAGAGCAGGGAGTAAGTAAAACAAACGTAAGGAGAGGAGAAGATTAGCATAGGAAAAGACGCTAAGAGGGAGAAGCAGAAAACAAAAGGCAGAAGTTCTGAGATTAGAGAGGAGAGAATAACACCCGACCTTCACTGACCGCAGGCAGGGCCGGTCTGGAGAGAGGGACGACTCCTCCCGCAGGAGGGGATACCAAGAAGGTTAGAGACCCTGCCTGTCACGACCAGTAGGAGGAGTCATCCCTACTGAGGAATGTCCTCCAGCACTATCGAGCAAAAACCCTGTTTCCCATAGCGTATGCATCATTTCTAACAGGGAAACAAAACATTGCAAGGAACTTCAGTGCATAAGATCTTTGACAATGCTGTTTTCTCTTCTTCACAGAAACATGCAAATGGTTCCATGCTTACAATTTGTATTACAAAAATAAGGTGGTTTCACTGTCTTGAGTTCAACTTTTCAAAAGACAGTTCCCCTAAGGCCATATGACAACTATTAATGTAACACTTGCATTTAAAAATAAATACCAAAAAAGTGCTGCAAGGTTTCTTTTAACTTACTAAATAGAACTGCAACTCCATGTCACTGTATACACATGGTAGCCCCTGATGGCAGAATCTTCATGTTTCCTTCTCATATCGCCCCCAAAATACCCCAATTAGAGAAGGTGATATGGAGGGCTATAAGTGAAGCAGTTGCAAATGTTCCTAGATGCCACTGTTTACCTGAACCCGTCTGGGTTCACCCTGGTTTCTGAACTGAATCAGGCCTGGTGACCCTAATGGATGACCTTTATTAAGAGAGAACAGGGAGAGTGCGACCCTGTTACTTTTACTCAAACTCTCAGGAGTTTTTGATACCATTGATTATGGTATCCTCTGGACAAACTGTTCAGGATTGTTACTGGAGGTAATGCATTACAGTGGTTTCATTCATACCTGTGCAATCAAATCCAAAGGGTAGCATTGGGGACGTACTCTTCCGTTCCCTGGCACTTATGCTGTGGAGTTCTGAAGAGCACTAGTTTGACCCCAGTGCTATTTAATATCTATATGAAGCTGTTGGAAGTGGTCACTAGGAGTTTTGGTGCATGGTGTCATCAGTATGCTGAGGACATGCAGGTCTATTTCTCCACAATATTTGAATCAGCAGTGGTGGTGCAAGCCCTGCAACAGTGCCTCACTGCAGTGGTGGACTGGATGAGGGCCAATAAACTGAGTTTGAATCCTGGGAAGACTGAGGCTCTGTAAGTAGGTGGTTCCCATGTCTGGAAGATACGTCCACTGCCTGTTCTGGACAGGATCATACTCCTGAAGGAGCAGGTATATAGCTTGGGGTACTCATGCCTACATCTTTGGTGTTAGAGGCCCAAGTGACCTCTGTCGCTAAGACTACATTTTACCAGCTTCATCTGGTACACCAGCTGTGGTTGTACCTGGATCAAGATAGCCTTGCCACTGTAGTCCATGAATTGGTAACCTCAAGACTGGACTGCTGCAAAGCTCTCTATGGGGGACTCACCTTGGGACTGGTCCAGAAGTTCTGAAAGCTCCAGCTAGTGCAAAATGCAGTGGCCAGACTGCTGATGGGGGCAGACAGCCAACAGCATGTGACACCTCTGCAAAAACATCTCCACTGGCTGCCCATACACTACTGAGCCAGGGGCTTCCAACAGAGATTTGGCAGGGCACTTCACTGCTAACTTTCAGACACCTCTCAAAGATGTTACGTTGACAGGCCAATTATATTGTTTTAAAGATTGCCCAGAGAGTCTCATGATTATTTTGTATTGTTTTATGGTATCTTATGTTTCATTGTATTCGTATATATTGTTGTACACTGTGTTGATATTATATATCAAATAAACAAATGACATCTTTGCACTGCAAGGTTACCTATCCTACTTCATTGGCTGCTGTTTATAGTGGCAGGAAAACTTACTATGTGATACCATCGTAACGTTTTTTATGGTACTACATTTTAGCAGGTGAGACAGGAGGTGGTGGTAACGGTGATGTGAGGGTGCTAATTTTCATTGTGGCCACATGTGCAATAGCACCTTCTTTGCTGTTTTTCTGCTCAAATATGCTCCCTGCCCCCACTAAATATTGTGTCCAAAACCTTGAATCCTGGCAGGAGAAAAGCAGTGGTTTCTGTGCTTGTATATTTGTGTGTGTGGGAGAGATTTTGAGCAGACAATTAGATGGAAGGAAAACTGACTAGTCCCTGCTAAAACTGAGCCTCTGACAGCTGTTTTCAGTAAAAATAAAATGCAGAGAACATACTCATGCATTTCCTACACAGTCTCTTGTTGAGTCCCAGTAACATTTTTCTTCAGAGTTATGTGTGTTTAAGAAACAAAAGCACAAAATAAATGGTGAGACTAAAAAGAATTATTACTATCTTCCCACCCCATCTTACCAAGATCCATGCTTTTGGAGGATTTCAGATTAATTGATTCTGTCTGCTTTGCCAATGTCAAAGATCTGAAGTTGATGTGCTGATCTGGTAAATATGTTGCTGAATCTGCTACTGAGCTGTGGAAAGAAGTCATAGCAAAAATAAAACAAAATAGGCACCAGCTCAAAAACAAATGAAGCAATTAAACACCATGCAATAGAAACAAATTCCCCTTCTCAGTTATGTAATTCAAATTTCTGATGCGAGTCATTGCTTGTATTAAATCTTATTTAGTCAGGAGACTTATAATCAGAGCAAAAAAGTACTAGTTTTTATCCTGTCTGTCTACATTGTGGACCATTTCAGTAATTAATAAGGTTTGTTAAAGGTTTGTTCAGTGAAGGGCATTCACTGAAACATCAGAAGACAGAAAAGAGTGCTACTATCTAATACATATCTTCACCATAATTTATGTATGATGTGTATACAGTTGCTATGTGTCATAGAATAGATGCTTCATTCCAAAGTAAAGGTAATGTGAATATCCAATCAGCAAGAAACAAACTTAGCAGGAAAATTAAGCCCATACTCCTGAGATATCTTATCTTCAGGTGAGAAGATTACAATTTTATCCTTTACAATTTCAGACTAAGTTTTAAAATCATTAGCAGCACCGCTAATGCTGCAGACTACAGATTTACATTAAACTTTCCACATGGAATTTCTCTCACTTCAGTTATAAACAGCCCTTCCTCCAAACTTCCCCCTGCAAATGCGCGCACACACGTACACACGTACACACACACAGACACACACCTACCTCTATCTAGAAGCAGAGCCATTGACATGCTCATACATATAGAGATGACATATGGGACAACCAGTGTACACACAGGGGCAGTTACTCTCTACAGGTCTCTACCATCAGCTAAAGAACATTTTCATGGGAAGAACATTTGGCCAGAATCACACTTGGGGATTTGGACGCACCTGAGCAACTACGGTGAAACTGTAAGCGGACTGGCATGCCTCTGCTTTTGTCCAAGTCTATAGTCCTACATAAACTTGGGGATCAGCCTCTTGGAACTCAACGAGTCTTACTTCTGAGTAAACACCATTTAGAATAACCTTGCACATCACACTTTCAGACAAGGACAGAAAACTCAAACCACAGGTCAGCTGCAGCTCTTACCACCTGCTACATTTCGCCTTGCAGCCTCACAGAACTTCTCTCCAAATGTAAAGTCCTGCCAGAGATAAAACTAGTTCTTCAGGACATTTTTAGAATACTGAGAGGGACATAAGGTATGAGGGAAGCCATCAAGACACTTAAAAGTTACTGAACCCTCAAGCGTAAGCTTAGGCAGGATTCCACCAAGGCAGGATTCTCTTCCCCACCTCTGCATCCAATTTTGAGATCTATTGGCCATTCTCAAACAGTGAGCAAAATAAAATTAAATTGCTTTCATTTTCCTGAAACTTTAATATATATCCGCAATGCCACATCTTCAAACTTGCTCTCTCTTCTAATCCCCTTTCAACTATAGTTATTGACACTTTGCTCCATGTTTCTACCTATCCTTTTTTTTAATCACAACCTCCTTCCACCCTTTCTCCTCTGCTCCAACAACTAAATTTGCTCATTCCAACTGTAGCTAAGGCCAAATAGATTTCCCAATTAACTGGGATTCTTAACCACTTTCAAACCCCATTCAAGAATATTGGTGAAACAGGGGATATTATTATTAGCCTTAATCAAAGATAATGTTGGTGCTATATCCCATTATAACCCTTAAAGATTAGAAAAGCTGCACATCTGAGCAATAAATAAATGTGTTCTGATGCAAATGAAATGTCATAAAGCAACATGCTTTTCACATATTATGTAGGAAAAGCATTCCTAACACCAAAAATAAGGTTATAAATAGAAAACATCTTCAAACCTTTGATTATAATCTGCAAGCAGCTCATCAGAAGGATGTGGAGGCAGAGGTGGTGGGATTTCATTTTCAGCCATGCCATTCTCAAATGTATAAAACTCTGAAATTAAGGGGGGGATAATAAACTATAGCACCACAAATATATTACACCTGTTTGCTGAACAAGAAATGGCCTGCATGTCTCTTGAAACTAATAACAAATTATAAAAATGTCCAAAACTAGAATTAAAATTACACCAAGCAGAAAATACATGCTTAGGATTTTCTAAAGATCCGATTTTCCCATTTGCACATGCATAATTAAAGATAAACACATTGAAATCCTTCTTACGGTGGAGAAGAGTCAAAGTTTATATTGGTTTTATTAATTTCAGTGGATATTATCCCACACAAAAAACTTATGCTTGAACTAAGACTTGAATAAAACTTTCAATAGGTGCATAGCTGCAGCATCAACTGTACTGTAACATGCTTAGCATTTATCTGTTCTCTTTCTTATCCACAAACTGGGGTCAGCTTTAGGGTTTTGGTGGACCCCCAAACAGAACGGCATCAGGGCTTCCCCATTCATCTAACTAGGGCAAGCAGAAATGAGAACATTTCAGGAGTTTCTTGCACTACCCCCAATTCTAAGCCTTGGCAAGAAATTAAGTCTGCCAACTCTATTCAAAAAATCTTGCACATTTTTTTCTCAGAAATGAAAGCACATAAGCAAAGTGATCCTTACTCTCCCTACTAAGAGATAATACCTTTTATTCCATTTTCAGTTCACTAAAAAAGAGAAAAAACTGTTTGCAACCACAGGGAAGAAAAATATTATTTGGGACACTGTGTAGGCTTCCTACCCCATTCAGAACTGGGGACTTGATCAAGCTACAGCTTCTTTCAATGCAGGAAGTACAACGTTTCTGGGATATAGGAACAACACATGCAGTCCTTGCCATCATGCTGTTAAAGCACCAAGAGTCAAAGAAAACCCTTGATTAACTAATCTCTGCAGTAAAAAAAATGGAAATGGACTGCCTTCAAGTCAATACCGATTTATGGCAACCATAAGAACAGGGTTTTCATGGTAAGCAATATTCAGAGGTGGTTTACCATTGCCTTCCTCTGAGGCCGAGAGGCAGTGACTGGCCCAAGGTTACCCAGTTTCGATTTGAACCCTGGTCTCCCAGGTCTAATTCTTTAGTTTTTGAATCTGTTATGTTAACTGCACACCATGTTCTAAACAACCTGTATAGCAGAACTGAAAGAGGAACTCTATCTACCTGTGCTGCTAGCAGCTTTTAAAACAATTCTCTGCTGGTTGCTAGAATTAAATTTGTATGTGTATTATTATAGCCATCCTGCATTCATCACCTAAGGCTTATGTATATGATCTATTATCCCGAGCCAAAACTGTACACGAAAGCCCATTTCACTCCGTGATTTGATCTGGGGCTGAAGTAGTCTGAATGTGAGATGAGACCTGGATAAATAGAAGCTCTTGTCTACAAAAGTGCAAAGTGGTAATAAACTTAGAGATGTAAAAATGGATGCAGATATTTTGGTAACATTATCAGAGCTTGGAAGTAACTAGTTACAAGTAACAAATTACTTGTAATTCATTACTTTTTTGAGTAATGAGTGGGTAATTCCTTTACATTTTGATTGTAATAGAACTAGGAGTAATTTTACTACTTTTGTGGAGTAATTGTAACATTTCCAGAATTACTTTTGGGCATTACTTTGGGGGGGGAGCAAGGGAAGTTTTCTGCTCCTCTGATTTGTGGATGAAAATCATGTGCCTCAAACTGGGCTTCTGTGCAGTGTTGCTCATTCCTCATGCTCTGTGGATGGGTAGGAGGTGACGAGGGAGGAGGCAGAGAGTGAGACGGGGTGGAGTGGAGAAAACAATTATTTAAAAAAACAGATAGTGGTGGTGAAGAATGGAGAGGAGGGAAAAAGGATCTGGAGGTCAAGAACATGGATAAAGGAGGAGAAGGAGGCAGCAGCAGAGTGAAGATAAAGAACTGTGGAGGTGAAAGACGACTCTGTGTGTGTGTGTGTGTGTGTGTGTGTGTGTGTGTGTGTGTGAGAGAGAGAGAGAGAGAGAGAGAGAGAGAGAGAGAGAGAGAGAGAGAGAGAGAGAGAGAGAGAGAGAGAATACTGTGTTTGCACTTGGCACACAAAGTGCCCTCCAACACCCTCTCTGGCTACTGTGCTGCATTTGCAGTATTTTAACTTTTTTGCATCTCAGGGGAAAATGTTTGCTTGAGTGAGTGTCCCTTAGTTGGTGGCAGGGCAGGGTCCATGAGGTAGTGAAATGAGAGAGATTATGCTGGCTGGCTGAGTGGGGGGGTGCTGCACTTGGTTTGACGTGCAAAGATCTGAGTAGTGGCCTCAGCCTCCCTCCCCACCACCCTTACCAGCGGAGAGACCACCATTGCTATCTTATGAATAAAAATAATTATTCTACTACCTCTGTATGTGTGTGTTTATTTTTAATGTTGTTTTAGGCTACTTAGATGTGCAGCAGCCAAGGCCAGCGCCTTGTAGGCATTTTTTTAAGTAACTGAAATGTAATTGTAGTGATTACTTTGGAGGAAAAGTAAAGTAATCAGCTACTTTCAGAGCAATTGTAATCGCAACGGTAATTACTACTTTTTTGGGTCATGTAACTGTAACTGTAATTTATTACTTTTTAAAAGTAATCTTCCAAGCTCTGAACATTATTGCTAATAATTTAGGTTAAAACATCCTAAATATTTTCCAGTCCTGTTTGATTCTTTAGTCCAGGCAAGCAAACAATGGTAGGGAGCAAAGGTGGACTGCTCTTATACAACGGAACTCCCTGTACGCATGAACAAATGTGAATTAATTGTATCTGGGAACATTACTGTAGTCTGATGAAACTGAGGCTAGAACAACATGGACTACAAAATGTAATTATTTTAAATTGGTAGATCAATCAACAAAAGCTTTAGTTGATTAATCAGTGGGGACCAATTTTAAGCAGTAGAGCTGCAAGTTAAAAAGACATGTTATTTCCATTCTAGACAATGAAGAAAAATATTCAATATAGCCCTTCATTGTAGAATGAATAGCAGCTTTTTTAAAAAAGTAAATGCTATGTTTTCTTATATTTGCCTTTACACCTGAAAAAGCCACCTATTATGACAGGCAAGTAACATACATATTTAAATGTAATCAGTTAATCAATTGGTTAAGTGATAGATGGTTGACTGCTAAAATTCTTTATTTAATTGACAGCCCTAGTATGAAGTAACATTTCTTTCTGTAGTGTTTGTACTTATTTCCAGATGCAATAAACTGAGCCATTTCTTAGGGCAAACATTAGAACAAAAACCAGTTAGTTAGCCATAAAGATGATAGCAAATCCCTTGGGAGCCTGATAATTTTTGGGGGAAGTTACAAACCTTCTGATGAGGCATATTCCAGTAATCTTTCAGCAACAGAAATGTGAAATTGCTGGTACCAAAGTAAGACTTCTTTGAAGAGGTTGTACTAAAAATGCTGTCTCTGCACAACAGTTTGGCAGGGGAACAAACTGAGGATCTCTGGGTGGCAAGTATTAGATTATTCATATAAAAATAGAGTGAATGCTGGCATTTCAATATTGGATTTTAAAGTATCTTCGATTCAACTACCCACAGGCAAAGCAAAATTGTTTTCTAAAAATCTCTTAACAGCTTTTTAAACTTATGCTTTATATTTTCTCTTTTACAAGAATATTAGATAACTTTTAAAACCCAAGATAAGGTGGTAGCCTATGTAAGGAGAGCATCAATTAGGCATTTATACTTTCTGTTCAAGGAAATTCAGAGTGGTATGTTCCAAACTAATATTACTCGGCCTTAATATCTAAGACTGAAGTTCTGACCTCTCTAGCTCAAAATCCAGTTTCTTCATTCAATTACAAATGTCTGTAACATTTCATATACCCAGTATCTTTAGGATCAATTTTCCCCACCCCCCACAGACCACACCACATACTCTGTTGGGAATTCTCCTGTTTTGTCCTGCCTAGAGAGCTAGTATGGTGTAGTGGTTAAGGTGTTGGACTACGACCTGGGAGACCAGGGTTCAAATCCCCACATAGCCATGAAGCTCACTGGGTGACCTTGGGACAGTCACTGCCTCTCAGCCTCATGAAAACCCTGTTCATAGGGTCACCATAAGCCGGAATCGACATGAAGGTAGTACATTTACATTTATTCTAATGTTCTACTTTCTTGGCTACTTGTATCTCATCAGAAAAATCTCACTTTTATACTTTACTGTCCATCAACTTTATCATCTCCTGCCTGACTAATTTTCTTCACTGCCTCTCCTTCCCAATCGAGATGAATGAGATATTCACTTCTAGTTAAGTATGGACGAATCTGTCAATTCTGATTTCTCTCAGTTTCTCATTTTTCCAGTATTAAGTTTACTTTGCCACACTTCCACAGCAGTTTGCAATTTTTTTTAAAAAGTCCTCATGAAAATTCATCAGCATTTTAGTGCTCGTCTCCTAATATAAGTATTTTCTTATGCAATAATAGCATGCATTTTTAATGTTACTTTTCCTATTATATGAATTTTTATACACTCCCCCCCCGGCCAATATACACAGTTTTGGTTGGAGAACTGCATCACAAAATTTGGAGAAGGGTGAATTTCAAAGGATGGTTGCATTTCAGTTTCCATGGGGTTTTGGGAAGTGTGAACTAGGTAGATTAAATGCAAACTGAAGCAAACGTCTCCATCTAGCTTCCACTTTTGACCAATAAGCACTGTTATGACTGTTGCTTCATTTTTTCTTCTCATCTTTCTTCTGCTCCACACTGCTCCCTTTACTACGAAGATGCCCCTCTTTCCGGGTCTATTATTTTTAACACTCGTGTTTTTTACAACTTCTGTAGGTCATTACACTGAACTGATAGAAATCATCAACACATTAAACCAAAGGGACATTCATCATGCTGTTTACATACCATGATCCTAAGACATTTATCAAGACAGAAAAAAACCCACAAATATATAATGCCATTATTTGAGAACATGCTAACATGGATTAGGCTGTTTGTTGCCATATGTCTTCAATTACATAAATCTGAATTTTAATCCCACATATTGTAAATGGAGTTTCTATTTCTACAATTTTAGCTATCTTTTGCTTTGCCATGTTTTCTCTTTTTTATTGTATTTTAACCATTCTTTTTAACTTTTCACCACTGGTATTAAACACCAGTTTGGAGAGGGGCAAATTACCATGTAGGTTCTTACTTTTCTATTGTTTTGCATTTATCAAATGGGTAAAACAGGAACTAAATGGCGTGACATCCCCTTCCCAAGATTAAAGAGTGACCAGTCTCTGATATTGCTACTGCTTTAAAATATTACAGTGAAAATAGTGAAAAGATATTATTTTAATCACAACCTAAATGTATTCATCACATTAGGAAAGAAAACAGCAGATACAACATTTGATATTCTAATTAATAGCAATAATATATAAATGAAACTTGTGTGATGTATGAATTTCAGTAAGATGATCCTAAAATATCAAAACACTTGTTGTTTGGGCTTATAAGAACTACACAAATGTTTAAACTTGCATACTGACAGTGATTTTCACACCTCACATCATACCATCTATCTGAAGTAACAGTGTTAGATGTACTTGGCATCTGTTTATCTCCCAAGTTGTGAGGTACACAACGGACTAATAGTATATTTCTTGAAGTATACTGATAGTGGCCTGGTTCACATCTCAGGCCTTGCCCAGGGATTTAATTATGGTTTGTTTACTGCCACAGTATGTAGACATGGTTTGTTGCTGGGCTTATGAACTTTTAGCAATGGCTTGGTGAACCAACACCCTTCCTAAACCATGATTTGTTTGGCCATCCATCCCAGAAGCCCACCAAGCTACAAAGACATGAGGCAACAGCATCTGAACAACAAACCAAACTTTTGAGGGGAAAAACATGATTTGAATAACTGAGCTTATAGGACAACTCATGCGGCTTAGTGTTATGTGCAAAACAAGGTGTGCTCTCTCAGTGGCCTCATCTGCATATCACAACAAGCCAAACTATGGCTTATCAGAACCAGAGCTTGGAAAAGTTACTTTTTTGAACTAAAACTCCCATCAGCCCCTGCCAGCATGGCCACTGGATTGGGCTGATGGGAGTTGTAGTTCAAAAAAGTAACTTTTCCAAGCTCTGATCAGAACTGTGTGAATGTGCTGGCTCCCAGAGAGGAATACAGAACATGGTTAAGGAGGAGAGAGTATAACCATGATCCTGGGTTTGGATGACACTTTAAGCCAAACCCTGCCATAGCTGCCATGCCACAATGAACTAAAAGGATCAGGCAGGAGCAAAGTGGCTCCTTCCTCAGGGCCAGCACATTCATGTGTTCTCACTAAACCATTGTTTGGCTTAGCGAATGTGGCCAGTGTTTTAGATATCATCTTCCAACATTCCATATTATTGGAAGTCTGCAATTCTGTGAATAAATGCAAGCTAATCTTTGTAGCTGAATGGGCTTTGCATCAATATAACAATATGAACAATGATAGTCATATTATTATTATTATTATTATTATTATTATTATTATTATTATTATTATTATTATTATTATTTATATTCCGCCCCATAGCCGAAGCTCTCTGGGCAGTTTACAGCAGTTAAAACAATAAAAAATATACAAATTTTAAAACACAAAAAACAATTTAAAAACAATTTTTTTAAAAAAAATTAAAAACAATTTAAAAACAAAATTTATTAATTTATTCATGCATTCATTTGAGGAATTTAAAATCTGCCATATAATTCAGGTCGTTTTTAAAGTACTGTACATCTAACAAAACAAACAATAAATGTAAAATATTAAAAACAGATAACTAAAAATACAACCATAAAACAATAAAATACCACATTAGAACCAGATACCTAAGTTTAAGAACATAGGGATCATTTTAATATCTGTAGGAAACAAACACTATAGCTACAATTTGCACATGTGATTTGTTTTATATCCAGCCTTATCTGTTAGGCCAACAAGCTAGAAACTGTCACTTAAAAATGGAATTTGTGCCAAGAATCTAATTCACAGGTTCTGAGTCAGCTCTTCCAACTTCCCTGAAATCTTCATGTCTTACAAAGTCTGTACTTACTCTAATTAGCTGTCTTCCAAGTTGAAGCTAGTTTCTGAAAACAAAGCAACACCCACAAAAAGTTAAAAAGCAGAAGCAGAACGTAAAGCAGGGTTCACAGCACTCACCTTCCAACCTCTCCTGAGGGCAATACGGTACAAAACACTGCAGAGCAGCATCACTACATCTCGGAACAGTTGTAAAATTAACATTTCCCTCAAGCTCCAGTTTTGGAAATAAAACAGCAGGTTCTGTGCGCTCCTGAGAGGAAAAAGAATTGTATGTATTGATGTAAAAATACAGCTAAAAATTGTACTTAAAAATATCAGTCTCTCTTATATGGTACTGAATTTCTGCATTATTTATGAAATGTTTATTGTATATTATTAATGCTTAGAGCTGTAAGAGTAAAACAGCGTTTAAAAACTAATTATCAATATTTATTGACAAAGAAACAAGAGATCTCTAGCTAGAAACAAGTCCTAGAATTCAGTCCACTAGGAAATGCTCCCGATTACTGCAGTAGCCTTCCAGGAATCCCACTCACTTCAGCTGGATTTGTGAATAAGTGACTGGAGATTTATACTAGGACTGAACTCAAATTTCTTACAGTTAAGGCTGAGCCGTAACTTCTTTCACCTCTAATTTGGAGGAAAGTTGGGGGCAGAAGGGAGACAAAAATGACCTACTTCTTTTGACCATTTTTTTGGGCCACTTGTCACTTTTAGCATCCACAAACTGGAAGTCACCATATTTATGCCCTGCAATCCCCCCTAAAATAGGGTTGCCAGATCTCCGGTTTTCAGCTGGAGTCTTCGGCAAAAGGGAGCCGTCTCCAGTCTCCAGCCATATTCTACTTAAACACATGGATCTCCAGTTTTCCAGCGCCCCCCCCCAGCCACGCATGCGTGATCACGCACGCATACGCCGAAGGCTCTGGCCGCCCGCCCTTTCCCAGTCAGCCATCCTCTGCTTGCTGCTTGCTGCCTCCCCTCCCTCCTTCCTTCCTGCCCAGGTGCCGCCAAGGAGCAGCACCACCACCAGTTGCCGCCACTGTTGACTCGGGAATCAATTCGGGAATCAAGATTGGGACCAGAGCCGCGGCGCTCGCGGCCCTGGTTGGCATGATCCTGCAGCTGTGGCCCTGAGGAGAAGGAGGCACTCCTGCACCTCGACGGCCGGCTCCAAGTCCCGGGAGTCTTTGATCCACACCACACGGCCGTCTTTGCAGCACCTGGCCAGCCCAACGGCGCCCTTGAGCTCCAGCGTGTCACCAGCAGCATCTCAGCCCTCGGGTGAGAGCGGCTGCAGGAACAGAGCCTGATTAATTTGTTGCAATGCTAGTCCTGTCCTAGTCAGAGTAGTTCCATTGGAATTAATGGATCTAAGTTAGCCATGTCTATTAATTTCAATGGGTCTACTCTGAGTAGCACTAGCATTGAAAACCCATTTTATCTCATATCAGGTAGAATTATGGAGAATGCATTAATCAGGTCTTGCTGTGTTTTATTATGCTATATACAGTGTGTTTATTTTACTTTATTTAAACTTGTTAACCAGCTTGAGAACTTTTGATCAAAAAAGTAATGTATAAAAATTAAAAAAATACAGCAATACTGGTCAACACTAATTTTATTGCCAATGATGTTTGATCGATTTTAGGGTAACTTTATGTCGCTGATTCCGAATATGGCATCGGTTTTGCTAGATTGGCTCTAATTTTTGAGATAATGGATGCCCCCATTGAAAAACATAACAAATTCAAAAAATTTAATGGTCAGGCATAGCCTACCCACAAATGACATGGAAAGTGTCTCAAATCATACAAAAGTAAACACATGAAATACCTAATGGCGTTGTATTCAGTACAATAACATTAAAACAAAGTAAGCTGATTCAGATAATCACAATTAATGCATAGAAAAACGCTGTGTGTACGATTTTCTTTTATGTGGGGCATCAGGACAATCACGTTGGAGGCTCCAGCAGTAGTCTGCCATCATGTGTCTGTCCCATCTGCCTTGATACCTTTCCTCCATCACCTTTATATCCTGATGGAACCTCTCCCCTTGTTCCTCACTAAAATCACCAAGATTATCTGGAAATCTGTCTAAGTGGCTATGGAGATAGTGTACCTTTATGCTCATATTAGTACCCAAATGTTTAAAGTTAGCGAGCATGTTTTGCACCAATTCTTCATAATTGTCTGCTTTGTGGTTACCCAAGGAGTTCTTGACAACTGAGACATAACTGCACCAGGCAGAAGCTTCAACATCATTCATAAATTTAGTGAAATTCAAATCATTGATGAGTTTACGAATTTTAGGACCATCAAAGATTCCTGCTTTTAGTTTTTCCATAGTCAGTCCAAGGAACGATCTACAAATGTATTTGAAGCAATCACCATCTTTGTCCAAGGCCTTAACAAATTGCTTCATCAGTCCAAGCTTGATATGGAGTGGTGGGAGAATGATTTTTTCTCTGACAACCAATGGCTTGTTAATGATGTTCGCTGCACCTACAGTCATGTGTTCCCTTGAAGGCCATGTCACTTTTTTCCAATGATCTCGCTTTGCCCTACTATCCCACAAGCAGATGAAACAAGGGTACTTCATGTATCCACTTTGCTGCCCAAGCAAGAAGTTCACCATCTTTAGATCAACACAAATACACCACCGGTGCTCATGATAGCAGAGCTTCTGCAAGACCATTTTGATATTTTCATATTCTTTAAGTTTTGTTGAGTGACCAATTGGAAGAGATGCATAGCGGTTACCATTGTGCAATAAAACACATTTCAAGCTTCTGGTGGAGCTGTCTATAAAAAGCTGCCAATCTTCTGGTCGATATTCCGGTAGTCCCATTTGGAGAAGAAGTCCAGGAATATTATTGCAGTATACAAGTTCTTCATCTTGGCTGAAGTATGGAAGAAGTCCCTCCTCTCTTGTCCGATAAGCTGTTATGTTAGCTTCCGGCTGTAGACAGTTCTTTTCCATTAGCCTGGATGCTAAAAGTTCAGATGCTTGCTTTGACAGACTGAGGTCTTGTATCAGATCATTGAGTTCTTTTTGGGAGAACTGCTCAGGTGTTGAAAAGCTTTCTTCATATCCACTTCCAGTGCTACCACCTGTGCTACACTCCACGTCCAGCATTTCTTCAACATCTGACAATGGAAGGTCAGGCAGTGAGGTAAACACTGGTATGGGAACGTCTTCGCTGTGTGGCACAGGTCGCCTTGCTGAGTCCAAATCAGGATACTCCCACTTATGTTTCTTGTAGCGATTGAAGCCTTTCACATTCACAACACAAAAATAACAATCATCGTGATGATTTTGCGGCTCTCTCCACACCATAGGCACACCGAAGTTTAAATGTTTCCTTTCTCCATTTTTCCACTGTCGTAGGCACTCTACACAGGTTTTGCAAACCTTATGGGGAGCCCAAGACTTATCTTGATCTCCAAGCTTCACTCCAAAATAAGCAAGATATGCTTGTTTTACAAAGTCAGTGATGTTTTTTCTTTGTTTTTGCAGAGTGTATTTGCCACAAATGTACAGTAGGCCCCTGCTTACCAGTGCTCCGCTTACCGGCGTTCCACTAATGCGGCGGCTTTTGTTTTCAATTTTAAAGCCGCTTTTGCGGCATTTTGCAGCATTTTCGCACGACGCGCCCCATTAAAGTCAATAGGGTTCCGCTTTACTGCGTTTTCTGCTTTACGGCAGGGGTCCGGAACGGAACCCGCCGTATAAGCAGGGCCCTACTGTAGCAGAATGCATTAGGATTGTTTAAGCAGCCTCTTCGTAACGAATTCATATTCTTCTTCTTCTTCAAAAAAAAGTATCAATATGATATTATATGCAATGGATAAACTTGCAAAACAGTGTTCAAGAGTAAAAAGACAGACCAAACCCTGCTGCATATGTCAGCAGCTACAGGTCGTATTGGGGTACAATCGTCATTTGAGGGGTATCCATTATCTCAAAAACTAGAGCCAATTTGGCAAAACTAATGTCATTTTTGGATTTAGCACCCCCCCAAATACCCTAAAGTCATTCAAACATCCTTGGCAACTAAAAAAAAATTTTTTTTGTTGGGCTGTGGGAAGTTTTGGGGTGTGATCCTTCAGTGCACTTAAGACCTGCAAGCTACAAAGCTTGTCCTGAGGGCTGGTTGTTCATAGGGAAGACCTGGACAATCCCAAATTCTGCACAAAAGTGCTACCATCAGAAAGGTAAATGCCACACTTCCCTAAGAGGTTAGCCTGTCTCCCATGTTGCCAGTGTCTCGTTGCCACCAGAAGACTTTCTTTTCCAGTAATGTTTATCATCCTGACTTTTTTTCATATTCTTTTATTTTGTTATTTCAACATTACATCCTCTTTTTTAATGTTTCCATTTTAATGTGCAACTGCTGCCTTTTTGTAATTTACTGTTTTTTAAAGTTGTTATTATTGATTGTACATGTTTCTTTGTGAGCTGCTTTGGGCCCCTTCATTTGTGGGTAAGGGTGTGGGGGGAATGTGATATAAATTTCTATGTAAATGCACACGGGTGTCAGAAACCTTGAGCTCTATATCTTTCCTTGCCCTGGTACAGCCAGTGAACTGGAAACACAATAAATGCTCTGTGGGGATGTGTAAAATATAAGCAGAACGGGCTCAGATGCTATGCATGCCCAGAGTCAATTCTTCTTGTTTAACACATCCTGTGTGACTCACCACCTCCCCACCCCATCCCACCCTGAGTCCAGCATCAGAGGCTGGCTGCCATAGGGAGCTGCCCCACCACTGGTGCCTGGCCTGGGGCCCTTGTAAAAAAAACCAAATATTCTGACTGCTAATAAAACCAACATTCAAACCATTCAAAATAATAAAACCAACAATCAGTTAAAAATAGATTTAAAAACTCAATAGCTTCTACATGCCTGGATAGGCTTGCCTAAACAAAAATGATCTTAGCAGATGCTGAACAGAGGCGTCTGCCTAATGTCGATAGGCAAGGAGTTCCAAAGCATAGGTGCTGCCACTTTACAGGACTGATTTCTTACAAGAGCAGAACAAGTACTATGTGGCACCCATAACATGGAAAGCACACATTGAACTTGGCCTGGTAGCAAATCAGCAGCCAATGCAGATTTCAATGCAATACCATACCAACCACAACAAGATTCCTATGAGTAAGGCAGACAACTCAGCATCCCACAACTAGTCAGGATTCATAACCAAAAACCCAAACTAAAAAAATCCTGGCAACCTGTCACTTAATGCAGAATGCTGCAGCACGATTTCTGACATGAGTGAGATCCTATCAGCACACGATACCTCTGCTCTGAAATCTTGTTGTGGTTGGTATGGTATTGCATTCAGGAAAGCATCACTGTCTTTTGTTTTTCATTTTCTGTTTGCATTTCATGTACCTTTAACCTCACTCCCTTACAGCTATAGAAGCAACAGCAGTGGTTCCATGCACTCAGCTCAACCCCCTAAAACCCACTGATGATGCACCTTGTTGGTTTCATGGCAGTTTGTTTCTTTCCCAATAGTGGTAAACGAGAATTCACATGTTTGAAAGTGTGGCTGCAGTTGTTGTTCCCAAGCTGCTGCCTGTGAAGATAGACCAAACCATGGGTGTTTTCTCTCTGTCAATTATTACTCACTAGATTTGGGTTGTCTTTCAAAGTGAGTTTATAGCTGCCCACAACAGGGTAGCCAAGAAATTGTAGAGAATCTTCTTAACCATTACTCATTCCTGTCTCTGCAGCGAAGGATAGTCTGTGAAGTTTAGAGGATCATTTGACTGACTTTGAAGCACAGTCAAGAGCACTGTTGTGAGTTTTTAAAATTATTATTACTATGATGATGGAACTCTCACCAGGTAGCCTGATCCTATGCATGCTGGCTTCAGCATATTCTTACTACATTTAGTAACACAACCTAAAAACCACATAGCATCCAATTAGTCCAACTACCCAGCTTCAATCCTAAACACATTTACTATGTTACATTAAATGCAATGAGATTTGCAAAGTAATCAAAAGTAACTGTGTAATCCCCTATATGTCTGGTCAGAAGTAAGTCTCATTGACTTGAATGGGGCTTTTTGGCAAGTAAGTTAGAGGGCAGTCTAAGGATGCAAGCCTAACTCCACTTATTTAGGGGTAAGCCCCATTGAATTCAGCAGGACTTACTTCTGAGTTTAGGATTGTGCTGCTAGTCTGCTATCTCTGTCCTGGGCTCCTACTGGGAAAAAGGGCTGTATATAAACCTAATAAATAAAATAAATAAATAAAATAAAATCTCCTCTTCCTACACTCCGTCCAGACTGCGACCAGATGTAGACACTGTGGCAACAACAGCAAGCCAGCTTTGCCATACAGCTTGGTAAAGGATTCTGGAGAACTTGAAAGTTTGCTTCCTAGTCTGTGACATTTTGGTTGGTCTTAACAAAGGTATTGCTTGGCTGTGGATTTAGGCATTTTTCTTATGAACCCTCTCTTCTTCCTGTACAGGTGCTGTTGTGCTGCACATCTGTTGTATCTGCAACTCTGCTATTGGTTTCAATGCAGCCAGAAGGAGAGAAGCAGAAGAAGAAATATGCAGCATCATTTCAGACTGAATGGTTGCAGAATGATAATTTCAAAGACTGGATCGTAAAAGTAGATGACTCTCTTGCCAGATGTAAGTACTGTCATTCTACTTTCACTGTGAAATATGATGGTATCAGGGGCATTCGGAGACACAAGCAAAATGGTGCACACATTAGAGCCTCAAGAATGGTGAAGCAGAGTGCTGCCATGACATCCTTCTTTGCAAAGGAAAGTACACCAGAAATGCTCCGTGTTGCTGCTATAGAGGTTAGCAACGTGTATCATGCAGTTATGCACCAGCACAGTTACATGAGCATGGATTGTGGAATAAAACTGATTTCTACAATGATCGAGGACTCTGCTCTTGTTAAAAAACTGCACTGTGGAAGAACCAAGGCAGAGTGCGTTGTTGAAAACGTGTTTGGATCAAAATCAGTAGAAAATGTGGTGCGGGCACTGGGTGGACGTTCCGCTAAAAAAGTTCATTTTTCAGTTGCCACGGATGCCTCTAACAAAGGCAACCATAAAATGTTTTCTGTGGCTGTGCGTTACTTTGATGCTGACCTTGGAGTCCAAGAGAAACTGCTGGGCTTCTATAAGTTACCATCAGAGACTGCTGTTGCCATCAGCAATAGCCTTCTGAAGACTGTGACTGCTCTGGGATTATCTGCTGAAAATATAGTGGCTTACACAGCAGACAATGCTGCTGTCAATTACAGTGTAAGGAACTCTGTATTCCAGCTCCTAAAGAAACAGAAAAGTTCCACTGTGAAGGCAAACTGTTTTTGCCATGTTCTACACAATGCTGCCAGGCACGGCAGGTTTAACAAGAAGTACGATGTTGAGTATCTGGTTCATAAGGTATACACAGAGTTCTCCAGGAGCACCCTTAAAAATGAGAAACTCAGAGAATGCTTTGATGAGCTAGGCATGCAGTATCATGCACTAATTAGACATGGAAACACACGGTGGCTCTCTCTTTTCCCAGCTGTTGAGCGGCTACTCCATTGTGGCCTGCTATAAAATCCTATTTCCTGGAGCTTGGGGAAGAGCAGACCAGTGAGATGATATGGAACTTTATTGGAGACCAGGCAGATGAGGCAACTAGTGACACAACTGAAAAGATTTCTGTCCCAGAATGTTACCTCTACTTTGTGCATCACTACATGCAACTGTTTCATGAGACTATTAGTGTTTTGGAAAGAAAGCACTCAGTAAGTCCACACCTCCACACCTTCATGAGCAGCTTGAGGGAGAAGCTGGTAAATCGTGTGGACAACAGATTTTTTGGAGCAAAGGTGCTTTCTGGTCTAAAACACCTCCCTGAATCTCAACGTGCATCTTTCACTACAGATGCTCTCCAGATGTACAATCGGGCAATAGCATACCTTGATAAATGGTATGATTTTGAGAACTCACAATTAAAAGACTTCACAGCCTTTGATCTCGACAGAGAGTCAGAGGAGCTAACAGTGGACCACGTTAGTAAAGTGGCTTCAAATCTGGGCATTGAAGTCAATGTTGATGGACATTTTGATGGACTTTGCCTGTTTAAAAGGTTTGTGCCTGAGGTCAGAACATCTGATCTTCCTCTGGATGAGAAATGGGTGCAGTTGCTAAAGAGCATCAGATCAAGAATTCTGGTGAAGGTTGTCAGTGCAGTGTTTGCCATCCCAGTAAGCAATGCTTTCGTGGAGAGAGTGTTTTCACTCATGGGCAACGCATGGACTGACAACAGGAACCGTATGTTATCTTCCCCTGTCAAAGCAGAGCTTTCTGTCAAATTAAACTTTGGCATGAACTGTGCTGATTTTTTCAAATATGTGAAGGAAGAGCAAAGGTTGCCTAAAGCTTGTGTTTCAAAGGAGAAGTACAAATTCTAAACTCAGCCTTGTTTGTTCTTTAACACCAGTTCCTACAGTGAAAGCACCTTGTTTATTATTTCTGTTTTTCTTTTATAAAGAGTAATACTGTTTGTAATGTTTGAGAACATCCCTTGGATGTCATCCACTTCTCTTTTGTAAGAGAGATAAATGTCTAAATCCAGCTGCTAGTCCCAACTGGAGTAGACCCATTGAATCGATGGGAACTTGGTTAATTGACACCATGTAAATTCCATTGCTTCAGTGGGTCTCTACTCTAGTTGGGACTAGCAATTGGATTATGATTAGCAGTTTGATTGGTGATGTAACCTGCCTTTGTTCTCTGAAAGACAGTGTTTGTTAATAAAAAAAATTGTTTGTAATCTGGTGCTATTGGTTTTATTTCTCTCTCACGTTTTTACCTTTACCTTAATACTAGAGGTAATTGTATAATTGTGATTGTTCGATTTCTTTGAATAGAGACGGAAAGAACAGTAGTCAGCCAACACGTAAAGTTGCAGTGGCCTATGGATAACTTTGTGGACGATCCCCAGTCAAGTCTTAGCAACAGCACCATGCTGACAGGCAGTTGCCAACTGCTTGCCTAGAATGCCCTCCCTTGTCCTTAACATGGCTGCAACCATATCTACTCAGAAGTAAGTCCTATTGAATTCTATGGGGCTTAGTTCCTTAATAAGCATGTTTATGTTTAGAACTGCTGCCTTCAGGAGCATCCATCTGTGCTCCCATCTAACATCTCTGCAACACTAAGCTCCTTTCTTACAATAATGGCCTGGCCTGAGGGCATGTAAACCCTTCTTGCCAGAAGCAAGTAAGCTAGATTAAATGTTCCCTAAAGGCATTGAACTGTGACCTGGCAGACCAGGGTTCGAATCCTCACACAGCCATGAAGTTCCCTGGGTGACCTTGGGCCAGTCACTGCCTCTCAGACTCAAAGGAAGGCAATGGTAAAACCACCTCTGAATACCGCTTACCATGAAAACCCTATTCAGGATCAACTTGAAGGCAGTCCATTTCCATTTTGCATCCATGCTCCCTAAGCTTGTGAGAAGGAATGACCTTGTCACTTCAGATGGACCTGGGAACACCCTATTTTAGGTAAGATTTCTATTTCAATTTCTAATCAGAGAATTTTTTTTTGAATGGTATGCTCCAAGCAACTGTGGTCAATACTTAATGTATCATGCTTAATGACATAATTAGGGCCTGCCCCGTGATGTCACTAGGGCCCGCCCCCATTTTCTCCGGGTTTTGGTTGGTTCCAACCTGGCAACCCTACCCTAAAATCATGTGGCGTGATGTCATTGCACAGTGTTAATCTGAGCATAATTCTGGGACATAAAAATTGCATCCACCAGCTGGCCACTGCTAGGAGCAGCACCAGTGAGTTCCTTCCCCCAAATCTCCAAAACCTGTCAACAGGGCTGAGAAAGTGAAGCCAGGGATTTCAGCCTTGCCTTATAAGGCCGAATGCCTTGCAAATCTCTTCAGCTATGAAATACCTCCCTTTTCTGATTATGTTTGGCATTCCTTGCCAAAAAAAGAACTATTCATTTAAACCTCTCTTTCTCTCAACTGACTATCCTGTTTTCAGTGACATCATATTATATGTAGTCAATTGCTTACAAATCAATTACATATCACTGTGGCATCATTCAGTTCACTGTGTGATTCCTGATTAGTTGTGATAATCTATGAGTAATTCAGGAAAAAAGGCATTTTGAGAACAAGCAGCACTGAACTAGCAGCATCCAGAAAACAATGGCACCAACTAGGACTAGGGAAAAGAAGCAGCCATTCGCAGAATCCAAATGTTTTTTGGAAAATATTTCTACCACAACAATATTTTGGCCTGAAAATAAAAGCTAGAGAATATTCGGCACTGCCCCTAATTATGCCCATCAAAAGCAGAATGCAGAATGGAGTTTCTTCTGACCACAACTGGCTCCCCATTATTACTCCATCTGTGAAGGCAGCTTGTAGCCTTGTCAAGACAAGAAAAACTCTGCCAATGGTAATTTTTTGACAGCCAGCTGGTTCCCTTCTCTCAGTGGCTGCCACATATGCTCTGTAATGAATGCACACCAGAATGGCTTTGGAAGTAAATGGCAAACCCTTTGGCTTTATAAAGTTTCTCTCATTCCCATCAATAACAATACCAAATTTGTTCTGACATTTTCTTTTGATCGCATATGACTGAAGCAGTTTTATAAAAAACTGATTTTGCATGTGATCCTTAGCCCACAAAAAAGGGAATGTGGTTGCATTTTAGTATAATAATCATCACCCAATACTGGACTATCATCAACACTTATAATGTGCCTAATATATACTAGGTACTCGACAATTATTACTATTTTAAATGTCTCTGTTGATATGTTCACTATTTTAAAAATATTACAAAAAATGGGTGGAGTTGGAAAGATATAGAAAAACCTGATACAAACCTGGAGAGTATGGAAGGTGGACAGAATTAAAGAATACAAGAATTAACCTAAGATTAGGAATGAAACAATGAATGAAGCAAATAAGTCAAATAGTACAT
Source organism: Rhineura floridana (assembly GCF_030035675.1). Taxonomy (NCBI): domain Eukaryota; kingdom Metazoa; phylum Chordata; class Lepidosauria; order Squamata; family Rhineuridae; genus Rhineura; species Rhineura floridana. The sequence continues at coordinate 16,314,489 of NC_084481.1, forward strand.
CAGGAGAGAAATGAAAGAAATTGTCCATCTTCAATAATCCCTTAGAGTGAGATACAGAAGAGGCCATCTTCTTTTAAAAAAGGTTTAAAGGAAGAGAGTAACATTATTACAGCTCAAAGAAATATTAAAGAACAGAAGAATTGACAACAGCTGATTGACAGAAAGCCTGAGAAATGAATCACTACAGTAGTCAACATGAGGCAGAACAAGAATATGAATAAGAGTTTTAGTAGAGCTGCCACCACTCACCATATGCTCAGAGGCACGTTACCAAATTCTTCCAAGCTACACAGGAAGTGGATTGGACTGTGAAAGACCAACTCAAATGGTGTTTGCATTTTGACAAATGTATAGGGCAGTACAGTATCTCAGAGAGGAGGTCAGGTCTCCTGCTCCCCTAGTGCATTCACTATAGCTGCCCAATTTCCCTGATTTTTAAAGTTTGATAGAAATATCCGTTGGCTATAGGTACATTCTTAAACCACAAAGGGTTTGGGTTTTTTTTGCCTATTTGAATTTCTCTGCTTTTTAATCCAGGAGGTAAGAAATGGGATCCTGTGCAAGTTTGCTGGGAATGGATTGATCATTTGCATGCTTATTCAGTTCATGCTTAGGATATCATGCTTAGGATAGATGACTGACCACGGGGAAGGGAGGGCTGGAGTGGGCAGGGGAGGAGGAAGAAGGAAGAGGGAGAAGAGAGGAAGAAGGGAGGGGAGAGGCAGGTCTGATAATTTGTATGCTGAGGTCAATGGGATTTCCTCCCGTGCAATCATGCTTAGGATGGGTAACTGACCATGGGGGAGGGGGGAGGAAGAAGGAGAGAGCGGGAGGGGGGAGGGAAGTGGCAGAAGGAAGGAGATACGAGGGAGGTAGGGAGGGCAGGGCAGGCAGGTTTGGTAATTTGCATGCTTTTTGAGTTCAATGAGATTTACTCCTGCACAATCATGCTTAGGATAGGTGAAACTGACCTAGAGGAGAGGAAGGGAGGAAAGGAAGGTGGAAGGAGGGGGGAGGGGAGAAGGTTGGGTGGGTGGGCACTGGGCAGAGGGAAAGCCCTTTCCTTTCCAAAATGAAAACATTGTGAACAGTACTGTTGTTTTTCAGCATTTGCCCCACCTTTTTATTCTATAGCAGGCACATGTAGTCTCCCACCCAAATTTAAACCAAAGCTGTCACTGGCTACATCCACACCAGATATTTATTCCACTTTAAACAATCATGGTTTCCCCCCCCAAATCCTGGGAAGTACAGTTTGTGAAGGGTGCTGAGAGTTGTTAAGAGATGCCCTATTCCCCTGACACAGCTACACCAGAAGAGGGGCTGACTGCTAAACCATTCTGGCCACTGGAGCTCTGTCAGGGAAATAGGAGTCTCCTAGCAACTCTCAGAACCCTTCACAATCTACATTTCCCAGGATTCTTTGGGTGAAGCCATGACTGTTTAAAGTGGAATAAATGACTGGCATGGGTATGGCCCCCTGATTAGCCAAGCCACTGCAAGTCTGACTTTTAGAACACTGACAGTTGGTTCTTAATTAGCATACCTGTGCTGTCATAGACTCCAATGTTAAATTTCTTAAATTAATTTAAAAACAGCTATGCATTTTTAAAAACTTTTAAACTGCAAATGAAGGTCAGAGTATGGGTCAAGGTCAGTAAAAGGAATACTCTGTGAAAAAGGCTGATTTTTAATAAATTTCAACAAATGTTGAGACCAGACAGAAAAAAGTCCAACAGGGGTCTGGGTTTTTTCCCTTGTTTTACATTCTGAACTCTAGATTCGCTGAGTGTTTTGTGTATCACCAAGAAAACTGAGAGGGTTGTTAAGCAAGCGTTTATGAGTTCAGGACTATAAAGTTTTGTAAGGTTTTATTTTGAAATGAGCTTATGGGAAGCAACAGAATGGCATGGATTACTGCAACGAGCTCTATGCGTGCTCCCCTTGAGGATAAGTCAGAAAACATCAACTGGTCCAAAATGCAGCAGCCAGATTACTGGATGGGAAGCAATTTAATACTCACCTAACCCCTGTTCTAGAACAGCTACACTGATTGTCAGTTCATTTCCAGGCCCAATTCAAGGCGCTCATGTTAGGGTTTAAAGTCCTGAATGACTTGGGCCACAATTATCTGAAAGGCTGCCTCCTTCCCTACAGACCCTCTCAGGTATTAAGTTCGGCAGATGGGGCTATCTTGATATTTCTGCTGCCCTCCGAATTGTTGGGCAGGGGGATGGTAGCCTGGGAGAGGGCATTCTCTGTGGCAGCCCCTAACTTGTGGAATTCCCTCCCCACAGAGATGCATGCAGCATTTTCATTATATAGTTTTCATCATATACTGAAAGCACACGTATTCAGCTTGGGCTTTGACATCTGGGATACATATTTTAAGGACCAATCCTATTTGTCTGATGTAAATTGTCTTAACTGATTTTAATGCTGTGTTATTGCATTGTTGTAACCTAGCCTAGAACCTTATGGTGGAAAGGAAATATCAATATTTTTAAAACAAACTCTATCCTTTATACTACAACTACTAATTCTCTTATACAGTTCTGAATGAATCACAGGGACAAACTAATGCTAAACACAGATACCAAATGGGAGAGGCAACTCTAAATTAACAGCAACAGGGAGAAAATCTGCTTTTCTAGCTCTTTGATAAACAACAGAATCAATAGCTCAACAACTGATCAGTACACTACCTAATTAGAGTATTCAGCTAGTGAAACAGAGCTGTCATGAAAAGGTTCCATTAGTGTCCCAGCCAATAAAAAAATAATGGATTTTTAAACATATCCTGCTATACCAAGCTGGGATGCAGCATGGAGGATAGTAGTTCAGGTAAAAAGGGTCATGCCTGGTTTTGCTATAGTCTTCAGCTGCAAATGGAATTACAATTGAACTGCAAGCACATCCTATAAAAATTAATTTCTGGTTAAAATGAGTTTCATTCAATAACGAGCTGATTGTGTATTCTTCACAGGACATGTGTTGGAAGTGTGTGTGCATTTCATACATCTGAATGATGTACAAAACCATATGGGGAAAAAACAAACAGCTTTTAGTATAGGATTACAACAGGATATTCAATGTAGGGGTGGGAAGGAAAACCTCCTTGGAAAAATGTTGTGAAGGCCATTTTTCCTGTTTCAGCAGACCAGCAGGACTCTAATTTATTTATGAAAATTGCACACAATTATACCTCAAATGTACAGTTGTTTTTCTTTTTAATTCAGAGATAGAAGAGCCTATGTCCATTTTTTCCGCATAAATAGCCAGAGAACCAATTGTTGCACTATAGTAAGTAAGGATTTACTCAATACAATATTTTGTTTCATTTCTCCAATATAAACATTGGGGCAAATGAAGTAAAGCACAAGACTTCCTGCTCCACAGTGTTACCTCAGCAGTTAGTTACTGCAGAAACATTTACATTACATATAGAATTCAAATTGTTTTTTTAAATAATTATTTTCTCTATGATGTATTTCCAAAATATTCATACTTTTTAACTCATAATGACTCAAAATCCAGAAAGCAGAATAGGAAGATTGTTTTTTTAATTACAGAAATTTTTTAATTGTAGAAATTTAACTGTGGTTTATTTGTATGTTCAAACACGGTTAAGCTATAAAAACCACAGTTTAGCATTCTGCCCAAATGAAGCCATTGCCTTTCACATGTTCTTTTCCTGGCTAACCTGTAAAGTTACTTAATGAACCAAAACTCGTTATCTTAATTGCACCAGCAGGTAAGTGTCTGAGAAGGGCGGGATTCAGGGACTGGTCCTCAAAGTTGGGTTATCTTTCAATTATGTTCAAGTGTGCTATAGTGGCTGGTATTTGTGGATGCAAACATGGTCTATGGAAACAGTTAATCTTCCTTGGATTACAGCTGGGGAGTTGGTGCTAATCAGCAGGCCAGAGGCTCTCTCCTGGGGCAGAAATCAGGTTAAGAGCCATCTAGTTTTACCAGGTGATCAGTAAAGCCAGTGGATGGGAATTGCCTCTGCAATCAGTGCTGGGTGGCTGAGTATTCAACTGAGCATTCATACATACTCCTTAGCTGCTGATCAATTACCTTTTCAGGCATCCAGTAAATTTAATAAAACAGCCATGAGAAGGGTAGGAATCAGGGACTGGTCCTCAGGAAGTTGGGTTATGCGCCCTGGGCTCTTTCTAGGAGGAAGGGCAGGATATAAATTTAATAAATAACTAAAATAATAAATTATCCTGGGACTGCAGACAGACATCATGCAGCAAGAATTTCATTTGTTCAGAAGGATTAAAAGAAAAGGATTAAGAAAGAATGGCAGCAATCCCCTGTACAGCACATCTAGGAACATGGGAAGGAAAGGAAGCTTTAGGACTATGCTTGGCTTGGGGTGTAGCAAGAGTGTCCAAAGAGATCAGGGAAGGAGAGGGTTTTCATTGTGTTCCCTTCCCCATTTCTGTAACTCACCAGTGATAACAGAACTGGTGTCACAGTAGGCAGCGCTAGTCCTTGGCCACCATAAATGTTTCTGGAAAAAAAAGAGATAAATGCTTCTCATACCACTTCAGTTTGCCTATCCAGCCGTCTAAGAATCACTAGTTGGATCATTCCACGAATGTTTCCTTCCATGGACATGGATCGCCTCAAGGTCTCCATGGCTTCATGGTTTGATTTTCCAAGCAGGGATTCTCCATTCACTGCAATAAGCTGATCATTTATTCGCAGCCGGCTATCCTACAAAGTACAAAGATATTAAATATATTAAAGTAAAAAATACCAGAGAGCAAGAAATTGAAAAAAATTCCTTTTAGGAGGAAGAGGAGGAAGAGAAGGGCAATTTTATTCCATATTGTGTGTGAACTCTTAAAGCACAAACTGACAAATATCCAATTATATATTATTAAGTATAACATGGAAAACATTGTGAATGTGATATATGGAAATGTGAAAGACAAATAGCATCTTGGTCATTGGCTATTTCAAAGTGCAGTGGTAAATCTTGTCAGAAACAAGGCACTAGAGCAGCCTTTCCCAACCAGTGTGCCTCCAGATGTTGTTGGACCACAACTCCCATCAGCCTCAGCCAATGGCTGAGGCTGATGGGAGTTGTGGTCCAACAACATCTGGTTGGGAAAGGCTGCACTAGAGGCAAGTTTAGCAGACGTTTCAATTATTATTCTTGCAAGCAGCATTAGTTTCTTCCAAAATCTGTTCCTTACAACGGATCAATGGATACTAAGTCCGCTTCAACTAATGCAAACTAACAGGCCAAGGTCAACCTCCAAAGGGCCATGCAGCGTTTTCTGAGCACAAAGCAGGATTTCTGAGCCCCATTCTGAAAGGCATCCCTTCCACTGTCAAACAAGCTACACCTAATGCCTGTCAAAAAGTTTGCAGTTAGCCTGGCACAATATGAAGAGCTGCAAAACTGAAGAAAAATGGGAGATCCTCAGTGTACATCTAGACAATTTGCACACATCCAAGGAAATATGTGGATCATGTCTCAAATGTGTAACATATTGCACATCAATCGTATCCCCACAATACTGTGATCTGTATGGTCCTGTATGGATTGTTCCCGCTTCATAAGTCAATTGGAGCCCATTTAGAAGCAACTGCCCATTCATTGAACAAGATACAGTAATCCATATTTCATTTTAAAGCAATTAAGATGATATCAATGATCAGTTATTTAATTTATTATTTAACATTTTAAAACGACTTTTCATAAAAAGATTTCAGAGAGATACACAAAAGCATGACTAAAAACAAACAGAATACATAACAGAAACATAAATGTAAACTGGGGGCGGAAGCAGAATAGCAGGAAAAAGAATATAACATCGGAATGGTTACATTATCTAGACAATTTGGAAAATCTTTGCCTAGCTCATAATATTGATGGCAGGAGAATCTCCTTGGGGAGGTTATCTCAAAATTAGGGTGCCACCATAGAAAAGACCTTGTGCTTTCTACAAACACAGCATACCTCCACTAAACAGAATACTTACAGCACTGCCTTTCAAGAAGATCTTAAGACACAGGCACATTGGTACAGGAAGAAGTGCTCCTTCAGGTATTTGGGTCCCCAGGCATTTGGGGCTTAAAAATAAAGTTAGCACCAGCACCTTAAATTGGCCTTGTAAGTGAAGAGGAACCAGGAACAGATGACATACCAATAGAGTTGCTACAAGTTACTGAGACTGAATCTGTTCAAATTTTGACAAATATTTGTTAACAAATATGGAAAACTAAACAATGGCCCATAGACTGGAAGCGTTCAATATATATCCCAATTCCAAAGAAAGGGGATCCCAGGGAATACAGTAATTATCGAACTACTGCCTTAATATGCCATCTAAGTAAACTATTGCCTTAATATCCCATGCAAATAAAGTAATGCTCAAGATTCTACAACAAAGGCTCTTACCATATATGGAGTGAGAAATGCCAGATGTCCAAACTGGAGTTAGAAAAGGAAGAGGCACCAGAGATCATGTTGCAAACAAACATTGGATAATGGAATGAATCAAGGGATTTCAGAAGAAAATCACCCTGTGCTTTTCATTATGTTGATCATGAAAAACTATAGAATGCTTTAAAAGAAATAGGGGTGCCACAGCATCTGATTGTCCTGATGCACAACCTATACTCTGGACAAGAGGCTACTGTAAGGACAGAATATGGAGAAGGCAATTAGTTCCCAGTTGGAAAGGGTGTGAGACAGGGGTGTATTTCATCACCCCATTTGTTTAATCTATATGCAGAACATATCATACAGAAACTGGGATTGGACCAAGATGAAGGAGGTGTGAAAATTGGGAGAAATATCAATAATTTAAGATGTGCAGAAGATACCATACTCTTAGCAGAAACCAGTAATGATTTGAAATGAATGCTGATGAAAGTTAAAGAGGAAAGCACAAAAGCAGGACTACAGCTGAACGTCAAGAAGACTAAAGCAATGACAACAGAAGATTTATGTAACTTTGAACTTGTCAAGGACATTGAACTTGTCAAGGGTTATCAATACCTTTGCACAGTCATTAATCAAAATGGAGGCAATAGTTAAGGAATTAGAAGAAGACTAGAACTTGGGAGGGCAGCTGTGAGAGAACTAGAAAAGATCATCAAATGCAAAGATGTATCACTGAACACCAAAGTCAGGATCATTCAGACCATGGTATTCCTGTTCTCTATGTATGGATATGAAAGTTGGACAGTGAAAAAAGCAGATAAGAGAAAAATCAACGCCTTTGAAATGTGGTGTCGGAGGAGAATTTTGTGCATATCATGGACTGCAAAGATGACCAATAATTGGATGTTAGAACAAATTAAAGCATAACTGTCACTAGAAGCTAAAAGGATGAAGTTGAGTTATTATACTTTGGACACATAATGAGAAGACCTGATTCCCTAGAAAAGACAATAATGCTGGGAAAAACAGAAGGGAGTAGAAAAAGAGGAAGACCAAACAAGAGATGGATTGATTCCATAAAGGAAGCCACAGACCTGAACTCACAAGATCTGAACAGGGTGGTTTACAACAGATGCTCTTGGAGGTCACTGATTCATAGGGTCGCCGTAAGTTGTAATCGACTTGAAGGAACATAACAAGAAGTGAAAAGGTAGCCAATGTAGATCTTTCAAGTTAGGTGCAATTTGTAGAGGGTCAGCATCAAAAGCCTAGCACCCAAGTTCTGCACTAGCTGAAGCTTTTTAGGTCAGCTTTAATGGGAGCCTTCTCAACCAAGAAAACTGCTTTCTATAGTTGCTCACATCTCTCATTGGCTGGGTTTTCACATAACCCTAAGCCATGGCTGATATAAGCCAAAGTTTATAACTATGGCTTACGAGTTTGGTTTCTGACTAATAAACCACAATTAAACCACTGGGCTTGGTTCAGACAGTCAGAATAGACAGTCAAAATAAATGATGGCTTAGTGTTACATTCGAACTAGGCCATTGGATGACTCACTCATTTTCTTCATACAGGTGAAAATGGGGAATACAGATGCCATTTTCCCCATTTTTGGCAGGTCCATTGTGTAACTTTTTAAGGTTAGCCATGCATTCACTTAGCAGGTTTCTGAGGCAGTCAGGAATATTGTTCTAATAAATCCATCAATCAACATTAACCAAATTTGCATACATTTCTTTTGTAATTAGTTTGAGACTTTCATATTTTTAGCACACAACAAATACCCGTCCTTTTCCCCGCCTTCTCCTCCTCCTCTCCCTCCACTGAACAAAAAATACTTTCCCACAAGTTAAAGTTATATAAGCTTTAACATATAAAAACCAAAGGAAAAAGAAAAGGGGGGCTATGTTCCATTTATTTGTGATGTACCTCTCATTCTATTGGGCTTCATGTATTGTTCTTCAACAACTCTAGGAACTCTTATAAAATATTATGAAAGTAGAAGGAAGAGAGATTTCATAATATTTTATACGAGTTCCTAGTGTTGTTGAAGAACAATACAGGAAGCCCAATAGAATGAGAGGTAGAATTATCAGTAGGATTATTAAATAGCACCTGCTCATTACCAACTGCTGTTTACGCTGGGCTGAGTGGCGTTGGATATGGTGGACCACCAGCTGAGTCCTAGCTCAGAAGGGCTACGCTGGGCTATGCCGGCATAAGTCCTGGCTCAGATGGAGAAGCCCAGCCCAGTGTAAAGGAAGCTGGTGGAAGGCCTACATAGGGGAAGTTCCAGGGGCGTGTTGGAGGAACGGCTAAGGGGAGGGGCCTGGATGTGGTGGTCCCTTCCACTAGCTCCGCCTCTGCTGGCTTCACTCCCGCTGGCCTCCAGCAAGTTGGATTGTTCTGCCTGTGGTGTTCCATCCATCACTCGGTGTTTGGCATATTATGAGATTTCCAGTGCTGGGGGATTATTTGTTTTGGTTTCAATGTAGCCCTGTGAAGCCATCACCCCCTGTTCTTCCTCCAGCTTCCATTGGAGGACTAAGACCTGGGAGACCAAGGTTCAAATCCCCACTCAGCCATGAAGCTCACTGGGTGACCTTGGGCCAGTCACTGTCTCTCAGCCTAACCCACCTCACAGGGTTACTGTGAGGATAAAATGGGGAGGGGGAGAAACATATATGCCACCTTGAGCTTCATGGGGAAAAGGTGGGATATAAAAATAATAATTAAATATAATGTAATAAATAAATGTCATATTTCATTAGTTCATTAATTCAGATAATAAAGTGCCAATCAGGATATAAATACGTTAGATTTAAGTTCACAGAACAAATATGATGTACAGTAGGGGTAGCCAACATGGTGCCCTCCAGATGCTGTTGGACTGCAACTCCTATCAGTCACACCCAGCATGGCCAATAGTCGGGGATAATTGGAATTGTAGTCCAACCACATCTGGAAGGCACCATGTTGGCTGCCCCTAACATACAGTTTACCACATGAGATCCCTTCATAGTGTTCTGTGTATTGAACATTGACCCCAATCATGTTCTCTCTGGGGTAGGTATGGAATAAAACTAAACCATGAAATATGTTTCTAGTATTTCTATTCTTCCTTTTTCATACCTGCTTTTGTTAATTTTTTCATCAAGACTATGAACCATACCTAGTTATACAACTCATTCATCATATTCCCCCTTACACCAGTGTTTTGCAACTACAGTTGTTGCAGCCAAAAAGAAAACTCACAGGTCCTGGCCAGGTGCATCAGATCCTTCTCCATCCTATATTGACAGGAGTGCCATCAAGGGATTAGGTGGTGATGACTGATACATTTTTAGTCCAGCTTTATGGAATATCTGTGTCCAGAAATCTGGATCACTTGACAGGTCTACCACATATGGTAAATGTACGTGTCTCCCATACCCTCTCCAGCAGAGAGGACTGGTGTGTTTTTTGCAATTCTGCTAACAGTATAGCAAATCAGATACTACCTATGGATCAACGTAAAGGAGTTCTTGAACCTTGCTGAAACTGAGTGGAATGGCACTTTGACCCCACACTCTATTCTACTTGGCTGGATCAATGACAATGTTCAGATCACGTTCCCAGGTTTGTTTGAGGCTGTCCAGGGACCCAGTCATTTCAAACAGCAAAATTTTGAATAACAGCCCTTTGTCTGTAACTGTTCATTGGGAAATAACAATTTCAAAACCTGTTAATGGTCTGGTTGCTTCTTGCATGATTGACATGGAAACAACATGTATCTGATGACACTGTAGCTCCACTTTCCGGCGTTCCGCTGATGCGGTGGCTTTCAATCAGGGGAAATTCCGTTTTAAAGCCGATTTTGCCGTTTGGCGGCGTTTTGCGGCATTTTCGCGCAATGCAACCCATTAAAGTCAATGGGTTCCGCTTTACGGCGATTTCTGCTTTACGGTGGGGGCCTGGTCCCTAACCCGCCGTATAAGCAGGGCCCTACTGTATCTATTTTTCCCCTCCAGATTGGTGTTTGACATGGGATTTATCCCAGCGAATTTGTTTAAAGTATAAAGACCTTGTTTCTGCCAGTCTTTGAACTGTTTACATTTATTCTTACTATAGAAGAGTAGGAGGTTTAAGAGGGGTATCAAATGAGAGCTTGTTAAGCTTTTAGGCTATTCCTTCCAAATTTGCAGGCCTGCTAGAAGAAAGTGATTAAAAAGGGGAGAATATTATTTCAAGTAGAAGGGTGATCTACAGTGAGCAAGGAGCATCTTTGGCCATCATTTATAGCAGGAATCAATTTTTTTTAGGAGTACTGCTTCATGGTAAACATTTAAATTAGGTATACCCAAGTCCCCATTCATAGTTTCTTTATGTAGAATTTTGTTTTGCAATCTGGATTTTGTTTGAGAGTCTATGAAGGAGTTTAATAATTTCTGCCATTGTTTCAATTTGAGGGGATAAATAGTAATTGGAAGAACTTGGAAAAGGAGTAAATGTTTTTGGCAATATAATCATTTTGACAGCCGCTGATTTGCCAAGCCAAGAAGGCTGCACGTTCCTCCAATTGTGAAGTGTTTTTAAATCCCTTTCAGAACAGGAGTGAAATTTAATCTGTATATTTTAAAATCCTTGGGTATCAAGACACCCAGATATTTTAAGGCATCAGGGCAAATTTTAAGACCTGTTTCTAGTTGTAATTTTTGCTGCACTGCTAATGGTAGGTTTACTGACATTTCTGATATGTCAAAGTTCATTTTTAAACCAGCCAGTTTGCCATAGTTCTCAATTAGCTCTATTAATTTAGGAATTGCTTCTTCAGGTTAGTAGTTATCACAACTATGTCATCTGCAAACAATTTAATTAATGTTCCTATCCATTTACACGTAGTCACATATGACTTCTGCTGATCTTAATGCTCTAAGTCAATGTTCCAATGCCAAAGCAAAAAGCAGGGGCAATACAGGGCATCCCTGCTTTTTGCATATACCAGTTAAAGTATGAGGAGTCTTGCATATCACATACCCTTGTTCCACCACAGAGACATTGGACTGTAGAGATGAAATAATCACCCATGTTCATCTTATTTAGAACTGTAAAAAGAAACTGCCAGGTAAGTTTGTTGAATGCGTTGCTGGCATTCTCCAGGAACATGATTGCTGAGTGGCTTTCTTTTCCAAAGGCACCACACTGAATAGTCTCCTTATCAGGTCAACTATTGTCCTACCTCTAAGAATGTCTACTTAGTGTACGTAATGTGGAACTCCAGTGACCAACCTTTCAGGCAGTATGGCTGTGAAGAGTTTTGCATCAATAGTAAACAGAGTAAAAATGGCTGATATGGCTCCACTACCTCTCTGCTTTTATTTGGTTTTAAGAAGGTTACTACATATGAGTATTTCCAAGCCTCTGGTATTTTGCTACCCTGTTGTATATTAGTAAACAATCTATGTAAGAATGGCAACATTTCATTCCTAAACATTTTATAGAAACTGCCCATCTATACCTGTGGATTGTCCTGGTTTTAAATTTTTGATGGCTGGGTTAATTTCATCAATAGTCATTGGTGAGTTTAAGTCTTCCATATTTTCCCATGACAAGGAGTCAACTCCAGTTTTAGTTAAATACTTATCAGTTCTCTATCTCTTGACACAAAAGTGTACAAAGAACCATAGAATTGTTCAAATTGTCAGGTTTTTCATTATCCTGTACAACTCTTTTCCTAGTCACAGTTAGTAAGGAGGTTATATTATTTCATTGACACTTGTTTCTAAGTCTGTTTGCAAGAAGTTTTGAGTTTGTTAGCAAATTCATAGAAATGTTGGTTTACATATTACAATGAATTTGAGATGAGGTTAATTTCCAAGGAACTGAGTTGTTAGTTTTCTGGTAAGTATCTTGAATACTCTAGTGCTGCTGTTTCATTTTATGTCTTTCTTCCAGAGACCGTATGTCTGGCACAGCTTGTCTCTCTTATTTGTAATGAAAGACTCTTAGAACCACTTTTAATGTGTTCCACAATAATGAAGGATCATAATGTTCAAAGCTATGAATTTGGGGGTGGGATTCTGTCACCATATTCATTCAACTTGGACCTCCTTTGAAAAATGTATAACGCTTGCAGCTGTCCACACCTCCCAATGATCATCATCAAGCAATTTCACTAGATAGTTAAAATCTGTTTGGAGTCCAATATGCTCACTGCAAAACCTTTTGCTGGATTAGCCTTAACCTTGTATCTAAAAATGGCATACTTGACAGTACTGGAGACTGCTTTTCAAAGCTGTAAGAGGCCTGGATGGCATGCAGAACTGAGGACATCAGGCCCAAATTTTGCATCTATGCTATGTTTGAGTTGCATATACTAAATTGCTGCTTTAGAGGAAAGCTGGAACTCTTCCTGGAGCATCCCAAAAGGCCTTAAACTTATTATCCTGGGTCAAAATCTGGAACAATACAAAATGACTTATCTATTGCTTTTTGATAGTATTGTCTTGCAGGCTGTAATATAAGGGTTACCCCAAAAGTCCGTATGGGCATATGGATCAAAGTGAACCTGGACTGTTGTTTGAAGAGAATTTTGGGTGGGGTGATAAGCATTATGCTAAATGGTTCCATTTATATATATATTGGAAAGTGTGTTTAACCTCATAGAACATGGGGAAAAGGTATGTGAAAAGATGGAAGAACAAGAATGAGTTCATAAATGACCTTCTGTGATTATAGCAGGTAATGCTGATTCTAATCTAGACACTGAACATTTAAGCTTAAATTGCTGTAATGCACATAACAAAAATGGGGGTTAATTTGCCTTTTAAAAAAATGAAATTTCTGATCACAAACCAGATTTTGTGTAGCACCCCTATAATACGCCAGAGATGAGGAATCTGTGGCCTTCCAGATGTTGCTTCATTACAACTCCCATCATCCTTGACCATTGCCCATCCTGTTTGGTGGCTGATGGAAGTTGGGAGCCCAACAACTTCTGGAGGGCCACAGGTTCCCTAACCCTGCTGTACACAGATGATACAACAATGCCAAAGCACCAAGCACATTCTCAAATCCCTATCTATTGGTACGTATCCAATATTTTTGTTCATGGGTTTGTTACACTGAAATTTAAGCCCTTGGTTTCTTCAGGGTTATCAAGAAAGATAAATTAAGTGGTTCTGGTCCTATCTCCAGGGCTGGTTTCAGAGAACAGCATTGGATTATTGTCTTTTGGTCCACTGGCAGTTGTGTTGTAGGGTGCCCCAAAGTACTATATTGTCCCCAGCACTGTTTAACATGTATATGAAACCATTGGGAGTGGTCATGAGAAGATTTGGGGCAAAGTGTCAGCAGTATGCTGATGATACCCAGCTCTGTTCCTCTGTAACATCTGGATCAGGAGAGGCCATGCAAGACCTGGATTGGTGCCTCAACTCAATAGTGGGCTAGATGAGGGCCAATAAATTGAGGCTGAATCTTAGCAAGATGGAGTCACTGTGGGTATGTGGTTCCTGACTTGAGATAATTGGTCAGTTGCCTGCTTTGGATGGGGTCATAGTCTCTCTGAAAGAGCAGGTTCATAGTCTAGGGGTGCTCCTGGACCCATGTTTGTCACTTGAGGCCCAGGTGACCTTAGTGGCTATAACTAGCTTGCCTTTTACTAACTCTGGCTGGTAAGCTGCGGCCATTTCTGGACCAGGATTTATTTATTTTATTTATTTATTAAATTTATATACCGCCCGACTAGCAATAGCTCTCTGGGCGGTGAACATAAAACAGCATAAAAATACAATAAATAACAAAACAATACTAAAATACAAGCAACAATCCAACACAATAAACATTTTTAAAATTAAATCAGTGTAATTTAAAATGCTTCAGAGAATAGGAAGGTTTTGACCTGGCGCCGGAAGGAGAGCAGAGTCGGCGCCAGGCGTACTTCCTCGGGGAGACTGTTCCATAGTTCGGGGGCCACCACTGAGAAGGCCCTAGATCTTGTCATCACCCTCCGGGCCTCCCTGTGAGTTGGAACCCGGAGGAGGGCCTTCGTAGCAGAACGTAGTGCACGGGCCGGTTCATATCGGAAGAGGCGTTCCGCAAGGTATCGTGGTCCCGCACCGTATAAGGCTTTATAGGTTAATACCAACACTTTGAATCTAGCCCAGAAACATATTGGCAACCAGTGCAAGCTGGCCAGAACAGGTGTTATATGCTCGGACCGCTTGGTCCTTGTCAGCAATCTGGCCGCCGCATTTTGCACTAGTTGTAGCTTCCGAACTGTCTTCAAAGGTAGCCCTACGTAAAGCGCATTACAGTAATCCAAACGTGAGGTTACCAGAGCATGTACCACTGATGTAAGGTCCTCTTTACTCAAATAGGGACGTAGCTGGGCTACCAACCGAAGTTGGTAAAACGCATTCCTAACCACCGAGGCTACTTGAGCCTCAAGTGAGAGGGAAGAGTCTAAAAAGACTCCCAGACTACGAACCCGGTCCTTTAGGGGGAGTGTAACCCCGTCCAGGACAGGGTATATATCCACCATCCGATCAGAGAACCCGTCCACCAACAGCATCTCAGTCTTGTCTGGATTGAGCTTCAGTTTGTTAACTCTCATCCAGTCCATTGTCGAGGCCAGGCAACGGTTCAGCAAATCGACAGCCTCACCTGAAGAAGATGAAAAGGAGAAGTAGAGCTGCGTGTCATCAGCATACTGATGACAACGCACTCCAAAACTCCTGATGACCTCTCCCAACGGCTTCATGTAGATATTAAAAAGCAGGGGGGACAAAACTGACCCCTGCGGGACCCCATATTGGAGAGCCCGCGGTGTCGAGCAATGTTCCCCAAGCACTACCTTCTGGAGACGACCCGCCAAGTAGGAGCGGAACCACTGCCAAGCAGTACCTCCAACTCCCAACTCCGCGAGCCTCTCCAGAAGGATACCATGGTCGATGGTATCAAAAGCCGCTGAGAGATCAAGGAGAATCAACAGAGTTACACTCCCTCTGTCTCTTTCCCGACATAGGTCATCGTACAGGGCGACCAAGGCTGTCTCAGTGCCAAAACCGGGCCTAAAACCCGATTGAAATGGATCTAGATAATCAGTTTCATCCAATAGCGCCTGGAGCTGGCCAGCCACCAGCCGTTCCAAGACCTTGCCCAGGAATGGAACATTCGCCACTGGCCTGTAGCTGTTAAAATTGTCTGGGTCCAAGGAAGGCTTTTTCAGGAGTGGTCTCACCACTGCCTCTTTCAGACAGCCTGGGACCACTCCCTCTCGTAAAGAGGCATTTATCACTTCCTTGGCCCAGCTACCTGTTCCATTCCTACTAGTTTTTATCAGCCAGGAGGGGCAAGGATCCAGTACCGAAGTGGTTGCACGTACCTGTCCAAGCACCTTGTCCACGTCCTCGAGTTGAACCAACTGAAGCTCATCCAACAAAACAGGACAAGACTGTGCTCCGGACATCTCACTAGGATCTACTGCTATAACTTGAGAGTCTAGGTCCTGGCGGATACATGAGATCTTATTCTGGAAGTGATCGGCAAACTGATTACAGCGGATATCCTGACTATTGTCGTCCATGTACTGGTAACCTCCGTCCTAGATTACTGTAATGTGCTCTATGTAGGACTGCCCTTGAGGTTGGTCCAGAAGCTGCAGCTAGTGCAAAAAGCAGCAGTGCAACTGCTCACTGGGGTAGGACATAAGCAATATGTTTTCCAGCTGCTGGGCTAAGTTCAAGGGTCTGGTTTTTGTGTATAAAGCCCTATACAGCTTGGGACCAGAATACCTGAAATATCACCTTGCCTTTTATATACCCAGTTGGTCACTGCACTCTTCAGGTGAGGGCCTCCTGCAGATACCATTTTATCAGGAGGTCCATTCCACATAACACAGGAAGTGGATCTTTAGTGTGTGGTACCTACCCTTTGAAATTAACTACCTTTAAATATTAGATGTGCCATCTCTATTGTCATTTCTGTGCCTACTGAAGACCTTCATCTTTCAACAATCCTTTTAAGTAGAGACCTTACCCCAGTTTGCATCTGTTTTGGAAGTGTATTTTAAGATGTTTTTAATTTTTAAAAAAACACACACAGATGTTTTAAGATTTTTTAAACTTGTTTGGGGACATTTTGTTACTTGTTTGCCTTCTGGGCTCCTTCTGGGAGGAAGGGCGGGATAGAAATTTAATAAATAAAAAAATAATGGGAGTGAACCATGTATTGCAAAAACAGGATTTCAAGGTGTATGCCATTTCAAAATGTAGTATCTGCAACTGATTAATGGATACCCAACAGTATACAATCTCCCCCTTAATCATAAAGATACAGTAGTACTTATTTATTTATTTATTTATTATTTATTTTATTTTATTCAGCTTATATCCCGCCCGACTAGCAAACAGCTCTCTGGGCGGCAAACATAGAAACATATACAATAATAAAATTACAAGATCAATATAACAATATACTTATTAAGGAAGTGATTTTTTTTATCTGAGAGACATCTTAGCTCAAGTCATTCATGTCGATGCCATAAACCTAAAGAAACCTAATATGGGCTGAAAGGGTTTGTGGTAAAAAAAGATTCACAGTAGAAGAAGCAGAATTGAAAAACCATTAGCCTGCTTGCAGTGAATTTGATTCAATCATACACTCATTAAGAGTTTTCTATAGGCATTCATCAGAGTTGCTTACATCTCTCATATGTCTTACTGATCCATAATATGTATATTTTCAATTCTGATCCCCCATAATTAAAGCACTCAATATATTCAATGTTACATCGATGCCAAGTCTAACTGAACATTTTCTCCCTATAAATAGTGATGAAAGCAATTACAAAAATAGGGTACAGAACAGTAAGCACTAACACAAAGGAAAAGTGGGTATGAATAGGATGGAAAAATAAACCAAAATTAGTGAGACAAGAGATGGCAGCTTACAGTAAACACAAGAATTCTAATCTAAAAAGTTTTGTGAGGGTGCAACATCATGCACGAAAGGAATCTCACTCTTGGATACAATAAGAATACTTACAGACATTTGGAGCATGTTTAATACTAATACAGTATCAGTAATACATTTTTAAGATCCAAGACTGCAAAGGACCTTTACATAAATATTCTATTTAAAATTTAGCAAATGTTTACAACAAAGGCTTCAGAGACACTTTATGGGTGGTAAACAATATTACCTTCTGAAGAAACATGTATTAAAAATTATATATTTTATTATTGTTATTCTTTAGAAAAATACAAATATAAAAACATTTATATAAATATACAAACATGTCATCATCAATATCAATTATCCAATATATCATCATATAAAAACTGAAAACATTTTAAATATTTTAACTGTCTGTTTTGTAAAACTTGTGCGTACAATCACTTTATTACTAATATAGTCCAATCTAATTTTATTTCAGCAGCAAGAAGAATCTATTTTAAATTCTTTTCACATATACATTGTAGGACATATTTTGGCATTCTCTTTTATATTTCTCCTCCATTCAGTAAATTTGGACAATTTTACTGCTACAGTTTTTTAGGATTGGTATTTATTATAATTTCCCCCCCACCCTTCATTTGTAAGAATCTTGGGGCATGTTACAAAGCAATCAAATAAAAAGGCATGCATCATACAACCATATTAGAATAATAAAGCATCATATAAAATAAATTAGAGTAATAAACAATTCAATACAGCAGCAGCAAATTATCCACTATTGTCTAAGACCTCATCAAGCCAGAGAACAGAGGATCTAGTGAACCAAGATGAGGCACACAAAGCCCAGACAGAGTAAGCAGTGAGATCATGAGTGTTCCTGAGGGCAAAAACCAATCTCCATTCATAAGCATTCTTAAACTGAGAGTCCCCTTCTTTGGGAAGGAGAGATTTGGAAACCAAAGTAGAAGTGGGTGTATCCATTGCTGGGTCTTTCAACAGACTCATGAACTCACGATCCAACAAATGGTACTTGTTAGCGAAAGCTGTCACCCAGCAGGCATGAAGTGGACAAGCCTATTCATCCTTTGCCCAATCTGTCCATGGGAATAGGAACTGAAATTGAATGAACAGCAGACCTGGGTGCCTTTAAAACTTTGGCACCCTTAACCAGGTCTGGAGCAGGTTCTGATGAAGGCGTCTCAAGACCTAAAACGTCAACTGTTCTCCAGAACAGAGGCAGAAAGTTGACTCACTCAAAAAGATGATGAGAGGAATCCTCCACCTCAGATTCACTGCACCTCCCTCAGGAGTAATAAATGGATTGTGTGGGTCTGCCCCCTCATCCAGGGAACTCTGATGGTGGTCCCTGCCCCTTGGGACATCAAAAGTATTCAAAGAAGCATCACAAAGCTCCTTGGACTGATGGTACAGGCTAGCAACCTGAGCTGGAGGCTGAGGTGTCACAGCAGACCTCCTCAGTTCAGAAGAAATTGAACTTAAAAGAGAAACAAATTCGGGAGTAAACTGGAAATCCACAAGAACATGTGCAGGAGGCAAAGATGACTCCAGTTGAACTGTATCAGTAAAAGGCCTAAGTTGCTGAGGAGAAGTGAAAGAAGCTGGAACAGAAGAAGGCACTGTTTGAACGGAAACTTAAGATAATCCAGGATTCTCAGATACTGGGGGTGGGGGGGCTGGGCTGAAAAGCCACCATTTCTCATCTGAAGAGACAGACTGTGAGTGAACAGGGCCACCAATCTCTCTCAGACACAGACATCTTCCTCAGACAGTGGCTTCTCCTTGACTGCAACATCATAAGCAGGTAACCCCCCCCCAAGAGGGCAGGAATGCCCATGCAGCAGGCCCACCTGGCAGCCATCTGTGTTTGGAATGCTTAGATTTTGAAATTGATTTAGAAGGCCCTTGCTTGGTAACTTTATGCTTAGAAGCAGGTGTGGGTTGAGAAGGAAGAGTGTGCGATGTGGCCTTCTGTGTCACTTCACAGGTCTGGGTAATAAGATCTGCAGGTACAGCTGGACCCACCATGGTATGTACACACATGGTAGAGGGGTGTGGTATCCAAGTATCAACACACGCACAAGATGGGGAGTACGGTGGAAAAAACAGGAGCCAAAAGCACACACACACTGGGGTGGGGGGTTGCTGTCAGACTTCAAGTAAAAGATTGAAATTCACATCGGAATTGGTTAAAAGAGAGGGATAAGAGAAATAAAGGAGAAAATAGTTTGACAGTCTAAAGATAAGACAAAGGGACATTAAAAGACAAAGAGAAAAAGCACAAGAAAAGATGTGAAAAACAAAATGGTAGGCAGAGGACAGAAGAAAGAAGAAACTGATGACAGACAGCAAAAAAGGCAGGAATTTGCAGCAGAGACAAAAAGAACCAGGCAGCAAGCTAATGGACATCTCCCTGAAAACAAAGCTGTGAGCTTTACACCAGGAAGCCTTGAGCTACTGCCACAAGCTCCATCTGAGAGAAGTCAGGTGAGGGGAGAATAATTGCTGCCACAAAGGGCTGTAACTGCGAGCTCTGTGGAGGAGGGCAAAGGCTAGGAGCCACAACAGCCGACTTTGCTAATGAGCTGGGGTCATAGCCATGAGCCCCACTGACAAAGGTAGAGGGGGAGAAACTGCAGGGGCTGCAGCCTCAAGCCCCTTAAGGAGAGAAGGAAGCCAAAGGTCAAAAATGACAGCTGTGAACTTGATAAAAATTGGCTAGGAGCTGCAGCCACAAGCTCCATAGGTTGGTGGGAAGGCCAAAGCGGAGTTCACAAATCAAGGGAAACCTCACATCCCCACTCAATAGACATGTGAAAGCTGGACAGTGAAAAAAGCAGGTAAGAGAAAAATCAACTCATTAAAAATGTGGTGTTGGAGGAGAGCTTTGCGCATACCATTGACTGCAAAAAAGACCAATAATTGGATGTTAGAACAAATTAAACCAGAACTATCACTAGAAGCTAAAATGATGAAATTGAGTTATCATACTTTGGACACATCATGAGAAGACCTGATTCACTAGAAAAGACAATAATGCTGGGAAAAACAGAAGGGAGTAGAAAAAGAGGAAGACCAAACAAGAGATGGATTGATTCCATAAAGGAAGCCACAGACCTGAACTTACAAGATCTGAACAGGGTGGTTTATAACAGATGCTATTGGAGGTCACTGTTTCATAGGGTTGCCATAAGTCGTAATCGACTTGAAGTCATATAACAACAACAACAACAAACTCACAACCAAAGCAAGACAACACAAGAGAGTTAGCAACGCTAAGGCTAGGAGAGAACTCCCTCGGACGACAGCAGGAATGGACTGGAGTGAGGACCAGAAGTAGCAGCTCAAGTCTTGACTCCTGTGCATTCCTGCCTTCGGATGTTAGGCAGTCCACCTGATGGTATGATACCCGAGGGAAAAAATGCTTACCAGACTTTGGTATTTATTTTATGAGCCATTACTCAGCTTGTAGGGAAGAATTCAGATATCCTTAAAATATATCATCTTTTATAAGAATACTATTTAAAATACATTCTACCTATTCTAAAAATTAATTAAATATATTTTTATTTAATTATTTATTTAATTTATTAGTCGCCCATCTGGCTGGTTGTCCAGCCACTCTGGGCGACGTACAAGATAAAACAATACATTAAAACATTAAAATTTAAAACCATAACAGTAAGAAACCTAACCCACCCCAAAAGCCTGCCTGAAGAGCCAGGTCTTCAAGGCCCGGCGGAAGCTTATCATAGAAGGGGCATGGCGGAGATCATTTGGGAGAGAGTTCCACAGAGTGGGGGCCACTATTGAAAAAGCCCTCTCTCTAGTCCTCACCAGTCTAGCTGTTTTAACCGGTGGGATAGAGAGAAGGTCTTCTGAGGCTGATCTTGTTGAGCGGCATCCCTGACGATGCTGGAGGCGCTCCTTCAGATAGACTGGGCTAAAACCGTATAGGGTTTTAAAGGTCAAAACCAACACCTTGAATTGGGCCTGGTAAACAACAATAATTTAGAGATGTGGTATTTACATAACTTCTAGTTTAGTATTAATTTGGATTTAACTGGATCTGCTGACTGTCCAATTTTTTCTGCTAGGCCAGGAATGAAGAACTTGTGGCCTTTGATATGTATTGGACTCCAATTCCCATTAGCCCCAGTCAGTATTGCCAACAGTCAGGGATGATGAGTAACAATATCTGGAGGGCCAGGGCTTCTCCATGCCTGTTCTTGGCTCTACCACCAAAATCCTCAGAGCAAGCAGCAATTTACATCAGCACTGTGCAGACTCCAGGCTTTCACGATCTACATTTTAAAACCAGAACCCTAAGATCCACTAACTGGATCCAGGTGCAAAAGACAAGCACTTAGAATTAGATAATGCTGAGCCTGGGAGTTTTTGCAGAACTGAATGGAGCTCACAATAGTTCCACAAACAAATCAATTCCTGGTTCCCATCCACCTGGCTTTCTTCATTTCAGTAGCATAATTTAGGGTGGGGAGGTCTATTTTTATGCTTCCATAAGAGTGTGAGAAATCTTTGCCAATCTACTTCAAATAATGTGGAGATCTACCAGTAGATCCTAATCTACCTTCTGCTCAGCCCCTGGTTTGCACATACCTCAGGAAGAGATTATGGAGGGAGAAGGGAGAGGCCCATCTATACCGTGTACTGCCTTCAAGTCGATTCCGACTTATGGCGACCCTCTGAATAGGGTTTTCATGAGGCTGAGAGGCAGTGACTGGCCCAAGGTCACCCAGTGAGCTTCATGGCTATATGGGGATTCGAAACCTCGTCTTCCAGGTCGTAGTCCAACACCTTAACCAGTACACCATGCAGGCTTGAATAGAAGCCTCAAGTTCATAGTGCTCACTGCTAAAACAGATGAAGCTCATAACCTCATAGTCAGCATTTGAACACTACTTCTCCTTCACTAGAGTAAGCTTTAGATTCTGAGTGTTGGGAAAGTCATTCCCTACAATTGCTAAAGCACTATACTGTCATTTTACAGAGCAGTCAATTCCCCTTTATAACTAAGAACAGTATTTCTAGTACAATATTACAGTGGGAAAACAATTGAATTTGCTTCAATATTAACCTCTTTCCTGAATGCTATCCCAAGGCATATTTGAAACTCATTTATTAGACCAGCTTCACACTCACATTCTGTCCTCTTGATTATCACAATCTATCTGTAAAGGGGCTATCCTTATAAAAGGAGTGATTTTATATGTAATAAGTTTCACAGCAGAACTTCAGTTCACTTAAATTCAATGTATATCCTTAAGCAAACAACATTTATAACTCTAGGAAGAAGTAGAATGTACTTAAAGGGACAAATGCATAAAATTAAGAACAGCAACAAAAATTAAAGATATATAATTTTCATGCTAACAATGTGACCCTACCCTGATGTTGAGTGTGTGTGTGTGTGTGTGTGTATAAGATATATATCAAACCCACAGATGTGCATATTCATGTGAACTATTAATTTTGTTTGTACCTAGTTGGAAGTTTTTATAGCAGAAACTAATACTATACAAGGTAGACCCCCCCCCAAAAAAAACTATTCCGAACAACAGGAATGGAATTTCAAAGCTTTTTCCACCCCAGGCGACCAATGTCCCCCATGAATACATGCTGTGCTGCCTCCTAGGGGGCTTGCTGCACAACATACATAGAGAAGTAGAAAGAGCAGGAAATGCTTTCAGCTTACATGTTTTCTCTCTGTCCTTGCCCCACAACTTTCACCATTGTACTAAGTAATGCCCAAATTGCAAAGTGGGGGCGGCTCTATTTCAATGGATCATGGGTCAGGGTAGATCAGATCCCATAGTGAGACAAATGTGAGTTCTCCCAATTTAGTCAATATCTACTAAACTTGATTGGAATAAAATGCACTCAAGTCCAAGACCTGTATGTGGAAATAGAAGGGCAAAGGGAGAGAAGTATAATGCAAACAAACTATTGAAATGAAGACACAGTTGTTCAAGGGAAAAAGAAAAGGAGTCCATCAGTAATCACCAAAGCTTTGTTTTGCAGCGTTGTTTTTTAAAAATCTCCATCTCAGGCTAAGTCCTGCTTTTTAAATATTGCCAAATATATCCTCGACAAAATAAATAATCTTTTAAAAATGTATACAAGAAACAAGGAAAGCTATATATGTTGTATATGCAGATCTAGCTTCATTAACTTACAGCTGCAAGGTCCAAATTTTAAATTTAATTTGTGCTTGGAAGGAAATAATGCAATTAACAACTAAAATTCAGGTGCTAAAAACGCCACCATTTTCATATAAATGAAAGGAATGGCCTTTTCCCTCTAAGAAAGGGAATAAAGGCAACTCAGTGCTGAATATTTACCATGCTTGCCAATACCTTGATTAATATATATTCAATAACGCATATATCAGCCATGCTGCAAAATGTCCTACTTAGAGGAGTACCAGGAGATGAAGGTATATAAATTGATGAAAAAGTGTTTCTTCAGGGAAAGAATCTTTAGGAATTTACTTTAAAAAATAATGTTCATTTAGGAAAAAGGGAGTGTACTGTTAAATAATTAGATAGTATTTTTGAATTTTTAGTTGTTTACATATTCTCAAATCTTATAGATTAAAACAAGTGTAGCATATTAATTGTATTACAACATGATGGAAAAATCCAGAGGCACTCTCTGTCAGAGACTCCTTGTCTTTTTTTCCTGGGTTCAACCCCCAACCCCCTGGGCAATTGTTCCTGGGCAGGCACTCCCAGTGCCTCACCTTACCAAGGCTGAGTTACGAGCAACACCAACCTTATATGGTAGGGAGACTGCCACCACCCCTTAACCTGGCTTCCCACTCTGAGCAAGAGGAACTCAGAGCACCCATTAGAATGGCAGAGACTCCTAAGGGAAGAACTCTGGTTACACTCCTGGAGCCTTTAGCCAACCCCAAAAACAGTAGTCAGTAGTGTTGTGGTCAAGCTACTAGATTCAGAGCCAAAGCCCCAAAGCAACACAAACCAAATAATATGAGGTATATTATTAAATATGTGTATATAAAAAGAGAACAGCATATAAATTCCTTTAAGCCCAATCACCTTAGCAGGGCTAGGCATAGTCAACACTTACATAAACACAGTGAGAGGATCAAACAGACAAAACATAACAAAAAATGCTAGCCTAAGTTAATACTCACTTCATAGAAGTATAAAAGCCTGGTTCCCTTTGGCTCCATATACCACAGAACATCTTATAGATGAGTCAAGATGGAATAGGAACTAACTGAACAATCACCCCTCTTTTTATGGGGTTTTGCCTGGCAACAGCAAGAGGGCCAATTAGCCAATTAAGGCACCTCTTTACTGATGGAATAGCCTCGAAAGTTCACAGCAAGGGCAAGACCACCAATTTATAGCAACTCAGACCTCCTGACCTTAGTGCCAGGCTGTGTAGATAAGGTTCAGCTCCCTCCCTTTAGAATAACAATCTGCAGCTGGATGGTACGAGAAGCCCTAATTTTTCTCAGCACAGAGCATCCTAGGAACCTATGCAAAATATTCCCCACAATTCTCTCTGGTTTAAGCATTTTACTTTGGTCAGTCTTAGCTATTCTTGACACTTTCTTTTATTGATTTGTTTAGCTCAGAAATAATTAAGTTTTATACAACTGATACACCTCCTGCCAAGTCAAACATTGTTGTCCATAATACTGTTTTAAGTATGCCACAAAAATATGGTCAAGCCATTTTTAATTTCTTGTATAAACTGAATATACTTTCTTTCAACTCATAGACAGTGAATATTTATTCCTACAATCAAGAAATGTGTCTCTTTATTGCTTTTGTGCTACTTTATAGGGTCCACCTGTGTTGCCTGGGGACTATGTAAAGCAGTGCAGAAAGACTGCTAAATGGCAGTGTGTTGTTACGGAGGCCCCCTTGCGGCTTAGCAGTTAACGTTGCCACATAAAGCGAAGTGTGAATCCCTTAATTAAGATGTGAAAATTCAAGGAAGTCATTCTAAAAATGTGAGTATTTTCAAGAACTGGTTTTCTAATGTACTTTTCATACTCTACAAATGAGGGTTTTTTTGTAGAAACAACTAATAATGTACATTCCTTCTAAAATATTATCTCTATAATCACTTTTTTAATGGTGCAATGAGAAAATATATGTAAGATTCAGAAATCTGCAATAGTTTCACTCAGTATTAAGAAATTAGAAGAACTCATTGTAAGGTAAGAAAAAAGTATCTCTAGAAATATAGGAAATATAATCCCCCTTCCCTAGACACTTCTATCATTTAAGCAGTTTAAGTGTAAATTGAAACATGCAAACAATATGCAATATTCCCAACACCCATGTAGTGGGTGGGCCATTGTTTGGTGTTAGACCATTTGGCCTGTACATGAAAAAGATCCCAGGCTCAATCCCCAGGAAGGGCTGGGAGACTCCTGCCTGAAACCCTGGAGAGCCACAGCCAGTCAGTGTAGACAAAATTGAGCTAGATGGGCCAATGGGTCCGACTTAGTACAAGGCAGCTTCTTGTTTAAATGCATTCTGAACAGATGTCTGATAAGCTTTCACAGTAGAGACAGAACACGGTGTTCAATTTTTCATAAAGATTTTGAATATTCATGTATAAATTAATTATTTCCATGCAACCTTAAAATAAACTTTTGAGGTTTCTGTTCCTTAACTCACTTACAGAAAGTCAATTAATTCATTTTGATAATTGGCTCATATTCTATGATATCATTTGGAATGGTCAATCCTCCAAACAAAGCATTCTGATTCATCATATTCTTAAAAGATGACAGGGAGCTAATCTATTGTTTGTTTCTTTTGCCAAGTTTATTGTAGCTGAAGTCAGGTTTGCCTCCTCTATGGATTTAATCTTTAAGAGACCAGTTATCTTATCCCCCTTATGAAGCCTTCAAGTTTCATAAGAATTTGGACAATTTGATAGGAGTAGAGGAAAAGGTTGCTCTCATTGCAACTAGTCTAAGTTTTCAAAAGCGAAAACAGGAGACTTAATTCTCAAGCTATTGGATGTTAAGAGTAAGCAATGCTTTATACATGACCTACAAGGTGGGGAACCTACAGACACCATGCCAATCATGGCCTCCCAAGGGGTCCAATTTGACCTGTGAGGTAATTTTTCCCAAACCACACTAGCAACAAGACCTGATGGACGGGAGAACAGGGCTTAATCCTGCATAGAATGCACAATCCTGTTCCCAGCAGGAAACAAGATTGCGCAGACAAGGCGGCAAGATTCAATCCCCGGTCATCAGCTGAGCGGGGATTAAAGCCCTGTGCAAAAGTGCCCTTTGAAGCAGTGTACTCTACTTCAAACAGGCTTTTACAAAGGTTTTAAGACAGCTCCTGTTCACCTCTCCTAAAAAGAGATGCTTCATATGAATGAAGAGAGGGTGACAGAGATCCATATGCACATTTCGAAAGTTATCCTAATGGTTTTCCTTCAGTAATTCCTACCGCGGCTGAATTGTATCACCCATCAAAAGTTTTTGTCTCTCCCCAAAAGAAAGGGATCCCCCCGCAAAAAAACAGCTCACATTAGTAAGCCATACTAGAAATTGTTGTCAGAGGGAAGCTGTGAAAATAATCTTAAGTACATGCAGTGTTCTGTATAAACAGATTCTTATGTTCTTCAGTATATATACTACTCTGATATAAACAAAAATCCAGTTTTCCCATACCTTGTAAGCAGCACCTCCATGAATGATAGATTTGATAAAAATCCCAAGGTCAGCCCCCGTCTCTCGAGATTTGTTGCCCTTTAAGCTCACACCAAGTCCAGCTGAACCAGAGTCATTCAGAGGGATCTCAAAGGTCAATTGCTCTGTAGTGTCCAGGGAAAGAACATTGCAGTAGGGCTCTCCTTTCTGTTGAATGAACAGATAAAGAAGCAGAACATCTACATATTAACAGGAGTTAAATAAATACTTACTCCTCGGGTACCCTGATCTGCATTTCACAAGTTAAAGATCCGAGAGGCAAACAATGAGGAACAGAATGCATGTCCTTTGCTTTTTTAACATAGTCAACTGGAAATCAGCATGAAAGAACTGCCCCCAAAACATGGAACAGAGAGTATTTATATTAACATATTTGAAAATATATATGATTTCAAGGCTTCTGTAAACAGAAGTGATATACAGACAAGAATTGGGGAGTAAAGGCAAGCTATCCCTTAATGCAGTCCCTAAAGGAATCCCTCAAACATGTTGCCCATCCCCAATTTTATTCACAGTACTGTACTCCTGTGTGCTGTCTCTTTCACATAATTTTTGACTTCTCTCCTTCAGTGTCTTAATACTCTCTAACTGATCCCAAGCAATCAGGGTGCATGTAATCAAGATAACATCACAGTATAACTGTGCCAATATTTGTAAAAAAACCAAAACCCACCTATTCAGGAGAAAGTTGCTTTGTAGGTTCTCCATCTGATTGGAAATCTGGTAAGATTTGTGTTGCTAGCCACATGGAAGAAATTCCAATCAATGGACACTGAAGAGGCAGACACATGGGCACTGGAGGGGGGCAGATGACCACAGTCCCACTTCTCCCACACCGTGTACAGTATATGTGTGCAGTGTGTATGGAGAATGCAATGTAATCAAACAGATTTGGCTATGCAATGGTGTCAGAAAAATGATCCAGAAGTTAACATAATGGTACCTGTCTTCACACTAAAGGGGCAAATATTTCATCCCTATTTGCAGCCAAATTACCAACACAAGAAGCACTTGTCATTCATTAAAACACACACATGTATAAACAAACTTTGACTTGGCCCTAGTCAAGAGCACCAGTCTGGATGCTTTACATAATTTCTTTTGTGAAGCACCACTGAAATGTGAGCTATAGATGAAAGTAGTTTTTCCCCCTTAAACACTTAATCATAATCTCCCATAATGCAATTAAAACTTAATGGTTTTAGTCCTCTGAAAAATTAAAATAAATAGTATACTTTTAGTCTGGAAGCCACCATATTATTGGGAAGGGGGAAGGGAAGACAAAATACAGGGTCTACTGAACCTCAATTCCAATATGTTTCAAGAGCAAATATTTAATATATTTAATAATATGACTGAGTTAATGCATTTCATTTAATCTGAAAACATAAAAGTGGCCTGATGTTGACATTAATAATTTTTGTCTGATCTAGCAGTCAATTTCCCTTATTTTTCCTATACCTACAAGCTTGTCTGGGTTAACTTTTCCATTTTTAAAAAAATACAATAAAAGATGCACACGTGCAAGTTTAAGTCCTTCAAAACAGGACTGCCAAACTAGTACAATTGGAAAATGAACAGTACACTGCAAACAGTGATGCATAAAATCTCCCTCTTACGAGCAAATAACAAAATTCTAATAAAGGCAACTTGCCTAAGATTATATCCCAGGACCTATTTTAGAATAAAAGAATACCAAGTCAGACATTCTAGTTTCTAAGTCTTTGACTCTAAGCTTTTGCATCACAAACCCAGCTCTATATTACTACAACTACAGGGAGTTTTGTACAACTAAAAATATGAGGCAAAATGGTGATCTGTTGAAAGTGAATAAATCAAAAAATACGCATGCAGAGTTTACTGGTGTGATGTTGACAGAATTTTGTACATTTTGTTAGAATGTATAAATATTATATGGGAGGGCTGTATCTAGCACTGTCCAGGTTCAAGCAGAGCAGACTTCACCTTCTCCTCCCCGCCATCTGCACCCCCTCAAAATCTGCTCTGGTTAAGCATCCTCTCTTCTCTGTCCCTAACATATTAATCCTTCCCCCAGAAGTTCTGGTTCCTTTCAGCTCACTGATTTCTCTGATACAGTCTTCTTTAGCCATGCATCATCCACATCTTCAGTTCCCCCATTCATATCCAATAGTGCTGAGCTTCTTTCATCTCCCAGCACTGTGTATGTCCCTTGGTTAGTGCAACCAACTTTCCTTTTTTCCTTTATATCTCCTTAATTGATTGGCAATATTCCTTCCTTCTCAGCAGTCAGAACGTTCAAGGTAAATGCAAGATATTTGTGATTTCATTATTAACATGCCTCAAGACAAGAACCAGGATGTAAATAGCTTCTTTTGTACCTAAGAGACTGGGCATAGTCACTGGGATTTTTTGTCCCTTTTAAAATCAGAACGCATATACTATCCCACCCCAAGGCAACTTTCATATGTTTCATAATGCTTCTGCTCACTGTTGGAGGGGGTAGGCAGTGAGTGGAACATATTTTTCACCTGTGGTGGGAATGCCCAGAGGTGGTGGCCTTATGGGGGCAGGTATTGGAAGAAATACAGGGGGGGAAATAAATCAATCTGTGCAGCTTTCCCTTCAATTGCCATTACTCAATTCGTTTGTAGATGAGCAAAAGGACTTAAACAGTAAACCTTTGATCAGACATGTATTAATAGCGGCACACTTAACATGCCATTGGAGGGATCTTACTGTGGCAACAATTGTTGGTATCACAAGGTGTGGTATTTGGTTTTAGTTTATTTATTTATTTATTTTGGTAATGAGGGGACAACAAAAAAGCTATGCCCTGATTGGGGAATGGTTTGACTTTATTAAGTATGTAGATATGAGAGAACACAATCGGACACCCCCCCTCCAATTATGTTCACTATTGCTTCTTCTGCAAACTGAACTTGATTTGGAGTTGGTTCTCACTTTCTTTCTGTTTGACATGCCCATCTTATCTGGACTGGAATCTTACTGGATTTGAGCGCCCCATTTTGGACTAGAGGTGTGCCTGTGATAAGTGAAAGGAAAAGGAGCAATGTAATATTTGTCGTATCTGTTTTTAATGTGTTTTATATTTATATGTCGTATTCACATTTGCTGGTTTTAAATGTGTTTTTATCTTGTTGTACACCGCCCTGAGAGCCTGTTGCTATAGGGCGGTCTAAAAGTGCAATAAATAAATAAATAAAATAAAAAATAATATCCAATAAATTTGAGTGTCTTTATAGTAGTTGGCCTGTAGCTTTTAGTTATTGTTATTTTCAGTTTATTTTGTACTGAATATATGTTGATACATCTGTATCTTTCATTACGTTTATGTATATACATAAATCTAAACAAATATGTATACAAAAAAGTGGAACCCATACACACCACACACACAAATATCACAAACTGCTTTTCAAAGTCCTTTCCATCCAACTATATGGATTCAGCTACATTGCATGCTGGGATACTATTCAAGTAACAACCTTCTAGCACCCTTGGGTATCTTTAAATCCTGGCCAGGAGATGTTTCTTTCTTTCTAACCTACTTACTTGGGGGTTTCTTAATACCACCTCCCACAACAGTCTTGAGATGATGTGCAAAATTAAAAATATAATACATTAATAAAAACACAATGCAATAAAACAAATGCAGCTGAAAACAGGCATCAATTCAGTAAGATCAGAAATGGAAACTAAACACCAGCAAAGGCCTGGATACATACATAAGTCTAAAGGAGTTGTAGTGATTATACCCTGAAAGTCTGTCCAATCTTTTTTTTTAGTCTCTTAAACAAAAAGCAAAGCAAGAGTGGGAAAGCCATCTTAAATTCAAGATAATACAACCCTATATATTGTCATATTTCAAGAAAAATGGGAGCTGCTCTGATCTGTCTGCAGCTGCAGTGACGGTGGTGCCACTTGGGACTGAAGGCAAGGGCAGAAGGCAAGGCACCAACAGTAGGTGGAGCCAGAACCAACTAATTCTAGTTTTGCCTCCATCCTCCTCCCTGTGGAGTTCTACAAGGGCAACACTGAGCCTAAGGAAGAGGAAGCTTAAATATAGGGTCACACACTGGACTGGTTGGAAGTAAGAAAGCAGGCAAATGAGGGCTGGCAAAGGGCATACTACTGGTGAAGCAGAGCCCCATTTGCCCTAATGGACCAGCCTCTACTATGCAGCTGGTACCCATAAGTCAAGGTAGTGAGGCAAGCACGACAGGCAAAGCAGCATGCCAGGCTAAGCAATAATGCAGGCCAATGACTACACCACTATGGACAGCTCCCATTGAGTACCATGTCTAAAGAGTGCTGAAGAACTGGTGGGCCTGTGTTCCACTCCACCTTCTTGTTTGAAGAATGTGGATGCTTAAAAGATCAATCCCCTCAACCTAAACGCAAGTAGTCTTCTCCTTTCTGCAGTGTCCTACCTGGTATGCTCCCTGTGCCATCGGGAAGGTGTGGCAGTGGAGAAGGAAAGGAGGATGTTCAGTAGTAGAGCATCTGCTTTGCACGCAGAAGGTACCAGTTTCAATCCCCAACATCTTCAGGTAGGGTTGGGGGAGAACCCCATCTGAAATCCTGCAAAACTGCTGCCAGTCATTATGGATGATGCTATACTAGATGGACCAGTGGTCTGGTTCGGTATAAGACAATTTCCTATGTTTCTAAGAAACCCCATGCCTTTTTGATTTACACTATAGTCTGTCTTCTATAAACTGATATTCTGTTCAGTCTATTAAGTATTTTCAGTTGTCTCACAAGAACATGATCATGTTTCCCCTGTAAAAAACAAACTGCCATGTTATGATGAATTGCAGAGAGAGGTGTTATCAGATAATTAAGGGCTATAGCACCACTGTGACACAGATTTTGCCTCATAGCGTATTTCCCTCACAGTTCATTTCTTCCATTAACATATAAACAATACAATATCAGCTCCTTGGGAAACTTTTGGACATAGCTGTACCAAGTGTCAATGCACCACACCTAGATCTTCATATAGACAAGTGCACCTGTGTTTTTGCCAAGTTTTTATTGTACCAAATTGCTAACTTCCCATTTCCAATGGAGCAACAGAATTAATTGGAATAAAGCAATTATTTCAATTTATATAAATGCTTGTGTAATAACAAATATTCTGTGCACCTGTTCATATCTATCTCCAGAATGTTCTCAATTTCCATCTGCAACAATTTTATTATGGGTATTTTAATAAATACTTACTTCGAACATGAAAAACCCTTGATCACAACCAACTCAATGTAGCAGAATCTGTTGTGGTTGGCTTCCTCCCAAAACAGCAACAATACAGGAGACTGTTATTTTTTTACACACACGCAGAGAGAGAGAGAGAGACAGACAGAAAGACACACACACACACACACACACACACACACACACACACACACACACACACACAATTTAGAGGATTGAGGACAGTTCTAAGCCTAACTATACTCCTACATAAATACATAGCTAAATGACTGGATTACTAAAACAAACACACCACCAAAAACATGACAAACACATTTACGTGCTCAAGTGTTTCATGCTTTTCCAAAGATTTATTAGTTTATTAAAAGGGAGTTACTGCAAGTATTAGTTCTTTGCGCCAGTCTGCTGGGTTATCATCAGACTGCGTGGGCATGCTATCTGTATCAAAATAGATACAGTTAAAATGTGTTGAAGTGAGACGACAGATAAAAATATACTAAATCATTTTCAAGTATTAGGTTTCCCACTGCTCTCCGCTGACATCCAGTTTGGAATCCATAGCATTTCACAGCTATTTACCCCACTAGAGCTCCTTGGAAATCAGGTAAGGGCTTAAAGATGCACCTCTTTACTCTGGCCTTTGACATCTGAGACATATTTCAATGATCCACCCTATTTTTTGTGATATGATTTTAGGTTGGTTTTAACTTTCTATTGATGTATTTTTAAACGGTTGTGACCCGCCCAGGAACCTTTGGTTGAAGGATGGGCAATAAATCAAAATACTAATACTACTAATAATTGTGCAACTCTTTAAAATTTAGAGTGGACACTTTCACAGTGCCAAAAATAATAAATGCATCACATATACAAACAAAAAACCACCAGAGGATGCATTTGAATAAAATGTGCATGTACAGATGCACATTTGGAAATAATGATGTATTTAAGTAGAAATACTTCTGGCCATAGTGGGGAAAGCTGTGACTAGTGACCCATACTTCTACTCAGTCTGCTGAGAATGGACAACTCCAAAGCTCTCCCTTCTTATGGCTATTTATATCTAAGCTGGTCAGTCCTTCAAATAGAGGGTTATCTCTGTAAGGTAGGATACATAATCATCCCATTTAAATTTCTGGAAGTTAAAAAAAACTTTGTACAGCAACTAGTTTAGGAAGAATCCATTCTGATCACATCTCTTCACATCAGGTCTTCAAATCAGTGGAAAGTAACACACTTCTGTATTCTCACAAATGATATCAGTTTTACTACCTTCACAGTTTACTGTAATGCCCTGCAAAATCTGTAGTAAAAATAAGAAATAAAATCAGGCTTGATCTGCTTTAGCTTAAGGAATAGAAAGCCATTAGTAGTATCTCAACAAAGATGCTGCTCATGCATACAGCACCTAATTGTTTAGGGTGTGTTTGCTCTGACCATTTGGTGACAGTAGCACTGTGGGAAACTGTTATACTGCTTGCTGTGCAGAAGTAATCTATTCCCGCATGAAAGGGAAGATGATAGGAATAAATCCTTCATCATTCCTCATCCTCCCCCCGGAATGGTTAAGAAAATAAGAACACAAGAAGAGTCCTGCTGGATCTGAGGAAAGGCCCATCTAATCCACCATCCTGTTGTTGCAGTGGCCAACCAGATGCCCATGGGAAGCCTTCAAGCAGGACCTGAATGCAACAGTGCTCTCCCCACTTGTGATTCCCAGCAACTGGTATTCAGAGGCACACTACCTCTGACAGTGGAGATGAAATAGTGGAGGAAGAACATAGCCATTGTGGCTAGTAGCCATTGATAGCCTTATCCTTCATGGTTGTCTGTCACAACGCCTGGAAAGGGGTGGCATATACTGTACATTGTTGTGTTAACAGTGGAATAGCGAACTGGGCCACTTGTTCCAGGAAACCAGGGCAGTAAATCAGCAAGGATTGGACTTTATGCTCACCTCCTGCTCTCTTAGCTGCTAGGAGAAACAAGGTCTGCCAACTCCTCACACAACACAACAGGATTCCTACACCAACCCTGTTTTGTGAGCAGAAGAGAGAAGGTGTTGAGCTGCCTGCTGGCAGAATAAATGGGTGGAGACCAGATGGGAGTGTGATCACCTATCTATGTCCCTTGCACCTGCTTGCCCTTGCTGTAAACCAGGGCAGATAAACCAGCACCGATATGCGATACAGCCAGCAAGGAGACACTAGACTGTTTTACCTAACTATTTACTTAAGTACTGCAATGTGCATTCAAATGCTAACTAGCTTTAAAGCTTTTGCAGGAATATCCAATTGTAGTTTAGCATATGCCTGGGAATATATTATTATTTTTATTTATTAAATTTATATGCCGCACCTTCCTCCAAAGGAATCCAGGGCAGCATTACTGCTGGACTTGTTTGAATCCACATAATGTAGGAGTAGTACATCAACACAATTGCTCCTGAGTGCCTTCACTGTTGTTGTGGTGCACGCAGGTCACCCTGGTATTCTAGTGACCTGCATGCGATGAAACAGGAGGATCAATGGCTGGAATGCAGGTGGTGTAAATCTCAGTCCAAATAAATAACTTTTTTTGTTAAACTTATATCCTCCCCTTCCTCCCAGAAGGAGCCCAGGGTTGTAAACAAGCATGGATAAGGTCGCACTACCATGCCTACTATGTGGCAGTGCTAGTGGCGGCAAAGAAAGCTTATTCTTGCACCACCACTACGTCCGCAAGTAACCATCCAGCAGAGCTTATCCGAGTGGTGAATGGGCTCTTATTATCTGGCCTAGAGAGCATTGCTCTGACACTCTTGGAAGCCAGATGTAACAACTTTGAGAGGTACTTTAGGGGCACTATCATTCAGATTCGGACAGAGTTGAATGCCATAGTTAGAGCAGGTCCAATGGGGGAGTCCAGTGCACTGTCTATCCCATCTGCACTGGGTCAGTTTTGATTATTGTGGTCTGAGGAAGTGGACAAACTGTTGAAGAAATGTGGCTGTCCACCTGCCCCCTTGATCCTTGCACTTCTTACAGATAGCCACAGAGGGCTAAATGAGTGGGTCCAGCGAGTGATTAATGCTTCACTAGAGGAGTCTTGAAGGACTGTCTTGAAGGAGATGATAGTAAGTTCCTTTCTTAAGAGGACCTTCTTGGACCCAGAAGTGTTAAACTATCACCCAGTAGCAAATATCCCCTTGTTGGGCAAGGTGCTCAAGAAGGAAGCGGCAGTCCAGCTCCAGGCATGCTTGAGGAGACTGAATATCTGGATTCATTTCAGTCTGGCTTCAGGCCTAGTCATGGCACTGAAATTGCCTTGGTCACCCTGGTTGATGACATTTGTCAGGAGAGAGAAAAGGAGAGTGTAACCCTGCCCATTCTTCTTGACCTCTTGGTGGCTTTTGATACCATTGACCACAGTATGCTTCTGGGATAGCTCAGGGAGGTGGAGGTTGGGGATACTGCACTTTAGTGGTTCTGCTCAGACTTCCATGGCAGTTTCCACAAAGTATGTATGGGAGGCTACTGTCTGTGGTGTCCCCCAGGGTATCATCTTATTCTCCATGCTATTTAACATCTAAATGAAGCCTCTAGGAGCTGTCATCAGGAGTTTTAAAGTGAAGAATCACCAATATGCAGAAGACACCGAACTATTTCTTTGTTCTATCTGAATCAGAAGAGGCAATTGTGGTGATAGACAGGTGTTTGGAAGCAGTGATGGGCCGGATGTAGACCAACAAAATGAAAATGAATCCTGAAAAGGCAGAGATATGTGACCCAAGTTGTTGAGTCGAGGAAGTGGGGAGACAGCCTGTTGTAGAAGGGGTTTGTAGCTTGGAGGTACTCATACATCCAACATTGTCTGTTGAGGCCCAGGTGGCCTTGGTAGCTAGGACTGCCTATTTCTAGCTACAGCTGCTTCATCATCTATGGTCCTTTTTAGACAGAGATGACTTGGTCGTGGTACTCTATGCTCTGGTAACTTCCAGAATGGATTATTGCAATACAGGAATACCCCGCTATACGGACCTTCACTTTAAGGACACTCGCGAGTACGGACATACTTACAGTAGCACCATTCCCGTTTACGTACGCTTGCTCCGCAAGAATGGACACTTAACCTTTGGTTGTGGTATGGTGGGTTGGAAAGAGACGCGATCGCGCGATCGCGATCAGCTGGGAGGCGCGGCAGCGCAGCAGCAGAGGCTTTAGCGCAGGGCTTTGAGGCTCCGCATGAAGGAGAGGTGGCACAGTGGCGGCGCAAGTGAAAAAAGGTAGTGCTTCACTTTAAATACATTTTCAGTTTACGTACTCGCTCTGGACCCATTGCGTACGTTAACGCGGGGTATTCCTGTACACTCTATGTTGGGCTGCCCCTCAAGATGACTCAGAAACTTAAACTGGTCCAACTAAGGAGCGGCCAGACTACTGGCTGGGGTTGCTCATATATCTGTAACACAGTTGCATTGGTTGACAGTGCGTTTCTGGGCCCAATTCGCAATGCTCATGTTACTGTTTAAAGCTCTAAACAACTTAGACCCCAAATATCTGAGAGATCGTCTTCTTCCCTACAGACCCTCTTGGGTGTTAAGATCAGCAAAGGGAATCCTCTTAGTAGTTCTGCCACCTTCTGAAGTCTGGGCGAGGGTGGCTGGGAGGGGACATTCTCTGTGGCAGCCCCTAAGTTGTGGAATTCCCTCCCCACAGAGGTGCATCTGGCATCTTCACCGTACAGTTTTCTTTTTTTTTTTTCAATAATTTTTATTCAGATTTTCATAAAACATACAAGACGAAATCATAAAACATTCAAAGACAAAAAACAAAATCAAAAATAGTTAAACAAAAACAAAAAAAAAAAAGAAAAAAAAAACAAAAATAAAAAATAAAGAGTAAAATATTGACTTCCCATTTGTCAAAGATCAAATCAGTTATAAGTCTATAATATATAACAATCCTGTCTCTTAAGTCATATTATAAAATCACTTTCCTCCAGTAGTTATCTTACTTAATCATCAAATCTCATAAACATTACTTTATTCTTTCCACAAAAAGTCAAAGAGAGGTTTCAATTCTTTAAGAAATATATCTATCAATTTTTTTTTTCCAGATAAGCATATCGATTAATCCATCTCATTACTAATTATGATAATCTTATTGTCATAACCATAGTCAAAATAAACATTTCAATTAATCCATCACATCAGAATCTGTTAGGTTCAGTAATTTCAGTAGCCATTGTTCTATTATCCCTATTAGTTCCATTTTCCATCTTCCATCTTCAGTAGTCTTGTTAAGTCCAGTAATTTCAGTATCCAATCTTCCATTATCAGTATTCCATAATAATCTTGCTGTCAAAGCCATAGTCATATAGTAAGAGTCTGATGGGAATTACCTCTATCCCAAATATTTTCTTGCCATCCATTCTGAATAGGTTGCTGAAATACTGCTGTAAAATCATATCTCTGTTCTTTTTTTCAAAATACACTGGGTCATCTCTTGAAAGTTTTTCCATTGTCACATGGCTGCAGTTAATTCCATAGATTTTCTCTATATTGGGCTCCATCACATCATTCCAGTCCAGAAGATTATCCATGCCATTGATAACTTTATCTCTAGAATCTTCATTAATTTCTTCAGAGATAACATTGAGTTCCAAACAATAGATTTTATTTCTAAAGTCCATAGACTCCAAATCTTGTTCCTGTTCCACGTTTGTTCCAATCTCCGGGATCTCCTCTCTCACAGGGACCCCTGTTCCAGTCTCCAGGGTCTCCTCTCTCACAGGGACCCCTGTTCCAGTCTCCAGGGTCTCCTCTCTCACAAGGACCCCTATGTCTTTAATCTCCTGTGTCTCCAAACAATAGATTTTGTTTCTAAAGTCCATAGACTCCAAATCTTTTTCCTGTTCCACGTTTGTTCCAATCTCCGGGGTCTCCTCTCTCACAGGGACCCCTTCCAGGGTCACCTCTCTCACAGGGACCCCTATATCTTTAATCTCCTGCTTCATTTTACTCAATTCAATTTTCAGCTCCTTACAACCCTGTCGCAGGTTTTGTTTCGTTATCTCAATCTCATCCATTATTTTCTGAAACATAGTTATTTCCAGATTCTCAGCCACTTTCTTAATTGCCATTTTAAAACAAAAGTATAGAAAAACCACTTCTTATTTCAGCAACAATTGGGTTAATACTCCAAACTTGGTGACATCACAGTATAAACAGAGCAGACAGCCTTATCTCTCCATGCTTAAGTAAACAAAATGCAGTTCCCAGGATCGAAACAATTAATGGCGGTCGTCAGGAAACAGATTCGTCAAAATAAAATAGACCAAAAAGAGAGTAGTCTCAGACAATATAATATTCTTCAAAATAAAAATCTGGAATAGAAATCCCTCTTCTGTGTATATCTTTAGAATGCAAATCCAGGACAGCTTTTTGCAACAAAAACAGAGATAAGCTATTAATTAGTGAGTAGCAGAGAGAAGTTATGGCTCCCCAGTGAGATGTCAAAAACCGATCAATCTGGCAAATCTCTTTTAAACAGCAACAATTTAAGTCAAGTAAAAGAAAAATATAGAAAGAAGGGTGCTTGCCTGTTAGTGCGTTCTCTCTTAGAAGATAAGATGAACGTTCGCTTTATCAGATAGAGCTTGTTGTTGAAAATCCGTCCCACCTTCGTCGGCTGGACCTCGTCCCATAAATTAATGAGATCTGGTCGTCCCAACAAAAATAGGCTTTGAGGTTAATCTCTTCGTTTCTCCCTACCCGGGAGAAGTTTAATCAGTCAAAAAAAAGAAAAAATCTGACTGATATATCTGAATAAGCTTCTTTTGAGGCAGGAGCCCGTCTCAAAAGCAGGCACAGGCTAAGTCACCCTTCCCGGAAGTCTTCACCGTACAGTTTTCAGCGAATGCTGAAGACGCCCCTCTTTCTCCTGGCCTTTGACACCTTAGATGTATGTTTTCAGGACCCACCCTATTCCTGTGATTGTACTTTGTTTTAACTATTTTTAATATTGAATTTTAAACTGTTGTAACCTGCCCTGGGACCTGCTGGTTAAGGTCTTATTAGATTTGTTAGTCATGTGATACCCAAAGATGTCTAAGCAACTTACAATAATGTTAAAAACAAAAACAAATATATCATACTATAAAAACAAAACACCACCCCCATTTAATAAATTTAATAACAACAGCTACAACTACTACTATGACTACTACAGTAAATCCCACATTAGCTACTGGTACAAAGACAGTATTCAGATATCAGGTCCTGCCCTCAGTATTGCATTTCCCACCCCCACCTGTTCTCCTCCAGTCCTGTGCTTATTCCCCACACCAGCCCCTTGGGGCAAATCCACAACCATACATTTAAATCACATGCAACACATATTTAAAACACATGACTTCTCCCAAAGACTCCTGGGAACTATGGTGTCTCTCTCACAGAGATACAACTTCACAGCATCCTTAACAAACTGCAGCTATTATTATGTTTTGGGGAAAATAATGTGCTTTAAATGTGTGTTGGATGTGCTTTCAATGTGCAGTATCTGCCCTTGCTTTCTCAGTACTCTTGTCACGACTCATCTTTCCCATTGTCTTCCGGGCACAATTCAAAGGGCTACCTGCAGTCTATGAAACCTATGTTCTGGATCCTGCACATACGTAAGGATCATCCCATATCTACATCCCACTGAAACCTCTAGATCTACCAAGAACATAATCCCATTCAGTCCATCTGCCTTCCAGGAAAGCAAAACAGGGCGATGCAGAAAGGTGCTACCCACTGGCCTATCCACACTTGGAGGAGCTCCCTTCTATCAACAGACTCATCCAATTATGAGCCTGAGTCTTTTCTTAAAACACTGTGCGTCTTCTTCCCCAGCCAGAAACACAGGGAGCTGCAATATATCAGATCAGAATATGTGTCCATTGAGCCCAATGTTGTCTACTCTGGCTGGCAGTAATTCTCTGGGATCAGCACTCAATATCTGATACCCTTCTAACTGGAAATGCCAGGTATTCAACCTGGGACCTTCTACATGCAAAGCATGTGCTTTGTCATTAAACAATTATCCCTCTCTGAGGGATGGTTCAAGCAATTGCTGTTTATCCAGTGAGGAGCATATTTGGACCTAGAATATAGTGAATATGTTATTCCAGTTTAATTTTGTAAGCATTGTGAACCCTTGGGACAAGATTAAAATTAATGGATTAAAATTAATGGGGCAAGTAATAAAAGGAATGTGGTGCTTGGAGTCTATTACCGACCACACCATCAAGGAGAAGATGAGAATGTAACTTTTGAAAAGCAAACTGCCAATGTTTCGAGGAGGCATGATGTAGTAGTAATGGGGGATTTCAATTAACCCGCTATCTGTTGGGAGACAAATTCTGCCAGACATGGCCCCTCCAAAAAATTTCTGACTTGCGTTGAAGATAACTTTCTCCTACAGAAAAGGAGGAAGCAACCAGAGGATCAGCTGTCCTTGACTTGGTTCTAACCAATAGAGATGATTTGGTGGATGAAGTGGCAGTTACGGGAACTCTGGGGGAAGGTGACCACACCGTACTTGAATTCTTGATTTTAACAGAAGCAAAAGCTGAGAGGAGGTGGGGGTGGGAAATGTGATTTGGATTCCTGCACTGTGCCAGGGGTTGGACTTGATGGCCTTATAGGCCCCTTCCAACTCTACTATTCTGATAGATTACATTATGAAAATATAAACAAAAACAAAATTAAATCCCCATCCCTCCTCTCCTCTGCCCCTTCTCCTTAAAATGTTATTATTGCTGACCAGAAGTGTTTAAGATGAAACAGCATTTGGGGATGGCAGCTTGTAGCTAGTTATTTCACAATGAAAACAAAAAGTAAAAACTCAAGTTGGCACGAAAACACTAATTTAATGCACACCATGACATGATATATGGAAATAACAATAGTGTCATATACAGGGAAAAGTACTTTTCTCTTATTACAAAAGCAGCAATGCAATATAATCAGACCTGCTGGGAAACTCTATGCATGTTCACTGACAGTCCAAGTGCAACAACTCAATTACGAGGGTCTTGACTAACCAGATGTGTCACCAAGAAATGTCCCAAGGCAGGAAGATTTGCAAGTACATCTCTGACACCTGTTTTCAAGGATGCATAGCTTCTCAATCAATTTTATGACAGCTGGCATTAGTTAGCAACTCTAGAATACTAAACAACTAAAAACAGTAATTTTACTAAATTTAAGCACTTGCTGCAGTCAAATGTTTTGCCCCTACTTATCGCAGATGCCTGCAAATTCATCATATATAAGATACGATATATCAAACCTAATAACTGGACATGAATGTGTAGCTGAATCAATAATCTCAAAATAGAATTGGATTTGACATATGTCAGTAAAACAAAATGCCAACATGAAAATTTTTGTTCTCTCTCTTGGCAGCAATCTATCAAAGTATCCATAATTTATCAAAAGATTTAAAGAACTGAAGAAATCCTGATGCACTATGAGTAAAGACATTTTTAAAAATAAACATATTTAAAAGCACTGCAAGTTTTAAAAACTGGGGGACAGTGTGAGCACAACAGTGCAAAACAAACAACGAATAAACCAGTGACTATAGTCCCTTCCTCCTCTTCTTAAAGCTACAACGAGCTACTACGGCTCTTTTTGTGTTTTCAGTTAGAGGTCCTTCATTTTTCCTTTCTGTCCCAGCATATTCCTCTCTAACCTGTGATCCTTCGCACAAGGCTGAATCATGATTGGTTACTTGTCAGCCACACCCTGTTCTATCTATCCTGAATGCTCACATGTTCCTTTACAGGCACTGGCTGTTTATTATAAAAATTTTCTATTTACTTTGTCCCCATTTGTCTCTGAAGAAGATACAGTTAAAGAGCAGAATTTTGTCTAACCAGGAATTTCTAGTCTCTCCCCCCCCCCCAACTCTTATTTAATCTGGGCTATGAACGTCTTGAAAATTCCACAAAGATCACTAGAGATGAAGGCCACAGAACTGTATCCAGTTTTCACAGCTGCTAACACTTTAGTGTTGGTTTCCTAACCAATCCTTAACGGTTCAAAACAGAATTTTCTTTGGATCATTAGTTCATATTGCTGTTCCTCAAAGTTTTCCCTTGTTCTGGACCTATATCATGGCAAACCAACAGGGAATATGCCGACTCTTATCTAACACAGACTTGTACAGTTGGGAATGGCATGGTCCTAATGCTGTTAATTTTACTGAAACTGAACTCACATGTGTGTGGGGTGGGAGGGGGACACAAATGAAAAAAACTATCCCCATGCTTAAAAGTAGGAAGCTAACCTTGATATGTACTTTCCATGCATGTCTAATGCCAGTAAAATGTGCCTTTGGCCTTCCCTACTGCCTAAGTTAGGAACTCTTATAGTAAACACACACAAAAAGTATT
Organism: Rhineura floridana; assembly: GCF_030035675.1. NCBI lineage: Eukaryota > Metazoa > Chordata > Lepidosauria > Squamata > Rhineuridae > Rhineura > Rhineura floridana. The sequence continues at coordinate 16,357,256 of NC_084481.1, forward strand.
GAGATTGTTTTCCCCCCATAAATTCTTCTCAGTCCAGCTGATGTTAATATATGCTCCATCTTGTCTCAAGCCTCTCCCTCTCCTGAGATGCCTTTTCAATTAAACTCTGTTATTTAATCTAAGAATGCCAACACTCATTGACCACTGCACTTTCTATCTGTGGATTTATGATAATCTAATGCACATCTCCCTTGACAGAAAGGCTGTCTCAGTTATCCCTATTGTTCTGTGGCCAAAAAAAGAACCTTACGAAAAGAAAAACATTAGCTCTCACTGAAGCCAGGAAGGAAAGATCATTTATTTAACATAGCAAGAGACCTTTCACTAACTGTCAGATGTCCTTGACCAGCACGCACCATCATGGCCTCTCCAATGTGTGCCAGCTGCCCCCTTGCCTGGCTGTTCAGTACTGATAAGAGGAACATACTCCCCTAAGTGCCATTCAGATCTGAGAGCAAGAGGCAATGGACTTAGAAGGGATCATTTTCAAAGGCTTATGAATTTACATTCTCCCAGTGCTCTTTCAAGAAAAGAATCAGGTTAAGATTAAAGAGCAATATCTTGGTGCCACATAACCTTTATCTGACAGAAATATTTGAAAATAAGATGCTTTGTAGTTTATATTTATTATAATTAAAATAATTAAAAAATAGCCTCCCACCCCACCCCCAACATACAGTTTGGTGATATCCATAAAACATTGCACTAATATTAAAAATGACAACAAGGCTAACCTCAAAATAAAGTTCACATTCAGCTTAGTGAATTAAGGTTCCACTTGATTATACTGTAACCTCATATAGTATGCTTAATAGTTACTTGATAGTGTGATTCCAGATTGAATACCCCAAATAATTAAACATTGGCTAGCTTTTGTGAGGTACAGTACTACTGCTGGACAGAAGAAGGTGCATTGCTCCATGTTGTTAGGACTTCACTTAAAACCATGTTTTCAGCTGGTTTTTCAATTCTGAAAAAAAGAGAGTAGTTGCTGATAGGGCCGAGTGCTGATTTTAGATGTTTGTTGATTTGGTGCTTCTTTATTTGATTTCATAAAGGCAGCTGTCCTTCATTGTGCATGTGAAATAGTTATAATAAAGGAAATTGCATATGCACTCATCTTTTAATTGATCCACACTTTAAAGCACTGACTTTTATCTGTTCCTTTGATAACACCAGCATATTTTTCAATGAAATTCTCTGCATCCCATAACTTATCTATCCAGTATGCACACACTTACCTGAAAATCCTTGCTTAGATTCTTGCATACTCATATTACTTTGTTGTAACTTTAGTCCATTTCAGACTTGTCCTTAGATGAGTGGTACTGAGGGCTTTAAAACTACTAGTTTACCTCTATTATGTTGCCAGTTCTAAATGGATTAGCTTGGGGGTTCTCCTAGAATCATCTCTGTCACTTGAGGCTCAGGTAGCCTCGGTGGCATGGAGTGCCTTCTACCAACTTCGGTTGGTGGCCCAACTACGTCCCTATCTGGACAGAGATAACCTGGCTTCAGCTTGTGCAAAATGCAGCGGCCAGATTGGTAACAGGGATCAGACGGTCCGAATATATAAAACTGATTCTGGCCTGCTTGCATTGGCTGCCTGTATGTTTCCGAGCTCGATTCAAGGTGCTGGTTTTGACCTATAAAGCCTTCCATGGCTTGGGACCACAATACCTGATGGAACGCCTCTCCCGATACAAACCCACCTGTACACTACATTCAAGATCAAAGGCCCTCCTCCGGGTGCCTACTCTAAGGGAAGCTCGGAGGCTAGCAACAAGGGAGAGGGCCTTCTCAATGGTGGCCCCCAAATTATGGAATGATTTAGCTGACGAGGTGCTCCTGGCGCCAACACTGTTATCTTTTCGGTGCCAGGTCAAGACTTTCCTCTTCTCCCACGCATGTTAGCATGTGTTTTATACTGTTTAAATTTTTTAATTGTGTTTTAAATTGTTTTTATAAGATCTGTTTTAAATTGTATTTGTTTTAATGTTTTTAGTTACTGTAAACCGCCCAGAGAGCTTCGGCTATGGGGCGGTATACAAGTATAATAAAATAAATAAATAAATAGAAATAGCCGCGTTACCAAATTGTAGCACTCTTTCCCACCTATTTATAGACTCAGGATAAAGGGATTTAATGCAGGCTTGAAAATAAATTTTGCAATATTTTCTCTCAAGCTACTCTGGATGTCTTTCCTGTTCAAGCATTAAGCGAAGGTTACACTCAATTTTTGATCTCATTTTACTTTCACAACAAACCAATGAGATAGGTTATGTTGAGAGATTCTTGCTTGCCAAAGGCCACTCACCCAGCAAACTTCACAGCTAAACAAGAGGTTTTAACTGGGGCCTACAGCACTGAAGCCTAACACTATGCATTGGGTTGGACAATCAGCTTCAGCCAAAGTGTTTCAGCTTAATTAAACTGGGCTGTGTCTGGCCAGCTTCTATGGTACATCAAGCAGTTGAGTTGCTCTCTGTGTCAAGGACACCAGATATTTACATAACTGTGAGTTGTTTACACAAAACCAGCATGTTTTAAAGCGAACACATGTTTGAAAACATCTAATTTACAAGGAAAAATGTGCATTCCAGCTGTCTGCTTTCTTGGCCTTTCCAGAGACATACACTTGTCTAGGAGTTGAGATCTCTAATGACAGAAAACTCCTGAGACAACACATAATGTATCTGTATACGTAAGCATATAAAGCACTCAAACAATTTAGAAAGGTTTTGTTTTTTTTACAATCAAGCGGTATAAATTTTGCTAAATAAAATAAAAAATACAGCACATTACATGCATCCTTAATTTTTTTAAAAAAATCTGCATCATAGGTTCACAACTTGATTACATTAAAGGATTAAGAACTTGAAGATTCTGCTGTGCACAGTACAAAATACACAAATTGCACGAACTTCTATAGTTAAAGATCACCATATAATCTCCTTTTTTGTCCACCGCTAGGGAAGCAGATGATTTTATGAACTGATATCTGGAGGCAGTAACAGAATAGATGAGGGCAAATAAACTGAAACATATTCCATTCAAGGCAGAGATTCTTCTGATCAGGAGGCAGCCAGACTCTGGGATAGGAATTCATCCTGTATGGGATGAGGTAGCACTCCCCTCGAAGTATCAGTCTGCAGGTTGGGAATGCTTTTAGACTTGGTTTTGTATCTAGATGCTCAGTTGGTGGCTATAACCAGAAGCTTAAACTGGTGCACCAAGAGGGTTTGTTCCAGATGAGGTTAGACCTGAACATGGTTACATCTAGACTGGATTACTGCAATTTGAACTGTAAAAGCTACCTTTGAAGATGCTTTAGAAACTGCAATTGGTCCAGAACGTAGCAGCAAGAATGCTGATTAATGCATGTTTACAGGGTCATATTACTCCTGTCCTGAGAGGCCTCCACTGTTTGTTTCCAGGCTCAATTCAAAGTGTTTGTGATGATATTTAAAGCCTCAAATGTCCTAGGTCCAGCATAACTTATAACTTCCTCCTTTCATACCAGCCTGCCTGCACTGTCCAATGACAGAGAGGCCCATCTCTATGTTCCATCTATGGCAGATGCTCAGCTTATGGGGATTAGAGAAAGAACATTCTTTGTGGCCACACCTAAATTGGGCTTCCCTGGGGGAGGAGGCAGGGGGGCTTCAGTTGCTTTTCCCCTTGTGGTATTTGTTATATTAGATAGATAAATTTTAATCAAATGCTTTAGTTTTAATTTGCTGTACTTGTCACTGTTTTTGTTATACTGTATTTTTTTGGAATTGTATTGTATTTTACGGTTGGTTTTAATTTCTGTTAGCTGCCCTGAGTGGTACACATGCATCAGAAGGGCAGGATATATATTTTTATATAAATAAACTATATAAATATGCATTAATTAATAAGGGGGGGATCTTCATCTTCCTTCCAAGAATTAAGAGAAAATGAAACATCAAAGAAACAACTGAAATTAAAACAAAAATGGATGATTGAAAGCCATCTTAAATAGCTACAGGATATTGACATGTGTCTGTGTGTGTGCGCGCACGTGCGCAATAACAAGCATAGGCATATATACTATCATTTCTTTCTTTTTAACTTTTTATTATTTGTGATATTTAGCTAAGGACCAGTCTTCTGCCTTTGTGCGTACATGCAGCACACACACTTCTATCTATCCATCTCCAAGCCTCTGGACTCTCATTAAAACAACAAAAACATCTTTCATAGTTAATTTTGCAGAGGGAATGCACACAGCTGCAGCCCAGTGTGGGTTAAACAGCAACTGTTTCCATTAAAGTAGCTTGCTTACTTGCCAGCATGACAAAAAATGATCTTTAAGTTAGTTTACAAAGTGTGGGCTCATCAGCAGGCCTTTTGGGGAATGGTAGATGAGAAGAGGTGGCACCAGGCACAATCAAACCTTTCAGTGTTTCCAGAAACAGGTAGAACAGTAGCATGTGTTCATGTATTCCGTTTACATTTAAAGCAGTCAGAAAATACAAACCAGATCACTATCAGAAAATCCCCCCTTCCTACTGATCTTTAAACAATCTTCAGAGAAGTCAGCACAGTATTTACTACATAGCTTAAAACCCAAATGTATCTTATAAAATATACTAATCACAAGGCAGCCTGTAGAGTCTGGTAATTAAGCAAATCAAGATAATCCCCCTGTGTTTTGCAACCAGCTCCTTACCCCAGCTGTTACACTGTCAACAGCTGGCATGAATTACTAGTAACATTTGGCTAACTGGATAATGAGGACAGTCTGTGGTTGGTCCCAATTCTACTTTGTTGATCCACTTCACAAAAGAATCTCCTTAAGATTCACTTATTCCCTTCTGAAGCAATGACAATACCTCAAAGAGTAGGCTGGGTTTCACTTCACTTATAATATGAAAATGTTAAGTACACAGCTCTTTGATATTAGTTTAAGAGTTGCACTTAACTATGCCCCAATATCCTGTAATCCAATCAACAGCCATTATACCCTATGCCTTCCCAAGAGCAGGAACATTCATAAAACCATATGGTAAAATTCTGTTTGCTGTGATACCTTCAGATATGACAAGCCTAACACAGGTATCAGCTCTATCTACATATACTTAGGAACTGTGGGTCATCCAAATTGTTTCAGGGTCAGCTGGAGAGGAATTGCTACAAGTGGTTGGCAGGTGCTCAAACAAATTACATATTATGACCTTGTGATAGCGATATTTCATGTGGTACTCCTAAATAGAAGGCTGACACCAGAATGGAACTCTAGACTATTCTGCAACAATCTCTGAAACTACATGAATGCTACCAATGAGTTTTCTACAACACACTTTTGCAATATTAAACTAGTACAGAAATAAATACCACAAAAAATTGAAATCAGATTAATATCCCACATTTTAAATAGATGAATTAAGCATCTAAGAGAATGGCCCTATGCTAAATGAAAACCTTGTAATGAAATCTACATTGCAGAGTTCTGAAATCCAGATTTTCCATCACAAAATAATTCAGAATCCAAAATTCATGCCACAATTCAAAATGTTCAGTGTTATTTTTATTCAAAGTTTAAAACTATTTTTAATTATTTCAGCCATTGTTTAAAACCAGAATGAATAATAGATGTGTTAAACCATGGCAACTGTGCCAGACCATTCCACCACTGGGCACATTGGAGAGTCATCTACACAAAAATGCAGGTTTCAACACTGAATATTCAACACCTAACTATTATAATAGATGTAGAGTGGGATAAAACCTAAGATACAAATCTGCCACTTTTTAGGTCAGCGTGTTCAACTGCCAGGCTCCTATTGGGAGATTGGGAAAGTGTGCCATATACACACCAACTAGCACTGTCTAATGTGATCGCTGCGGCCACATTAATTGCTTGGACCACTCTAGGTTGGCCTTGTCATCCACCTCACAGCTTTCAGTAAATGAACCAAGGCTTCTCCAACTCTCCCTCCTTAGTTGGGGCTGGCAATGCACAACCACCAGTGCATTGGGATTGCTAAACTACAGCTATATGGATACAGTCAAATAGGAGCAGCCTATGTGCAAAGGCCCAAGCTGCTGGTTTCCCAAAGGTAGGGACAAAACAGTCCTTGTCTGCCCTTGCCTTCCCACTACATGCCACACAGGAAGTTTCTACGAGCCATCTATGAGCTTATTGTACATTAGGAGCAACTGTTAAAGTTTTCCGCACCCAGATCCCAGAGTGTTATAGTTAACAGAGAAGCTATACCTTGCCACCCGTGCACACCAGGTAGAGGCATGATCATTCCCTTTGCTTTCTAGACCATTTCTGTCCACCATAATTATGATCTATACTAGACTAAATTATACTCCAGTAGTCAGAAGACTAGTCAACTAAAACAACAGTAAAGCAGGACTCAATATTTGTTTCTTTTGTAAAGTTCATAATAGTCCTGGAATAGCACAAGAAAAGAATACGGCAATATTTAAAGAAGAAAACCAAGAGTAGCATTAACAATATTTGGAGGTTGGGATGGAGGATAAGCTTTAGACAAATTGCTATGAGGCCTACCAGCCATGCATCATTCTTTCAAGAAAGAAAGCCATTTAACTCAAGGTCAGCCCCAAACTATAAAATGTCCCTGTCTTTTGGGATCTCAGTCAAACCAGTCAGGAGCAACTAGCCCTCAAGATGGTTAATTCTTGATAGAGAGGTGTAGGATTTAATACTAGAACCTTTTGAAGGCAGAGATCATAATCATGTTTACAATTCTAAATACCTTGCCTTACCCTTCTAAAAATGCAATGATTTCCAGGGCAGTTTAAAAACAGCAAGGCAGCAGAATAAGCTGTAATGTTAATGGTCTTTGGGAGGAGTAAAGATACTGGGTATAGAAATTTCCCCCAAAAATATTTCATTATCAGCAATATTTTCTAGAGCATAACCATTTGTGTTAAATGTGCTAAGAGGATAGGGTTCCAGCCCAACAGGTTCCTGCTAAGGTGAAATCATCAGAGAGTATGCTTACTTAGTTTCATTAGAATGTCTTCCATAGTGATATTTCCAAGAAAATTCTGTGGATTGGGAGGGGGATGCACATGCGTGCATGCATGCGCGCACACACAAATCATGGGCATTGAATGCAGGCAATGAAATCTCAGAACATGGCTCAGCATGCAGTTCCCACATCCTTGAATTTAGTTTTAGGCTATCTTAAATGGAACAACAGAACGAAGGGAAGAAATCTATATTTATTTATTTTTATTTATTTATTGTACTTATATAACGCCCCATAGCTGAAGCTCTCTGGGTGGTTTACAGTAACTAAAAAGAAAGTCACAGAAAGAAAATGAATATGCAGTTTTAATCCCAGAAAGTATGACGGACATTTAGAGGATGCACCTAAACACCGTATGCCGAGGGATGATGGGATAAGTACAATTCTGCGTATTTTGATTTTTAACCTGCATGACTATTAGGGATTGTATTAGAAAGCTCTGAGCTGGTTGCGCAGTCGGCTCAGCGTCTCTTCTAGCCCTCAATAGTTGCTCTTAGGCTAAATGAGGAATGGGTTGCAAGAACATCCTGTATGGAATAACATATTTTGCCCCATAGGTATTGTTCACCCAAGGGAAGCTGGTGTGGGGCAGAATTACAAGTAGGTGAGACATTAGAAATGTTTCTAAAACCCCTACAACCCCTACAATAGTGTTCTGGAAAGCACATGACAAAGTAAAACTTCGCTCCCACCCCACAAAAAGAGGATTAAGCTAAGCACACTTATTGCAGTCTAGCCTTATCAGGAACAGAGTTCAGGAAACAGTGAGAGAAGCTGTGAAAAGATAAGGGGGCCACTTCACAACAATTAAACCTACGCTAGGGTTTCCTGTACACTGGCTAACCAACCAACCATGGGTTCTAATTGCCAAAACCTCCAGTCCAACAAGGAGAGAAGTGCTAAAAGGAAACAAAAGGGGGAAATATGAGAAAATCAGGCTCAGGGCAGTCATTTCGGTATCAGGTGATGCCAGCGACACAGAACACAGAACTAAAAGAAAGCTCTTGACAAGAGTAAAAGTAAAAGTTACCAGAACCAGAAACAAAGACTTTTTTTTCTTCCAAGAGGAGAAAATGAGACAAAGGCAGGAAGTGTTGTCCTTCCTTGTCCTACTAAATTCGGAGCTGTTTTTTTTTAAAAAAAATAGACACATCTATCAAGATAATAGGGAGGAGACCAAAGAGGTTACATTTTTTTCTGAGGCAGCGTATATTCCAGAAAAGTGCCTTCTATATATTAATAAACCTCTTTATGTAGATGTTTCCAAATTAAAGCATTCTCTAACTTTGCACAATCATTCTTCAATATATCGTTGCCGAGTTGACAAATGGGAAGCTAATAAATATTTTAAGACACTCTCAAAATACACTTTAAAACATCTAGAGGCTTTGGGAGTTCTTTCACTAACAACTCACAATTGCTGTATATGCACAGCCCTCTGTTTCTGGTACAATTTGGTCTGTATTATGTCAATGGCTGTGGGTGGATGGGGTAGACAGAAGGTCTTCCAATTCTGTGTCTGCATAAGCAACACACTAGCCAGGAAAATAAAATTGTCATCTAACTTAGCTGGGTAGAGCAGAGCTTGTTAAGCATCACTAGTTAAATGACGTTGAAATATGTAGTCCTGTAACCACTTGTCTAGTGTGTTGCAGTAGTTAAGAGTATGACATTATCACAGGGAAAACCCAGCTTCAAATCCCTGCTGAACTATGAAGCTTGCTGGTTGAATTCTGGAGCTATCATGATCTCAGAGGTCAACCTAACTTTGAGGGTTGTTATAAGGATAAAATCATAGTAGGAGCATGCCAACTGCCCTGTGATTATTGGAGGAAAGCTGGGATAAATGTAATAAATAGTATGGACTCATCTAAAGAGATTTTTATTACTAAAGTGCATGGATATTTTGTCATCATTATGGAGGACAGTCAATCTTGCTATTAATAATCATCATTAGGTTGGTAACTTCACAAGCCGTAAATGCCTAACTTTAAAAGAGTGCTTCTAATTTATTTATTTTTTTAAATGATGAACAATATATTTTTAGTCATTCTCTGGGCAACATCCACTTGCACAATGAAAATCCACTTCTGCAATGGGACTTCTGGTTTATCTTCTCCTCTCTCCCCCCAACCACACCCCAAAAATCTGCTCCAAAGGATCTCCCAGTCACCCTCTGGATTTCACCCTCTAACTTTATAGAGAGCAAAATGCATGTATCATATCTGTTGGCTATGTTTTTTCTGGTATGAAGATAAAACTTACCTAAATCTAACTGCTTTGAATCTGAAAAAATTATCATCTAATACTGATACCATAAAAAATTAAGATATCCCAAGTCAGCCATCAAAGAAACAATAATATTTCTCCTGTACATGTTGTTATGCAAAGATTATTACCAGTTCTCGGGGCAGAAAGCTTTCCTCCTGGCGAGCAACAGTGATGAAGACAACCTCTCCTTGCTTTGTGCTCCTCAGCATAGCTACAAGCTCTTCCTGGGTTCTGCCAGTGATGTCTATACCATTCACCTAATAGATGCAAAGAGACAAGCAAAACTAGTCAGCAAAATAATTCACTAGCACATGTTTATAGCCTGTCGAAAAATTGTTAGTGCTGTCTGGTTACAATGTGGAGTGGTGGCCCTCAATGTGGATGGTTATCACAGGTGCTGCATCCTCAACCAGCTAATGAATTCATGGATGTCTGGATCTAGCCCAGAACAGCATAAAATATTATCTTCTACCTTGCACCAATGTAGCCTCTTAAGTGTGCTTGTGTTTGTTGTATTTTTCACTCCACCAGTTATTGTTCACTGGATCAAAACAATTACCCTAACTTTGTGTGTGTGAGTGTTGAGGGAAGGGGTCGGATGAAGAGGAGTATTAGTGGTCTTAGAACAGAACTAAGAGCCACCAATACCTGAGTTTTAATCATACAAAGTTACAATATTCAGCACATTTGCTTTGGAATAGATCATAGTGAACTCAGGGGGAATAACTTCTGAACAAACACACATAATACCATCAGTGGTGGTGGTGATCAATTAACATCACAACACAATCATGCAAGTACCTTATACGCATAGTATGTGTAAGTTTTGATTGGTTGCTTACACAAACATATACACACACACTTCAAGAATATTTTTATCATTATGAAATTTGACCAACCTGAAATTGGTCTACATTAGTTGACACAACAGGGAGCATTTCTTACCATGCAACAAGGTGACATGTAATATATCCCCAGAATTTAGCAAACTACCTGGCAACTCTGGTCAGCATAGCTTAGGTTGAACAGGATTATGTGCTGGAGCATTTTGAGATTTTACTTGTACCAATGTGCCATAGTTAAGGTCAAGGGCTTAGGGCTGATGCTCTAATTTGCAAGCACTTTGTAAATGAAGGTATTAATACGTGGAGTGAGGGCATTTTGTGCAGTAAGAATTCTTTCAGACTTGTGAAAAAAGGGTCCTCACATTTTATGCAATAACTATGTGGAAGATTTAAAGTGAAGAAATAAAATCAATAAAGAGCACCCCCAATAGCCACATGATGGAGGTTCATGAAAAGTGGCTTCGGCCAGGATCAAGAGAGCTATGCAACTAGTCCCATATACCCAAAGAGGCTTTATGCTTCCACTTATGTTCCTCAGGCATCCTATTTCATATCCCAAAAAAGATTAAACATTAAGAATCAAAAGAGAATAGATTATCACCTGTCCTTGGGGTGAATGAGGAAGTTACCTTTTATCCAGTGTTCTTTGTCAACATTAATAATCATGCTGAAATTCTCATACCTAGCGCCCGACTGAAACAGGACTCTACTCACAGTAGACCCACTGAAATTACTGAACCTAACTTGTCATGTCTATTTATTTCAGTGGGTCATCTCTGAGTATGACAAACATTGTACACAATCCATTGTATTTGTTAAAATGGTACACTATATTTAAACCCAATGAATAGTAAATTTTGTGGTGAGTTGCAAAATAATAGTTTCCAAACCTCCAGTATTCTGTCTCCTGACTGCAAACGGCCATCTTTAACTGCTGCACCTCGTGGTAAAATATTCTTTACAAATATAGGACCGGGACCATGTATTGAAGAGTCTCTGGTAACCACAGTGAAACCAAGTCCTTCTGGACCTAAAGCGCAGACACAAAAAATCTTTGTAGTTGAGATAACTAAGAGCACCAAAAATGTTATTATCAAAAGCCGTTTAAGGACTGAACATTTAGATTCAAGTGTGCTCCAATCACCTGCTTCATTTTAGTAGTGAATTAAGGTCACATTTTCAACTTCCTCTGAACAGCTGCTAGCTTTCCCCCTTCAGGTATCTAACTAGAAAGAGTCATGGGCATCATTTAATATTTTTCCCCTTCCTCCTCTGTTCTGTAAATATTTCTTAGGTAAGAAATGTAGCAACAAAATTAATGACCTCCAAAAATGACACATTATGATACAAAATGACAACAGTATAGGAATATACCTCCAGAAGTTCTTCAAACCACACAGTCATTGCTCTTTTACTACATGGAAACAAATCTTTAGAAGCTGTTCCATTTGAAAATTATTTTTTCCTTATAAAAAATGTAAATGTACTGCCTTCAAGTTGATTCTGACTTATGGCGACCCTCTGAATAGGGTTTTCATGAGGGTGAGAGGCAGTGACTGGCCCAAGGTCACCCAGTGAGTTTCATGGCTATGTGGGGATTCGAACCCTGGTCTCCCAGGTCGGAGTCCAACACCTTAACCACTACGCCACGCTTGAAAATTGGTGCCAGATTGAGCTGGGAGTTTACACTTAAAATGCTGAATGGCATCCTGTTATTCCACAATTTCAATGCTCAGCTAAAGGGATTCAAGATGTTTGACCAAATTTCCCTTAATTCCACTCTGCTACTGAAGATCTATCATATAACTGTGCCATGCATTAGTATACTAAGAAACTCATCAAAGCCTTATTCAGTTCCTAGCAGCCAATGCTGCTCAGTAGAATTAAAAAGCTAGGTCATCAATATTCAATGGACTTCAAGTCACAAGTTACCTTAAACCTGATTCATGTTACAGCGGTGTTGCATTTGCTATTTGCAATGGAGTTGTGTTTGTGACATGAAAAATGGAAATGGACTGCCTTCAAGTTGATCCCGACTTATGGAGACCCTATGAATAGGGTTTTCATGATAAGGTATTCCGAGGGGGTTACCATTGCCTCCCTCTGAGGCTAGGCCTCCCCACCTGGCTAGGGCCTGCTCAGCTTGCCACAGCTGCACAAGCCAGCCCTTGTCCACAACTGCCAGCTGGGGGGCAAATGGGCTCCTTGGGACTGTGCAGCTTGCCCACGGCTGCACAGGTGGCAGAGCACGTAACCCAAGCCACTCATTGTGGGGGTGATCTTTAGCTGTCCCAACACCCAGAAGACACAAGAAGGGATTTGAACTCACAGACTCTGGACTCCCAGTCAGGCTCTCCTCCTAGGAAGCAGAATTTCTACGTGGAAAGCTATTTGGGCAAAGCAACTCCATGGGCAATTGCAGTTATTTTCAAATATGCAGACACAACTCCTCTTTATCAAACACCTGCAATCTTCCAGGGAGCTTCTTTGTAAAACAGTCTCCCAACTGTTCAGCTGGTTGTGTCTTCAAGTAGCAAAGACACTACTTTTGTAAAGTTTGATTCAAACCTAAGCACCTGTACTGTGACTATAAGCTGTGTAAGTAATGTCTAAAAATATTAGGAAAGGTTTAACAGACCTTTCTTGAGATCTATCCTTATCCTCTTTGCATTTTTCTTGCTGCCGAAACCCATTAATGGTGATAAAGATGGTGATGATGACTTCCTACTAACTCTTGGAAAGTTAGGACTCTTGGCAGGATGTAGTATTGTCCGCCCACCAGTCTCCAGATTGTTTGTTCCGGACAAGTCCACTTCCTTTGTCATTGGCTTTGGATGGATGGGAGGTGGAACCTTTGCCTTTGAAATATGTTCAGTGTTATCTGGGGAATATAAAGGTGCGATGACAGACTTTTCATATTGTTCACGGCTGTAGGGAGGAACTACTTCCAAAATGATGTTCTGAGATTTCATAGCTTGCCGAAAGATGTCTTGCGCTCTTGAAAAACAGATATAAGAGAAACATATAAAGATCTGAAAAGTGTAAGCGATGCTAAAAGTGAACAAGAACAGATTTGAAGTTATTTAGTGGAAAGGCTTTTAATGATCCTCTCCAAATATCTCCTTTTCACTCTTGTAAAGTGGCACACAAGTGGGTTTCTTTTCCTTCCGTATACATTATTTTCCACTTTTATAGCACTTCAGTTTAAAAAAGACTTATAAAGTTTTAGTCTCACTTTTCCCTCACAATTGTGAGATAAGTGTTCCTCACTGTGAGAGTGAGACTGGCTTACCTATCGCCATCCAGTGAGCTCCATAGCTGAGCAGGGATTTCAACCTAGGCCTTCCATACAAAACCAGTAACTGTTTCCACTGTACCATAATAATTTCCCCCAAATACTACTGTGTTTGTGTGCATCTTTGTGCTCTGTTTTTTTAAATTAAATCTTTTAACATGAGTAAAAGTGAACAATTCTGAAGAAACACGTTTTAGGATGATGCCTATGCTTCATCTTAGTGAAGGCTTTCTTTTGAACACACATGTGTATGTGTCTTGTCTTTTCTTGCTCACAAGGTGCAGTATTCTACTAACGAATCCTGTCAGCGCAAGATTAACACTAGCACAATGGGACTTTCCCCCCTCTCCTCCTCCCACACTCTCCTCAAATCTGCTCAGGAGAGTTGAGGGAACCCATAGAATCAGTTTGGGGGGGGGAGGAAGGGGGAAAAGTTCCATTGCACTAGCAGCAATCCTTCTGCTGACGGAACTACTTATTTAGTGCTACACTGAACACAACCTGTGGAATTTATTTTGACAGTTAAAAATACGAAGAACAAAAAGAGCACACAACATGTTATACACGATCACTGAGAAAAAGGAAATTCATTATATCATAGGTAAAAAAAGGCTCTTCGAAGATGTCATCAGCCACCAACATATTTAATAAATACTTTTATTACGGGTAACTTATTTTGCATTTTGTATATATGAGCATATTCCTTACAAATAATAAAGAACAATAATTTAGCATTTTTAAAAATTCCACTTGAATACTTAGAGAAGCATTTTCAACAAAATATTTTTAAATCTAACCAACTGATTAAGGGTGCAATCCAAGTCATATTTGTGCCTGGCTGGGGGGTAGATGTGGTGCAAATCTGGCTAAGCTGGCAGGTTCCCAGTGCTGCTGGGCTCTGCCAACAGAAGCCCCCTATCTCAGCTGATCCGTGCCGCTGCCAGGACCCTGCTGGTGTCATCGGGGGTTAGCCATGGAAGGCCAGCCCAGCGGACAGAGTGCCAGCAGAAGCCAGTGGTAGCCCCCAAAATGGGGCATTCTGGGGGTGTGGTAGGGAGGAGCAGCAGGGGGGGGACATATGTGACATTCAAGTCCCCCTCGGAGCATTCCTGTGGGTCCCAATCCCCACAAGCATTCTGCCGGCTAATAGGCTGGCACACTAAAAATATTCCTATGGTAGCCTTACAGGGACTGCTTACTCCCCAGTAAGCCTGTTCATGGAAGCTGGCTCTTCCCTGCTGGCTCAGATGCACAGCTCCGGATGGAACCAACATTCAGCTGGGCCGGCAGCTCCTGAAAGGGGAATGGATGCTGCGGAGCTTTCCACCACCTCTTCCTCCACTGGCTCCCCATCATTTGGACTGCGCTGCCCATGTTGTATCCCTAATTATAATATTTGCATACAAAAAATGTAATAAAAAATAGAGATCAGCAGCAATCCTCTGAACAACTCTAAAAACAATCAAGAATAAAGGAACTGGCCATGCTTTAAAAAGGAATAGATAGATTTACTGGCCTGAGAGACCTAAAAACTCTTTCAAAAACAAACTTCTGGTTATCTAGAGCAGGGCTTTTTTTTGTGACAGTACTGGCACCTCTTTTTTTCTTTTTTTGGTTGCCTATGGCAGCCTTTTGTGCTGACACCAAAGCAGTCTGATCAAGAACCTCATTTTTTTAACCAAAAAAGCACTACTTCTAGTATATATAAGTAACTCATCTAGAAAGGATTTTCTCATATTCAGTATTTTTCTTTAAATCAAAAGAGTCTGATTAATGAAATTATTTATAGTTCTCACTCAGATCAGGCTGTAAGGTTGTTAGCTTGATTATAAATAGTACTTTTCCAAGCGCTGGTAAAATGTTCAGGTCAAGATCTGGCTCTACAGCAACAGGATGTAAAATATCATATGCCAAATGTGACTATACTAGAATTTTATTTATGCTTTTACTACATAAGCTCCAAAGGCAGAATTGAAGTATTTTAATTATATGCAACACTGTAAAACTATTGGAGTTTTGAAAGTCTGGATTGATCTGCACTGCATAAATTCCTCAGGTTAACAGAATAAAACAATTCAGGAAAACTCACTGTGCAAAGGTTTTATCAGCAAGTTCTATGTTGTTAATTTTCACAATGCATTCGTTTTCAAAGAAAAGTCCACCCCTCTTAGTTCGGCTATTCTCCTCAATGCCACGGATAAAAAGCCCTAGAATCCTGGGGGTGGCAATACAAAATACAGTTATTTGGTGTTACCTTGATTAGATAATGCAATGGTTCTCAAACTTTTTGCAGTGGCGGAACCCTTCACTTTAAACAAAACTTTGGTGGAACTCTTCCAGTAAAATATTTATAATTTGTTTTTAAAGAAGTGGAAAGTTGAAAAGAAGGAAGTTGATTACTGGAAGAGCAAGCAGGGAAAGCCAGCCAGAGCAGCAACTTTTAAAAGCAGCAGCTTTGAGAGTTTGAAAAACTTTGCTATCTGTCTATCGTTCTCCTCTGATGGGAGAACTATCTTTGTTTCATTTATTTATTTATTTATTTTACTTATTAAATTTATATACCGCCCCATAACCAAAGCTCCCTGGGCGGTTCACAACAGACAATATCAAAATACAATAAAACACATATTTAAAACAATTCAAACAACATTAAAAATGGGCTTCCTTAACATTTTTTAAATTTAAAACGTTTATAACACATATTAAAACACTTATTAAAATGCCTGGGAGAAGAGGAAGGTTTTGACATGGCGCCGAAAAGATAGTAATGTTGGCGCCAGGCGTACCTCATCAGGAAGACTATTCCACAATTCGGGGGCCACCACTGAGAAGGCCCTTTTTTTTGTTGCCACCCTCCGAGCTTCCCTTTGAGTAGGCACCCGGAGGAGGGTCTTTGATGTTGAGCGTAGCGTACGGGTAGGTTCGTATTGGGAGATGCGTTCCACCAGATATTGTGGTCCCGCGCCGTGTAAGGCTTTATAGGTTAAAACCAGCACCTTGAACCAGGCCCGGAAACATACAGGCAGCCAATGCAGGCGGGCCAGAATCGGTGTTATATGTTCGGACCGCCTGGCCGCCGTTATCAGTCTGGCCACTGCATTTTGCACGAGCTGCAGTTTCCGAACCGTCTTCAAAGGCAGCCCCACATAGAGCGCATTGCAGTAATCTAATTTAGAGGTTACCAGAGCATGGACAACTGAAGCCAGGTTCTCCCTATCCAGATAGGGGCATAGTTGGGCCACCAAACGAAGTTGGTAAAAGGCACTCCATGCCACCAAGGCTACCTGAGCCTCAAGTGACAAGGATGGTTCTAAAAGAACTCCCAAACTACGAACCTGCTCCTTCAGGGGGAGTGTAACCCCATCCAGAACAGGTTGAACATCCACCATCCGGTCGGGAGAACCACCCACTAACAGCATCTCAGTCTTGTCTGGATTGAGCCTCAGTTTATTAGCTCTCATCCAGTCCATTGTCGCAGCTAGGCAACGGTTCAGCACATTGACAGCCTCACCTGAAAAAGATGTAAAGGAGAAGTAGAGCTGCGTGTCATCAGCATACTGATGGCAATGCACTCCAAAACTCCTGATGACCGCACCCAGGGGCTTCATATAGATGTTAAAAAGCATGGGGGACAGAACTGACCCCTGCGGAACTCCATACTGGAGGACCCAGGGTGCCGAGCAGTGCTCCCCAAGTGCTAGCCTCTGGAGACGTCCTGCCAAGTAGGAGCGGAACCACTGCCAAGCAGTACCGCTAACTCCCAAATCAGCGAGTCTCCCCAGAAGGATACCATGGTCGATGGTATCAAAAGCTGCTGAGAGATCAAGGAGAATCAACAGAGTCACACTCCCCCTGTCTTTTTCCCGACAAAGGTCATCATACAGGGCAACCAAGGCTGTCTCCATGCCGAAACCGGGCCTAAAACCCGACTGAAATGGATCCAGATAATCGGTTTCATCCAAGAGTGTCTGGAGCTGCCCGGCAACCACTCGTTCTAGGACCTTGCCCAGAAATGGGACATTTGCTACCGGCCTGTAGTTATTAAGGTTTTCTGGGTCCAGGGATGATTTCTTCAGAAGTGGTCTTACTACCGCCTCTTTCAGGCAGCTAGGGACCACTCCCTCTCGCAATGAGGCATTAATCACTTCCCTGGCCCAGCCGGCTGTTCCATCCCTGCTAGCTTTTATTAGCCAAGAGGGGCAAGGATCCAATCTAGAAGTGGTTGCACGTACCATTCCAAGCACCTTGTCAACATCCTCAAGCTGTACCAACTGAAACTCATCCAAAAAATCAAGGCAAGACCGTGCTCTGGACACCTCATTCGATTCAGCTGCTACAACATTGGAGTCCAAGTCCTGGCGGATGCAAAGGATTTTATCCTGGAAGTGCCTAGCAAATTCATTACAGCGGGCCTCAGATGATTCCACCGTGTCCCTAGGGCCAGAAAGCAATAGCCCTCGGACAATTTTAAAAAGCTCCGCTGGACGGCAGATCGATGATTTGATAGTGGCAGCAAAATATTGCTTTTTTGCTGCCCTCACCGCCCCTAAGTACAACTTAGTGTAGGCACTTACCAGTGCATGATTGCATCCATCAGGAGTTCGCCTCCATTTGCACTCCAGCCGTCTCCTATACTGTTTCATCGCTCTCAGCTCCAGAGTATACCATGGGGCTGTATGAGCTCTACACAGGAGAGGGCGCGCAGGAGCGATCATGTAAACTGCCCGGGTCATTTCTCCATTCCACAGTTCCACCAGGGTTTCGACAGGAGCTCCAGCCCTATCAGCCGGAAAGCTCCCCAGAGCCCTTTGAAAATCATCAGAAGTCATTAGTCTCTGGGGGCGGACCATCTTAACAGATCCCCCACCCTTGCAGAGGGAAAGAGCTGCTGTAAGTCTAAACCTCAGCAAGCGATGATCTGTCCATGACAGAGGGACTGATGTAAGGCTCCCTACCTTCAGATCATCATCTCCATGTCCAGTTGCGAAAACCAAATCCAGAGTATGGCCTGCTACATGCGTCGGACCAATAGCATGTTGGGACAGCCCCATGGTTGTCATGGAAACCATGAAGTCCTGAGCCGCTCCAGACAAGGCGGCCTCGGCATGAATGTCGACATCCCCCAGTACCAACAGTCTGGGAGATCTCAACAGTACATCCGAGACCACCTCTGTCAGCTCAGTTAGGGTGTCCGTTGGGCAGCGGGGTGGGTGGTACACCACAAGAATCCCTAATCTGTCCCACTGACCCAATACAAGATGCAAACACTCCAGACCAGTAGTCATATGGACAGGGTGCTTGGAGAGGGAGATGGAACTCCTATAGACCACAGCAACCCCCCCTCCCCGACCCTCAGATCTACCCTGATGCTGGACCAAGTACCCCGGTGGGCACAGCTGGGAGAGGGCAACTCCTCCCTGCTCACCCACCCAGGTCTCAGTTATACACACCAGATCGGCTGCCTCATCCACAATTAAATCATGGATGAGGGAGATATTATTATGTACCGATCTGGCGTTTAAAAGCAGCATCCGGAGATCCGAGAGCTGGCTGATAGGGCAACCAACAAGCTTGTGGGTGTGGGGAAGACTGGAACGAGGCACAGCCATTAACTGTCTGGGCTGAGTTCCCCTCACCTGACAAGTCTTCTGCCCAACGCCATATCTCCCTCTACCCGTCACTACACCAATTGGGGCCCTCTCGAATCTTCCCACTTGGCTCATCCATTTGTCATCCTTAAAGCTTTGCCTCTTATCAGAGAGAGTTCTTATCAGCATTAAAGGTGCAGCATATTTAACCTTAGCTGCCAGACTGAAGCTCAGCGGAAGGGAGGGACAAGGGATTCCCATGACAAATGCTTAAACAGCACATTCAGCCCAATAGTGGGGTGGGGCAGCGTGGGCAGGCAGGTGTTGCTTACCTGGGTTCCCAATGCTGTGTATCACTGCTGGTTACCAAAAGGGCGGGGGAACAAGGCAGCAGGGAAGGCAGGGAAGGCACATTAGCTCCACAGCTGTGCCCACATGGTGCTCCCTGCTGCCTCACCCCTCCCTCTAAAGGTAATTGGCAGCGATGCACAACATCACCTTAAGTAACACATCCTGGCTGTGCTGCCCTGCTACTGAAATTTAAGCCTTGGAAAGCATGTTGAGGGAAGGAAAGAAAGAGAAGGGATTCCCAGGACAGCTCCTTCAGTAGTGCATTTAATCCCCATGGCTGCAGCTCAGTGGAAATGACAGTGTGCACATTTGCCTGTCGTTACAACTTTTTTCTTCAAAGAACCCCTTGGGCTGCTTTGCAGAACTCCAGGGTTTCGTGGAGCAAAGTTTGAGAAAAGCTGAGATAATGTATTTTCAAGTTATTTTCCCAGGAGGCATCTGGTTGGCCACTGTGGGGAAAAAGGCTACTGGACTAATGCAGTAGGTCTCTTACATAGTACAAAATGTATTCAATGCAGTAATGGGGAAGAAACACGTACATCAGCAAAAGCATACATTTCCAAAGTCAGGAAGTCAGAGTAGCTTACCTTTATTTTATCATTTAT
This sequence comes from Rhineura floridana, assembly GCF_030035675.1. Taxonomy (NCBI): domain Eukaryota; kingdom Metazoa; phylum Chordata; class Lepidosauria; order Squamata; family Rhineuridae; genus Rhineura; species Rhineura floridana. The sequence continues at coordinate 16,377,248 of NC_084481.1, forward strand.
TTCATTTCATTTCAACTCTGTTATTGTTGTTGTTAGCAATAATATTAAGGAGACACAAAGCTACTTACATTAGCCAGTTTAAAACACTTTATGAATCACTTCTCATGAGATATCCTGAAACATCCATTAACTGTTACTCTCTGAGTGTGGTAGTTAGTGCAATAATGCATATGGGATTGTGCAGAGCAGACTAACGGTAAGTTTCAGAAGCCTTTCCCTTGCCCATGAACTTCTGTGCCTGCTCTATGGGGCAAATGGAGGGTTAGTCAGTTTCTCTCATTAGCTGCAAGCCCACTCAGCATTTTCCATCGTACAGATGGACGCAAAGGAACATAGGAAGCTGCCTTATACTAAGTCAGATTCTAGGGACATCTAGTTCTGTACTATCTACGCTGAATAGCAATGGCTCTGCAGGGTTTCAGGCAGGAGACATTCCCAGCCCTACCTGGAGATGCCAGGGGGATGGAACCTGAGGCCTTCTTCCATTGAGCTACACCCATTCCCATATAATAATATATTGCATACCATATTTTTAACATGTTAAGAATAACATATTCTTATTAATGGCATCTTAAGAAATGCTGTGTATGGTCCTCTGGCATGGAGCCAAAGTTTCCTTTCCTCTCTTGGAGGAATGGTCCTTCTGTTCTAGGTGGAATCTGTGGATAGGAGTGCTGTACTCATTCCTGGAAGACACAGATGTGGCTATAGAGACACACACAGAGACACACACGTTACTTTATGTTTGGACTACAAATAAGTCAGTTTTAAATGCTTATTTTTTTGTTTCTACCTGCTGTCTCCGCCTCCTAAACTTTTGCTATTATTGTCTCTTAGGGTGGTATCCAACTAACATGTCCTATCAGTGCAAGGGATTCCACTTGCGAAAACGGACATCCCCCTTCTTCTCTCCCCACGTGCACCTTTTGCCCTCCCCAAATCTGCTCCAGAGGGTTGGTTATAACAGGTTTAGGGGACATGCAGGTGGAGGAGAAGGAGTGGGGAGTTCTACTGCATAAGCAGAAATCTTTGAGCTGACAGGACCATGACGCAGTGCTATTTTGGATACAACTCTTGATATGTTTTGTGCTGAAAGCAGTCTTGAACATTTTAAAGGTAAAAATAGCTTTGTTCATTTAAATGTCCTATAATATGTATTTTGAAGTTAGATTTGTTATGCTTGTTTAATACTGATTGTATATCAACATTATTTATTGTATATATTGATTGTGACAATGCACAATAAGTTTTCTTTTTAGTAAGAATTTCTGTTATATTTGTCTACTCTACATTTATACTCTGATTCAAAATTCTTTTGAAATAATTTTCAAAACAACTGAATTTGTGTAGTGATCAGAAAGATCCTATTAAACTGAACACACAAGAAATCAACAGTAAACGTAATCATGGTGGGTGGGTGGGTCTCAAAAGAAAGGAATCTTCAAAACGATGTGTTATATAAACCCTACTGTGACCAACATAACAATCCTATAGATTTATATGGTAACCCTCTATTTTAAATTTTCATTTAAGCTATAGAATACAGACATGTGGATTGAGTCAAGTCTGTTCTGGCAACATAAACTCGTTCCTTCATTACTTTTATAATGTAGTGTCTCAACATTAACACTGTTTTAATGTGCTTTTAAAAAATTAATTTCCTCTCTTTTATTACAGACTTATGAGTAAAATTTATTTATTTATTTATTTATTTATTACATTTATACCCCGCCTTTCTTTTTTCATGATACCCAAGGCAGCTTACATATGGTTCCCAGGCGGTCTCCCATCCAGGCACTGACCAGACCTGACCCTACTTAGCTTCAGCAGGGTGCAAGACAGAAGTAGGATGCTGGTTGTGTACCAATACCTAGACCAAACCTTTTTAAAGTAGACACAATTTCTTTAACAAATATCTCTATCAGTATTGTAGTGCAGGGAGACAAAAAATGCTGAAGATATTTTTGAAATATTAAGCAATATATATTTTTTTTTCCAATAATTTTTATTCAGATTTTCATAAAACATACAAGACAAAATCATAAAACATTCAAAGACAAAAAACAAAATCAAAAATAGTTAAACAAAAAGAAAAAAAGAAAAGAAGAAAAAAAAAAAAACAAAAATAAAAAATAAAGAGTAAAATATTGACTTCCCATTTGTCAAAGATCAAATCAGTTATAAGTCTATAATATATAGCAATCCTGTCTCTTAAGTCATATTATAAAATCACTTTCCTCCAGTAGTTATCTTACTTAATCATCAAATCTCATAAACATTACTTTATTCTTTCCACAAAAAGTCAAAGAGAGGTTTCAATTCTTTAAGAAATATATCTATCAATTTTTTTTTTCCAGATAAGCATATCGATTAATCCATCTCATTACTAATTATGATAATCTTATTGTCATAACCATAGTCAAAATAAACATTTCAATTAATCCATCACATCAGAATCTGTTAGGTTCAGTAATTTCAGTAGCCATTGTTCTATTATCTCTATTAGTTCCATTTTCCATCTTCCATCTTCAGTAGTCTTGTTAAGTCCAGTAATTTCAATATCCAATCTTCCATTATCAGTATTCCATAATAATCTTGCTGTCAAAGCCATAGTCATATAATAAGAGTCTGATGGGAATTACCTCTATCCCAAATATTTTCTTGCCATCCATTCTGAATAAGTTGCTGAAATACTGCTGTAAAATCATATCTCTGTTCTTTTTTTCAAAATACACTGGGTCATCTCTTAAAAGTTTTTCCATTGTCACATGGCTGCAGTTAATTCCATAGATTTTCTCTATATTGGGCTCCATCACATCATTCCAGTCCAGAAGATAATCCATGCCATTGATAACTTTATCTCTAGAATCTTCATTAATTTCTTCAGAGATAACATTGAGTTCCAAACAATAGATTTTATTTCTAAAGTCCATAGACTCCAAATCTTGTTCCTGTTCCACGTTTGTTCCAATCTCCGGGATCTCCTCTCTCACAGGGACCCCTATTCCAGTCTCCAGGGTCTCCTCTCTCACAGGGACCCCTATTCCAATCTCCGGGGTCTCCTCTCTCACAGGGACCCCTTCCAGGGTCACCTCTCTCACAGGGACCCTTATATCTTTAATCTCCTGCTTCATTTTACTCAATTCAATTTTCGTTATCTCAATCTCATTCATTATTCTCTGAAACATAGTTATTTCCAGATTCTCAGCCACTTTCTTAATTGCCATTTTAAAAGAAAAATATAGGAAAACCACTTCTTATTTCAGCAACAATTGGGTTAATACTCCAAACTTGGTGACATCACAGTATAAACAGAGCAGACAGCCTTATCTCTCCAATAGTTAAGTAAACAAAATGCAGTTCCCAGGATCGAAGCAATTAATGGCAATCGTCAAGAAACAGATTCGTCAAAATAAAATAGACCAAAAAGAGAGTAGTCTCAAAACAGTATAATATTTTTCAAAATAAAAATCTGGAATAGAAATCCCTCTTCTGTGTGTATCTTTAGAATGCAAATCCAGGACAGCTTTTTGCAACAAAAACAGAGATAAGCTATTAATTAGTGCGTAGCAGAGAGAAGTTACGGCTCCCCAGTGAGATGTCAAAAACCGATCAATCTGGCAAATCTCTTTTAAACAGCAACAATTTAAGTCAAGTAAAAGAAAAATATAGAAAGAAGGGTGCTTGCCTGTTAGTGCGTTCTCTCTTAGAAGATAAGATGAACGTTCGCTTTAACAGATAGAGCTTGCTGTTGAAAATCCGTCCCACCTTCGTCGGCTGGACCTCGTCCCATAAATTAATGAGATCTGGTCGTCCCAACAAAAATAGGCTTTGAGGTTAATCTCTTCGTTTCTCCCTACCCGGGAGAAGTTTAATCAGTCAAAAAAAAAAGAAAAAACTGACTGATATATCTGAATAAGCTTCTTTTGAGGCAGGAGCCCGTCTCAAAAGCAGGCACAGGCTAAGTCACCCTTCCCGGAAGTCCGAAATATTAAGCAATATATAAATGCTTTTAATAAAATTAATAAAATGCCCCTCAGTATTAGAGCGAGGAGCCAAAAAAACTTTAATGCCTCCTGTTGTCCAGTTTAAAATCTATTCAGAGCTAAACAATGTCTACAATCCAGGTTGTAAATATGCTTGATTTGTTTCAAGAATGAGAAGACAATACTTCTGTTCTGTAAAAATGACAGTATAATTTCAGCGGAAAGTCATTGAAATCCTTCATTCAAGACAATTACGTAAACATTCTGCTTGCTTGTCAAAGATGTAACTTTGCCAAGTCAGACCTTAAAGCACTTGTCAACAAGAATATTAAAAGACAGAAAAATTAGGCCAGGGAACATAATAGGCTTTTTGGACAATTCTTTTTAAGAGACATCTTTGCTTTGGGAGATATTTTATATATTGGCTGCATTCAGACCTAACACTGGTCATAATCCATTATTACAGATATTAACCTGTGTATGAGCTATGTGCTGGTGCACCTCCCTTCTTTGAGTGAGGAAACAAACCATGAGAGCTGGCTCACATGTAATGCTAAGGTCAGCCAACTCTGTGATTTGTTTCCTCACTCTAGGAAGAGAGGGGCAATGTGGGAGGTGCTCAAGCTGATTGCACCAGCACACAGCTCATCCACATACTAATTCCCCTAACCACAGTTTATGACCAGTGCTAAATCTGGATGCGGCTACTGAGTGTGTTAACAGGTAAACTACCCAGAATATTTTTTTAAGAAGTATGCCACCTTTCACTTGAAAATATAATACTTAATCAAAGGCTTTCCCGTGTTGATTTAAATTATTCACTCTCTGCATTTACTTATCTATAAGGAAGAAGAAGAACTGAATTATCACTTTCCACATGACTGACTTACAAAAATGTAGGAGTAGTCCCCACAAAGATGCAACAAACTGCTTCATACTAACATTATGCAAGTATCCTGTAGACTTGCATACTCCCTTTCCTCGGCACTGCATGCACTTGTCCCTCCCTTCCATTTTCAGTGTTAATCATAAGTCTCATTTGAGTATTCTCCCTCATGCAATTGCAACTGCACAGTATTCTAAATCACATGGGGAGCCTTCTTCAAAACTTCCCCTTCCAACACAGGACGCTGAGGATACATGTAAGACCATGGCTAAGAGACTGGGAAATGTAATGTCTTCACAGACCAACATATCATGAAAAGAATATCTAGAAGTAAAAAAGTTTATAGTCTTCAACTAAATGCATGGGCATTAATCTGTCAGTATAAGACATCTGTGCAACTGCTAACCACCATATTAAAATAATTAAAATCAGATATTCAAGAAAAGAAATGATATGGTATTTTCATTATATGACAAACATTCTGCAAGAGGAACACAATTTAATTTACAATGTGGCTTGAACAAATTAATTATCACAAGACGACCAAGTTGCTTTTGAAAATGTATGAAGCTTGACTTCCATTTAAGGAGTGAGAAGAGTAGATCTAAGTGAGAGACCCAAAAGAAAAAGAAAAACCTTCTCCCATCTTCTCACACTGCAAGACACACTGAACTTTGAGCCACTTCAGCAGATCTACAATTAACATCTTAACAGAGTTCATATGCAACAAAATGGCAATGGTTAGAGGAAGGATGCAGTAATGACAGAGGACTACTCTGAACACTTCCAATTCTCCCTGAGGTTTTTGTTACTAATATTTAAGGCAGGGGCATTGCTGAACTCCAACTCTCATCTTTGGCCAATAATAAGAGGTTATGGGAGTTGGAGTCCAGCAACATCTGGAGTACCTATGGCTAGCCACCCCTAATTTAAAGAAAGTGATAGAGGACTTTTTCACTGGCATGCTTTGCTTTTCACTGGCATAAGGAAAACCCTTACCTTCCACTTAATGATGAAAAATATGGTACCACATGAATCCCCAGTGGGCCGCCTTCCCCAGAAATCTCCACGATTCTTGTCACACCACTAAGAGAGAGGATGGAGAAAACATACACAATTAACTTCAACAAAAATGACATGGGAATGCTCTTTCCAACCTTGTCATTGTTTCAGTGCCCAACAAAGATATTTTTGTTTTCTTGGGCATTTCGGTGGCACCAATGATATGATATGATATTGTTAAACCTCTTTTTAATATGTTTATGCAATTTTATCATTGTATTTTTTTATTTGGCTATAAATTGCTTTGGGACTTTTTTAGTTGGAAGAGATACATTAATTTAAAAAACCTAAAACTTCAAAAGAGATCAAGACTGAAACAGAAACATGATCTTACACGTTTTAGCTGTCATAGATGAACTTACTGCAGCATCCATTATCAATTACTTACAGTACTCAGAATACATTTCCCTTTCCCATTACTCACATTTCTACAAAATGCTTCTCCAGCAGACACAAAAACATTAAAACTGTGCTCCCTGTCCTCTATAGCAGTGGTTCCTAACGTTGGGGCCATGACTGCCGGGGGGCAATGAAGTAATCTTGGGGGGCACAAACAGTAAAAAAAATGCATTATTTTTTTATTTAGTTATTAAAAGTCTTCCTTCCCTGGATACTGCCTGCTCCCCACTGCCGCTGCAGACGACACCTCCCCCTTGCTCCAAACAAGAGGGGAGGACTTTTCTGAAGCAGCAGAGTGTCTTTCAGGCATGCCGAGGGCAGGTGTCTGCCTATAAAACATGTGGCAGATGCTGAAGGAAACTGAGGGCGCAGCTACCAGGAAGAAGAGGGGATTACTATCACTGACTCCCATCTCCTCGCAATGCCGCTGCTGACAACATCCATACTCGAATGAGAGGAGAGGGCTTTTCGTGGAACAAAAAGAAGGAAGGCTGCAAGGAAAGGCTGTTTTCCCCCTTCCTTCCTGGCAGCCAGCCTGCCTGCCTTTCTTGGCTCCTGCTTTGCTGCCACTGCCTTTTTTGGGTTGGTGGTTTCCGAGTTCAGATAATTGGTCAGTTGCCTGCTTTGGATGGGGTTGCACTCCCTCTGAAAGAACAGGTCCATAGTCTGGGGATGCTCCTGGATCCATCTTTGTTGCTAGAAGCCCAGGTGATCTCAGTGGCTAGGAGTGCCTTTTATCAGCTTCGGCTGGTAAGACAGCTGTGGCCATTTCTGGACCGGGACAGCCTGACCACTGTTGTCCACGCACTGGTAACCTCTAGGCTCAATTACTGCAATGCACTCTATGTTGGGCTGCCCTTGAGGTTGGTCAGGAAGTTGCAGCTGGTGCAGAATGCGGTGGTGAGACTGCTCACTGGGGCATGGTATCGCCAACATGTCACCCCGCTGCTGAAAGAACTGCCCTGGCTGCCCATTTGCTACAGGCCAAGGCCAAGGTTCTAATTTTGGTGTACAAAGCCCTATACAGCTTGGGACCAGGATACCTGAAAGACCGTCTTACCCCTTATATATGAAATCAATCACTGTGCTCTGCAGGTGAGGGCCTCCTGCAGATACCATCTTATCAGGAGGTCCGTTCTGCACAACATAGGAAACGGACCTTTAGTGTGGCAGCACCTACCCTGTGGAATTCTCTCCCCTGAAATATTAGACAGGCGCCATCTCTGTTATCTTTTCGGCACCTATTGAAGATCTTCCTCTTTCAACAAGCCTTTTATGTTGAGACCTTATCCCAGCCTGTGTCTGTGTTGGAATTGCTTTTTAATATGTTTTTAAAACTGTTTTTAAAACAATATGCTTTTAAACTTTTTTAAAACATGCCTTGAAAGCTTTTTAAAAATGATTTTAAAGATGTTTTGTTTTAATGTATTTTAAAGTCTGTTTTTATGATGTTTTAAAGTGTTTTTAGTGCTTTTGTTTGCCACCCTGGGCTCCTGCCGGGAGGAAGGGCAGGATATAAATCTAAATAATAAATAAATAAGTCAGTCATCCAGTGAGCTTCATGACTGATTGAATCTTAGTCTTCCTGATTTAAGTCCAGCACTCTGTCCACTACAATATACTGGCATTCTCCCATTATGTGTATGTGTGGGGCATGTCTGTCTGTATCCCAGCATGTATGTAACTTTAATTCTCTCTCACTGTTTATTGATTTGTAGCTTTCGTTCTTTGCTATGCTTTCCTCTGTTCCTTCTATACATTATCATATCATTCTGCTTCAGCTAAACCAAATTGAGAACAGCAGGGTCCAAATGAGAGCATTAGTTTTGGTGGGTGGTGGATTAAAGATGGAGTAGCTGATCCCTGACCCACTGATGACTTTGAACTGCAGGAGAAGTGATACTAAGAAATAGGGTGATGTTTGTGGTAACCTTTCTGCATGGCTGCCACCTTCAATTATACTATGTTAGCATTATTTGTTTTGGCGTTTTTGAATTCAAGGATCTTTGTAGCCACATCACTAACTGGCAGGAAGAAATGAGTTTCCTAATCAGATAAAGACTTGCCAAATAAAATATTCTGGTAGAAGGTACCTTGTTCTCATTCATATCTGATATTTTAACCTGCTTGCGATGGCAATTGTGAGGCAGTCAAAACACATTTTTAGAAACAATAAAATTGGGAGCATACTCTCAAATTCAAAACTATTTACAATTTTTGCACTATTGATGGTTTTAAGGAAGTCTCAGTAGCAGTATTGAAAACGATAGATGCCTGATAACTAGGTAAATTTAGATTTAGAACTTTGAGACCTTAAACCAAAGCATTTTTGTCATGTGTTTTTACAAAGATTTTAGAGAGGTTTACAAAATCCTTTCAATATAGGCCTGCCTGCCATATCCTCACAGTTTCATACGTCTGTCTTGTTAAAATTATTATATGTAGCAAGAATACAGAATAAATAAAATATATTTCATTTTGTCTCAAAGCAGAGAATAGAATATCATCTGATTTTTCCTCTGAAACATGAGAATATTTATTTCCTTGTTTCCAAAATGATGGGAAATATGTGGGGGGAGAGAGAGAGAGAGAGGTGTTTTGTTTATTGCCAGTGTAGCAAAACTAGTTCTATAGAAAAGGCATATTTTCTTATTTAACAATAAAGAAATGCAGGCATAAGAAGAGTGCTTTAAATAGTAAGTTCAATAAAATCATACACCCTTGCATAGAATTTTAATATCCTCAATAATAGCTAATGATTGGAGGCATTCTTTTCTTTTTTTACTTTTTCATTTCTTAACATTCCTATTTCCTGCCCAAAACCTCTTAATTGGAAGATGTTAAAAATAACACAGTATTATACTGTAGTTTAGGAATGTATCACCAGCCATGAAGAACCACCCCATAACACAACATTTGGAAACACAAATGTTTTTGGAAGCCTCAATTTTTAAATACATTTTTCCATAGTAAACATAGCTCTGTTAATGAAAAATTAAACCTAGACCATTAGAAAGTAGATACTTGGTTTATTAACACTTCATTACTTGGAATTCTGAAATTAAATTGTGCATAGGTTACTCATTTAAACGTTCCATCATATGCACTACCACTTTTAAGTTCTGTGTTGCAGCCAGGGTTGTATCAGGCCAGTTCTGGAACCAGTTGACTTAAATACACTCCCTACATTAACAAAACATAAGTGTAATAATAAAAAGCACAGATTTTAGTTCATTTTCAGCACATTTAGTTCATTTTCCCTTTCCACCAGCTTTGGGGTCAAAAGATGCCTTATGTATTAATACGTAATTTGCAGCTACATATATGTGGGGGTTTTTTTTGTCTTCCTCAAAAGTGGGGCCTCCTGATCAGGATTGAAATTGCAGCACATGGGGATCCTTTTCTCCCTAGCTACAATCTCACGCTGTACAGCAGGTACTGATGATGATGATGATGATAAAACCCATTGGCCTTTTAAAAATTATTCTTGTTTGCAAGGTTGCTCAGATCTCACCTTCAGCCCAGACAGAGCCAAGAAGCAGTGAGGAAGCACAGGACTTGCTCACCCTCCATTTCTGAGGCTAAGTGTGTGTGCCAGCATCCCTCCTTTCTTCCACCTACACTCTGCCCCCCCCATCTCTCCCTCTAAGATACTGCAGCAGTTGAGGGCTTCCCCCTTCCCATGTCCCCAAATGCTTGCAGGAGAGAAAGGCGTGTGTGCACGTGCGCGAGCTGCTCTGTCTTCTGCTCTGCTTTCATTCCCCAAGTGCATGCTAACCAAGTCATCAGTTCCAATGATCATCTCAAGGCCTAAAAGCACTAACCCCCCTCCTCAGTCTGTGCACCTTGTTGTCTGCAGTGCACAATATAGCATCCCCATCATCAACACATTGCTGCTTCTTGATTATTATTTAAAACAAGAAAAAGGAAAAAAACCTCAGCAGGTTGGCTGAAGCTGGGATCCTGGTATTGCAGCAGAAATATATTTGTTATTGCATTTATATCCCACTTTTTCTCCAAGTTGCTCAAGGTGGTGCACATGGTTCCCCCCCCCCACTTTCCATTTTATTTTTACACAGACCCTGTGAGATAAGTCAGTCTGAGAGACTGTGTTTGGTCCAAGGTCACCCAGTGGGCTTCATGGCTGGGTGGGGATTTGAACCTGTTTCTTAGTGCAACACTGTAACCCACTGGTGTTGGGAGACAGGACTGTACATCTTCAGACTGTGTGTGTGGGGGGGAAGGGGGATACGAATTTGATTGGACCTTTGCATTAAGAAAAGAAAGCAACACCTCCCTCCTTGCAGGGAGCTTTTAATGGAAAGGGATATTTGGAGATATGATTTTGCCATGCTTTGCCAGTTTTTCAATTAACAGAGACTAAAATTACAGTTATCATGGGGAGGGTGTCATCAAATTTTTTGAGCTTACGAAGGAGGTCCCATACTCAAAGGTTGGGAACCACTATTCTAATGTAAGTTCTGCAGTTTGGGCCTTTTCTACTCGTGGAAGCTCCCTGTGTGGTTATGAATCCCGGAACCTATGTGTGCAACAACAGGGGAAGTTGGGGTATAAAGGCACAGGCCTGAAGGTCTTTTCTACTTGTGTTGCTCCTTCATGGTTACAGCACATGAAGGGGGTTCATATGGAGGTGCTTCTTATCTGATTATGTCCCCATTTTAATGAAGTAGGAATAATAGCCTGCTTGTGATCTGCATTATCTAGACATAGTGATTGCATCTCTTCTACAAACATACTCAGCTCAGTATGAGATGTGTTTCAAATCTGAAACATTACTTCAGCCTCTGTGTGATGTCTGGTACTTGTCTGGACAGCCACAGATTATTGCACACTTGACCACAACAGCTCTTCTTCCTGTTTTGTTGCCTGTTTAATTTCCTGCAGTGTTGTGGGTTTAATCAGTAGATAATGTTCTGTGTTGATTGACTCAATTTCCTGATTACCTTGTTATCACCTTCCCTGTGTTGCCATATGCCATGCTCGAATGTCAGCCATTTAATAATTTTCTTGGGTTGTATCTGATCCTCCACTGGGTACAGGATGGGATACGCATTGACAGCTAACTAAAAAAATTTGTGGAGTGAAGTATACCTTTTACCAGAATAGATTATGTCCTGATAGTACTATTATGTGTTAAAACATGAGTGTGATAATCTCTAAGGTGCTGTTAGAGTGGTGATCCCATGCTACTACCTTGTGAGCACTGTTGAGGGATGATCACTTCTGGGCTTTTAGCTTATCCTCATGCAGTGTTTTGCAAAAGTGATAAGAAATAGCCTAGTGGCTAATTCAAATATGCACAATGTATTCAATATGTACAAATTAACAGAAGGTTTCCATCTAATTGTTGCCCCAGCACTTGGGAATGCTCTTCCTTCTGCTATACAGGATGCTTCTTCTTTTATCTGCTTAGATGTCTTTTAAAGACACATAATAAAAATATTTTGGAAGATTCTTCTATTATTATTTTAAAAATCTTTGGTAAAAATTCACCATTACAGCCTACATACAGACACAGTTCAGACATAGCTGCAAACCATAGTTTAGCATTGCACAACTGAGTCTTCTCAGGCCTTGGACTTGCACCTTCCCCTTCCCCTGTTCTCCTCTGGGGTGGTTTATTGAAGTGAGTCAAGCTGAAACTGGTTTTCTGATACTAGTTTGTTAATAAACCATAACATACACTAACTGTCCTTTTGAGACCTAATGATAAATCAGAATTAAAGTTGAGTAGGAAGTGGTTGCTTCCAATCTCTTCCTTCTGACCATGCTGATGGGGATGGGGAATGTGCAAGCCTGAGGTTGAGCAAGCTTAATGTAATGCTAAACTATGGTACAGTGTTGTATCTGAATTCGGTCACAGTGTGGGATTTGGTTAAGTCTTGCCCACATTTCAGCTGGACTGCCCTGGAGTAACTACCAAGGTAACAAAGGTATCATTTAAGCATGTGATCTCAACTGCATAGTGTTGGGTATAGCTGCCCAATTTCCCTGCTTTTCAAAGTTCACTAAAAATATCACTTGGCTATAGGTATGTTCTCAAACTGCAAGTTGGTTCTTCCCCCCCCCCGCAATTAGTGAATTTCTTTGCTTTTTAATCTGGGAGGAAAGAAATAGGATCCTGTGCAAGTTTGTTGAGAATGGATTGATCATTTGCATGCTTATTGAGTTCAAGGAGATTTACTCCCCTGCAATTATGGTTAGGATAGGTGAAACTGACATGGGGAGGAGAAAGGAGAGTAGGGGAAGGAGAGGAACAGGCAGGAGGGGGAGGAGAGGAACAGGCAGGAGGGGGAGGGGAGGAAGAGGGCAGGTTTGATCATTCGCATGCTTATTGAGTTCAGTGGGATTTACTCCTGTGCAATCATGCTTATGACAGGTAAAACTGACCATAGGGGAGGGGGAGTGAGTGAGGGCTGGAGTGGGCAGGAGGGGGGAGAGGAGGGGATAAGGGGAGAGGAAAGATGAGAGAGGGAAGGGAAAGGCAGGTCTGACCATTTGCATGCCTATTGTGTTCAGTGGGATTTAATCCCATGCAGTCATGCTTAGGATAGGTGAAACTGAACTGGGGGGGGGAGAGGAGAAAGGGGAAAAGGGAGGGGAGAGAATTTGAAGGGGAGACAGGATGGGATGGGAGGGGGAAGGAAAGGGGAAAGGCAGGAGGGAGGAGGACAAGAGGGGAGGTTTGATCAATTGCATGCTTATTGAGTTTAGTGGGATTTACTCCATGCAATCATTCTTAGGATAGGTGAAGGGGGAGAGAAAGGAAGGTAGGATAAGGGGAGGGAGGGAGGAAGGTAGGGGAGAGGGGGAGGGAGGGGAGGAGATTGGATGAGGGGCACTGGGCAGAGGGAAAGCCTCTTTCCTTTCCAAAAGGAAATAATAATAATAATAATAATAATAATAATAATAATAATAATAAATTTTATTTTTCAGCCGCCTATCTGTCCGGGTTAGGGACACTCTAGGCGACGAACAACAAGAATAAAAACAATACATATAGATCAACATAATCAAATTTTAAGCTAAAAAACCATTCATTAATTCAATTGTAACATAAGTTAATCTGTCCCAATCTTGTAGGCCTGCCTGAACAGCCAGGTCTTCAAGGCTTGGCGATAGCTGGGCAGGGAGGGAGCATGTCTGAGATCGAAAGGGAGAGAGTTCCAGAGGGTGGGGGCCACAACAGAGAATGCCCTCTCTCTGGTCCGTACCAGCCTAGCTGTTCTCACCGGTGGGACTGAGAGAAGGTCTTGCGAGGCTGATCTCGTCAGGCGGCACAATCGGTGATTCTGGAGGCGTTCCTTCAGATATACTGGGCCGAAACCATATAGGGTTTTAAAGGTCAACACCAACACCTTGAATTGGGCCCGGTAGACAACTGGTAGCCAGTGAAGATCTAATAACACTGGGGTGATATGATCCCAGCGACCGCTATGCGTAATCAAGCGTGCCGCCGCGTTCTGTACCAGCTGTAATTTCCGGACCGTTTTCAAGGGTAACCCCACGTAGAGCGCATTGCAGTAGTCTAAGCGAGAGGAGACCAGGGCATGTATCACCTGAGGGAGCAGGTGAACAGGAAGATAGGGACGCAGTCTCCGTATCAGATGTAATTGATACCAAGCTGCCCGGCTCACTGCTGTAATCTGAGCCTCCATGGACAGCTGGGAGTCAAGTATGACCCCAAGACTGCGGACCTGGTCCTTCAGGGGTAAACTTACCCCATCAAGCATCAGGTCAGTAATTCCTAACTTCCTTTTATCTCCCACAAGTAATACCTCAGTCTTGTCGGGGTTCAGCTTCAGCCTATTCTCTCCCATCCATCCACTTACGGATTCTAGGCACTTGGACATGGTATTCACAGCCAACTCCGGTGAGGACTTAAAGGAGAGATAGAGCTGAGTGTCATCTGCGTACTGATGGCACTGCAACCCAAAACTCCTGATGATTGCTCCCAGCGGTTTCACATAGATGTTGAATAGCATGGGAGAGAGGATAGAACCCTGTGGAACTCCACAATGAAGAGGCCAAGGGTCTGAAACCTCATCTCCCAATGCCACCCGTTGCTGCCTATCCGAGAGATAGGAACGGAACCACCGTAAAACAGTGCCTCCTATTCCTAATCCCTCTAGGCGGGTTAAAAGGATACCGTGGTCAATGGTATCGAAAGCCGCTGAGAGGTCCAGGAGGACAAGGAAGGTGTATTCACCCCTATCCAATGCCCTCCGCATATCATCTACCAGAGCGACCAAGGCTGTTTCCGTACCATGACCTGTCCTAAAACCCGATTGGTATGGATCTAAATAATCTGTTTCCTCCAAGTGTGTCTGTAATTGCGCAGCCACCACCCTCTCAATCACCTTGCCCAAGAATGGTAAATTAGAGACTGGGCGAAAGTTGTTTAACTCTTGGGGATCCAAGGACGGTTTTTTTAAGATGGGCTTTATTACCGCTTCCTTGAGGGCTGATGGCATTGCACCCTCTTGCAAGGATGCATTCACCACCGCCTTGATCCCTTCGCCCAGTCTCTCTTTACAGCTCATGATGAGCCATGATGGGCAAGGATCAACCAGACAGGTGGTCGGCTTCACAGTACAGAGCACCTTGTCCACTTCCTCAGAGAGAAGAGGCTGAAACCGATCCCAACAGACCGGAATGCAACTGGCTGACTCTGGCCCACTTCCTGTCTCCACGGCGAGCGGAAGCGTGCTCTTCAGACGTTCGATTTTATCGGCAAAGTGTTTAGCAAAAGTATCACAGGAGATTTTAGAATGTTCCATGGGTTCCTGAGCAACTGGACCGACCAGGCTTCGGACCACTTGGAACAATCTCCTGGGACAACACTCTGCCGTCGCAATAGAGGCAGCAAAGAAATTTTTCTTTGCTGCCTTTGTTGCCACCTGGTAGGCAGCTATTGCTGCTCTAACCCGTGTCCGATCATCTTCAGTGCAAGATTTCCGCCACCAGCGCTCAAGTCGTCTCACTTCCTGTCTCAGACCCCGCAGCCGTGGTGTATACCAAGGTGCTGTCTGAGTTCTGTTCAGGGGGAGAGGACGTTTCGGAGCCACCCAGTCCACCGCCCTGGCGATCTCCTTATTCCACTCCATCACCAGGGATTCGACCGGGCGACCTTCAGTCAGCTCCATATCCCCCAGCGCATTCAGGAATCCTTTGGGCTCCATCAGGCGTCTGGGGCGGACCATTCTAATAGGTCCTTGTCCCCTGCGGAGGGCATGCGGCATCAAGAGATCTGTATTCACCAGATAGTGATCTGACCATGACACGGGGTTAGAAGAATTCACCCCCATTTTCAGAGCACTATCCTCCCCTCCTGAGACAAACACAAGGTCAAGAGCATGACCGGCTACATGGGTAGGCCCTATATTACTAAGGTGCAGATCCCAGGAAGTCATGGTTTCCATGAAATCCCGAGGGGCTCCTGTGAGGACAGCCTCGGCATGTACGTTGAAATCCCCCATCACCACAAGATTGGGGGAGAGCAATCGCACAGCCGAGACTACCTCAAGCACCTCAGTCAGGGATTCTGCTGCACAGCGGGGTGAGCAGTGTACAAGCAGAATCCCTAAACTGCCCTTTGGGCCCAACCTCCAGTACATGCAATCAACAAACTTGGTCTCGTGGAGAGGGGGTCTGGCGAAACACAAAGATTCCCAGTAGATAACTGCCACTCCCCCTCCCCACCTCCCAATCCTCGGCTGCTGTGCATATCGGAAACCGGCTGGACACATGGCCTCAAGTATAGGAGCTGAGGCCTCATCCAGCCATGTCTCCGTAATACACACCAGGTCTGCGTCCTCATCCAGAATCATATCCTGGATGAGTGATGTTTTCTGTACCACAGACCTGGCGTTACACAACAGCAATCGAAGACTGGATGGAGTTCTGCTTTCCCCAGTTATCTTCTGGTGGTAAACAGGCCCGGAACAAGGGATGGATATTAAGCATCTATCCCTAGTTCCCCGATGCCGGCTTGGCCTGCTACCCACGCCCCTACAGAATCTGCCTACAGAAAACACTGTGAACAGAATCATTATTTTTCAGGGTTTCCCCAACCTTTTTATTCTACAGCAGACACATGAAGTCTCCCACACCAATTTAAGCCAAAGGTGTCCCTGGCCACATCCACACCAGACCTTTATTTCACTTTAAACAGTCATGGCTTCCCCCAAAGAATCCTGGGAAGTGTAGTTTGTGAACAGTGCTGAGAGTTGCTAGAAGAGGCCCTATTTCCCTGACAGCTACAATCACCAGAAGAGGGGCTGACTGTTACCACTCTGGCCACTGGAGCGCTGTCAGAGGAATAGGAGTCTCCTAACAATTCTCAGCACCCTTCACAAGCTACACTTCCCAGGATTCTTCGGGGGAAGCCATGACTGTTTAAAGTGGAAAAATGTCTGATGTGGGTGTGGCCCCCTAATTAGCCAAGCCAAACAGCTGTGAGTTTGCTTTTAGAACACTGACAGTTGGTTCTTACTGAGCATGCCTGCGCTATCATAGACTCCAATGTTAAATTTCTTAAATTAATTAAAAATCAGCCAGGCATATTTTTAAACTTTTAAACTGCAGGAGATGAAGGTAAGAGTACGGCGCAAGATCAGTAATAGGATTACAGATACTCTGTGAACATGGCTGATTTTTAATTAATTTTAACAAATTATGAGACCACTGACAAAAAAAAATCCAACAGGGGTCTGGATTTTTTTTCTTTGGTTTATACTTTGAACTCTGGTTTCTCTCTGAGTGTTTTGTGTACCGCCATGAAAACGTAGATGGTTGTTAAGCAAGCATATCTGAGTTCAAATTTTGTAAGATTTTATTTTGAAATGAGCTTATGGGAAGCAGCAGAATGGCATGGGAGTTATTTTCAATTTAACATGGCAGAACGTGAAAAATCCATGCTGTGGCTATAGTATACAGCCACTCTTGCGGCTGTATAATATGGCATGAGAGATCCATGAGTGGACTCACAATATCTTCTTCTGTGATTAAAAGCAGTTACAAGGATATGTAGGTGAGTTTCACTTGGGGTCACCCAATGGAGGGAGTTAACCCTTTATTCTTTCCCCCAACAATGCTGTATCCTCACGGTAAAATGCCACCACGGTTGCTATTAGACAAAAGGTGGAAAAATATAAGGCATCATATTATACAGAACTTTTTTTTTCTCCTTCCAGGGTGAGGATAAGCTCAGAGATTGGGGAAATGGCTCCAGGAAGTAAGTAAAAATCCTCTCCCCCAGCTGCGCAGGCCCAATTTAGCCCGTTCACTTCCCACAACTACTTTAAGTGATGAACAGTTGTTGGAAGATCTGATCACAGATCTCCCATGTCATGTCTAGTTTTGCCCCAGGTAAAATGACAATAGAGAGATTTTCAAGCCTGCTTGAACTCTACCAAATGTTCATATTTACCAATAAATTGTTTCAAGGGGAAATATTATTTAATCAACAACAGGCATGATATCATGATGCGTGGATGAGACGATGGTGTCGGGTGGAAGGGTTTGGATTTGTTAGGCACTGGGGAACATTTTGGGACAAGCCGGGCCTGTACAAAAGGGACGGGCTCCACTTGAACCAGAATGGAACCAGACTGCTGGCACTTAAAATTAAAAAGGTAGCAGAGCAGCTTTTAAACTGACTGAGGGGGGAAACCCGACAGGAGCTGAGAAAGGTCCGGTTCGGAATAAACCTCCCCCCTGGGATAAAAACCAAAGAAATGATGAAATTTTAAAAGGGGTAGGCCTAGAAGTAGGCATTGTGAGAGCAGGGGCACAGGATATAAATTCAGAAGAGCAAAATTACCACAGGCCTAACCACCAGTGCCAAAGACACTTGAAGAGAGACACTGCTTACAAGTGCCTGTACGCTAATGCTAGGAGCCTCCGAACCAAGATGGGAGAACTGGAGTGCTTGGTCTTAGAGGAGAGCATTGATATAGTGAGCATAACCGAGACCTGGTGGAATGGAGAAAACCAGTGGAATACGGTTATCCCTGGATATAAACTATATCGGAAGGACAGGGAAGGACGTATTGGTGGCGGAGTCGCTCTATACGTGAAAGAAGGCATTGAATCCAGCAAGCTCGAAACCCCAAAAGAGGCAGACTCCTCCACAGAATCATTGTGGGTGGTGATACCGTGCCCCAGGAGGGACTTAATACTGGGAACGATCTATCGTCCCCCTGATCAAAATGCTCAGGGAGACCTTGAGATGAGATATGAAATTGAGGAAGCATCCAAACTAGGAAATGTAGTAGTAATGGGTGACTTCAACTACCCGGACATAGACTGGCTGCATATGTGTTCCAGTCATGACAAAGAAGCAAAGTTTCTAGATATTCTAAATGACTATTCCCTAGATCAGTTGGTCATGGAACCGACCAGAGGGACGGCAACCCTGGACTTAATCCTCAGTGGGGACCGGGACCTGGTGCGAGATGTAAGTGTTGTTGAACCGATTGGGAGCAGTGACCACAGTGCTATTAAATTAAACGTACATGTAAATGGCCAATTGCCAAGAAAATCCAACACGGTCACATTTGACTTCAAAAGAGGAAACTTCACAAAAATGAGGGGATTGGTAAAAATAAAGCTGAAAAACAAAGTCCAGAGGGTCACATCACTCGAAAATGCTTGGAAGTTGTTTAAAAACACTATATTAGAAGCTCAACTGGAGTGCATACCGCAGATCAGAAAAGGTACCACCAGGGCCAAGAAGATGCCAGCATGGTTAACGAGCAAAGTCAAGGAAGCTCTTAGAGGCAAAAAGTCTTCCTTCAGAAAATGGAAGTCTTGTCCGAATGAAGAAAATAAAAAAGAACATAAACTCTGGCAAAAGAAATGCAAGAAGACAATAAGGGATGCTAAAAAAGATTTTGAGGAGCACATTGCTAAGAACATAAAAACCAACAACAAAAAATTCTATAAATACATTCAAAGCAGGAGACCATCTAGGGAGACAATTGGACCCTTGGATGATAAGGGAGTCAAAGGTGTACTAAAGAACGATAAGGAGATCGCAGAGAAGCTAAGTGAATTCTTTGCATCTGTCTTCACAGTGGAAGATATAGGGCAGATCCCTGAACCTGAATTAACATTTGCAGGAAGGGATTCTGAGGAACTGAGACAAATAGTGGTAACGAGAGAGGAAGTTCTAAGCTTAATGGACAATATAAAAACTGACAAATCACCGGGCCCGGATGGCATCCACCCGAGAGTTCTCAAAGAACTCAAAGGTGAAATTGCTGATCTGCTAACTAAAATACGTAACTTGTCCCTTGGGTCCTCCTCCGTGCCTGAGGACTGGAAAGTGGCAAGTGTAACACCAATCTTCAAAAAGGGATCCAGAGGGGATCCTGGAAATTACAGGCCAGTTAGCTTAACTTCTGTCCCTGGAAAACTGGTAGAAAGTATTCTTAAAGCTAGATTAACTAAGCACATAGAAGAACAAGCCTTGCTGAAGCAGAGCCAGCATGGCTTCTGCAAGGGAAAGTCCTGTCTCAGTAACCTATTAGAATTCTTTGAGAGTGTCAACAAGCATATAGATAGAGGTGATCCAGTGGACATAGTGTACTTAGACTTTCAAAAAGCATTTGACAAGGTACCTCACCAAAGGCTTCTGAGGAAGCTTAGCAGTCATGGAATAAGAGGAGAGGTCCTCTTGTGGATAAGGAATTGGTTAAGAAGCAGAAAGCAGAGAGTAGGAATAAACGGACAGTTCTCCCAATGGAGGGCTGTAGAAAGTGGAGTCCCTCAAGGATCGGTATTGGGACCTGTACTTTTCAACTTGTTCATTAATGACTTAGAATTAGGAGTGAGCAATGAAGTGGCCAAGTTTGCTGACGACACTAAATTGTTCAGGGTTGTTAAAACAAAAAGGGATTGCGAAGAGCTCCAAAAAGACCTCTCCAAACTGAGTGAATGGGCGGAAAAATGGCAAATGCAATTCAATATAAACAAGTGTAAAATTATGCATATTGGAGCAAAAAATATGAATTTCACATATACGCTCATGGGGTCTGAACTGGCGGTGACCGACCAGGAGAGAGACCTCGGGGTTGTAGTGGACAGCACAATGAAAATGTCAACCCAGTGTGCGACAGCTGTGAAAAAGGCAAATTCCATGCTAGCGATCATTAGGAAAGGTATTGAAAATAAAACAGCCGATATCATAATGCCGTTATATAAATCTATGGTGCGGCCGCATTTGGAATACTGTGTACAGTTCTGGTCGCCTCATCTCAAAAAGGATATTATAGAGTTGGAAAAGGTTGAGAAGAGGGCAACCAGAATGATCAAGGGGATGGAGCGACTCCCTTACGAGGAAAGGTTGCAGCATTTGGGGCTTTTTAGTTTAGAGAAAAGGCAGGTCAGAGGAGACATGATAGAAGTGTATAAAATTATGCATGGCATTGAGAAAGTGGATAGAGAAAAGTTCTTCTCCCTCTCTCATAATACTAGAACTCGTGGACATTCAAAGAAGCTGAATGTTGGAAGATTCAGGACAGACAAAAGGAAGTACTTCTTTACTCAGCGCATAGTTAAACTATGGAATTTGCTCCCACAAGATGCAGTAATGGCCACCAGCTTGGATGGCTTTAAAAGAAGATTAGACAAATTCATGGAGGACAGGGCTATCAATGGCTACTAGCCGTGATGGCTGTGCTCTGCCACCCTAGTCAGAGGCAGCATGCTTCTGAAAACCAGTTGCCGGAAGCCTCAGGAGGGGAGAGTGTTCTTGCACTCGGGTCCTGCTTGCGGGCTTCCCCCAGGCACCTGGTTGGCCACTGTGAGAACAGGATGCTGGACTAGATGGGCCACTGGCATGATCCAGCAGGTTCTTCTTATGTTCTTATGATGCGTATGTGTATACATAAACACACACAAAATACACAGATGTATGGGATTTATTTTAAGTCTAAAAGAGGTAAGGTACAATAAAACTGGAAATAAAATATAAATGTGTTCATACCTGATAATGAATTTTGTTTTCTGAGATGTCAGCACTTCATCGTGTGCAGCAAGATCCCAGTCTTCTGAAGATGAGCGTGCTAAACCCTAAAGAGATTTGTATTTTAAAGTTAAATATTATAATCTGGATTTAGAACATTTGTTACTATTACAAATTATATTCCAAACAAAAAGCAAATACCTAGGAATTCCAGCCACACTGTTACCAAGCAAGTCCTCTATATCTCTGTTCCAATGAGACTTGAAAAAGGTAGTACGTAACGTTGGGGCTCAAATACATGACCTGATGTTACTTTAGTTACCCTGTTTTATGAGGAAGTTAGTTATAAAGGCAACTCTAGAAAAGGGAGAAGTAACTGAGACATTTTTGACCTTGTACATTTATTGGCCTATGGCCATACTACCCTGAACACGCCCAATCTCATCTGATCTCGGAAGCTAAGAAGGGTCAGGCTTGGTCAGTACTTGGATGGGAGACTACCTGGGAATACCAGATGCTGTAGGCTTAGAGGAAGGCAATGGTAAACCACCTCTGAATACCTTTTACCATGAAAACCCTATGAATAAATCCGAAAGATTCATAAGGTCACCAGAAGTTGTAATCAACTTGAAGGCATATAACAACCATCACCATTTATTGGACAGACACACACACTACCCACATGTGAGCAGGAAGTGCTTCTGCTAATGCGTCTCATAAGTGCCCCCTAACTCTGAAAGACCAGAACAGAAATGGGGTGCTTGAAATCCCCTGTGCATAATTAAAGAAACCATATATACTGGTTTAAATACTGTTTAGCTAGTTTGATTAGCTAGGTCAAACATTCTAGGAAGACGTTAAGCTATATGTTACGCCAAAAGGAGAACATATAGTATCAAGTGGTGAAGGAAAAGATTTAAGGAACAAATGAGTTGTATTATGTTAAGCTACAGTGAGTCACAGATGAATTTAAATAGACCAAGAGAACTACCGTTGGTAACTTATAAAGACCCATACAACTAAGGTTCAGGTTACCTAAAACACCGCCTTCCCCTACCATTAGATCACTAAGACTGTCAGAAGACACAATGTTAGTGAAACCACATCTTGTAGAAGCTGTACTTCCTCCTGTATTCAGGAAGCTGCTATTTAATATATAAAGCTACCGAAATGTGTGGGAGGAACACACTTTAGAACCCTCTCCCTCATTGCAACTGGTGCTTCTAAACTTGCTTCTCACTATGTTGCTGACACAGTAAATGTGGACATATTTTATTTTTATAAGAACCAGCTAAGATATAATTTGGGAAAACACAAATGAAAATCCCTATTTACTTTTATTTACTTATTTAATGTTTATTTAGAACTATTTCTAAATCACTTATTAAAATAATCTCAAAGCAGCGAACAATATACGCATAAAATCAACAATAAAATCAGCGTAAGTCCTGTAATAAAATATCAGAGAGAAAAAGCCTATACAGGGCTACAAGGTCCAGCATTAATGGTCAGGGAAAGCCTGCTGAAAAGTGTATATCTTCAAAAGATATCTGAAGCATACAATCCAATAGATGTTGTTTCCTAAAGGAAGGGCATTCTTGAATTTTTCCCCTTTGTCAGCTTTGCCACTCCATTGCTCTTCATGCACTTCTGCTGTCTCCTCCACTGTCAAAAATTAGACTGCAGGGATCCATCCTTTTAAAAACTTATTTTATTCTGTGAACTCTCTTGCTGAATATTATTGGAGTTTTGGAATGGAACACTTGTGTCTTCCAGTTGTACCAATTCATTTTTTGAACGAGTAGAAAGAACCTTTTTAGTGAAAGTCTGTGTTATGAATTTTGTTCTATTTAGTATTTACATTTGTACTATTAGGGTCATAGAGATGAACTCTACATGGAAGTCAATGTATCACCTGCTGACAATGTTCTTATCTGTTTGGTAATACTTCAGTGGTTAACTGTTCATTTAAAGAACTAGGACAGTTTGGATATATCTGTTTTATTAAGACACAAACACACAGTTTTAACAAAATTTCACAATTATTATTTACAGAGCACTGTCAATGCACAGGAGCTCTTTTCACCAATCCACCTAATATTAACACATCTGCATACCTGCTAACCCATAAACGATTTGCACAATTCACAAGAGGTCACTTCAATCTATAAATTCTATCATAGTCTTTAAAAATCAGCTCTGTACTCTCATCCAATTGTCTTCCTTGATCCTTATTAGCACAGCACAGCAAGAATTGTTTTTTGGGGAATTGCCACAGAGACCTGCCAAAAAGCAATCCTGAAAAAAATTACATAAATGCCGTAGGACGCTTACAAGCTATACACCATGCAAAGAAGGGTAAAAAAACAAAGTGAAGTCTATAAAACAAATAAATTAATGTTTGACTGACTTTTAATGAACAGGACCGAACAGGGCAAATTACAGGCATACCCCGCTTAACGTCACTTCACTTAACGTCGCCTGGCTATAACGTACATGCTCCATATGCTTGTATTTCTCCAGAAACGCAGCGCAGCAGCAGAGGCTTTAGCGCACGGGGGTGAAATAGACGCGATTGCGCCACCGCAAATCAGCTGGGAGGCGCGATCGCAATCAGCTGGGAGGTGCGGCAGTGCAGCAGCAGAGGCTTTAGCGCAGGGCTTTGAGGCTCCGCATGAAGGAGAGGTAAAAAAAGTTTTAAAAGGCAGTGCTTCACTTTAAGGACATTTTTGGTTTACGTACTGACTCTGGTCCCATTGAGTACGTTAATGCGAGGTATTACTGTAGTTAGGGATAGCTACTGGGCTTAGATTACTGTTAAATCACATTATTTATTTATTTATTTATTTGATTTATATCCCGACCTTCCTCCCAGCATGAGCCCAGGGCAGCAATTATTAGTGTGGTCATCAACCTGAGAGCATTTTGAATAGAGCCAAGTGAAGCCAAAGGCCAAATTTTCACTGGTCTGAATTGAGCTACATTGAACCTCAAAACCCCAACATGAATCTTCATACTAGCAAGGCTCCAGTGTCACTTTGTAATACTTGCACTCAAACAGTGGTTGATATCCAACAACCTCCCCCCTCCAAAAAAGCCTGGCACAGCCTGTCCTACAATCAAGCTATGAGGCAGTCATTATACTTTATGGGAGCTGCAGTTCAAAACATCTGGAGAGCACCAGATTGGCAAAGGCTGAAATAGAGATTAGACATGAAAACTCTCCTCAGGTGTGTCTGTATGCACAACACACACACACACAGTGCACCTTTCTGAACAAGGAAAAACTATTACTTACACTAGGATTGAATTCTAGAATGTAGCATGGAATATTTTAATATCACTGCCATAATCATCATAATAGGGTCAGAAAAAACAGTTACCCCATGAGAAGAATTTAGAGTAGTATTTCTGAATAAGCTGTACTAAATCTTCCACCACAGGTTTAGGCCCATGACCTTTCAGCCCGTATGTGAAATTTCCAGCACAGTAAATCTACTGCAGAACAGAGGCACTCTACAACAGTTTTCCTTTTTTTACTGCAATGAGACAAGTGCTTCGACAGTGTCAGAAGAAACAAACTTGCCATCATACAATTTTCTCATCTGTGATCAACAGACAAAATAATAACACAAAAGCACTGAAGCTTTGACTTTGCAAATAATGAGCATAACATGCTAAATTATGTGAGAAAAGGGAAAGCCATGAAGTCACACATAACTCAGAACAGCAATAATATTTTTACTTTAAGCCAATTTAGGTAATTGACAGAAAGTGCTGTGAAAAACAGGCCCTTCAATTTAGGGCAATGGAGGAAAGGGAGGAAAGCAAGGTAGAGCCTTTTACAGTAACAGGATGATACTTGAAGCACATCTCTAAGGACAGTCTTCAACACCCCTATACAAAACAAAGGCTTGGGAAACTTTATCATTCTCCCCCAATGCTTCATGACTGCAAATTGTCCTATGTAAAAGACAGGTGTCTACAAAAATTTATCATGTTACCTGCTCTGGGATCACAAAAGTGACTGCCACCCTGGGCTCCTTTGGAAGGAAGGGAAGGATCTAAATTTAGTAAATAACAAATAAACTAACTGCAGGATATAAATCTAAATAACAAATACATTGAAAATAGAATTTTGTAATGGTTGCCCTATTTTATTATATGAACTGTTTTGAGTACTTTTTGTTGGTAAATATTCTCAATCAACACATAAGACAATTCATCATATGGCCTTATTGTCTTAATTGTAAATGTCAATGATATAATTTTTCCATAACCTGTAATATTCAAAGAGCAACTCTGTTTGAATAAACTAAATGATTTTTTTTAAAACTGTAGTTAGACAAAATTCTGTTATAAAGGGGGCTGGCTGTTTTAATTGTTTTGCTTTTTATTATACTATGATTAAGAAATGAGCTGATTTGTTTAATCTATTATGTTTAAAAATAAGCTTGTTTTAACTTGGGGTTTTTTCCTCCTTGAAACTTAGGGAATATTCTGTTTAGTCTATTATGTATATTATGGTGTTTTTTTCTTGTATTTCTTGTACTTAATTTTATATGCAACATTTATATTATGTTGATACTAAAGAGGATGTTTTGTTCAGTTAATTGTATTTTATTGGTTGTTTTTTGTAGTTGATGTTTTGACTTCTTGTATACCACTTACAGTTTTATTTACATACAAGTGGTATATAAATGGTTTAAATAAAGAAAGAAATTAAATAAACTTATATATCTGCTCATTCCTGGCCATACAGTTGTTGTTATTGCCAGATGAGGCCTGCTGAGCAAGGAGCCCAAGGAATACAAGATGCTAATTTCCAAAGAGGAAAGGGGCTCCTCCTCACCTTGGCAAATACTGGTCTCCTTTCTCCTTGCATTAGAAATCTCATAGCAGACAATTTAAAGTACTTTTTAGCATTGTGAGGTTATATGAAAATATAAGGGAAATCGTAATATATTTAATAATTTAACCTATTAAATCTTTACACATTAAGAATATTTTCCTTGAATATCTTATCACACACACACATTTGCAAGAAACCCCATCAGCTCAATGTGAAAGTGATTGCACATTCAGATGGCAATTCTTATTTGCTAGCAGCCAAAGCTGTTCTAATTTTATGAAGCCCTTGAGTTTAGGAACTTTCACAGCTGATATTATGTTAAAGCAATGGTTAGCAGAAGTATCTGTATCTTCACCTGTGATGCTAATCCCTCCCCACCATTCTGCTAGCCTCTACCTACTATTTCAAAGCTGTGTTTTCCTTCTTCATAATAACAAGGCTGCCTCAGCTGCACCTCTCTCTCCCTCCACCTCTCATTTTTACAAAGGCATGATCCATCACCTCAAGCACAAATAAGATCTGGGTACTGGAATTTTTCTACTCACTTTCAGTATTTATCAGCATTCCCTTCCACTAAAAACTCAAAACTGCTTTACAAATGTACTCAGTATAAAGTGCACTGAAAAGGCTTGGCACAGAAATTGATGAAAATGAAACTGGCTATTTAAAAGTGTGCTATCACACCCTGGGAGTAGAAGTAGGAACAGAACAGATGAACTTGGTCATTTCAGCTAAGTATTTTAATTCAACTAAATATTAAAGACACATGCCTTATGAACTCAAAGAATACACATTTCTCAAAAAAAGGGGGGGTTTGAATTGCCTTTCTGATGGAAGAGAATCTAACTTGACATAGATGGTGTGAGATTCACATGGTCAGGAAGGAGAAATATTTAGTCAAAAATAAAAGGGCAAATTCTTAACCGAGAAGAATATTAACCACTGAAGTACAACTCTTAACGAGATTTTAAGGACTAAAACTGGAGATTGTTCTAGGATGTATACTACAGTTTATCCAACTATTCAATGTAACCAAATCAATGAATTAGTTGGTGAAGCTCTAGGATTATGTTTCTAAAGACTTGTGAAGTCTGTAATCTGCCCTGTACCTCAGATAACATACCCTAAACTAGAAGTATTAATCTTCAGAAAAATAATTCATCTTTCATACAAGTTTCAGCTATTAGGTATATCATGTCTTCCTTAAACACAATGTAAAAGGGCAGACCATCATGCTCTTTCTACACAACTACTCATCGCTCACCATAAAATCACTATCCAAAGTGACTACGAATGCCACATTACTTTGAATTAATGTAATTTTATTGGATATGTTCCTGATTTACCGCTTTGTTGCTGTGGTTTATGATTATAATTTTATGCTGGCTGTTTCATATTTTAAAATGTTCCGTGCCTTTGAATTTTGCAATTTAAAAAATTTGAATAATGGTATATTGAATTAAACAATGTCACACAATCCTACATGTGTTGATGCCAGAGAGCATGTTTCCTAATTTTTGTACAGTGCCTAGACATTTTAGGTGAATTATTATGATTAATAAATACCAACAATAATAACTCCCATATTCAGAAACCCCTTTTTACCCAGGGATATCTTCCTAAATCACTGCAAAAGATAAAATGCTGGGCTGGTCTAAATGAGCCTTTCAAGACTGAACCAGCATGGCAATTCTTATGCATGTTTGCAAGATAAGGGGGATTTTAAAGCGGGCACATGTAAAACACCTACTGCCCAGTACACATCCAATCCCCTATCCTGCGTCATCCCATACTAAACACATTCCTTTCATCCCTGTTCAGAGGAGCGGGCAGATTTGATGAATAATTAGATGAATAATAACTAGAGAATATTGATGGCATCCAATACTTCAATATACTTCGCCTGGTAATTTTCACACAAATCCTGGAATTCCATATATGTTGACTTTGTACGTTTAAGCAGATGCTCAGGACTTTTTCACTGCTTTTTAAGAAGGATTAGACAAATTTCATGGAGGATCAGTATATTCAATCAACAGCTACTGGCCTTGGAACCTCCATGTCCAGAGGGATAAATAATAGGGGAAATTTATCACATGCAGGTCTTGCTTGTGCGCTTCATGGCCACTGACATTCTAAAGTCACTGCTGGATCCTGGGGTAGATAGCCCAATTCAGCAGAGCTCTTATGTTCTTACTTTCAAGTAAATATGTTGAGAATTGCAATCTGTGTCCTGCTCTACACCCCCATCTGAATACTTAGGATGCAGCATAATGCCTGCTACGCAGATGCAATGTTCCGAACAATGTGCCTGATCTTGTATTCTTTGCAGAGAAAAATTTCCCACTGGATTGTGCATTCCACTGCTCCATCTGTCCTTCAGTAGCTCTTGTTTTTAAAAGCAAGCCCCAGTCTCCCCAAAACCTTTTAAGAAGGCATTTGCTGCTGGCTGGCAGCCTGAGCTTGCAGCAATATCCCTCCCTTATCCAGCTGGGCCCAGCTGTTTCTTTTTTTTAAAGTAAGTCGGAGGGGAAAGGAGGTATGGACCACAGTTTGGGAACCTCTGCCTAAGGAATTAAAGAAAAAAGATACTTGGGCCTGGCTGTCCACCGTCCTCCTCCTCCTCCATGTAACTTCTTGCACACACATACTGTTGATCCTCCTTGTGACTCCCCCTTCACACAACAGACAGTGGGAGCCAATCAGCATGAAAGGGGATTCATGCGGATTGCTGATTGGCTGTAGCATGGAGACAGAGGGACCCAGAAGGGGGCTGACTCCAAAGAAAGTAAAGGGATGGTATCCCTGACTGACCAGATCGTATTACACAGCTGCTGATGAGTAGAGTAATAATCCTGCAAGCAGTTTTTCAGTTTTGTTGTTTATATTAATGTATGCTGCCTTGAGAAGACTTACTCCAAAAAGGCAGCCTAAACAATATTTAAAATGAATAAATGTTAATGTTTTCAACCACTTTTCTTACTTTGCTTTCAATATTTTGAAGGGAAATTACTGCAGCTTGATTGATTTCCCCTAGACAATTTTACAGTATTTAAAGCAGAGCCCTGGAAAACAACACTATTATGAACTTCTATTAATCCCAACTACAACATTGCAAGTGTGCATAGAAGGAGAATATAGAGAGGGTTGTGAGTTAAAAAAATATTGTAACTGGAAAGCTAATTTATCTAGACCAAGGATTGTATTCAGTGTAATGCTAAGCAGATTGTTCCATCAGTGCAAGGATTTCTCCTTGCACAACAGAATCATCTTCCCCTTTCCTCCCCCACATGTGCCCCCTAAATCTGTTTTGGGGTTTTCCCCAACCCTACAGAGCAGATTTGGGGACAATGCAGGGGAAGAGAGAGGAGAAATCCCCTTGCATGCCTGCTAATACTTGTGCTAGCACAAAAATGTAGCTGAATATCACCCAAAGTGTTTATCAGCCACACTAATATCATGTTAAAAATCTTCATAGTTTTAGTCTTAACATCTTTGAACCATGAATGGCTAGCGACTTTCCATTTATCAGTCATACTTTAACACAAGACATTGTACCTAAGAAGCTATGGCTGGGATACTTTTTGGAACAAATTTTAGCACTTGCAAGAGAGAAATAAAATGTTTCTCAATACAGTGATCTGGGTGTGGGGTGGGAAGTAACCGCACAGAAAAATAGTCCACAGAAAGCCACCACCATATCATGAGAGATAAGCAATCTTTGTCTCATCTTTAATCATTACATCCAAAATATCCAAAATAGGATTATATGCATACCCACTTCAACTTTCTAAAATCTCCTCACAAAAGTAATTAAACATGACAGGTTGGATTAAGACATGCCCTTTTGTAAGGGACTCCAATCCAACAGTGGAAGAGTGAGGGGGTGGGACGGCTGGTTTTTTGTGATTTCCCCTCCCCACATGATACCTCTCAGGTGTTCTGCAGGGTCTCCCAGCCTTCCAGAGAAGATTTTTAGAGGGTTGTGAGGAAGAAGAGGAAATTGCCCCCTTCCCTGTGAGCAGAGCTTAATTTATGGGACATCTGGATCAAACCCCTATTACAGTGGTCCCCCAACTTTTTTTCCCATGGACCACTTGAAAATTGCTGAGAGTTTTGGTTGACCACTTAATATTTTTCTGCCTGTTCAGCAATTGTAATGTGCTGTACTAGGTGCTGTATGATTTTTAATTGTATTTTTATGGACATGCAGTGGACCACCTGATTGAGGCTCATGGACCACTGCTTTGGGAAGAAACAGTGTCCAAGAGTGGACTCAGCATATACCAAAATGTGTGTAGGGAGATCAGAAATATGTCCTACTGCTGAGAAGGATCCAGGAGGAAAATACTGGAATTGCAGGGAAATCGTGGTTAAAACAGCAATACACCCACATTATTTTTAACAAAAGACTAAAATGGAAACATCAGGCTGACCATGAAACTAAACCTATTTCAATATGGCAATACTTTCATACTTGTAAGGATGTTTTAAAATGGACATGTCTAGCGTCTTGGAAGGGGGATACATACTTGACTATTCATTACTTTTTGGTATTTGGTTGGGGTTGCTTAAATTTGAATGTTACTATCTGGTTAAAGCCACTTTATATAAGAAAATAGTTGTGACTGAAAATGTCAAGATTAATTAGTGAAGCTCTGTTTCATCTAGAGTACCAACAGTAATACAAAGTGATCTAATTTTCAGCAACAAATGATGTAATCTGAACTAATAACACAGCAAAAAATAACAGCTGAATAAATGGCTTTTTGTCACAAGGGATTTCAGGATGGTATAATGCTTTTAGATGAGCCAATACATCTTATCTATGTGTGCTTGTGCTTATGCAGCTAAAACCCTATATATGCATGATCTTGAAGGAGGTTTCAAAAATCAAGTTCACAACAAACCCTGATCTTGCGGGGAAAAAGCCCTCCTTGGGCCCCAAGGATTGTAAAGCTAGTTTAGAACACAGCTGCAAGGCTTCTGACTGAGACTAATCGGTGAAATCACATTTCACCAATTCTCAAAGAGCTTCACGGATTAGTGATCTGTTTCAAAGCACAATTTGAAGTAATAGTTCTTACTTTTAAAGCCATATTCAGCTTGGAATCAAGATACAGTTAGTATTACCTAACATAACTCCCCATCAACTGCCTGCCCACTGATATGAGACCAGGAGCTCCCATCATTAAATGTTAGATAGGAAGAGGATCATCTCAACTGTGTCACCCTGTTTATGGAGCTCTGTTTACAGAGGCTTGCCTGGCATATATTTTCCCCTTTGGGGCACCAGGTGATGACCTATTTATTCTCATAGGTTTTTAATTTGTAAATTTGTGATGAAATTTTGCTGTTTGTTTTATACACTGTTCTAATTTTTTGGTGCTTATTGCATGTTTTATTTGTTCTGTTCATGTGATCAAACCTGTCCTGAGCTTATATATATGAAGGCTGACATACAAATGTTTTAAATAAACACATTTTGAAAATGCATTGATTTCAATGGCACAGAAAAACACATGCTTAAATCTTCCTATGACATCAACTTGAGTGTTAGAGCTTAACTTTGGACAGTTGGACTGTGCTTTTCATTTGATGCATTACAAATCAGATGCATAACCCAACTTTGCTCTGTTAATAAACCTAGTGTTTTTGCTATCTTCGGATTTTTTTAAAAAAATTATTGGTTGACCTTTAAACTCATAAGTTAATTTGGAACCATAGATACTGATTACCAGAGAAAACATCACTATTTCTAACAAACCCAGATGAACACACACACACACACACAGAGAGAGAGAGAGAGAGACGAAAAACAATATTTAGCAAAATGTGGTTTATGCTATTAATTTAGTATGGAATTCACTGAAATCAGTACTAAAGTAGTGAGTTATGCTTTGAATACATAAGTGACTGGATGATTTGATAAAATGGTGGCATAACCTGCGATGAAATAAAGCAAAATAATTATTAAAGAAAAAAATAATGAGAAAAGCAGGATGTATTAACATTCATAAGAAATGAGATCACAATATAGAAATTCACTGGACAAAAAACAGCACAACTACAAGAACCCAATAAAAGGTTAATTAAAGAACATGATAAAATACATCCTCAGAATTATAAAATTATTAAGGCAGCAACCACAAACATAAAAGCTACCACTAATATTCATAATGTGTAATTTATTCCAAAAAAATAACATCATGAACCCCACAGCAGACTTTATTTCATATTACGAGAAATGCTTATTGACAGCAATAATGTCTTCAGGGGTACAGAAGGTTTAATTGAACTATAGCTGTAAAATAATGGCTGCACACTTAATTAGAAGAATAAGAGTAGTTGCTTAGGTAACTGCGACATGTACACACTAAAATAAGACAGGCAGAAGACAAGGTATTAGATCTTCCCAGACTTATAAGAAGAATGTTTTTTAGAACAGGACTCTTAGTGGTCTCCTATGCAAATGCTAAAAAGGTCCACACCTCTTTACTTTCACCATTGCAAAGAACCCTTATCTGCCCAACTCATGTTACCTGGCTCAAACAGGAAAATAACAGATATGAAGTGTGATGGATCTGAGCTTGATGTTACCTTCATTTTTAAAAGTACAAAACTTCATTTTGAGATGTTGCAGTCTGTCAACACATAGGCTTTGTAGCTATGTTTTATTGCCTTTGCCTGATTCAGTATCCCCAAGACCATCCCCCAAATCAGAGCTAGTCAATTTTTTCTGATGCTCAGGCTTCTCAATTAAAATGCATTCCCCCCTGCTTTGTTTTTTATTTATTTATCAAATTTATAATCAGCCCTCAGGGTGGAGATATATAACAGAATAAAACATCGTATTAAAACCCAACATTAAAAATAAACAAAATACACAACAGTGAATTACTAAACAAATAAATATTGTTCTATACTGTGAATCTATAATTTTAAACAATACATTTTGACTGATTGATTGATTGAATATTAAAATGACTGATTAGTTAAAATGCCTTTGGAGTTGTGGTTGCCCAGTTTTGGTGCCATAGTTTAGTGCTGCCTTCCCCACCTCATGCCCTCCACAAGTTTTGGACTAGAACCTCCATCATTCCTGAACTTTAGCTCTGGTGGCTTGGGCTGTTGGGAGTTGTAATGCAACAGCACTTGGAGGACACCAGGTTGGGGAATGCTAGTTTAGTGCACCATGAACAAGGCACAACAAGCCTGACATGCTCTTCCTTCTTCCTATGTCCCCAGTTGTTGGCAGGCTGGCTACGAGTCTATAAACCTGAGAGACACTCCACCCCAACATGGCCTATATGTTTTTTAAAATAGCTTCAGTTTGGTTCATTTTACAAAGCTGCTGCTTGAGACCTGATGGGAAAAGTAGCTGAAAGAGTTAAGTCTGTCATTTCAACCGAGAGGATGATGCCAGTCATATGCACAGGACAGGACCTTTGGCAATCCACAATCAATGCAATCCCAAAAGTAACTGTAAAAGTTTGGCCCTCCAGAGAAGAGCCCATTGCTCAGAACTTATCAAGCGAGCTAAAAGGTGAATGCCACCACCTGTCTTCACAAAAGAAAGGCCCATCACCCTGACCATACAACTCATAATAGGTATGGAAATTAAGGAAGGATACCTGCCTGATCCAATTCATTCTGTATTTTCCTTTGAGGCTTTTGTCCAGAAAGGTATAAAAACTGGACTCCTAGAGCCATTTTCTGGGTTCTGGGTTCTAGTTACCTAGTTCCACTATGAAATCACCTGCTGAATCGCTGTTCTGGGCTCTGGGTCTTGGTCACCCATCCTACTGAGTATCACTGTACCTGAAATTGCCTGCTGAATCACTTAGCCAGCCAGAACCCAGAGATCTGACTCTTCCCTGCTCTTCCTTCACTATCTGTGGACCTCTGCCTGCTGAAACAGAGGTCCCTGCTTGCTGAAGCTGCTTCAGAAGCTCTTTTCAGGGCTCCATTACTTTTCCTGCTTTGCTCTGGACCTTTGCTAGCCAAAGCAGAGACCCAAGAAGCCATTTCAGGACCCCTGCCTGCTGCACCTGCTGTTTCCCTGTGTGAGCCAGGTCCAGTTCGATTTCTAGATTGCCCATTAGGGCTGGGAAAGGCTCTCTATCCTGCCTTCTGGAGGTCCTTTCCCTACCAGTCTCCATATGTGCTCCCTCTGCCTATCTTTGACTCGTGTGTGTGTGTGTGTGTGTTTTCAGAAGCCACGCTCTGGTCCTCCTTGCCCAGCTGCACATGACTGAGGCCTAGTCTGCAAAGTGAGCCCAGAGAGAGAGAGTGCAGGCTAGTGTACCTTCCTCAGTTGGGCTGAACTCAACTTCTCCCCCTTCTCCTCTTGTGCCTTATGTGTTTACTCCTGTCTGTGTGTGTGTGTGTGTCTGCGTATATTTTGAGTGTGTATGTGAGTTTAATTAAGCTAATTTCCTCACACATATTGTTAGTCAAGGAAATGACACAGCTTTTTGGAGACTTGTCCACCGGGATAATTCTCATTGGGAAAATGTCCCAATCCCTCCAATCTTGCCGGAATCATGGGTAGCTCATTTTAGTACCATATTCGGTGCCTCTTCGTTAACCACTCCACTATCCACTCCAATCCCGTCAGATTTGCCTTGCTGGCCCCCAGTTTCAACTTCAGAGATTGGTGACTTAATCCTAACCCTCCGTAAAAACAAAGCACCAGGGGAAGATCTGATGCCCCCGGAGATTTTCCTGATGGAAATGTCATGGTGGTGCCCTATTCTAGCAGCCCTTTTCTCCCATATTAACATCACGGGAGACTTTCCGCAAGGCTGGCGTACGAGTATAATTGTCCCCATTTTTAAGAAAGGGGACCCAGCAGACCTCCGTAACTATAGGCCTATTAGCCTACTTGACATTTCTGCCAAACTTTACGGGCGATTTCTACTTAACAAACTAGTGGAATGGGATGTAAAATATTTGATTATTCACCAAGAACAGGCCGGCTTTAGAAAGGGCAAGTCCACCAGGGACCAAGCATTTATTTTACAACATTTAATAAATAAAGCCGCGAAAGGGCCGAGCTTATCACTGTATATAGCCTCCATAGATTTCGTGGCGGCATTCGACTCAGTCGACAGGGAAATTCTCTGGCATAAGCTGGAACAGTCAAATGCAGACAAGCGATTGGTGTGGCTCATTAAAACCCTCCATCAATCCAACCTCTCAAGAGTCCGTTTAGGAAGAAACGGGGCCCTATCGAGTAACATCCCAACTTTGAAAGGTGTGAAGTAAGGGTGCATTTTGGCTCCCTTCCTTTTTAATTTTTTTATAAATGATATAATTCCTTCATTTTCTTCTCCTAAGTTTTTTCCTCCTTCCGTAGGCACAAAAAAAATTTCTGTATTATTATATGCGGATGATCTGGTTTTATTTTCCATGACCAAAATTGGCTTAAAAAGAATGTTGGTCCACTTAGAAGAATATTGTAAAGCACAGCACCTCCAGGTAAACCATGCCAAATCAAAAATCATGGTGTGTGGTAGGCACAGGAAGGCCAAAAATACTTGGACTCTGAATGGAGCCCGATTGGAACAAGTGCAGTCCTTTAAGTACCTTGGAATTTCCTTTACTAACACACTTACGTGGAAAACACAGGCGGAAGCCATTAAATTAGCTACTGCCAGATCTCTGGGCCAAATAAAAAGGTTTTACTATACTAGAGGAGGCCAATTAATTACCCCCATGTTAAAAATCTAT
Organism: Rhineura floridana; assembly: GCF_030035675.1. Classification (NCBI taxonomy): domain Eukaryota; kingdom Metazoa; phylum Chordata; class Lepidosauria; order Squamata; family Rhineuridae; genus Rhineura; species Rhineura floridana. The sequence continues at coordinate 16,413,160 of NC_084481.1, forward strand.
AGAGCCATAGTAATATCTAAAGCTCTTTATGGGGCAGAAATTTGGGGACATTCTCTTAAACGCATCTTAGAGCCCCTCCAAAATTCCTTCTTAAAACACCTCTTGGGCCTGCCATGTGGCACTCCTTTGGCCCACGTCAGAGCCGAGCTGGGTATGCATTCATTAACCGCTAAAATTGATCTGGCAGTCTTAAGATTTTGGAGGAAAATCCTACTGTTGAAGGACTCCTCAATAGTCAAATGCTGCTGGCATGAACAACTTCTCAAAGGGGGGTGGGCTCAATCCACGAAATTGTTAATTGACCATTATAATCTATCAGCGTATGACATCAAATTATTCTCTCCAAGGGAACTCTGCAACTGGGTCTTTAACTTTGATGAGGTGCAAGATAGATCTCACATCATGATCGCGCCGTTCTCGAGTTGGTTCCCCTACTTCAAAACAAATCACTCCGTTGCCTCTTACTTGACTACCTTTCGCTGCCCTCAAAAACGTAGAGCCTTTACAGAGCTAAGGTTCCAGACAATGCCTACAGCATTTCTAGAGGGTAGATACAAGGACCTCCCAAAAAATAAACGTTTTTGTATTTGTGGGGACAAGGTGATAGAGGACTTTGTCCACTATATACTTTATTGCCCTCTTTATAACAGCCCACAACGGAAATTTTTAGATCCTTTCATTAAGCCCAGGATGGGCCTCGGCCCAGAAATTATAATTACGGATCTTTTGGCAGACAACTATAACAAGGTCACCTTTGCGATTACCAACTTTGCCATGGCTGCGAAGCACATTAGAGCCCAACTCTTTAAAGTTAATAGCACAAATCCTTTAACTTGTAGGCCCAGGCTATGACTGATTAAAAATGTTGTTTTATTGTAATGTTTTACTGGTTTTAAATTGTAATGTAATGGCCAATGGCTAGAGACATTAAAGACATTCTTCTTCTTCTACTGAGCAAATCCCCACTGATGTCAATAGACATGTATTGGTGCTGAGCAAATTCCCCATTGAAATGTTAAATGTGTATATTTTGATTCTATGTGTCTATAGTCAATAAAAATCCCCATGTTTAAGATCTGTATGAGTGTAAGTTACTGGGTAAATCTGCCAAGACGCACTATTGCCAACGTCTAAAGAACCTAATTCACAAGACTTGTAGAATATGTGAATGCAAAACATGTGTCTACAGAGGAGTCTTGCTAACACAGGAGGATGAGTTCTAAAGCTTTTGCTTCCACTTTTGAGTAAGAACAGATTGTCATGTTGTCTGGACCCAGAATTGTAGTTAATCTTAACCATGGTTAATTTGAACAAGTCAGCTTCAGTAGGAATGATTTGATACTTTTTTTAAACTAACCAGTGTTAATTTAAACCATAGTTTAATCAAAAGTGGAAGCAAAAGCTTCAGATCTCCTCCTCCCAGTTGCATGAGAGAGGGGGGCAGGAAAGCACACAAGCCCAAGGCTTGCTGTCACTTGTCCCTGTTCACATATGCTGCTCTAAACTGAGATTTAGTGTGATACGTGAACACAACCAAGGTTTATTCATCTCAAATTTGGTAGGAACTTTATTTGGATAACAGTGACTCAGTTCACACATTACTGTAAACAATAGTCAGCAAACCTTGGCTTAACATCATGGTTTGAAACCAAACAAATCACGAACCCCCAGGTTGGATATAACACTAAGCCAGGAATCATGGTTTGTTGCTCCTCCTGCTAGCTAGAGGGGAGGAACAAAGCAAGAGCCATCTGTGTGCTTATGGTAAACCATTACTATAATGTACCATGGCATGTGAATTCTGCCAGTGTAAAGCATAATACGCATGATGATGAAACACTGTAGCATCCAACTTGCATTTATTAAAAGCCAGTCTGAACTAAAGAATGAACAAATTATATTCCTTCAACATAAAGCACAAAAGAAGTGAGGAGTTATGCAGGCTTCTACCAGCAGATTAGTGTCAGAATAGGGTACTTCTTGTGTGAGTTGGTGAGTTTTAAGAACATAAGAAGAGCCTACTGGATCAGGCCAATGGCCCATATAAACCAGCATCCTTTTCTCACACACAGGAACTGAGTGCAAGAGCACTCTCCCCTCCTGCATTTTCTAGCAACTGGTATTCAGAACCATACTGCCTCTGACTGTGGGGTCAGAGCATAGCCATCATATTTAATAATCATTGATGATTAATCCTCCATGTCTAATTGTCTAATTCTCTTTTAAAGCCATCCAAGTTGGTGGCCATCACTGCCTCCTGTGGCAGCAAATTCCATAGTTTATGTACTGCATAAAGAAGTAATTTCTTTTGTCTGTCCTAATCTTCCAACATCAGCTTCATTGGATGTCCACAAGTTCTACCTCTATGAGAGTCGGTTAAAAACTTTTCTCAATCCACTTTTTCCATGCAATGCATAATTTTATACACTTCTATCATGTCACCTTTTACTCTCTTTTTTTTTATAGCCACACTGAGCAAAATGAGGAAAAGGTAATCCAAGAGCATAGTTCCTAACTTGTCCTCTATGTATTTTAATACATTACAGTTGGTATCGAAAGAGCTGTATTTCAGGCACACCAAAAGACTTAAGACACAGTCTTTCCTTTTAACAGCAGACACATACCCCATATCCATGCTACATTAAAATCAATTATGAAAGTCACCCTTGTTTCAAAAGTTTTTATATAGCATATGAGGACAGGGAAGGCTGTTGTTTAAGTGACATCACCCAAGGGCTCCTTGGGAGAGTGTAACTAGATGCACAGTTCTTTGGCTCCCAATCCATATTTTTGTTTCTCCAAGTTACTAAAAAAAAATTCAACAAATCAGTCTCTTAAACATTTTGGAAAATTTGGGTTTGCCTTGACTGTGGCTAGGAAGCATCACACCTCATCTACATGTATGTACTTTCATCAAACTAGAAGTTAATACTTCAGCTTTTTTTAAAAAACAGAAAAAAGCAGCAGCTACTTTTGTAAAATTAATAGAGTTGTAAAATAAAATGAAGAAAAGTCTGTGTTCATTTTAGGCGTTTAACATCTAGCTTACATTCATTGCTAATAGAAGGCCAGTTGCTTTTTTTAAAAAATGGAAAAAATAAAAAAGGATTATTTCCAAGTTAGTTCTGGTCCCCCTGTGTAGACATACTAGAAGGATGGAGCTGATTGACAGGTGAATTATGCACACAAGCAATGACAGATATATAATGAAGTCTTTACACAAAAATGGAACTTACATCTCTCAGTAACCATTCCATTCTTCAAAAATTTTTACCAAGTAAGACTTTTTCTTTCTTCAAAGTCTGTTATCTGTTATTACCACCTTACAGGGCTGCACAGCAGGAGTTAAGGTTGAATGTGTGACTAATTGTAGGAAATTGGACACATGCAGACTCGAAATGACAAGCAATTTGAGTGTTTGAGTATTTAAGAGTGTTTTTAAATAAAGTATTTCAATTTAATTTCTCCAAATATTAATGTTGCTTTAACATACAATTTCCTTTAATTATTGCAGCTGTGAGAAAATCAGGTGAACAACTTCAGATGTGTGAATTATTTAGTTCTCAGAACTACTGGTTTATAAGGCTGAATATGGTAGAGCAGTTTTGTTGACCATTTTAAACATCTCAAAACATCATCTCTACAGAAAGGCTGAATATTACTTTTCCAGATCTGGATAAAATTAGATGTTTTTGTACTTTACGTTTAGAAGTAACTTCAATGCAAGTACCAAAGGTGCTCAATAGAGTGAAAAGCTTAACAAAATATTTTACATAATGTGTGATTTTCCCCAACTTGTCAATGATTTCAAATATACTGCCTCACTATTCTAATTCTGAAACCCTCAGATCAAGCTAAATAAGCTGAAATGACTGCAAGCTGCTCAATATCCTTTGTCCCACTGATGATGACAGATTAAATTAATAATTTTGAACCTGTTTTGCTAAAACTGTTTTATGGCTAACAGCATTTCATACAAGAATTATTGCAACTGTGTGAAAGTTTTCTTGGACACTGAAACTCAGGAGTTCAAATCTCTGCTCATCCATAAGACTCCTAGGAAGGTGGACTGTTGTCCCATGGCTATTTCACAAGTTATGTAGGCCAAACACAAGTCAGCCACCAAAGTCAGCCAATCATGATTCACTGTTTGCAAACACACATTCTTAGGTATATACCCAAAAACATAACGAGTGAAACATTTAAGTTGCAGTTCCCTATCAATATATTAAAGTTACTAAGTGTAAGGCGAAGCATCTTTTTTTAAAGTATGAAAAAAGATTGCACATTAGGGGAATTATTAAGGGAACAATTCAGGAAAAAAGTGATAAAATGTATAATAATCAATGTGATAATGCCCCAGCAATGCTAAATTATTGTGGGAAGCAAGGATGAATTTATTTATGTTCACAGATTTATCTAAATGTCACTTCAAAAGGTACATTTTAAAAGACAAGGTACATGAGTCATTACCATTGCCTTGGATCCTAAGCATCTTTCATGAACAGAAGGGCTTCTAAGGATCATGGAAAAACTTTTGATCTAGTGACCGCTGGAAGGAGAGAGACAATTTTCATTTATTTTCCCTCTCCCTTGAACAGCCCCCTTCAGCACGGTCCTGAAACTCTCCTGTGAACTTTTTGGAGGGCACAGGGAGCAATCTTCCTCTTTCCATTAGTGGTAGTGACCTGTAAGTGGAGTACCACTCAGATGTTCTTAGGACCAAAGCCAATGTTTGAAGAAATGGAAAAACTATAGGTACTAAAACGTTATGAGTGTTATGTGGAAAGAAGACCTGTAATTTGTTTTAAAATGTTTTTAATAATGTATTTTATATTGCTGTGATCCTGGGACCTACTGGTGAAGGGCAGGTAACAAATTTAGTGATGATGATGATGATGATGATGATAACAATAACAAGCATGAAACAAAAACCTAGAGCTGGTTCAAATTCTGCTCAATTCACCAAACAAGTCTTAATGGTCCTGACATTTTTTCTGCACTCTGGCCTGTTTTCTAACACAGGTTTGATATGAGTTTACAGTCTGATAGATGAGAGAAAAGGAGAAAGAGAGATATACACAGATTAGTATTTGGTAACAGGCAGCAGGTTCACCCACATACAGCAGGTGGGAAGATAGACTTTACATCACATCTGTACTTGGCTTTCATCTGCTGTTATTCTGCCTTTGCTTTTGTTTAAGGAATTTTGATTTCATTTATTGCATTATTTATTGTTGTTGCATTTCATTTGTTTCAATGTATGTCAGCTGCCTTGAGTATTTTTAAATGGAAAGGTAGGATATACATGTTTTTAATAAACAAAAGTGAGTATGTTACATATTAGCTCACAAATCTTTAAACATGAACTTAGATGGTGTCTTTAAAACCAACAGAAAAGCATTTCTACATTCATTACATTTAGTACAAGCAGTTTGGGTAGGAAGCCATAGTATTATACTGTCTGCTGCACGGTATAAAAACAGTGCTATTCCTTCAGTAATTCTAGTAAACAGGACTAGAGCAGATGTAATGCTGGCAATATCAACCTCAGTTGAGAAATATTGGAAGCAGCCCATGAGGACCACACACACACACACTGCCTCTCTATTCTTCTCCAAAGTGAATCCCTCCTTAACTGCAGTCAAGAGATATGTCAACAAAGGCATTAATCACAGTTTATGCTAAGTTGCCCCCTTTAGGATGCACACCTTAATGTGGTGTAGGGGTTTGAGAGTGTTGAAGAAGCTGAGAGCAATGCCATCAGGAGTCTAGACCAAGAGGCTAGACTCCTAGCAGGGGCAGCCAAGGCAGGACAGTCAAAGCTGAGACACCAGACTAAGAGGAAGGCAATAGTAAATCATCTCTGAATACCTCTTACCACGAAAACCCTATGAACAGACTACCCAAAATGCAACCTGAGATAGTGCTGGAAGATGAGACCCCCAGGTCAGAAGGCACTCACTGAGCTACTGAGGAAGAACAAATGACAAGTACGAGTAGCGCTGTGACTAATGATGCAGCTGGGTCAAAGCCGAAAGGAAGCCCAGAGGCTGATGCGCACAAATGCAAAAGGAGAGTCTGGAGTTGTACAACACACGCAATAGGAACATGGAATGTGAGAAGCATGAACCTGGGGAAGTTACAAATTGTCAAGCAAGAAATGGAATGTATACCCATTACAATACTTGGTGTGAATGAATTAAAATGGACGGGAATAGGACATTTTCAATCAGGCAATTACAAAATATTTTATGCAGGAAATGAGAAATCAAGAAGAAACGGGGTTGCATTAATAGTGAGAAGTGATGTAGGAAAAGCAATTAAGAGGTATAACACAAGGTCTGAGCGAGTGATATCAAAGAGATTAATTGGGAAACCTATTAACATAACCATCATCCAAGTCTATGCTCCAACGGCAAACGCAGAAGAAGAAGAACTGGAGAGATTTTACACAGAAGTACAGGAAGAAATTGATCACACATCAAAACAAGATATGATGATAATAATGGGGGACTGGAATGCAAAAGTAGGGAACAGAGAAGAACTAGGAATCATGGGGAAATGGGGCTTAGGAGACACAAATGAAGCAGAAGAAAGGCTTCTTGAATTCTGTGAAGCCAATAATTTGTTTCTTGTGAACACATTTTTTGAGCAACCAAAAAGACGACTGTACACATGGACATCACCAAATGGTCAATATAGGAATCAAATTGATTATATAATTGGTAGCAGAAGATGGAGAAGTTCCATACTTTCTGCGAAAACAAGACCAGGAGCAGACTGCGGTACAGATCAGGAACAGGTCGTATCGAAAATCAGAGTAAAGCTAAAGAAGAAGAACAAAGCAATCATAATGCCAAAATACAATTTAAACAACATCCCAGAAGAATATAAAGATCAAATAAGGAACAGACTTGAGGCTTTAAACATAGTTGACAGAGAACTAGAAGAACTGTGGAATGAAGTCAGAGACATTATCAGGGAAGAATGCAAAAAGACAATACCTCTAGTTAAAGAGAGAGAAAGACAATGGATGACTGAAGAAACTCTTCAAATGGTTAAAGAGAGAAGGGAAAGCAAAAGCAAAAGGAGATAGAAACATGGTCAGAACCCTAAGTGCAACAATATAGCGACTAGTACGTAGAGACAACAAAAAGAGTAGAACCAAAGCCCTATTCCAAAAGATTAGAGAAATGAAAGGGAAATGTAAACCACGAGTAGCAATGTTGAATAATCAACAGGGGAACACACTGACTGACCGAGATGAAATAAAAGGAAGATGGAAGCAATACACTGAAGCACTCTATAAAAAAGATGCAAGGATGACAGATTCATTCACAGAGGAACCATATGATAAAGAACCAGAAATTTTAAAATGTGAGGTAAAAGCTGCTCTTAAAATACTTGGAAGAAACAAATCACCAGGAATAGATGGTGTCGTAACCAGGTTGGGACTCAGGAACCAGAGCAATTGGTGAAAGCAATTCAGTTTTTATTAAAGTAATATCCAGACAAAGACTGCGCCTTCTCATGAAGTTCACTACAAAACATAACCTGCGACTTGAAAGAGAGTTGACAGAACAAGGAACCACTATTCCCCCTGTCCCTTAAGAAGGGTGCAATCGAGCACGAATTCTCTCACTCTGCCTCAAAGTGCTCTCATCCACTGTCCTCCTCTCCCCCTTCTTTTGTTGTCTCTTTTGCTGTCTCCTTGTACGTTGTGAAGGAGGTGCTACTGCCCCCTCCCCTTCTGAAGACTCTGATTCAGGTATGGGGGAAAGCGGGGGGGGGGCAAAGCTCAAATCCTCTGGCTGCTTCTCTTTGCTTTTCCCTGAATCAGGAGGAGGCTGGATTCCTCCTTGTCCTCCCTCCTTCTCCAACTGCTCTAAGCTCGAAGGGGGAGGGGGTGTGGGAAACTCCTGGGAGGGATATGTGTCTGTTGGACATTCAAGGTCTTTGCTGCCAGACAGTTCTATCTCTGAGATTCCCTCCCCCTCCTCTGCGTCTTTTTCACACGGCTCTGACCAAATGACCCCCTCCCTCTCTTCATCTTCTGAAATATCAGGGTCCCAATCCTGCATCCTGACAGATGGCATACCAATAGAGTTGCTACAAGCTACTGAGACTGAATCTGTCCAAATTTTGACAAACATCTGTCAAGAAATTTGGAAAACTAAACAATGGCCCACAGTCTGGAAGCGTTCAATATACATATCAATTCCAGTTTCCAGTTTCCAGTTTATTAAGTTGAATTGCAGGGCCGGAGGCCAACGCAAGTAATACAGTAAAAATACAATACAAACATGATATAAATACAATAATTTATAATCAAACAAGGGGAATTAAAAACGTGCCTAGATGATATTTGTTGAGGCGATGTGATTTGCCCGAAGTTTTCTGGCTGCTATTATAAACAGGGATACATTATGGGTTACTTCTCGGATATGGTCAGCTATTAAGAAAATATTTTTTTCATCAGGTGAGATAAGCCAGGGAATGTCTAGCCATTTCTTAAGGAATCTAGATCTTGGTTGGATATATATTGGGCAATAGAGCAATACATGAGGGAGGTCCTCCAGTGTAGGAGAACCACAGAAGCAAATCCTTTGATCCTTAGGGACACCAGCTAATCGACCTTCCCTATCAGCATTTGGTAGGGAAAAAAAGCGTAAGGCTGTAAAAGCCTGTCTAAGAGCAGAGGGTATAGGTTGTGTGAGGTACGTAGCGCATTGAGGGACGAATTTAAAACGCCAGAACCAAGGAGAAACCTTTGAGTTGGTAAGAGTTGGCATATCTAATTTCAGGGAGTAAAGAAATATACGTTCACATAAAGATTTGTTGTTTAGGTCTGAGTTAAACTCCAACGCTGAGAGATGGTATGTAGATAACAAGTTATTTAGCTTAGAGCCCCATAGGGCAAAAGCAAAAGAGTGTTTAAGGCACAACTGAAGTAATGCCATAGACTGAGGCTCTTTAGTAGATCTTAGAAACTTCAAAAGAGTGAAATGTATATGTGCTATAAGGGGAGGGGAGCCAGTCTCAGCTCGTATCATTGCTGCTGAGGTACCCATCGGGATAGTAAGCGCCTGAGAAAACTGTTTTGTATAGTTTCTAGGGCTTTAACAATGTGGTTATCCCAACCCCATACTGAGGCTCCATATAAGGTCTGTGGGATCAACTTGGCGTTATAAATTTTTAATGCTGGGTGGATCTGATTGCCACCCATAGTGCGAAAAAAATTTAGTATTGACCCTGCTGTCTTAGACGCGAGCAGTTTAGTATATTGTCGATGGTATTGCCAAGAGAGGGTGTCCGAAAAGTAAATTCCTAGATATTTGAATTCACGAGGTTGCTCTAGCTGATGTTCACCTATATGCCAACGATGGCCTTGGAATTTCTTCCCAAATACTAAAACTTTGGTTTTAGCGTAGTTTATGTTCAAGTTTTCCTTTGAACAATAGGTCTGTAGAGATCTCAATAACTTTCTAAGTCCGATAGGGACTAAGGAAAGGAGGACCATGTCATCGGCGTAAAGAAGTGTCGAGACTTTCCTTTGGCCAATACAGGGGGGAAAAAATTGAGGTCCTGATAAGAAAGGGATAATATCATTTAAAAACAGGTTAAAAAGCAGGGGGGCTAACAAGCAACCTTGCTTAACACCTCTCTCTACCTCGATCGGGTCGGTGAGGGCTCCAGAAAAGGGAATTCTTACCAGTGCAAATGTATTGACATATAGAATACGAATTAAATATAGAAGGCGGGGGTCAATGTTCAGTTTGTACAGCTTGTGCCACAGAGCGTTCCTGTCAATCGAATCGAACGCTGCGGCCAGGTCAACAAATGCTGCGTATAAATGTCGGGTGGGACCGGCGATGGACTGTTTTGCCAAAAAATGGAGAGTTAGGCAGTGATCGATCGGGGAGGACCCTTTACAGAAGCCTACCTGCTCTGGATGAATGATCTGTTGTGTCAGAGCCAAGTCTTCTAATTTAATTAAAAGAAATTTGGCGTAGAGTTTAGAAACTATGTTCAGCAGGCTGATTGGCCGGAAGTTGGCAGGGTTAGAGGGATCACCCTTTTTATAAATAGGGATGATGATGTTACATCTCCAGCCCTCGGGGATTGCACCAGTGTCATTTATTTTAGTAAATAAGCGGGCCAAAAATGGGGCCCACCCGTCGGAGAATTGTTTAATGACCTCTGGTAAGAGAAAATCTTCACCCGGGGCTTTTCCATTTTTTAATGAGTCGATCAGTGATTTTATTTCTTGGATTGAAACTGGGGGCCATGGCGGCAAATTCTTGATTTCTGACATTGGGAGAATATTGTGTGGAGACGAGATTGAGGAATAGAGGTTTTGAAAGTGAGCTTGCCAAGTTGAAATCGAAATTATGTCGGGCTTAAGAATATTGCTCAGCCCTTGTCCCGACTTTACTAAAGTCCAGAACTGGCGTTCTTGGTTCTCATTTATCGACTTTATTAAAAGATTCCAACGAGATTCAGCAAAGTCTAGTTTTTTTTCCTTCAAAAAGGCTCTGTAAGAGGCCTTCTTTAATTTGAAGGCCATAAGAGATTGGGGGGACAGGAACTTGATTGACCACTGGAGAGATTTTTTTAGAATTTTTTTGGCCTCTCTACAGCCTTGATCGAACCATTGGCTCGGTTGGAATTTACTAGAAGGAGTGTTATTTTTATTGATCATATAAGGCCTGAGTAAAGATAGAACGGATTGAAATGCCAATAAAGGGTCTTGAATTTTGTTCAGAACCTCATACCGTATTAATTGAAATGTGTCACTCTCCAGTAGATGAGCGACTGATTTGCACCTCCTGTCTGACCAAAAGACTCTTTTTTCAGGGGCAGCTGGCTTTATAGATAGAGGGTATATCGGGCTACTCTTAGGAGCCTTAAGTCTGAGTGAGAGCGGGAAGTGGTCGCTCTCAGTCCTTATGTTGACTTTAAAGTCTATAATATATTTTAGCATCAGCTGAGAGACCAGTATATAGTCAATCACACTAGAGCCACGTGGTGTCCAATAGGTGAAGGAGCCCGAGGATTGGTCATATATAGAGCCATTTAGTATTTCCAGAAGGTGTGCTGATACGAGTTCAATTAGTAAGGAGCCTTGCTTGTTTGACTTTAGGTCTTGTATTGAATTATGGGAGGGCAGGTTTTGAATGAGGGGGGCTTGATTAGAGGAGTTGATATTAAGCTGCCAGGAGTTGCCTATTCTGGCGTTGAAGTCCCCACATAAAATGATTCTGTCATATGGGTACTGAGTCTCTATATGAGAGAGGGCTTCATCCATCCTAACCCACAGATCAGTAAAGTCATGCAGAGGAGGTAGATAAATGTTAATGCAAATCACGGGGCCGCCGCTTATGCCCTTTATCCTAAGGGCCAGCATAAAGGTTGGAAGTATTAGTGGAAGCTGAGCAGTTGTCACTGCCAAGGAACTAGTGACAAAAGTTATGAGGCCCCCACTAGGGCGGCCTTGCTTAGTATTCTTGGTCGCCGAGATTGAAAAGGGTACACAATCTGGTAGGATCATTTTGTCTGGGGAAGTAATCCAGGTTTCCTGCAGGCAGATGATCATAAATTTATTTAGATATTCTTTAAAATCAATGTCGAAGCATTTATTCTCCCAACCGCTGATGTTCCAGGACAAAATAGTTATGGGTCATATAGAGATGATTTCATCAAAGAAAATGGGCTGTACAACAAAGCCATTTTTCCTTGATGGTCCTGGTGGGGGTTGTACTTGTGGGTCAAGATTGTTCATTGCGGGGATCGGGGGGGAGACACTCTTTCCTCTGGGTCCAGGAATCGCATTTTTGTCCAAAACCCAGGGGAGTCAATTTTTGCCCGTTTAGCTAGCTCATAGGAGGAGAAATTTTTGGGAGTAAGGCCTTCTGAAGGTAGGATAGGAGGGAATTCATGCAAAGTCCTCTGCTCAATCTGTTGATGAGGGGGCTGAAAAGGAAGGAAAGCGGTCTCCAAATTAATCTGTGGTTCCCCAGGGGTGCTGGTATTAGGAGCTTGTCCAAAATCTAGAGTTTTAACTTGTGGCTCCTTAATGGTGGAGGGGATGAAGTTCGGTGATGGTAAACGAGGTGGACTACTTTTCTTGAGTGAGATAAGATAGATTTTCAATTGTTCTAAGTGGTCTAATATCTCTTTCTGGTTGGAGACCGGTAGGGAGCTATAGGTTTCTATGAGCAGTAGCTCTTCTGGAGTAAATAAGTTCAGAGGGGCCTGCCGGGGAAGAGGTAGGTTTAATAGCGAAAGACCTTTAGAGATCTGTGCCATTGGGGGGGAAATAGAAATAAGGGGAACTAGGGGTTCGTGAGTCGAGGGGTTAAGCAGTGAGGAAATGTGGGATCTGGGATTAGAGAGACTACTAATTAAAGGTTTAGGAGCTATTCTATTTTCAAAATATCTATGGAGGGTTATTCCCTGGTCAGCTAATAATGGTCTGATAGACAGAAATTTGCAGGGTATGTTACGGGAAGAAAATTGAATTAATGCACGTGCCTTATAGCCGTTGTAGAATAAATATTTAACATTAGATATATCTGTTATAGATAAAGACAGTTTTGCTCTAAATAAATTGCAAAAATGTTGAATCCGTTCTGATTGAGAAAGTAATCCAGGCGGTTTCGGGTAGTTTTCAAATATTAGATGGGAAGGGTTCAAAACTAAGTTCCATTGATTAACCTTATTAATGGGGATCCTTTTGGGTTTTGTGAGTGCTTCAGCCCACGGGTCTTGTGGGAAATTAGTAAATGTGTTTGCCTGCTTCTGAAAGGAAAGTGATAAATCAAAAGCGTCCAGAGTTGGGGTGAAATGTTCAGTCAACGGGCAATTATGTTGTTCAGAAGAGATGGTATCTACATTAGGTGCTTTCTTAGAATTATTCAATGGCACATTGATGCGGTGGAGTGGAGGCTTCGCATTTTTTTTCCCTTGGGGGGATACTCCTTTGTTTTCCCAATAGACCTTGTGGTTGCACTACCCTCCAAGAGGGCAAATAACTTATTAAAGTTCATTTTTCTCCCGGGTGAATGTTTGTAGTTCTTCACGTTGCCAGATTTCTTTTTCTTAGGTAGTGGCGGTAGACAGTGGCGTCGTTTTAATTTCCTGGGTTTTGCTCTGTGCTTATTGTTTCCCAATTTCCCTTGTTTGCTATGAAGAGAAACAGAGGGAGTGATTGGTAGATGGATGAACGTGTTCGTGACTGAAACGTAGGTTAACCAACGAGGTTAGCAGGCGGTTGGATTCAAGTATTAAGGAGTTGATAGAGTCTAAATCAAGGGCTATCATAAAAAGACAGCCTAGTAGAGTAGGACTAATTTCCTTAAGTGCTGCTGGAACCTCCGAGGTCTTACAAGGCGGTGGGACTTCGGCCTCCTCAGAGGGTGAGTCCACCTTCGTCCCTTCGTGACAAGATGGCTTCGTCGTTCTGCGCAGGAGCTGGGATGATGTGTTTAAGGGTTGGTCGTTATGCAAGCATGGTGAAAGTTCAGCTGAGTTCTGTATAAAATGCTCAGGATCATCCATGCTAATATCCAATGGTGTTTTGCGAGAATGGGTGGTTTCATCCGATGAATCAGATCTCTTTCCAGATTTTGATTCCACTATGACAATCTCTTCTCCGAGGGTTAAAGCCGTTGGAGCAACTATTTTGTAATCAACCGGATCTTTAAAGGAAAAATGTGAGATGGACCAATCATGATTCTGCAAAGGATCAGGAGAAGTGTTCTTTGGGACGGGTTTTGATTCCACTATGGTGATCTCTTCTGCGAGGGTTAAAACCGTTGGAGCAGTTATATTGTAATCAACCGTATCTTTAGAAGAATAATGTGAGATGGACCAGTCATGGTTCTGCGAAGGATCAGGAGAAGTGTTCTTTAAGACGGATTTTGAGGAAGCTAGATACTGAGTAATGTGTTGCTGAGTCATTAGGTTTGTTGAAGGTTGCTGCAGATAGTAAGGATCTGGTAAGGTAAGGGAGGTCGTCAAAGCTAAGGGTTTGGGGTTTTTTGCCCTTTTACCCTTTTCCTGAGTATTTTGTTTATTTTGTTTATGTTTTTGTTTCAAAACCTGGGAGGAAAGGGATTTTCCTGATGTTTTCCATTGACTTCTCGTCACTACCATTCTGATTTAGTGCAATAAAAGGTTATCTCCTTTTTCCAGATGAGCCACAAATCACGTTCCTTTTGAAGGGAATTTTATAATTAAAGGCTGTGTCTTGGTATTTGGAGTGTTATCATGTTCCAATTACGTTCTTGTTTGTTTTGCATTAACTGCGTTTATCTTAGGTTGAGGAGCTGCAGCCGATTATAGCTGATGCTGATAAAGAGCTCTTCTTTTAAGCAGAAAAATACCCCCACAGCTTTTGGGATCGGATTTCCCAGATATCTTCAGCAGAGAGGAGATAGTAAATAAAATGTTCCAATTAAGGAACTTTAATACAAACTTTATGTGAGGCAGAGGATAGAGAGTTGAACGGAGCTTCTCATATCACCGCCATCTTGAATCAATTCCAAAGAAAGGGGATCCCAGGGAATGCAGTAAATATTGAACTATTGCCTTATTATCCCATGCAAGCAAAGTAATGCTCAACATTCTACAACAAAGGCTCTTACCATATACAAAGCGAGAAGTGCCAGATGTCCAAACTGGATTTAGAAAGGGAAGAGGCACCAGAGATCATATTGCAAACATACGTTGGACAATGGAACGGACCAAGGAATTTCAGAAGAAAATCACCCTGTGCTTTATAGATTAGAGCAACACTTTTGACTGTGTAGATCATGAAAAACTATGGAAGGCATGAAAAGAAATGGGGGTGCCACAGCATCTGATTGTCCTGATGTGAAACCTATACTTTGGACAAGAGGCTACTGTAAGGAATGAATATGGAGAAACCGATTGGTTCCCCATCGGAAAGGGTGTGAGACAAGGGTGTATTTTATAACCCTATTTGTTTAATCTGTACACAGAACATATCATACGGAAAGCAGGATTGGACCAAGATGAAGGTGTGAAAATTGGAGGGAGAAATATCAATAATTTAAGATATGCAGACGATACCATACTCTTAGCAGAAACCAGTAATGATTTGAAACGAATGCTGATGAAAGTTAAAGAGGAAAGCACAAAAGCAGGACTACAGCTGAACGTCAAAAAGAGTAAAGTAGAAGATTTCTGTAACTTTAAAGTTGACAATGAGGACATTAAACTTGTCAAGGATTATCAATACCTTGGCACAGTCATTAACCAAAATGGAGACAAAAGTCAAGAAATCAGGCTAGGACTGGGGAGGGCAGCTATGAGAGAACTAGAAAAGATCCTCAAAGGCAAAGATGTATAAGTTGGACAGTGAAAAAGTGGATAAGAGAAAAATCAACTCATTTGAAATGTGGTGTTGAAGGAGAGCTTTGTGCATACCATGGACTGCAAAAAAAGACCAATAACTGGGTGTTAGAACAAATAAAACCAGAACTGTCACTAGAAGCTAAAATGATGAAACTGAGGTTATCATATTTTGGACACAAAATGAGAAGACCTGATTCACTAGAAAAGACAATAATACTGGGGAAAACAGAAGGGAGTAAAAAAGAGGAAGGCCAAACAAGAGATGGACTGATTCCATAAAGGAAGCCACAGTCCTAAAATTACAAGATCTGGACAGGGTGGTTCATGACATATGCTCTTGGAGGTCACTGATTCATAGGGTTGCCATAAGTCGTAATCGACTTGAAGGCACATAACAACAACAAATGCTAAGTTGGTTCCCTCCTAATCAGGGGTTATTAACCAGCTTTGTTCCCTGGTTTCAAATTCGATTCACTCCTACTAGCACTAACTGTGGTTAACAACATCACCCATAATATCTGTTATGTGTCGTTATGGTGAAAGGGGACAATATGTTTTGAGGGAGAAGGAACTGGAGGAAGCCTATGTTTCCATGGCCCACTCCCAATCAGAAGAATTATATCAGCACTAATTCTTAAATCTCTAAATAAAACCTATTTTGATAGCTGATGCTTATAATAATTATTAGGGGATGGAATACTATGTCTCTCCCTTCCATTTTAGGATGGAGTATTACTGACATGTTCATCCCACAACATTACTACAGTCTATTTCAGAGTATGGAGCAGGCCGCAGGATTGTGTACATTTGCTTGTGTGTCCACCACCAACAACTTGTTATACATTATCCAGATGCTCCATCTCGGCATCCTTGCAATTGTGAAAAGGATGTGCGTGCATGCTGATACCCAGGTTCCACATGACATGCTATGTGCAGTGTCATACAAGGTCTATCCCCAAAACTCCCATCAGGTGTAGGCTGTTAATGGGAGCATCAATATGTGAACCAACCTAAAAGACCAAACATACAATATGAAAACAATGTCTATTAATGGGCCGGCAGAAGCTTTAAAGTTTCCTATAATTATACAGAAGGAGAGAAGTTTCAAATTTATTAATAAATGAGAATTTACCAGTGAAGAACTTGGAATGTTTAGAACATGAATATTACAGAACAAATCCTGAACAGATGTTGCAGTCTCTGGGGCCAAGTCTTCCAAAACATCATTTTGATGTTTGATACTGTTGACCACGGTATCCTTTTAGATCGCCTGGAGGGATTGGGAATAGGGGGCACTGTTTTACAGTAGCTCCGTTCCTATCTCTCAGACAGGCGTCAACGGGTGGCATTGGGGGATGAGGTGTCAAACCCTTGGCCTCTCAACTGTGGAGTACCACAGGGTTCTATCCTCTCCCCCATGCTATTCAACATCTACGTAAAGCCACTGGGGGGCATCATCAGGAGTTTTGGGCTGCAGTGTCACCAATATGCGGATGACACTCAGCTCTATCTCTCCTTTAAGTCCTCACCAGAGTTGGCTGTGAAGACCATGTCCAAATGCCTGGAATCCGTAAGTGGTTGGATGGGAAGGAATAGGCTGAAACTAAACCCCGATAAGACGGAGGTGTTGCTCGTGGGAGACAAGGGAAGGTTGGGAGATATAGACCTGATGTTCGATGGGGTAAGATTGCCCCTGAAAGACCAGGTCCGCAGCCTCAGGGTCATTCTTGACTCCCAGCTGTCCATGGAGGCTCAGATTTCGGCAGTGAGCCGGGCAGCTTGGTATCAATTACATCTGATACGAAAGCTGCAACCCTACCTTCCTGTCCATTTGCTCCCAAGGGTAATACATGCCCTGGTCTCCTCCCACTTAGACTACTGTAATGCGCTCTACGTGGGGTTACCCTTGAAAACGGTCTGGAAACTACAGCTGGTACAGAATGCGGTGGCACGTTTGAGTAAGAATAGCCGTCGCCGTGATCACATTACTCCGGTGTTAATAGATCTACACTGGTTACCAGTTGTTTACCAAGCCCAATTCAAGGTGTTGGTATTGACCTTTAAAACCCTATACAGTTTCGGCCCAGTTTATCTGAAGGAGCGCCTCCAGCATCACCAATTATGCCGCCTGACAAGATCAGCCACACAAGACCTTCTCTCGGTCCCACCAGTTAAACTAGCTAGGCTGGTGCGGACTAGAGAGAGGGCATTCTCGATCGTGGCTCCCACCCTCTGGAATTCCCTCCCATTTGATCTTCGCCATGCCCCCTCCCTGTCAAGTTTCCGCCGGACCTTAAAGACCTGGTTGTTCAGGCAGGCCTATGGGATTTCTGGGGTGGGTTAGTCTTTTAACTGTTGTTATTAACTGGTGTTTTATTAATTATTGATTATGGTCCTTCTTGGTTTTTATATTATATGTTATTGTATTATTGTATTTTGTACGTCGCCTAGAGTGGCTGTTCATTTGGCCAGATAGGCAACTCAAAAATAAAATTTTATTATTATTATTTATTATTATCACATCAGACATCATCTCTGTAAGACTTTGTAATCCAATGGTTACAGAACTGACAGGAAATATTTTAAGCCAATGCTGGGCTATGATCACAATTGTAAAAACAACGGAGAAATTAGGCTGCTTACAACTGTAAGCAGAATTAAAATAACTGTTCACATTTTAGTTGTTCGAGCACCCTTTGATTTTTGACCTATACTAGGTCTTCATCTTCCTTCAATATTTGGATCAGACTGCACACTTTCATTTGCACCTTCACATCATTTTCAACTTTAAAGCTATGAAAGCTGAAGAACACATTCTGCCACCTCCCATCTGAGGGTTGGTGGAGAGGAGAGAATAAAAACAATAATCAGGTCAAAAAACCTAGTTTATGTTGCAATGTTCAAAGGAAACAAAGTCTGGAACAGATAAACTAATTTCCACCTGTTTCTGCTTACTGAATATACAGTAACTCAATTTAGATTGATCGGATAATGTTTGCAGACTTACTACACTGGCACAAGACTACTATATCCATTCAGATTATTTCAAAAGCACCAAGATGAAATGCTGTTTGTGCTCCTTTTAATTTTGTTTTAGCTCTTTGTTTATCTCCCTACTTCAAAGCACTTCTACATCTGACAACTATGTAAAATTAAAACAGAAAAAGGTGCCAGGCTCAATCTGCTTTACCATGCAAGGCATTAGCAGCTTGATTCAGATGTGATGCCTTATGAAGCATCCTCTAAAAATAAGCACAGCCATGTGCCATATATGACTGGGAACTACATAAAAAAAACCCTCAACATTTCTAGTAGTGCTAATTTTATTCAGGAGGAATCCTCTGTATTCCCAGATGTGCAAGCTTTTACAGTTCCTAGAGAACAACTTTGCCAATAAGGATTGAGAAAGTAGTCATTCACACTATTCTGCAGTTACATCTTCCTCACAACCTTCATCAGGAGGACGAAATCTCTGTCACCAAGTTCCCAGATGTTGAAGTGCTTCTAACATTTACCACAACATATATTTAGTACATGCCCTCTAACATATTTGTTTTAAGTTACAAACATCAAATTTGTTGTTCAACATGAAACAATTTGTGTCAATCAGGACAGCTGAGGAACAATTACCTCATTGAGTTAACTAAGCCAGTGCCTCTCATTCACTTGAACAATACACATTTGTTAAGGGCTGGGCTATGGACAGAAATACTATGAATTCTTAAAATGCAGAGTTGATGGCAAAGCAGTGCCCCTCACACATTACAGGGTACATACATTTTTCCTAACAGAGATTAATCTCAGCTATAGGAGGCATTAAAATGTATAGCAGCAAAGACATCCTAAAAATTAGCTATTCACAACGTGTCTCCCTGAAGCAAGCGTTTGTGCTTTTGTTCTTTCTATTTTCTACTAAGCTGACAGTGAAAAGCACAAATAAAACAGGAAAAACACAATCAAACAAGTGCTGTACAGATTAACGAACTGAAAGCAGGTCACAGAAAGGACATAAACTATTATAGTACACTTTGATCTTTCCATGATTTGACTTTACCCCAGATCCCCAAGCCGATGGATTCAACATACTGAAGTCATAAAACACATTCCATTTAAATATTGCCTTTTCCCTTAAGCTGACAATTTTACATTATGTGTTCATATTCACTGCATCTTTGTAATCTAAAATAGCAGAAAATGATACTATAGTTGGTCACATAAGAGAACAAGAAGTTGGCAGTCCTTTATTTGTGTATTATGCAGTAGCGGGAAACTTTTTTTAAAAAAAGCACATCCTTCCCCCCTCCCCCGCATCCCGCCCCACGGATTAAGACTGCTAGATAGGCTTGGTTTCTGCAGTGCATCAGAGCAACAGCTCCAAAACTAACTCGCTCCAGATGTCCCTGTGATCATTTAATCAGACATCAAAAGCAGTACCCTGACAAGCTCTCATACTGATTATAAGTATTCTATATATATGTTCCCACAGCATAAATACATACGGTAGCTACTTGGGTGTTGTGGTTTCTTGTTTTTTGCTTGGTTTTTTTAATTGACTCATCTAAATCAGAATTCTATTTAAACATATACAAGCAGTTAAGGAAAGAATGTTCTACCTTCTAAATGACAGAAAATCCTTCCATTCATCCCCAAAAAGGTGTTTTTTCATGCAATGCAAATGTATGCATTTCAAAGTAGTGACAAAAGCTTGATAGCTAATAAATATTTTTCTCAGGGCTCACAGCTGCTGAGCCAAATGCAGATCTCCTACACAGAAGATATGTAGGGCAGTAGCCATGTGGCCATCTATTCACACATTCAGCAGACATTATAAAATTCAGAAGTACTCCTCTGCTGATGTGGCCAGAGGACATTCTAATTAGCTGGTACCTGGGAACAGATTCCTCCTTGGATTAGTAGGCAGAGCCAAAAATCCTACTATATCTCCTGCAAGAGGAAGAGTGGGCCCTGTTTCCCCAGACTATAAAAGAAGTAGAATTCCTCTATACAAAAAAACCCTTCCAAAAGATAAATTAAGACTACAAATAATGACAATTATGCTGTATTTGTTAAAAACTTAATTGGAAATAACTTGATGCCAATGGTAGCAGGAATATATCCCCAGAGATACCAAGTTACCACCCCCAGATGTGCAGCAAGGGCAGAGGTGCAGAGGGCCAGATGTGCAGCAAGGGCAGCTAAAGGTCAACTTTAGCTGACCTGGACTGAAGAGGTATGGAAAATGCCCTCTTGGAGAACATGAATTAACTGTAAGAATTTCCTTTTCTTTCAGGACTTCTGGAAGTCATTCTGATTTGTGAATCCCACTTCAAGGTTGCAATGCTTCCTGGGACACTCTTGTACTGAGGGCCACTTCAGCAGGAATACTGATCAGTTTTGTAATGCCTGGCGATTGGGTGAACACACTCCACATGGCTATTCTCCTCACATATCTCCTCTAGCTTGAGAACAAGCTTTGACACGCAAGAAGGGCTGTTTCTCCAAGGCTGTTGTGCACTAAGGGAACACAGTCTCTCAATCACCTGAAAATAGTGGCTGTCAATTTTTGCCAAATGACTCAACCTAGAATGACGTACACGGATTTGGACATGCAGGGTGAGACTAACTTGTCCAGGTAAAAATAAAGGCATCTCCTTCTGACAGACCAGGTTAGGGCAAAACGATGGGAGAATTACCTCTTGCGACCTATCAAGACTAATCTTATGCATGAATTATGGTCTCTGGATGTAGCACCATCTTTTCCTCATGGAAAACACAAAACTGAGGGTGAGAGTATAACGCTTCCAATTCTGACACCCTGCATATTGATGTGACAGCCATCAGTAATACCATATTAAGACAAAAACATTTTAACAACATTCCCGTTTGGCTCAAAGGGAGGACCTATGAACACTGTGAGATCCCAGTTTAAATTCCAGTCAGGTAATCTGTGGGCAGGCAAGGAGAGGAGAGGTTCAGAGCAACTGCCCCCTTTAGAAACCTGCAAACATTAGGGTGGCTGGACACAGCTTCCTGCAATCCAGTATGCTGTTCAAGGCCACAGATTGCCTTTTAAGCACCACCACCTGCTATATCACCTCGCCCCCAAAAAGGCAAATTATAGACCAGATGGCAGTTGTCCATGACCAAAATATCTAAATGTGGCTTTCTTGAGAGTGACATCACTATGGCCTCCTTCAGGCAGACAGGAACCACTCCCTCTCTCAAGGAGGCATTCACTACTTCTGAGCTCCAATCATCCAAACCCGATCTGGCCGATCTCAACAGCCATGAACGGCAAAGGTCAAGTAAGAATTGACCTCACTGCTCCAAAACAATTTCTCCATCTCCTCAGGCTAAAGCAAGCTGAAAGGTCTCTGTCCTAACAGTCTTAGATGGTCCCATCCATCTCTGACTCTGTCACAACAGCAGCATTAAGGTCAGCACGGATGCAAGTGATTTTATCTGTGAAGTGATTAGCAAATTGGTCACTGAGGGTTCCTGAGGGCTCCAGATGTTGCTGCTTCAAATCCATACCCAACAGGCCCTTTATGGAGTCATTTCTGGCTCCCCCATCCAACAATTACTTTCCTCCATATCTGCACAAAAAGCCAGATCCATAGGAACATAGGAAGCTGCCCTTATACTGAGTCAAACCCACTGGTCCATCTAGCTCAGTACTGTCTATACTGACTGGCAGCGGCTTTTCAAGGTTTCGGATAGGGAGTTCCTTCCAGTCCTCTCTGGAGGTGCTGGGGTTGAACCTGGGACCTTTTGCATGCATGGCAGATGTTCTACCACTGAGCTTCAGCCCTTCCCCATATAAAAGTAACACTTCTCCCCATCAGGAGATAATGTTGGGCTTATTATTTAAGACAGTCCTATGGTTCAAGTCCTGACTATTCCAGGGAAGGTAGCCTCAGTGTCATCACTGAAGTTCTCAACACCAAAAGTCTTGGGGTCCTCCACACCACACCTGAGACCACCTCTGTCAGCTCAGTTAGAGAAACTGTTAGGCAGCAGCGTGGCCACCTGCCTACCTGACATTAAGGAGAAGCATCTACAGGCTGTCCATAACTGCAGATAAGCTTCCACAGCTGTACAGGCTGGGAGAATGGTTGGAGGGTGGCAAGAACCAGACTTAATTACCCAGCTTTCATTACCAATAATTTGCTGATGAATATGTCAACGTAAGAAGGAAAGTATTGAAAAAGAGGTGTGAGAAGTTATGTAAAACCTTTAGTGTGGTAGCTCACATCTTTATAAATTTTTAATTTTATTTTTAATATTTTAAATTACAAACGCAGAAGCAAGATGGCAAGCAAAAACAAAAAGAACTACATAGCACAAGAAGATTTTCCAATTCTCCATTGAGAAAGCTCCATTTGTGGCTGGAGACAGATAACAGATGTTTAAGATGCACAGGTTATCACTAAGTTACAATTAAGCCAACAATTAACTTTTAATTATGAGAACAGGTGTGTAGATGTGAACAACTTGTAACTTATATACAACAGAATGTCAAAACAAGTGATGAAAACTAAGTATATGCTATAAAATGGAAACATTGCCCCCCATGTTCCATAACACTGGCAGCCTAAGAATCACTGCACTGAGTTCTTCCCAGTGCTATCAGAGTAGCATGACAAGGACTGGCCCCAAATGGGAGGCACCCACTAAGCGACTTATCCCCATAATGGTGTTACTTCATTTCCTGGGAGGAGCCACAGCACAGGATCCTCACACCACTACTGCAAGACCTCCTCCTATGCCACCAATATAAGGTAAGAAGTAAGCCATAACAATGTTACTAGATCCTTAAATTTATTATTTAAATTGTCAAGAAAAAGCCAAACTGCACATCAAAGTTGCAGGCTTGATTTTAATATCACACAACAATTAAGCATAGAACACTTCTATATAGTTCATTAATTACAGCCTACTAATATATAATGTAACATTTCTATCAATAATGTAACATTCTACATACATCTTTACAATGAATGATGAATACATGGGCAAGGATGCAGCACCTCCCAGAACAACAGTGAGCGTGGGGGGGGGGGGAACCTAGCGAAAGATACAGCATTTTGAAAACACAGCCACATATAACAATTTAGACTTCCAACCACGGCCTAACTAAACAGCTGAAGGTACGAATGTATAACTATTAATTCTATGGGTCAAGAAACACTCCATCCATATGTGTGATTTAATGGCTTAAAACTGAAATTATGCTATGTAAAATGTAATTTCCTTCCCCTTTTTTGAAATATATTTTTTGTGTGTGTGTGTATTTAGTGGATAAGTAATTGATACAGCTTTAGCTCAAATATAATCTTTTGAACTGCAACACTTTTTCAACTCCAACTACCCAGTCATATGAAATTACGTACAATGGTATTAGTTGGACTAGTACATGATACTATTATGCTAATATGAAAACACCTAAATCACAATATCTAATACTTTAAAATTACAATTAGCAGCATAAGAACCAGAGGGTTGACCTTTTTTTAAAAAAAACCTTGAAACATAAAAAGCTTCTGATTGAGTACAAACCTTTTCCAAATTACAAATTATATATCCACAGTACATAAAAGACAACCAATTTTGATAAGCATATTTTATATATAATTTATGTATAGTTTATGTATAAATTCAAAGTAGGTGGAGCTATTAGAGCTTACTTATATTTACTGCTATATATTATAAGAGATTAAAGTGTAATTTACATCTAGTGTAGTTATATTTCCAGTAATCAAATCTAACCGTGAGACAAAACTTCTGAAAGAACAGTTTTTATGTTGAGCTAGATCCAAAATTTTTCACCTTGCAAGTGCAAGGAAACCGCTATTCAAGGACAGTCCATCTTACATCTTGTGGGAGAAAAGTGAAACTAAATCCAAAGATAGGAACCCTTACACCAAGTTCTGGCAGAACTGCACCAGCTGCTGTTTTCCTTCTACTCATGGTTCACTGAATATACACCTACATGTTGTGCATGCAAATTAGCTTACAAAGATAAAAAGTTGCGTGGTAAAGTGTAAACCTGAAAAAGGTCTGAGGTTCAGGATGATGTCCTCAATAATATTAATTTATTCCAAACTCTCAACACTGGAAGATATTTTCCTTTCCTTTCTAATTTTTTTAAACTTATAAGCTAACTACAACATTTAAAACAAAAGGCAACTCTACTCATTTCACGAACAGTGCTTCCGTAAGTCACAATAAAGTGTCTATTTATTGCCACATATTTTAGTTCATGTATTACACATACAAATATTTATAACAATCTTCTACCCTTGGCTTGAGCTTTAAAATTAGTGCCACAGTTAATATAACTGCTAATCGTTAGTATAAGGAAATACTACATGATATGCCTGCAACATAATTTCCAATGCAACTTTTTAGCAATATATGTTGATTAATCCATGGGCATGTTCAAGTTAATTGAAATATTAGTTCATATCTCAGAGCAACATCGCACCTGAAATGTATTAATTTCAAGAAAACAATATAGTTGAATTTAGAAGACTAGATTGAAAATACTTCTTGCTTGAACAAACGTTGCAACATCCTCTGTCGGTAAACATGCTCTGTAAAGTGTTCATTTCTTACTAGCCTATTTAATGTATTTACATAGCCAAATTTAGATCATGTGCAATTTAGTTTTCCAATTATTTGTGACTGTATATGTAAGACATAAAAAACCCTATGTAATATAATATTACAGTGAATCACTACAGACAAATTTTGCTAAAGCAAAGTGTCAACTCATACATTTTCTGCCTATTATGGCCCACTGATCTAAAAACCTACACTACAGAACTCTTCTTTAAAAATGATTAACAAATGTGATCACTCCCTTAAAATTGTTTAGCAACCCAGGTACATAAAAGTACAGTAGGACCCCGGTTCTTGGCGCCCCGCTTTTCAGTGTTCCGGTAATATGGCGCCAGCAGGGCGATCAGCTGGAGGGGGGGCTGGAGCTCCCCACTTTCCAGCTGATCTCGCTGGAGGAGGAGAAGATCAGCTGTAGAGCGCTACAGCTGATCTCCTCTTCTGGCGTGATCAGTCTCCCACACTCGATCTGATCGCACCGGTGGAGGAGATCAGCTGTAAAGCACTACAGCTGATCTCCTCTTCTGGCGTGATCAGACTCCTGCACTCGATCTGATCACGCCGGAGGAGGGGAAGATCAGCTGTAGTGCACTCCAGCTGATCTTCTCCTCCTTGGGGCGATCAGACTCCCGCACTCCAGCTGATTGCGGCGGAGGAGGGGAAGAACATCTGTAGAGCACTACAGCTGATCTCCTCCTCTTCTGGTGCGATCAGACCCCCGCGCTCGATCTGATCGCGCCGGAGGAGGGAAGATCAGCGGGTTAGGTTCCAGACCCTCACGCTACAGCTGATCCGCTTTTCAGCACTTTGCTCTTTTCGGCGGGGGTCTGGAACCTAACCTGCCGTATAAGTGGGGCCCTACTGTACTCTTATTTTATTTAAAGTTGTACATATTTCTAATCTTTTGCTCACAATTTTTACAATGTAGGAAAGTGTAATGAGCATCTGTGATGGAAACACAAATGTCTGTTCTGCATATAATTCTACAGCTAACTTGGTTAGAGAAGTTGCAAAAGGTCCAGAACTCATTCTCTTAGACCTACTTGATTCTTTCTCCCTCAAATATCTATCCAGGTAATCCTAACCTTTACTTTACCTTCTTCTTTGAACTAAATCTGAGCTTTCTTGTGTTTCCCTTTGAGCATCTTTCTGGAGGTATAACCTAACAGTGCAAGATTAATTATTTCAATTCCAAGCCAAGCTTAATGTGTAAGATGCATATTAATGAACTCATTATTACTAACTATTTGATTTCTGTCCATACTTGTTCTAAGCTACATTAGGAAACATCCAATTTCACTGGAAAATCTGACCTACTATTTCATCAGAACCTGCTGTTTTGCAAAGATAATGCCAGGCCATACACTGAATTCTACCTTCCTAAAGAATTCTCCATAAATATCGACTCCAATATTTAATAGCTCTACACAGAATATTATCTTAAAGTGGGCAGGTGCAGGAGACGTTAATATTTGGGCCAGCAAGACTCATGCCACTTAGAACGGACACAATTAATTAGGAAGAACATCTATCTATTCTTGCAGTTATTTGTCATCCACCACGACTTTTTTGCTGTCAAAGATCAATAACAGTAAGAGCTTATATAACACCTTTAGAAAGTTGCACAGAGTTCTAGGAGGAGGAGCAGAATATAAATTTAATATATAAGTAAATAGCTGCCAATTCAGTACTATTTGGCAGCAAGCGTCTCATTTTATAATACTCCTCTCTTCCTCCAAGGAACTCAGAGTGGTTTCCGTATGTTTTTCAGGTAATTTTCCCATCCAGACTAGAGGGATAGGCATGCTTAGCTTCAGCAACAGAATTGTTGATGCAACAGAACTACATCATGGATAATGAGACAGACTAGTATGGGTATATGCATGAAAAAAGACTCTACGTACTTGACAATTTTTGTTTGCTGTCAGTACACAAATATTATACTAGTATTTCCCATAACATACATGGAAAGCACAAATGACAGATTCTTAAACATCCAATTAGAGCCCCAATTGGACCCTGTGCCTGCAGCAACAGGTTTATTACATATCAGCAATGTACAAATGATGGGAGGATTTATTTATTTTAAGACTTAAACAATCACATCTTACAGAGTTGAAGCATGTGAGATATATATCTGCTGTTGTTATAGTAAACTTTAAATGCAGCACCAAAAGGTTCTGGATTCTGTATAGTGATAAAAATGATGCTGCCAAAAATGGCAACCCAACACACATACACAATCGTACAAGAGAGGGGAACAGAGAGTAAGAACAAGCCAGTCTCCCAGTGTCTTTCATTATGACGATTGTGTTTACTTGACATTCTTTTATTTAAATGAAAACATATAAAGACACCTACATCTACTCAAAAGTATATACTTTATGAATGGGTGAATAAGATTATGCCTATCCCAGGTGGCTTTTTCCAGGAAGTGTCTCAAGACATATATTAGTAGTAGCAGTAGCTTGGATCCAAAGATGTGCTTGCTCACAAGGTACCTCTGATTCCTCCCATATCTACAGCAGGCCCTGCCACATTCCACATACCCTTTAGGAGATGCCCTCAACCCTCAGGAGGAGCTTTTCAGATAGCATGAAGGGTTGCTATGGAAAAGGGGGATCAGGAAAGCCCATTTGCTCTAGTATGAACAGGGACACCCACCATTTGCCCAGATCATGCCAATCAATGGCTCCAGCCATGGTCACTGGCATGTGGCTCCCACCCATGCACCCACCGCTATATGTCGCCCTCAAGGACAAAATGGTTTCCTACCCTGGCCCAAAGAATCCTATGATTGTTTTGAACCAAGCTACTACCTGCTACTAATTAACATAAATGTCTAAGTAGCCTAATATTTATAGCAACAACAGTAACAGAATTCAGAAGCACAAGATACCTACTAACACAGAAGTCTTCAGATCACCGTCATTAGCATGCAAAGATCCTGCAGGAAAGTCAGCAGGTGGGCCTAGTGCTGGATCACTGCTCCTTCTCACCAAAAGTGGTGTCCCTAAAAACACAAACATGTGACATTAAGCAATTTGATTAATTATCATAACGTTCCCTGCATACACTCTAGCTAGGTTACACAACTACCTCACACTTCTTCACAATATCAATATAAAACAAAGACCGAGTAGATGACATGCTAAAAGTTAATCCGGCAGTTAGGAGAACAAAAATAAAAATATTTCAGATGAGTTCATGGAAATTGATTAGTCTTTTTTTTCCCACTATAGAAGAAAACTGGAAAATAAAACCAATCTGGCTGGAATTGAGAGAGTGATGCAACCTAACTCTTCTTCACAAGTCTAAAAAAATCAGTACTTTTCAGGAGTCCTCAAACAATCACCTCCAGTTTTGTTATTGCAATTGGCTATAATACAGTCACACATATTGCATATCCTAACGATTGCAAAGATCATGCATGCCAAAGCATGGAAGAGTATACAGAAACCAGGTAAGTTAGATATAATTGAGAAAATGTGAGAACAACTGAATGTGATCATACTAACAACTATGTTGAAGGATAAGTATGTAGCAGTGTTAAATCAATGGAATCTGGTAACGATACATATTAAAAGGGAATTAGGAATATTCAGAAATGGAATAAAGTATTTGTTATTATAATTGATAATTGAAGCTGTATGAATTTAATACACAGACAGTTCCACTTTTAGGGTAAAAATAAATATGTAAATAAAGATAGGTAACTTTTTATGTAAGGCCATATTCACACCATACATTTATTCCACTATTATTCTACTCTAAGCAGTCATAGCCTCCTACAAAGAATCCTGGGAACTATAGCTTGTGAAGGATGCTGAGAGTTACTAGGAGACGCCTATTCCTCTCACACAGCTGCAATTGCCAGAGTGGTTTAACAATCATGTCTGAGAATGGTAGTTCTATGAGGGAAATAGGGGTAGGTCTCCTAACAACTCTCAGCATCCTTCACAAACCACAGTTCAAAGGATTCTATGGGGGAAGCTATGACTGTTTAAGGTAGAATAATAATCAAATAAATGTATAGTGTGAATGTGGCTTACATTTCTTTTACATCTTTTTTAAAATTCTGTATGACTAATAACATTTTAATAAATTATGTGTTGATATGAGCTGGTTCACATGACACTGTAAGCCAAACTATGGCTTAACAGTACCATGTGAATGAGCAGGCTCTAGGAAAGGTGCTCTCAGTCACTTTGTTCCTCCCTGCTTGGCAGTAAAAAGGTCTGGGTAGGACAAAAGTCATTGGAAGCTCCTCTCTGAAAGCCTACATGGTCTCACCAAGCCATAACTTGCCTTACCGTATCATGCGAGCCAGCTCAAAGACTAACAAAATAAAATAAATTTAAAACTACTGTTGCATGTCTCCAACAGATCTTCAAATTTGTTCATACTTTTATCATTGCCAATGCATTCATCATTCATCTTCAAGACCAGCTAAAAACTGCAGATAATTCAGAAAAGCAGCTACCATGCTGTGTCAACTGAAGTCTTGTAAAATGGGGGGGGACTGTATAATGTGGTAAATGGGGTGATTTTTTTAAAAAAAAACTTAACTTAAAACACTAGAAACGAGGTTTTTTTTCCTTTCACCTGTTTCCAAATTAATTTATCCTTAGAGTAGGGCCAAGAATGAAGACTAATTAGTCCAAAATCATTTTCTATTATTTACAAACACATGGAAAGAGGATTATAAAACTGGAACACCTCTGTAATATTATTTAGATGGCTACAAAATTCATTTTTCTGTATTTGACTATAAATGTACTTGAATTTGGTATGTAACATGGTATGTAATAAAACGTATGTCTGTATGTATGAGCATTTACGTTTAAAATACGCTGAAAGAAAACTAATTCAGATTGGCTCTCTGATCAAACTGCATGGTCATCAATACACAGATTCCAGATAGTTTTGGCTTGTCATGGTTTATTAGGATCAGTCAGCATGCTAGTATACGCTGCCCAGTCACTCCTACTTCACTTCTTCTGAGACACAATTGGGAGAAACAAACCAAGAAGCCACAATTAATATTGGCTTTCCCTTACATCTGAACCACGGATTGTTGTTTGTCGTTCCCTAACAAGCCACAATTGTTAGTCAGCATTAAGCCATGGTTTATTTGTTTATTATTAAATGTGTATCTTGTCTTTCCTCCCAAAGGAGCACAGGATGGCAAACATACAAATAATAAACAATCTAAAACAACTAAAAACAATTGCAAGAAATATACAGACTGGCAAAGCTCTCTACATAAAAGAGGTTCTTGGCTTATTTGTTGTTGGCTTACGGATCATCAAACTACGATCCTGGTTTGGGATCAAATGGGAAGGCAAGCTCATTTGTAGCTTCCAGGCTCGTTTCTTTCGCTTGTACCAGAGAAGGAGCAAACGGGGGCCAATTTGACAGTGTGCACCAAGACGTTCCTTGAGCCAGAGAAATCACAATAAGCAGTAACCCTTGGCTATTGTGACATATGAATACAGTCAGTACAATCTTATATATGCCTACGCAGAACTAAGACCCTTTAAATTCAGTGGGGCTTACTCCCAGGCAGGTGGGTATAGGATTGCAGTTCATTCCACACTCTTAGCAAACACCCATTATCCACAAGCTCTCAATTACAACAAAATGGTTTTTGTTCCTAACCCCATCCTTTTTTTTCTTTTACAGGTGCCATTCGGACGCCACTGACAGGTCAACAAAGCAAATACCATCTTTTTCCTTTATGGTATAATTTGTAAGCCAAATGTTTTATTGCTTGGGTGTGCACGCCAGGGGAGATTGAGTTCTTGTGCCAAGGAGCAAATTTTGGTCAGGCCATTGTGTTTTATGATTTCCTACTAAAACAAACAGGATCCAACCTACAGACATGCCTCCTGCTTTTAGAGACACTACCAGACTAGCAAGAAATTCTGTTGAAAAGTTTAGTGTGGCAGAGACCAAGAAATGTAATGCAGTGCTTCAGCTTCCTTTTCTAATTGAGAAACTGCTGCTGATGCCAGCTCTAGTTACCTAATTCCACATCAAGCACTAGACACTTGACACACTTTTTTAAAAAAATTGCCTGAATAAATCCCACTTTCTATATAGCCTGATTTTTTTCTTAGCTTGTGCTTAAATTATTCAGTAGTCATTGTGTCACATTACGTTATGGAGCCCAGTAGAAGATCTGGTGCTTATGATCAAGGATAAGGGCAACTAGACTAAAACAGAGCACCCAGATTTACACTTGGAAAGGGCAGAAGGTGTGTCTACTCCTTTTCAGAGGAAATCATAAAACACAATGTAGCAATAAGGTTAAAGGAAGGACTTGATTCTTTCTCTGAAATTTATTTACTTATTTATTATTTGATTTATATCCCACCCTTCCTCCCAGCAGGAGGGTGGCAAAACTAACTAAAAATCAAAACTAATACTCTAAAAACATTTCTTCCAATTTCCTTTTTATTTAAAAAACAGGAAACATGTTTTACAAAATCTTAAACCAAAGCTGTTAAAGTATTTTTCACTTTTAAACATTCATTAAAATATATTTTTGTACTGCTCCATGAGGTCTTCATTATTTGAACATTTCATGTAACGTGCTTATAAAAGAAAAGTTTGCAATCTGACATAAATCCCAAGCAAGCAAACAAAAACCTATTTACTCTGACAGCTGTCTTCCAACATTGCCCAAACCAAGATGCCATCAGTGCTGTTAATACTTCCATATCTAGTTCATATCTGTCCAACCACCTACCACTTACCCTGCAGTGTCTGCCATCTCTAATCTTTGCTTCCTCACTAAAGTGCTCAAGATTGTAGCCTTCCTTCATATTTCTCAATAACTTTGACAGAAATATTCGGTATAAATTCTAGGTCAACCAATACCATTCAATTCCAGGAAGTCAGAAAATCACATTTCTGCTCACGACAACAGTCTAATCCCCTTCCGCAACCCCCAACTTTCAGTCTTGGCGAAAGCTCTATCTTTGAAGAAAACAATTACTAATCAAGTGGTTTTCTAACCCATTTTTCTTTTTTGCTTTATAATCTTACCCATGTTAGTGGCTAAATCTTACTCTATAGTGTACTTATTAGTGATGCTGATTATGCTTATTAGTAAAGTTCAGAACTGGGGCTTTAGAAATGAATCTTCTCTGGCCAACTTTGGCATATATTCTCTGCTGCCTTTTCCCACCAAAACATTACTTGCCAACAGCAGTGTGGGATGCTTTCAGTGGGAGCCTCTAGCAGCACTTAGGGTACTGCCCAGCAGCAGCCTGAGTGTTTGGAGCCGTGGAAAGTATGAAGCCATGCTCCTGAAGTCCCTTACTAAGATCATCAGGAGCCATCAGGCCTTCATTCCCCCCTACCCCATAAATTCTTGATGTCCAAGCACTGCCAGGACAGTACTAATAAGAACATAAGAAGAGCCTGCTGGATCAGGCCAGTGGCTCATCTAGTCCAGCATCCTGTTCTCACAGTGGCCAACCAGGTGCCTGGGGGAAGCCCGCAAGCAGGACCCGAGTGCAAGAACACTCTCCCCTCCTGAGGCTTCCGGCAACTGGTTTTCAGAAGCATGCTGCCTCTGACTAGGGTGGCACAGCACAGCCATCACGGCTAGTAGCCATTGATAGCCCTGTCCTCCATGAATTTGTCTAATCTTCTTTTAAAGCCATCCAAGCTGGTGGCCATTACTGCATCTTGTGGGAGCAAATTCCATAGTTTAACTATGCGCTGAGTAAAGAAGTACTTCCTTTTGTCTGTCCTGAATCTTCCAACATTCAGCTTCTTTGAATGTCCACGAGTTCTAGTATTATGAGAGAGGGAGAAGAACTTTTCTCTATCCACTTTCTCAATGCCATGCATAATTTTATACACTTCTATCATGTCTCCTCTGACCCGCCTTTTCTCTAAACTAAAAAGCCCCAAATGCTGCAACCTTTCCTCGTAAGGGAGTCGCTCCATCCCCTTGATCATTCTGGTTGCCCTCTTCTCAACCTTTTCCAACTCTATAATATACTTTTTGAGATGAGGTGACCAGAACTGTACACAGTATTCCAAATGTGGCCGCACCATAGATTTATACAACGGCATTATGATATCGGCTGTTTTATTTTCAATACCTTTCCTAATGATCGCTAGCATGGAATTTGCCTTTTTCACAGCTGCCGCACACTGGGTCGACATTTTCATCGTGCTGTCCACTACAACCCCGAGGTCTCTCTCCTGGTCAGTCACCGCCAGTTCAGACCCCATGAGCGTATATGTGAAATTCAGATTTTTTGCTCCAATATGCATCATTTTACACTTGTTTATATTGAATTGCATTTGCCATTTTTCCGCCCATTCACTCAGTTTGGAGAGGTCTTTTTGGAGCTCTTTGCAATCCCTTTTTAACAACCCTGAACAATTTAGTGTCGTCAGCAAACTTGGCCACTTCACTGCTCACTCCTAATTCTAGGTCATTAATGAACAAGTTGAAAAGTACAGGTCCCAATACGGATCCTTGAGGGACTCCACTTTCTACAGCCCTCCATTGCGAGAACTGTCCGTTTATTCCTACTCTCTGCTTTCTGCTTCTTAACCAATTCCTTATCCACAAGAGGACCTCTCCTCTTATTCCATGACTGCTAAGCTTCCTCAGAAGTCTTTGGTGAGGTACCTTGTCAAACGCTTTTTGAAAGTCTAAGTACACTATGTCCACTGGATCACCTCTATCTATATGCTTGTTGACACTCTCAAAGAATTCTAATAGGTTACTGAGACAGGACTTTCCCTTGCAGAAGCCATGCTGGCTCTGCTGCAGCAAGGCTTGTTCTTCTATGTGCTTAGTTAATCTAGCTTTAAGAATACTTTCTACCAGTTTTCCAGGGACAGAAGTTAAGCTAACTGGCCTGTAATTTCCGGGATCCCCCCTGGATCCCTTTTTGAAGATTGGTGTTACATTTGCCACTTTCCAGTCCTCAGGCACGGAGGAGGACCCAAGGGACAAGTTACATATTTTAGTTAGCAGATCAGCAATTTCACCTTTGAGTTCTTTGAGAACTCTCGGGTGGATGCCATCCGGGCCCGGTGATTTGTCAGTTTTTATATTGTCCATTAAGCTTAGAACTTCCTCTCTCGTTACCACTATTTGTCTCAGTTCCTCAGAATCCCTTCCTGCAAATGTTAGTTCAGGTTCAGGGATCTGCCCTATATCTTCCACTGTGAAGACAGATGCAAAGAATTCATTTAGCTTCTCTGCAATCTCCTTATCGTTCTTTAGTACACCTTTGACTCCCTTATCATCCAAGGGTCCAATTGTCTCCCTAGATGGTCTCCTGCTTTGAATGTATTTATAGAATTTTTTGTTGTTGGTTTTTATGTTCTTAGCAATGTGCTCCTCAAATTCTTTTTTAGCATCCCTTATTGTCTTCTTGCATTTCTTTTGCCAGAGTTTGTGTTCTTTTTTATTTTCTTCATTCGGACAAGACTTCCATTTTCTGAAGGAAGACTTTTTGCCTCTAAGAGCTTCCTTGACTTTGCTCGTTAACCATGCTGGCATCTTCTTGGCCCTGGCGGTACCTTTTCTGATCTGCGGTATGCACTCCAGTTCAGCTTCTAATATAGTGTTTTTAAACAACTTCCAAGCATTTTCGAGTGATGTGACCCTCTGGACTTTGTTTTTCAGCTTTCTTTTTACCAATCCCCTCATTTTTGTGAAGTTTCCTCTTTTGAAGTCAAATGTGACCGTGTTGGATTTTCTTGGCAATCGGCCAGTTACATGTATGTTTAATTTAATAGCACTGTGGTCACTGCTCCCAATCAGTTCAACAACACTGTCTACCAAACTATCTAAACGACGGGCGATATCCGCAACCTTCGCACCAGGCAGGCAAAACACCTTGCGGTCTACACGCCCATCACACACCCCACTGTCTATGTTCCTAATGATCGAATCACCCACTACAAGGATCCCTCCACCCCCTGGAGATATATCCTTAGCACGAGAGGATAGCTGCTCATCCCCCAAGGAATGGGTCCCTTCTAAGGGATCGTTTCCCTCTTCCTCAGCTGGATGCTCTCCTTCCGAGACCATCGTTCTCCATGATAGCAGGAGAGCTATCATCGTTGGAGTGGGACACAGCTATAACGTCCCTGAAGGCCTCCTCCACACACCTCTCTGCCTCTCTCAGCTTTTCCAGGTCCGCCACCTTGGCCTCAAGGAAATGAAGTTGTTCCCGGAGAGCCAGGAGCTCATTGCACCGAGAGCACACCCACGACTTCTGTCCAACAGGCAGATAGTTGTACATGCTGCAGGCGGTGCAAAACACTGGAAAGCCCCCACACCCCTGCTGGCTTCTTACCTGCATAGTTTTGTTTAAGGTTTATTACGTCAATGGGTTGGAGACTGCGGTTTAGTTGAGGTCAGGGAACAGACGGGCAGAGTGGGTGGCCCTGGCCTCCTCGCCCTGCTGCCGAACTCGCTCTGCTGCTTAACTCGCCTTGACGCTTTGACTGGAAACTTAACCAGAAATCTACTGACTGGTTAAAATGTTGGAAGGTAAAGTGAAAATATTTTATATAAGTCAAACTTATCTGTCTGTGGCACCCAGCACTTTGGCCAGCTACCAGGGGGCACGTAGGGAACTGTCCAGCTTCAGGGAGGCCAGAGGCTATGCCCAGGAGTGGCCCATCCCCGTGGAGCATCTTATGGAGTTCTGCGTGGAAGGGAAGCTGAGGAGCCTTTCAGTCAGGACCATCAGAGGTAAGCTCTCGGGTCTCTCCTTCCTAGCGAGGGCACGGGGTCTTCCGGACTACTCGGGTGACTTTAGGGTCCGTCATATGCTGGAGGGGTGGTCCTGCGAGCACCCGCACACCCCGGATGCCTGCCTCCCCTTTTCCCCAGAACTGCTGGTTGGTCTGCAGGGACTGTGGATGGGGTTATGTTCTTCCCCTTTTGAGGTGCTGTTATATTATGCTGCAGCCCTCACCCTATTTTGGGGGGCCTTCTGAATAGGGGAAGTGGTGGCAGGTTCTAAGATGGACAACTCCCTCCGGGTCCTTCTGGTTTCCAACCTCAGCTGGGAGGCAGGGTGGGCCCTCCTGCAACTTAGGCGGTCAAAGATGGACCAACACCAGAAGGGGCGCCTGATTGTGTTATCCCCATGCTGGCAAGAGGAGCTCTGCCCGGTGAGGGCCCTGCACACTTTTCTGGCAGCCCGGGGGCTGCAGCCGGGGTACCTATTCAGGCACATGGACTCCCAGCCCCTTACCAAGTACCAGTTTTGGTGTGTGACAAAGGCCACGCTGTGGAAACTGGGAGTGGACCCCCGTAAGTTCGGGACCCACTCCTTCCGGAAAGGGGTGGCCACCACTGCAGCCCAGCTGGGTTTTTCCAAGAGGAGGCTACAGGCAGTGGGCAGATGGTCCTCTGACGCGTACAAGGCTTATGTTAGACCACTCACTGGGATGCACTAGGCCAGCGGCTAATGCTTTCCCCCCATACCCTGATGTTGTTGTCATCTTGACAGGCTGCAGGGACAGATCGGAGCAGGTGCGCATCCTTCTCTGCGGCCACAGCATGGTTTTCTGGGCTGGCTGCAGGGCAGCGAAGTCTCGGGTAGGAACGCAGCTGTGCCTCAGTCAATGGGCCTCAACACGGTGGCTGGGACGCCAGGGGAGGCGTTGCGACGGCCTCCTACCTGCCTTGTTTCAGCCAGCAATGGACCGGGCGGTGCCCCAGGTACTGGTTATCCACCTGGGAGGTAACGACTTGGGTTTGTTGAAGGGCAAGGCCCTGATTGAGCAGGCTGGTAGTGACCTCCGGGCCATTGCACGGCGCTGGCCGGGGGTGCATTTGGTGTGGTCGGACATCCTGCCACTCAGGAGGTGGAATTGTGCTGGTGACCTACGGGGAATGGACAGGGCCCGAAAAAAGGTTAATAGGCAAATTCAGAAGGCCATCTGGGACTTGGGGGGTTCGGTCATCCACCACCCAGAGATCAAACACGACAGGTTGGAACTGTTTCGGCCAGATGGTGTGCATCTGACTGACAGGGCCAATGACATCTTCCTGATGGACCTGCAGAGGGGTTTGCACCAGATTTTTATCGGGTGTGCGGTAAGGGGAGACTAAGCAGAGGCTTGTCCCCCTTTTGTGGCAAGGAAGTGCGGGGGAAAGGTTAAAAGGGAAAGGGCAGCTAGGTGACACCTTCAGGCACCTTTGGGGGTGATAGGCGGTCCGGGAACCTGCAGCTCAGGGCTATACGGCCCGGGGGCAGAACATTGTCCGTCTTTGGGGCCAACGTGCCACATCCGCTCAGAGTTTCAGGGCTCCGGGGGGTGGTGACGCAGGTTGGACCCCCTACACATCTTCAGGGTGTGGCCTGACCTGGGGCCTGGCACAGGGCAGCCCCGGGCTCAGGCAAGGTTTGGTTGCCCTATAGCTACAAGCAGGCTTTGCCTGAATCAACAGAATTCCCCGCACTTAATTTTTCTCCCTCTGCAGGTTCATTATTCTAATTGATTCTGTATAATAAAGTGGCCCATGATTCAACCCAATGAATGGTGTCTGTGGTTTATTTCGGCAGTAGGCCGCAAAGAGACTTGAAGAGCTAGAACTGAAGAACTTTAAGACAGAAAAGGGTTTGAAACACTTTAAGAGAGCTGGAACACTTGAAAATATTAGTGAACACAGTTCAGTACTGCAGCAGAAATGAACCAGGAAAACACTGCAAAGTGACTCAGAAGCTGAAAGTGTGGGACTTAGTATCTATGAATAAGCTAACACGATACAGGTAAGAGAAAGCTATGATAACTTCATTAAAAAAAAGTTTTTTTATCATATCCTGGTCAGGGGTCAGGATTTATTTGATTTATGTATCAGACCTAAGTTTAATTTTTAAGCTTAATTTTTAATTTTGACTGTTAGTAACTTGATAATCAACTGTGTTCTACTGTATATTCTTATTATTTGTATAATCATTTTGATTGAGGTAATCCTTTCTTTTTTTAGGTGATATACCTGCTAATTTTATTCTTTTTCAATAAATTCAATTTTAAAAATTAAGTGGAAAAAAGCTGAAATGAGGGATGCAAATTGACATGGTTAGTGTAACACTGGCTTGGTTAATGTAATATAGATGGATACATTTATCTCTGTTTATTTTTCATTTGCTGTCATGGGTAACTACTCAAACTAAAATTAACTTTTTTCTAAATTTATTCTCTCAAAAACTGTTTAGTTTGTTACCTTATTAAACCTTAGGAAAAAGTAGAGTTTGTTTTTTTGGGGAAAAATGGTCTGAGACCACACCTCATTACTATGTGCCACAGCACTCAACCCAGTATAGGTTGAGCCACTTAAAGCCAAAAAGGTCAATGGCTGTTTAGTAGAGGCAGCCAGAAGGAAAAATGGTATCAACAACGGCACTGGTGAAGTTAACAAAAAGGTTGGTTTGCTTGTCTCCCTACCCTTTTATAGTGTAGGGTACCAACTGTGCTGTCACAGAAAGCCCTAAACAGATCGGGAGACAAGAACTGGAAGGAGCATCTCCTCCCATATCAACCCAGCTCGATGCTAAGGTCATCAGTTGACACCCTTCTCCAAATACCAGTTCCATCACAGGCAAGGTTTGTTTCAATAAGGGAGGGAGCTTTCTTGGCAGTGGGGTCCCAGCTACGGAATATCCTTTGCAGGATGGTACAGGTGCAGCCAACTTTGCTGTGGTTAGGCACCAGGCAAAAACCTGCTGAGGTGCTGGGCCCTGGCAGCTGTTCAGGGATGCCATGTTCTAACCCTGGGCCTGCAAGAATTATCCAGTTATTAAAAGTATTTTTAAACCACACTTCATCTCCAGATAGTTAAGCATGTTATCTGAGCTCCTACTGGAAGGAAAGACAGGATATAAATCTAATAAAAATATAGATAAATATCTTCCACTGATGAGACTTGAAAAGGATTAATATTGGTTGAATCAGCCATTATGTTTCCTGGCTGAGATTTTTACCTGGACAAAATTTATAATATAATTTGGCAATGACCATCAGATCCTGTGTGTTGCATGTGCAAACTCAGTGTAGGATTTCCCCTTAGTCTTCCCCTGACAAGAGTTTCCACAAGCTGTTAGACACCTACTCTGAACAAGTTTTAAAAATAGATTGGTGATTTCCATGAAGGACCCATGTTCAGATGGGGAGAACTGTAAGGGCACCTTCATGCTTTATATGGCCAATGTATTTCCTGCATGTACATCATGTACTTTTTTGGTAAACATGGAAAGTGCTAACAAAAGATACATGTACGTATGAATCTCAGAAACCCAAGTGGGACTCTGTCCCCAGAAGTATGTTAACAGGTGTATGCCATTCACACTCCAAATGTTTGGCATGGGACTCATCACTAACACTGATGTACAAGCAGCAAAAAAGTAAATCTCATTTAGTGTGGAACTGCCCTAAGGAGAAAGTTTCCAAAGTACACAAGAATATTATGTGCATGTGAAAGCAACATCTCTGGATCACAGTGTTTAAAAGTAACCAAAGAAGATGCACAGTAGATCTTCTATTCCAATCACGCTTTTCTCTCCTCTGTATCTGTGATATGATTGTGCATTAGTCACATATCTTTTCTAATTAAAACCACTCTCCAGCACTTTGGGTTTTTTTAAAAAAATTCCTAAGCAGGGTCAGTTCATCTATAATTTAGCAAGCCAGATTGTATTCCAGTCATGCAGGAAAAGGACAAGATATTTTAATTTGCATTATGGATTTAAACTGTTATATTGGAGGCCAACATGGAGTTGCAGAGATGTAAACAACTGCAGAATATTTATTAACAGTGAGATACAATAGCCAGAAATCAGCCAATATGATTTTCAGATCCAAGGTAGGCTTTATATCACACCTTCAATATAACAAAAAACTGAGTAATTCAGGGAAAAGGCCTTGAGTCCACTTGCATACACACATCAGAGTTTGTAGTAACCAAAATCTTTTCATAGTTCCATAGAATGAGTAACAGAAGCAACTAGTTGTGGCCATATGAATGGCTCCCAGTACCTGATGCTGTACAGAAATACCCCGCATTAACGTACGCAATGGGTCCAGAGTGAGTACGTAAACCAAAAATGTATTTAAAGTGAAGCACTACCTTTTTTCACTGGTGCTGCCAATGTGCCACCTCTCCTTCACGCGGAGCCTCAAAGCCCCGTGCTAAAGCCGCTGCGCTGCAGCGCCTCTGCTGCTGCGCTGCAGCGCCTCTGCTGCTGCGCTGCAGCGCCTCTGCTGCTGCGCCGCCACTCCTCTCAGCTGATCGCGATCCCGCAATCGCATCGCGCAATCGCATCTCTTTCCAGCACCCCCACACACCGAAAGAACAGGCCACAACCAAAGGTTAAGTGTCCATTCTTGCGAAGCAAGCATATGTAAACAGGGGAATGGTGCTACTGTAAGTATGTCCATACTCGCGAGTGTCCTTAAAGTGAAGGTCCGTATAGCGGGGCATTCCTGTACCACTGTTGAAACAGGAGGCATGGATTTGGATAGTTCTCGAATTTGAGAGGCCAACTTCTAGTACTATTTTTTCTATTCACATTTTAAAAATATGTAGGGAAGTGAACAAGTGAAATAGCACCAAGCCTAATGCTAAATCTTGGAAGACTCTCCCATCTCCTTACTTACCTTCATTGCTAGAACTGTCTCTTTACTCCTCTGTATCTTATTAGTTTCCAGTCCATTAAGAGGTTTCTGCCTTATCCTATGACAGTTAGCTCTCCACAGAAGCCTTTGATGAGGGATATTTTGGAAGTCTAAGTATATAGAGTGGTATTCAACTAATGCATCCAGTTAGTGCAAAGATTTCCACTTGTGCAATGGGACTTCCCCCTTCCTCTGTGTGCTGCTCACCTTCCCCAAAACTGCTCCAGAGAGTTGAGGGAACCCCTAGAACAGATTTAGAGGACATGCAGTGCAAAGGAGATGGGGAAAACATTTTGTTGTGCAAACAGAAATCCTTAGGCTGATGGATCGTTCACATAGCTCTATACTGGATACAACCTATAACATCTATTGGATCACCCCATCCGTGAGCTTGTTGACACTGTGAAAGAACACCAAAAAGTTATTGAGGCAAGACTTCCATTTATAAAGACATGTTGACACTTCCTCAGAAACCTTATTCCTTTATATATAATTCTATATTTAATATTTTCCGCCAATTTCTGCTTTCCAAGAATGAATAATGTTTTTCATCTCACACAGACATTATTTAACTAGCCTGTAATTGCCTGGATCAGCTTTGGATCCCTTTTCAATAATCAGTGTTATGCTGGACTTTCCAATTCTCTGTAATGGAGGCTGATTTTCCAGAAAGTTACATTTTTTTAACAAGATCAGCAATTTCATATTTGAATTATTTTCTTTATGAGCTCTCAGGTAGGTGTTATCTGGACCTAGTGACTGACCCATATTATTTCTCAATAAAGCCTAAAACCTCTTCACTTGTCAGTTTTATTTGATGCAACTCTTCAGACTTCTTTCCTGAAAAAGTCAGTTCAGGCGAGGTATCTGTCCTATGTTTCCACAGTGAAGACAGACACAGATAACTCATTTCACTTCACTGCAGTCTCCCTCTAATTGTTCTCTGGCTAGCTTCCTGCTTCTGATGTATTTAAATAATTTTATATTGTTAGTCTTAATGTTTTTAGCAATATGTTCCCTGAATTTTTTTCATTTTCCTAATTGTCAACTTAAATTTTTTTGGCAGAGTTTGTGCTCCTCTTTCCTCTCCTCAATTTTCTTGCCTTTTATAGCTTTCTTCGCTGTTCAAGAATTATGCTGGCATCCTTTTGGATTTGGTGGTTCCATTTCTAATTTGTGATACCCATTCTAGCTGAGCTTCTATCATCATGGTTTAAAACAGCCTCCCAGCATCTTGGAGAGAGATTTGGCCCTCTTGACTTTCCCTTTCAATAATTTTCTATATAATCTTCTCATTCTTAAGAAGTTTTTATCTTTTGAAATTGAATGTTACTGTGCTGACAACTTTCTGCTTCCACTTTCCAACATTCCACACTATGATTGCTGATCCCAATTGAGTTAATATCACTATTATCTTGCACCAGGTTCTCAGCATCACTCCAGAGTAAGTGTTGTATCCAATTATTCAGTTATACTTATTATAATAAAATAACTGTGCACACAGGACAACTCCAAACTGCTTTGAGGACAATGGAACTTTCCTTCCCTCTCCTCCCCCTGCATGCTCCCCAAATCTGAAACGAACGTAATAGGCAGTGATGAATGGTAAAAAAATAATTAATTTATGGCTCAGACCCTCAAGCATAAAATGCCGCTATGGCAGCCTTTCCCAACCAGTGTGCCTCCAGATGTTGTTGGACCACAATTCCCAACTTTCCTGACCATTGGCAATGCTGGCTGAGGCTGATGGGAGTTGTGGTCCAACATCATCTGGAGGCACACTGGTTGGGAAAGGCTGTGCTGTAGGAGAGAATGAAATATGTGCATTAAGCAGTCCTAGATTCTGGACATGTGTCACTTTAAAGAATACTACAAATGCCTCCTTTGTCTTCACAATGAATAATTAACCACATACTAAAATATGGGAACAAATTATTGCTTCCCAAAGTTAAATCGTTTCATTTGTTTTATTAGGCAGA
Organism: Rhineura floridana; assembly: GCF_030035675.1. NCBI lineage: Eukaryota > Metazoa > Chordata > Lepidosauria > Squamata > Rhineuridae > Rhineura > Rhineura floridana. Next base: position 16,455,825 of record NC_084481.1, read on the forward strand.
TGGGGGAGGTAAAGTTTTATCAGCCATTTCTGACAAGGACTCCTGCTGTTTTATCAACTTGACAGGGACTAGACAGGAAGTACAGCAGAATATTTTCTTCAGGTCATTAGCATCATTCATATATGTGAAAGATTATCAGAGATCTATGTATTCTACAATCCTATAGAAGCACAAAAAATCCACAGAATATGGTATCGGTAACGTAGTTCAACTTCTTAAGAGTGTCAACTTCAATTTTGTTTACTTCAGAAGGTTTCTTATGGCAATGGAAATGCCTGTTAGTTGTTTGCTGAGATTTCAGAAGCCAGGGGTTTTGCTAAAGTAAGAAACCACAATGACTTGCATATAGCTCCCATACCTTTCCCACAACTTCAAAACAGAAATAGTTCAATAAATTATTTATAAGAGAAATGACATGTCTTATAGGATTTTACTATTTTGTTTATTGAAAGCATTTATATGGAGCCTTTTAATTAATTATTTCAAGGCAGATTACACAAATGACAAGTCAAACAACAACAAAACACATATAAAGCAACCAGCAGATAAAAGCAAAATTGAAGATCAGAGTGTTTAGAATATCTAAAAAGCAACTAAGTTGATGCCAGATGCACCTCCTTAGGGACAGCATATCATCACATAGCTGTGGCATCAGTTTTGTTTTTAAAAAAACCTCTCCTTTCTTGTTTCATCTGTAATAGTGGTAGTATTAGGAAAACTGCATTAGTCAATGAGGCTAGCACACGGGCAGAAGGATATGGAAGGAGGTGTTTCTTTAAGTACATTTTTATCAGTGCACACAAACCCTGAAGATGAAAAATGTGCCAACCGAACTGCAGAAACAGTGCATACATCTCATCCAAGGTAACAATCAATCTAAAAGAGTAAAATGTATATGCACATACCTAGCTTCAGAGCAGAGGGTGTCACTTCAATCTCTCCTCCAATTGGCTGAAATGCAGCCAGCTGGGCAGCTACATCAGTCTCAAAAGCATCTGGGCTGTTTCCATTTGTCAAACTAACACTGGTGTGCTCAGACTTGGGGATTGAATCTTGCTCATCATACACAGCAATCAGCTGTAAAATGAAATAATATTTTATTAAACTTTTGTAACAAAGATGGGATCCCTTCATGCATACATAAAATCCAAATGACAGCATAGATCTAAAGAACTATGTGCAAAGGTTTATGTATGCCATGGTGATTTCCTCACACACTCTTAACGCTTCCAATCCTGCCACAAGGGTTCCCAAGAAGGGTTAGAAGGGACTCTCTGGAATAGCATGTATATCCTACAAGTATCTCAAAGCTACTGAAACAACAAAAATATTAAAATAACAAAGCTTTACCTTGAAAAATCAGAAGAAGGAAAACCAGCAGCAGAGCGGAGAATAACATGAAGCATATCAGTAGAAAACCTAACAACCCACACAGGAGGGCAAGACAACTGAATCAAAAGGACTTGTTAAAGAGCAAACTTTTTACCAGGTATTTTAAGGCATACAGTGTTGGGGCCAGGGGTGCTTCTCTGGCCTGGGAGTTCCACAGGGTTGTCACTACTGAGAACACTCAGTAGAAACATCTGATGAAATTCAGTTGGTGGGGTCACAGCAGGATCTCAGATGCTGAACAGACATGCAATGGCTCCAAGTCATAAAGATGGATGGCTAACCTGCGACCCTCCAATGTTGTTTGACTTCAGCTCCCATCGTCCCTGATCATTGGGCCATGCTGGCTGGGGCTGATGGGAGTTGGTGTCCAACAACATCTTGCCCAGGCCTTTGGGGAGGGGTGATGTTCACTTTGGATGTGAAAATGTTGTTCCTGCTACTATTTGAATTTCAGTGAATTCAGCTATTAAGAGAATTGTATAAAAATTGCCATTCAATGGCACTAGATACCTCACAAGCTCAAACAAAAAACTGGAAAAAGAGATGACAAATGCTGCCACTATGGCAGGGATAAACGGGATTTCATCCACTGTGGTGGCAGTGCAATAAGCCTCAGGAATTTTGGCCAATAGTTGCTAAAGTCCTCAAAGAAATTTTCAGATACGAAATTCCATTAGATTTGCTCTCTTTATTTCTTAATTAATGTTAAAGAACAAATAGAGTAAATCCATCAGATTCAAGGGTTATATATTATAACAATGGCTAGAATTCCACATGCAAAATCAGAGAAATGCTTGGATTTACTAAGTAAACTTTGGGAACAACTAAGGCTGCAATCCAATACATGTCTCCTCAGAAGTATGCTTCATTGGGTTCAATTGGACTTACTCCCAGCTAAGTGTGCATTGGAATGCAGCATAATATATAAGCATAATATAACTAATTGCAATAACTAAAAATAGGGAAAGATTCATTGATGTTATAAACAGTTACCTAATATGTTAAAAATGAATTAGAAATCTCATAGAAAGGTTTAGATTACATGAATTTATAATGTAGAAAAGTGATATGTGTATAATGTAATGTATTATATTAATGACAGATGCTATTGGAGGTCGCTGATTCATAGGGTCAGGGCCAGCTCTAGGAACGCAGGGGCCCTTGGGCATCAGCTTGCCCTGGGCCCCGGCGTGTGTGCGCATGCGTGTTCGCGCTCACGCTCACACAGCCCACCCCACCCCTACCTACCTGTCTCCTGTCTTTTACTATTGCCATTAACCAAGATGGCAGCCACGGTTTCCCTAAGGGGATGAAGCCTCCACAGCCATCTTTGTTGATGGCATGCATGCGTGCAACACGCGAGCATCTCTGCCATCAACGAAGATGGCGGCAGGGGCTTCAGTACCTTAGGGAAACCGTGGCCACCATCTTTGTTAAGGGCAATGGTAAAAGATAGCAGACAGGTAAGTGGGGAGGCATGGGGGGCCGTGGATCACAGAAGGGGAGCGGAGGGGCCCCCTGTAGCTCCAGGGGCCGTCAGGCCAGTGCCCAACCTGGCCACCCTTTAGAACAGGCTCTGCATAGGGTCACCATAAGTCGTAATTGACTTGAAGGCACATAACAACAACAACAATGTATTATATAGAAAATCATGATCAGATTCTTTTTATATAGATTACTAACTGTCGATTTATATAGAAGATGACTATATTTATAGATTGAACCTATTTATATATTTGTAATAATTTATAAAGATGTATATTAAATTGTATTTTTCTATTCTGCATTTTAAACTTTTTTCTATTATACTTACAGATAAATAATATTATATTATAGGGGGTCACCAATTCTGAGCTTTCATTTAAAAAAGTAAGTCTCTAGCCCTCCTAAAAAGAAAGAAAGATATGGAGCAAAATGTGCATGTACCCTTCTAAGTGATTTCTGTGAAATGAGCCAGCCTGCTACTCCCACCTACCACCTACTCCCACCTGCCTACTCCGACCTATCCCACCTTTAGCCAATGAGTGAAGTCAGAGCTTGATTGATAAGTGAGTTGTTTGGACACCAGGCAAGAGAAATCCTTGTGGTCCTAAAGAGCTGTCGTTTTCCCCCTCCCCTTCAGTGCAATTTTCCTGCTTTTGTCTCTTTTTCTAGTGCTTTTGTTTGGTAGTACTTTTCATAGACAGCACCAGGGGACGCCACAGGTGAGGGGGTGCACCATGTTTGAATGTTCCTCATGGAAAAATGCCTTCCTATGTGACAGAGAAGGGTTTGACGAGTCATCTCCTTAGCATGCTATTTTTCTATATGTTGTGAGGTTCCCCTCTGCTCAAATGGGGAGCATGAAATAATGGGATCCCTCTCAGGTGCAGTCCAGGAAAAGCTAGTCCATGATTCTGCTGAGCACATAAACTGGCCCAAACACAAACACCTGAATATTTGAAATACAGATCCCAAGAGAAACATATTTAGGCCTATTATTTTGTCAAAACCTGTATTTAGGTCCTATGAGCCACCTTAGGTCAATAAGGGCCAGTTCAAATGTGCTCTTCTTGGCTGTTGCAAATATGACTTCCCAATGATGAGAGTTTGGGCATAAGGAATAATGTTTGATCTTCTCCCTACATGCAAGTCCAGTTCTGTACAGCATTAGCACCTAACCTAGAGATGTAAAATTTCCAGAAATGTTGAAGCCATGGGGAAAAAATGTGTTTTTTTCTAGGTTCTTTTTCAGAAAAAAACAGAAATTTTTGGTGAAATTGAAAAATGCAGTATTAGCACATTTACAGATTCAAAGTCACTTTCTTACTTCAGGAACATCAAATGTAATTACATACAAGATGGTTGGCATAAAATCATCACATTTGGTATATTAAAAGTACATTTTATTCCAACAATTATTACAGACTGAATTTACTTTTTTAAACTTTTACCTTTTTTTTTGTAACAAATGGTAAGGAACACCTGAACTGTAAGGAACCTCTTTCATTTTGCCAGTTTATAAGGAGCAGGCAAAAAACCATTCAGAAAAAAAATAGAAGAAAATCAACAATAACAAAGAAAATTATTTATGTCTCCGCTAGTCCTACAGTGTCAAGCAGACATAAAGCATCCGTTCCCATAATAAGAACTGGGGGGGGGGGAAGGGGGGAACCAAGATTCAATGAAGCATTTTATTCATCATGCTAAAATAAAACATTCCATAATCAATTTTTCTTCATTTTTCCAATTTTTTGGGGAAAAGAACACAAAAAAGGCTTTGGAAAAAAAGTGGAAAAACCCAGACTCCCTAAAAGACACATACAATTGGCATCCAAATATGACAGGAGGACAGAACTGGAGAAGGGCTTGCATGAGTGGAAGTGCCTCTCGCTCAAAAAGGGGAATGCCTGGATTCCAGTCAACGACTATTTCAGCTAAATTAAGTGGACTGAAACACTGTATGTCCAAATTTAACTCTCTTCAGATGCTTGCATAAGAAGAAAAAAATGTAAGAGGTAGAGTGCTCCTTCATCACATTTAAAATACTTCTGTAACATCTGATTCTCTTTGTCACTTTGAATATTTATGTCAAAATGATACACCAAGGTTAGTAAAATAACAGCAAAAAGACAAATATTTAAAGGAACTCATTTGCCTAAGGCAAGAAAATAATGTGAAAGAAGGAAATGAATGGAAAAATAAACATGGCGGGGAAATTAACTGCTTGAAAGAAACTGACAGTTTTAGGTCTTCTATGCATTTATAATTTGGTTGTGGAAAAGGTGTCAGCTGATGTTCACAAATATATATTTTGGCAGCATCCACATGCATAATAATTAGGACAGTAACACTGTGCCCCTTTTTAAATAAAACACACATTCTTTCAGCCAGCCCCTTACCATGCAATTCAAGTTCTGTTTGTTATTTATTTTTATTTAATACTTTTTGTACCCTGCCCTTCCTCATAAAAAGCTGAAGGCTAGCAGCAACATCAAACCATAAAGCAACAATTTAAAACATCTGTTACAAAAAATGAACGTATTAAATATAGCAGTAGAAAAACAAAAAAAAACACCAACAGCAGCAATCAGAATTATTCCAAATAAGCAGACTGTTAAACCAGTACAAATCAAACAACCACATACAAGCCACAGAAGATACAGTTACCACCAATAGTTTTGACAGCTGCTTAAAGAAAAAGGGCCCAGGTGTATCAAAGTTTTGCCTTAGCAATCCAAAGCACCTGGTTTCTGGGTAATTGCAGCTTAAGGCCTGGAAAATTGGTGTAATGGCTGGGCTGAACCTTTCACTAAGCAGAAAGGACAGAAGTCCATTTTGAAAGACAGTTAAGCTATCCCAGCTTTACCCATTCTACTACCACCCAGATGGCTTGAAACTCCCTTCATCTCTGACCATTATCCATTCTGGCTGGGTCTGATGGACAGGACTAGGAACTTAGGACTAGGATCCTAGTATTACAGCATCATTAAGGCCCAGTGTTGCAGAATCATTTCCAGTCGATATGGCCAGGATACATACAGTAATGCATCCAACCACATGCCCTCTGGTGCCCTGCCCTTCCTGGCTGCTTAAACCTAGCCAGGGTGGGGTGGCCAAGTGGGTCCAGGATATTGTGAACACATCATTGCATGATGGAACAGTGTCTGCCACCCTTAAAGAAGTGGTGGTGCATCCACTCATTAAAAAGCCCACTCTGGACCCAATGATGTGTAATAACTAGCAGCCAGTCATCTTTATTCCGTTTTTAAAGAAAGTGTTGGAGAGGGTTGTGGCATAACAACTAATGGTTCTCCATGACACTGATTACCTAGATCCATTTCAATCTGGGTTCAGGACTGTTTGATCACTCTGATGACTGACCTGTATCAAGACAGGAACAGGGGGACTGCAACCCTGGCATTCTTACTTGATCTGCCAACATATTTTACCATACTATCCTCCCGGATCAAGTGTTCACAATGGTTATTGGAGGTACTGCATTACAGAGGTTTCATTCTTACCTACGCAGTCAACTCCAGAGAGTAGTACTTGAGAAGTGCTCAGGGCCGGCACCAGAAAGTGGTGAGGTTAGGCCCTGGCTGAGGGCTCCTGAAGGGCCCCTCATCAGGGTGGGAGGGTAGCACTCCCGTTCCGCAATCTGCAGCATTGCAGAGAGGGAACTCCCAGGCCCCCCCATACAGACTGTGGGCCCACAATGCCCACCCCACCTACCTTTCCTGTAGTCTTGAATGCTGTACACACATGGCTGCCATCAACCAAGATGGCAGTGGAGGCTTCCCTAAGGGGCTGATGCCCCTGCCAGTATCTTGGTTGATGGCTGGCATGTGTGCGTGTAGTGTGGCGTGCATATGTGCCATCAACCAAGATGGTGGCAGGGGCATCAGCCCCTTAGGGAAGCCCCCACCGCCATCTTGGTTGATGGCAGCCATGTGTGCACAGCATTCAAGACAACAGGAAAGGTAGGTGGGGCATGCGGGCGAGTGCTGTGGGCCCAGGGCAGGCTGGTGCCCAAGGCCCAGTCATGCATGGTGCCAGCCCTGGAAATGCTCTTCAGCCTCCTGTCACTTGAGCTATGAAGTTCTGCAGGTCACTATTTTCTCCCCACTATTTAACATCTACATGATTGCCGCCCTAGGATCCTACTGCGAGGAAGGGCGGGATATAAATTTAATAAATAAATAATAAGTCATTGGGAGTGGTCACTAGGAATTTTGGATCATGGTGTCATCAGTATGTTGATGACATGCAGCTCTATTTCCCCATGGAAATCTGGATGATGAGTGACAGAGCAAGCCCTGCACCAGCATCTGAATGCAGTGGTGGACTGGATAAGGACCTATACATTTGAGTTTGAATTATGGGAAGACAGAGGCTCTGTGGGTAGGCAGCTCCTGCATCTAGAAAACAGGCCAACTGCTTCTCCTAGATGGGGTTGCACTTTCTGTGTAGGAGCAGATATGTAGCTTGGGGGTATCATGAATACATATTTGCTGTTAAGAGGCCCAAGTGACCTCTAAGGCTAGGATTGCCTTTTACCAGCTTTGCCTGATATGCTAGCTACAACCATAAGTGGATCGGAATAGCCTGGCCACTGTAGTCCAAGCAGTGGTAACCTCGAGACTGAATTACTGCAATGCACTCTATGTGGTGCTACCCTTGGAACTTGTCGAGAAACTTCAGCTAGTGCAGAATGCAGTGGCTAGACTGCAAATGGGGGCAGATGGCTGACAGGATGTGACACCTCTGCTTAGGCTGCCCATATGCTACTGCTACACATCTGCACAGGCTGCCCATATGCTACTGTCCCATCCAGAGCCGGAACTACGAGGCTGAGACACGGGTGCAATTAAATCTCGTTTTATTAAAGTAATGGATACATCAAAGGCATTGCGCTTCATAGAAAAACCTGCACTTGCTCACTAAAATCCCTAACTACACTCTAGACATACTCTGTGGCATATGAAGGAAGTTGACACAGCAGCTCCCCACTGTAAGTGGCAAGCTTAAGTAGGGAACGTTTTCGATCGTAATCTCTGACTCCTCTGCAAGTCCTGTCTCTGCCCTGTCCGTTTCTCACAGCGGTGGGAGCGAGATGACGGGGGCGTGTCTCTAACGGCTCATCGGAAGACACCTGCTCCTGAGTAACGGATTCGAGGTCAGGGGGCTGCGTCCCGCTGGTGGCATCCTGGGAACTGCTTGGTAAGGGAGGAGTTGGCACTTTTGCTGGAGCTTCCCCCAACAGGTCCTCAGCAGCAACTGGGGGCAGCGCACTCTCCTCCTGGGAGATTGTATCTTCCGTGGGAACTGACTGGAATTCAGGCTCACTTCCCTCCCCAAGGTCTTGCTCAGACTCAACAACTCCCAAGTCTCCTGTGTCTCCTGGCAGCAGAGGCACCTGAAATTCATGCCTCCCTCCTTCCTGTCCCTTCTGGGAGAGCTGAGGCTCAACATCATCCCCCCCTCCATGCATTAACCCTTCCCACCCCGAGGTCTGGGTTTTGCAGGGTAAGCCTCATGGAATTCTCTCACCAAAGTGCACGTTCTCCTCTGTTTCCCACGAACGTTCTGATGGATTGTAACCCTTCCAATGAATCAAGTACTGAAGGCGCCCGCGGCGTTTTCTCAAATCCAATATCTGTTCTACCTCATACTCCTCCTCCCCATCTACCACCAGCGGCGGAGCGGGCTCGACTCATGGGCAGTGAGGGTCGGGAGGGGCGTCCTTCATCAGTAATGCCCAGTGAAAGACTGGGTGCATCTTTAAATTGGAAGGCAATTTTAGTCTGTAAGCCACGGGGTTAATCTGCGCCTCCACCTCGCAAGGACCTACACCAGTGGTTCTCAACCTTTTTTGCTCCATTCCCCCCTTTCACCATTGTTCAGAATATAATTCCCCCCTTCCCAAGATAGTCTCTCATAGCGTGTTGACGTTTCGCGAGTGACGGTGGTGTTTCTCATGAGAGAAAAATGTCTTAGTTTATATTATAACAGAATTTCTTGGAGCACTTTCTGGTCTTTAAATAATAATTTAATTTTGCAAATGAAAATAATGCTGCATGTTCAAGAATCGATTTTAATCTGTGACATTCAATAAACTTTATTGAATGTCGCAGATTAAATTAAAAACAAACTACAGTTTTACAGATTGTACATAATCTACAGGACATCACACTTTGCTGAATAGTGGTCCCAATTCCCCCCCTGGAACCCTAAAATTGCCCCCGGGGGGGAATTCCCCCCTTGTTGAGAACCCATGCCCTACATGCAGATCCTGCAACTAACGACACCGACCAGGCATAGGTAAATAGCGTGTAGACACTCACACCTTGTCTCCCGCTTGAATGAGGGCTCCCTCTTGCCGATGCTGGTCGGCTGCGCGTTTGTAATCCGCCTTGGCTTGTTCCACTTCTTCCTGGAGTAGCTGTTGCATAGCGTGAAGTTTTTGCAGGAAATCCTCAGTGGCTGGGACGGAGAGGTTATTCTTTGGGGCAGGGAACGCTCGGGGGTGGTAGCCAAAGTTGGCGAAGAAAGGAGTCTGTTGCGTGTGCGAATGCACAGCATTATTATAGGCAAATTCTGCTAAAGGCAGGTAGGACATCCAATTATCCTGCTGGTAACCCACGTAACAACGTAAATATTGTTCTAAGATTGCGTTCAACCTCTCGGTCTGCCCATCCGTTTGATGATAATGAGCGGACGACAGTCTTAATTCACTTTGCAGTAACTTCCACAATGCTTGCCAAAAACACGCAGTAAATTGTGTTCCCCGGTCGGAAACCAAGCTGTGTGGCAGTCCGTGCAACTGGTACATGTTTTGAACGTACAACTTGGCGGTGTCTTCAGCATTTGGGAGCCCAGCGCATGAAATGAAGTGAGCCATTTTTGAGAAGGCATCAACTACCACCAAAACTGTGGTTTTCCCCTGAGAAGGGGGAAAATCTGTAATAAAATCCATAGTAATCATCCACCAGGGTGCCCCGACAGCTTCCCAGTGGCATGTTTGGCCCTCATGCAAGTGGGACAGGAGCAGATGTAATGCTCTATGTCCTTCACCTTGGGCCACCAGAATTCCTGGGTGACAGCTTGAATGGTCTTAAAGACCCCGAAGTGGCCGGCCGTGGGGGAGTCATGACACTGACATAGCACTCTGCCTCTCAGTTCTCCGGAGGACACATAAATAGCCTCCTGATGGTACAGTATGTCATCCTTCCATGTGAAGCCCTTCTGATCTGTTTCGGGCTGTGCACCCACTCCTACCCGCTGCCCCTGTGCGAAGGGTTCCTGTTTTTGCACCTCACGCACTTCAGCCTCCCAGGAGTCTTGGCAGGCCCCAACCACTCCCCTCTCAGGGGGATTAATGTATTGTAGCGGTCTTGGGGTGGGATCCCTCAGATACTCAGGTTTCCGAGACAAGGTGTCAGCCCTCTTATTCTGCGCTTGGGATATATAATGGATTTTGAAATGGAACCATGCGAAGAACTGAGCCCAGCGCACTTGCCGTTGATTGAGTTTGCGGGTGGTGTGTAGACTCTCTAGATTATGATGGTCCGTGATGACCTCAATTTCATGCTGCGCCCCTTCCAGACAGTGCTCCAGGCTTCAAAGGCATCTCTAATGGCCAACAGCTCCTTTTCCCACACGGTGTAGTTTTGTTCAGAGTCGGTTAACTTTCTGGAAAAGTAGGCACAAGGTTTCAGTCCTCCCCCTTTCTGGGCAGGTTGCAAAAGGACGCCTCCGATTGCTATGTCTGAGGCATCTGTCTCTACCACAAAAGGGAGTGCCAGATCTGCATGTTGTAGAATGGGTTCCGTGGCAAACCTTTGCTTCAGGTTCTCGAAGGCCTCCTGGGCAGCTTCTGTCCAGCGGAAAGGTCCTGAGCCCTTCAGGCAATCCGTGAGCGGCGCAGTCTGCTTGGAGTAATTTGCTATGAACCGATGGTAATAATTGGCAAACCCCAAGAAGCGCTGCAAATCCTTCTTGGTCTTGGGGGGCTGCCACATGAGAATGCAACAGACCTTCTCTGAGTCCATTTCTAATCCTGCTGGAGAGACCCGATACCCCAGAAAGTCCAAAGTGGTCAGGTCAAACCCACATTTCTCCAGCTTAACGTAAAGGCGGTGTTCCCGTAACTTCTGCAACACTGCATGCACATGTGCACCGTGTTCTTCTGGGGTATCCGAGTAAATCAAGATATCATCCAGATACACGATCATAAAGCGGTCCACAAAGTCCCTGAAGATGTCATTCATGAAACTCTGGAAGACTCCAGGGACCCCCGACAATCCGAATGGCATAACTAGATACTCATACTGACCGTAACGGGTCTTGAACGCAGTCTTCCACTCATCGCCCTCCTTGATCTGCACCAAATTGTAAGCTCCTCTCAAGTCCAGTTTCGTGTAAATTTTGGCGGAACGCAGCCACTCCAGCATTTCCCTGAGGAGCGGCAAGGGGTAACTGTTGGGGATCGTGATCTGGTTGAGGGCTCTATAATCACTGCACGGATGGAGCTCCCCCCCTCCTTTTTCTTAACAAACAGCAGTGGCGACCCAGCTGGGGACTGCGAAGGGCGAATGAAGCCTTTCTTCAAGTTGGTGTCCAGAAACTCCCTTAACACTGCCAACTCTGGTTCGGATAGAGAGTAGATCCGCCCGGCAGGGATGCACGCCCCAGGCATCAAATCAATGGCACAATCATAGGGCCGGTGAGGAGGGAGTTGTTCCGCTTCCTTTTTGTCGAATACGTCCCGAAAGCCCCCATACTTGGCAGGCAAAGTTATCTTCCTTGGGGAAGGCACCCCTGCTAACACCTCTGGCTTGTCTTCAGGCTGGCAGTGTTGATGGCAGTACTTGGAGGTAAAAACCACCACAGCTTCATCCCAAAAGATTGTGGGGTTGTGCCAGACCAACCAAGGCATGCCCAGCACCACCGGAAAGCGAGGGAAGGACGCCACATAGAACAACAGGTCTTCCCGATGTCCAGGGACCATCACTTCCAAAGCCTCAGTCACTCAGGTTACTCCCCCAGACTTCAGAGGCCAGCCATCTATAGTTTCCACTGCCAACGGCTGACTCAGTTCTCATGTGGGGATAGCGTGGTGTCGTGCCAATTCTCGGTCCATGAAACAAGAAGATGCTCCGCTGTCAATCATAGCCTTGGCAGAGAAACTCTCGCCTGAGGGTAGGGTGATGCGAATGGGTAACAGGAGGGCACCTTGGGATGGAAGGGGTCGTGGTGGAGGCTCAGTGTCTGTGGCACCCCAAACTCTCTAGCCTCTATGAGAGCTGGGATGTGTTTTCTGGCGGCTGGGGTCTCCCGGTCTTGGCTGCACAGTTTTGAGCGAGGTGTCCCGGCTTCCCGCAGTACATCCACAAGCCTTCCCTCCGGCGCCTCTCCCTCTCCTCCTCCATCAACTGCACTCTAGCCCCCCCAATCTGCATGGGCTCCTCTCCCGAGACAGTAGTGACACCCGGGTTGGGTACAGGATGCGCATGGGGCAGTGGAGCAGCAACCTGGGCCCAGGAAGTTTCCATCCGCCGTTCCAACCTCCTTCTTTCCAGACGGCTGTCTATCTGCAGGCTCAGTTGAATCAAAACCCTCAGGGTGTCGAGGTGTGTGGAGCGCACCAGTTCGTCCAAAACTTCTGAACTCAGTCCATTTCTATAAAAGTACATCAAAGTGGGGTCGTTGTACTCTGTTTCTTGCGACAAGATGCGAAAAGCATTGGTGTACGCTCCCAAGGATCCCTTTCTCTGTCTCAGGGTCCCTAGCTGGCAGACTACCATCTCTTTCCTCTGGGGGTCTCAGAACATCTCCCCCATCACATTCTTAAAGGCATCAAACTGTCACAGTATCTGGTTGTTGCGGATCAGATACGGGGTAGCCCATTTGGCCGCTTCACCTTCTAGTAAACTGATGATGAACGCCACCTTCGCATCATCAGTCAGGAACTCAGCTCTGCGCACCTGAATGTACATCTCACATTGGGCTAGAAACGTGGCAAACTGTTCACTCTGGCCCCCGTATCGAACGGGGAGTCTCACTGGAGATTTGACAGGGGCTGCCGACGCCCCTAGCAGCGCAGTCTGAACTAGCGCAATCAAGGCTCGGAGATTCTGGTTATCCGCTTGCAGGGCTTGTGTCGCAGTTCTAAGGTTCTGGTTCTCGGTTTGCAGGGCTTGCGTAGTCACTCGGAGGTTCTGGATCTCGGTATACAAGGTTTCCATCGTTATAGGCATTCCCCCACTTGCTCCATCTAGTGTCCAAATATAACACTCATCAAGGAATGATGCAAAGCTCAACTCAAGTTCAATACTACTTTTGCACTTATAGAATCAACACAAAAGACTAGAAGACTACCCTATTTTCAAAGTAAGATGATATAATGGAGAAGCTGAACACAATTATCTATTGTAACAAATCACGCCTATGTAAAGCCCGCAGAGGAGTTAAGATCTTACAGTGTCATGCAAACCATATCAGTGTAAGCCAAATAATGACTTACTGGGACTGCATGAACTTGCAGGCTCCTGGAGAAGAGCTTGCAGCCACTTTGCTCCTTCCATCCTTCTTCCAGCTGTGCCACGTTGAGCTAAACCTAGGTTTAGTTTAGCATGTAGTCCGAACCCAGGCTAGGCTTTCCTCACCAACCCACAACCTATAGCCAAGGTTTGTACAATGAGAAGGGTATGTGTGAAGAGGATGGTATTGACACGAGATAGAAACCATTTGCAGGTAAACTCCCTTTGCCTAAGGGCATCACTTCTTAGCCTGAAGATAGTTTAAAATACTAGTGCACAGCAGGGGTGTGCTTCTTTCCTTCCAAGGACCACATTCTCCTTGGCAATCTGTCAGGGGCTGTGTGATGGCAGTGGGCAGAGCCACCCCATTTATTTCACTTTGTCTGGCACCCTCTTATCTGTCTCTCTCTCTCTCACTGACTTTCTGCCACCCCCTTTCCTGCTTCCCAGAGACATGGCCTCTTCCAGCCCCCAAGCCCAAGAGATCCTTCCTTTCCCCCTTACAGGAAAGTTTATCCGTCCCCTTTTCAACATTTTTGCCTTTTTCTTTTGATAAAAAGGGGACTGATCTTTGTATGCCCCTACTATATTCCTTTCACTATTATGTTTTATGGGACTCTGGTACTTCCAGCAATGCAAACTAAGGGCAGTTTTCCTCCATCAGTTATTTTATCTGATTAAAACTATTATTTTCATGTTGTGTAACACCTCTTCTGGGCTAGACTTAACTGTCTATAAAAGCCTCCAAGCTAAAAGCTACCAGCCACACAACACATGCCATCTCTTTTAACCCTCATTGCTACTCAAAGGTGTTGATGTTTGAGGCTCCTTCCTTCTACGAAAAGTTCTGCCCATCTAAGTCTGTCTCCAAAACTGCCCGAAAAGTAGTCTTGGCTACAGTGCCACTGCCTACATGCATGCAGCAAACTTCTTCTGTCCTCTGAGCCAACTTGGAGCAAGTATGCAGCTACAAACAGCCAAATAAGCTTGGCACTCCTATAGGAAAAACAGCTACAATACAGAGCTATAAAAGAGCAAGGGCTTGCACTGCGGACAAGGCTGAGTGTACATGCACATTTGCTGCCTCAAACAGAGTCCCCCAGCAAGTCAGCATAGGTAACAGGATAGATGGGAGCAAGGCCAAAGACAAGAGGCAATGCAGACCACACCTACAAGCCTGGTTGGCATACAACACCCACTCCCCTCATATCTCACCTGTGGGGGGGGCAAGATCAACAACAGTAGGGTGGAACATGTATAGGGCTGTTCTGTCAGGGCAGAATTCAGCCTTGAAACATATAAGAAGACTATGAATGAAGTTGCACTAGTGAAAGAAGGCTGGATCCACAAGCGCGCATATTCAAATGAAGGAGGAGGGAAAGGGGTTCCACCGGCTGCACCATGAAGACCAGCAACATCTGTAGGGCCTCTGTTCTCTGGAGCGAGACGGGAGAAGGAGCCGCTTGAAATAGAGCTGCCAACAACGAGGCTCCTCCGCCAGGCGCCATGGAGACATCATCGACCTTGCCTTCCTCCTCCAGCCCGCGGTGCTTTCCTCGCTGACATCGCCAAGCCCAGCTGCGGGAGGAGGCGGCCTACCTGCGTGAGGCTCCCCGGCCGAGCCGCTCTTCTCTTGGCATCATGCCACCTTGGTGCACTGGCTGGAGGCCCACCTGAGCAGCGGGGGAGTACACCGTCAGCCTCAAGCAGCCCATACACCAGGCCTGCCCAAGCCACCGCCGCCGCCGCCGCCGGGGCAGGAGGAGATGCAGGAGCTGGAGAGGAAGCCGCAGCAGCTGCTGCAACCGCTGACTACCCCGGAGCAAAGAGACTGGTGCCCTTTGATAATCTGGGTTGGGGCAATCAGTGGTGGCTGGACTAAAATCCACTCTGACTGGTATGGCGTCGCTAACCCATCATCTTGGTCATCATGGAGAAAGGATCTCTCCTCTAGGTCTTTCCCTCAAGATCCATTTCTTTGGACTTCTGTGTCCATCCTTCTTCTCACCCACATTTATTTATTTATGTATTGGCTACTGTAAATTGTATTGTTTTATTGATGTATTTTGATGTATTTATGTATTTTATTGATGTACTGATCTATTTTTATATTTGTGTTTTTTTGTAAGCCGCCTTGAGGGTCTTTTGGCTGAAAGGCAGGGTAGAAATAAACAACAATAATAAAATAACAATAATAACACCTGGCCACGTGAGCAAAGGTTGCCCACTACAGTGTAGAAAGTAACTTAGAGACCAAGGCCACAGTGCTTGATAAGGCCTTGTGCTTCAAAGCTCCAAGCTGTGTTCAAGTGGCTCCAAGCTTGGTCTTTATGTAACAAAAGAAACACATGCACATTTTTAAAAACTCATGAGTACATAAGTTGTCCTAATTTTCAACGTTACCATTAGAGGATGCACATTTTGCTGGACTCCTCCATAACACCTGGGGAATAATGTTAAGAGGAGCCAAGTAGCAGTACTTTTAGGAAAATGCAAACTATGCAGAAACCTTTAAAAAGACTTAAAAGTAGTTCATATTCATTTCCCCCCTATATCCTACAACAAACAGTGCTTCATACTTAAAAGCCAAGAGACTTCTATTTCTTTTTGTAGTAAGAAATATAAAGAAAAGTGTACTTAGTCAAATTGAAAATGTGTATTAAACAGTCTCTCCAAAATCCTCTTTGTAATCTTTCCTACAGGACTGCAACAGATATAGGACATCCACAGCATCTACTACAGGGGTGGGGAACCTTTGACCCTCCAGACTACAACTCCCATCGCCCCAGCAAACATGGCTAATAGCCAGGGACAGTGGGAGTTTGTAGTTCAGCAACATCTGGAGGGCCAAAGGTTCCCCACACCTGATCAACTGTATTAAAATTATGACAGCATACCATTATTGTGAGACCTTTTAATATTAGTGTACAATAATCTGTACACACGAGATGTAAGAAGAAAGCTGCAAAACAATTCAAAATGTGAAAAATGTTTGATTTTTATCTCAAATATGTACAGATCTCTTTTTAGGGTAAAACTGCATTATCAGCCCACTCACAAGATGCCTAGCAGTAAATATAGGCATGTTATGTTTTAACAATTAATTGCATGCATTTCTAAAACTGAGAAGTTAATTCTTTCATGTTTTGACCACACAGAAAGAATTCTATCATTAACAATTGAGCGCTAATGAACCAGCACTGATTGCAGCTTCCATTTTTAAAGGAGGTATTCACAAAACTGATAAATAAAATGCAGCAGAGCTTGGTAAAGATCACTAGTTGAACCTCACTTATCTATTGCACATCTGCCACACCACATTATCTTACTGTTCAAGCATCAATTTTGCATTTCAATGCAGCAGCTCCATCAGATTAATACCCAAGACATTTCAGCTGCATGGCACATAAGTAAGTGGACGCAGAGGAATATTATGCATGGTCTGTATCATTGACACTAAGCAAAGGAAATGTGATTAGTACCAAATTGCTTGTGACAGGGGAATCGGAAAGCTGTCAAACACAATGACATGGATTCAGTATTTAGAAGGTAGAATGGGGAAAACAAAAAGGAGCTGGCCAGTCTGGCACAGAGACAGCAATAACACACAGCCGCTATGATAAATTAATTCATTTACTTATGAAAAATTAGAGGCTTCCACACACAGCTCTCATTTATAATCCTGTCAATCAGGCTAAGTAAATAAAAAGCCTATAAGATTCAGCATACTGCACATAAGAAAATGGAAAAAAATTGTTTGCATTTAATGTTAGACTAGTTTCTTCATTTTTAAAAAAATCATTAGATTGTGCATTTTATAGTTACTAATGCAAAGATATATCACAACATTTTCTATTTCGATGGTTAGCACTAGCCTTTTTTTTAAACTAGAAGACTGTGAAATCAAACACACAGTATCCACATAAACAGAATTTCTGTGCAGTGTTGACACCATTGGGATGTCTAACATAGTCAAAGCAGATACCTGTCCACTGCCAAGTTGTTAACATTATATCCCAATACATGAGAAAAAACTGTATCAAGATTATCATGAGTGGCAACAGTATGGTTATCACAACACAGCTGACACTTGAACAAACCATGTCCTTTCAACTAAGAGAGAATCACATTTTTTAAAAGTCCCAAGCACTTCTCTTCCTAAGATTGCCAACCAGCTGGAAAACTACTGGGCAAGTTGGTTTCAGAAAGTCTGCCTCTCCCTGCTCCTCATGCGAGGAAAGGGAGGGAACAGATAGTGTTTCCTGCCCAGTTCCACTGGTTTTCTTTTCAAGGCCACTCTCGACTGCCACCAGCAGAGCAGCAGAAGCAAGGACATTCGGTCTACCAGCATCAATAGAATAGTGCAGAAAGCATGCCTGTCTGCCTGCCTTGCTCACATGCAGCCACCATTAAGCCAACCCAGCCCCTGCTATGCCGAATCTGTTTTGTCCATCATTTTCAGAGACTCCCACAGCACAGCAGCAAAGTTTGAGAAAGAAACAAGTGTATCATCTGTGGGTATGTAAGATTCTGACAGCAAGTATGTGGGTATATAGGTATAACAGGATATGTGAAAGCGCATGCATGTTTATGAAGCATGCGTGCTTCCTAGGATGCTTAATGCTTGACTGTATATTTCTTTTTAAAAAACCTGTAGCTAAGTTCATTTTCTTGCACTGATTGCTTAGCATAGATTTTAAGTTCTCCTTCCTTCAGACTACACTCTTCCTTTAGTCACATGCCAATGGTAGGTAAGGCCAGAAGCAAAAGTGAGTGGAGCAACCGATGTCACTCTTTACTACATACACATTTGTATATAATGTAGATACTATTGATACTGCTCAGTATTAGTATCACATAGCTACATTCAAGCCAGGCAAAAAAGTCAGAGGTCAACACACACACACACACACACACACACACACAGCGCCATCCAGACAATCAAAAGGGCATTATCACAGTTCAAGGATACATTTCAGCCATTAATAAGCACTCAAGGAGGGCATGGAGCATGGGCAGTGAGGGGTGTGGTCTGGGGAGAATCCCAAGAGACAGACAGAAAGGCGTATAGGTTCTTCACTCATGGACTAGATTCTCAGCCTCAGCATTTCCCATCTGTAAAATGAGTAAACATTTTTGAGAATACCTTCTAAATGCTTAATCTCATAATTGTATTATCTGTGTCATGATTAGGGATTGCTGAGAATTTTGATTCAGTTTGCATTTCAAGCAGAATTTATCAAATTTGCACTTTCCAAAACAATATGAGAACCGAAATGCAGCCATCCTTCGAAATTCGCATTTATTAGAATTTTGGGATGCAGCTCGCCAACTAAGCAATATTTACAAAAATGCATATATTAGGGGAAAGTGTGCATAAAAATGAGTGAAAATAACATGGAAAAAGGCATATGATGAGAAATGGCTTCCAAAAATGTGTACCTCTGTCAAAACTGCCTACAAAAATGTGTTTATTTGGAAAAATTCTGACTAAAATGATGGAGACTTGTTGTGAGGATTTTTTTAAAAACTGCAGATTGCTGCAGAAATTGCTGTAGGACTGAATTTAACATTAGAAACCTGAGAAACAGAGAACCAAAATTGACAGATCTTTCCATCCCTAGTCATGATTTGATATTTATTTATTTATTTAATTTATTTAATTTAATTTATATACCGCCCTAAGCCCAAAGGCTCTCTGGGCGGTGTACAAAAAGATAAAAACAAGCAATGTATAAATACAATAAATACAATAAATCAAAAAACAAAACAAACAAATAATAAAGAAACCAAACAACATCCAGGATACAAAATAATAATGAAAATGCTATTAAAACACACTTTAAAATGCCTGGGAGTATAAAAAGGTTTTCACCTGGCACCGAAAAGATAGTAGCGTCGGCACCAGGCGCACCTCATCAGGGAGGCTGTTCCACAGTTCGGGGGCCACCACAGAAAAGGCCCTGGTTCTAGTCACCACCCTCCGAGCTTCTCGATGGGATGGCACCCGGAGGAGGGCCTTAGATGTTGAGCGCAGTGTCCGGGTAGGTTCATATTGGGAGAGGCGTTCCACCAGGTATTGCGGTCCCATGCCGTGTAGGGCTTTATAGGTCAAAACCAGCACTTTGAATCTAGCCCGGAAACAAATAGGAAGCCAGTGCAGACGGGCCAGAACAGGTGTTATATGAGCGGACTACACTTGATTCTCCAGTTTGAGATGCATTTAAAGCTTTTGCTGGACTTATAATATAGATGGAATCTTAATTGTGCTGGCTTGGAATCATGTATAGATATATTACTTTGCTACAGGTTATCTGAAACAACATAAAACAGATGTGTACCCTGATGAACACAGCCTATTACATAGCCCTTTCCAATGTGCCCAGCTCCAACCTTTGACATCATTGAAGTGCCAAAAGTTTGCATTTCAGGAGTTGTATTTTGCATTTCAGGAGGTAATAACTCTCTTTCCCTTTCATTTACTGGACATCACTTGAAAGTCAATTGACAAAACTGAAAATTAGTTTAACTAACCAATATATGCTTGTCTCAAATGAGGATTGCCCCAACTTTGTTTAACATCAAATTGGTAAAGAGACCTGGTCTCAGACAAAACAAATATAATTAATAAATAGCTGAGATTTATTTGTATTTGATATATAGGATATTGTACACCAACATGCTTCCTTGGATTATTTGCCTTGGCATGACATTTTGTGTGTTAGACACACACACACACTGTTTACAGGAACTTAGGAAGCTGCCTATACTGTAGCAGACCATTAGTGCAACTAGTTCAAAATTTTCTATACTAGAGGTGGGGAACCTGTCCCATCCCTTGTCTACACTGATCAGCAATGGCTCGCTAGGTTCAGACAGGATTCTCCCCCAGTCCTACTTGAAGATGTCCTACTGGGGATTGGACTTGGTACCTTTTATTTTTTAAAGCATGCACTCCACCACTGAGTCGCAACCCTTCCCCGAATATAATGTGTGTGTGTGTGTGTGTATGTGTCTGTTCTAGATATACAGATACACACAGCACAGCACAGCACACTTCCATGAGCAATAAAGTCCTTAAAAGACTGTTAGAAGTACAAAAATGTCATTTCCTACTTCTTTCTTTTGCTGAAAGAAGTTACAGTAATTGGGTTTAAGGACAAATATTAAAAATTAAGAGTATCTGAGGAACGTCTGAGGTAAAAGCTTTAAAACTGGCAGTTCTGCATACACACTGACACATTTAAATCCCTGCAAGATGGGCAGAACACAACATTTGTTAATTTTTAAAGTGCAGGCTATTTACTGAGACTGAACACACCAATCAAGCGTAATGATTGTTTATAATAATTTTAGAAGATGATATGAGAAACACATTTTCATAAGCTGATTGTGTATATGCTTCGAAATATATGTTTATTGATATTTTTCTGTGTCCCCAATATTTGTGCTCTAATTTGTGTTCCGAGTTTGCAAACCAGTGTAAATGGTATTTTAAGTCCATTATGTACTTATACCTGCCCTTCTCCTCGCTGTCCCAAATGGGTGGAAACAAACCAGAGCACTGGTTAGTATTACGCGCAAACCAACACTCATGGTTTGTTTCTTCTCAAAAAACACAAGAGCACATGAGATCTGGTTCAGTTCTATTTAGTTTTTGTGCTGCTAGAATTTGTTAAACAATGCATAACTTATTGTTAAAATATTAATTTAAGCATATATTGGAGGAGTGGTTAAAGAATACTTTGTTCTATATTTATTACCTTCTGTTACCTGCCTTCAGTCTTGCTGAAGACTGGCTTCTTCCTGTGGTTTGTCTGAAGAGAAACAAACCACAAACTAGTTCACATAATACAAAAATTACAGAAAATAAGTTGGGAAATTAAATATGTTAAAAAGCCTTCCCAAGTACTGTCCAGCTAAATATGAAATTTTATAACCACAAAAAATTAAAAACGAATACCTTGATACATGAAGAATAGGCAAACAAATGTTTATATATGATAAAGACCAACATACAACCCAAACCAAATGTGTTTAAGCCTGAACTCAGTGGTATAATGCAAATACTAGTTCTGGATGTTATTATTTCAGTGAACATGATCACAGTTTGGACAAAACAAGTTTGGTTGTGTTATACATGAGTGTTTATCATGTATAACAGCTTGTTTCTCTATTTTTCAGGTATTATGGTTAGTTTTTACATTTTGTGGTTATAAATTTGAAATATTTAGCTGTACAGTATTTGAGAAGTCTTGGTTACATATTTCATTTCTCAACTTGTTTGCCGTTATGGTTTTTGAGATTGGAGTATATGCAGCTTTCTTGTTTTGTCACATGTAATGCTTCCCTGTAGCTCAGTGGTAGGGTCCCAGGTTTAATCCCTAGCACCTCCAGGCGGGGCTGGGAATATCTCCTCCCTGAAATCCCAGAGAGCTGCTAACAGGAGGTGCTAACCTTTTTAGACCAGAGGGCACATTTCAACTTTTGATAGACTGCTGCAGGCACCAGTCACAAAATGGCTGTCATGGGGCATGGCTTAACACAAAATGGGGTTGGCGGAGTAACAAAATAAGAGAGTACTCATGGTGAAGCTTTTCCTATAATTTTATTTCCATATGAGAAAGGGCTTGATCAGTTGAATTTCTGCCTGCCATACAGCTGTTAAAGGCTCGGTCCTGTTTTCCCCAATGCCAACCCTAAACTGAAGCCTAGGTTGTCATCCTTATCCGCTTATCAGGAAGTAAATCCCATTAAACACAAATAGACTTACTTCTGAGTAGACATGTGTACCATTGTACTGTAAGTTAACCATTCATTCATTCATTCGTAAGTTAACTATCTATTGAATTTTAATTACTCGCTAGTCTTTAGTTCCTGCAAATGTTTTTATATTTGCCTTTTGCAGGGAGAGGGATTCTTTAACATTCATCCACACTTAACTGTGTAGTAGTATTTGCAGAAAATAATTTCTAGGCACTATCTGTCCTCATGCAAACCCAGGACAAGAAGATGCATCCTGGCTGCTAGGGAAAAAAGAAAGGCAAACTATGGAGATTCCAATGACTAAGAAAAAAGAGCAAAACAGCTCTTTAAGACCCCAGGTTTTCTGTTACCTGGTGTCCAAACAACTCACTTATCAATCACAGCTCTGACTTCACTTGTTGGTTAGAAAACAATGAGAGGCAGGAGCAGGCAGGCTGGCTCACTTCACATAAATCACTTAGAAGGGTATCTGCACATTTTGCTCCATAATTTTCTTTCTAGGAGGGTTAGATACTTTTTTTTAAAAAAAAAAATGAAGCTCAGTTTCTGAGCTACCTGCTGAGGGTGCCACTGAAAGCCTTTCAAGGCACCACATGCCTATGAATGACGGGTTGGTGACCCTTGATGTAAGCAACACCTGTAAACAATGGAACTATGTTCAAACTCTATATAAGGCAGATTCCTGTGTTCCTTCCTTGTTCCTAAGCCAACACGCTGGTTTTTTTTCCACCCAGCTTCTGAAGGAGATAGGAGGGTAGACATTATTTCCTTGTTCCCAGTAAGCCACCTTTTCGCTTATCACAACGTGCCAACTGGTTCTCAGTCTCAATCCAACCCTACAACTTTGCATTCTGAAGGTCAATTATCTTAAACAAATTGAATGTTCTCCTCTCAGTAGTTGCCACAATGTAGCAAGTTGTAAATTCTTTGCTGAAGTCTAAGGGAAGTGGCAGCCTTCACACCCTACTCTGTTTTCTATCAAGGAGACAGATATGCGCAAATCTTTATACCTTAAGACAGCCTTTCCCAACCAGTGTGCCTCCAGATGTTGTTGGACCACAATTCCCATCTTTCCTGACCATTGGCAATGCTGGCTGAGGCTGATGGGAGTTGTGGTCCAACAGCATCTGGAGGCACACTGGTCGGGAAAGGCTGCCTTAAGATGAATCCTAGTTAACAGTTGATTTGACCTTCTCACCCCAACCACAACTGGTGATGGGGGGGGGAGATTTTAACCCTGCACCCAATGTTACTAAAGCACCTTTCAAATTCCAAATTTCTTTCTCCGAACAGGTTAACACTGAGCAAGATACATGTCTATTCTATGAAGTCTGAAGATCACAAGCTGGTGAGTCATCAAAGGCATGACTAACTTAGGTCCATTAATTTCAATAGGTTTACTCTAAGAACCCACAGTGTCTGTAGAGGCAAGTTTTTGATCTTGAAAAGTGGCAAACGTAGACACCAACACTAGCTGTGCATCCTCTTTTTGGGGATGTGTCAGGTATTTTGGATGAACTGTAGCATCTTCATACTTTGAGTAACAGGATCCTAGGAGGGAACCAAAATAGTTTCATGATTGTATCAAGATTATCAGAAACTCAGGAATCAGGGCTGGCTAATTTGTGCAGCCACTGAAAGCCAAGAATACTTCTCAATAGTCCCAAAATTCAGTGCCAGAGTGCCCCCCCCCAACTATCACTCACAACAGGACCTACCAACTGGAACTCTATTTCTGACTGAAGTGTCAATATATAAATTTTATAACCACTGCAAATACGAAACTGGCAGAGAGTTAAAGATTCTGCCTTACGCCTTCCTTTCTCCCTGCAAGAAGACAGATTATTTTTCCCCTTACCTGCCTTTAATTTAAATACAACTGAAGTATCATACAACCTATCAGATGCCATTCCTAGTCCCCACCCCAATGTGCTGCTAAGGTGTGTGTATTAGTGATGTCATGGAGGGATTTACCTCTCAAAAAGAAGAGGTCTAATGTGGCTCCATCATCAGATCTCTGCTTCCATTCTCATAGGACAACTTCAGAGAAACCCTACTGACTGCATGCACAGAACTAACACTGGCTGCACACTTTAAGAATGGGCTAGGATAGCAATGTATTGAACCGCCATCAATTAATCTCTCCCAAGTCAGAAAACTAGTCAAAGTAAACATAAATTTGTTATATTTTTGAACACATTTTATTTTTAACTGCTTCATTGTTTGTCCCTGGATTTTTCAAATAATTTGTCACTAATTCTTCTTAGAATCTAAAATAATCAGATAACAATACACGGTGGAGGCTGGTCCACTACGGCTACAGGGGGCATAGCCCTCCCAATGAGAATGTCAAACAATTTTTATATTTCCCCCTCCAAAAAAATCTCAAAGGCACACACTCTATCTTATTCCACACACAATTTATACTTCTATTTGAACTCAGAGAATCTCTGCAAACATTTGTGTCAATCTACTGTTCTCTTACCAATCAGCTCTGTGCACCACTCAGCCAATCCTAATCCAAAAGTGTAGCTATGGCAAAGAGGTCCCTCCCCTTGGTCTGCTGCCTTGTCAGCCCTCTTAGAAGGCTTGTACTCCATCTGTTATTAAGAGGCTTCTCTAGCACAGCCACTATATCAAATTAGGGAAGAGTTTAGACTACTTCAAGAGCAGCTGACTTAGTAGTCTTAGCCTGTATCAGAATCATACTTTGGTTCTGAGCAGGATGCTCAAATATATAGAGACATATCAGTGAGAGGACTGGTGGTAAACTACTCTAAAAGCAGGTCTGGTTTCTTCATAGGTCAAAGTGGGCCCTATTTATTGTGGGGGTTAGAAAGAGAGACGATTCTTCTTGGTGGCAAATGGCCTCTAAAAATGTTTGGCTAGCATCACAAGAGGGAGGGGGGAAACCTGGTTTCGTCATGGGCCAAAATAGGCCTTTTTATTGTCAGGGTGAGGGAAGAGATTCTTGGTGGCAAACTGCCCCCCCCCCCATGTTTGGCTGGCATCATAGCTGTGTGGCATGGAGGCAATCCATTTTTTCCATGGGCTGGACCGGAACTATATTTTTTATTGTCAGGGTGGGAGGGAGAAGAGATTCTTGGTAGCAAATTGCCCGAAGAATGGACTGGGCTGGACTAGACCTTTTTAATTTATTTTCATTTGTTTAAAGTATCTGAAAATTTGATATAGGTTTTTACAAGATAATTAACCCCCATAGGCATAACAGCAAGAACTTATAATTATTTTAATTAAAACAAAAACCTTAGGAGTACTTTGAAGAAGACCAGATGTTTATTTTCTTTCTGAACCCAGGACTGTGTCTTTCATGATGGGGGCTAGGGGAGAACAGAGCAGGAGAGTAGTTGACAACACAGATATCCTGACACTGGTAATCCAATTACAGGGCATGTGTGGGAAGAGGTATGATTTAGCTATAGTAACTCAATAATCCTATTATTTTTACTTAGAAGTAAGCCCCACTGTGTTTATATAAGTGGGTATAGAATTGAACCCTGTCTTCCAGGTCCTAGTCCCAACAACCTAACCATTACATTTATGTAATTGCAGGTGCTCATTTTAAATAAGCTTTTACTTTAAAATATATTATCAAGTTGCCCAAATGTGTGTCTTCTTTTCTTTTCACTCTTCACTAGAGTTCTTTGTATGGTTTAGGGTTGGTATTGGGGGAGAGCAGCACTCTTGTGCCTTTAACAGCTGTTAAACTAAGTGAACTAAAAGTATATTTGGATGAACTTGAACTATTTTGTTCCTTTTTAAAATGAATTTTCCAAGCACTGCTGTTTACTAACACAATCTTCTTCATCTGATTCAGAAGTAAATCCTACTGTATTCTGTGGAACTAGTGCCTACTAAATGTGAGTTTCCAGCAACTCACTTTGTGTGCGGTTCTTTTAAAAAAAAAACAGGATTAAGAGAGCATTACTGAATGAGCAAGGATCTAGTTTTCTGTTCACTGCTGAGGAGGTATGACTTAACTGTGTGTACATTCATGAGAGCAAGCATAGGACGTCAGCTCTGTTAGGTGCTCAATATAATTAAAACAGCAATGTTTAAGTGTCCACTATTTCTTTGCACAGCAGGAGCACAGGGACAGCAGCCAGAATCCATCTGAACCAAAGTGAGACACGTTACAGTTTATTTAGGTGCTATATGCAAAACTAGAATGCTATAGTATCCACAGTATGCTTGCAAGGGGAGGAGAATGGTGAGAAAATAAAAACTTGGCCACTTCCCCATAGCAGTCCTACTAGGTCTAGTGGGCACCAGCCACCACTGACAATACACTCAGCAGAACACCCAATAAACAGTAGAAAGCCACTTGAGTTAAGTCCAGTTCACCTATGTTTGCTTATAAGTGCTGAAACCAATAAAGAGCACTTCTCCAAGTGGCGAGTAGTTGGGGAAACCCAGAGCAGCCTTTGGGCTATGATAGGAGCCCCCTGTTATCAACAAGTTGGAGGTTACCGATCTCCAGGAGAATACTGGTTAGCATTCCATCTAGTCATTTTGCCCATCATTCAGCAACCAGAAGATGTGGCACATTTTGCAAGGCTGAAGACTCTGTAGGACTTGGTTGTGTTATTTCAGCAAAACCCAGTCTCAGCTTTCTAGAAATGGATGTTGGCAGGATACCAGTGACAAGTAGGGTGCCCAAGCTGCAACAGGGGCTATGAAAACATGGGAGAGACGAGCAGGATGAAGGTAGTGAAGAGCAGAAACTAGCAGTCTGTGTGAAGAGTGATGAAGTGACCTAGGCAGTGGGGAAGGTTCCAGAACTAGACGGCAGGTTTACTGAGCTGGGAAGTGGTCATAGCGAAAACTTTGTGATGAGTCAGTACTCCCTAAGCCAAAGTCAAGCTTGGAAAATATTTAGCTCTCTCAGGGATTGCAGAGTGTTCCTTTCAAAAAGGGAGTTTCACACACAGGGATTAACATACTGATGGCCAATGTGAGCCACAAGCCAAGCCTTAAGTATGCTATAGTAGCACTCCAGTGCATCTATGATTTGAATGAAGCCTTCATATGACTTAGGATCTAGTTTTCTGAGCTGAAAGAGGTGGGCAGGAAATGTGAGTCTCTATGGCAGGGATAGGGAGCCTGTGGCCCCTAGATGCTGATGGACTGCATCACCTATCAGCCTCAGCCAGCATGGCCAAATGTCTGGGATGATAGAAGCTTTTGTTCAACAACATCTGAAAGGCCACAAGGTCCTCACCCCTGGTAGCCGTTTGATTCTGTACTGCGCAGGATTTCTTGCTCTCCTTCCACTGAGTGCCAGAAATATCTGCTCCTGCATCATACATGGGGCAGGGTGTGTTTGTTCAATTCATCACAAGCAAGGCCATAAAATCTCCCCCTCTCCACTTCCCTCCCAAACACAAAGAGGAACCCACCTCCTATATAGGCAGGACTTTACTTGAACACTACCCATGTAAAATGAGTCTCCATCATAATGGCAAACTGCATGAAAAGGCAGAGCTTGGGCACTGCAAAACAGCATCTGAACCTGACAGTCTGTTTGCCAACAAGACAACAGGTTCACAATTTCAGAAGTGAACAGAAAGATAAAGACAGCTGATATCAAAGATTCTAACACAAAAAAGTAAAGCAGCCAATTCCCCTTTTCATTTTATGGCCATCTGGATTTACACTCCAGAAGTAACATTATTAGACAAAAAACA
The DNA here is from genome assembly GCF_030035675.1 of Rhineura floridana. Lineage (NCBI taxonomy): Eukaryota > Metazoa > Chordata > Lepidosauria > Squamata > Rhineuridae > Rhineura > Rhineura floridana. The sequence continues at coordinate 16,483,714 of NC_084481.1, forward strand.
CTGGGGTTACTGACTAACATTTTAGAACCATCTACGCAAACTAGTCCACAAGATTCATGGCTGTTAGGCTATAACAATTTTATCTGATGCATATTTAATTTCAGATGCTATGAGACAGGCATTTATAAATGGCACTTTGATTTAACAATGTTACAAAATGTAATCAATCAAAGGCTTTAAAATTAGATTTACTAGTAGTCTTAATCTGTACTGCCAAATTTTCAGCTGATGGCTATTTTTCCTACTTACAACTAACATATATTTGCATATATAGATGGTCCATATGGAAAGCTTTCCAGCAAAACACAAATCCAAACTGATCTGGAACAACATGCTCCCCCTGAAAAATACACCAGGAGTTATAGTATTGAGGGATGCTTTGCAATTCAAGTTACCAGCAGGGCTGTGGAGTCGGTACGTCAAACCTTCAACACTGACTCTTCTGTTTTTCTACTATCTGACTCCGACTCCTCTATTTTTCTACTGTCCGATTCTGACTCCTTCATAAATGGCAAATGTATATTGAGTTATGTTAAAATATTAATATTAAAATATTAATTTTATTTTGAAGCCGGAGTCGGTACATTTCTATCGACTCTGACTCCACCCAAAATTGCTTCCAACTCCGACTCCACAGCCTTGATGGGAAGTATCAGAATGGCATGGGTGGTATTTTCAGTTTAACATTGCGGAATGTGAAAAATCCATGCTGACTATAGTATACAGCCACTCTCAAGGCTGTATAATACATAAAGCAATTGATTTACAATGGGAACTGAGAGAGGAACACTCTACAAGCAAATGTATAGTGGTGGTTGGAAGAAAAGGACCTGGAGTTTGTGTTGAATTAGATTGGTGGATGAAGGTTAAAATTTGAACAACACTTTAGACGGGTGGTGTTGGCAGTAATTAACTTTGTTCTACAGACACGGCACTTTCTGAATAAGGGCCCTCACCCTATTATGGCTGACTTAAGTCGTAGTGCCTGTAACTGCTGGATGTTACAAAAATGAATAATAATTCCATTGTCTGTTATCTAGCAGTTGTCTGCTTATGAGACTGAGCAAACATGGAGAGTGAGATTTGAAGTTGGTCTTTACGTGTGTGGGTTGTTTAAAATATAACCTGGGTGATATAGCATCTGCCTCTGATGCTATGAAAATGGGTTCATAGAGCAGTGTGTGTGTGTGTGTGTGTGTGTGTGTGCACGTGCGTGTGCGAGAGAGAGAGAGAGAGGAGATTTGTTGGCAGATCTACCCATCAACAGAGTTGCATCTGATAGTAATCCTAGGTACTTTACTAATGTGCTAAATTCTGCTGCTCAAGAATAGTCTGTCAGAAAATAATTTTCTTTTATGGCAAGAGATTTGTGGAAAAGTAGTAGTTAAGTGGATCACGTCACATAAGATTTTAAACAAGTAGTTCCTATCTAGATAAATGATTATTGAAAATGTCACTTGATTATTTAAATTAGGCAATTGAAATGTTCTTGCCTTGGGTTTTTTTTATGAATCAATTCTGTTGTAAGGCAGTGTTTCAAATTCCTGCATTTTGAAACAGAGTTGTTACAAAGGGAGGTAGAAAGGGAGATTAAGACATTTTGTTGGAAGACTAAAATAGGAGGAGTTGGCAGCATCAGCAGTCCTTAGAAAAATATTAGCAAGAAAGCTTTTCTTGTAGTTCTGTCATACTTTATATCCCGCAAAAACTGGTGTGTTGGAAAACTTGCCAAAACCAGAAATAATTCCATTCCAAGGTGGGTGAAGTCTGCCTATATCATCCTTTGATTCAAAAGTTGCCAGAATGTAGCTTACAAAAAATGTAGTAATCCAGGAGTCAGAGGGGTTGTTTGGTAGTACCCAAGGGGACAAAAGCTCATTATTATTTTTGACAAAATAAAGGAGAATTCTTGGCTTTCTCTGTGGTGTTATATTTTCAGCCATATATTTTCATTTGCCATTAGTTAGGTGGGGAACCTTTTTCAGCCCAAGGGGAACATTCCCTTGTGGGCAACCTTCTGAGGGTCACATGCCAGTGATAGATGAAGCCAGAGGCAAAGTAGTCAGAGCAATGAATGTAAATTTTACTTTTGGACAGTAGGATAGTTTCCACATACATCCTCCTCTCTATCTTCCATCCAAACAAGCTAGAGGCATTTTCAGATGTCAAGGAATACATTCCAGCCTGGCAAAAATGCTTGGGGTATGAAGCAGGGCCAATGAGAGTTGTGGCCTAGGGGTAGATAGAGAAGCCTGGAGGGCCACATTTGGCCCCCAAGTCTGAGGTTCCTCACCTCTCAGTTAGAACATGTGGGACTTACAGCAAAGCATTGCAGCGTGGAGTGCTTCTGTTCAAGGTTTCATGCCCTTTTTCAGGATGCTATACTACACTGGATATTCGCCACAAGGCTATGAAGTGAGGATACTCCATTCCATCATCCCTCTCCAGTTTTGTATTCCCCTTCCCCCCCCAAAAAAGTATCTGAGGATCCTGTGGCTGCTGAGCATGCTCAGCTTCTTTCAACTGTGTTTACATTTCCCCAGCTCCCACTTAGGTTTCTGTCTCTAAAGGTTTTTCCTCTTTATGAAAACTTTGGGTTTTCCATCCCTCTTATTTTTCTTGTTTTCACTACATAGCCATTATAACTCAATACCCCAGTTGAATATTAGCATATATTATGAATTCTGTAATTGTGTCAGGGAATCTATACCAATTTCCTATAAAATATTTTATTGGTTAAGTCAGGGCTCTCAGATTAAGAGCTAAAATTACCAGGCATTTGCTGCTTTACTTAACTGCAATCAGTTAGCATCACTGGTTTCACTGACAGTTTCTTTAGTCTACTTGCCAAGTTAGAAAACAAAGAAACAATGAAATCTAAAACATCAACAGAACCACACAACATGAAACAATAGATAAAAGGCAGAACTGAAACAATTTCAGCAAAGGTTAAACAACCTTGGGAGAAATCCAAAAGGTCTTTGCTTGATCTACTCAAGAGAATGACGCAGGTGCCAGGCAAGCCTCCCTTGGGACAGCACTACACAAACGGAGTGTGCCACCACTGAGAAAGCAGAGGAGGCAGGTGGGTTCTTCAAGGCAAGAATGAAGTGGGCATGTATGCTGGTGAAATATATTCTAGCAAAATTCTAGGTTTGCTCTATGTTTTTAATTGACCATGTCCACCTTGCCTTACGTGGAGTAGTTTAAGCATAACAAGCTGAAATGCATCTTGGGCAGGCTAAGTTTGGTTTTTTCCAACAGCTAGAGTCATTCCTGAAGTAGCAACATATTGTAATCAGTCTGATTTTACATCAAACTGCAGGTTCAGATTCAACTGTTAATGCACCCAAAATAGAAATAGAGCATAACCTCCAGTTTGAAACACAAAAGGCTGTCTTCACCATCATATGACATTGACCAATAAAAAGGCTTTGAAATTAATAAAAATAAATTTGACACAGATTTCTAGGATGAATAATGAGAGAAATATAATTTTCTAGGTTAGATTCTCTGTAGAAACAGTAGTAACACAGAAAAGAAGTAAAGAAGTTCGGCTGGTAGCCCAACTACGACCCTATCTGGACAGGGAGAACCTCGCCACAGTTATCCATGCTCTGGTAACCTCTAGATTGGACTACTGTAATGCACTCTACGTTGGGTTACCTTTGAAGACGGTTCGGAAACTTCAGCTGGTGAAGAATGCTGCGGCCAGAGTTCTTACTTGGACTAAAAAATCTGACCATATAACACCTGTCCTGGCCCAACTGCACTGGCTACCAATATGTTTCCGGGCCAGATTCAAAGTGTTGGTTCTTACCTATAAAGCCCTTAACAGCATCGGACCGCAATACCTGGTGGAACGCCTCTCCCGCTATGTACCTACCCGTTCGCTACACTCAACGTCGAAGGCCCTTCTCCGGGTTCCAACTCATAGGGAGGCCCGGAGAGCAATAACTAGATCTAGGGCCTTCTCAGTGGTGGCCCCCGAATTATGGAACGCCCTCCCTGACGAGATACGCCTGGCACCTTCTTTGTTATCTTTTCGGCGCCAGGTAAAGACCTACCTCTTTGCCCAGGCATTTTAATCTTAATTTTAATTGTAATTGTAATCTTATTTTAATCTTTGTCTTCACCTTGCTTTTAAAATGTTTTTATAGTTGTATTGTACCCTCATTCACCTCTATTTTAATGTGGTTTTATTCTGTTGTACACCGCCCTGAGAGCTTGTCGCTAAACGGCGGTCTAAAAGTACAATAAATAAATAAATAAAAAATAAAACTCCAACAAACATACAAAACTGTAATTCTCCATCTTTGGAGATGGCAGGTGTTGTCACCACTCACCATATGCTCAGAGGCACACACTACCAAATTCTTCCAAGCTACACATAAAGTGGATTGGATTGTGAAAGACTAACCCAAATGGTGTTCACATTTTGACAAATTTGTAGGAGAGTACAACATCTCAGAGAGGAGGTCAGGTCTCCTGCTCCCCTGGTGCATTCAATATAGCTGCCCAATTTCCCTGCTTCTTAAAGTTTGATAGAAATATCTGTGGGCTACATGTACGTTCTTAAACCACAATTTTTTTTGCCTATTACTGAATCACTTCTAAAATATTATGGGAATTGCACAACATTTTGTTGTTATTTAAAATATTACTATCTAGGGAGTGAGACTTCCTCTGCAGCCCTTTTTGCCTGCCCAAATCCAGTGGAAATTTGTGCTCTGCATATTGCTCAGAGCACCAAAATTAAAATTTTGTCCAAGTCTGGATGTCATGGCAAGTCCAATCCAACATCTGGGGCTGGCACAGGGTTGGAACACACAAAATGAGGTCAGAGATAAGGTGGTCTAGATCAGGGCTTGGGAAATTGTGGCCCTCCAGGTGTTGTTGGGAGTTAAAGGAGAGCACCCAGTTTGTACAGAAGTACTGGTGTAACATAATATGCAGTTCTAGTCTAATCTTGCTCGGGACAAGGGAGACATTTGTTCATTCCATATCTGGGAGCATACTGACTTGATCTGCACTTCCTGGACAACTGTGCAGATCAGAATGCATTTGTACATAGAATCACAGAATAGTAGAGTTGGAAGGGGCCTATAAGGCCATCAAGTCAAACTCCCTGATCAATGCAGGAATCCAAATCAAAGCATTCCTGACAGATGGCTGTCCAGCTGCCTCTTGAATGCCTCCAGTGTCGGAGAGCCCACTACATCTCTAGGTAATTGGTTCCATTGTCATACGGCTCTAACAGTTAGGAAGTTTTTTCTGATGTTCAGTCGAAATCTGGCTTCCTGCAACCTGAGCCTATTATTCCGTGTCCTGCACTCTGAGATGATCGAGATCCCGGCCCTCCTATGTGTGGCAACCTTTCATGTACTTGAAGAGTGCTATCATATCTCCCCTCAGTCTTCTGTTCTCCAGGCTAACATGCCCAGTTCTTTCAGTCTCTCCTCATAGGGCTTTGTTTCCAGTCCCCTGATCATCTTTGCTGCCTACAGATTAGTTAATACTTCTTTGAGCTGCTACTTACAATTCAATGATGTGGTCCAAAGGTTGCCTTCAACTTTTTTCCACCTCTCTCTTAATTTATAGTTTTTACATGCTTGGCAATGCTCGAAGCAGCTAAAAATCCAACTACTGCTGCACCACCTGCATGGTTCAAAAATGGTACTGAACATTTCCCTTGAATAGGGCAAGGTGACATCCCCACTCTCCCAGACACTTTGGACATTTATTTAAAAAAGTGATACCATGGGGGGAATCGGGGCTTTTGGTGCATTTTTTTAAAAAATGCACATTTATGCAGAACAGGATGCAGCAGGTTGAGGAAGGAACAAATACAAATAGGAAACAGAATGGCAGGAGGCTGATCCATCCCTAAGTCTCACTGTTTTTCTGTCTACATTCCCATGTGGTTTGGTGGACAACCTGAATTCTTGGAAGTTATTTTACTAGAGACCAGTACGTTTTTAAAAACGGTTCTCTATGGACAGATTCAAGTTGTTATATTATTCATCATATCAGTTTAGTACTTTGAGGGGTTTACCATATGGTGACATTGCACGAGTTTTCCTCTCTAGTCCTGCAATTTTAATTCTACTGCTATTGGCTTTGCTCAGTAAGTGATGTGAATCCTCTCCAGATTCAAAGTGGCAGCAACTAATGATGTAAGCAGCAATGAAGATTGTATAAAAGCGGAACTTAGTGCAGATGAACCCAGGGAGGATTGTCCATTAGAGCAGGGATTCCCAAACTGTGCTCCATGGATGACCAGGGATCCATGAGCTTCATTCAAGAGGTCCGCGGCATGTCCACATTAAATATTCATATTGATTTTAATTGTTTTTATTGCTTTTTTCATTTCTTATATTTTATTTTATTGTATTACAATTTGAGTTCTAGGGAATATGAACAGGAATACAATTCAAAACAATACAAGAAATAAAAGAAGCAATAAAAATACAATTGAAGATGATACAGCATCTAGCACAGCACATTGCAGCTGCAACAGGCAGAAAAATTATTAAGTGGTTCACCAAGACCCTCAGCAATTTTCAAGTCTGTGGTGGAAAAACGTTTAAGAACCACTGCATTAGAGCAAACAGGACATTGCCCCATTAGGCTTAGGCTGCCCCCAACCACCCCACCCCCAATGCGTGCCTCCTTATCATGAGTCCAGGTAGTGGCACTGCCTGTCAGCCTCCTTCTTTGTCAGTCTTGCACTTGTAGAAATGAGAAGCAGCCCACAAAGTCTCACAGGCACAGTATTTTCTCCCCCCTCCAACAAAAAGTACAGAAGGCTCTTTATGGGTGATTGTAGCAGAGTGGTGAAGTCCCCAGAGGAGAGGAGGAAATGCACTGGTTCTGGAGAACGGATTCTTATGAAATCCACTGACAAGTCTTCACACAATGGCCAATGAGCTAGCATGCTGGTGCCTGGGCTCGGTGAATGGCTTAGTCTAACTGAGTTTTTTCCACTTTGCTTTTGCTTTGTGCCAGAGAACGTGAAGCAGTTTTTCTCCTGTGGAGTTCAAGGGCATAGAAAAAAGGGAAGATGCCTTGAGGAGCATTTCCTCACATTTGCGGAGGGGAAGAGGAAAACATTTTAAAACCTTCAAGGGAAGCACAAGGAATTTTGACAGATAGGTGGCCCCGCCCACCAGTCAATCATGTGGTATTATAATGTTATGTGATTGACAGCCCCACTCCTTCAAACTTGGCCCTTGAGGCAGACCCTGGAGGTTCTTTACCCCACCATAAGTATACGTCTCACTTCAACATATACGCATGACTTCAAAGATCAACAACATTGACCTGTCTTAAAAGGTTGCTGTAAGCATTACTGAAATAATGTACATGAAATGTTTCCAATGCTATATAAATGCTAAGTGTTACTAGAGATATTAAATATATTCTACTAAAAGTAATTAAGAGATTTTATTGTATTCTAGAGAGCAAAATATTCTTCAGTTCTTATGTCCTCCATTAACTAAGCACCTGAATATTCTCCTTTTTAAAATCCACACTCTCTCTCCTTTAATAAATAAAGCATATATTACAGAATGGGAAAGCGGATTACCTGGCACTGAATTTACATTCACTGTTTTCGCTAACCTGGCCATATAAGAGCAAAACATTCTTCCTTGCCTGTTTCTGTAGTTATTTAATATTTATGCAACATGCAAAATGTTTTGGATCAGATAAGAGCTTAACCTGAACTATTTGTCTTATATAAAATTCAGTCAAAAAAAGAAAACCCAGCTAGCGTAATATGCCTCAGACTTGTTAGAAAACAGCTGCAGACAGCAAGGAGTAAAATTTCAATGGGGATATTCTTTTGATTATGCAGACAGAGGATCTAGAAGTCTCCAGGATTGCAATTACACCACAGCTTGGCTCTCTGAACTTTTTTCGAGATGCTAAAACTCAGAGTTAATTTAAAATGTGTCTCAACCTCATGACTGCCATGCAAATTTTGAAGAAGCCACATCTGGGTGGGAGTACCATTACTTTCTCTTATTATTTATTGTGTATTAAACTATTGTTTTAGAAATAAAGATGCAAAAGATCTGCCTCTTTCTCTCATCCATTAAACTGCCGCTCCAAGCTCACCTCTTCCATTGCACCTCTTACTGAAACCCTTCCCCTTACCCTCAACTGCAATGAAGTCTAAGGGCATCATTGCATTTGCACACATTCATCCCTGCTTGCTTGTCTCTCTTCCTGTTCCTCTACCTTCTCCCACGCCTAAGCAGTAGCCTTTATTTTGATTACCAAACAACATTTGAAAATAAGGACATATAAACACACCTCTGTTCCCTCAACTCATGTTAGTGCAGGCAACCCTTACCTCCACAACTACTCGTGGCAGTTAGAGTGGGTGGAGTCCCCAGAGAAGAGAAGAAAATGCCCCAGTTCTGGAGAATGGATTCTTATGAGTAGATGTTTAACACCAGATTGTTACACAATAAGACCACATTCATCCATGATCTGATCACGGATGAGGGTGCCAATTTGCTATGTGTTACTGAGACCTGAGTGGATCAGCTGGGAGGAATTGATCTGACACAGCTTTGCCCACCTGGATACTCGGTGCAACAACACCACAGGCTGCAGGGACAATGGGGGATGAATTTCTGTGGTCTACAGAACTTCCATCTCTGTCACCAGAACACCACTCTATCTTGGAGCTGGCTCAGAGGGCCTGCACCTATTGTCAGGCTAAGGAGACAGTAAACTAGGGTTGCTGCTGGTGTACTGTCCACCTGTGTTGCCCATCAGCTTCTCTGACTGAGCTGGCAGAGGCTGTCCCAGCTGTGGTACAGGAGGAGCCCAGAACGACAGTCCTGGGTGATTTCAATGCCCATGCTGAGGCTGCCTCTAGTGGTCCACCTTGGGAATTTATGGTCTCCATGACTACCATGGGGCTGTCTCAAGTTGTCACCGGCCTGACCCTCGACTTAGTTTTTGCTCCAAATGGAGGAAAGGGAATTCCCAGTTGATAGAGCAGATGACCCTGCTGAAGCCCTTGTCACACTGTGGAACATTGAGATGCTTCGGGTTCTTAACACGGTTGCCCCCGAGTGCCCTCTCCAGCATTGTGGAGCCCGGTCTGCACTTTAGTACACCAGTGAACTAAGGGCAATGAAACAGGATGGATTACAGCTATAGCGCAAGTGGTGAAAGACCTGCTGTGAGGTTGATCAGGCATGAGTAAAACATCATAACCATGCCTACTGTGTGGCAATGAGGGCGGCGAAGAAGGCCCACCTCTGCCACCATCGCATCCTCAAATAGCTGTCCATTGGAGCTTTTCCATATTGTCAGGAGTCTGTTGACATCAACTCCAGGAAATGGAGTTTTAGACGCTTCGCAGGCCCACTGTGAGTTATTTGCAAGGCACTTCATGGGTAAAGTTGCTCGCCTCTGTATTAATCTTGATGCCCCATCCACATCTACTGTAGTACCCAGTGAGGTGTCCAGTGCAACATCTGATGCAACATCTTGGGATCGGTTTCAGTTGATGTGGCCTGATAACATGGAAAGGGTGCTTGCAAAAATGTGGCCAACAACATGTCCTCTCAACCCTTGCTCTTCTTGGCTTATTGAAGATTGCTGAGGGGCTTTGACCAAGTGGATCCAGGGTGTTGTCAATTCATCGTTGCAGAAGGGAATGGTCCCAACAACCTGAAAGAGGCAGTGATCCGACCGCTCCAGAAAAAGCCCACCCTGGATCCGTTAGTTTGTGACAACTTCCTCCCGGTCGCAAATAGGGAAGGTGATTGAGAGGGTTGTAGCACAGCAACTGCAGTACTCATGAATGAAACCGATTGTCTTGAACCATTCCAGTATGGGTTCAGGCCTGCTTATGGGACTGAATCGCCTTGTTTGCCATGATGGATTACCTTTATTGGGAGAATGACAGGGGGAGTGTGACCCTGTTATTTTTACTTGATCTCTTGTCAGCTTTTGATACCATTGACCATGGCATCCTTCTGGGCCAACTTGGTGAGATGGGTATTGGAGGCACTGTTTTACAGTGGTTCCAATCCTATCTCCAAGGTCATTTTCAGAGAATAGCATTGGGTGATTGTCTTTTGGCCCCCTGGCAGTTGTGCTGTGGAGTGCCACAGGGTACCATCTTGTCCCCAATGCTGTTTAACATCTATATGGAGTTCTTGGGAGTAGTCATCAGGAGATCCGGGGCGAGGTGTCAGCAGTACACTGATGATACCCAGCTCTATTTCTGTGTAACATTTAAATCAGGAGAGGCCATGTAAGCCCTGGACCACTGCCTGGACATGGTGGTGGGCTGGATGAGGGCCAATAAACTGAGTCTGAATCCTAGAAAGACAGAGGCACTGTGGATTGGTGGTTCCCGAGTTCAGATAATTGATCAGTTGCCTGCTTTGAATGGGGTTGCACTCCCTCTGAAAAAGCAGGTTCGTAGTCTGGGGGTGCTCCTGGATCAATATTTGTCATTAGAAGCCCAGGTGACCTCAGCAGCTAGGAGTGCCTTTTACCAGCTTCGGCCGTTTCTGGACCAGGATAGCCTGACCATTGTTGTCAATGCACTGGTAAGCTCCAGTCTAGATTACTGTAATGAGCTCTATGTGGGGCTGCCCTTGAGGTTGGTCCGGAAGCTACAGCTGCTGCAAAATGTGGCAGAGAGACTGCTCATTGGAGCTGGGTATCACCAACACGTCATCCCGCTGCTCAAAGAATTGCACTGGCTGCCCATTAGCTACCAGGCGAGTTCAAGGTTCTGGTTTTGGTGTACAAAGCCCTATATAGCTTGGGCCCAGGATACCTAAAGGGCCATCCTACCCCTTATATACCCAGTCGATCACTCCACTCTGCATGTGAGGGCATCCTGCAGATACCATTTTATCAGGAGGTGCGTTCCACACAATATAGGAAGCAGGCCTTTAGTGTTGTTTAGACAGGCACCATCTCTGTTATCTTTTCGGCACCTACTGAAGACCCTCTTTCAACAAGCCTTTTAAGTAGAGACCTTATCCCAGTCTGTGTCTGTGTTGGAATTGCTTTTTAAGATGTTTTCTAAGTTTTAAAGTTTTTAAAGTTTTTCTTTAAAAATGTCTTTAAAGATGTTTTGTTTTAATATATTTTAAAATCTTTTTAAAGATGTTCTAGAGTGTTTTTAGTGATTTTGTTTCCCGCCCTGAGCTCCGACTGGAAGGAAGGGCAGGATATAAATTTTATTAATATTAATCTTATTATTAACAACAACAACAACAACAACAGCAACAGCTCTGGATGACATTTTCTATTAATCCACTCCATAACTGCCTGTTCTGGAACAGGCAGTGATGTGGGGTAGAACATTTTTCAATGCTTTATTTTTCTGCGGAAAATTTTCCGTTTCATAAGTTTATTTTATCAGTGAATGAATGTCATCTGCAAATGAATATTATGCAAGCTTGGCAGTTTTAAAGTTTTTGGCTTTATTCACTAAATATAAGTAAAATAAATATACTAAATTGTTTGATCTCTAGGGTGTCAAGAAATGTTCTGATGCAAACTTTTGCTATACAAAATAGCAAACTTTCCTATGCAAATTTAAGTAACTCCAATGTTTTAAGAAAACCTCCATCATTGGGAACAAACAGTTGGTCATATTTAATTGGATTGAGGAGAATGCTTCTGTAGAACAAAAGCCTTTACTCAAGGTCTTGTTGACTGAGGCTAGAATAGTTTGGCCTCAAATGGAAAGTTCCCCAAGCTCCATCTGTACGGAAATGGCTAGTGACATGTCTAGAATTAGCAGAAATGGACAAATTAATAGATTTGGCTTGTAAGAGAAATGGAATAGTCTATAATGCAAAATTTGCTGAGAAGCGGAAATGTTTTGTGAGATCTAGAAGCATTAGACTTGAAAGAAATTTATTTTTGTAAATTTTAATTTATGTGTTAAAGTTAAATTTTACAACTTTTTTTTAAAGAAAACCTACATCATTGGGAATAAACATGTTATAGTTTCATTTTTTAAAGTCTAAGAAACTTCAATAAAAGATTTAATTTTAGAAGGGGCCTAGCTATAATTATTGAAAAATAGTTGCAATTCAACAAGTCTAATAACATTTACTATCTGTATAGGAATAATCATGGGGGATTGGAATGCAAAAGAAGGGAACACAGAAGAACTAGGAATTGTGGGGAAATGGGGCGTAGGAGAGAGAAATGAAGTAGGAGAAAGACTTATTGAATTCTGTGAAGCCAATAATTTGTTTCTTGCAACCACATTTTTTGAGCAACTGAAAAGATGACTGTACACATGGACATCACCAAATCGTCAATACAGGAATCAAATTGATTATATAATTGGTAGCAGAAGATGGAGAAGTTCCATACTTTCTGCAAAAACAAGACCAGGAGCAGACTGCAGTACAGATCATGAACTGATAATATCGAAAATCGGAGTAAAGCTAAAGAAGAACAACAAATCAATCTTAATGTTAAAATACAATGTAAATAACATCCCAGAAGAATATAAAGATCAAATAAGGAACAGATTTGAGGCTTTAAACTTAGTTGACAGAGAACCAGAAGAACTATGGAATGAAGTCAGAGACATTACCATGGAAGAATGCAAAAAGACAATACCTCTAGTTAAAAACAGAGAAAGACCTCAATGAATGACTGAAGAAACTCTTAAAATGGTTAAAGAGAGAAGGAAAGCAAAAGCAAAAGGAGACAGAAATACAGTCAGAACCCTAAATGCAACAATACAGCGACTAGTACGTAGGGACAAAGAGAACTATTACAATAGTTACTGTACAGAAATAGAAGAGGACAACAAAAAAGGAAGAACAAGAGCCCTATTCCAAAACATTAGAGAAATGAGAAGGAAATTTAAACCAAGAGTAGGGATGTTGAATAATCAACAGGGGAACACACTGACTGACCGAGATGAAATAAAAGGAAGATGGAAGCAATACACTGAAGAACTCTATAAAAGAGATGCCCGGATGACAGATTCATTCATGGAGGAACCGTATGATGAAGAACCAGACATTTTAGAATGCGAAGTGAAAGCTGCTCTTAAAATACTTGGAAGAAACAAATCACCAGGAACAGATGGCATACCAATAGAGTTGCTACAAGCTACTGAGACTGAATCTGTCGAAATTTTGACAAACATCTGTCAAGAAATTTGGAAAACTAAACAATGGCCCACAGACTGGAAGCGTTACATATACATCCCAATTCCAAAGAAAGGGGATCCCAGGGAATGCAGTACTTATCGAACTATTGCCTTAATATCCCACGCAAGTAAAGTAATGCTCAAGATTCTACAACAAAGGCTCTTACCATATATGGAGCGAGAAATGCCAGACGTCCAAGCTAGATTTAGAAAGGGAAGAGGCACCAGATATCACATTGCAAACATATGTTGGATAATGGAACAGAGCAAGGAATTTCAGAAGAAAATCGCTCTATGCTCTATAGATTACAGCAAAGTGTTTGACTGTGTCGATCATGAAAAACTATGGAATGCTTTAAAAGAAATGGGGGTGCCACAGCATTTGATTGTCCTGATGCACAATCTATACTCTGTACAAGAGGCTACTGTAAGGACAGAATATGGAGAAACTGACTGGTTCCCCATCGGAAAGGGTGTGAGACAGGGGTGTATTTTATCACCCTATTTATTTAATCTATACGCAGAACATATTGTACGGAAAGCAGGATTGGACCAAGATGAAGGAGGTGTGAAAATTGGAGGGAGAAATATCAATAATTTAAGATACGCAAACAATACCATACTACTGGCAGAAACCAGTAATGATTTGAAACGAATGCTGATGAAAGTTAAAGAGGAAAGCACAAAAGCAGGACTACAGCTGAACGTTAAAAAGACTAAAGTAGTGACAACAGAAGACGTATGTAACTTTACAGCTGACAATGAGGACATTGAACTTGTCAAGGATTATCAGTACCTTGGCACAGTCATTAACCAAAATGGAGGCAATAGTCAAGAAATCAGAAGAAGGCTACGACTGGGGAGGGCAGCTGTGAGAGAACTAGAAAAGGTCCTCAAATGCAAAGATGTATCACTGAACACTAAAGTCAGGATAAGAACATAAGAACATAAGAAGAGCCTGCTGGATCAGGCCAGTGGCCCATCTAGTCCAGCATCCTGTTCTCACAGTGGCCAACCAGGTGCCTGGGGGAAGCCCGCAAGCAGGACCCGAGTGCAAGAACACTCTCCCCTCCTGAGGCTTCCGGCAACTGGTTTTCAGAAGCATGCTGCCTCTGACTAGGGTGGCACAGCACAGCCATCACGGCTAGTAGCCATTGATAGCCCTGTCCTCCATGAATTTGTCTAATCTTCTTTTAAAGCCATCCAAGCTGGTGGCCATTACTGCATCTTGTGGGAGCAAATTCCATAGTTTAACTATGCGCTGAATAAAGAAGTACTTCCTTTTGTCTGTCCTGAATCTTCCAACATTCAGCTTCTTTGAATGTCCACGAGTTCTAGTATTATGAGAGAGGGAGAAGAACTTTTCTCTATCCACTTTCTCAATGCCATGCATAATTTTATACACTTCTATCATGTCTCCTCTGACCCGCCTTTTCTCTAAACTAAAAAGCCCCAAATGCTGCAACCTTTCCTCGTAAGGGAGTCGCTCCATCCCCTTGATCATTCTGGTTGCCCTCTTCTGAACCTTTTCCAACTCTATAATATCCTTTTTGAGATGAGGCGACCAGAACTGTACACAGTATTCCAAATGCGGCCGCACCATAGATTTATATAACGGCATTATGATATCGGCTGTTTTATTTTCAATACCTTTCCTAATTATCCCTAGCATGGAATTTGCCTTTTTCACAGCTGCCGCACACTGGGTTGACATTTTCATCGTGCTGTCCACTACAACCCCGAGGTCTCTCTCCTGGTCAGTCACCGCCAGTTCAGACCCCATGAGCGTATATGTGAAATTCAGATTTTTTGCTCCAATATGCATAATTTTACACTTGTTTATATTGAATTGCATTTGCCATTTTTCCGCCCATTCACTCAGTTTGGAGAGGTCTTTTTGGAGCTCTTCGCAATCCCTTTTTGTTTTAACAACCCTGAACAATTTAGTGTCATCAGCAAACTTGGCCACTTCACTGCTCACTCCTAATTCTAGGTCATTAATGAACAAGTTGAAAAGTACAGGTCCCAATACCGATCCTTGAGGGACTCCACTTTCTACAGCCCTCCATTGGGAGAACTGTCCGTTTATTCCTACTCTCTGCTTTCTGCTTCTTAACCAATTCCTTATCCACAAGAGGACCTCTCCTCTTATTCCATGACTGCTAAGCTTCCTCAGAAGCCTTTGGTGAGGGTACCTTGTCAAACGCTTTTTGAAAGTCTAAGTACACTATGTCCACTGGATCACCTCTATCTATATGCTTGTTGACACTCTCAAAGAATTCTAATAGGTTACTGAGACAGGACTTTCCCTTGCAGAAGCCATGCTGGCTCTGCTGCAGCAAGGCTTGTTCTTCTATGTGCTTAGTTAATCTAGCTTTAAGAATACTTTCTACCAGTTTTCCAGGGACAGAAGTTAAGCTAACTGGCCTGTAATTTCCAGGATCCCCTCTGGATCCTTTTTTGAAGATTGGCGTTACATTTGCCACTTTCCAGTCCTCAGGCACAGAGGAGGACCCAAGGGACAAGTTACATATTTTAGTTAGCAGATCAGCAATTTCACATTTGAGTTCTTTGAGAACTGTCGGGTGGATGCCATCCGGGCCCGGTGATTTGTCAGTTTTTATATTGTCCATTAAGCTTAGAACTTCCTCTCTCGTTACCACTATTTGTCTCAGTTCCTCAGAATCCCTTCCTGCAAATGTTAATTCAGGTTCAGGGATCTGCCCTATATCTTCCACTGTGAAGACAGATGCAAAGAATTCATTTAGCTTCTCTGCAATCTCCTTATCGTTCTTTAGTACACCTTTGACTCCCTTATCATCCAAGGGTCCAATCGTCTCCCTAGATGGTCTCCTGCTTTGAATGTATTTATAGAATTTTTTGTTGTTGGTTTTTATGTTCTTAGCAATGTGCTCCTCAAATTCTTTTTTAGCATCCCTTATTGTCTTCTTGCATTTCTTTTGCCAGAGTTTGTGTTCTTTATTTTCTTCATTCGGACAAGACTTCCATTTTTTGAAGGAAGACTTTTTGCCTCTAAGAGCTTCCTTGACTTTGCTCGTTAACCATGCTGGCATCTTCTTGGCCCTGGCGGTACCTTTTCTGATCTGCGGTATGTCCTCCAGTTGAGCTTCTAATATAGTGTTTTTAAACAACTTCCAAGCATTTTCGAGTGATGTGACCCTCTGGACTTTGTTTTTCAGCTTTCTTTTTACCAATCCCCTCATTTTTGTGAAGTTTCCTCTTTTGAAGTCAAATGTGACCGTGTTGGATTTTCTTGGCAATTGGCCAGTTACATGTATGTTTAATTTAATAGCACTGTGGTCACTGCTCCCAATCGGTTCAACAACACTTACATCTCGCACCAGGTCCCGGTCCCCACTGAGGATTAAGTCCAGGGTTGCCGTCCCTCTGGTCGGTTCCATGACCAACTGGTCTAGGGAATAGTCATTTAGAATATCTAGAAACTTTGCTTCTTTGTCATGACTGGAACACATCATACAGATCATACAGACCATGGTATTTCTGATCTCTATGTATGGATGTAAAAATTGGACAGTGAAAAAAGCGGATAAGAGAAAAATCAACTCATTTGAAATGTGGTGTCGGAGGAGAGCTTTGTGCATACCATGGACTGCGAAAAAGACAAATAATTGGGTGTTAGAACAAATTAAACCAAAACTATAACTAGAAGCTAAAATGATGAAACTGAGGTTATCATACTTTGGACACATCATGAGAAGACATGATTCATTCGAAAAACAGAAGGGAGTAGAAAAAGAGGAAGGCCAAACAAGAGATGGATTGATTCCATAAAGGAAGCCACAGACCTGAACTGAACAGGGTGGTTCATGACAGATGCTCTTGGAGGTCGCTGATTCATAGGGTCACCATAAGTCGCAGTCGACAGGCACATAACAACAACAACATAGGAAGTTACAGGAGCGGCAGAAGAGAAGCAAGCTGTCTGAACTGTAGCAATATAATTAACACAGGAAGCCAGATCTCTTGAAAGGGAGGGATTCATCAGACGCAAGTGCTTAAATCAGAGACTATTCCAATAAGGATATTTGGAGCATTTCTTTGTATTCAATTTTACAGTGAAACATCCCATTAACACTGAAGTAGCAGATACAGTAACCATAGTTTCGCACACTGTAGTGTATGTTACATCACCCTCTGACAAGCATGGCAAGCCTCAGAATCCCTTAATCAGACCCAGGGTTGGAAGGAAAGCTGGGGCATGTCACACTTTCCAAAGGGAGTGGAGGCATCCCTGTAAGGGCAGGCCCTAGTGGATCAGACCAACGGCCTGTCTAGTCCAAAATACTGATTCATACAATGACAAACCAGATGCCAGATGGGAGGCCCACAAACAGGCAATGAGGATAATAATCCTTTCCTGCTTCTATAACCCCAGCAACAGACATTCAGAGGCATACAACTTTTAAGTATGAATATTCGAAAATACCGACGGAGTGGTCTGACACGATATTTATAGAAATTGTTCTGTATTCCCAAATTTGATGGAAAAATAAAATATATGCTGATTTGAACTATTATTTTAAAATTCTTACTCTCAGCTCCATTTGTTTCAGACAACTCAAAAAGCAGTTTCAATGAAATTTTATGATTTCAATTAGATAATTGTTTGACAATAGGAGAGTTCACTCTCTTAAAGTTTGTGAATATGCCATCTGTGCTAGTTTGTATATATACTGCATTTTAAAATTGTAAACCACACTGGAATCTATTTCTTTGTATTAAAATAAATTAAAATATTGTCAATAAATAAATGCTCTTGTTCCCTCTCTTTATTATGCAGTTAATGGAAATATTCCAAAGTAGTTATTTGGCTTCTAATCTCTAACAGAGAATGGCTGGACCACTGACGCTTGAAAAGATAAGGCAATCTCTTTCCTTGTTCATCACCTTGCTAAACAAGTGATCAAAGTATCACTCCCATTTTTGGACTACTGAACATTTTGCTCATGAAAGATTATAAAACATTAATTTAAAATTCAGAAGAACATAATCACAGTCACACTTTTACACATCTGCTGTAATGTAACCACCTGATGGTAGCTCTGCTCCAAAGTAATTAGTACATCAGTTATCTTCCTGTTCCTATGGGTTTATTGCAAAGAGGGGGAGATCAGGAAAACATATCCCCTCCATGGCAAAGTAACTTTTGTACAAATCAAACAGCTGTATATTTTGCTGAACAACACTTTTTTATACACTTCCTAACACACTATATATAAGGAAGGGGGGCACAACTGAGCATGTTTTTCTTCTCCCCAAGGATGACACTATTCATCTTTGTTTACATGTTTTCAATTTTAAAAACTTGCTATTCTTAGGAAGAAAGGATATTAAAAGCAGGGGGTAGATGAAATAAGGTACATGAATGAAAGATTTAATGTGGAAAGTATATTTGGTGCAAATAGATTAAACATCCATGCTTCCTACAAGGAAGATAATTTATTTCCAAGTGAATTTTTTATGTAGCAAAACTTATCAAATCTACCACAATTACAATAGTTTCATTTTAGCAACTATGCTATGCTTCCAGTGATATTATTTTATTATTATTATTATTTTATTCAATTTCTATACCGCCCACAGCCAACGGCTCTCTGGGTGGTGTACAACATAAATATAAAAATACAGTAATATAATAAAATCACATAGTAAATACAAACATACCACAAAAATTCCCCAGATCTAAAAATGTATTACACAATTTAAATTTAGAATACCAGAATGTGCTAAATATGCTAAAATATGTTAAAATGCCTGGGAAAAGAGGAAGGTTTTAACCTGGCACCGAAAGGATAACAAAGTTGGTGCCAGGCGCACCTCGTCACAAAAACTATTCCATAGTTCGGGGGCCACCACTGAGAAGGCCCTAGTTCTTGTTGTCATCCTCCGGGCCTCTTTATAAGTCGGTACCCGGAGGAGGACCTTCGATGTTGCACGTAGTGTACGGGTAGGTTCATATTGGGAGAGGCGTTCCACCAGGTATTGCGGACCCGCGCCGTGTAAGGCTTTATAGGTCAAAACCAACACTTTGAATCTTGCCCGGAAACGTATAGGCAACCAGTGCAAACGGGCCAGAACAGGTGTTATATGTTCTGATCGTTTGGTCCTTGTCAACAGTCGAGTCGCTGCGTTTTGCACTAGTTGCAGTTTCCGAACCGTCTTCAAAGGCAGCCCCATGATATTACAACATGACCGGGACAACTACTCACAGAGCCTGTGGGCATATAAACTATATGTGCTTCAGCTCTGAACACACAACCAGGGACCTTGGACAGTAGCGTGCATGTAGGTTTTTATACAGGTTAGGTTAAGCATGTGTAGCGGCCAGGGAGTGTGATCTCTCTCTCTCTCTCTCTCTCTCTCTCTCTCTCTCTCACACACACACACACACACACACACAAAATAAATGTCCCTTCAATGTAACATGTAATCAGTCACTTAGTATCTTTGCAATCTAAAATAGTAAATTGGACTATTTCATAGCATTACAATAATGTAAATATAGCAATTTTTGCAAGTTTGATATACACATTCAATGTAACACGTGGCCAGTCCACAAACTGGTTCTGAAATTAGGAATTCATATTAGATGCAAATACACATCCAATAAAATCTTACCTAAGAACTGTTCAAACACACAGGGTAAATGCATCTAAAATTAATCTAGAATTGCTGACTATACTCTAGCTCTGCCCATTATCCTCATGCTGAATTGCAAAATGGAATTTCATTTACGAAAAACTGTATTTCCTTCAACAATTTAGTATATTACATAAATTAGACAGGCAGGCTCAGATCATGAGAAGCTGTATAAATGGCTTGGAATGGTGCTCAGGGAGGCTGCTGGAGGAGGGACAAACTGACCCTTTATCAGGCAGATACACCTTGAAATGAATGGACAACTTGACAAATAACCCTCTGAAGTGATACGTGAGGGTGAGTTGGTGGCAGAAAAGTCCTCATTCATGAGTTTCTTTTTGCTCACAGATATATTGTTGCTTGCCACTGGAAGTCTTCTACAAATGTAGGAATGATTTAGAACGTGCATAGTCCAATGTTTCATGCCAACTTAGTCTGATTGTTTTTTTTTAATTGTCAAAGGAGCACAGGGCAAGATTAATGTTTCTCCCACCACCAACACTTTATCCTCACAACAGCCCTGCGGGGTAGGTTAAGATAACACAGGGATGGCTAATCTGTAGCCCTCCAAATGTTATTGAATTCCAACCGTGATCAGCCTCAGCCAGCATGGTCTATGCTCAGGGATGATGGGAACTGTAGTGCAGCAACTTCTGGAGGGCCACTGGTTAGCCACCCCTGAGTTAATAGATTGTGACTGTCTCAAGGTCACCAAGAAACCTTCATTGCTCTTTGGAGATTTGAACCTGTCTCTCCATCATTCTTGTATGGCACCCTACCCCACTGACTCTCACCTAGGCTTGTTGTGTAGGACAGTTGGTTTCTGTTAAGGAGTAATCTTCATATACTGCATCCTTTTTTTTAGGAAAAAATATTATTAATGACCAATTTTTAGGTGTATCTAGTAATCAGGACATTTTGCAAATAGATGTGAATAATGAGTTCTCTCTACTTGTCAGGTATTCTATGAGTTATAACTTTACTATTAGGAAAGCCTTCTCCCCCCCCCAAAAAAAAAATTAAAAACTTATTCTGGTAAACCTAAAAATGTGTAACATCCTGCAATATTTTTTGGTAGTTCAATAACTTTTGCTTAATGCAGAGGAAACCCAGAACTGGTAATCATGCAGTCCATCAGAGTACAATTAAATACAAGCAGTTCATCTTGTCTAGGACTTTCTTACCCAACACCTACAATTAGAATGCTGCTACACCACATTATATTATGCCACCCACCAAGCAACTAAAAGCAATGTAAATTCTTAAGACCCATTCTAGGCAAGTTATTGTCTAAGGTCAATATTTTGAGATGTGTGCATATATAGAGACAGGATATACATACACAGAGAGAGAAATCTGTATTTATGTACCTCTTTCTATACAATTACAATATTGCCAAGGTATGTGACTGTGGGTGGTCAATGCTTCTATAACTATAAAAAAAGCAAGCCATTTATTTTTGGTGCCTACATAGGTATTTGACTGCTTAATAGTGAAAGCAACAAGTCTGAAGTTGGAGTAACTTGCAAATCCTAAGACAAACATCTTTATTAAATAAATTCACTTCAAAATTAACATTTCTCCCCACTGCTTGCATACTACAGCAACAAATCAGAAACCCTGTAGTCAGTCAACAAACCTATTTAGAAATAAGTTAAAGATACCTATTAGCATCTAAAAAGTGAACAATTTCTATGCTATCAAGTCTTCTCAGAAGTGAGTCCTGCTCAGTTTGAAATACTGATGAAAACTAGAACTGGTAGCCTCTTTACCACACAAAAATATTAACAAGGGTCAGATACCCAGGAAACATTTTTTCAGGCTCAGATATCCTTCTAAAGAGTTCATATATGGAGGAACAATTTCAACCAAATATTTTCAGGGCTATTCATTTGGAACCAATATTTATGGTTCTGGTTAAATTCTTACCTCAATACTTCATATTCAAAATATACAGTATATAGCATTTTCCTCCATAGCCACAAGGAAGAGCCAGGTATGACCTACACACCTAAGTACTCAGTGTGTCTTGGCTCCCACTAGAAGCAGACTCAGGACTCTTGGCTTGATTAAGTCTAGCATCCCTACAAGGAATGAAACAGCATGGCTAACTCAAGCAAAGTCATTGCTGCAACACTTGATACACACTCACAATCCCCTTAAATAGAGGATGAGCTGGGTACAACTACTTTTGCAGGCCTTTTCTCTCAGCTTGGGACCTGGCAAACAAGTGGCCACTGCTACAGGTAGGCTGGCTAACTGACTCAATTTGTTCATGCCTGAGCCACGAACAGTGGGTCTATGGTGACTTTGCCAGATCCTCCTTCAACCCTGCTTCTCACATCTCTTCCTGAGCTACAGGCAGACTCGCCACAGGGGATGGACTTGGCTGCAAATCTGTCACTGCAAGCTGTGAGATCAAAGGGGCTCAATTCCTTCACCTACATCAGCCCCTCCCTCGGGGCAATGCTGTCAATGAGCAGACTATTGGGCCCCTCCCCATCATCCTCTTCCATGGTGCCCAAACCACTGGGCCCCTCCCCTGGATCCCAAGCTGCCTCCTCCTCAGACCAGTCCTGCCAAGAGTTCTCCACGGGACACATAATAAAGCATACTTATCTATAAGACATTTTATGACAGTGGTGGCCAAGGTCTTTGCCACCTGTACCACAAGTCAAGCCCAAATTATGAGAAAGTGCCATCCTAGTGTGTACTGCCATAAGTATGTGTGCCCCCCTTGCTTTAGTGAGATTTAATCTAGTCAGCCAAGGAAGAGGCAGCAGCATGGTCTGCAAGGGCAGGAAAGAATGAAGAACTGACTATGCCATAACTGTTTTGACCCACTGCCCACATCCATGCATGCCTAAAGTCATTTTATCAAAGACTGGCCATTTACGTTTAATATCTTCCATTTACCACAGATTGGCATGTACACAGGGCAACTACTCAGTGGGTGATACTGAAGCTCTGCCTTTCTAGTTGTTAAATAGCCACAGTAAAAGCACATTTTTTGGTCAAAAGGATGAAGGGGGTGGAATTTATATACCTGTACACATATAACAGCATTTGTGAAAAGAAGAAGAGGTTGCATCAGTAAGCAAGTGCATACACAGACTTGAACACTTTCATTTCAAATAATATGTAGGCAGCGTAAGCTAATACAAATAATTATCTTTATTTTAAGGTGTATTATACAAAAACATGCCTAGCCAAATAGCAAATTACACTTAAAAATATGCCCCATTGAATCACTGCTTTGTTGCTTTCCAAAGCTGTTTTTAGAGTTGTGGTGGATGGATAAATTCAAAGTACAATTTTCGTGGTAGGTGCCACAAATATATTTGGGCCTTAACCATTTATGATAGATCTTACAGCTCCATCTAGCTCTGTACAATGGAACTCTGTGTTAATGACAAAAACTAAACTTTCACTACAGGAACATGTATTGTTAGCAACTTTTGAAATTAACACAGTACAGCTATTGGCTTCCAGACTAATAGTTTCATGTTTAGTTCCATTAATAAAGAAAACTAGTAACTTCCCCATGTAAAGGCAAAGTCCTTGACTAAAATGAGGTCCCTCCCATTATTGTGACTTCCTTTCATTTTATTTTTAATTTATATACAGCTTTTCTATATTGCTATACACAAGGCAGTTTACAAGCCATAGAAATAACAAAATGTACAACAAAGATCACACTCTATAATAATCTGATCTAATGCAAAGTAATAATGAAAAAATAATTATCACAATAACAAATGAAATCAACACTAAATCATCCATTTCAAATATAGTATTACATTGGGAGCTCTCTGACTTTGGGTTCTTGTGGGATTCTCTTCTCCTCCATTGGGACAGCTCAGAGAGATCATATAGGTAAGGGGTGTCAAGGGGGGGTTGGTTTTTACTGAAAGGCTAGCTGTAGCTCCTTGGAACTCTAAAAAAATAAGCTTTTGACATGTATTTTGTTACTAGTACCACTAATCATGTTCTATGCTCGTATAACATATTTTATTATCATGTAAATGCTGTTTTATATTTTTAAGTAAATTAGTTTTTATAAAGCCTTTTTCTTGAGTCTTTTTCCTTAAAAGTTTTGTTGCCAGTGTAAAACCTGTCAGAATCCACAATAAGATGATGCAGGTGCTCTGCCTTCACAGAAGAGGTTACATTGCCTACTTAGGTTGCAATCCAATACCGGTCCACTCAGAAGTAAGCACCACTGGGTTAAATGGGTATTACTCCCGGGTACCTGTGTACTGGACTGCAGCCTTAGCTGATAACCTGGTGTTATCTAAATACCGGGGGATGAAACTCTCCTAAGAGGGGAAGAAATGTGTCAAGACCACTACCAAGAGCCAACACAAAAATAGCAAAATAGCCCAGCATAACTTAAACATATAAAACCAGATGACAACACAGCTAACCACTGGATCAAAAACATGTCAACAACATGGATCTTCAAGGACTGTTTAAAAGTACTGAGGGATGAAACAGCAAGAAGTAAGTTGGTAAACCACCATGAAAACCCTATTCATAGGGTTGCCATAAATCGGAACCGACTTGAAGGCAGTCCATTTCCATTTCAGGGAACTTGTTTAGTACCAGAAGTACCAGAGATGGTCTTTATTGGACATTTAATGTCTACGTCTAATTCATAGGGTCGCCATAAGTCGAGATCGACTTGAAGGCAGTCCATTTCCATTTTTCAATGTCTACGTCAGTTCAGCAGTTCTTCATATAGGTGTGCTCAAGTTTGGAAGATGTTAAACGGGAGGCGCTACTTATTTCAGAAGTCAAAGCATTCAGAACAGATTAATGATCAAATATTTCCTGTTAGTAACCTCTAGACCATGCTTTTGAAATTGCAGGGGACTTAGCTTAATCCGCATCTGTTTTAATGCTTGTAATACTTGATTTGTAATAAAACAATTTCAGGAACAGCAACTTCAACTTTTAGTTTTTACATTCAGATGAAAAATATCCCTGTATAGTCCATTTAAGCTTATGCTTTGTTTGATGTGACTAGAGTCTGGCAATGTAGTTTTCCTCCAGATTCAGCATTACTTCTGTAATCCATGCATGCCTCCACTGTGATCTGTGGCATGCCTGGACAGGAGCAAAACCACTACAGTTCTCCTATACAATAGCTGAGGTTGCTAACAGGGCACCTACAACTGCATGTCCATCCACAAAGGCCTTCCTGGCACCCCCAGGATCCCCTCCTCTTACTGAAATTAGACTTGAAAGAGGCATTTTATCACAGCCAGTAGAATAGATTGTGGTGTATATGTCGTGCCCATGACAGTTGCTCCAGTGTGCAAATGTACCCATGGGCCTAAAACCATTGGTGACCCCTGTGCTGTAGCATAGTCAGACCTAAACTCCTGACTACTTCGTTAATGCCACCTGCTTCCTGGCTTAGCATATTAAAAGGAATAGCCAAAGCAGGGCTGTAAGTACCATGTCTTACTTTTAACTTGCTGCACTCTGACTGGAGACTGGCCTCCACTGCTATAGGGCAGATGTGGAAAACCTTCGGCCCTCCAGATGTTGCTGAAGTACATCATCCCTGCCACTGGCCATGCTTGGTGGGTCTGACAGGAGTTATAATTCAGCAACATCTGGAGGGCCAAAAGTTCCCCTATACCTGCTTTATACAGTAGGCTAGTTTCTACACGCACTTACACACAAAGAGGAATTATTAGAGTTCAAGAACGCATCTCAGCCAGGCAAAGGGAAGGGAAAAGGGGAAGGTCACCTGAACATTTAGATCCTCATTCTCACTATGATGGTAAAACTTCTCTCTACTTCAGATGGGAGTTCACATGACCGTTCTTTATACAAAAAAAAATAAATGGGGGGGATAATAGAAACCCCTCCACATAGAAAACAAGTCAGAAAGAAGTGTTGTAAGATAGCCTTTTCCTGACATGGAAGAATTCAATTTGTTTTGATTTTTCCATGCAAGGGAGATTGAAAGCTGTAGCATAAAGCCAGATATAAGTTTACACTTTCGTGAGAACAAGGCCTTAGAAAATAAGGAAGGAAGGAAGACTTAAAACGACTTCATAGCCCTGTTAAACGTGACAATTAAGTATTGGACCAAGAACTGTGTGTGCAAGTAGTTTTGTCTGAAGTTAACTGTATACTCTACCTTGAGCTCCTTGGAGGAAAGGCAGGATATAAATTAAAACAACAACAAATAAATAAATAAAATTAAGAGGAAGTGGTTATTCCATTGTTTGAAAATGGAATAAGTTAACTTAATAGATATCAAGTGAGCTAACAGTCATTTATTTTTACTGATGTTTTTACCTGCCTGCTTTTATTCTTTGTACTTCGTGTTTTATTAATGTTGATTGCATTTGTTAGTGGCCTTGAGCATCATTTGACGAATTTGACAAATACTTTGTAAAACATTCAAATAGTTAATAGAGGAAGAAACTAATCGGTCTGGTGCCACACAGGCACTGAACAGTTCTGCTGTCTTAATGGCACAATGGGACAGCTTTGCTGTCACATTCTCCATAGCAATACTAAAAAAGGGAAGGGACAGTGGAAGGTTGCTCCAAGTAAAACTATCCCAGGTCTTCCTAAAACAGCTTACTCCCTCTCCCACTTTCCTGTGGCTCCTATTTCTTTGTATGTTAACAAAATAGCTTTGGAGAGGAACAGCAAAGTACAGAAAGATTTATCACTGTGGATAATTATATAGATATATTAACAGTGGTAGACTTTTTGAACCGTGATGCTTTCTCCAACATCTTTACAGCTTTGCTTTTACAGTGTGATGAGTAAGGATTGCACAAAAGTTTGTTCATGAGATTAAGGATAATAGACTCCGAGTTTCCCTAACGCTATCAAGAAATCCCATGAAGTCAGAATTAGACTTTGCTATGGTTTATTGTCCTGGCTTCTTTGTTGTTGTTGTTGGTTACTATAATAAACTTATCTAATGTCCACATCACAGTATCTATTTAGGGGCCTTCTAAGCTTATTAGTGTCATAATCTTAAAGAGTGTAAAATCAAGGAAAAATTATCTTTCTGTTATAATATATTATATCTAAATAGTTCAGGGCATTAGAGTTGATTGAAAAAGATATATTATATTTCTTTCTCAAGTTCACATATTTAGAAGCAGACTTATCTCTATAAAAATATGTGGTTTAATATTAAAGAAATCATATTTGTATCTTCACAGTTGTCATGGTACAGCTTCCTAATTTCAATGACCTCTTACCTTTTCTTTTCTTGTAAAGGAACTTGGAAATGGTCCTTTAAAAGAACTGTTCTCTAAAAGCAAATATATAAAGCTAAACAAACAAGTTTTCTATTACAAATAGCACATAGCCCTTATTTTCATAAGAACATTTTTGTTTCGTTTTTTAAGAAAAGCTTTCTTTTTGATACTGTATTTTGACCCATGTAAGAGATCTATAAAACAGTATTGAAATAACTACTACAGTAGGGCCCCGCTTATATGGAGTGTTAGGGACCAGCCCCCCCCCCGTAAAGCGGAAATCACCGTAAAGTGGAACCCACTGACTTTAATGGGTCGCATAATGCGAAAATGACGTGAAAATGCGGCAAAATGCCGCAAAACCGGCTTTAAAACGGGGAATTTCCCCTGATTGAAAGCTGCCGTATCAGCAGAACACCGGAAAGCGGAACGCCGCCCTACTGTACAAGCATTACCTTGTATAGTATCCCTCTATTCTTCTCTCTCATCCTTCATCACTTCCAGGCAAAACCTTAAACAATCAAGAGGATGGAGGGGGGTAGCTTGAAAGCTCTTCATCCTAGCAGGATAGTTTGTTTCAAGTCTCATTTCAGAACCTTAAAACGAGGGTGAGGAACCTCAGGTCCAGGGACCAAATGCAGCCCTCTGAGCCTCTCTATCTGGCCCTCAGGACACTTCCCAGACCACACCCTTCATCTGTCTTGCAACGTGCCTTCCTTGAGTGTTTTTGTTTGGCTGAAATGTGTCCTTGATCTCTAATAATGACTCTTGCTTGTCTGGATGGAGTATACAGGGGGATATGTAAGCGTTTGTAGAAACTAGACTATTGTATAAAGCAGGTGTGGAGGAATCTTTGGCCCTCCAAATGTTGCTGAACTACAATTCCTGTCAGCCCCCAGCAAACATGGCCAATGGCCAGAAATGATGGAGTTCAGCAGGACAATACTGGTACTTTCTCCAGTTCAAGACAAGGGATTGAAATTCCTTTATACGTCTGTTGCCTTGAGGACTTGGTTTTTTAAATGGCAACATAAAATTACTTGATAGTTGCTCAGTATTTATGAAGCTCTGCATAGTTTATGACGCTTTGTTGCATGTGTTGATGTATTTATTATGCATTTTAAAATACACACATACAACTGAAATGGTACTGGTACTGGTGATCTGAGGGTGGAGGGGTTCTTAGTGACTCTGTTGTCATGGACAGATCACCACCTCATCAGGTTTAGACTTTGTGCCCCCAGTATCCTCTGCAGGAGTGAAGGGCCAATTAAGATGGTCCACCCCCGGAGACATATGGATCCTGATGGTTTCCTGAATGCTCTGGGGGATGTTCCCAGCATGGCTGGCGATACTACCAAAGCCCTGGTCAATCTCTGAAATATGGAGATGTCCCGGGAGATGGACACTATTGCCACAAACTGCCCTCTCCCACCAGAGAAGGCCCGTAATTCACCTTGGTTTACTCAAACCTTGGGCCTGATCAAATGCCAGTGACAACAGCTAGAGAATCACTGGTTAAAAACTCAGTCTGTTTTTGACCAAACGCCGGCTAGAGCTAATTTTCAAGCCTATCATGTGATGGTGATGGCAGCAAAGAAAGCTTTCTTCTCTGCCTCCATTGCATCTACTCAATGTCGTCCAGCGATGCTTTTCCGGGTGGTCCGGGGTCTTTTGGGCTCTGGCCCCATATTAGACTCTGATCCCTCAGTAGCTCATTGTGACATGTTTGCGAGGCACTTTGCAGATAAAATTACTCTCATTCGGACTGGTTTGGACTCCTTATTAATTACAGTTGTGCCACATGTCCCTGAGGCCTCCTCTGGTCAGTTTTCTATGGATAGTTTTCAGCTTGTAAAGCCTGAGGATGTGGACAGGATTCTGGGAGAAATGAGGGCCACTACCTGCTCTCTTGAGCCTTGCCCATCCTGCCTTGCTGGCTTTATTTATTTATTTATTTATATGCAGCCCCATAGCCGAAGCTCTCTGGGCGGATCAATTAAATGTGCCAGATAAGGAGTGGCTGGCTAGCTGGCACATTTGATTAACACTTCCCTAAGGGAAGGTTCTATGCCAACATTGAAGGAGGCTGTGATAAGACCTTTGTTAAAGAAGCCATTGTTAGATCCTGCAGATCTTAACTTCCACCCCGTCTCTAATCTCCCTTTTCTTGGCAAGGTGATTGAAAGGATGGTGGCTGCTCAACTCCAAGTTTTCCAGGATGAATCAGATTATCTAGACCCTTTTCAATCAGGCTTCAGGCCCGGTCATGGGACAGCGACTGCCTTGGTCTCCCTGCTTAATGAGTGCATCCCTGTTGGTGCTGCTGGACCTATCGGCAGCCTTTGATACCATCGACCATGGTATCCTTCTGTGCTGTCTAGCTGGGATCAGTTTGGGAGGCACTGTTATGCTGTGGTTTTGATCTTGCCTGATGGACAGGACCCAGAAAATAGTGATGGGAGACTACTGCTCATCCTCCTTGCCTTTGGCCTATGGGGTCCTGCAGGGTTCTGTCTCCCATGCTTTTCAACATCTATATGAAACCACTAGGAGAGATCATCCGGAGATTTGGAGTACAATGTCATCAATTTGTTGATGACACTCAACTCTATCTCTCCTTACCTTCTGACTGCAGGGAAGGAGTGCTCATCCAAAACCGGTGCCTGGGGCTGTGAAAGGCTGGATGTTGGTGAACAAACTGAAACTTAATCCAGATAAGACAGAAGTGTTGCTGGCCAAGGGGAAAGCTGCACCACGGATAGGGTTGCAACCTATTCTGGATGAGGTTGCACTTCCCCTGAAGGAGCAGGTTTGCAGTTTGGGAGTTCTCTTGGATCATGCCCTGCTGCTTGAATCTCAGGTGGCTGCGGTGGCTAGGAGTGCTTTTGGCCATCTTAAAATGGTCTACCAGCTGCATCCATTCCTAGAAGCAGTTGACTTGGCCACAGTGACCCATGCTTTGGTGACATCGAGGCTTGACTAGTGTAACACACTCTACACTGGGCTGCCCTTGAAAATGGTTTGGAAACTACAATTGGTTCAAAATGCTGCAGCCAGAATGTTAACTGGAGCACAGCACAGGGAGCATATTACCCTGTACTTTACCAACTCCACTGGCTTCCAATTTGTTTCCAGGCCCAATTCAAAGTGCTGGCTTTGACCTTTAAATCCCTAACCGGCCTTGGACCAGTGTATCTAAAAGACCGCTTGCACTCATATGCTCCTACTCTGGATTTAAGATCATCTGCCTCTGGTCACCTCTGCATGCCTGGAATTAAAGATGTCAGACTGACAGGCACGCAAGAGAGAGCCTTTTCAGTTGTGGCTCTTAGGCTTTGGAATTCACTGCCTCAAGAAGCCCATTCTGCTCCCTCCCTGATGGTTTTCCAGAAACTCATAAAAAACTATCTTGTTCCGAAGAGCCTCTGAGAGGGTCTGATGGGTGAGTCTGACACTGTTTCTACATTTAGTATTTTTAATTTTTCTTTTGTTGTTTTTACTACTATTTCCCCACACATATACTCACATATATATACTCACATATATACATGTAGGTTTCTCAGTTTGTTTGTATCAGAGCTTGGAAGTAACTCGTTAAAAATAACGAGTTACTTGTAATTCACTACATTTTTGCGTAACGAGAGAGTAATTTCGTTACATTTGCTTGTAACAGAACGAGTGGTAACTTAATTACTTTTCAGCTGTAACTGTAACGTTTCCAACGTTCCATTTACCATTACTTGGGGGGAGGGGAAGTCTGCTCCTGTGATTGGTGGCCAAAAGAATGTGCCTCACACATGGCGAGCCAGACTACAGAAGCAGAATGGAGGTGAAGAACTGAGATGAGTGGCGATGGTGTGTGCGCGTGCGCATGCGTGCGCCTCCACCGCTTGTCTTGCCGCCCCTTCCTTCCTACTTGCCTCCACCTCTCCTCTCATGCCGGCCGCCGGCCACCGGCCGCCTCTCCCCTCCCTGCCTGTCGCCGCCTCTCCCCTCCCTGCCTGTCGCCGCCTCTCCCCTCCCTGCCTGTCGCCGCCTCTCCCCTCCCTGCCTGTCGCCGCCTCTCCCCTCCCTGCCTGTCGCCGCCTCTCCCCTCCCTGCCTGTCGCCGCCTCTCCCCTCCCTGCCTGTCGCCGCCTCTCCCCTCCCTGCCTGTCGCCGCCTCTCCCCTCCCTGCCTGTCGCCGCCTCTCCCCTCCCTGCCTGTCGCCGCCTCTCCCCTCCCTGCCTGTCGCCGCCTCTCCCCTCCCTGGGTGTCGCCGCCTCTCCCCTCCCTGGGTGTCGCCGCCTCTCCCCTCCCTGGGTGTCGCCGCCTCTCCCCTCCCTGGGTGTCGCCGCCTCTCCCCTCCCTGGGTGTCGCCGCCTCTCCCCTCCCTGGGTGTCGCCGCCTCTCCCCTCCCTGGGTGTCGCCGCCTCTCCCCTCCCTGGGTGTCGCCGCCTCTCCCCTCCCTGGGTGTCGCCGCCTCTCCCCTCCCTGGGTGTCGCCGCCTCTCCCCTCCCTGGGTGTCGCCGCCTCTCCCCTCCCTGGGTGTCGCCGCCTCTCCCCTCCCTGGGTGTCGCCGCCTCTCCCCTCCCTGGGTGTCGCCGCCTCTCCCCTCCCTGGGTGTCGCCGCCTCTCCCCTCCCTGCCTGTCGCCGCCTCTCCCCTCCCTGCCTGTCGCCGCCTCTCCCCTCCCTGCCTGTCGTTGCCTCTTCCCCTTGCCTGTTGTTGCCTCTTCCCCTTGCCTGTTGTTGCCTCTCTCCCTGGGTGTCGTTGCCTCTTCCCTGTGCCTGTCGTTGCCTCTCTCCTCCCTGGGTGTCGTTGTTGCCTCTCCCCACCCTGCTTCTCATTGCTTCTCCCCTCCCTGCGTCTCGTTGCCTCTCCCCTCAGCACAGAGGAAAGGGTCCCCAAATTATGCAAGAACAGACAAAGTCAATACTACAAGAGTAAGTAATTGTATTGGTAGAAATTATGATAGTACATAAGAAACAAAAGGTATACATACATACATACATACATACATACATATATATATATATATATATATATATATACATATATATATATATATATATATATGAAATAGAGCAATATTAACAAAATATGTGCAAGAAAGACTCAGGGAACTTCCAGAAGATTTGTTTATTGAACGTTCAACCTGATTTGTTTGCAGGGAGATTTGATGGCATTGCATCAAAACAAGCCTTGTCCCTTTCCAGTGTATTTTCCTGTTACTTTTCTCATTGCAAAAAAATCTGATCTTCATTGGAAGGTTTGTGGCGCAATTGTATTACCTGAGTTTGCTGGTATGTGACTGAGTCCCACCCAAAACTAGTGGCAGTCTGAAAGTGCCTTCATGTAGTAGCCAAAAAATATATTGGAAATGCAAATATTCTTTTCAAGCTGAAGCTAAGAAGAATGTATTACAGAGTTGTTGGACGAGATCTCCAGATTACATTCTGTTCCTTTGCTTCATCAAAACC
This sequence comes from Rhineura floridana, assembly GCF_030035675.1. Lineage (NCBI taxonomy): Eukaryota > Metazoa > Chordata > Lepidosauria > Squamata > Rhineuridae > Rhineura > Rhineura floridana. The sequence goes on from NC_084481.1 coordinate 16,516,276, forward strand.
AATTCAGAAACGAGTGTGTAAATGTAACTCACATATAATAAATGAGTTCTTCTACATATCTTAGAGCACTATCACTTCTGCAAATATATCTCGATGTCTACTATGCAGGAAGTGAGTTGCTCTTGCCCCACTTCCAACATTCTCATGATGTGTCCAAAGTATGATAACCTCAGTTTCATCATTTTAGCTTCTAGTGACAGTTCTGGTTTAATTTGTTCTGACACCCAATTATTTGTCTTTTTCGCAGTCCATGGTATGCACAAAGTTCTCCTCCAACACCACATTTCAAATGAGTTGATTTTTCTCTTATCCACTTTTTTCACTGTCCAACTTTTACATCCATACATAGAGATTGGGAATATCATGGTCTGAATGATCCTGACTTTAGTGTTCAGTGATACATCTTTGCATTTGAGGACCTTTTCTAGTTCTCTCATAGCTGCGCTCCCCAGTCCTAGTCTTCTAATTTCTTGACTATTGTCTCCATTTTGGTTAATGGCTGTGCTGAGGTATTGATAATCCTTGACAAGTTCAAAGTCCTCATTGTCAACTTTAAAGTTACATAAATCTTTTGTTGTCATTATTTTAGTCTTCTTGACGTTCAGCTGTCGTCCTGCTTTTGTGCTTTCCTCTTTAACTTTCATTATTGTCATGATCTGTGGGTGGGTAGGAGGCAACAAGGGAGGAGGTGGAGAGTGAGACGGGGTGGAGTGGAGAAAACAATTTTAAAAAATGGAGTGGAGGGGAAAAGGAGCCAGAGGGCAAGAACACGGATAAAGGAGGAGAAGGAGGCAGAAGCAGAATGGAGATAAAGAACTGTGGAGGTGAAAGATGACAACATGTCTGTGTGTGTGTTTGCACTTGGCACATAAAGTGGCTTCCACCACCCTCTCTGGCTACTGTGCTGCATTTGCAGTATTTTAACTTTTTTGCATCTCAGGGGAAAATGTTTGCTTGGGTGAGTATCCCTTAGTTGGTGGCAGGGCAGGCTCCGGGAGTTGGTTAAGTGAGAGAGATTATGCTGGCTGGCTGAGTGGGGGGGAGGGGGGTTGCACTTGGATTGACGTGCAAAGATCTGAGTAGTGGCCTCTGCCTCCCTCCCCACCTCCCTTACCAGTGGAGAGACCACCATTGCTATCTTATGGATAAAAAGTATTATTCTACTACCTCTGTATGTGTGTGTTTATTTTTAATGTTGTTTTAGGCTACTTAGATGTGCAGCAGCCAAGGCCAGCACCGAAATGTAACTGTAGTGATTACTTTTGAGAAAAGTAAAGTAATCAGTTACTTTCAGAGCCATTGTAATTGTAACTGTAATTACTACTTTTTGGGCCATGTAACTGTAACTGTAATTTATTACTTTTTAAAAGTAATCTTCCAAGCTCCGTTTGTATATATTTGCTTATTGTATTTTATGCATTTTAAATAATTGTATTTTATGTATTTTAACTTACTGTTTTGTCTTGTGTTTTTATTCTGTATAATTTTTTTATGTATGTGTGTGATTTTATTGTAAGCTGCCCTGAGTGCCCCATTGTGGGGTAGAAGGGTGGGATAGAAATGTTTTAAATAAATAAATTAAATAAATACTGAAAAAGTAAATAGACAAGAAGTGCATCAAACCTTTTGTGCAGCTTTAAAAATATGGATGCAGGTTTTTAATCAGTTTTCTCTCCCATGTACAACTGTTTATATGATACATTGACATTTTTCAACTGCATATCTTGACAATTCCCAACAAAGAAGAATATTGCTGGGCATACAGAAGTTGTTTTATTCAGAAAGAAATTGATTGGTATACATAGATGGAGCCTCTTTTCTTCACTATAACCCTCTTCCTGTGAAGCAAAAGTACCTCAATTAAGTTATTTCAGTACACATCCAATCCCATTAAGGAAAAGAAGAAGGAAGAGTAATTTGATCCGCCTAAGAGTAGTCAATATATTCCATGAAGGCTAGTATCAAAGAAAAATAAATTAAAAGTAATAAAGGTCTGCAGGAGGGGAACTGTTACATATGAAAATGTATAAACTGTTCACACAAACAGCTGTCAAAAAATAATGACTTCTGGGTTTTGTACTACTTTTCTGCTCCCTACTGAACCCCAAAATGTGGCCAATCCTAGTCGGCATCATTAGGACGTCCCTGTTACCAAAAAGGAGAGGGGGCAAGCAGGAGTCACAGGGCCCACATTTGAATCTCTATGTTACATTAGAAAATCAGTAAGATAATATAAACCACAAGCCTAAAATGCAGGCTTTTCTAAACTAAACTAAAATATTAAAACAGATTAATGCCACATTAAAACCAGAAGAATGCTCCATTGATACTAAGCACTCCACTAGCTAATATATTTTGTTAAGATGACCCTGTAACTCTCTTAACAAAGGACACAGGCCCATTTTTAAAAAATTTCAAGCAAAACTGAAGCTTAATCTAAAAAAAATGCAGTCCTGACTTCCAAGAAAAAGGAGCATTCACTATAATAACACAGGGACATTCCATCAAAGAATAAGCAATGCTGTATAAAACAAAACAAGGACAGTGTTAAAAAAAATCCAAGATGAACCATGCTAAAGATGCTTGTTGTGGCTGCAGGGACTCCAAGTCATGCTCTCCCTCACTACTGCAACAGCAGGCAGATAACTTCCAACATGTGCACTAAAATGTCTCTTAATGGCTTCATGAATTCATTGATCTAAAAAATCACCCTTGGTTTTATGGATCTGGATCCCAATTGTGCATAGGTTTTCAGCAGTAGCCCCCAGATCATCAAATACCTTATCCACAGGTCAAAGGGCCTAATGAAATGGCATTCCACTAAGCATGAGCGGCTGGCCACTAGAAGGAAATTTTGCCCCTCCTTCTGCAAGTAAGCAGAAGTGTTTTCCACTCACATACTTGGGTTAGATCTCATCCAGTGTGTAATGTGAACAAACAATTGATAAGTTGGCAATGAGCCTTCCCCTCTTAAAGCCAGGATCAGACAGAAGGTGGCAGCTGCAGAAGGAAATAACTCTTCTCACCACCACCACCACCACCACCACTCTGGTCTTCCTCCTATCTGTTGTCAAAGACCCATTCATTTTTTTTATCTTCTACTTTTCAGCAAAGCTCTCAGAGTGGCTTACAATAATATAATGAAGATACAATTTAAAAATAATGAATCATAAACACAGCAAAAAAACAAAAGAAAGCAAAGAACTAAAAAAAAAAGATGCAAGTGCCAGCATAAAACCTCAAAAGACACTATGCAAATAAAAAGGTTTTCACCTGGTGCCAAAAATAAACAAAGACTGAGGCCAGGCATGCCTCGTATGTGACAGAAATCCAGAGATCGGGTGTCACAACAGAAAAGGCAATTTCCTATCAGCACCCAGCTCACCTCAGGAGGCAGTGGGGTCTACAGCAGAGCCTCGAGGGCTGATCTCAACACTGAGGAAGTTCATGTGAAACATGTGATTTCTCAAATAATTTGGTCCCATGTTTTAATTGTAAGGATTTATACAGAAGCAGTTGTATTTTTTTAATGTTGTGAACTGCTTTGGGGGGCTCTAGCCAAAAAACAGGATTCAAATATAAAAGTAAGATTAATTCAAATAAATGAAAACAGAAAAAGGAATGGAGAGAATAGGCTGGTCAGTGATACCTTTTTGTGTGGCTCATGACTGGGAGTGGGGGAAGAGAACTGGACGTGATATGTTAATCATCGGTGTAGAAGGTAGGAATAACAATACTTGGTAACCTTGCCTACAACAATTCCAACAGGATTTTCTGGGCCCAGTACACTATATGCGGATTGAATCCTCCAACCCATTGGCAAGAGGACACAGATTTGCATATCCTTTCTATCATATGCAAATTTTGCCTTCTTTTGCAGGTAAAATAGAAAGCCCCAAGAATAAATCAGTGGCTATACACATCAATAATAAAATGTCTGATAGAAATAATGTAAACAGAGATACTTTTCCCATAATTGTATTTCCATACTAGAAAAGGTTTAACCTGTTGAATTTCTGTCTGCCACACAGCTTTTAAAGGCACAAGAACCCAGCTTTTCCACAATGTTAACCTTAAACCAAAGCCCAGGCTACCCACCTACCCAGGAGTAAGCCCTCATTAAACAAAAAGAGACTTACTTCTGAGTAGGCATGTACTGTATACCAACCCTTCAGTGAATTATTGATGAGTGCCTGGTCTTCAGGCTCCTGCATAGCAGGTTACATGCTTAAGCCTCTTTGCATGTTTTCACATTTTGCATTTGCCATTGAGTGGGTGGACACTGAATGGGTAGACAGAATTCTTTAACGTCCGCCCGAACTTATAGTGTAGTAGTAGTATTTGCAGAATATAACTTCTAGGGAGTACCTGATCTTAAATGAAGACATAATAGCAAAGATGCAACCTGATTGTAAGGAAAAAAGGAAGTATGAACAACAGAGATTCCAAGGACTAGAAAATGAGAAGCAGGAAAAGTGCAGTTAAGGTGAGGGGGAAGCAAAAAAACTTTAGGATTCCAGGGATTCCTGTTGCCTGGCATCCACACACAAGTCACTCACCAATCATAGCTCTGACAATACTCATTGACTAAAAACACTGAATAAAAAGCAGGAACAGCCAGGCTGGCTCATCTCACAGAAATTGCTTAGAAGGGTACCTCAACATACATACATTAGATTAGGATGGATGGATAGATAAGATGGACAGACAGACAGACAGACCAGGGTCTGGGGTCCCTGCTTGCTATGGGCTCAGTATATCAGTATCCACCTCTCAGTAGCCCTGGCTGAGAGGACTGATCTGTCTGTGGATCCAGGGAAAAGATAGTGGGTAGAAAGAGCGATTTGGTTACCATCAGCTGCAAGTTCAACATAAATACATCATATACATCTTAGGCAGGTTACAACTGACTTCTTCCACTGAATTCTCCACGTACTTGCGACACTGAAGGAGTTATGAATTTGTGCCTTTCAAACCCTGGCCTGGCAATATCTCAAAACTGGATTGTTCATGCCAGTCCAGACCCATGTCTATGTATTTTAAATTCATATCAAACCCTCCTAACTCTCTCCCCCGCCCAGTCCAACTCATAATCATAAAGAATGTTCTTATTCCAATTAAACTATATGCAGAATTTAAATAAGTCAGCACTTAAAAATAGACTAATTAGAACTCTAAGACACTCTAGGGCACTGTATTCTGGTAAAATTATTACTTGTCTCTGGAACATTAAAGCACAAACCAAAGACAAATTGACGTAGCCTCTTGGGTAATGCAACATCTCAAGAAATTCTGTATTTAAAACTCATCTCTTACTAGGCATTGTGTATAACTCTCTTTTACTTAAAGGTCATTTTAAATGAACTCAGTGTAATTATTTTTTTAAAAAATTGACTTATTTCATGAAAGGTTTTCTTTATTAAAAAGATAAGCACTATATTTAGGTGAGGTGCTATTGACAACTTCAGAGCATCACCAATTCTATTTTTTAGGAGTATGCTAGGTTGTACTTGCTGTCAACTATCTAATTTCCATGGTGAACCATTTTTTCAATCCATAAAAAATTGTACTCTAAATTTAATCACCCAATTTTAGTGTAACATAAAAGCAGAACTGTGAACACAGCTCAATTTAAAGCTAATAGCTGACTTTTCACAAACCAAAGGCAGCATATAAGCCCTAAAAAAGTTTTGCAAGTGAATTTTCCTTTTGTAATTGTATATGCTGTAGCCTCATTTAGTGTTACAGATCTATTAATATCATAACCAGCAGGTCTTGTGGATCTGATAATTGAAACTGTACTTAAGGAAATAAAAATAATTCATTCTGTATTCTCTCAAAGCTTGGAGATATGAGGTAAAGGATTTTTGTAGCATGTGTGGTATGTGACTTGATGTTTAAAAGCAGAAAACACAATCAGTTTTAATTATTTATTATTGTTACACATTTCCCTCCTAGCATTCCTCTTACTGGAGCTCAAGAGATCATGCAACAAACCAAATATCTAGTTTTTACTGACTTTTAATGAAGGAAATACAGCTTTCAATTACCAAATGCAGAAAATGGCCATAAAATGAAAACGCAAGTATTACCAATATCAATGAAATCTCAAGTATTACTGATATAAACAATATTTATGTTTCTGGAATGCAACCAACAGTTAATACCTATCTGTGTTTTTTGCACTTAAATTCTAAAGTCATCCTGTTTTCTTAAGTGGGGCTCAAACAATCCCTCCATATATACATCTTATGTCCAGAAGAAGAAAAGGACCATGCCCACTAGCCCATACATTTATCATGACATCTGAAAGGGCATCCTACACATGAAGATTGTCCATCCAAATCAGGAACCCTTTAGTGGCCATTTCATCTGAGGCAATATTATACTACATACCATCAACACTACTTTAGTAACTGAAACTATCATTACTAACTATGGTAAAATACACGCAAACAGTACCGTGGTGAGCAGAAGAGCTAATATTTGGAGGAGCCATTTGCCTTCCAAGGCCACTGTGGGAAGAAGAACCCTTTGTGGTAGTGATAGTAGCATTATTACCTTTAAATTGCTGACTGAACATCAAGGCTTTAGGCTTCAATTGTGTTTTGAACCAAAAGTAAAATAACTTCAGGTCTTCCACAAGTTCTTGGTGGAAATCAGAGAATACCTCTGAATCTCTATAAGCTAAGTCAAGAGTCACCAACCAGGTGCCCACAAAGGCCTTCAGTGCACACACACCCCAGCAGGTGGCCCAGAATCTAAGCTTTCGTTTTTTAAAAAAAGTTTATCTCCAGCCCTCCTAGAGAGAAAGTTATGGAGCAAATATATGTGAAATAAGCAAGTCTGGCTGCTCCTGCCTGTCAGTGTTATTAGACAATGAGCCAGAGCTGTCCTTGCTAAGTGAGTTGTTTGGACACCAAGCAATATAAATCCCAGGTGTTCTAAACAGCTGTTTTCCCCCTTCCTTTTAGTGCACTTTTTTGCTCCTTCTGACTTCCCCCCCCCCAGTCATTGGAATCTCCATAATTTGTCCTTCCTTTTTCCCTAGCATACAGGATACATATTTCTTTGCTTGGTTCAGGTGAGATCAGGTAATGCCTCAAAATTATTTTCTGTAAATACTACTAAACATTAAGTGTGGGTGAATGTTAAAGAGTCCCCTTCCCTCCCCCAAAGGCAAATGCAAAAACTTTGTAAAGAGGCTCAAGCTTTGGTTTAGGGTTTACACTGGGGAAAAACAAGGTTTTGTGTTTTTAACAGCTTATGGCAGGCAGAAATTCAACAGGTCAAGTCTTTTCCAGTATGGAAATACAGTTATAAATATTTACCACGACTGCTAATTTTGTGGCATGCCACACCCCATGGCAGCCATTTTGTAACTGGTGACCCCAGCACACTTTCAAAATAAGAAATGTGCTCTCTGGTCCAAAAAGGTTGGCAACCCCTGTGCTAAGTGAAAAGTATGTTGAGTGTTAATAAGTAATTAGCCTAAAAGAATTAGCAGGCATGAATTATTAGTTGAATTTCATTCAATGTGAGCCAATGACAAGAGATCTTTTTCCTGAATCCTAAGCTGGGACTAATATTAATGCCTTGTTTGTGTGGCAGAAAAGAAAGAGGCCTAAGGAAAAGATGAAGGGCCGAGAGTTTTTAGCTGGAACTGTCTAAGGCATACTTGAGATATAGTTGCTCCGTTGGAAATCCTGATATAGGATTAGTAACTGCACTGTTTGTTTTTCCACCCATAGACTCTACTTACATATTTGTAAATTTAAATATATAAATATATTTTACACTCTGCAGTACCCTCTCATCAAAAGGAAACTAAACCTTGTAAGCGCAACCCCAGGACTTTTTGCAAGCTCCAGAAAGTTATATTGCCATGATTTTTTATAGCAGTACAATCTCATTAATTCTCTGCGACAAGAGCAGTGAATAGATGCTGCTGGGCACACAGAATCCTATCAGTCTCTGTATAAAGATATTGTCTTCTGCCTTTAAAGAAGAGTGAGCTTTGTTGTGCTAGAACATACACTGCTTGCCAGAGATAACGTATCTGGGTATTTGGGTTTCAAGATGAGGAGTTAATATTGTTTAACAATAGATATTTACCATAGATATCAACCAAAAATATACAATTTAAGGAGACCAAAGAAAAACTGGAATCCATGATTACATGTTTCTATTTCTTCAGTAGTGTTAGATAAAGTTATTACTTTGTCAGCAATGGGCAGTCTCAACCTATCCAGAACATCAGCTACTTTGGTGGAAGCAGATGAAATATCTCCCACAGCACAGTACATGGAGCAGAACCAAATAAAAGCAGCTGTCTGAGCTATACAGCTCAATCACATCATTCCATTGCCATCTTCTAGATCAGCCTTCCCCAGCTTGATACCTTCAAGATTTTTTGGACTTCAACTCCTACCAGCCCCAATCATCATGGCCACCAGTCAGGGATGATGACAGTTGTAGTCGAAAATAGCTGGAAGGCATCAGGTTAGAGAACAACGATCTTAGCACAAATATCCACTAGCATTAATAGATGGAGTGGCTTCCATGGCCAACTGTATTTGAAACTTTATGAGGTTTGGTCAATGGATCATTGTTTTCCACTACTATCCAAAAAGATCTTTGGCCTGTGTTCCTGCACCACCTAAGGTCTTTTCCCGTCCCCCTCCCCAACAGTGCTCGCAAACAGTGGTACAGAGCATAAAGACAGAGAAAATAAGGTTTTCTATTTTAACAGCAGAAAGGGGAGATTTGATTAACCATACTCTTGAAAAAAGAGTAGCTTGAAAATGTAACTACATTTTAGGCTACTCTTTCAGAGAGGTTGGTTATTCAACAGATAACTAGCATTGCTCTTATACATTTATGAAAAGTCATTTGACATCAAGGTGGCAAATGAAATATATCAATGGAGCTTAAACCTGACGTATAATATACATAAATGGAAACAAAATTGGAATCGTATTGCTATTTTTAAAAACTCAGGAAACATTCATGTTACTTTGCTTCAAGAAGTTCAATTAATGTCAGGAATTTGCATAGCACTTCCAATAAAAGAAGAAATGCTATTAGAAGTGATAAAAATGTGTATCCTGTAATGCAAAAATGGGAAGGCACTAATCTTTAGTACAATTTATTGTCATATCAGTGTATAGTTAACATTCAACATTTTAATTAGGCATGCATCCTTCAAGCATCAGAAATATGCTTTTCATCATTTTAAGAGAAAAGCTGGTTTCATGAAGTTGATTCAGCATTCTGGAGCAGAATATTAAGGGGAGACATACTACATGTTTATTATTAATGGTGTTATTATATACTGTTCACTGACCTATTAGTAAATGTTATGTTTAAACTAATAATGAACTGTTGAACTGCTCTACTGTAAAGTACTATAACTGTTATTGTATTTTATTTTTATTGTATACACTATGGTGATACATGTGATTGTTGTATTCATATTTTTGTGTGAGTCCCCCTGAACACAATGTATTTGTGCAAAACGTTAAGACTAGAATATAAGATGTTAGCCCAAACCACTGCACTGAGAATCACATTCATTTCCCAAGAACAGACTAACATGCGAGTTACAGCAGAGAACAGAGTCTTCATTAAACTACAGTAGGGCCCCACTCATACGGTGGGTTACGTTCCGGACTCCCACTGAAAAGCAAAAACTGCTGAAAAGCGGAACTCATTGAATAGAATGGCGTGTGACGCCCGAAAACTTCCGTAAAAACGGAACAAGCGCCGTATGAGTGGGGCTTTAATCTAATTGAGAACGCCGCATTAGCAAAGCGCCATAAAGTGAAGCGCCGTAAAGCGGGGCCCTACTGTACTATGAAAGAGCATGATAGGCAAGACATTCTACGGATACCCTTGTTCCAGCATGTTTGTCCCCTGCATTCCATACAGAATCAATTTGCAAGAAGATACCAAAACCCAAGAATCCTTCCCTCTAAAGGCACTGCACACACCACTTCTCACAACAGTGTGAGGCTTCTTTAAAAAAAAAAATATTAACCATCGAGATTGAACCACTGAAGGCATATTTCAAATTGTATAGAAAAATCTGTGAACCCTTGAGTGATACAGAATTTATTTCCTAATCTATACCAGCATTAAAAAAGGTAGTCACCCCAATTAAAATAGCTAGCAATCAGCGCTTTTTTAAAAGTTACTCGTATTTGAGGCTTCTACAATTATTTCCTAATTGTATGCTTGAAATAACGGCATTATCAAGGTGTGCCTTTGCAATGCTTTTCTTGGCATGGGAAGATTAAACTGGGCTAGAATGAAGGGTGTCTGAAAAATCAACAGCTACTTTTGAAATTGAGCCTACTATCTGTTATTGTACAGCTTAAAACCTATTCACATTCAGCACAGTGAAGGAATGAACAAGGTGAGAGCCTGAAGGCAGATAACATACAAAAGAAAATATTTTCAAAGCGAGTGCTACAAACAAAAGAGTGTTTTTTATATATATAAAAAAAACATGGCTTGACATATTAATTCTTCAATGAACAGTAGGCTTCCTTCATCCACAAAATACGTTATCTCTAGGATCAATCTTAATAGCTGTGTGTTGTAATAAAGAATCCAGGGTAGTGAAAAGCCAAGGGACCATAGACTTAAATATAGATTGGCAGAATCCTTTGCAGTTCCCCTTCTCAAGACAAATCCAAATCTAATTTAACAGAAACAAATCCCTAAGAAGAAAGCACTTCAAATTTGACTCTTCTCAACAACTGCTAGTAACTTGGATTTTACAACAGGTAACTGTTTTACCTTTAGCAAACTTTTTTTAAAAATGTGTGCTTTAGTACTGCGCTGTTGGTATTTTTAAAAAGTACGTACAGGAAGGTTTTAATTAATAACAATACAATTGCCAAGATCCAAACAATCATGAATCTATTTCTGCATATCCAAGGTTGTGTTTATTCCTCAAGAGCAGTCTCTCCCCAATGGTTTGTGATATTGCAGGAGGTCTATAGTTCACAAAAAAATGTTTTTTAACGTTTTTAAAACCTTCCACTGAATATACTCAGACACATCTAAAGCAGCTGTTTGAATCCTATCCAGTATGTGAACATTTTAGATGTGAGGTCACTGTTGCCATTTTGCAGTACAGAAAATATCCTCAATTTCTATTTTGGTCCACTTGATTAACAGTTGTGATAATAAAAAATATATATTTTTTCCAAACCTGAACTTAAACATCTAGCAAGTTAAAATGAAGTCCCTTTCACAGGAATGCTCATTTTAAGTTTTTGACTGAAATTAAGAAAAACATGACTTCAGTTAATCAAGTAAAAGGCATTAAGAAGAGCTCTTGTTATGAGGTTTCAAATGTATTTACTCACACAGAACATTCCCATTCCCATCTTGTTTTATTCACTGGCTGGCGCTATGTGTTTTTTCTTGTCAAGTGGCAAATTATGTCGTTGCTAAACCATGTTTCCCAATACTACTAACTAACAAGGGCAACTTGTGCTTGAATAGTAGAAAACACTTGGATTCCAAGATGTATGGCAAGATTTTTCCTGTTATTATCCTTTATCTTATGAAGCTCCTCAAAGAATCATTAAAAAATTTGCTTAATTCAGTTTGACAATATATCTTATAGATGCAACTTGAATTTTCTATAACTCTCAAGGGAAAGGAGGTGGAAACTAAAAGGTAGACAATTTCTCGTTAGATTGCATTTACTCTACTTATGAGCATACTTGGAAAGTAATTCCATTTGCTATGCTATGACTAGGATGCATTTTTATTAAAAACAAGTACATTAATTACTTCTTCTCAAAAAGCTCTGCTTAATGCAGTTATAGGACAAGTGTGGAAATCCTCTGGCCTTCCACATGTTGTTTGATTCAGCCCCAACCAACTTGGCCAATGGCCAGGGATGACAGGAATGTGGTGACACTCTAGAAGTCCAGAAGTTCCCCACTTCACACATTTAACTCCCTTCTATTTATTCCTCACTTTCCAGTAAGAAATTTCAAGCCAGTATTAGCACCTGACTTTCACACACAAACTTGACCTACACTGCAGGGCAAGACAAAAAGTTAGCGAATTGGGACTGTGTTTATTTGAATGCAGTATGTTCCTAACCACCTGATCTATCTATATTTATTTACTGATGAGATTTCACACACACTGTTCCTCACACTGTAACCCCCAAGTAGGGTAAAAGTATATAAGTACTTGCCGCCCTGGGCTCCTACTGGGAGGAAGGGCGGGATATAAATCAAGTAATAAATAAATAATAAGTAACAATACATAACGTACAATAGCACAATCCAATAAAAAACAATAACAATTGAAGAAAAAAGTCAATACACAACCAGCACAGGCAAAAATTCAAACCAAGCCCTTATCTAGGAAGAATGGGGGTTTGATTGGATGGCATCCATATTCTATAACACAGGGCTATCCTAAGACGTTATGTTGTCTGAGGCACAGCAGCAAATGTGCCCCCCCCACACACACACACACAAGTCAAAAGACCCAAAGCTGATCAAGGTATTTTGGCACCTGAAACCAGCATGACATAGTGGTCAGTGTTCCTGAATAGGACCTGGGAGACGAGACTATTTTTTTGGAGGGGGTAACCATGTATACCACCTTGAGCTCCTTGGATGAAAGGTGGGATATAAATGTAATAAATAAATAAATACATTCCCACACGCACCTCCCTCAATAAAAATACATCAAATAATTAACCATTTGCTGCCCTTCAATAGCCACCTCACTCTCCTTAACTGCAGGGGCTGCTAAATAAGGTGGCACAAACTGGTTCACTCATAACCAACACTCATCACTGCACAAAAAAGTAACATGCATGTCTCAAGCCTGCACAGTGTTGTAGTTCTTCCCAGATAGGAAAACGTGAATAGGATATTTCAATCTCTCATTTGTAGAAATGGGATTTTTTGTAAATGTTTTCAATGTGTATTTGAAATTGAGCATAAAAAAAGCAGAGGCCTTATGTCATGTCACAAAGAATTCAAAAGGATTTCATGATGTTTTGGACATCTTGGTGTCTGCTGAAAGGATTACAGCCTTACAGACAATGACATTGCAATGCGAAGGGAGACCTCAAGGAGACTTCACTCCCAGCTGCCTTTATACCCAACAGGAAATATGAATCCCTATAATGTGGGGAGGGGAAGTTTTCAGCAAAGAAATGGCATGAGGGAAAGAGGTGCAGAAGCCCCCATGCAGTCTCCTTCCTTCAAACCCCAGCAACTACGTTAATGGAAAACCACAGAATCACATCAATATCTGGTTCTAGCCTCACTCTTAGGCCACTGCATGTGGCTTGTACTGTTATATATCACAAGAAATAGCAGGCAGATCACACAGATGAACGTGGTGTTCTGCTTCATTGGGAGGGAGCACATGTGAGAGACTTACTTATACAACCAACTACATGGAGTCTACAGACAAAGTGAAGGTGTGAATCTGCCCCCAAGTTGCAATTATTTCAAACAAACAGTGGGGATTTAATTGCAATGTCCTCCTTACATCAGTGTCTTTAAAATTGTTTTGATTTATGTTTTCAAAAGTGTAATGAATAGGAAAAAGCCTATTAAGGCTTTCCATATCTCCCTCTCCTTTATGTTGCTGTGAACAATGCAAGAATGTTAGTCCAGAAGCCACTTGCTTCTCATCAGCTCCATCAGTGATCCCTAATGATTCTGCTACGTACCCCCACTGCCCCTCCAAGGTACTCATCTTGTATGTAATTGTTCACTATACCTTCCAAGTACAAATGTCTCTTTGTGGTTCTTTCTTGAATTATGTAAAATGAGGACCATTAGCTAAGATTTGCATTATGTTTTTACTCAGAGCTTGGAAAAGTTACTTTTTTGAACTACAGCCCAATCCAGTGGCCATGCTGGCTGGGGCTGATGGGAGTTGTAATTTTAAAAAGTAACTTTTCCAAGCTCTGGTTTTACTATGTTTTAATAACACATACAGCTCTTTTAAATATATATATATTAGTGCTGAGAAATCTGGCTCTAACCAACATGATGAGGCTACCATGGATTTTGAAAGCAGCTGAAAATTCCAGACAAACAACAGAATAAACCTTTTACACTATGGTACTAACTGCAGATTCTACATCTATGCTAAAGTCCTCTGAAATCTTTTTAGAGCCACTATTATTGATTGATTGATTGATTGATTGCACTTGTATACCGCCCCATTATTAAAAAGTCTAAATCAACCAGGTCTTCATCCCGATTACTGGATTGAATTCCCAATTTAACCATGGACTTACTGGAAGTATCACACACCTAGCACCATCTTCTTATTTGTAACATGGGAACAGAACCAGCCTACCTCACAGGACAATTGTTGTGGTGACAGATGAAATAACGCAACAGTGTTACTGACATTCTGCCTTAAAAAAAGGAAAAATTTAAAAAAACAAACAGAAGTGAAGAAAACAAGGCAAGAATTGGAAATTAGTTGGAAATGGTGCATAGTTTTGACAAGAACCAAGATTTGCTACAGCCAAAAGTTGTTTACAGCCAAGAGGTCTTGCCTTGTATTTGACATACTGATAAATCTGTTCTGTTCTTCAGAAATCTAGGGTGGGCAATTTCTTAACAAGCTTACTGATGTCTGCCAAGTAAGCTTCCAGGAGAGAAAGAATTTACCTGACAAAGATTGAATGGGCTTATGTATTTATGATAAAGCTCTCCTTACTCTGATTCAGCACTAAGATTAACTTTTTAAATCTTTGAGAGCAAGTGGCACATTATTGATGCTTACTATAAGCATGCCGTACCTGCGAAAACATGCTCTATTCACAAAAGCAGCAAAAGCCTATAAAACTTACCTTTATTCCTTTTTATATTATAAAGAATAGCCTTTTTCATTAGCTAAAGCCCATGATACACTTCTTTAAAAACTGAATTTTTGACAAGTGAAGAGGCCCTTGATAACCATCATATTCCTTCATATAACCAGAAATTTTAGGATTCTACTTTTTTTAAAAAATCAACCATAATTTTTCACTGGTTCATAACCAATCAGATCTATAACGAGGCTCACAATACACAAGAACGAAAAACTCACAATATTGCATGAAAACCACAAATACAGCAGCAAGAGCATAAAAGTAAGATAAAAATCAAGCATCAAATTGAGTTCAAAGCATCAGAAAAAGTACCTAAGTGTTTTATAAAATGCACCAGAAGGGGGCCTGAGAGAGAACAAGGGTGTTCCCACGGTGAGGCACCAAACCAGAGAGACCTTGTTGCCACCACCACAAGTAAGAGGAACCTGTGGCCCTTCTAACATTGTTGGGCTTCAACTCCCATCAGTCCTGCACATTGGCTGGGGCTAATGGGAGCTGGAGTCCAACAACGTCTGGAGAGTCACAGGTTCCCCATCCCTGACCTATCATTTGGATAAGACCAGCTGCAAAGTGATGTATATATGTTTGTCAGGTATGTTGTTAATATCCTTAATATAGGTGGATTTTAATATTGGTTTTAAAGTGTTATTGGAATTGTATTGTTTTAGTGTATCAATGTTCAACTGTAAACTGACCCAGGATCATTAGTGATGAAGGGCAGTCTAGAAATCAACAGTATATTTCAGAGGACAGGGGTAATTCTGAGCAGGGCCTCCTGACAAAAGTCTTAAAGGCTGGACAAGCTTTCATATGAGCAGGTGGTCCTTCAAGTACATTCAAATCACAAGACGTTTAGGGCTCTAAAGGTAAAACAAGCAGTCTAAATTGTGCTAAGAAATAAACTGGCAGCCAGTGATACTATTTTATTAAAAAACAACAGAGACAAAACAGAACACAGCAAAAAGTCATAGTGTAAATGCCACAGAACAGAGCAGCAGTTTCCCAACCACACCAAGAAAAGATCAGAAAGTTGGGAGCCCAGCCATGGCACCACCAAATCCTCTTCCATCTATGAGGGATACCATGACCCTAAAAGGTCCAAAACACACAACAAGGGTACTCTCCCCACCACTTTTCCAGCAAAGACCACCACAAATACAACAATAAAAATAATATATCCCTAAATATAAGCAATTCATAGTAAGCAGCACTGCTTTAAACAAACAGGTTAGCAGAGAAATCAGTCATAAAAAGCCTTCTGATATAAGAATGGTTTTCAAAGCATGCTTAAAAGCACAAAGAGAGGGAGCTTGATAGATTATTTGGGAGATGTAAAAGGCCTCTCTCGCCAACTGAAAAAGCTCTGCTAGACAGTCTGCAAAGAAGAAATGGCAAAAGGAATAATAGTTCACTTCATTGTCATCAGGAAAACACACAACAGTCTCAATCCTAAAAATGTATAAAAGGATTGAGTAAGTGTATATGCGTGCATGAGAAAGATTTCTTTTTACATTATCGGCTTACCTGGTTGCCTTCTTAACATTCCAAGTAAAATGAATTAAAATGTTAAAAAAGCATTCAGATAACTGGTTCTTCCCTGTATTGTAAGTCTGCTAACTAGAGCATGGAAAGATGTCTCAAAATTTCATAGTTGCCAAGAGATGAGAAAAACAAAATTGTATGTCACCTGTGCTAAAGAGCTCCCCAGCACGATACAGCATTAATGCCCTTAAGCACAGCAAAAAAGTTTGTTTGTTTATTAAACCAACTCCCCTTACAGGGTATGCTCTGGGGACAGCAGAAGAACAAAAACCTAAAATTCCACTGGGGGTTCCCATTTAAACGTATAGTTCCCTACAAAGGGATTACACACATGGCTTCAACAGAAAAAGAGGTAACAAATATATTCAAAATATTACAGTTGGAACAACCAGAAGGAGAAAGAGAATCAGAAAAAGGGGATCAGGTTGGAGAAGCAGAATTAGAAGAGGACAACAAGGATTTTGAACCGATCAGACGAAAAAGGCAGAACAGAGGGAGACTGGAAAACAAAGGAAAAGGAATGCGCCCCCTATTTGAGAATTCTAATCTGCAATGCAGTGTTCAAAATCTTCCAAACAGATGCAGATGAGAAGGAACATCAGATCATCATAATAGTTTCAAGCAGAGTTATATCTAAGTTGAGTTAGGGCAAAATGTAAACTAAAGGTCCAGGTTGGTTTATGTGAATATGAACCATTCCCCCTCATTAATATTAGTTTAGTTTACTCCCCTTCCCCCTTTTTATTTTTTATTTTTTAAGGGCATATACAAATAATAATGAAAATAAGGGGTGGGATGAGGTCTTGTCCCACATTATCGTCCTATGAGGTAATAGGTCAAATCCCTGCGAGGTGTAATTATTTTTCAAATACTTAAAAAACTGGAAGTAGTAAGTAATTCACTGAGTGACACAGAAAAGTGTACCGGGGGGGGGAGAATTAGGTCTTCAGGGAAAGATTAAATTGTTTTAAATTGTTTAAATTGTGTTTTAAATTGTTTTTAAAAGATGTGTTTTAAATTTGTATGTTTGTTTTTGATGTTTTTATTTCCTGTAAACCGCCCAGAGAGCTTCAACTATGGGGCGGTATACAAATACAAACAATAAATAAATAAATAAAGGGGAATAGGAAAAGAAGGGAAAAGAGGGAGGGGGAGTAAAAGAAGGAAGGCACAGGAAGGAATTATATAGTTAAGTCATAGTTCAGTGAAAAGAGTTAAATTAGAAGGATAGGTGAGGTTATATTCAAGATTAGTATTATAACATGAGAATCTCAACACCTAATATTAGAGGAATGGGCACGGTCATTAAAAGAAATAGATAAGAAACTAATAGGAGACTTACAACCTAATGTACTGATGTTACAAGAGACACATAAGGCCAAGTTAACAGATGGATTTCTAAAAGGTACTCAATGGAAACATAAATTCCTGGCAAAAGGGATCAGCAAGGCCAGAAGAGTAGCACTTCTCTTTCATGAAAGTCTTGATTTTGAACCTAGTAGACAAATGCTAGACCCTCAGGGTAGATTTATCTTTGTAGAAGGAATATTGGAAGGGAGCATGAAAACTACATTTGTGACATGCTATGCTCTAAACAAAGGACAAATGCAATTCTTCCAAAAATTGTTGAGAAAACTACACAAATTCACAGAGGCAATTATAATTCTAGGATGAGACTTGAATTTGAATATGCAGGCGCAGAGTGGTAAGCAGCGGTAACGCAGCCGAAGCTCTCTCACGGCCGGAGTTCGATTCCAACGGAAGGAGGAAGTCAAATCTCCGGTAAAAGGGGTTGAGGTCCACTCAGCCTTCCATCCATCTGTGGTCGGTAAAATGAGGCATACGCTGGGGGATAAAGAAAGGCCTGGGAAGAAACTGGCAATCCCACCCCATATATATGGTCTGCCTAGTAAACGTCGCAAGACATCACCCTAAGAGTCAGAAACGACTCGCACTATAAGTGCAGGGACACCTTTACCTTTTAATCCAAATAAACTGATACAAGGACAGGACACTTTAAGAATTTCCAAAAACTTAATGATAGGGAAAAAAACGACCCCCAATTTAAAGCAGGTTATACATTTCTATACTCTCTGATACATAAAGCAGACTTAAGAGAAGTATGGTCAGAGACTCATCCAGAAGATTTTAGCCATTCTTTTTACTCAAGACCATATGGAATTTTCTATGTTGGATGCCATTATAGTCTCAGAAGAAGTACTACCACTAGTACAACAAATAGAGAGAGAAGCAATTAAAGTCACTGACCACGCTCCAGTAACGGTGGAAATCATGAGTAAAAAATCTGAAAAACAAATCTGTCCAAAATGGAAGTTGCACCCAACACTTCTCTCCTCTCTTCAAAGTAGAAATAAAATTCAAGAAGGGCTAGAGAACTATTTTAAAGGTAATATGGATGAAGGAATCAGGGAAGAAACAAGATGGGAAGCAATGAAAGCAGTGAACAGGGGGCAGTATATAAGCGAGTGGGGGTTTATTCAACATACACGCAAAGAACAAAAAAAGAGATTAGAGAGGAAACTACAAGACTTAGTGGCTCGTTATAAAGCAACGGGTTCGCAAAAAATCAGACAAGAGATGGAAAAGAAACGATCAGAGATTGATCTAGCTGAAATAGATAAAACAATGGTAAACATGATTTATTGTAAACAAAAATATTACGAAAATGAAGGCAAAGGAACAAAACATTTAGCTAAGAGTTAAAGACATGAGGGAAAACTGTATCAGCTGTTTAAAATTAAGAGAATCTAATGCCCTAACAAATAATAATACACAAATAGGAGAGGAACTAGCTAAATTCTATGAGGAGCCATATAGCAAAAAAAAAAAAGTGGAGGAGCAGACTATACAAGACTACATGGACAGGGTCAGACTTCCAACATTAACAGAGACAGACAGTAATGTTTGAAGATCCAATCTCAGAAGAAGAAATAGGGGCAGCAATAAAGGCATTAAAAGTAAACAAAGCACCAGGACCCAATGGATTCATCAATAGTTTTTATAAACTTTATGGTACCATTCTCATCCCTAATATGACTAGATTATACAATACAATAATGACAGGGGCAAGGATGCCCCCAACTTGGTCTGCATAGCACACTGTATTGCTACTGAAACCAGGAAAAAATCCAACTCTTCCAGAATCATACCGTCCAATATCTTTATTAAACACTGATTACAAAATGTTTGCATCAGTTCTTGCTAATAGACTGAAAGCAGTGATTACCAAATTGGTTCATGCAGATCAATACGGTTTTATACCTGGAAGATACATAGCAGACCCAGTACGCAGTCTATTTAGTATAATAAAAATATGCCGACTCAAGGGGGCTCCTTTGGCCATAGCGACACTGGATATTTATAAAGCATTTGACAGCGTGAATTGGAAATTCTTATTAAAAGCACTGAAAAAAATTCAATTTGGCCCTAAATTCATCTCAGCAATGCAGGCCATCTACAGTTTGTCCACCGCAAATATAAAATATAATGGGATGGAATCCAAAACTATAGAGTTACAAGCAGGTACAAAACAAGGCTACCCACTTTGCTTTTTACCCTTGTGATGGAATTTCTGGCTAGTAGACTTAGGGAGACTAACAAAATAGCTGGAATTAAGAGTGGCTCAAGAAGAACATCTTATCAGCTTATATGCAGATGATATGTTGCTTATGCTATCCAATCCAAAAGAAGCTCTGCCATACCTTCAAAAAGAACTGGAGAATTGGCAGGTCTAAAGATAAATTTTATAAAATCAGACCTCATATCCCACCTAAAGCACAAATTCAGATATCTCAGGTTTTAGGAATTCCATTGGTATAGTCCCACCTTAACTACCTGGGAGTGAACATACCCAGAAACCCCCCCCAAAATATTCCAAATTAATTATACAAAAATATGGCAACAGGTAAATGAAGATCTTAAATGGGCAAAACTGAATATGTCACTATCCAGCAAAATAGCAGTTGTCAAAATGATGATAGTCCCGAAGTTTACATATCTCTTCTATGTTATCTCAATGCAAATTCAAAAACAAGATTGACAATCTGGCAGCAGAAAATTGAACAATTTATTTTTAAATCAAAAAAGCCCAGAACAGCAAAAAAATATAGATATAAGGGAATAAGAGAGGGGGTGGGGAATCCCAAATTTATTTCTTTATTATGAAGTATTTCAGATTTGTCACTTAATCTCGTTTATGGATATCAAATCTGAAAAACATTGGGTACACATAGAGAGAGATATTTACTAAAACTTCACAATCCTAAAGGCTTGCCTTTTATTAAACAGGAAATAAGAAAAAGCGCCAAAAACATAAATACAACTATGACACCAATTTTTGGAGTATGAAATATAGGAAAGAGATCTTACTTCCAGGAATTTCCCCCTTAATCCCTATTTGCAATCACCCCGAGTTTTACAGGTCAGACAGAGAAATAGAGGATAAAAGCCTAATTGACAATAATATATACAGATTGAAGGATTTTTATACAAATGGACTACCTTTATCACAAGATGAATGGAAAAATAAATTTAAGGAGATGGGTGTGTCATGGATTTGCTGGTATCAACTTAGTACTTTTATTAGGAAATATATTATAATACAGGATACTAGACAATTATTAACAGAAGATGAGAAACTAATGTTAAGTATGGAGGGACTGGAAAAGGGGGTGATTTCAAAATTATATAGATTTTTGGTAAAGAAGGGTATGGGTTCCAACTCAATTTTAAAACAAGTATGGGAATCAGACCTGAAATGCCAGATTGAAGAAGAGGTAGGGTTGCCATATTGCCCAGTTAGCCGGGTTTTACCCGGATTCTTTGCATGCCACCCAGCACCCGTTTAGCCCCTTAGGTGGCCCGGATTCTCAGCTTTAATTTTTTTAAAAAATTAAGTTTCTAGGTGGTCCAGTTCTCGAGATATACATAGAAACATCAGCCACCCCCCTGACTGTTAAATCTTTCTTTAAACAGTACTGTATAGCACTTCGTAGCTTTAACCCTGCCCGTTCAGGATTGCAGCCAATCAGTGAAGCCAGGGTTGCATTTGGTTGACCTGAGGCAGTGTCACTCTAAAAAACCTCATTGCAATGCCAGAAAATGGTGGTTCCCCCCCCGTTTATCTGAAAATCTCATAAATTGGGTAAGTATATACATTTCAGTTTTTTTTCTCTTGTGTGCAGGAGTCAGATCCTGGGCAGTCTTTTCAAAACCTTCCCAATACTTGCTTTTGTAATAGCAATGCTAATGCCATATGCCCAGAGTAAATCCCATTGAATTTAATAGGACTTACTTTTGAGTAGACATAGTTATGAATGTGCTGAAAATCAATGGGACTTTGGAGTGAATGTAAAAAAGAATTGTGTTTGTGTTCTAACTCTTTCTGTCCCCCCTTCCAGTCCTATCTTCCAGTGCTCTTTTAAAGCAAGTAGGCAGGGCTTACTTAGGTATTACAGTTTTTATTCTGTAGGAAACTAATACTGATTTTTTAAAAACTAATACTGATTTTTCTGCAATGACCAACTGGTTTGACAATAAACTATTATATGGGCTGTACGTATTTATACATCTGCAGTGTGTGTGTGTGCGTGTATGGAGTGTTTCCAACAACCCTATGAGGTAGGGTTGAAACCAAGGCAGCTCACAACAAGAAATAAAGCCATTTAAAATCCAATAACCATAAAAACAAGTATAAAAAGTTGCAAAACAGTGTAAAGTGGCATGATTCGGAATTTTGGGTTGTGTGAATGAAGTTGCTTATCACTTGAGGTTGCATTTCTGTCCCTGTTTGAGTAAGCCCCACTGAATACACTGGGACTTGCTTCTGAATAAATTAACCTAGGATTGCACTATAAATATCTTTACAGTCTGTGTCAATAATATTATTTGATAGTCATGCTCATATAAATTTTTCTTCATTTATCATATTTTTGGTTTTTGGTTAGGAATCCTGACTGGTTGTGAGATGCTTAGTTTTCTGCCTTACTCATAGGAATCTTGTTGTGGTTGGTATGGTGTTGCATTTAAGAAATCATGGTACGAAATGGCCTGAATCAGTATAAGGCAGATTCCTTGGTTCCTAAAAGTGGGAAGAGACTCAAGGGCGACAGTGACTTCAACATTTATTTATGTATTTTTATTTACAACATTTATATACTGCTTTATTGTAAAAAATCTCAAAGCGGTTTACAGAAAGAATTAAAACAATAAAATTATTGGCAAAAGCGTTAAGGACAGATACTTAAAAACATTCAAAATAATAAAACCAACAATGAGTTAAAAACAGATTTAAAAACACAATAGCTTCCACATGCCTGGAGAGGCTTGCCTCAAGAAAACTGATTTTAGCAGGTGCTGAAAAGAGGCGTCTGCCTAATGTCAATAGGCAAGGAGTTCCAAAGCGTAGGTGCTGCCACTTTACAGGACTGATTTCTTACAACAGCAGAACAAGTACTGTACTATGTGGCACCCATAACACGGAAAACACAGCTTGAACTTGGCCTGGTAGCAAATCAGCAACCAATGCAGATTTCAGAGCAGAGGTACTATGCGCTGATAGTATCTTACTCATGTCAACAATTGTGCTGCAGCACATGCATTAACTGCAGTCCCCAGGTCAGGTTGTGCTGCATGGGGATTTCTGTGACCTTGGCTGACTGGCTGCTAGGATTTTTTTAGTTTGGTTTTTGGTTATGAATCCTGACTGGTTGTGGGATACTGAGTTTTCTGCCTTACTCATAGGAATCCTGTTGTGGTTGGTATAGTATTACATTTAGGAAAGTGTTACTGCCTTTTGTGTTTTTTTTTCCTATTTGCATTTCATTTATCTTTAACCTCACTCCGTTACAGCCATAGAAGCAACAGCAGCATATAAAAGATAATTAACTCCCATTAGTGATAAGAGCAAGAATTTATAATTATTATTTTAATTAAAACAGGAAGCATATCAGTACTTTGAAGAGGCCAAGATATTTATTTTCTTTCTGAGCCCAGGACTGGGTCTTTCATGATGCTCGGGGAGGGGGGGAGCAGGAGAGCAGTCGATAAGACAGACATCCTGGCATTGGTAATCTAATTAGCAAGGTATGTGTGGGGTTGTTGCACACTTCCAGGCCCAGTTTCATTTTGAGTAGGGAGGTGGAACCTGTGTAGGTGTGGTTGATCAAAGGGAGAAGAAATTTTGAGTTAAGCAAAGCTCTGCTTTTATAAAACCTAAGAAACATACAGATACTTTGAACGTCTGAGTGCCTGCACCAGTGGAATACTGGAGGAACTTGTAAAACTTGCTGCAACAGTATTTAGAACTGAGCATGTGGTGTGAAAGACTCCTTTTCCTAACATTTTGGCTTCTTGTTTTTCTCCACCCACCACATCTCTGAAATATATCGTATATGTAATGGTTAACCATACTAAAAAATGTAAATAAGTTTGGTTAACCATACTGCTGCCCTGACTTACTTTGTTTGTTGCTATTTAGTGTTTTTATTATGTTTTTATATTGATTGTGTATTTTTATTTTATTTTTATTTTAGGGGGAGGGAGTCAGAGGGAGAAGGAGGGGAGGGGCAGGTTTGATCATTTGCATGCTTATTCAGGGATTTACTCCTGTGCAATCATGCTTAGGATAGGGGAAACAGATCTAGGGGAGGGGCAGGAGGGAGGGGAAGGAGAGGAGATTGGGCTAGTGGACACTGGGCAGAGGGAAAGCCTCTTTCCTTTCCAAAAGGAAAACTTTGTGAATAGTATCATTATTTGGGGGGATTTCCCCCATCTTTTTATTCTACAGCAGAAACATGTAGACTCCCACCCAAATTTAAACCAAAGCTATCCCTAGCCACATTTATTCCACTTTAAACAGTCATGGCTTTCCCCCCCCAAAAAAATCCTGGGAAGTGCAGTTTGTGAAGGGTGCTGAGAGGAGATGCCCTATTCCCCTCATAGAGCTACAATCCTCAGAATTATCTGGGAAGAGGGCTGACTGTTAAACCACTCTGGCTGCTCAGGAGCTCTGTCAAAGGAATAGGAGTCTCCTAATGACTCTCAGCACCCTTTACAAACTAAACTTCTCAAGAAACTTTTGGGGAAGCCATGACTGTTTAAAGTGGAATAAATGTTTGGTGTGGATGCAGCCCCCTGATTAGCCAAGCCAAACAGCTGTTAGTCTGGCTTTTAGAACGCTGATAGTTGGTTCCTACTGAGCATGCCTGCACTATCATTGATTCCAATGTTAATTTTCTTAAATTAATTAAAAGTCAGCCAGGCATTTTTTTAACTTTTAAATTACAGAAGATGGGGGGCAGACTATAGTAATAGGATTACAGTAATAGGATTACAGGTACTCTGTGAACATGGATGATTTTTAATTAATTTCAACAAATTATGAGACCAGAGTCCAACAGGGGGTCTGGATTATTTTACTCTTATTTTATACTTTGAACTCTGGATTCTCTGAGTGTTTTGTGTATTGCCATGAAAACTTAGAGGGTTGTTAAAGAAGTGTTTCTGAGTTCAGGACTATAAGTTTTGTAAGATTTTGTTTTGCAATGAGCTTATGGGAAGCAACAGAATGGCATGGGGGTATTTTCAGTTTAACATGGCGGAATGTCAAAAATCCATGCTGGTTAGAGTATACAGCCACTCTAGTGACTGTATAATTATGTTTTTAGAAATGATGGTTGGATTTTCCACCTCAGACACAAAAATGCTGGGCAGCCTTGCTTTCTGCCTCCCATTTCACCCCCTACCTCCACTTTGTTTCTGAGATTGTACCGTTCATTCCCCCCACAAATAAGTCTGCTTTTACAGCTGCAAGGTTTGAAACTTACTTCCCTTCTCCTGCCCCAAAATATCAAATTCTGCGCTCATCCTGAATTGCAGAATACAGAGCTGTGAAGAAAGCAACTGTTTATTCCCTAGTCAGAAGTATTACCAATTCATGCAGTAACATGCATAAGTTATCCTTTCCTTTTTATCAATTGTGGATTTGTGATCACTCTGGGCATACTCTTCTGGTTTACATGTTTAAGATGAATACGATAAAATGGAATTGGAATTGTTAATTTTAGGCTTGCATCCTGTTTCACACAAATTCATGTTTATTCACCATGCACACAAAAATCATAATAAAATGGCATTTTGCTCTTGTGCTCTCTCCATACCCTTTTTACATTTTTATTTTAAAAAAGGAAAGTTTTACAAGCTAACTTCCAACAAGCTTGTATTATATAAACTTGTATTATATAATTAAGCTACAAGAAAGTGCCATTTATCATGTCTAATATCTCAAGTGTTCTGTCAGTCTTCTGAAAGCATTTTCAAGCAGCCAAAATGCATGGAGACATTTGAGAATCCTCTTTACTGAAATGCAAGATTAATATAAGTGAACACTGAAAGTAGAGCGTATACAAGGCTGTGCCACAGTTTCATTTTAACTTGCCAAAGCTACTGTTAACATTCTAACCTCTCTTTACCAGGGTAATAGATGTAGGGCAGTACAATATCTCAGACAGGAGATCAGATCTCCTGCTCCTCTGGTTCATTCACTATAGCTGCCCAATTTCCCTGCTTTTTAAAGTTTGATAGAAATATCTGTTGGCTATAGGTATGTTCTTAAACTGTAAGGTTTTTTGCATATTCATGAATAGCTAAATAATACTTTGTAGCTAGATGGAATCACGGTTAGGAACGATGATCCCAGGGCAACAGTTAATAGGTTCATGGATAACTGGCTGTTCAGCACCCCTGGCACACAATTACCAATTTATACAAGCGGTTAACACATGGGCATGGTTGAAATTTGATTAATCATGACCAAGCAAATGCACTCACCACGTGCCATCTTATCTTTTTGGCGCCTTTTGAAGACTTTCCTCTTTCAACAAGACTTTTAAGCTGAGACCTGTCCCAGTCTGCGTCTGTGTTGGAATTGCTTTTAATATGTTTTCTTTAGAAAACAATGTTTTAACCCTTTTTTAAAGATTTTTAAAGCTTTTAAAAAAAATGTTTTTAAAGTTGTTTTGTTTTGGTGCATTTTAAGGTCTGTTTTTATTATGTTTTGATGTGTTTTTAGTGCTTTTGTTTGCTGTCCTGGGCTCCTTCTGGGAGAAAGGGCAGGATATAAATCAAATAATAAATAACAAATAAATAAATAATGGTGCACTACCCATGCACATAAAGGAAAAAATGAGCTGCCTCTCCAGGCTTTCAGTCTGGTTATGGAAAAGAGATAGCATTAGTAGCCCTGGTAGATTATCTTTGTCTGGAGATTTGGAAGCAGGAATAGCTTTCTGCTAGTATAGTTGGACCCCTCTGTAGCTACCTTTGTTATCCTTAGTCAAGCTAAAATGGTTCAACCAGAGAGAATTCTGGGAACGCTGTGGATGCCTGGGACACCCCGTTGAAAAAGAGCCACGCCTCAGTGTCAGACAGGCAATTTACAAATGTCAAGAAGATGCAACTGAACCTTGCTGTTATCTCTTATCTAATTGCTGAGATCAAAAGTCAGGAAGAGGGGGTATTGTAGATCAGGACCCCTGGGTGGGGCTGTCTAGTCCCCTTATTTTCAGATAAGCTGATCACGGCAGGGATGCCAAATATTTTTTTTTTTTTAATAATTTTTATTCAAATTTTTCCAAAAACAAACAAAACAAAGTCAAAAAGACATAACAATACATCAACAAAAAAATGAAAATAAAATAGTTGACTTCCGATTTGTCGCAGATCAGCTATAAGTATATAATATACATCAAACCTGTCCCTTAATGTATACATACAGAGTCCCTTTTCTCCATAGGCTGTCTTAATTAATCGTCAAATCCCAGTATCATCATTTTATTTTGATCTTTCAACAAAAAGTCTAAGAGAGGTTTCCATTCCTTAAGAAATGTATCTGTCGATTTTTCTCTAAGTAAACATGTCAATTTATCCATTTCTACTAAGTCCATTAATTTCAATAACCATTCTTCCATTGTTGGTGTTGATTCCATTTTCCACTTTTGTGCATATAATAATCTTGCTGCCGTAATCATATATAATATTATTCTTCCATATTTCTTTTCTATTTGTTTATCCATAAAACCCAATAAGAAAAATTCTGGTTTTGACCGAATATTTATCTTTAGAATTTTTTGCATCTTCCTACCTATCTGTGCCCAAAATAATTTCGCCTTTTTACATGACCACCACATATGATAAAAAGATCCTTCTTGTTGTTTACATTTCCAACAAACATTAGAGACATTACTATACATTTTTGACAGCTTTTCTGGAGTCATGTACCAACGGTACATCATTTTATAAAAATTTTCTTTAAGATTATAACATAATGTAAATTTCAAGCCTTTTTTCCACATATTTTCCCATTGATCCATTTGTATGTTATGACCAAAATTTTTTGCCCACTTTACCATGCACTCTTTTACTTGTTCTTCCTCCATATCCATTTTCAATAAAAGTTTATACATTTTTGCAATTATGTTTTCATCATTTGTACACAAACCTATTTCAAAATCAGATTTATTTATTTCAAACCCATACATTTTCTTGTCCATTTTATATCTTTCTAACAATTGTAAATAGGCAAACCAATGAAAACTATATCCTTCCTTTATCAATTGTTCTCTCTCTTTCATTATGTATTCTCCATGTACATTTTCTAATAGTTCTTGATAAGTTAACCATTTCTCTTTTCCAGACATTTCTCTTCTATAAAAAGCTTCTTGACTTGAGGCACATAATGGTATTTTCGAATAAAACCTTGGTTTGTATCTATTCCATATTTTCAACAGAGGACGTCTTATAAAATGATTATTAAAGTCTACATTTACTTTTACTTTGTCATACCATAGATATCCATGCCATCCCCACTTCAGATTGTGGCCCTCCAAATCCAATAGTCTTTTATTCCTCAATAAGATCCATTCCTTTATCCAGACTAAACAGCAGGCAGCAAAATAAAGTCTCAAATTTGGTAATCCCAGTCCTCCTCTTTCTTTAGCGTCTTGAAGTAATTTAAATTTAACCCTTGGTTTTTTTGGCAGGGATGCCAAATATGACTAATCGGCGCCCCTCCCTGTTGACCGATAAGCTCCATAAAAATGAAGGATGTTCCCTCAGTTGTTGTTCCCTGTTTCTATCTACCTTGACTCATCTAAGGATTTCCAGTAAAAAGCCATTGGGAACCAGGCTACAGTACCCTGAGTAGAAAATCTTAGACTATGAACTTTTGTTATGTTCTTTTGTCTGTATTGAACCTCTCACTTTGTTATGCCAATGTATCTCCCGTAGCCCAGCTGATGGTGACTAGCTTTAAGGAAACAATTGCTGCTCTCTTTTTGCAGATACCTTTCTTTTCTTTTAAATCAACTACACTTTTATAAATGGTGTGTAGTGCTTGAAGCTAATGATTCTAAATCCAATCTTTGATCGCTGAACGCTACTGATTAAGGTTGATTAGTGTGGTTTAATGCTCCAGAGTAGAGGCTACAACAAGTAGTCTGGTCGTGGAATTCTGTTGGTGCTCTGAGGTCCCCCTTCTCAGAGTAGAAATCTGGAAAAGGGGGGGGTGGCAGTTACTACCATGAACTTAATCCTGAAAGGAGGGAGAGTTTGCCTGGGGAGCAGAGACCCAAAGGTGTTGGGACTGTTCTCGGAAGCAAAGAAATCCCCCCTTGGGGTGCTGAGGTCAAGGGACCCCAGGAGGCCAATCTTTGACAGACTCAGAGGTTTATTATTGGGTATGTTAGGTCAGCCTCCTAAACTGTGGGTGTTAGTATCAGCTGTGGTATTGGGGTCATCAACATGCTCACAACAACTAATCTACATATATATTTAACTAAGCTCCAAAAAGCAGCACTTTCTGTGTCCTAAACCAATGTCTGGAAGCTGTGGTCAAATGTATGAGAGGGGACAGATTGACGTTTAATCCAGACAAAGACATAGGTCAAACTGTCATCAGAATGCTTGAAATGGCCACGATCCCGAGGGAATACACTCATATATGACAGAGGCAACCCAGCCTGATCAGATAAAAGTACACCTGGATCAGCCAGATCTACTTCCTGAGAAGCAGGTCAGAGTTGTTGTGAGGAGTGCCTTTTTCTATCTGTACAAATACAGAAGCTCTTTTCCTCCTTACTACATTGATGGATGCTTCTGTAACTTATAGACCTCATAACTGCAATGAGCTTGATGACTTAGAAGTATCAATTAATATAAACACAGGTTCACATCTCCTATCAAACACTGAAATATTCAGTCTACAAGACATTGGTAGCCATAGTGCTTCTGGAACCAATTTCAAGGTGCTGGTTTTGATTATAAAGCTCTGCTTTTATGACTGTCTCGTCCCATACAAGCCCTCCTGCCAGCTAAGGTCTGGACAACAGGTACTGCTCACCATCCCAGCTTTTTTTTTTTTTTAGATAGAAGACCATACAGAGATCACATACAAAAGCAATAACTGAAAAGCACTTCAAATACCCATTAACATCTTCGAATTAGACCAGACTAGCTGACCAGGTGGTCTGCAGGATGGCAACTGGAGCTTTCTTCAGAATTAGCATGTCAACAAAGTCCACCAACACTCAGTAAAGTTGTCAGACTTAATTATAACTCTACTCAATCTGTTCTGCTATGTCCATTTTCCCCAACATAGCAACATCCCACACTTTAGCCCACCACCTGAATAATGTAACTGAGCATCATGTTTCCAATGCTGAGCAGTTTCCAGCCACACAGCTGATAGCAAAAGCATTATTAGTAATTTATATTGCAATTTTTGTAAATGCCGTGTGAAGAGCAATTTTAGAGAAGGAGGAATAATCTGCGAAACTGTAGCAGAGACCTCTTGAAAGATCTGGGTCCAGAAAGAATACACTATTGGACAAGACCACCGCATGTGGTGGTACATTCCCGTGATGTGGCAGCCCTGCCAACAGTCTACAGAGAGCATCCGATTTATCTTTCCCAGCCTGAGAGGCATGTAATACCAGCACAAAATGCTGGTATTGTATGGCTCTAACAGTTAGGAAGTTTTTTCTGATGTCCAGTCGAAATCTGGCTTCCTGCAATTTGAGCCCATTATTCCGTGTGGAATAATACATAAAGTATTAAAACATTTTATACAAGTCAGGTAGTCTTTTGCTTATGTTGAATCAATACAATTTAGACAGACATCAAGAAGTTAGCTACAAACCATTTCAGAACAAACCACATTAGAGCAACCACTAGCTTCTTCTAAAAATCAATTTGCAATACCAATGGCAGGAATCTTTTTACATAGCACAACTTCTATCCACTCAGTGTGACTTTGAACAAGCCAGAGAGCTAACTACAGCTATAATATTCAACCTTCACTTGAAATTTATCTCCAGGGCAGAAAATAATTGGATGTCGCACCTATTAACTCAGCTTCATTCTGCTAATTATCCTTTAGCAATCATCTTGGAGGTTTTTCCCCCCTCACTACTGTATTTTGAGCAGAATTAATATAATGCACTAGTGAAATTATTTTGAAGGCTATCAAATAATACAGTAAATCAAGTTTCTATAACCATATCTATTTCTGTTAGTGCCAAGGACAGCTTCGATACAGAATCCTTTATACTGAATTTAGAAATAGCTCAAGAGCAGCATTTCTTCCTCAATTTTTCACTTAATCCACAAATTAGCCTTTTCCAATCTTCTCTTCATTGTTACATCCTGGTTTTATTTTAATAGACCGTGAATATTGGCTGATGTATTGTATGAAGACTGAAGACATCAACTGTCACACGGTAGCAGCTGTACCATAAGGATACAGCAGAGGGAGATATGGGAAGCAGAGCAACTGTATTGGCTCTGCAGTGAGACGACCAACATTTTACTTCTCTCACTAAATCTGTTTCTCTTCCAGATAGTCATAATAAGAACTATTATTTTAGAATTCGTGCTTACTTTCCTTTCCCTCCCAATCCTTTTTCCTTTTGTGTCGTATCTTTTTGATTATAAACTCAACACCAGAGACTTCTTATTGATGTTTACAAGGCTCCCTGAGAGCCTTTTTTAGATTAACAGCAGGGTAAAACATACATTTTTGACGTAATTTTTTTTTTTACTGCACAGTTCTAGATCAAATACACTTGTGGCACAATACTCAAATACTACAAACATCTACAAAATTATTTGTCATTATAGAACAAAATACACTCCTGTAAAACTCAGTTTAAAAAGATTTGTGTGGTGGCAGAAAAACACATTTAAACCTATGCACAGTGCAGGGAGAGCAAGACATACCAAAGTGACAAAGAATCGTAGTATCTTCGGGGGGGGGGGTTAAGGCACAAAAAGACTCAAAAGTAAGCACTTCAACTGAAGCATCTAATAAATGTAAGAATTTATTCGTGGCTTGTTTTTATGTCCATAGTGGCAGGGGAGGGGGAGAAGGGGTGAAATTGATTATTTGCTACTTACTGTTGTTTACCACTGAAAAAACTCAAAAATATAACAAAAAAGAATTTATTTATGAAAATTAAGAATATGTCTATATAAAAAGGAGATTACCAACTTTTTCATTTGTGTTTGCTAACTGAAGAAAACTGTTTAATTCAGGATTATAATTCAGACTTGGGAAAACACACACAAACGCTCCCCCCCATATGTTCAATAACTCACTAATACAGAAAGGGAGAAGCAGACCAACAATATAATGCTTAGTTTTCATATCTCAAATTAATTGTGTGATGTTTTTTTAAAAAACTTTGGGGCATATGGTTTATCAGCACAATTATGAAAATGTTATGATTTCTAAATAAAATACACCATTTATAGCAGTGTCCCCAACCTGATGCACCCTCCAGATGTTTTGGACTACAGTTCCCCTTGGTCTCAACCACCATGGCCAATGATCAGGGATGATGGGAACTGTAATCCAAAACATCTGGAGGGCACTGGCTTGAGGAAGGCTAATCTATATAGTACTGTACTTGTGGCCAAGGCATGTAACGTTCACAAACATTCCAACTTCTCGGAGGGGGGCAGTAATAACGCACCAAAACATTTACAAGGGGCATGATACCATTCTGCAAAACAGAAATCAAACACATGCCTCTAACCTAGTGATTCTGCTTATTTTTTCTGATGCTGAATAGCTTCTTTACCTGACACAATTAACATACCTACTGATATTCAGTATCACTTATATGTTTTCCACTGACAGAAGTTATGCATATGTCATGTTCATGCCACTACAGGAACCAAGGTATGAACAGGATGACAAACTTAGCATGTCACCATCTCAAGATTACTGCCTCAAAGATCTGGATAAGCACAAGCTTCACATGCTCAATGCACCATAAAACATGGACCTCTCAGGTTAAAAAAAACTAGTAAAATGCAGAAAAATCTTTGTATAGCATTTCAACTAAACATTAGGGAGATTACTAGGAATGGGAGGAAACACGAACACTATGATTTGCTATTAATTTCAGCTCTCCTATCCCAATTCAAATCAAGAAAATGCAACTAATCTGAAAAACTAATCAAGAATGCAGTGAAACAACCTGAACAGCCTCTTTCCTATAACTGCACAGAATCAAGGGTTTTCACATTCTCCCCTTTGCCCTGAGGCTATTCCAATTCCTTATATGTCAGACATTATGAAAACCTAAGCATACTCTCTTACCAACAGCAGTTGTCTGAATAGGCAGGCTAGTGGTTGGGATCCTGCCCAAGAATTCTTGGGACGTGGTAAGTATCAGGAAAAATCATGGGAGTTCAACAGCAGATTGTCTTTATAATTCTTATAATATTCATTCCTTAAACATATTACATCTTTACTAATAATGCATACAGTGGCCTTAGCCATCAAGTCAGAATCAATCAGGTTATGTTATATTTACCTATCAGTTCAGCTCTGTTAGTGCATTTTCACATCAATACATTTCAGTACATTTCTATATCCAGAAAGAGAGTGAAATATCTCACCTTGTGTATGAGGCAGACCTCAGCCTCAGACCAAGCTAATAAGCACTGTTAGCTTGCTGTACAAACTCCTCTCCTTTCATACACTTTATATCAGTCCCCCTGACCTTGCTTATCAGGGTCATCAGTCCAAATGGCTTCTGTGAGAGATAGCAGGAGAGAACCAACCAACTAGTTTAGCTTCACCCAGGTGTGGCTGGACCTGTTCCTGGTAGTCTTATCTATTGTTTATCTTTAACTTGGCAGACTGCCTGGAACTCAACCTTCAGGCCAAGAAGCAGAGCAGGGAGACATGCCCAAGGCTTGTCTAGGTAAATTAACCCTACACTGCATTTTAATGGTTCATGTGATAAAAAAAAATAACTTTACTAAAGAGGTCTTGTGGTAAAATATACAAAAATATTGGGGTCTGGCCCATAACAGAAGGTTGGCATCTAACATGAAAATAATACCACAAGACAGGTGAAGGAATACACAAGGAATATCATTCAGCTGTCAAAGGAGGAAAAGATATAGAACAAGGGAGTTAGAAGATAATTGTCCATTGATCATTAAGGCTGAGAGATAAACCTAAAGGTCAGCCTGCGAACTCATGGCAGAGAAGGACTGACACAGCCTTTTGTTCATCACTATTATGATAATTGTACTAATCCAGATTAAAGGATCCTGAGTATCCACACCTATGTTACACTGTAGTCTGCTACAGCAGAATCAAGATGACCATCTGCCCTAATTAATTCCCAAATAGCTACTTTCCCCAGGTTTCATGCTCACACTCACCAATGCATCCTGGAATCCCCAACTTCAGCCTCAGGGTAAGTTACCAGACAGCAGGAATAGTGTACAACCACGGTGGGGAA
Source organism: Rhineura floridana (assembly GCF_030035675.1). NCBI lineage: Eukaryota > Metazoa > Chordata > Lepidosauria > Squamata > Rhineuridae > Rhineura > Rhineura floridana. Next base: position 16,550,548 of record NC_084481.1, read on the forward strand.
ACTCCAGCCAGTGGACCTAATTAGTTCCACCAGGCCTCTCTATTTGGCCCACAAGGCTGCTCTAGGTAAATCACCCCACCTACCAATCATCTGTTGTCAGGGGCAGGACAGTTAAAAGAAACTCTTTTATCTCCTATCTAAGCACCACAGCACTAAGATTGGAGATAAGCCCTCTTTGAGAGAAAACTGCAGCAGAGGGAAGCCTTCTGGCTGCTCTTTGGCAGTAACAGGCAGAGTTTGTCCTTAGCACCGCTCCAGATTTGGGTGGAAATGCTGCTTTTACTATTAAGGAGCAGGCAGAGGCTTTATTTCTGATCTTCATGCTGTGGTGTTTGGTGTTAAGATCAAAGATCCCTCTCTCTACATAGAGAGGATCTCTCTGACTCTGGAGTTCTGTACCCTAATTTCAGATATAAAGGAGCCAGTTATGGCTACTTTTGCATACAAATATAGGGTGATATTGTTTGAGGCAACAGAACTGAGAATTTATTTATTTTTATTTATTTATTAAACTTGTATACCGCCCCATAGCCAAAGCTCTCTGGGTGGTTTACAATAACTAAAAACAAATACAATTTAAAATACATCTTTTAAAAAACAATATAAAACACAATTTAAAAATTAAAAAACAATATAGAACACATGCTAAAATGCCTGGGAGAAGAGGAAAGTCTTGACCTGGCGCCGAAAAGATAATAGTGTTGGCGCCAGGCGCACCTCGTCATATAGGTCATTCAATAATTTGGGGGCCACCACTGAGAAAGCCCTCTCCCTTGTTGCCATTCTCCGAGCTTCCCTCGGAGTAGGCACCCGGAGGAGGGCCTTTGATCTTGAACGTAGTGTATGGGTGGGTTCGTATCAGGAGAGGCGTTCCATCAGGTATTGTGGTCCCAAGCCATGGAAGGCTTTGTAGGTCAAAACCAGCACCTTGAATTGTGCTCGGAAACATACAAGCAGCCAATGCAAGCGAGCCAGAATCGGTTTTATATGTTCGGACCATCTGGTCCCTGTTACCAATCTGGCTGCTGCATTTTGCACAAGCTGCAGTTTCCGAACTGTCTTCAAAGGCAGCCCCATGTAGAGTGCATTGCTGTAATCTAATTTAGAGGTTACCAGAGCATGGACAACTGAAGCCAAGTTATCCCTGTACAGATAGGGGCGTAGCTGGGCTACCAACCGAAGTTGGTAGAAGGCACTCCGTGCCACTGAGGCTACCTGAGCCTCAAGTGACAGAGATGATTCTAGGAGAACCCCCAAGCTACGAACCTGCTCCTTCAGGGGGAGTGCAACCCCATCCAGGACAGGTTGATCATCCACCATTCAGTCAGAAGAACAACCCACTAGCAGCATCTCAGTCTTGTCTGGATTGAGCCTCAGTTTATTAGCCCTCATCCAGTCCATTGTCGCAGCCAGATACCGGTTCAGCACATTGACAGCCTCACCTGAAGAAGATGAAAAGGAGAAATAGAGCTGTGTGTCATCAGCATACTGATGGCAATGCACTCCAAAGCTCCGGATGACCGCACCCAACGGTTTCATGTAGATGTTGAATAGCATGGGGGACAGAACTGACCCCTGCGGAACCCCATACTGGAGAGTCCAGGGTGCTGAGCAACGTTCCCCAAGCACCACCTTCTGGAGGCGACCTGCCAAGTAGGAGCGGAACCACCTGTTATGAGGTGTCAAATATTGGGAATTTTTAATCTTTGATTCATCTCAGTGAACCAGAGTTTGGAAAGGTCTGCAACAGCAAAGATTCCTGGGAAACAGCCCCTCTGTGACCTCTGAGTACATATCTTGCAAATGCCTGAAGGTATAGACTTCCTGACTCATGGAAATTTGGGATTTGTCACCCAGTAAGAATAGGCGCTCCTTTCAAACAAAGGAAATGTTTATGATAGTCTAGGCCATCAGGAGGAAACAGAATAGCTCCTTGCAAACTAGGAAGTGTTGTGCATTTCTAAGCCTTTGGAGAAGACAGGATAAACTCCTGCCAAACAAAGAAACTGTTTTACACAAGGATTATGATAATCTTAACCTTGAGGAATCATCAGGAATCTACAGCAGGAGATCACACCTATTTTCTGGGAATTTATCAGGAAATGAGTGGGTCCACATCCTCCTGGAGACATTTACTTTGGGTTTACTTTGGGGTCAGTTTAGTTAGGAAAAGGTATAAAACATGAGGAGTGAGAAGGGGAGTTCAGTTCCTCAGCTGGGGGGCTGCGACAACTGCTTTTCTTATCAACGCACGCTAGCATCTTTGGGACAATTTCAGAGCTATGGATTTGGGTGAGAACTTTCAGATCTGGCGCTGGTTACAAAGGGTGTAGCTTTTGCTCATTGGGCTAGATACGAAAGTCTCTCTCTCTCAGCTTTAGGCTTGCAGCAACTCTCCAGGAAAGGTATATGCAACTATCTGGGCTTTTTCCTTCCTTTTTCTTCTTTCTTTCTGTGTGGGTGAGCTTAATGTGAACGTGTTTATAGGGCTAGTCTCTTTGCTTTAGTCTATCCAGTGTTGCTGAATGAATGAATGAATGAATGAATGAATGAATGAATGGATAATAGTTAGAAAACTACTCATTGTTAACTGCAATTGTAAACTGCAATATTTTTCCTTGTTCCTTCTCTTAATAAAACCACTCTTTATTTTACTTGCAGAGTATGTGTTATTAAGGGTAAAATTATACATGTTCTGGGGGTGACGTGCAGGTAACTCCAGCAAAAGATCCTGCTGCTCTCTTTTGGGAAATTTGGATTTCTAGTGAGCTCTGCTCATGAGGAAGTTCAAGGTCCCTTCGTAACACACCACAATGCAGTACCTCCCACTCCCAACTCAGCCACTCTCCCCAGAAGGACACCATGGTCGATGGTATTGAAAGCCACTGAGAGATCAAGGAGAATCAACAGAGTCACACTTCCCTTGTCTCTCTCCCAATAAAAATCATCATACAGGGCAACCAAGGCTGTTTCTGTGCCAAATCCAGGCCTGAAACCCGACTGAAATGCATCCAGATAATCGGTCTCATCCAAGAGCGTCTGGAGCTGGCCCGCAACCACTCATTCAAGGACCTTGCCCAGCAATGGAACATTTGCTACCGGCCTATAGTTATTAAGATTCTGGGTCCAGGGAGGGTCTCTTCAGGAGTGGTCTCACTACCGCCTCTTTCAGGCAGCCAGGGACCACCTCTTCTCGCAGAGAGGCATTAATCACCTCCCTGGCCCAGCCGGCTGTTCCATCCCTGCTAGCTTTTATTAGCCAAGAAGGGCAAGGATCCAGCACAGAAGTGGTTGCACGAACCTGTCCAAGCACCTTGTCAACGTGCTCAAGCTGCACCAACTGAAACTCATCCAAGAAACTGGGACAAGGCTGTGCTCTGGATACCTCGCTTGATTCACCTGCTATAACACTGGAGTCCAAGTCCTGGCGGATGCTAAAGGTTTTTATCCTGGAAGTGCCTAGCAAATTCATTACAGCGGGCCTCAGATGGTTCTACCATGTCCCTGGGGCCAGAGTGTAATAGCCCCTGGACAATTCTGAAGAGCTCCGCTGGGCGGCAGATTGATGATTTGATAGTGGCAGCAAAATATTGTTTTTTTGCTGCCCTTACTGCCCCTAAATACAGCTTACCATAGGCACTTACCAGTATATAATTGCATCCACTAGGAGTTCGTCTCCATCTGCACTCAAGCCGTCTCCAATATTGTTTAATCGCTCTCAACTCTGGGGTATACCATGGAGCCTGGTACTCAAGGTCATGCAGGCCTGAGAAGGATGAGATCAGAGATGGGAGGGGGGCCTGCAAGGCACAAAAAAGTGAAGAAGCTTCGGGAAGAGGATTACATCAGAAAGCCCCTGATTGGTTAATTCATCTTGGACCATTAGGATTCTTTTTCCTTAAGTATAGGGTCTGAGACCCATAGCCTTTGTTCCCCCTGAATGGTTCCCCCTGAATGGTTCCCCTGGGTTTCCATCTGGATGGGTGGTTACCTATGTGGAGTTCCACTGATTCTTACCTGATGCTATTCTCTCTGAGGAGAGATGAGACTTACCAATGACTACCTCTTAAGTAAGTAGACAGACTAGATAGTTTGTTATTTTCTGTTGTGTGTTGAACTCTCTTATGTTATACCTGAACCCCTGGTTGGGTGTGGTTTTTGAGGAATTGTATTGCTGCTATATATATTAATGTGCACTTATATTTTAATAAAGCTACTTCTTATTAACCTGGTGTATTCATTGAGGGGGAAGGGTTGGTTCTGAATCCAGCACCTTGACCATTTGACCACAAAACTACCAAAAGGTTAAGCCTGAGTGTATCTTGGTTTTACCACAGGTTTCTGGACAAGGAGTGTAAGTTTGGCTCTTGTCTCACTGAACCTTGGTTTACCTATTTCTGGGCTCTGAGTTCCTATAGCTCAGAGTTGAACCAGTGAAGGGGTGGTGGCAGCCTATGCAGGGTTGGTGTTGGTTTGCACAGCCTTGGCAAGGGGAATTTGGTGACTGGGTTCCAGATCAATTGCCCTAAGGGTGGGAATTGGGTCTGAAGCATGCAAATCGTGGCTCTTGGGGGCCAGATAAGGCCACGATTTGCATGCTTCAGACCCAATTCCCACCCTTAGGGCAATTGATCTGGAACCCAGTCACCAAATTCCCCTTGCCAAGGCTGTGCAAACCAACACCAACCCTGCAAGGTAGAAGATAGGCTGCCACCACCCCTGGGGAACCATTCAGGGGGAACAAAGTCTATGATCTCAACCTTCTCAGGCCCGCATGACCTTGAGTACCAGGCTCGCAGCAGATTAGCAGAGATAAACAGGTGTTTCTGTTCAGGCCTCCCCAACTGCTTGCAGCTGGAAACAAAACTTAAAATTTTCCACTCACAGAGGCCTGTCTCCTTCCAAGATGTAATTCCCATAGTTCCTTGTAACTGAGCCATGATACACAAACCAGGTTAACAAATGCACAGAAATCTATAACTTCATGACACGCCCCTTTTTCTTGAAGATGACGTCAGAACTCGAACAGTTCTGCTTCATTGCTGACACCAGACAAGGAAAAGAAGCACAAAATAACCATAAACAATACAACAATATAAACACTGCATTAAAAGGGAAATATTTCATAAATGTTCCAAGCAGGTGCGCTACTTCCAGACTTATGCTTTCTAAAATAAGTTCCAAAAAATAAGCAAAAGACAAATAAAAAATCAACAATATCTAAGAGGAAAAAAGGACCCCTAAAATACCCACAAAATTGAAACAAAAGGAAAAAGACTTTATTTCAAAAATAAAGAGATAGTATAAAGATAGGCAATGCAAAAGCTGGCCCAAAATCCAAAACAAGGTCATAAGCCATAAAATCAGGTCCAAAATCCAAAAAAAATGTTAAAATCTTAAAACAGTAAAATCAGCGTCAGAACAAGCCATATGTCATCAGAGCCAAAAAATCAATCATCTGGAATGGGAGCACGAGATAATGCATCAGCGACCACATTATCTCGTCCCTTTATATGTGTGATTGAGAAATTGGTATTCAAAACAGGTTTGAGGGATGAATTTGATTAGCTCAGCCTTTTAAGTAAGGGGTTAATAAATCACCTCAAAATATCTGACAAGAGGTCACACAAGACACGTCTTACAAATGAAAAGTCGGTTTTCAAAACTGAAGCCACACTAAACAGAACAATCCCTCTTTAGAACCTTACACAACAAAAACCAAATGAGCCAGAAATTAAATTTTTATAACAGCTTTTCATTATTTTAGACTGCTTCAAATTACGAGAGACTGGCTCTCTCAGTCTGAATTTATTAAAATATAAGTTACATAGTATTTAGCAAAGATGTTTATTAGCTTACTTTCCTATACTTATTCATGAAAGGCTAATTACAGTTTGAAATGTATACAGTCTGTGTCATAATTAACCAGATTGTGATAGTCTAATTAATCATTATAGTCTGAGGTCTCATTTTTAATGCAGGAAATTAAGTGAAGAATTCTACAGCATAGAGAACACTCTTGAAGCTACAAGGAATACCAAGAGATCCAACGTTTGAAATGTAGTCTTCAAATAAGCTAGACAAGCACAAACCAGAATGCCATTAATCATCATCTGCAGCCATGTAGATCTTCTAAAAACCTGCAAATTGGCTACCATGAATTTCAGAATGCTCTCTCAAAAAGTGATGGAGGCCCACTAACCCACACCCAACACCACCAATAGCCTGGAGGTTCTCAACACCAAGTCCTGGATTATGTCTGCAAACTCAGCCAGAGAGGCTTGAACAGCAATGCCATCCATAATACCCAAGCCTATCCCCAACATCCCTGCAGCTTCTCCAACCTGGTGCCCTCCAGATGTTTAGACTCCTATCAGCCCTCCAGCATTAACAATAGTCAAAGATGATGGGGGCTTTAGTCAAAACATATCTGGAGGACAACAAATTGGAGAAAGGTGTGCTAGACAACTCTGGTTTAGATGGTACTATTAAGTATAAGGCCAGCTTCATATTTCATGCTCTGATTACTTGTCAATAGATCTGAATGGGAAAGAAAAGATTCAGAGCATTCACAGGAGATGGAATGGGCAAGAAGTACTCCTGCCTACTAATATAACCTGAAGACCGGGATGTAACAGCAGATCCAGCATACTCTATTATGTATCTGCATAACATATTTTAATGGTAACAATTTTTTAAACTTTCAACTGAAGTACTGAAGAGTTCATCATTCAAACCAATATTCAAATCTGTTACAATGATGCCAGTGATTCTTGGTGTTAGATTTAGAGTCCTAGTGAGATGTGTACACTTAAAGAAAAACCAAACATATAAGAGAAAGTTAACTATTCCCAATACAAGGAAATCAGCCATACATTACCCTGCAGTGTTTCTTAACTGACATGTACAGCCATAAACAGCCCTAATTTTCTTGGTATGGTTTAAGGCTTTAATGTAGCTTAAATATACTTGTTGTCAAAAATAAGCTAAGCTTATTTATTTTTTATTATTATTATATTATATTAAATGTTTTCTCTGAAGGGAAACAGCATAGATATAATTTATTAACAGACTAGTGCTAGTAAGAACATGTATTATGCTGTCAGCATTTATAACTGCTCAACAATGCTCTGGCTGAAAAAGCATGTAGAGCAATAATCAGCATCACCGTTAATGTTTTAAAAGTAAAAATCCATAGGCACAAAACGATGGTTTTAAAACTGTCTCACTATAATGGGGTATGACAGACCATGATTCACTATCAAGTCATACTACAGAAAAGAAAGAATTAGTACAGACATGAAGTTCTGGGTTGGGTATCAGGCTACAGGAAACATATATCACCCCTCCCCCTTCAAAATGCCCACACTCACCCCCACTCCAATCTTAACATTAACTACAGATAAAACTTCTTCAGAGTTTGAAGCTGGTAAACAGGTGGCTTCTTTTGCATATAATGATAAGTAATGGCTAATGGACCATCGGGATTAAGCAGCTCAATCACTCCCCACATTGCTCCTCTCTAAGAGTCAGCAACTAGCCATGAACTCTTATGTTGTTGTTACATCCAAACCCAGGATGGTGGCTTGCTTACCCCGAACAAAACACGACCATGAAGCTACAATTTGTTTTTTTGCTCGATCAGGTTGTTCAAACTAAACAACCTGGGTTTGGATGTAACAACACAACAAGGCTTCATGGGTTGTTGCTCTCATGACAGGGAAGGAGAAAAGTGGAATTAATTATACTTGTATGCTGCTCAGACCCAATAAGCCATTAAGCATGTTTTATTATGTGCAAACTGGACTGGAGGGGAGAGTGTCCATGGCTGTGTAAAACAGAGTTAGTATAAGAAAGACAAGGAGTATGCAACATTACAGCCCTCTCCCAGCTGCTTAATTACTGTAGTATTACATCCGACACGATCTTAAAAATGCACTTTACTGCCACCAGTTAGAATAAGGCACAGTTACATTTGCATCTACCATTCAACTGTAGTATTAGTGGCATTAGATCTTTGTGTATGAATCAACCACTACAGGAATCTCATATACTCTCACATCTCAAAACACAAGGTACGTTAATGGAAACCCCTCAACAAGTAATGAGAATTCAAAATATACAGTGCCTTGCGAAAGTAATAGACCCCTGACCAATGCTCTCATATTACTGAATTACAAATGGTATATTGCAATTTCGTTCTGTATGGTATTTTATTTTGAAACACTGAAACTCAAAATCAATTATTGTAAGGTAACATTGGTTTTATGTTGGGAAATGTTTGTAAGAAACATAAACTGAAACATGTTGCTTGCATAAGTATTCAACCCCTGTGCTGTGGAAGCTCCCAGTTTACACAGATGAAAGAAATTGCCCTATCAAAGACACAATTATCTTACCAATGGCCTCCACCTATGAACCATTAAAGTTGCTGTCACATTGTCAGGATAAAACCCCCGCTGTTGAAGGATCATTGGTCAGGCTGTTGATCGGAAGGAAAATGAAGACCAAAGAGCATTCTACAGAAGTGAGAGATAATGGACTGGATGAGAGCTAACAAACTGAGGCTCAATCCTGACAAGACTGAGACGCTGTTGGTGAGTACCTTCTCGGCCCAGATGATGGATGTTCAGCCTGTTCTGGATGGGGTTACACTCCCCCTGAAGGAACAGGTCCGTAGCTTGGGGGTTCTTTTCGATCCGTTCCTGTCTCTTGAGGCTCAGGTAGCCTCAGTGGCACGGAATGCGTTCTACCATCTTCGGTTGGTAGCCCAGCTACGCCCATATCTGGACGGCAACGACCTCGCTTCAGTTGTGCACGCTCTGGTAACCTCTAGACTGGATTACTGCAATGCGCTCTACGTGGGGCTGCCTTTGAAGACAGTCCGGAAACTTCAGCTAGTGCAAAACGCTGCAGCCAGACTGCTGACGAAGACCAGGCGGTCCGCGCATATTACACCTGTTCTGGTGCATTTGCACTGGCTGCCTATTTGTTTCCGGGCTAGATTCAAAGTGCTAGTTTTGACTTATAAAGCCTTACACGGTGTGGGGGCGGAACGCCTCTCCCGATACAAACCTACCCGCTCACTACGTTCAACATCAAAGGCCCTCCTCCGAGTTCCGACCCACAGAGAGGCTCGGAGGGTTGCAACGAGATCTAGGGCCTTTTCAGTGGTGGCCCCCGAATTATGGAACAGTCTTCCTGACGAAGTGCGCCTGGCGCCCACTCTTTTATCTTTCCGGCGCCAGGTCAAAACTTTTTTATTCTCCCAGGCATTTTAATATTCTTAATATTTCTAATACTTGAACTTATTTTAACTTATTTCACTTGTAGCTAATAATGTTTTAGGATGTTGAATGTTTGAAATGTATGTTTTGATGTTTTTATTGTGGTTTTATTGTACTTTATAGTTGTAATAATTTTATGCTGTGCACCGCCCAGAGAGCCTTCGGGCTTTGGGCGGTATAAAAATTGAACAAAATAAATAAATAAATAATGTGATTTTTAAAATTTATTTATTATTTGATTTATATCCTGCCCTTCCTCCCAGCAGGAGCCCAGGGTGGCAAACAAAAGCACTAAAAACACTTTAAAACACCATAAAAACAGACTTTAAAAAACATTAAAACAAAACAACTTTAAAAACATTTTTTTTAAAAAGCTTTAAAAACATCTTAAATAAAAAGAGTTAAAAAACATATTGCTTAGGGGGGAAAGCTTTAAAAAAACATATTAAAAAGCAATTCCAACACAGACGCAGACTGGGATAGGTCTCAACTTAAAAGGCTCGTTGAAAGAGGAAAGTCTTCAAAAGGCGCCAAAGAGATAACAGAGCCTGCCTAATATTTAAGGGGAGGGAATTCCACAGGGAAGGTGTTGCCACGCTAAAGGTCCGTTTCCTATGTTGTGCAGAACGGACCTCCTGATAAGATGGTATCTGCAGGAGGCCCTCACTTGCAGAGTGCAGTGATCGACTGGGTATATAAGGGGTAAGACGGTCTTTCAGGTATCCTGGTCCCGAGCTGTATAGGGCTTTGTACACCAAAACTAGAACCTTGAACTTGGCCCGGTAGCAAATAGGCAGCCAGTGCAATTCTTTCAGCAGCAGGGTGACATGTTGGTGATACCCTGCCCCAGTGAACAGTCACGCCACCACATTTTGCACCACCTGCAACTTCTGGACCAACTTCAAGGGCAGCCCCACATAGAGCGCATTACAGTAATCCAGCCTGGAGGTTACCAGTGCATGGACAACAGTGGTCAGGCTATCCCGGTCCAGAAATGGCCACAGCTGTCTTATCAGCCGAAGCTGGTAAAAGGCACTCCTAGCCATGGAGGTCACCTGGGCCTCTAGCGACAAAGATGGATCCAGGAACACCCCCAGATGCCGAACCTGCTATTTCAGAGGGAGCACAACCCCGTCCAAAGCAGGCAATTGACCAATTATCCGAACTCAGGAACCATCAGCCCACAGTGCCTCCGTCTTGCTAGAATTCAGACTCAGTTTATTGGCCCTCATCCAGCCCACCACCAAGTCCGGTCCAGGGCTTGCACGGCCTCTCCCAATTCAGATGTTACAGAGAAATAGAGCTGGGTATCATCAGCATACTGCTGACACCTCGCCCCAGATCTCTTGATGACCACTCCCAAGGGCTTCACATAGATGTTAAACAGCATGGGGAACAAGATGGTACTCTGTGGCACCCCACAGCATAACTACCAGGGGGCCAAAAGACAGTCACTCAATGCTATTCTCTGAGAGTGACGGAGATAGGATTGGAACCACTGTAAAACAGTGCCTCCAACACCCATCTCACCAAGTTGGCCCAGAAGGGGTATCAAAAGCCGCTGAGAGATCAAGTAAGAATAACACGCTCGCACTTCACCTGATAGGGCAACCAAGGCCAATTCAGTCCCATAAGCAGGCCTGAACCCAGACTGGGATGGGTCAAGATAATCTGTTTCATCCAACAGTACTTGCAATTGCTGTGCCACAACCCTCTCAATCACTGTCCCTAAAAAGGGGGTATTTGCTACCGGTCGGTAGTTGTCACAAACTAATGGGTCCAGGGTGGGCTTTTTCAGGAGTGGTCTGATTGCCTCTTCTTTCAAGGCGGCTGGAACCACTGTCTCCCACAATGATGCGTTGACCACACCCTGGATCCACTCGGTCAAACCCCCTTGGCAAGCTTTAATAAGCGAAGAAGGGCAAGGGTTGAGAGGACACGTTGCTGGCTGCATCATCGCAAGCACCTTGTCTACGTCATCAGGCCACATCAACTGAAACCGTTCCCAAGAAGTTGCAGCAGATATTGCACTAGACCCCTCATTGGGGACTACAGTAGATATGGAGGGGGCATCAAGACTGCTACGGAGGCGAGCAACTTTACCCTCAAAGTGCCTTGCAAACAATTCACAGTGGGCCTCTGAAGGGTCTAAAACTCCATTTCCTGGAGATGATGTCAACAGACTCCTGACAATATGGAAAAGCTCTACTGGACGGCTCCTTGAAGATGCGATAGAGGCAGAGAAGTGGGCCTTCTTCGCCGCCCTCACCACCACACAGTAGGCACGGTTATGATGTTTTACTCATGTCCGATCAGCCTCACAGCACATCTTCCGCCACTTGTGCTCTAATACAAATGTATAGATTAGGAAAAGGGTACAAAATAATATCCAAGTGTTTGGATATTCCAGTGAGCACAGTTGGATCAATAATGAGGAAGTGGAAGCTGTATCACACTACCAAGGCACGGCAAAGAAAAGGCTGTCCCTCAAAACTCAGCACTCAAACAAGGAGGAGACTTGTAAGAGAAGCCACGGGGAGGCTAACAATCACTTTGAAGGAGCTACAGAGTTCAGTGGCTAGGAGTGGAGTAATGGTGCATCAGCCAACCATATCAAGAGCTCTGCATAACACTGGCCTGTATGGGAGGGTGGCAAGAAAATACCATCTGAAAGTATGTCTGGAGTTTGCCAGAAAGCATGAGACTGCCCCAGCTGTGATGTGGGAAAAGGTTTTGTGATCACATGAGACCAAGATAGAGGTTTTTGGCCAAAACTCAAAGCGCTATGTGTGGCACAAACCTAACACTGCCCATGCCTCAAGACACACCATCCCTACAGTGAAGTATGGTGGTGGCAGCATCATGCTGTGGGGATGCTTCTCATCAGCAGGACTGGGCATCTTGTTAAAATTGAAAAAGAATGGATGGACCAAATTACAGGGAAATACCGCATGAGAACCTGCTTCAGTCCACTAAAAAATTGAAGCTTGGGAGGAAATTCCCCTTTCCAGCAGGACAATGATCCCAAGCACAATGCCAAAGCAACATTGCAGTGGTTTAAGAAAAAAAAAGGTGACTGTGAATGTTCTACAGTGGCCCAGTCAAAGTCCTGATCTCAATCTCATTGAGCATCTGTGGCGCTCTTTGAAAATTGCGGTCCACAAGTGACACCCAACCAATCTGAACAACCTGGTGCGAATCTGCCAAGAAGAATGGGCCAAAATCGCTCCGACACTGTGGCAAAGCTGGCACATACCTATCCCAAAAGACTTCAAGCTGTTATTGCAGTGAAAGGTGGCTCTACTAAATATTAATGTGTGAGGCTTGAATACTTATGCAAGCAACATGTTTCAGTTTTTTGTTTCTTACAAACATTTTCCAATATAAAACCAATGTCACCTGACAATAATTGATTTTGAGTTTCAGTGTTTCAACTAAAATATCATACAGAACAAAATTACCATGTACTATTCGTAATTCAGTAATACGAGAGCATTGGTCAGGGGTCTGATTACTTTCACAACGCACTGTATATATATATTCATGTTTGACCTGGTGCAAACATTCTGCATCTAAACATACTGCCGACACATAATAAAAGCAGTCAAAGAAAATGCAATAGGCAAAAAAACATTGTGGGGAAAAAGCTCAGATGAAAATATGAGAACATAAAAGTGAAAAATGCACACTATAAAATTATCATTGATTTAACAACAACCTGAGAGAGGGTAACAAATCCATTTTTAACATTTATACTTTACTGATCCACATAAGAACAATGGCAGCTTTCTATAGTTCCTGTCTTACACTAGTTGTTTGTTGAATAAGCTTATATAATTTTTATGTTTTTATTGCCTTTCTTCCCTTCTTACTACTAAAAAAAGAACAAGACAACTTACTATCCTCAAAATACCCCATGTCATCCGGATGCACTTTTTAAAATTAAAGTTTAAAGGGGGAGGAATTATGATTTTCTACGCCAATTTCAAAATATATTGACAGAAGATGAAAACACCACAGAAGAGAATAGAACACAAAGATTTATTTTGCTGGGGAAGGGGGACATTTCCAACAGATGACATCATTTAAGGGAAGAGCTGTAGCTCAGTGGTAGAGCATCTGCCTTGCGTGCAGAAGGTCTCAAGTTCAATCCTCAGCACTTCCAGAAAGGGCTGGGAGAGATTCCTCCCTGAAACTCGTGAGAGCCATTGCCAGTCAATGTAGACAATACTGAGGTAAATAGACCAGCAGGTCTGACGCAGTATAATGCAGATTCCTATTTTCCTATTAAAGGCTCAAGTAACAACAATGAGCAAATGGAGCAGGTTAACAGACCACAACGTGAAGCCACAGTTTCTTCATGGCTTCGCAATCCTGGTTTGTCTGCGTGAAATAAACCATGATCCCTGGGTTCAACATAATGCTAAACTATTCCTACTCACACTAGTGTAGAAGTGAAGCAATAACAATCCCTGTAGTCACAGTAAACCAATAACTATGATTTACCATACAAACACAGCCATTGTCTCCATAAATAAAATACTGGATATATAAATGTCACACAACTTTATTTCTACAATGTTCAGGTGGACAAAGGAATAAACAAGGATGGCTAACCCCAGGTGTTGGGCTGTATATGGCCCCCAGACCACCCAAAAGTGGAAACTCTTTTCCCCCCCTTGGGAAAAAAATACCTTCACCCTTACCACAGTGCTCCACAATCCCCCAAAAATCTGTTTGCTTTACACTTAGCAGCAGAAGAGCAAGTGGTACGAATGCTGCCAGTAGCAACTCTTCTCACCCTGATGCTACACCACTGCTAGAAGGCCTTAGTGTTCAAGAAACAAGAAAGAGCTCTCCTTCCTGTTTCATGAATACTAATAAGACCTTCTAGTAACAGAGCTGCTCTAGAGGAAGAAGAGGCACCTTAGTACCTCTCTGGAACTCCCTCCCGTTTGATCTTCGCCATGCCCCTTCCCTGAATACATTCCGCCGAGCCTTAAAAACTTGGCTCTTTGGACAGGCCTTTGGGATCTCCGGGGTGGGCTAATTTTTTTCTGTGATTGTTTATTGTTTTTGTGGAAATTGTTTATTGATTGCCCTACATAATTTATGCCTGCATCATTGCTGACTGCATTGTATTTTGTTTTGTAATCATCGCGTGTTTTATTGAATTTTAATGTGTACGTCGCCTAGAGTGGCTTCGGCCAGATAGGCGACACAAAAATTAAATTTTATTATTATTTATTATTATTTCTCTCCTCCTGAGGGCTGCAATGAGTGAGTCAAAAAGCTTTTCCTTTTTATATTGGGATTTGGACCCCAGGCCAAACACAACAAACAAAGTATTGCGGACCAAATCATGCCCCTTTCCAAAATGCCGAAGCAGGATCTGAACTGAATCTTGTTGCTACTGCAGACCCCTCATCTACACATCCAAACTTCTGGATATATTACTCAATACAGTATTTTAAGAAAACTAGGGAAAAGAGATAAAAGCCAGGACTGCACCCCAGTGTGGCATACCTTTTAGTGCTTTGTTTTCTTTTTTTATAATCCAAATAGAACAGTGGCACTACTCTAAATGCTTAAATCACAGGTCAAGTTACAGGTCTTGCACACTAAGTACCGCTAAGATCATTCTCCAGCCTTCTAAAAAAAGGATATTCCTACCCAAATACCTCTTTGTATGGCTCTCAGAGATGTGTTTATCATAGCAGTTGACAAGGCAGCCTAGGTGTTTTATAGGCACTAAGCTGTTTCTCCTAGTATGAGTTTGCTGCCTGAGGACAACTGCCAACAATGTTCTTTCCACCTCCCACATGCCTCTTAGAAGCAGCGAACACTGCATCATTTTTCTGTAGGGTTGTTCCTTTTACTTTTAGCGAGTGGTGGGAGGCAAATTGAGGAGTGCAGCTCTGACGAAATAAAGGCAATTCTGTAATTTTAAAATTACCACTGCCCATTGCCTCAAGGGGAAAAATAGCCAAGACTATATGAATTACAACTACCCAAAAAATATTTGGAAAATAAGACCATGTTTTACCCTGAAGGTGTATGAATAAGCTTACTCTTCTCATCCATCAGTGAATTCTTCTGGGTGTAGTAATCCTATAATACTGAAAATTTTGCTTTGTAATGTTTGCTTAGCCAAAACACCTGGGCAGTGTTCAAGCACCATATATAACCATTCGAATGGACACTGAATATACATCAATCCTCCTGGAAAATGCCTGGCTTTTTATCTGGTGTATTATTGTAGAAACATTTATAGAACTTGCAGTGCAATCCTAATCATGTCTACTCACAAGTCAGTCCTATTGAATTCAGTGGAGTTTATTTCCAGTTGAATGGAATTAGGATTGCAGCCTAAGCAGGCTAAATAGATCTTTATTATTATATACTAACCTGTCTTATTTGTACACTTGTTGAAATATCTCTAATTGGTACCTAGTTATGGAAGATAGCCACCACAATACTGTCTGTCTTATGGGGGACTGGGTTTACTGCTTTGCAACTGTATACAGAGTTTAAAGATTTGGAACAACAGATGTACAAGTTTACCAAATATAGGTTGTACCAATACATATGTATTTCAGAAATTATTTGGAGGGGCATTATACTCTAACCCATGAAAACATCTTGTTCGTTACCATGCTATGAACCACTTGGGTAAGTATAAACAGAACAGATATACCTGGTTTCCTGTAGCAAATGCTGGAAATACCCTACTACTTCAGCATCATCCTTTTGAGCAACATTCCAATGTAAATTGGAATTATACTCTCTTTTTATTGAGTCAGCAGAAGATTCAGCTTCATTGCGTTTATGTGTTACTTATTTCATTCCATTAATAAACTTAAACCCTCCCAAGTTGGCTTACAAAAATACAAGATATATTTGAAATCCAATTTAAAACATCCAAAAAACTAAAAACTATTAACCAGCACCAGCTCACATACCAAACCAGCATAAAATCAAGAAAATAAAAACTCTGGCATTTTCTTATATAAATCAGCTATGTTAATTTGTTTATTTATTAGGGAACTGTCATTTCAGAAGTCAGGACACGATGTTTGAAAGACACATAAGTAAGTTGTAAATGCCAGCATAATTTGTTAAGCAAGATTTATACTAAAACTCCCAAATTCTTAATTTCTTCATTAATTCCTTCATTTTCTGTTTATCACTAGTGACTGGTGTCATGGGGCAGAGATGTGGAGCTGCTTCCTAACACCAGCGTCACTACAACTTATCTGGATGAGGCAGGGCGCTGTCGAGGTTGGAGCTATGTGGGCACACTATGGAGAGCTCAGGATCGGCACAACCCTGATCTCAATGCTGCCCTGCCCAGACTGATCTAGGTAAGCTGTAGCTACAGTGTCAGGAGAGTGGCTCTGCCACACCACACTGGCTGCTACTGATACTTACTTAGAAATAAGTCCCATGTGTTCAACAGATCTTACCCCAAGTTAAGTGTGTACTGGATGCAATTTAATTCTGAGTGGAGATAGGACTGCACTGCAAGATAACCTATGACTAGTTGTTAGAAAGACAGAGAATGAATAAACAGTTCAAACTCTTTTCTATATCCTGCTACAGGTAGGAAACAAAACAACTGACACCTAAAATCCACAGTTGGACCATACCTTTATTAGGACCAACAAAATGTAACAAAATTGGCAAAAATTGGTATTCCTCAACTGTGGATTTTGAAAGGGGGGGTTCCCTTACAGACTAACACAACTACCTTTGCTTCTTATGAACCAGCATCTAGTGACTCGCATTACAAAGGAGAAAAACTAGAACCCCAATAGAGATTTATAGAGATTTTAAAGAAGAGATTGTGCTCAAATTACAAAACTGTATGTGAAAATTTTGAAGGCACCGTGAAATTTTACATTCCTATACTAGGTCATGATTAACATGGGGGGATGAACTTCTCCTCTGAGCAATTATCATGGCTCAACACTTGCGCATGTTGAATTTTATTTCCACATTCCAGAAAAAGAGACTGTAACAAATACGTTGGGGGGAAATCTGTAAGACAGTTATTCCCTGTGCATCAAAATATTCAACCAATGAAAAAATGCATCAGTAAAGTGACACAACATATTTTAAATATACCCAAAAGAAAATTAAGAGAAAGTCTTTCACTGTTTATAGATCATCAAATATCCATTTCATTCATAAAAACAGTAAACTATTTTTGCCATCACATAAATATTCAGTATTTGTTTGTAAAAAATATGGAAATACATTATTTAACCTGAAGGAAGGATAGCGGTGCAAAAGCTACTGGCCCTTGTTAGCACAAGAAGCTTTGTTCTCCTCCCACCTACTGCACAAAACCATACCTAATAATTCATGAATGTTGACTATGCCTAAGCTTTCCTTTGAAAAATTGTTCTCTATCAAAGCTCTCTCCCTTTCACACATTTCAACCCAATTAGAGACAAGACAGATTAGTGTGAAAAAGGCAGTTAATTTTAGAAAATGTATGCATAAAAGTCAAATGTGTTTAATTATTTCTATATTTCTAACATGTGACAGATTTTTAAATGACAATGAAATAATGTTTTATAAAGTAGAATGAGAACAGTAGATTGACCAGTATAGGTCTTTACAGTATTTTAAATGTGTGATGGTTTTATTTGTCTTTCATTCGAGTTCTGTATTAGATTTTACTCATTATACACTACCAGAACTGCAAATTCTGAACCACTCACAGTTTTTCCATGTATACTCAACGGATATTTTTTGCCATTTATACAGTTAACTATCAACCCATAGATCCTCCGTGGCAGAGAGTGGTAAGCGGCGGTAACGCAGCCGAAGCTCTGCTCACGGCCAGAGTTCAATTCCAACGGAAGGAGGAAGTCGAATCTCCTGTAAAAGGGGTCGAGGTCCACTCAGCCTTCCATCCATCCGTGGCCGGTAAAATGAGTACCCAGCATATGCTGGGGAGTAAAGAAAGGCCGGGGAAGGAACTGGTAATCCCACCCCATATATATGGTCTGCCTAGTAAACGTCGCAAGACGTCACCCTAAGAGTCGGAAACGACTCGCATTACAAGTGCGGGGACACCTTTACTTTTTATCAACCCATATGTTTTGTGATATATAGGCTGATATCTGTTAACTGTAAATTAATAGAAAATGTTTAATCATAAAATATTTAAATGTATTACTATGCTAGTAACATATATCTTCTTAGCGTACAAAATCTTCATGAAAGAAACAAGAGCCCTCAGACCTGAAAAGCAGCATAAAAATGGTGTACACACACAATGGCGCACAGTTACAAACTCCAACATTGTGCTTTCATAGACTTCTTAATGACAAGAGTGTCTCCAAAAGTTTTTGTTACTTATTATGAATGTATCTCTGGGCAGGAGAAACACAATACAGAAGGATAAAAACACTGGTTATTTGTAAGCATCCTTGGATTCTTTTTTTTAAAAAAAACCTGAACAATCATGGTTAATTAAAAAAAATTAAGGCTGCAATCTTAATCCTACTTATGTGTGAGCAAGCTTTATTAAAAATCAATCAAAATAACTAAGGAGTAGACATGGTTAGGATTGCCTTTTAAGGGATATTTTGAACACTTTATAGAGCATTTCACATATATTAGATCAACATCTTTACAACAGCCTTGCAAGGGAAATTCAATGTTATTATCCCCATACCACGGATGAGGTGCTGTAGCTGAACAAGAGTGGCTTGCCTAAGTTCCACGGTGGAGCGACCCGATCTAAAGCCAGCTTCTTCATCAGCCAGAAGGTTTTCATCATCCATCCAAGAGCTCAACTTCTCAAGGATGTGGCTAGTATAGAGTTTGCTGATGACACTAAGACTAATAGGTCTGTAATTTGATGGATCTGCTCTTTTACCTTTCTTATATATGGGGACAACAACAGCCATCCGCCAGTCATCAGGAATACAGATTGATTGATCTATGGCTGTAAACAAGGCCGCCAGGATAGGTGCCCACCAATCTAGATGTTCTTTAAGAAATTCCGGGGGGATGTTGTCGACACCTGGCGCTTTGCCCGTCTTTAGTTTATTAATGAGCACGGTTATCTCACAGATGGAAACTGGGGGCCAGCTGAGTAAGTTATTGAAATCGTCCCACAATAAACTATTAGTATTGTAGCTCTTGGCAAAAATGCCAGCAAAATAGGATTCCCATTTGCTGGCCGGTATATGATATTCAATACATGGCGGAACAGACTGGCATCCTCTGGAAACCAGCCTCCAAAACCTTCCTGAGTCTTTTAGTCTAGAGGCTTCTATCAATCTTTGCCAGGTTTCCCTTTGGTGTAATTTCTTTTTCTGTTTAATTAAGATTTTATAGCATCTTCTGATATCTAGATATTCTGCGGGGAGTGCTGGTAATTCAGAAGTTCTATATCTCCTATAGATGTCCATAAGGGTATTCTTCAGTAAGACACAATCCTGGTCAAACCAAGGCTTGGACACCCTCCCAATGGCATGAGATCTTATCTGCTTTTTATTTATTTATTTTATTTTTATTTTATTTATTACATTTTTAGACCGCCCTATAGCAATAAGCTCCCAGGGCGGTGCACAGCATAATAAAACAGGTTAAAATACAAAAACACAATAAAACATAATTAAAAATTTTCAATTTTAAATTCAAATTTTAAAATTTTTAAAATGCCTGGGCGAAGAGATAGGTCTTTACCTGGCGCCGAAAAGATAGCAAAGAAGGCGCCAGGCGTATCTCATCAGGGAGGGCGTTCCATAGTTCGGGGGCCACCACTGAGAAGGCCCTAGCTCTAGTTATCGTTCTCCGTGCCTCCCTATGCGTTGGGACACGGAGAAGGGCCTTCGACGTCGAGCGCAGCGACCGGGTAGGTACATAGCGGGAGAGGCGTTCCGCCAGGTATTGCGGTCCGATGCCGTGAAGGGCTTTATAAGTAAGAACCAACACTTTGAATCTGGCCCGGAAACATATTGGTAGCCAGTGCAGCTGGGCCAGGACAGGTGTTATATGATCAAATTTTTTTGTCCCAGTAAGAACTCTGGCCGCAGCATTCTGCACCAGCTGAAGTTTCCGAACCGTCTTCAGAGGTAACCCTACGTAGAGTGCATTACAGTAGTCCAATCTAGAGGTTACCAGAGCATGGATAACTGTGGCAAGGTTCTCCCTATCCAGATAGGGTCGTAGTTGGGCTACCAGCCGAAGCTGGTAGAACGCATTCCGTGCCACCGAGGCTACTTGAGCCTCCAGTGACAGGAGCGGATCTAATAAGACCCCCAAACTACGGACCTGCTCCTTTAGGGGGAGTGTAACCCCATCTAGGGCAGGTCGGGCATCAACCATCTGGGCAGAGAGCCCTCCCACCAACAGCATCTCAGTCTTGTCAGGATTGAGTCTCAGTTTATTAGCTCTCATCCAGTCCATTATCGCGGCCAGGCAGTGGTTTAGTACATTAACAGCCTCACCTGAAGAAGATGAAAAGGAGAAGTAGAGCTGCGTATCATCAGCATATTGCTGGAAACGCACTCCAAATCTCCTAATGACCTCGCCCAGCGGCTTCATATAGATATTAAAGAGCATGGGGGACAGAACTGAACCCTGTGGGACCCCATATTGGAGTATCCAGGGACTCGAGTAATGCTCCCCAAGCACCAGCTTCTGGAGACGATTCTTGAGGTAGGAGCACAGCCACCGCCAAGCAGTGCCTCCAACTCCTAAGTCCGCAAGACGTCCCAGAAGGATATCATGGTCGATGGTATCAAAAGCCGCTGAGAGATCAAGGAGAACCAACAGAGTTACACTCCCTCTGTCTTTCTCCCGACAGAGGTCATCATACAGGGCGACCAAGGCTGTTTCTGTACCAAACCCCGGCCGAAAGCCCGATTGACATGGATCCAGATAATCAGTTTCATCCAAGAGAGCCTGGAGCTGGTGAGCGACCACACGCTCTAAAACCTTGCCCAGGAACGGAACATTTGCTACCGGTCTATAGTTGTCAAGATTTTCAGGGTCCAAGGAGGTTTTCTTTAGGAGCGGTCTCACCACCGCCTGTTTCAGGCAGGGTGGTACCACTCCCTCTCGTAAAGAGGCATTGATCACCTCCTTGGCCCATCCGGCTGTTCCGTTCCTGCTAGCTTTTATTAGCCATGAGGGGCAAGGATCCAGAGCAGAAGTGGTCGCCCGCACCTGTCCAAGCACCTTGTCCACGTCCTCGAGCTGAACCAAACTAAACTAAAGTTTGGGGAATTATTTATGGATCTCAACAAATCCTGATACAGTATACAGATAGACTCTGGGGCAGTTTCAGATGAAAACCTGTCCCTGAGGCTAAGTATGTCTGCAGAATAGAGAAATTTAGAAATCTTATTGGCTGTAGTGGGAGTCCACCTAATACGGGCAATTCTTCTCTCCGCTGCTAGATTGTGCAAGGGTTCACAAGCCAATAATAGTTTCCCATATCCCAGATTTAGTGTGAGAATCAGGGGGAAATGATCGCTCTCATCCCTTATATCTATGTTACATCTTGAGACATACTGCAGCAGGTTCGGTGAAACCATAAAATAATCAATAGTGGATGCCCCATGGCATGTTACATTCGCCGTGCAAATCTCCTGCCATGCCTCCATTTAAAACAATCAAGTCAAGAGCATGGGTCATCTGTAGTAGGCAAAGGCCAGCAAAATTACAACCTTTGTCCTTAGATTGCCTACAATGAAAGGAGGGAGGCAATTTCACTGTTGGAGGGACTAGCTGGAAATGTTCATATAAGGCTTCATAATTAACCCCGGTCCTTGCATTAAGATCCCCCGCCAAAATAATATGAGCTAAGGGATACTTGGTCATAAGGTTGATAACATACTCCTGCAACCTAGCCCATAGCTCTCTAACTGGTTGTTTTTTAGTTGCGGGGGGGGGAGGTAAGCATTAATCACCACAAAAAGATCAGTTTGCAGGGTGAATGATACCGCAAGTGCTGTATCCTCCAACCCCTCTATTCTCTTCGTCATTAAACCTAATTTAGTTGAAATCATGGTTACTAAGCCACCTTTTGGACAGCTGCCTTTAATGCTTGGGACAGCCTCAAGTGAGTAATTTACAAATCCACTTAGGTGTAGTTCCTCAGTGAGCCAGGTCTCTTGATGCTTATTAAGGAATGTAAGGAATTCAGGGATAAAGCACTTATTGGACCAGCCCGCCACATTCCAGGAGATTGATAACAAATCGTCTGACCAAAGTGCCTTGTGTCAGACCATGGAACACAGTACATTACCTACTGAAGAAGAATTAGTGCCAGGATGGCCAGGAGGAATTTGTAAGAAGCCTATGTGGGCAGAATTATCCAGCATCACATTTGGGACATTAGGTGTAAAGGAGGAGGCACCCTGCAGAGTATGAGCTTTCATCTCCCTCGCTTTACTCGAACTCCTATTAGATAACATTATGGCCTCCTGGGCCTCATTAGGTCCCTCAAAAGGTAGGATCTCCTCTAACGAAGGGCTCCACCAACTAACGTTAGAAATGATCCTAGTGGGCAGCTTCTCCAGAGGAACAGGGCAAGAGGTAACAATTTCAAAATTATCAGAATTATCCTGCGTGATGGCCTCCATGTCCCTTGAACCCAGCAGATTAGGGGGATTGGGCAGAAGGGGGGGGGAAACCATCCACCACATTGCACTCAGGGGAGTTCAGCAAATCCGGGGTGGAGAAATTGTCTATGGGAAAGTTAATTTCTGCCACCATCTGTACATCCGGCTTATTCCGTCGAGGCAAAGAGTTAACTTTGTTATTTGATGGTAGAACGGTTTCTGTAACCCAGCAGCCACTATGACTAGCAGGTTCCTTGGTGGCTTGAACAGATGAAAGCAATTGGGATTTAAGAAGGTCTAGTCTCGATATTATGTCTTTTTGGGCATGAGTTGGGAGAGGCCCAAAGGACTCAAATAGTCTGTACTCCTCCATGTCAAATGAATCGTTAGCCAGTTCATTATTCAGCGATACAGACGCCACAGCTTGGGAATGCTCCACATGTACTTGGTCTTCTTTCACGTTGTAAACAGGAGCAATCAACTCCTCGGTTGAAACCCCAGCACAGTGTTCAGGTAAGTACTTGGCTTCACTAGGGTGGAAACAGTCGCTCGAGTGGAGTACTAGAGGCATAGGTGCTGCCACATTATCAAAGACTCTTCACACCGCGATGTTATAGGTAGACAGAGCATCCCTACAAGCGTATAATTTCTTTGCTGCACTGTCCCTCTTTGAAGGATATCATTGCCCGGGCAGCAGCCCCAGAGTAGTATAAGTATTCCACATGCTCAATATCTTCAGTGGAAAGAGAACTTAAAGGGATCCCCCTCAAGAGATCTAAGAGATGTCTTTTTCCGTTGCGACTGTGAGAGGAGACCCCACGGTTTAGGGTAATTGCAAAGGGCAAGCTTTTTGCTATTTAAAGCCAAGTTCCAATTATTAACTTTGTGAGGCTTCTTCCGACCAGCAGTTGCTATTAAAAACGGGATCAATCTTGAGGTTTTGTTCTTAAACTTGTCATCCAGAGTTTGAGAAAAAGACGTATCCGGGAAAGCCGCACTCGCTGTCTTCAAAGCCTGGGGAACCGCAAGTTCAATGAGTACATCCTTTTTTGGCAAAACTGTACTGTTTTGAATCGTCACTTTAGGAGGAGGGCTCGCATCAAGGAGTCTAAAAAGTTTACCAAATTGCATTTTTTTGTAATTAGGGGCCTTTGGATTTTTTATATTTTTACTTTTCTTACACTTTTTGACCACTAGCTTAGAATTACGTCTCTTAAACCCCCTGGAAGTCGCTACCTTAGCATTTTTTGTTTGGGTCTTATTCGTATTAGTTTGTATATCCATATTCCTTTTGGGTCACCCGCTACACTTTATAGCTCATTTCCATTTTGAAAAATTAATTTAAACAATTTACATACAGGCAAAATTTATTAAGTGGATCCACATAATACATTTACAGCACATCCAACTCGCATTTAAAGCGCATGACTTCCCCTAAAGAATCCTGGGAAGTATCGTTTCCCCCTCACAGTTATATTTCTCACCACTCTTAATAAACTGCAGTTCCCATGATTCTGTGGTGGGATTCATGTGCTTCAAATGTGTGTTTAATGTGCTTTAAATGAATGGTGTGGGTCTGCCCTAGGTATGATGTGCGTTCAAGAGTGAATTGAAAAGAACAATTTTAAAGAATAGGCTTTTTTAAAACCCTTTTTATTTAAGATGTTTTTAAAGCTTTTTTAAAGAATGTTTTTAAAGATGTTTTGTTACATGTATTTTAAGGTCTGTTTTTATGATGCTTTAAAGTGTTTTTATTGCCGCCCTGGGCTCCTGCTGGAAGGAAGGGCAGGATATAAATTAATAAATTAATAAATAAAAGTTACTTTTTTAAACAGGGGAAGGGTTGTAGCTCATTGGTAGGGCATATGCTTTGCATGGAAAGGTCCAGAATTCAATTTCTGGAAAAGACTATTGCCTGGAATCCTGGAGAGCCAATGCTAGTCTTTGTCATCAGTACTGAGCTATGTAGTACCAAATGGCCTGAGTCAGTATAAGGCAGATTCCTTTGTTCCTAAAAGTGGGAAGAGACTCAAGGGCCACAGTGACTCCAAAATTTATTTATGTATTTTATTTACAACATTTATATACCACTTTATTGTAAAAATCTCAAAGCGGTTTACAGAAAGAATTAAAACAATAAAATTCTTGGCAAAAACAGTTAAAGACGTGTATTTTAAAACATTCAAAATAATAAAACTAACAATGAGTTAAAAACATTTAAAAACACAATAGCTTCTACATGCCTGGATAGGCTTGCCTAAACAAAAATGATATTAGCAGGTGCTGAAAGGAGGTGTCTGCCTAATGTCAATAGGCAAGGAGTTCCAAAGAGTAGGTGCTGCCACGTTGTTGTTGTTGTTGTTGTTGTTATGGGCCTTCAAGTCAATTTCAACTTATGGCAACCCTATGAATCAGTGACCTCCAAGAGCATCTGTCATGAACCACCCTGTTCAGATCTTGTAAGTTCAGGTCTGTGGCTTCCTTTATGGAATCAATCCATCTCTAGTTTGGTATTCCTCTTTTTCTACTCCCTTCTGTTTTTCCCAGCATTATTGTCTTTTCTAATGAATCATGTTTTCTCATTACATGTCCAAAGTATGATATGTGTCCAAATTCAGAGGAAGGCAATGGTAAACCACCTCTGAATACCTCTTACCACAAAAACCCTATGAACAGAGTATCCAAAATGCTGCCACTTTACAGGACTGATTTCTTACAAGAGCAGAACAAGTACTATGCCTGCGGGCACTTGAACCCTTTTTGCTAGAAGTGAATTGGCTAGATTAAATGTTCCCTATCCAGGCTCAATCTTTTAGCTAAGATTTCTATCTTAATTTCCAATTAGATAAATGTTTTTGTATGAATTGTATGCGCCAGCAACTGTGGTTAATGCTTAATGTATCATGCTTAATGATATCACTTGGACCCGCCCCGTGATGTCACTTGGATCTGCCCCATGACGTCACTCAGACCCACCCCCAAAATCTCAGGCTTTGGGATGCTTCTGACCTGGCAATCCTAAACTGAAAGAGGATGTGGGAAACAGCTTATTCCTTCCAACTTCCTCCTTCAGCTCTATGTATATATCAACGCAGAAAAAGGTAACCCACCCTCAACACATCATGACCAAGGAAGCAATATGTTGGTAGGGGCAGGGCTCAGAAGCTTTGCAGGCACCAGGCAATGACTCCAAGGGCACCACTGCTCAGATGCTGGCAACCCACAGCCTTATGAAAAATGCTATCTTCTAACCTCCCATTTGAAATAAAAGCATAATACAGGGATGTATAGGAATATTGTAAAGATTGTAAAGTACACTGTGCTTTTAGTATTTGTATAGGGCCATTTTCTAAATATTATGATGATTACACTGTTATAAATCTAACTGTTATGAGAGACAAGCATGGAAGCGGGCTAGATTATTATTCAACACTGTGAAAAGGAACAACACATTCTTTGCCCAGTGGGCCAAACATTCTAGGCAGTGAAGACAGAAGAAAGATGAAAGGAGAAAGGACTTGAGAAAGAAGCAAGGAGGATGCAAAACATAAGGCAAGTTTAACAAGGAGCTGGTAGAACAGACCAACTGCATCTATGGTGGCCCATGGTAGTCATTGCCCATGAAGTAGAAGGGCTACAGATTTGGGGACCTTCAAAAAAACAGCAAACTGTTTTAATTATACACAGGGGAAGGCTGGTCCAGGAAGCAAGGGAAAAAAGCTACATAGGCAGAATGCAAAGCTCCCAGAGTTCAGGAACTAAAAGGTACATTGTTAACCTCCTCTTTGATCTAACATCTTTACCATTCTCCTCAAAAGAACAGCATACAAGAATAGTTGGTTCCTCAAAAGGACGGAAAAGCTGTAGACCACATATGAGTTTCATTTTACAAGAATACTTTGTTTTGCTCATCACTACCAAAGTACTCCTTATTCCTATTACCTCAAACAGCTGTTAGCCAGCTCATCTCTAAAATTCCAAGCGTTAATTAGCAACAAGAAACTCTAAACATGTACAGCATGCCACATTTAATTATACTGTAATTTTCTTAAGTTAGAAATAGTGCATTATTCAAATTTCCTTTTTTTCCAAGAAAAAGAAAGCAAATGTTTAACCTTACAACTAAAAACACCTCTTAAGTTTCTATCTTTGACAAATCAAAGATTATTAAATTGCTTGAAATGCCCACCATACCTTCACAAAGTGCAAGTACAGTAAAGAACTAACAGACATTTCAAAATCCCCTATATTTTACTTTAAAATGTGATAAATGAAGTGGGTGATGCCTCCTTTTCTCAGCCTTGAGAAACAATAGGATGATATACTACTTTACGATATTCTATTTGAAGAATTGTTGTGTGTTAGTGTAGTAAAAGCATTGCTTGCAGAATTGCTGGAGAATTCCACAGAGGGGAAGGCATATAAGGATTCACCAGCCAGAACCAGTTCCCCACCCCGCCAAAAACCCAAACACAAGCACACAACAGCTTGTATGTGACAAAGAATATCTTATCTGCACGGTGTTCAATTCACTCAAATGCCTTCTGCAGATGCTTCAGAGCTACTGGCCTACCAAGAGAATGCTAGTTCTGTAATGTTCTTTCTCCCCTTTAACATGCTATTCACTGTTTAAAAAAAACCAATGGGGGATGTCAAACTGTGCTGAGTATAAATTTTAAGAGTTGAACACTA
Organism: Rhineura floridana; assembly: GCF_030035675.1. Taxonomy (NCBI): domain Eukaryota; kingdom Metazoa; phylum Chordata; class Lepidosauria; order Squamata; family Rhineuridae; genus Rhineura; species Rhineura floridana. The sequence continues at coordinate 16,578,122 of NC_084481.1, forward strand.
CAAATTACAGAATAACAGAAAGCTGAAATGGCATGGAACCAATTACCTACAGAAGTCTTGGGCTCTCCAACACTGGAGGCATTCAAGAGGCAGCTGGAGAGCCATCTGTCAGGAATGCTTTGATTTGGATTCCTGCATTGAGCAGGATGGCCCCTTCCAACTCTACTATTCTATGATTCTATGAAATAAATTGGTGTCAAAGTCTAGTATACTATGACATCATGAAAACAAAAATTAAGGCATTGCAAAGATTAGTCAAACAGTTCACTCTACTGAATAGTATAAGGCATTATTTAAAAACTCCCCCTACCGCACCTCAGAAGAGAAAAATTACATCACATTCTAAGCACTACCAAGGTATCTTGAGTTTAATGAAATAGTTATTTTATTTACAGGATTTTTAAAACCTCAGTCTTTAAAGTAGCACAGAAATAAGGATAATATTCAACTAAGTCATAGAGTAGATCAGAGTTGATAAAAAAACAATGATTTTTTAAAAATTGGGTTTTTTCAATTTAAATCAGATTTTGTTTATTTAAATCAGATTCCAATTTTTTCTTAAAACAATTAGTAAAAAAGGAGCAGAGGTCAAAGATATCATCATGAACATTAATTACACAACTTCTAATTATATTCTATGAATATGTTAACAGCTGTTTATGGAGATAGGAGATAATCTGATCAGTCCTATTCTACAGATGGTGTACATGAAGTTCATGCTCTCACTCACTCACTCACTCACTCACTCACTCACTCACTCACTCACTCACTCACTCACTCACTCACTCACTCACTCACTCACTCACTCACTCACTCACTCACTCACTCACTCACTCACTCACTCACTCACTCTTTCTCTCAAGGCCTTGCCTCTAAGTGCAAAGATAAAGAAGGTCAATGAATAGAGGATTTGGGGAGGAGGAGACTACTGAAGTAGTAATCCAGCTCTTAACAGCAGTAGTCTCTTCTGCAGGTATAGAGATAATTTTTTTCTTCCTTTGGACTAATTCTAAAAAAAAAAATTTAAAACTATGCGGCGAGCAGGCCTTCAGAGATAGACTCTGGAGTGAAAAGATCTCTGGCATTTACCATCTGTACCACATCTCCCCAGCCGACTCAGTTGCCCACGACAGAACAAGGCTGAAAGAGTCGATTCTCTTGCACTGTCACTGGCTGGATAGACTGGAGATTACCAATTCCAAATCTTTAGGATGGTTTGGGGTTATAAAAAAAGACCATCACAGGGCAAATTATCTGGCCCACCCAATGACACCAAATCTCAGACAAGCTTTTACTGCACTCCGGTTCCAGTCAATGCCGAACGCCGTTCTGATGGGACGTTATAATCAGATTCCGTGGAGTCAGCGACTCTGCATATGTGGGGCTAATAAGGTGGAGGACCTCCCGCACTATTTGCTAGAATGCCCCCTATATGCACATCTGCAGACCAATATACTGAGCGAATTGATGGCAAGGGGGAGGTCTTTGCAGGATACCATTGTCTTTCTCTTAGCCGATGAAGACCCTATGGTCACATACAGGGTTGCTCTTTTCGCCTGTGTGGCGCAAAAGATTTGGGCAACACAGGTAGCCCAACTGCTCGAGTAATCTTTAGGCGAGTTTTAAGGCAGCCATCTTGTATATCTCATGAAACTTATCGTTGTATGTTTTAAATCATTGTTTTATATAACTTTTGTAATTGTGCAACTTGCAATGGCCTATGGCTAGGCAATAAAGATTGATTGAATTCTAAATTGAGAAATAAGTTGGGAATTGAAAAAGCAGGACAGCTTTTGTTTCTTCAGACAACGAACAAGGAAGTAAACGTAAAGAAGACTGAGTTAACTCTATCATCCAATATTTTCAGTTTCTCATGTTGCCTAAATTTGCCTAAATTTTATATTTTAAAGAACTTTATATTTATCTAAAACCTGAAATAGTTAACCATTCAAAAATCCATGTGCATGTTTTGTTAAAGTTGTTGGTTCTTGAAGAAGAAAACTAACCAGAAGAATAAACAATCATTTTGGTACAATTTAAAAGCCTATTTGGTGGTGGTGGTGATTCTGGCACATCATGACAAAAATATCATGATCAATTGAACAGTTGGAGCTGGTTCATCTCCTGAATGTCTTCACAAGTTCATTCTGCTGTAGGACTAAAGTAACAAAATTATCATCCCATTTTTGATGAAAATTAATCTGAAAACAATTCAGAATAATTGCTTAGCATGTACCTACCTTCTAATGAAGGCTACATATCTGAATATGTATTAAGGTTATATTAAACAACAATGTACTTCTACTAAAAAAAGTATGATTAAATAGAATCATCCTCACTAGTGATTTACAGTAAATTGAGATTTAAATCATTAAAATTGAGTCTTTCTGAGAAATGGTTTAAATCATTTTTTAAATCAAATCAACCCTGGAGTAGATCAAGTGTAATCAATTGACTCAAGACTACTTATTATAGTGGGTCATCTCTTAGTACAAATTAGATATTACCCTAAAAAATTAACACACTTTAGGGGTGCACATCTGATATGTTTATAACTCAATACATAAAAACAGCAACATTAACTAGGCTCAGAAATCAACAATATAAATCTTATGCAAAGATCTGGAGGCAAACTACTGTTTAGAAAAAATGGAATGGGCAAGAACACAGAGTTTGCTTTATATAAAGTAGTTTCCATAGTTCAGGAAATTCCCTGGAATTTCCAGCTAAAGGATCTGAAGTAACAAGCCTGGAAAGATCTTTCCATCGAAGACTTTGGAGAGCCACTGGCAGTCTGCAGACAGTACTAGATGGCCGGACTCAGTATATAGCAGACTGATGTGTTCAGAAGCAATCAATTACATTTGCCATACTGATGCCAGGGAATAGAAGAATACAAAACAATGAACATAGAAAACAATGAACAAGAAAAGCTTGCCAGCTCACCCCATCCCACCATCCTCTCAACCAGTAGCTCTTCATCTAAGCCACGGCCTGTTGTTGCACCCAGACTCCAGCATTGTCCCTCCCAGAAGCCACATCATGTCCCTTCCCTATCAACTATTAAGAAAAATGGTGAAGACTATCCTGTTTCAATTGGCGCTCTGTACTGAAGGATTGTTATACTGTTGGTGCTTTCTGTGTCCTATTCTATTGCTACTTAATTGCCTATTTGATTTTTTCTTGTTTTGATTTTGTTTTTAAAACTGGTTGTTTTAACCAGTGCCTTCCCCCCCCTCAAAAAAAGCAACATATACATGGTAATATAAACAGTCATGATTCTCAGTTGTTGTGTATGTAATGCTCCCAGGGACACAGCAACAGACATCATAGAATTACTTGTGAGGGCAGGTTGACTGCCCACTGCACACACATTTATTGTTAAAGACCCCACCTACCCTTAGCTAAGATAGAGGCCCTGGTAATCTAGGTTGTAACAAAAAACTATAATTCAGCTAAATAACTTAAGAATCTTTGGACAGCAACTAATTGTGTGATATGGCTACTTTCTGACATAAAAAAATCCAACTAAGTGTGTGATATGGCTACTTTCTGACATAAAAAAATCCAACTAAGTGTGTGATATGGCTACTTTCTGACATAAAAAAATCCAAAACCAAAAATGTAACTCAGAACCCACCCCTGCTTGGTCTAAAGCAGCCTTTCCCAACCAGTATGCCTTCAGATGTTGTTAGACCACAATTCCCATCTTTCCTGACCATTGGCAATGCTGGCTGAGGCTGATGGGAGTTGTAGTCCAACAACATCTGGAGGCACACTGGTTGGGAAAGGCTGGTCTAAAGCAATACATCTCAAGCAGTCTGCTGGGACTCACCAGTGAGCCTTATGCTACGTTTAAGTGGATCTCAGTGCCACAGCCTGCCCAGTAGCTCCTCATTTGTGTGCCCCACCCCCTAGCCATGCCATATCTTTTCAGTTTGTTGGACCAGTGCCAGCATTAATAACTTCTTGCAAGCTGAGTAAAGTTGGCCAGGAGACAGAAAAGTGGGGTTTGGGGGGGGCTTGTTTTGGGAGGTAAGAGAAGGAAGGTCTCCCTCCTCTGAGGGAAAAGGGCTAGAAGAGGTGCTGAAGGAATTCTAAAGTGAGATAAAAGTTGTTAAGAACTAAATAAACAAATAAATCTGGGAATAGAAAGGAAGGGGATAAAAGAGGAAAATGGTTATAGGAGGAAGAAGTGAATGGAAAAGAATCAGGGAGGAGGGATGAAAGAAACTGGCAGTTTGGGGGAGGAGATTAAGCTACAAATCGAGTGTGAAAGGAGAATGGGAGAAGAAATTACGGGAGATGGGTAAAACTACTTTGAAAGACATGTGGGGGTAGGAAGGGAAAAAGAAAAAGTCTTCTCCAATTATTGGTTCTGGACCAACAAAAATGGGGAGGCTGAACCACAATACTTCCACAGCAAATGTCTGTACTTAGCTTAAGAAAAGCTAAACTATGGAACTAATTGGAGAAGGCTTTTTCTTGCCACAAGAAAAACACGGTTGCAAATAATTCAGCAATTTCTTAATTATCAGCAGAAAATTCAGTAATTGTCAGATTATAGCATCTGGTGTGGGGCAGATGGGCGTGGTACAGGGGGAAACTGCTTCACAGAGCCAATTGGGACCTGGGCAAGACCTAATTAGGCCCTTAGGCTGGAGGCTTCCCACCCATGTACTAGAAGATAAGATTTAGGACTGCTGAATAAACATTCCCCGATACTTGCAGCACACCAGATGTTTATTCAAATGCTATATGAAAGTAAAGAGAAGTATGTTTTATGCAATTTGTGAATAAAAACATAAATGCAGCGGACACACTCTAAAAAGATAAAACAGATCTACAAGATTATCATCTATGTCTGTTCATTTTTCCTTGCAAAAAACCATGAGGAATGTAATGAAGAAAGAAAATAATTCATCATAACTTTTCATAAATTCCAACTTTTAAATACAGCAGCAACTTCTCTTTTCCTTAGGTGACTAACTATGCATCTTTCCGTTTCTGCCCAAACAACTTAACTTCAGTTCCTTGAAGACACAGCAGAATGGCTTAACAGGTCTGGTCCTTGCCTCAGTTCTCTTGCCAAGCATTACCCAACTTCCTGGTTATAGGAGACATTTGCAAATCTCACTATTTACCACCATGGGATTCAATGACTAAGCAGAACCAGGCTGTAATATCTGTTTTAAGTCTGAACTCTCTCCCCCCACCCCACGCTGGTCCCCCACTAAGGAAGAAGAAAGCTGAAAACTGGTGCCTACAGTTTCTCCACTAGGTGGTTAGGCAATCCATAGAGACCGATGGGGAAAAGGCAGCAAGTCACTCGCAAAGGAAAATCTGCTTGCACTCATTCCATGTGAGAGAACAGATATATGTGGTCAACTGGAAGCAGCAGCATAATAAAAATTCACCTGAAACTGGATACAATATGTTTTGTTAAACTGCCCTTCAGATTTCCCCATACAAGGTATTACACAAGAACAGGAACAAGCAGGTGCAGCTGGTTCAATGAATGATTTTCTGTGCTGCTGTAGTAGGCAAACTGTAAACTATCAAGGGCATATTGCACCAGGCAACAGTATACTGATTGAAGCTTGATATTTATGAGCTTACCTGTTATATCAAGTCACAAGTGAATAACAATATACTTGTCATTTTGCTTTAATTAAGTTAAAAATACATCAGTTGCAAATATTTGTATTTGTTTATAGTTCATTTACCCATTGGGGGTAAATCAAGATGTCAACGCCTGAAAACACTTATTCTCTTAGGGCAGACAGGGGAGTGAATACTTGTGTAACTTCAACTGAATAAATGTGAAGGAGGTTATACAGCAAGGATGTTAAGGTTAATACAGAAGTTGCCTGCTGAATCTCTATTGGAAGAGCATTCCACAGGAGTGGGTCAATAACACTGAAGGCTTGGTTTCACGACAATGCCAAATGAGCCTCACTGGGGATCAAGGGATAAACAGCAATATGCCTACCAATGATCCAGTGATCAAACTTGGATATCAGGGTTCAAGTGATCCCAAACATACCCTGGACACAAGTCATTCAGGACTAAATTAATACAAGGATCTTGAAACTGGCTCAGTAGTAGATGGAAAACCAGTGCAAGTGTTTTAATAATGGTGTCACATGTTAGTAGCTGTGTGCCACCATCACAGTCTGGCTGCCACATTCTGCACCAGGTGGAGCTTCCAGATAGAGCATGCTGCAGTAATCCAGCCTTAAAGTTACCAACACATGGACTACTGTGGTCAGGCTATCCCTGTCCAGGAATGGCTGTAGCTGGCGAACCAGACAAAGCTTGTAAAAGGCACTCCTAACCACAAATGACACTTATAGTGACAACAATGTATCCAGGAATACCCCCAAGCTATATAGCCCCAAGCTCTGTACCTTCAGATGGAGTACAACCCTGTCCAGAATGGGTAACCTGCCTATCTCCTGGACACAGGAACCACCCACTCAAAGAGCTTCCATCTCCCCAAGATTCAAAGATAGTTAATTGGCCCCCATCCAAATGCATCCAAACCCCAGTCCAGAGCTTTCACAGACTCTCCTGATTCAGATGTTATGGAAAAATAGGGCTGCATGTCATCAACTTACTGATGTTACTCTGTCCAAAACTCTAATGACCACTCCCAATGGCTTCATATAGATGTTAAATAGCACTGGAGATAGGATAGTATCCTGTGGAAGCCCATAGCATGATGGCATATCATCAGATACCATCATTCTCGGGGGAAATGACTGCATTATTTTCAATCCATATAGCAGCAGCAGCCCCACCACTAACTGCTTCTCTAGGTGGCTAGTGTTATCTGTTTAAAAAAAGAGAGGCAGCCCTTGGGTCACCTTGCCATGTAATCTGGCAGCAGTGTAGATTCTGATCTGCACATTGGTCCAGGTGATGTGGATCATATAAGTTCACTTCAGAAACAAAGTTTGTCAGATGCTTCCACTATCACCATGTGAAGAAATGAATGGGAAGGGCAGTGACTGAAAACAAAAATCAGGCAGCAACATCTTTTTTGAGCCCTCTTTTCCCTGCATCACAACTCACCCCATTCAGAAGGGTCCCCAACCCTCAGGAGAGACTTTTCCGAAAACTCAGATGACTGCTTGAGGGTGGGGGTGGGGAGAGGATAGGATGGTGGAAGTCACAGTCTACAAGTGAAAGGAGCTTCCTAAATTTTCACTGCATGAACAGAAGGAGACTCCACTCACAGAAGGATCCCTTCCATACATGTTACTCTCCTCCAGAATGAAAATTTAGTATCCAAGACTATATAAATAATATTTATTTATTTTATTATACTTGTATACCGCCCTGTAGCCGAAGCTCTCTGGGCGGTTTACAGTAACTAAAAACATTAAAACAAATACAATTTAAAACAGATCTTATAAAAACAATTTAAAACACAATTTAAAAATTTAAACAGTATAAAACACATGCTAAAATGCCTGGGAGAAGAGGAAAGTCTTGACCTGGTGCCGAAAAGATAACAGTGTTGGTGCCAGGCGCACCTCATCAGCTAAATCATTCCATAATTTGGGGGCCACCATTGAGAAGGCCCTCTCCCTTGTTGCTAGCCTCCGAGCTTCCCTTGGAGTAGGCACCCGGAGGAGGGCCTTTGATCTTGAATGTAGTGTACAGGTGGGTTTGTATCGGGAGAGGCGTTCCATCAGGTATTGTGGTCCCAAGCCATGGAAGGCTTTATAGGTCAAAACCAGCACCTTGAATCGAGCTCGGAAACATACAGGCAGCCAGTGAAAGCGGGCCAGAATCGGTTTTATATGTTCGGACCGTCTGGTCCCTGTTACCAATCTGGCCGCTGCATTTTGCACAAGCTGCAGTTTCCGAACCATCTTCAAAGGCAGCCCCACGTAGAGTGCATTGCAGTAATCTAATTTGGAGGTTACCAGAGCATGGACAACTGAAGCCTGGTTATCTCTGTCCAGATAGGGACGTAGTTGGGCCACCAACCGAAGTTGGTAGAAGGCACTCCATGCCACCGAGGCTACCTGAGCCTCAAGTGACAGAGATGATTCTAGGAGAACCCCCAAGCTAATCCATTTAGAACTGGCAACATAACAGAGGTAAACTAGTAGTTTTAAAGCCCTCAGTACCACTCATCTAAGAACAAGTCTGAAATGGACCAAAGTCACAACAAAGTAATATGAGTATGCAAGAATCTAAGCAAGGATTTTAAGGCAAGTGTATGCATACTGGATAGATAAGTTATGGGATGCAGAGAATTTCATTGAAAAATACACTGGTGTTATCAAAGGAACAGATAAAAGTCAGTGCTTTAAAGTGTGGATCAATTAAAAGATGAGTGCATATGCAATTTCCTTTATTATAACTATTTCACATGCACAATGAAGGACAGCTGTCTTTATGAAATCAAATAAAGAAGCACCAAATCAACAAACATCTAAAATCAGCACTCGGCCCTATCAGCAACTACTCTCTTTTTTTCAGAATTGAAAAACCAGCTGAAAACATGGTTTTAAGTGAAGTCCTAACAGCATGGAGCAATGCACCTTCTTCTGTCCAGCAGTAGTACTGTACCTCACAAAAGCTAGCCAATGTTTAATTATTTGGAGTATTCAATCTGGAATCACACTATCAAGTAACTATTAAGCATACTATATGAGGTTACAGTATAATCAAGTGGAACCTTAATTCAATCTGACAATTTCTAGTTAAAAATAGAACATTATTCTCCATCAACCTTATCTTTGTCTTCCACCACATCTGCCAGGATGTCATCTGGATCCAGGATTCCCCCATCTGTGTACTCCAGATGGTGTATATTCACCCAATACGAAGGATCCTGCAAATGAAACATAAGTAAATTTTCTCCTTAATTCACCACTTTAGCACACTTTAGTCAGAAACAGAACATCAAAATACTTAGTTAGAAACTATTTTAAAATATGGTCATAAATCAAATAATCTTAAAATATAAAATATTTAAATATAAAAGATCACAATATTCTTTATTAGCTGGAGATTAAAAAGCAAAGCTACTATTTTAGTATTCATATTGGGTTGGAACCAGAGATGCAAGCGCAGAAAAAAATTCTGACAGCAGTGGTGCTATTCTGTGAGGTTGAGCAAAAGCTAGCAGGAGACATTTGTGTGACACTGCAGCACCTTGAGTTTGAGACATCAGATAAAACCTTCTGCAAGAGATTACACATTGCCTTGCCAAACAGAAGCACAGCTCTGGCTTTCAGTTCCCTTTTCTTGCACAAAGATTTTAGTCCAAGTACAGGACACCTCTGGATCCAATCCATTAAATTGTATATATCACCCATTTTTCAACACACTATGACACCCCAACACCAAGTTCTGGATATTAACAAGAGACTTATGCATCCTCCCGACTTCATATATGTTGTCACAACAGGTGGCCTATATTTTTTAAAAGCTGTTCCCAGACTTTGGTTTTCTTTCCCTATCCTTTGGAAGGGCCTCTGCTTTTCCATCACTTTTTATCCTTTTTTTTTAAGTACATAAATGTATTACAAAATGTGCAAAGTTATAGGAGAATAATCTTATCTGGTACCTTTTCCACCAGGCAGAACAGACAATGGATGGCACAAGACCACACCAGCTTTGCTGTTCCACAGTTGTCATTAATGCTAGTACCATGTTAGAAAGCTCTGCACTTTTGTACAAATCAACTTTTAGCCAGAATATTTGTCCCTCTTCAAGCTTTGCAACTTGTATCAAATTCTTTTTGATTGTGAAACAGCAGTTTTCATATGCAATAGCAAACCAAGTGCTTGGCTTCTGTACTCCCTCCTCCCGTTCCACCATGTATGAAGGGAGGTTTATCAGAAGATTATATTCCAAATAACAGGCTGCCATTATGTCCAAAGCTGGCAAAGCAGGACTGTGGAGTCGGAGTCGTGGAGTCGGAAGCAATTTTGGGTGGAGTCGGAGTCAGTAGAAATGTACCAACTCCGACTCCAATTCCTTCATAAATGGCAAATGTATATTAACTAGTAATAACAAATTTACTGTAGTAAAATGGTAGCACAAGGCATTTCATCACCACCACGTGAATCCAGAGCTTGGAAAAGTTACTTTTTTGAACTACAACTCCCACGAGCCCAATCCCTGAGTCGGAGTCGGACAGTAGAAAAATAGAGGAGTCGGAGTTGGAGTCAAAGGTCTGGCATACCGACTCCAGAGCTCTGTGGCAAAGTATAGCCTAAGCGAACCAGTACCCCAAACCAGGATGAGATCCATAGTTTGCCATCATATCTGAATGCAATAATTGATTCCCAGGTGTTTCCAATGTTGATCCTGATGGCTAAAATGAAACAAGCGCTTCCTCGCAATGATTCAGTACTATAGAGAAGCTGCATTTTGACCTGAAGAGCTACCTTACAAAGCCCTGCGGTAGCAACAGCAGTTCATAAAATTCACAAACTATCTGAATATGGACAAGATATAGTAACATTCGCAAATAATTACACACAAAATATTTCCAACTAACTATATTAGCACCAAAAGCTTCCAGGGCCCCAACCAAACCCATCACTCTAGATCAAGTTGGCACAAATAACTTCTCACTACAACTGAGTGATATATACTGACTGAACAACTTAACTGTGCTTCAGTTTCTGCCAGGCATACCAGAAAATGCATCAAGAAATGCCCAAGGTTATTTATCATACCAGCACCTTTTCATTTCCAATCTTTTCGTAGTGCAGCATTTCAGTCTACTTGGCCATTACAGGTCTGTCTGGCAACTATTTCCATTTTCATGTTTGCATTGAGAAGTGGGTGCTACACCTATCTGATAAAACCTACACGTTAGAATTCACTAAGAACCTAACCAATTCTTTCCCGCCAGTGTTTAAAGAAGGTATTTACTCCTTTTTCTACAAGTTGTAATCTAGACTGATTTTAATTAATAACATTTATAAACACAGAAGAATATGCTTTGTTAAAAATCAAGCCAAGCCGGTATGCTTTCTTTCTCCTACAACAGTTCCACCATTTACTATACACCATCTCTAAATTATTTCAGCTTTTAGCAATTCCTTGGGTAAGCTGGTGGGAGTGTCATTTCAAATGTTTCTACTCATATTAACATGTCTATAGGCAGTTAAAACTGTTGACCTTATGCAGTCAATACTATTTTAAAAACACAGATGCAATACTGCCCTTTTGCTGCACACTACACACACTTTTCTTTGCATAATAGTTTTTTATAGTTCCATCACTGTCGGACTCTTTTTTATATGTTTTTATAATGCTTCATGTGTTATTTATTTATTTATTATTTATTTATTAAATTTATATCCCGCCCCATAGCCGAAGCTCTCTGGGCGGTTCACAACATCCAATATACAATTAAAACATATGTTAAACAAATTAAAAACTAAACCTAATCAAACACAGAAGCAACTACAAAACTCAATACTAAATATTAAATGTTAAAAAAGTATTAAATTGATTGAAATATTAAGATGTTAAGAAATCAAATATCAGAATGTTAAAATACTAAAATGTTAAAATGCCTGAGAGAAGAGGAAGGTTTTTACCTGGCGCCGAAAAGATAACAATGTTGGCACCAGGCGTACCTCATCAGGGAACGAATTCCATAATTCGGGGGCCACCACTGAGAAAGCCCATTTTCTCGTTGTCACCTTCCGGGCTTCTCTCTGAGTAGGCCCCCGTAGGAGGGCCTTTGATGTTCATCTTGAGATGACTCTTTTGAAAATAAGATATTGACATGACCCCTAAGAGCTCTGAAATTTAAATCTTACAGTAAATGCATGACTATCATACATCTAACTTTTACCTCCTCTGTAACACTGATTATTTTATTTAAAGCATTTCCGTTAAAAAAAAAGGGGGGGGGGAAAGGCTCCCAGAGCAGCTTAGAGCAATCCATGATGGCTCTACCTTCAGGCTTTCACTCATAAATCTTCCCCTCTGAATCATCTTCTGACTTTGTATGGCCAGTCAGAGGCACACTGAAGTTCATTCTCATGTTGGTTTCTTTCCTTCAACTAGATAGGAGTGCATGAAAATATTAAGGGAAACTGTTCTGTGCATACGTCTTTTATAGGTAGGTGCTGTTAGCAGTGCCTATTTACAGAAAGAAGCTGCATATGAAATATTTGATTACTACACAATCACACAGGCATTTTGATCCTTTTAAGCACTGCAGCCTGCAAAAGTGATTCTTCATAGCAGGGATTCCTAGAGCTGCACTTTCTGAAGAGTTTCTGTTGCAGCACACCACCGTTGTAATTGTTATTATTGTCCTCAGTCCTTAACTGCTTTTGCATTTATTTCCTGTTGCTCGAGTTGTTTTAGTATGCTCCTGTTTTGAAAATAGTGATATACTCTGAAACTACACAGGTAGCCACCATACAAAGTAAGGAGCATCATGGAGCAAGAGAATGCCTTGTAGCCAAAATCAGCAAGCTGCTTTCCAGAAACCATTATTGTTTCTGCTTACAATGTATGTTACAATCGTGCGCAGCGCCTGCTAAATTCCAGAACTTCATGTCTAGAAGAAGCTAATTCAGAACCATGGTGAATCAGTGATACAGGTTTACATATAAGATTGTGCCAAAATCACCAAGTACAAATTCTTCCTCAAACAGCTCCAAAATCCTCCTACTAAGTAACTCAATGAGAAGGTGAAGACAGCACTCACTAGACTCACAATTAAGCACTGTTTCCTCTATTAACCCTTCATTTGTGTCCCTCCATTTTTCCAGTGAGTGCAGGCACCCCAACCCTGCTGTGTTCTTAGGACCTCACCACATTTGTCAGCTCTGAGCCTTGGTACTGAAAAAGAGTTTTGGGGAGTAGAATGTCCAGCCATGGTGAGCATTTTATGATTAGCCACTGAAAGGGCAAAGGTTGTGCACACACACATCAGTTTCCTGTACTGAGTTATATCTGCGGCATTCTTTTTATTCAGAAAAAAACACCCAGAGAGCTTCGGCTATGGGGCGGTATATAAATGTAATAAATAAATAAAGGAACCAAACCTCTTTTCCTTTCAAGCAATCCTCTCTTAGAGGAACCTACTATTCCTTTAAGAGAAAAGTTGAAGCAAAACTGGTCTAGATTTTCACCTTCTAACAGAACAGGCATAGCCGACCTTTTTGAACCAGAGGTCACATTTTAAATTTTTAAACAATGCTGAGGGCGCCAGTCACAAAATTGCTGCCATGGGGGCATGGCATAAAACAAAAAGACTGCCATGGGAGGCATGGCATAACACAAAATTAGACAAAGTGCAGTCATTGTTGCTTTCCACCCACCCCAACAATTTCACATTTTAGCATGGGGCGTCAGCTATGCCCTATTGGTCCAGATTGTGGAGATAACAGCCGTTACTAAGGCAAAAACCCTGTTTTCCCCAATCTCAATCCTAAAATGAAACCTAGGCTGTTATTCTGTACCCACTTAAACAGTAAGCCCCATTAAACTTACTTCTGAAGTAGACATGTATACCATTGTACTGCAAGTTAACTATACAGTGAATTCTTAAAGAGTGCCTAGACATCAGTTAAGTCTCCTACGTGGCACAGAGTGGTAAGCGGCGGTAACGCAGCCGAAGCTCTGCTCATGGCCAGAGTTCGATTCCAACGGAAGGAGGAAATCGAATCTCCGTTAAAAAGGGTCGAGGTACACTCAGCCTTCCTCCATCCGTGGTCGGTAAAATGAGTACCCGGCATATGCTGGGGGGTAAAGAAAGGCCGGGGAAGGAACTGGCAAACCCACCCCATATATATGGTCTGCCTAGTAAACGTTGCAAGACGTCACCCTAAGAGTTGAAAACGACTCGCACTATAAGTGCAGGGACACCTTTACCTTTAGACATCAGTTCCTGCACAGCAGGAGACATGCCTAAGCCTCTTGCAAAGTTTTCACATTTTGCATTTGCCATTTGGGGAGAGGATTCTTTAACATCCACCCACATTTGTTTTGTAGTAGTATTTGCACACACACAAAAATTCTAGAAAGCACCTGATCTCCGTCTAGCCCACTACAGAAAAGATACATCTTGGTTGCTGGTAAAAACGACAAGGACTACTAGAAAATAAGGCAGAAGCAGGAAAAGTGCACTAAAAGGAAGGGGGAAACAGAGGTTCTTTAGGACTCCAGGGATTCCTAATGTCCAATATCCAAACAGCTCGATTATCAACCACATCTCTGACTTCGCTCATTGGCTAGAAACACTGATAGGTGGGAGAAGCCAGGCTGACTCCTTTAACAGAAGTCACTTTAAAGGGCACCTTTTGTTTCATAACTTTCTTTCTAGAAGGGCTAGAGACTTACTTTTTTAAAAAAAGGGTCAGAGTCTGGGAGTACCAATGAAGGTCTTCACAAGGTTGGCAATGCTTGCCATAGAAAATTAGTCTTTAGGCCAGCAAAATACTCAAAATGGAATATAGAAGTAGACAGTGAGGATGCATGGCAAGATATGAAACTCATGTTCTGCTAAAAAGAAATACAGGCATCTCGTTTACCTAGGACGGTAGTTTATTTAGGCAGCCTGTGAGAAGATGAAGTGGTACTATTCAACTTAAATGCACAAAATTAACATTTTTAAATTATTTTCCCATAGGCTAGTTATTTCAAATAACGAATTAAAAGGGAATAATTGAAGAACAGAGGTTTCCAACACAAAGAAGTTCTGGCCGTTGGAAACAGTAAATAGCAATTTGTCTCCCTCTGAAATAGGCTCAAAATTATAATATATTACAAATATTGAACATTCTATTGTAATCATAAATCTTGCGACCATGATATCTTACATGAAGCTAAAAATATTTTCAATAGAACTTGGGAGAAAGGGTGTGAGCCTTTTTTCTGCTGAAAAACAGTAAAAATACTTTCTTTTACACATAAAGAAGCTGGAATTGAAAAGCTTGAATTGGTGTTTTCAAGGAACTACAGGCTCAAACTAGAATACAAATTAAAACAACACAAGGCTTGTTTCTTTTAAGTCATAATTTTAAGCCAATTTCATGGAGGGGTTGAACATGTTAAGATTAAAAATTATAGTTTTGGCTAACAATTAATGAGGTCATGAATAAAGTTCCCACTTAGCGGTTCAGGATCAGACCCAGAAAGAACAAGATTACACACAATTCCTTTCAAGTCCAAAGTATGTGCAGAATAATGTGCCTTTAATGGCCTCACTGACTCTTCAGCAGTGAGATTTTGACATGCAGGAGCCCTTAGGATCCAGCTCTCAAGAAGAATTACACAGGTGATTTAACTTTAAACATTTTTTAAATTAAATGCTGCCTGATATATGAAAGTTTAAAGCTACAAATTGCCTGAGTCACTGCAGTATAGGGTTGCTATATTCCAGTTCCACAAATCTGGGCAGGCTAATTTGCATATTATGCAAAGTATTTGTGTATTGTCTGCATATTATGCAAATATTTGCATATTAATATTTGGATTGTCCAGTTGTTTTGTTTTTGTGCCTAGGAATTACCACCAAAAGCTGGGGAAAGATGTGAGAAATCTTTTTTTTTAAAGCAACATTTTCAGCCTTAAATGCCTAGACTCTAGTTTCCAACACTATGGAATATTTACTGATTAAGAGGATTTATATCCCGCCCTTCTGCTGTTAAAAACAGAGCTCAGCACAGCTTACAAATATAATAAAAACAATAAAAATACACAATCAATATAAAAACATAATAAAAACACAAAATAGCAACAAACATAAAGTAAGTCAGGGCAGCAGTATGGTTAACCAAACTTATTTACATTTTTTAGTATGGTTAACCATTACATATATGATATATTTCAGAGATGTGGTGGGTGGAGAAAAACAAGAAGCCAAAATGTTAGAAAAAGGAGTCTTTCACACCACATGCTCAGTTCTAAATACTGTAGCAGCAAGTTTTACAAGTTCCTCCAGTATTCCACTGGTGCAGGCACTCAGACATTCAAAGTATCTGTATGTTTCTTAGGTTTTATAAAAGCAGAGCTTTGCTTAACTCAAAATTTCTTCTCCCTTTGATCAACCACATCTACACAGGTTCCACCTCCCTACTCAAAATGAAACTGGGCCTGGAAGTGTGCAACAACCCACACATACCTTGCTAATTAGATTACCAATGCCAGGATGTCTGTCTTCTTGACTACTCTCCTGCTACCCCCCCCCGCCCACAGGGCATCATGAAAGACCCAGTCCTGGGCTCAGAAAGACAATAAATAACTGGTCCTCTTCAAAGTACTGATAAGCCTCCTGTTTTAATTAAAATAATAATTATACATTCTTGCTCTTATTACTAATGGGAGTTAATTATCTTTTATATGCTGCTGTTGCTTCTATGGCTGTAACGGAGTGAGGTTAAAGATAAGTGAAATGCAAATAGGAAAAAAACAACACAAAAGGCTGTAACACTTTCCTAAATGTAATACCATACCAACCACAACAAAATTCCTATGAGTAAGGCAGAAAACTCAGCATCTCACAACCAGTCAGGATTCCTAACCAAAAACCAAAAATATGATAAATGAAGAAATATTTATATAAGCATGACTATCAAATATATTTATTATTTACACAAACTGTGAAGATATTTATAGTGCAATCCTAGGTTTATTTATTCAGAAGCAAGTCCCAGTGTATTCAATGGGGCTTACTCAAACAGGGACAGAAATGCAACCTCAAGTGATAAGCAACTTCATTCACACAACCCAAAATTCCAAATCATAAGACTCCATACATGCACACACACACACACTGCAGGTGTATGAATACATACAGCCCATATAATAGTTTATTGTCAAACCAGTTGGTCATTGCAGAAAAATCAGCATTAGTTTTTAAAAAATCAGTATTAGTTTCCTACAGAATAAAAACTGTAATACCTAAGTAAGCCCTGCCTACTTGCTTTAAAAGAGGACTGGAGATGGGACAGAAAGACACAATGCTTTTTTACATTCACTCCAAAATCCCATTGATTTTCAGCACATTCATAACCATGTCTACTCAAAAGTAAGTCCTATTGAATTCAGTGGGATTTTCTCTGGGCATATGGGATTAGCAATGCTTTTACAAAAGCAAGTATTGGGAAGTTTTTCAAAACACTGCTCAGGATCTGACTCCTGCACATAAGAGGGGAAAAAACTGAAATGTATATACTTACCCAATTTATGAGATTTTCATATAAACGGGGGGAAACCACCATTTTCTGGCATTGCAATGAGGTTTTCTAGACACTGCCTCAGGTCAATGAAACTGAAACACAACCCTGGCTTCACTGATTGGCTGCAATCCTGAACGGGCAGGGTTAAAGCTACGAAGTACTATACTGTACAGTACTGTTTAAAGAAAGATTTAACAGTCGGGGCGGCTGATGTTTTTATGTATAACTTGAGAACCGGACCACCTAGAAACTTAATTTTTTTTTTTAATTAAAGCTGAGAATCTGGGCCACCTAAGGGGCTAATCGGGCGCTGGGTGGCATGCAAAGAATCCGGGTAAAACCTGGCTAACCAGACAATATGGCAACCCTACTGCAGTATTAACAGCCCATGAGAAGATAGGAAATTTGCTAAGGCTGCTATCAGAAGTTCTTTTATTAAATAGCTAAATGCTAATTTGAGAATTTTAGAGTTATTGAATAAATTAAAGTGTATTGCCTAAGCCACATAATTTACCATACATTTGTTAACAGGCTTTTTAAGTCTAAATGCCATTTTTATGCCTGTGTGTGTACATGCACATGTGTGCACATATATATATGTACACATACACACACATATAATGTGCACACACATGCGCATACACACACATGTAATTTTTGCTAATCTTATAATTTTAGCATTTTATTTGCCAAAACACAAATACAAGAGTATTTGTTCTACATTTTTTCAAATTGCTAATACAATTCAAAGAACTAATATCATGAGCAAGAACCAGAAAAAAGTAAGCATTTGAACTTCTCTGTGCACACACTAGATTGATCATTTTCACCCAAAATAGCACGCTCAAAGCCAAACTCAAAAAAGAATTCTTGCATCCACACATCCACAGGTTTGTTGGATGTCCTATCAGCCAGCTCTTTGATCTCCGGATGCTGCTCCTAAATGCCAGATCGGTACACAATAAGATCTCCCTCATCCACGATTTAATTGTGGATGAGGCAGCCGATTTGGCATGTATAACTGAGACCTGGGTGGGTGAGCAGGGAGGAGTTGGTCTCTCCCAGCTGTGCCCACCGGGGTACTTGGTTCAGCATCACGGTAGATCTGAGGGCAGGGGAGGGGGGGTTGCTGTGGTCTATAGGAGTTCCATCCCTCTCTCCAAGCACCATGTCCATGTAATTACCGGTCTGGAGTGTTTGCACCTTGTGTTGGGCCAGGGGGACAGATTGGGGATTCTGTTAGTGTACCGCCCACCCCGCTGCCTAACAGACTCCCTAACTGAGCTGACGGAGGTTGTCTCGGATGTTCTGTTGAGATCCCCTAGACTACTGGTACTGGGGGATCTCAACATTCATGCCGAGGCCGTCTTATCTGGGGCAGCTCAGGACTTCATGGTCTCCATGACAACCATGGGGCTGTCCCAATATGCTACCGGCCCAACACATGTGGCAGGGCACTCTCTAGACCTGATTTTCGCAACTAGACATGGAGATGGTGATCTGCATGTATCGAGCCTTACATCAGCTCCTCTGTCATGGACAGATCACCGCTTGTTGAAGTTTAGACTTACGGCGGCTTTTCCCCTCTGCAAGGGTGGGGGACCTATTAAGATGGTCTGCCCCCGGAGACTAATGAATCCAGATGGTTTTCAAAAGGCTCTGGGGAGTTTTCCGGCTTATAGGACTGGCGCTCCTGTCGACACCCTGGTCGAATTGTGGAATACTGAAATGACCCGGGCAGCTGACATGATCGCTCCTGCGATCCTCTCTTATGTAGAGCTCATACAGCTCCATGGTACACCTCAGAGCTGAGAGCGATGAAACAACATAGGAGACGGCTTGAGTGCAGATGGAGACGGACTCCTGATGAATGCAACTTTGCACTGGTAAGTGCCTATAACAAGCTGTATTTTGGGGCAGTGCAGGCAGCAAAGAAACAACATTTTGTTGCCACTATTAAAGCTTCTATCTGCCGTCCGGCGGAGCTTTTTCAAACTGTCAGAGGGCTATTACATTCTGGCCCTAGAGACATGATTGAACCTTCTGAAGCACGCTGTAATGAATTTGCTAGGCACTTCCAGGATAAAATCTCTTGCATCCATCAGGACTTGGACTCCAATGTTATAGCAGTTGAATCAAACGAGGTCTCCAGAGCACAGTCTGGTCATGATTTTTTGGATGAGTTTCAATTGGTGCAGCTTGAGGACGTTGACAAGGTGCTTGGACAGGTGCGAGCAACCACTTCTGTGTTGGATCCTTGCCCCTCTTGGCTAATAAAAGCTAGCAGGGATGGCACTGCCGGCTGGGCTAGGGAAGTGATCAATGCCTCACTGCATGAGGGAGTGGTCCCGAGCTGCCTAAAGGCGGCGGTAGTGAGACCACTTCTGAATAAATCTTCCCTGGACCCAGAAAATCTTAACAACTATAGGCCGGTAGCAAATGTTTCATTTCTGGGCAAGGTCCTAGAAAGAGTGGTTGCAGCCCAGCTCCAGGTGCTCTTGGATAAGACCGATTATCTGGATCCATTTCAATCGGGTTTCAGGCCCGGTTTTGGCATGGAGACGGCCTTGGTCACCCTGTATGATGACCTATGTCGGGAGAAAGACAGAGGGAGTGTAACTCTGTTGATTCTCCTTGACCTCTCAGCGGCTTTTGATACCATCGACCATGGTATTCTTCTGGGGAGGCTTGCGGATTTGGGAGGTGGAGGTACTGCTTGGCAGTGGTTCTGCTCCTATCTGGCGGGTCATCTCCAGAAGGTAGTGCTTGGGGAGCATTACTCGACGCCCTGGGCTCTCCAATATGGAGTTCCGCAGGTGTCAGTTCTGTCCTCCATGCTCTTTAACATCTATATGAAGCCGCTGGGTGCTGTCATCAGGAGTTTTGGAGTGCGTTCTCATCAGTATGCTGATGACACGCAGCTCTACTTCTCCTTTTCATCTTCGTCAGGTAAGGCTATCAATGTGTTAAACCGATGCTTGGCTGCGATAATGGACTGGATGAGAGCGAATAAATTGAAGCTCAATCCAGACAAGACTGAGAAGCTGTTAGTAGGTGGCTCTCCTGACCAGATGGTGGATGTTCAACCTGTCCTGGATGGGGTGGCACTCCCCCTGAAGGAGCAGGTTCGTAGCTTGGGAGCTCTTTTAGACCCATCCCTGTCACTTGAGGTTCAGGTAGCCTCGGTGGCACGGAGTGCTTTTTACCAACTTAGGCTGGTGGCCCAGCTACGCTCCTATCTGGACAGGGAAAACCTTGCTTCAGTGGTTCATGCTCTGGTAACCTCTAGATTAGATTAATGCAATGCACTCTACATGGGGCTGCCCTTGAAGACGGTTCGGAAACTACAACTCGTGCAAAATGCGGCAG
The DNA here is from genome assembly GCF_030035675.1 of Rhineura floridana. NCBI lineage: Eukaryota > Metazoa > Chordata > Lepidosauria > Squamata > Rhineuridae > Rhineura > Rhineura floridana. The sequence goes on from NC_084481.1 coordinate 16,598,680, forward strand.
CCAGACTGTTAACTGGGACCAAGCAGTCCAAACATATAACACCAATTCTGGCCCACTTGCACTGGTTGCCTATATGTTTCTGGGCTCGATTCAAGGTGCTGGTTTTAACCTATAAAGCCTTACACGGCACGGGTCCGCAATACCTGATGGAACGCCTCTCCCGATATGAACCTACCCGTACACTGCGCTCAACATCGAAGGCCCTCCTCCGGGTGCCTACTCAGAGAGAAGCCCGGAAGGTGACATCAAGAAGGAGGGCCTTCTCAGTGGTGGCCCCCGAACTATGGAACACCCTTCCTGATGAGGTACGCCTGGCGCCAACATTACTATCTTTTCGGCGCCAGGTAAAAACCTTTCTCTTCTCCCAGGCATTTTAGTATTTTAATACTTTAGTAGTATTTAATTTTAACAGGTATTCCAGTATATGTATAAATATAAATATGTTTTAAATTTTTTCAGATTTTAATGTATGTTTAAATTGTTGGATGTGTGGTTTTTAATTGTATATTAGATGTTTTATTTGTTGTGCACCGCCCAGAGAGCTTCGGCTTTGGGCGGTATATAAATTTAATAAATAAATAAATAAATAAATAAAATTTATAGGATCTAATAAATCACTGATGCTAAAGACCTTGAAGAAAAGATATGCACTCTTCAGGAATGCATCTTGATGCCAGAAGTTAAGACCACCCTTCTTGTAAATACATACCACACAGACTCCTTACTCAGGACTACAAAAGAATGAATTTGCAAGTACACTGTTTGCATGTATAAAAGCACAGCTCAGCAAAGTTTTACTCAAAAAGGCAAACTATAATAATTTGTCTTGAAGCAAGTAAAGTCAACATGAATCCAAATTCAGAATGGAATCTGAAATCTCACTAAATTGGAGGAGGGAGTTTCAATCATATGTTACACTGCGAATAATAAGACTACTCAAGCACTAACATTAGCAAACTCCACTATTGCTAGAACTTTATTAACAGTATTTGCACATCATAGTAAACCACAGTTAACCGCTTACGGTGAATGTGAACATCACTCCTCTTTCCCCCTAGGGTGAATGGGAACAACAAACCATAATCCCTGACTTAGTGTTGCATCCTAACCAGGGCCGGTTCCAAGGGATTACTGAATTACTGGCCCAAGGGCCCCTCTGTTCCCCTTCCACGATTCGCAGCAGGATCACTGCCGCAGATCGCACGGCAAGAGATTTGGGGCTCCACCATTCCCTTTCTTAGCTTACCTTGTTCTGTGGTTGCACACACAGTGGTGCCCTGAAGAAAGATGGTGGCTGAGGTTTTCCTAAGGGGCTGAAGCCTCTGCCACCATCTTGGCTGATAGTGCTCGCATCCCTGCCATGAACCAAGATGGCGGCAGAGGCTTCAGCTCCTTAGGGAAACCTCAGCCACCATCTTTCTTAAGGGCACTGCTGCGTGCACAACTGCAGAACAAGGTATGTTAAGCAAGGGAATGGAGGAGTCCCAAAGCTCTCACTGTGCGTGAATCGCGGAAGGGGAGCACTGGGGCCTGGGGCAGGCTTTTGCCCAAGGGCTCCAGCATGTCTGGGGCTGGCCCTGGGTGCGCACATGCATGTATGTGTGCATGCGCACATGCATGCCAGGGCCCAGGCCAAGCTGGTACCCAAGGGCCCTGGCATGTCTGGAGCCGGCCCTGATCCTAACCAAGGATTGTTTCACTGAAGCAAACTACGATTGGTAAGCCAAGAATAAATCTTGGTTTCACATTGTTTGGAAAGAAACGAACCATATTCCCTGTTTGGATATAATTCTAAGTCAAAATTTATTGCTGCTGTTCACACCAGGCAAGAAGCAACGCAGGAGCCATCTGCATGTTTGCAGTAAAATATTAAGTATGGCATACCATGATGTGCAGATGCAGCCTTCTTGGCTTAGTACTGAAGTTTGTTAAGCACTGGTTCACATGTAATGGCAAGGCAGCCTCTGGTTTCCTTATACACGAGAAAGGAAGGCACAGGGGAAGTGCACCACAGAAACTTCTGAGGAATACACACCAACACACTGCTCATTCGCATTAAACCATAGTTTGATTTAGACTGTGATTTGATGTCACGTGCAAACCAAGCCAGAGAAGTATCCCCTCCCCCCCCCCAAGAAACCTGTAATTCCACAGACATTCTTTGGCAACTGCTTAAACACTTAGTTGGTTGCCACTGCATTTCAGAGTTAATAGGGTTATTCAGTTACAGCATTTTATAGACAATCCTTTTGAATAACTGCTTAACTCCTAATTATGGAGATGGCAATTATCTCCTGCAGGATAACGTATGTTAAAATATATGCTAAGTTGTAGTTCTATCTATAGTTTCAATCAAGATATCATACTACATATTTAAAAGAGGAGAATGGGGGGGAGTCTATTTAGTTTAATTCACCTGAGCATTTCTCAAATGAATATTGAACAGCAATATTTAATGTACATGTGCTATTTGCCTAAGGGCTGCAACACATGTTTAGCATCAAACCATTCCAAGGTTGTTTATGATCACATTCTTTATGCAAACAGCAATGCTTTCAATATTATTATGCAAATGTTTTCCTAATCATTTTCTTTAGAAAAAACTAGTCATTTGAATAAAAAATGTGGATTAGGCACCACAGTAGCTTATTTTGACCAACTTAAGTCACACTTTGCAGTAAAGATTGATCAAGAAAATCAAATTACCACCAATAATTTTACCTCTCCTCTAAGCAAAGTTCATTACTAAACTCACAACACAGCAAAGGAATATGAGGGTAAGGAGACATTTACAAAACACAGTTTTCCATGCTAAGTACAAGTCAATGATATTTGACAGAAGACGAAACAGATTAAATACCAGAATACTAAGAATGTCTATGTTAGGGGTGCACAATGTGTGGCCTACCAAGCCAAACCTGAACATCAGCCATATACAACAGTCAACCAGGGGTTCAATAAACTTGTAAATGTTGCCTCAAAATGTTGGGGACTGCCAAGTGCCTGACACGCCACACATGGCAAATGGGTCAGATTCCACTTGGTGAGTCACAGGTTGTATAAGATTGGTCTACCCATTTTTGTCAATTGCTAGAACTTTGTTGTTTTTGCTAGAAAACTGCTAAATTTTGTGCTTTTGACTTCAAACAAACCGTTTAGAAAGAAAGGAATAGATATCTTTGAAACTCCCTACTAAAATCAGGCAGGACACCTTTGTTCTAGTGTTTTAGATGCCCGTTAAAAAAATTTATTTCAGCAACCCTGCATTATTTAGTCATGTATACTTGTTTTTAAATTCTGCTGATTTTCTTTATATATTATTGATAGCTGTTTTACTGTTTTATGTCCACATCAAGTTTTGATTAGCCGTTTATAAAATGTCTTAAATAAAAATAAAGGAAGCAATTATTTACAACATTTATATAGGCTGCCTAATAACACTTTTCTCTGAGTGTCTCAGAGTAAAATATACAATACAATATTCATAAAAAAATCAAATTGCTAGCAGAAAAAGAGAGGGAAATAAAACAGTTTCACAATACACCTATAAATACACAAGGTATAAAACAGGGGGTTACAATACAAAACTTTGAAGATCACATATTTTAAAAGGCCTAGAAGATAAAGCAGTCTTCACCTAGTGCCAAAATAACCATAAAGAAGGTATAAGGTGACACTGTTTGGAGAAAGCCACCCTGGGTTCTTTTTGGGAGGAAGGGAGGATATAAATTTAATAATAAATAAAATTTCAAAACCAGAGTTCTACCACGAAGAAGGCTGTAGCCATCTACCTCTACTGGGGCATTCAAGGTTGGGGCCTCTGAAGAGGATCAAAACTGAATCTTAAGTATATGTGAAAGAAGGCAATCTTTCAGGTACTCTGGTCCCAAGTTGTTAAGCGTTTAAAAGTCAGAAACACCACTTTGAATTGGACCCAGAGATGTAGCCAATCAAGCACTTGTGTAATATGATCAAATATGCCAGACCCGACTCATAGTATTGCAGCCTTATTTTGCACAAGATGTAGTTTTCAGACCATTTTCAAAAGGCAGTCCAACCTACAGCACATTACAATAGTCTAAATGGGAGATTACCAGAGCATCAATAACTGTGGCCAAACTATCTCCATTCTGGGGGGCTTACAACTGGCATATTAACCAAAACTGATAAAAGGTGCCTTCAGCCATAGAAGCCCACAAGTCTCCAATGACCATGCTGGACAAAAAAGCACCCACAAGCTGCAAACCTGACCCTTTTGCTCACCTCTTCCAGAACAGGATGAATACCATTCAACTGTATTGACAAGCCACCTCTATTATGCATGGACTGAGTTTCAGTTTATTAGACCTTATCCAATCTATTATCACATCCAAACACTGACTCAGAACACTCTCCACCATCTGAATTACATGAAAAAGCTGTGTCATCTGCATACTGGTGACACAGAATAACCTCTCCCAATAATTTCATGAGGCTGTTAAAACAGCATGAAGGAAGGAATCGATCCCTATGGGTCCCCAAAGCATAACCACTATGGGGTCAAGCAATGGTCCACCAGTACCATCCTATGGAACTGTCCATTCAAACAGCAGCAGAACAGGTGTCACCAACACCCAACTCAAACAGCATTTCCAGGTACTACTGGCCGATGTACTGAAAGACAGAGTACTAGAAAAGTCCAAGAGAATCAAATGGGGAGGCATCTCGCACTCCTTCTCCCTCATCTTTAGGCAAGGCAGCCAAAGCAATTTCTGTCCCAAAGATAGGCCTGAAACCCAATCCTAGAAAATGTGAAACAGAAAAGTAGTAATATAGCAAAAAAACAGACTCTGTCTCTGCTCAAGACAATTTAAAATATTTAGCATGAAGAACAAAAACCAATAGGTATCAACAATTAACACAACTGCAGAAAGAATAAATACAGAATTATACAGCCACGAGAGTGGCTGTATACTATAGACAGTGGGGATTTTTCACATTCCGCAATGTTAAATGGAAAATATCCCCCCATGCCATTCTGAGGCTTCCCATAAGCTCATTTCAAAACAAAACCTTACAACACTTATAGTTCTGAACTCAGAAACGCTTGCTTAACAACCCTGTCAATTTTCATGGCGATACACAAAACAGTCAGAGAGAATCGAGAGTTCAAAGTTTAAAAAGAGAGAAAAAAACTCAGAGCCCTTTTGGACTTTTTTCTGCGAGTTCTCATAATCTGTTGAAATTCATTAAAAATCAGCCATGTTCACAGAGTACCTGTAATCCTAATACTGACCTTGCCCCATACTCTGACCTTCATCTACTGCAGTTTAAAAGTTAAAAAAAATGCCTGGTTGATTTTTAATTAATTTAAGAAATTTTGGCTGGAAGCCTATTATAACACAGGGCATGCTCAGTAAGGACCAACTGTCAGTGTTCTAAAAGCCTCACAGCTGCTGGGCTTGGCTAATAAGAGGGCCACACCCACACCAGACTTGATTTCACTTGAGACAGTCATGGCTTCCCTCAAAGAATCCTGGGAAGTGTAGTTTGTGAAGGATGCTGAGAGGAGACTCCTATTCCCCTGAGAGAATGGTTTAACAGTCAGCCACTCTGATTAAAGGTCTGTGAGAGGAACAGGGCGTCTCCTAGCAACTCTCAGCACCCTTCACTAACTACACTTCCCAGGATTCTTTGAGAGAAGCTATGATTGGCTTTGAGCCATGGCTTTGAGAGAAGCCATGATAAATTGTTTTAAATTGCCTTTAAAATATGTGTTTTTAAATTTGTATATTTGTTTTTAATGTTTTTAGTTATTGTAAACCGCCCAGAGAGCTTACGCTATGGGGCGGTATATAAATACACTAAATAAATAGATAAATAAATAATGATTGTCCAAAGTGTAATAGAGGCCTGGTGTGGATGTAGCCAGGGAAAGCTTTGTTTTAAATTTGGGTGGGAGGTAGGGTTACCAGGTTCAGGGCCTGAGACTGATCCTGTATCTTTAGGAGAAGAGAAAGTCAGCCAAGTGCCGGTGTTCTTGCAACATTGTAATGGCAAAAACCACAAGGTAGAATTGTCCCTTCCCCCTGCCCAACTGTGAAAGATACAGAAGACGTCTTGGTTGGCAGGCCCAGCCTGGTCAGCTTTACCTATCCTAATTATGATTGCATAGGAGTATATCCGATTCAACTCTGTAATTATACAAATGATCAGACCTGCCTTTTCCCTCCTTCCCCTTTCCTCTCCCTTTCTCCTCCCCTCTTCCTTCTTCCGCCTTCTCTGCCCACTCCAGCCCTCCGTCCCTCCCCCCAGTCAGTTTTACCTATCCTAAGCATGATTGCACGGGAGTAAATCCCACTGAACTCAATAAACATGCAAATGACCACATCTGTCCTTCTCCCCTCCCCCTCCTGCCTCCTCCCATCCCAGTCCTCCCCTCTGCCTTTCCACCGCTCCCTCCTCCCCCTCCTCCCTTCCCCATCCCCTGTGGTCAGTTTCACCTATCCTAAGCATGATTGCCTGGTGTGTGTGTGTGTAAATCGCATGCAAATGATCAATCCATTCTCAGCAAACTTGCACAGGATCCCATTTCTTACCTCCCGGATTAAAAAGCAGGGAAATTCACTAATAGGCAAAAAACCTTGCGGTTTAAGAATGTACCTATAGCCCACAGATATTTCTACCAAACTTTAAAAGGCATGGAAATTGGGCAGCTATAGTGAATGCACCAGGGGAGCAGGAGACCTGAACTCCTCTCTGAGATATTGGACTGCCCTACAAAGTTGTCAAAATGCAAACACAATTTGGGTTGGTCTTTCACAGTCCAATCCACTTGCTGTGTAGCTTGGAAGAATTTGGTAACATGTGCCAGCAGTCTTGCCTGGAAGCCTTTTTGGATGAAGAGTGGGCAAGATGCTTTGAAAAATAAGTAATAAACAGTGAGCGAGTATTACAAGACCTACAGTTATCATAAGCAGGGCCCCGGGCCCATGGCGCCATAGCCCAACACAATACAAGCAGCATGGGGCTAATAAGCCTGCCCGCATGCCCTACCTACATGTGATGTGAATGTCATGCACGCTATGCGTGTATGCCTGCCACCAACCAAGATGGCAGCAGAGGTGTCAGCCTCTTAAGGAAGCCCCCACCGCTATCTTGGGTGATAGTAAGCATGTGCGCACAGCATTCACACTGATGGGAGAGGTAGATGGGGCGTGCAGACAGGCTTATTGAAGCCCACACTGTCTGCATTAGATGCCTGGGACCTGCCTCTATGCAATCTGCAGCAGGATCAGGTTGCAGGACCCAATGCTGCCACGGATCACAGAACGGAAGTGCCATCCTCTCACCCTAAGGCAGCCTTTCCCAACCAGTGTGCCTCCAGATGTTGTTGGACCACAATTCCCACCTTTCCTGACCATTGGCAATGCTGGCTGAGGCTGATGGGAGTTGTAGTCCAACAACATCTGGAGGCACACTGGTTGGGAAAGGCTGCCCTAAGGAGAGGCCCTTCAAGGGCCCCTCTGGGCCGCAGAAACCTTCAGCCAGGGTCCAGACTGTCTGCCCTCTGGTGCCAGCCCTAGTCATGAGCAGGCTGTGTCAGGTATTCCTATGACATTATTCAGGATGGCATACTTTGCTTTTGTACTGAATAGATTAGGAATTTTAACCATCACTCGCAACTTCAGACATAATAACATTAATTTAATCTCCAATCTCTCTATAGGTTTCAAGCCTTACTTTATAACGGTAAGCCAAAGTTGTTACAGGAAGAAGTGGCATAAACACCAGGCACCAACTCACATAATATCCCTCCTTCCCTATCATACAAGCATGGGGAGGGCACTGAAAGCTTCCACTTTAAAATTATCATTCATTCTCCTGTGACATCCAAACTCTGGCAACAATTCCATGTCTGTGTGCAGATCATTAAGCCTGGACAGGAAGCTGATTTGCAGCTGGGGGGGAGAGATACACGAGGGGGGATATCATTTCTAAAATTTCTAAAATGCAGCTTTTCTCATTTTCCTTTGAGAGTCCATGAAAAAGTAGAAAATCCCAACCCTCAAAGAAGTCTTCACTTCTGAAGACTAGCAGAATATGTTTGGGGGACTGTTCTTCATGTTTTTAATTTCCAACTTTTGTATGAAACCATTTCTGGATTTTAATATTTTGTGAGTGATCATCTCCCCTGCACCCCAGGAGGAAACAGGGATGTGAAATATCCAACAAGGCAAATATATCAACTTGAAATATAGACTTATGTCCCATACATGCATATCTAATTTTTATTGCTCTGTCTAGTCCAAGTCCTAAACAACAAAACAGAAAATTCTGAAAACATGACTTAATTCATGGCCTCACTTGACAGCTAAATTGCAATCCCTTAGAAACAAAGAATTTCCCTCTTCCAAGCATAACATAAGAACAAACATTTGAGCTTATGGAATACAGAAAATTAAAGTAATACCCATTGTGTATCTTGGTATTAAACAGCTCTTGCTGTGTTAGCCCCAAAGTATCAGAAATAAAAATAGGCAAGTTGGTTTCTTTTCTTGGCTCAGCAAATGCTGGGAAAATAAGGAATGTGTACACACATTAAACAAAGATAAAAGTAGCCATCAGTTTTTTATGGCTGAAATGGAGCAAATATGTTTAGAATCTGCTCCCTTCATAGAAGTACGAATAAAGCCACCATTTATGACACAGGCTTTATGGATAAGATCACTATAACACGTGATCTACATATGCCTTTTAAAAGATAAACAAAACCCAATCCAAAACCAGGAAACATGCCAAAATCATGAAAAATAAAATCACTCTACATAATGTGTATGTGATGCTTGAATTTCAGCCAAGAAAAAGTCTTCAGTTTCCTGCAAAATTATTAAGTGGTTTCATTATTGCAAAAGGCATGACTTAGTAAGAAAAAATGGAATTCCCCATAACCTCCAAGTAAAATGATATAAAACTGGTCTTGATTTCAGCAGAAGTTCAATAATGCACTTCTAAACAGATATTCAGCAGCAACTTGATAGTGCTAAACATCTGTTTGGATGAGTTTGTCATGAAAATCCCATTTACACTACTTAATCTACATATTGCGTTTGCAGCAAATTTTCAAAAATTCTCAATATGCAGCTAGACACACCATCCACACTTTTGGAATTTCAAATGAACACTAACAGCCAAGGTGACAGTTTCCACAAAATAATAGTTAAGTAATATGGCATGTGCAGGAGTTGTTGTTGTTTAAGAAACCAAAGGCTACATAGAAATTGTCTTCCAGATTAAGCCCATGGAGTATTTGGTCCTGATGTCTGCATACATCCAGTACCTCTGAATTTGATAGATGCTCTATATAGGAAATATTTTCAAGCCAGAGAGTGTGTAGAATGAAAATGTTTTGAAACAGGATTATTGTTGTTGTTGGCTGTTATTAGTCAAGATAAAAAGTTTATTACATTGCAAAACCTTTAGGTGATGTTCTGCTTAATGAAATAAATCTTGCTAATTCTACTTTTAGGCTGCAATCCAATACATGTCTACTCAGAAGTAAGCTCCATTGGGTTCAGTGGGACTTACTCCCAGGTAAGTATTGGATTGCAGCCTTAATTGTAGTTGTTTCTCCAACAAAAGTGCAGGTGATACAACTGGATTAACAATTATGCACCCCTGAATACTGATGGGCTCTTATTTCAGCTCTCACCAGTAACTGTCACAGACTTGGTAGAAAACAATGAACAGAGAAAACTGATGGCTTTTACAAGGTGTTGCAATATAAATTGTCTACCAAATGGATAGCTCTCTCAATAACCAGGTGGAAGTTGGGAGGGAGCCCCAGCTCACAAAGCGTCAAGGCCCAGGCTGACAAAGCGTCAAGGCGAGTTAAGCAGCAGGGCGAGGAGGCCAGGGCCCCCCACTCTGCCCGTCTGTTCCCTGACCTCAACTAAACCGCAGTTTCCAACCCATTGACGTAATAAACCTTAAACAAAACTATGCAGGTAAGAAGCCAGCAGGGGTGTGGGGGCTTTCCAGTGTTTTGCACTGCCTGCAGCATGTACGACTATCTGCCTGTTGGACAGAAGTTGTGGGTGTGCTCTCGGTGCAATATGCCCCTGGCTCTCTGGGAACGACTTCATTTCCTTGAGGCCAAGGTGGCTGACCTGGAAAAGCTGAGAGGCAGAGAGGTGTGTGGAGGAGGCCTTCAGGGACGTTATAGCTGTGTCCCACTCCAAGGACGATAGCTCTTCTGCTATCATGGAGAACGATGGTCTCAGGGAAGGAGAGCATCCAGCTGAGGAAGAGGGAAACAATCCCTTAGAAGGGACCCATTCCTTGGGGGATGAGCAGCTATCCTCTCGTGCTAAGGATATATCTCCAGGGGGTGGAGGGATCCTTGTAGTGGGTGATTCGATCATTAGGAACATAGACAGTGGGGTGTGTGATGGGCGTGTAGACCGCAAGGTGTTTTGCCTGCCTGGGGCGAAGGTTGCAGATATCGCCTGTCCTTTAGATAGTTTGGTAGACAGTGCTGGGGAGGAGTCAGTGGTCGTGGTGCACGTTGGCACCAACGACATGGGGAAATGCAGCCGTGAGGTCCTGGAAGCAAAATTTAGGTTGCTAGGTAGGATGCTGAAAGCCAGGACCTCCAAGGTGGCTTTCTCTGAAATGCTACCGGTTCCACGCACAGGACCAGCCAGACAGGCACAGCTTTGCAGTCTCAATGCGTGGATGAAACGATGGTGTCGGGTGGAAGGGTTTGGATTTGTTAGGCACTGGAGAACATTTTGGGACAAGCCGGGCCTGTACAAAAGGGACGGGCTCCACTTGAACCAGAATGGAACCAGACTGCTGGCACTTAAAATTAAAAAGGTGGCAGAGCAGCTTTTAAACTGACTGAGGGGGGAAACCCGACAGGAGCTGAGGAAGGTCCGGTTCGGAATAAACCTCCGCCCTGAGATAAAGACCAAAGAAATGATGAAATTTTAAAAGAGGTAGGCCTAGAAGTAGGCATTGTGAGAGCAGGGGCACAGGATATAAATTCAGAAGGGCAAAATTTCCACAGGCCAAACCACAAGTGCCAAAGACACTTGAAGAGAGACACTGCTTACAAGTGCCTGTACGCTAATGCTAGGAGCCTCCAAACCAAGATGGGAGAACTGGAGTGTTAGAGAAGAGCATTGATATAGTGAGCATAACGGAGACCTGGTGGAATGGAGAAAACCAGTGGGATATGGTTATCCCTGGATATAAACTATATCGGAAGGACGTATTGGTGGCGGAGTCGCTCTATACGTGAAAGAAGGCATTGAATCCAGCAAGCTCAAAACCCCAAAAGAGGCAGACTCCTCCACAGAATCGTTGTGGGTGGTGATACCATGCCCCAGGAGGGATTTAATACTGGAAACGATCTATCGTCCCCCTGATCAAAATGCTCAGGGAGACCTTGAGATGAGATATGAAATTGAGGAAGCATCCAAACTAGGAAATGTGGTAGTAATGGGTGACTTCAACTACCCAGACACAGACTGGCATATTTGTTCCAGTCATGACAAAGAAGCAAAATTTCTAGATATTCTAAATGACTATTCCCTAGACCAGTTGGTCATGGAACAGACCAGAGGGATGGCAACCCTGGACTTAATCCTCAGTGGGGACCGGGACCTGGTGCGAGATGTAAGTGTTGTTGAACCGACTGGGAGCAGTGACCATAGTGCTATTAAATTAAACATACATGTAAATGGCCAATTGCCAAGAAAATCCAACACGGTCACATTTGACTTCAAAAGAGGAAACTTCACAGAGGGGATTGGTAAAAAGAAAGCTGAAAAACAAAGTCCAGAGGATCACATCACTCAAAAATGCTTGGAAGTTGTTTAAAAACACTCTATTAGAAGCTCAACTGGAGTGCATACCGCAGATCAGAAAAGGTACCACCAGGGCCAAGAAGATGCCAGCATGGTTAACGAGCAAAGTCAAAGAAGCTCTTAGAGGCAAAAAGTCTTCCTCCAGAAAATGGAAGTCTTGTCCGAATGAAGAAAATAAAAAAGAACACAAGCTCTGGCAAAAGAAATGCAAGAAGACAATAAGGGATGCTAAAAAAGAATTTGAAGAGCACATTGCTAAGAACATAAAAACCAACAACAAAAAATTCTATAAATACATTCAAAGCAGGAGACCATCTAGGGAGGCGATTGGACCCTTGGATGATAAGGGAGTCAAAGGTGTACTAAAGAACAATAAGGAGATTGTAGAGAAGCTAAATGAATTCTTTGCATCTGTCTTCACAGTGGAAGATATAGGGTAGATCCCTGAACCTGAACTAACATTTGCGGGAAGGGATTCTGAGGAACTGAGACAAATAGTGGTAACGAGAGAGGAAGTTCTAGGTTTAATGGACAATATAAAAACTGACAAATCACCAGGCCCGGATGGCATCCACCCAAGAGTTCTCAAAGAACTCAAATGGGAAATTGCTGATCTGCTAACTAAAATATGTAACTTGTCCCTCAGGTCCTCCTCCGTGCCTGAGGACTGGAAAGTGGCAAATGTAACACCAATCTTCAAAAAGGGATCCAGGGGGGATCCCGGAAATTACAGGCCAGTTAGCTTAACTTCTGTCCCTGGAAAACTGGTAGAAAGTATTATTAAAGCTAGATTAACTAAGCATACAGAAGAACAAGCCTTGCTGAAGCAGAGCCAGCATGGCTTCTGCAAGGGAAAGTCCTGTCTCAGTAACCTATTAGAATTCTTTGAGAGCGTCAACAAGCATATAGATAGAGGTGATCCAGCAGACATAGTGTACTTAGACTTTCAAAAAGCGTTTGACAAGGTACCTCACCAAAGACTTCTGAGGAAGCTTAGCAGTCATGGAATAAGAGGAGAGGTCCTCTTGTGGATAAGAAATTGGTTAAGAAGCAGAAAGCAGAGAGTAGGAATAAACGGACAGTTCTCCCAATGGAGGGCTGTAGAAAGTGGAGTCCCTCAAGGATCAGTATTGGGACCTGTACTTTTCAACTTGTTCATTAATGACCTAGAATTAGGAGTGAGCAGTGAAGTGGCCAAGTTTGCTGATGACACTGGATTGTTCAGAGTTGTTAAAACAAAAAGGGATTGCGAAGAGCTCCAAAAAGACCTCTCCAAACTGAGTGAATGGGCGGAAAAATGGCAAATGCAATTCAATATAAACAAGTGTAAAATTATGCATATTGGAGCAAAAAATCTTAATTTCACATATACGCTCATGGGGTCTGAACTGGCGGTGACCGACCAGGAGAGAGACCTCGGGGTTGTAGTGGACAGCACGATGAAAATGTCGACCCAGTGTGCGGCAGCTGTGAAAAAGGCAAATTCCATGCTAGCAATAATTAGGAAAGGTATTGAAAATAAAACAGCCGATATCATAATGCCGTTGTATAAATCTATGGTGCGGCCACATTTGGAATACTGTGTACAGTTCTGGTCGCCTCATCTCAAAAAGGATATTATAGAGTTGGAAAAGGTTCAGAAGAGGGCAACCAGAAGGATCAAGGGGATGGAGCGACTCCCTTACGAGGAAAGGTTGCAGCATTTGGGGCTTTTTAGTTTAGAGAAAAGGCGGGTCAGAGGAGACATGATAGAAGTGTATAAAATTATGCATGGCATTGAGAAAGTGGATAGAGAAAAGTTCTTCTCCTTCTCTCATAATACTAGAACTCGTGGACATTCAAAGAAGCTGAATGTTGGAAGATTCAGGACAGACAAAAGGAAGTACTTCTTTACTCAGCGCATAGTTAAACTATGGAATTTGCTCCCACAAGATGCAGTAATGGCCACCAGCCTGGATGGCTTTAAAAGAAGATTAGACAAATTCATGGAGGACAGGGCTATCAATGGCTACTAGCCGTGATGGCTGTGCTCTGCCACCCTAGTCAGAGGCAGCATGCTTCTGAAAACCAGTTGCCGGAAGCCTCTGGAGGGGAGAGTGTTCTTGCACTCAGGTCCTGCTTGCGGGCTTCCCCCAGGCACCTGGCTGGCCACTGTGAGAACAGGATGCTGGACTAGATGGGCCACTGGCCTGATCCAGCAGGCTCTTCTTATGTTCTTATGAGGGCAGCCACAAAAGGAATATGCTTTGCTAACATCTTGCCTTGTGTCTGTGGAGAAAAAGTCTCCCTGAATATAGATGTCTAGTGAATGATTCAATCAGTGACATGCAGAGGATATCCTCCATGTAGTAGATATTCTTTTGAGTTCATTTGATTGTTTTGAAATAGTTAGCACTGTTGGTGTAATTATTTATTTAATCCTGAAAATCAAATCTGTTGTTTCTCTTGATGTATTTTGGATGACAAGAATTCATTCCAGCATGGCATCAGTTGACTTGCTGTAGAATCTGTGACCAGACAGGGTACTACAGCCAAAAATACATTCCCAGAGACTGGTATCAGTTAGGATTTTAGCAGGTACATTATGTAGCAACTGAAGTGTCCAGCAATCTTTAAGGACGGCCCCACATATAGCACATTTCTGTAGTCTAAACAACAGGTTTACTCATATGAAGACCTTGTTAGAAAGAAGTAATGAGTAATTCCCTTTGTTCCATTTTTTTCTGTTAAGACCCTAGTTTCAAGATAAACTATAGCAAGTGTGTTTAAGAAGAGAAACAAAATGTGAACAGATAACAATGGGTACAAATAAAGAGATATTGTCAGAAACAGAAATTATGGGTACAAAGAACAATTACTATTGTTTAAAATGGAATTCCAGCATGGCATCTACTGATTTACAAATAAGAACACCATGTTTAGGCTTTTATATGGGAGAATGGAATGAAAATGTTGCCATGTATTAGTTTAACTGACAGCTATTTTTAACATATTCACACAACAGCATCCAACTCTATGAAGGCTAACACACACACACACACAACTTTAATATTTCTTCTAGTTGTGGGCAATATGGTCATATAAAGACAGATGTTATGCACATGTAGTGGATGTGTTAGACTTTTTAAACATGCCAGAGGTAAAAGCAGTATAAAGTAGTAAAAAATAAAACGGTCCCTTGTCCACTGTGTCAACAATCAGAGTAGAAAGCTATTGTAAAATATTTTAGAAAATTAATTGTTGCCACTGAAGTAAAATAACTATCTTTTGCCTTTTGTAATTAAATGCACTTGATTACAGAATTATTAAGTGCCTGCAAGGAAGTTTTAGGAGTATACAGACTAATCTGTAAAAGGAATTACCATTAACAGAACTTTCTTGTGAATCCAAGTACGTAATTTGAGCATCAGGTACCTCGTAAATCTATTAAGAAAAGCAGTAAGCTTTGTTTTACTAGAAGGCTCACACTAGTCTAATGCAGAAAGAATAAGTGTTGGAATGACAACATGCATGCTTTAAAGCATGTAATCTACTTGCAAAACTGTCAAAAACTCAAAAGAATTTCAATTCTGACCAGAACAACTGCTCTGGCAACATCAAGAGTTCATTCTACAACTCCAATTTATTTACTTTATTTCATATCATATACTATTAATACCAAGGCAGATTATGCCATATACACATGAATTATTATTATTCATTTTAGATTAACAACATACATAAAACCAAACATAACAAATACATCATTTCAAATACATAAAGGGTTCAGGCAATTTGGGGGTGGGGGGTTGAGAACAGTATATTCTTATTCCGTGGTTTCTTCCAGATGTACCCAGCAGTTAGTGCAGGTCAGTTAGGAACATAGGAAGCTGCCTCATACCAAGTCAGACCATTTAATGAGCTTGTAAGTGTAGGTTTAGCATGTTTGTAATAAGATAGAATTGAATGAGACAGAAATTTAGTATTTTATTAATTGGTTTTTTTAATAAAATCAAAAAATCCAATTTAAATTTAAAACATCTTTTTTTATTATTTTTAAAAATCACAGATTTTTATCCACCCTGGACTAAGATTCCTTATCCACCCTGGATTAAGATTTCATTTTGTAAAATGCTAATTTCAAAGTCACAGCCATTAAAAATAAAATCTGTCAGGATCATAAAAAAGAGAACAGTTAATCAACTGGTTTACCTTCTCCAAATTCTGAAGTATACTTTTATCACACAGACATACAATGTGTATCTACGTAAGGTCAAGCACTTTATCAAAACAAGCCACAGGAGGGGGGAGTAAAAATATAGATGCAAATTTATATTACATATCTATAAAAAGGCTTTAGCATTTTACAAAAAATTGGAGAATAGTAATTGGAAAACTAGGAGTAAGGATTTTATCAGCAGAAAAGACTTACATTCATGTCAGCAAGAATTAGGGAAAACCACAGCAGTTATTAAGAGGAGGGGGAAATGTATGCTAGAAAAGTAAACAAAGGCAATCATTGTGGTTTACCAAACAACACTATAGGAAATTCCAGGTTTGAGATCATTTTGTGGTATCATTCTATTTTTTAAAAATAGCTACACTTTACAAAGCATATGAAATTTTTCTCTGTTCATTCAATATTGTGGGATAAAGTCTTCTTTCATCTATGGGATTGTAGCCTGAGATGAGATTATTGTAATCTGAGATACAGAGGATAGCTATAAGAAAGGGACTTTTCAGTAATGTCCCCAGTCACAGAATATCCTCCCCACAGAGATTTGTCCAGTATTGATATTGTCTTTTCAGCATCCAACAAAGGCTTTTCCCCCCCCAGGCCATTTAAAACCAGTCTGCAAACTGGTTTAAAGTTTTATTAACATCATAATTGCTGCATTTCACAACTGATGTGTGGTTTTAGTTTTATGAGAATGTTTTAGGATTTTGTCATTTTAAGTTTAGGATAGAATTAATTTTATTCTTCATATTATCAGGTTTTATAGTTTCTGCTGATTATTCATGAATATTTTGTTGAACTTTATTATTTTTAAATTGTTTTAATTGTTCCTTGTCCAAAGAAATTTGTTATGGAGCAATTAATACATGCAATAAAATAAGTAAATAGATAATAAAATTCATAATGTGAAAAGGGTTCTCCCCAAAACCTGGCAATCAATCATCAATAACTCCCACAATAGCATGAGGAGCTGATGTACAAAAATGATACTTGAGCTTATTAATATGCTTGTCATGATGAACAAACCTGAATGCTGTACAGCTTAATTAAGATTTTCTATTCAAGAAAACATATTGATGCAGGGGGAAATTAGAGGATTGTTAATGAACTCTGATTCATAAAAGGATAAATTAATATTTAGTTAGATATGAGAAAGTATTGTTTTGAATATATCTGAATAAGTGCATCTAAAAGCTCCGTTTGCAGCTTCTCCTGCTATAAACACACAAATAATCTCGTTCACCAGGAAAATTAAAAGCAACTCTCTTCGGCCAAGCTAGGAAACACTATTCATAGCTAACTAAAGGAAATAATTATACACCAATCCCAGTTATTACAAGCATTAATTTCACCCTTTTTAACAGATATATCACATTGCTTTAACAACACTGTTTGATTTTCTTAAAGAAATGTCTACTGGAAAACCAACGTCCAAGACCAACCAGAGGTCAAAGCAATCAGCAGGCCAACTCAGAACCTAGCACAAGACTAAAATATGTGTGTCTCTCCCCCTCCTCCTCCCCTTCAGGATATTGGAAGACCACCAATAAGTGCTCTGTTTGATCTGGGAGTGAGGGGGACTGCAGGAAATGTGTAGGAAACATGTAGAACATACACCTCTTCTGACAATTTAAACTTTCCCCTGAAGCCAGGCTTTCAGTTAATGAAAATGGGGAAAAGAGAAGAGTTTGGCTCATAAGCTGCCAACAAGTCATTTGCTGCTTGATCCTGTGTATGTTTACTCAGCAGCTAGTCCTCCTGATTTCATATGACACTTCTTCTAAAGTAAGTGTCTATAAGACTGGATCAGTTTCAGAAGGTAATATTTCTGAATCTGAGCAAGAAGTAAATTTTAAAATCTCTGTTGTACCCATTGCAGAAAACACTTATTCACACTACTGAACAAGAGCAGGGCCCTACTCTGCATATGGAGTTGTGTGATACAGCAGACCTGAATAGAGCTGTCAAGAATGGGAGATTAAAAATAGCAAGAGTTCAATGTAGCACTAAGGTAAACGTTTGTTGCCAATGAAACATCCCCTGGAGCAGATTTGGCAATGGCGTGAGGCATAGGGTTGCCATATTCCAGTTCAGAACTGGTTCCAGGTGCCTGAGAGTCCCTGGACATAGGCAACCAGTAGGCCCTTTGTCACTTACCTCCTCAAATCACACTCCTGCTCCCTCTTGGCCCCAGCTCTTTTAAGTACAGTAAAACAAATATTGACCAATAGAGAAACCCTGTTGTCAAAGTAAAACAATAGATTTTGAGTATCACTGGTTGACTTTTTAACTTTTTGTGAATGATATAATTTGTAGTTATAGATTAATCTATATACTTCCTTACCTGGAAATAAGTCCCACTGAACTCAGTGGGGCTTACCTTTGAGTACGCATGTCATTTATTGGAATTGTTTACTTCTCTCAGAAATCCAAATTGGGGAGCAAAATGTGAATAATCTCCCCTTCTCTGTAGCAAAGTCTCAGTTGTTCCAAAATCATTTTGGGGAAGGGCCATAGTTCAGTGGTAGAACACCTGCTTTGCATGCAGATGTCAGTCCCTGGCATCTCCAGGCAGAGCTGGGAGAGCTGCTGTAAGTCAGTGCTGAGAATATTGAGCTAGGTCTTACTGGGTATAAGGCAGCTTCTTGTGCCCCTATGTCCTCGCTTTTTTAAAAAAAAAGATTATTAATATTCTTAAAAACAAAATGCAGATAATCTGCCTCGTTTTCTAATTTGGGAAAGTGGGAGGGCTGGAGAGAAAAGATGGAAAACATGGAAATCCAAGGGGTAAAATGATGAGGGAGAGAGAAGGATAGGGGAAAATATGCCAAAAAAATAATATCTGTATAGAGCTGAATGTGTGATAGACTTTACAGTGCAAGAAGTGACTGTGGGAAGCATCAGCCACCAGCCCCAAAGTCCACACACACACACACACACACACCCCTCCATTCTGTTTTTCAGAATATGCCAGCAAAGCAGTATGTGGAATGGGAAATGTGATAGGTGTCTAGTCTTTAAGTTTCCATCACTGTGGAATATTTATTTATTTATTTACTAAGAGAATTTATATCCTCAGTGGGAGAAAGTTATACTCTGTTAGAGTAGATGAGTGCACAACCATGCCTATGGCATAGCATGCACAGTTTTCAGTGCTTTTGTGGGGTTTTTTCCTATTATCTTTAAATTTTAGAAGTGTTATTCCAATAAAAATAATATCAACATGAAGGTTTGGATTTGTTTGAATCTAACATTGAAACCACATTAAGTGCACTCAATTTAATTTTTTCCTCATTAAATATTTCAGTTCAAATACTTGCGACTACTGGGACATAAAATTAACTTTTAAAGTGTTGTTTACTAAATATGAATCTATTAAACATGCTAAATCAGATCACACTCTAGGGTATTAGACAATTTTCCTGAAAACCCACATCACTGCTTAAAGCACTGAAGAGCTTATTTTGTCCCCGGGTCACCCCAGAACCTCTCTCAATACTACTGGGACACTAACCTGTACTATGTGAAATAATAGAGTAGTATCTGAGCATGTGAAAATTGTTTTTAGTAAACCAATTCTCACATACATGATCAGGAACAATGGAAACAGCCTTCTACGATAAAGGCTGGAACTTGATGGAGACTTACGTACTGGCACCTCTTTTTTAAAAAATAAATAAAAAATGCAGTGAATTCTAGAGACCAGACAAGCTGTGCTAGCATTAGACAGGGCAGCTTATAGTGAGAAAGTACCTTATCCACCCAGCCATTTTCTGCCTTTCATGACAGTGGGCCTGCATTCCAATGCATCTTTACTTGGGAGTAAGTATTATTTAACAGGGTGGGGACAGGACAAAAAAAATGAAAATGCTAATACCACAGCTTTTTCTACAGGTTTGCTTTTATATCTTGTATTTCTTCAGGGGAGGAGGTGTTTGGTGGATTCAAACCCCTTTACTGCATCCTCCACGCCATTGCATTCATCATTTAAAGACACATTCCCTGAGGGGCCATTGAAACTGATCAAGTGAGCATATGCAGTTTTCTAAACTGCCTAGGTTTTCCCAGGACAGCTGTGGTGTCCCTCATTGGCTAAGAACAATGGAAGGTGGGAGTGAACCGATTCCTCACAAAATGATTGGGCAGAAAACTGTCTCCAAAGTTTGCCTTGTGTCTCTGATTCTACAGGGGCTAGAGGCATGATTTTTTAAAAAAGAAATGAAAGCTGGGGATCCGGGACACCTAATGGGCTAAGTGGGCACTGGGTAGCATGACTAGAATCCAGGTAAAACCTGGCTAACTGTACAATATGGCAACCCTATCCCAGGTTCAATCCCTAGCATCTCTAGATAGGGCTGGGAAAGGTCAATCCCTGAAACTACAGAGAGCTGCTGTCAATGTAGACAATACTAAGCTATACAGTATGGCAATATTGCAACCCTAGTGAGGCATGTACAGCAGGAGGAGGGGGGAATACCATTGCACTAGCACTAATCTTTGCCCTAGCCCAACTATTTAGCTGAATACCACCATCCTAAGTCTTTATCACCAGGTTCATATCATTTCTAAACGAAGTTAAACTTGCCTAGGGGAAACCCAAATGATATGCATAGCAGGTCAGATGCATGCAAATCAAGAAAGTGTAGCAGGACTGGAAGCTGCCATGTTCTGGCTTTAAAGGCATTTTGAAGCTCTGTTTTTTGAAACTAAAAGCCATATACACAGCTGAGATACTAGAGCAGTGATTCTCAAACGTTGCGCACACTGGTGCGCCGCAAGAGGTGGCTAGGTGTGCTGCGAATATTATGAAAGTATATTATTATTAAGTTATTTTTATTCATAGTTTAAAATATATAATATTTTTAATTTTGTACACGAAGTGCGCCAGAAAATTTTTATATATTTTACAGTGCGCCGCGAACCAAAAAAGTTTGAGAACCACTGTACTAGAGGCTAATCTTTGGTCTCTCCCATTATCACTTCCTTTGCCGCCCTATCAGGTCCAAAAGGAAGGGCAATAGGAAAACAATCACTAGGCTGTCTCCCCACCACTAGTTCCCCGGCCACCAACAAAAATTGTCATGGGGGAAAAAAAGTATGATCTAATTATTAGAATTTATTTTCAGAAGTAGTCTAGTTCACTTCTATTTTTTTATGTTCAGTACAGTACTCTAATTTTCCAGGTCATTTCTCTAGTGTTCAATTCCTCCTAGTTCAGTCCCTCACACAGAGGCCTGGTTCACACATGACACTAAGCCATGGTTTACTTAACAACGCACAAATTGTCCCACAGATGATCAAACCAACCATGGGTTGTTTCTCCAAAGTTTGGTTTCTTTTTCAGCTACTCTTACCTTACACCTCTGTAGCTTGATGAGCTTCCCGGGAGGAGGGTGGGAGTAAGCACAATTCAGGAAGGGTGCTAAATTTGCATGCAATGCTAAGCTATAGTTAAAACAAACCAAAATCTGTACGCCATCAACAAGCCTTGACTTCAGATTGGGGCTTGCTGACAGAAACCAAAATACTTAAGCAACTGGGCAAAGTTCATACATAACACTAAAATTACAGCTTATATACTACCTAGGCCACACACACTCCCTCACCTGTCTCATTACTTAACTTTTTTGCATAGCACTTGCATACTTTCTCCTTACCTCCCTCAGGATTTAGCTCAAAAGCAGATTCAGAGACAACTCAACTAAATAAAGATATGCATATTATCTATCATACAACAACTTGATAGAGGGCCCAGTATAGATAGGACACACAATGGAAATAGGGACACACAATGGAAATGGCACAATTAAAAACAAAACACAGTATTATTAAAATTACCAGAAGTCCCTACAAATTACTACTCCTCTTTCAATATCAGCGGCAAGGTATGTTTCCTGCAGTTATAGTTGAGGGAAACTCTCCATCCATTATATTCCCTAATGAATTCTCTCCTATTCTTCAAAGCAGTGGTACAAAAAGGAGAGGCAAAATAATAAGAAAAAACACTGAAACAAAAACACAGCTGACAGAATGTGTTTGTTAAGTAAACCCAGAAATGATCATACCCCTTATCATTTATGAATAATTTACTTTCCTGAGCTAAGCTGTTCAGGGTTTAAAATTAAATTCTTCCTAGCTAGGCTTAATCGTTCCTACTAGGCCTGATCCCCACAGGAACACCTGAAAGATGAAGTCAACACTCAGAACTCTTCTAAACAGAAAAACACTGAACATGTACAGTTCAAAGTGCTACTGCTTTCTGTAATTAAAGGGCCATACTTGCACCTAGCAGGAAGTCAGGACACCACCTGCTACTATCGCTGCTTGAGAACAGTTCACTGATTTACATTCCCAGTGGGGGAAAAAGTCACTCGGCCAAAAAATAAAAGCTAGGTTGTTTTGGCATTTGTTTTTGAAAATCCATGTTAACTACTATTAATCATCTTATTTTCCTTAAAATGCTTACAAAATATGTTACAAACTACATCCATGCAGCATTAGCTTTGCTGGATGTGTGACATCTCTCTAACTGGATTACAGGTTGTAAGCAACTCTCATTTCTTTTTTCAAAAAAACACTAAATCATTAATACAGACATTTCCGATTGTTTTGAGATGAGAATATTAGAGATAAGAGCTTTGAAGAGAATAAAATTTTAGCCACAGGAAAATGTAGCCCAAGTCATCACATAGGACTACATAAATTTAAATCCAAGCCTTGTGATTTAATTTGTTTCTTAATGGTTGGTAATCAAAGGCTTTTTAGTCAACCCTTCTAATTCTTATCTAACCAAGTTTCTTGGAAACAACTTCCCATTAAGTTAACTGCTAAGAAGATATTCTTAGGATTGCAGCCATGCAGCACAATCCTGTGTATGTTTACTTATGAGTAAGCCTCACAATTCAGTCGGGCAATCTCCCAAGTAAGTGTGCCAGGAATTGCAACCTTAATGTGTAAGAATCTAAAAGACTTAATAACATACTGAACTCTATGTGGCTCTATCACCGTCCATGACAATGTGGAATAGAAATGCCATATACATCATGAGACTTATTTACTAAATTTGCATCCTACTCCCAAAAGAGCACAAATAAGAAAAAGACACAATTCCCACTCTGCTGCATAGATCTTTTGGGAAAAGTGGGTTTCCTAGAACAGAGCAGCTTCAAGACTTATCAGGGTCACTGCTCTACAAGGCTCACACATGACATAAATATTTGTTCGTATCATCTATCCCATTTTCCCATACTTAAGTTTTATCATAACCACAACCATTTTAGAAAGCCTTCCACAAACAGCTGATAACCAAACACCATTTCAGTAAGACATTTTCTAAACAGGCAACATTGTTTCCCTTCTATTGCCACAATCCTCCCTGCACCATCTTCTAATCTCTTTATTCTTATAGATGAACAGCTAATTGAACATAGGCCTACTATCAACCACTACCCCCAAACCCAGCAGGAAAGCTTGATTTTTAAACTGATACCAAGTATTGATTGATTGTTTGATTGATTGATTGATTGATGTCCCACCCTTCCTTCCAGCAGGAGCTATTATTTAGCATCACAGTCATGCACATACATCTATGCATAAAGAACTTCATACAGCATAAGCATTACGGATGCTCTTTTGAGACAGATATTACAGAACAGTGATGAGAACAATTTTAAGCAACATTAAAAACAAGACTGTTAGAAAAAGGGCTATCAGACTTACAAGTCAGTCTCACTTTTGACTTGACGTCTGAAAAGACTGGCTGGTAGCCTCCTCCAGGTTTAGAATCATGTCTCTAAACTGTGAATATTATTTAATCACAGATAATGACATTTGGGTTTTTTGTGTCTTAAAATGTGAGGAAAGCCTAACAAGGGGAGGAGTGAGCAGTAGGGATGAGATCTTCTGTGGCCCTTCTCACGACTCATTTTGTGAAAACAAGTTATTGGCTGAGACCCAAATCATAGGTGCATGTGCAAATAAATACATGCAATGTGCTACAGGAAAATGCTTTCACATGTGCATATAACATACAAAATGCACATTACATACTGAACATGGTAAAAACACAACAATTTAAAAATAGGAAAAAAAATGGTAAAACAAGCTTAAACAAGACATCTATAGTTATATCAAGTTTACACATATTTAAGTCAAAGAGTACACCCTTCTAATTTTGTAGTTTACCCCAGTCACCAATTTTTTAAATAATTGTTACTTTGCATTTCATTAACAATTTCAGAAAAGTAACCTCTTCAAAAATGTTGTCTATCCAATCACCTTTGATTGATTTTTCTTTTTTTCATAAATCCCTACAGGAAGCATATGGGTGCTAATCCAAAAAGCCCTGACTTTGGAAGAGCTTCAGGAGGACTGGATGTATCCCCTAGTGTGAACAGAATAGTGCCCACAACATTCTGGATTCCAGTCCATACCTTGTCTACATAAGGAAGCATGCTACCGACTATTCTGCTTCTAAGTGCCCCACTATTTGTTATGGTTAATAGCAACACACATACCACTGTTCATGTGGCTTTTCCTTTCACATAGACCTTTCCTATTCAGTACATATTTCTAAACCTTTCTTTTGTTTAATATGTATGTATGCCTTATGCCAGGGATGATCAAGAGCTCAAACTGCCAATGCATCCATTTAAATTTAGTATGGCTTTAAACAATTTAATCCTTTCTTGTTTGAGGAACACTCTGTCTGACCTCAAAAAAGAAGTTGTAACTTGATATTAAAGACAGGAACACTGGCAGCTTTCCACTGATCCCCATCCATGATCAGTTGAGGATATAAGCAGAGCAGCATCCAAGTTAACATTTCAGTTGTTCAATCTTACAAGTTCGCTGTTAATTTCGTGAAGTCTTGGAGTTGGCAATGAGAATCTCATACTATTCAAAGTTTAGCCTAAAAGCAATGACAGCTTCCCATTCAAATACTTTAAAGTGTGTAATGCGCCCCATACTTCTCCCTGAATTACAAATGGTAATTTTATCTGTTAAAGACCACCAGGGATTAGTTTAGATCAGAGACAGCTAACTTCAGTTTTCTTAGAGGCCATTCTATTTTCCAAAGAGTGGTTGTGAGCCAAAAGTGTATACAAAACTGATTGTCAGACAGGTAGTCGGGCTCCACAAAAAAACAAGCGCTTCTATTTATTACATATTGAGAACATTTTAAACACAGCTTTATTAAACTTTGGTAAAGCTACCTTAAGAGTGCAGATCTGAGTCACCAATTAAAATCTCCTGGTCGAGATGATGGGTCTCAACTTTAAGAACAGTTACTCAGCTTTTTCTATTAAATGCTGGAGGGGTTATGGTCAATTGGGCACATACCTATAACATGTGATAGACCTGCCCTGTGGTCTCAAAATTCTGGACTCATGTTAGTATAATCGCAGCTCATCGCCCCTGATCAGTTAGCACTAATATCTGTCTTTCCAGCTCAAATGCATAAGGTGGTTTATAAAGATCTTTTTTATATTTGCTAGCAGCAGCCAAACTAGAAATCATTCACCACTGGTACTTTTAGTCCTCCTTTACAATAAAAGTCTGGCAGGGCCAAGTATGGAACAGCTGATGGAACAGCTTGTGCACCAAATCCAGCAGTATAGAGGGACAACCAAAACAGGTAATTTTGCAGGTATATGATGGCCTCCCATAACATTTGTGGGATAAGGGCTTTCTACAATTCAACTTCCTACATCACAAACTAACTTTTGGGAGAACCTGGTTCATGCTTAAAGGATTAGTATTATTGGAAGAATTAATTCAGTATCTAGGTTTGATTGTGATTTTATTTTTCCTTTCAAAGGCTGCTTTTCATTTTTTTATTCCACTGTACACAACTGTTGTTACTTTTGTTCCCCTCTTTTTATTGTGTTCCTGTTAAATCCAATAAAGAAATTTTTTTAAAAAAAAAAAAGCTCCTCACTCATGTCTCCTTTACTTGACAAGAGGTTTCATTTCAATTTTTTTTTTCTTTCAGAGTTTGTTTTCATACAGAGCTTACAAGAGAAGGGGCCATCTGTATTAAACTGAACAATGTGTTTTTGCAAAACCTCTCACACTAGAAGCTTGACCAGAATTTTACAGGTCTTTGGAATGTTTGTTTTGGGTTCGAACTTCTTGCTTTCTTTTGAAACAAACTAAAGAAGTTTGGCTGTTTGCTTTACCATCATAATTAACAGTGTTAATTTAGGCTTAGATAAATAATCCAGCATTTTGGATGCTGTACACTAATAACTCAAAACATTTATCAAAGACAAAAGAAGCTGAATCCTCATCTTTCCTCCACTGAAAACACTGCTTAAGAGGAACATTTAATTGAGTGAAACTTCCCACACACGTAACTCAGGCTGCATCCCAGATTCTTGTAAGTAGATATACATTTGCAACCAGTAAGAAGTACAGTAGGGCCCCACTCATACAGCGGGTTATGTTCTAGACCCCTGCCTAAAAGCGAAACCCGCCTAAAACTGGAACTCCATCAATAGAATGGCGCCCAGTGCCCAAAAACCACTGTAAAAGCAGAACAAGCACCGTATGAGTGGGGCCTTACTCTAATTGAAAAACGCCATATTAGCGGAACGCCAAAAAGCAGGCCACTGAAAAGCGGTGCCTTACTGTATACTAAATTGGACAACACCTAACCTCTAGAGCAGCCATCCCCACAGTGCTGGCTGGAGCTGATGGGAGCTGTAATCCAAAATATCTGAAGGTCCACAGGTTCCCCACCACTATTCTAGAACAACAAATTAATTACCTGGACTTTTATCACAGAGTAACAAAATCATACAAACCTTTCAAGTGTCTTATTTCTTTCATAGATGGCTTATGTAAAACATTTGACACATCACCAAAACTAGAATTGTAAGGTAAGTTCTTAAAAGAGTTTAAACTCTTCAGAACTCAGAAATAGCCAGTCATTACAATATGTTGTTCCATATGCAAATTCTTTGTGTGGCAATTTTAATGTATTGTAATCAGTACAAAATGCAAGGTATTTCCTTGTCAACAGAAAGAAATAACTCAAGTATGTTTCCTAGGGCTCTTTCTCAAATATCTACATTGATAGAATATCTTGTGGAAGAAAGAACTCTCAGATTATGAAGCAGCATTATCAAGAAAGAAAATGTGTCTGCAATCAGCTCTCTTCTAAATCAATCATATGACACACAGGTGCCTAGGTTTTATGGTGTTAACAGAGCAATAAAAAGGAAACACTTGCAGAGTATCTGATTTACATCATCACCTTCTGCTTGTGTTTTTTTTTTAAAAAAAAGCAAGTGCTGATAGCAGCTTGGTAAGGCCACACTAGCCAAAACACATCCAATTGGGAACAAAGTCCTTTGAGAATCATTTGAGGAGCAAGTACATCATACCATCACAATCAAATACAACCATCCCTTTTATGCTTTATCAACTTTATTCATCTTTTACACCCTTCCTGAAATAGTGATCACCTAAGTATGGGTGTGGGGAAGAGGTCTGGGACGCAAAAAAAATGTGTTTACAATGCATCATGAAAAACATCCAGGCAGGAAGCTTACTTATACAGCAGAGCCAGTTTTGGAAGGCCAAAATTAACCACAGTCCTCTTGAATCTCTAGATTGTTCATGCACAAATTCCACTTTTCCTACTCGAGGGCTTGTTTTTAAATTAGTGTGCTATTTTTATTACAAGCATAGCTGTGAGATGAACATATGAAGCTGCCCAATCCATTTAACCCTATATTATCTATTAAACCTGGAAAGGTATTGCCAGTCATTGAGCAGAGGTATTTTCCAACCCCAAAAACATCTAATCCTTTTTTATTCAGAGTTGCCAGGCACTAGACTTGGGATGTTTTATAAAGCATACATTCTATCACTGAGCTATGGTCTGTCCCCAGCACAAAACACTCTCCACTGGTGAATCAAACCCTGGTTTCCCACATGACAGAAAAGCATGTTTGCCACTGTACTAACAATGAGAAGGGCTCTTCATTGGTCAAGACCAGTAATCCATAGTAGTTTAATCTTTTTTTGAATGACTTGGCTCCCACCTGTCTGGCGCCTGACTTCCACTCTCCCAAAATCAAAGGTAGCAGATGCCCCCTTTTGCTCTATGCCGACGATGCGGCCTTGCTCTCCTTTTCTAAAGTTGGCCTTACCCGTCTGATTCGAGCCTTTATGACCTATTGTTCAGAAAACTCATTAACAATTAATTTTACTAAAACCAAAATATTAGTGTTTAAAAAATCCTGTCCGACTTACAGATGGAAAATCAACGGCCATTATATTGAACAAGTTAGAGCTTACAAATACTTGGGCATTATTTTCCAATCCTCCCTTTCGTGGGCGCTTCATATCCGTGCGGCAGTTGACTCGGCTCAGACAACGTTGAAGGGCATCATACGTTACCACTACAACAATGGAGGTCAATTTATTCCAGCAGCCTTACAGGTTTTCAGAGCCAAAGTTCTAGCACAATTACTATACGGTGTCTCATTATGGATATATGCCTTTAATGCCTCAGTTGAAGTAGTTTTGTCTATCTTTTTACGCCGAATCTTTGGAGTGCCAAAATGCGTCCCAAATGCGGCTCTAAGATTGGAAGCTGGCCTATGCTCGGCTGAATGCCAAGCATGGACTCTTGCCTTCAATTTTTGGGCCAAAATTCATTATGTCTGTCCGCTGGGCTATATGTCGCTCCTTGTGGAAGAAACGTTCCTCTCAACTTGGAAGAAATCTTTTATAGCTAAGCTTCCCTATTTAGGCCTTTCTCTAGAGTTTCTTTCTATCCTAGATTTTAGTAAGGCCAGACAGATTATTAACTCTCGGCTCCAGGACATCGATAGGCAATCTTCGATACAAGCAGCAGCCAACCCCTGCTCACCCCTTCACCATAACCTGAGCATAAACTACGCAAAGTATGCCCCATACATGGAGGTCCTAACGAATCCCAAATATCGTTTAGCCTTTTCTAAGGCACGTTTTAATTGTTTAGATTCAGCTCTCTTGGAGGGTAGATATCGGGGCATTCCTCGAGACCAACGTATCTGTCCGTGTAGGGAAGGCCACATAGAATCACTTCCTCATGTTCTATTCGTTTGCTCGTTATACTCCTTGGAAAGGAATTTATATATCTTACCCTTCATGGAAAAGTATTACAACAGTTCCTTAGAGCATTGGATGTCTAGACTGCTGTCGGGTAATAATAATCAATATCTGATTCCAGTGGCCAAGTTTTTATATATATGCCAGTGCAAACGACTATCTCTTCGTCTCTAATATGCGACCCATGCAGTTTGAGTTTTATCATTTTACCAGTTCTACTGTAAAAATGCCTAGATGTTATGTGTAACTGTTTAGGAAGACTTTATGGTAAAGTTTTTGACGGGTCATTGACCGCAATAAAGATTTTGATTTGATTTAGTAGTAAAGTAGCTCTTTGGTGTAAGGCATGCCATGAATAACAGAGACACTTCACAAACAATAAAGCTTTACAAGCTGGAAGGCAACTATCATACAATTCCAAGTGCAAGACAGCAAAATGTGAAGATGCTCATAGGGCAAAGATGGGGAACCAGTAGTTGTCCAGATGTTAAAGCTCCCACCATCCTAACCCTTAGCTTTGCTGATTTGGGTTGATGGAATAAGGCAGCCTTTCCCAACCTTTGGGTCCCCAGATGTTGCTGGACTACAATTCCCATCATTCCCTGACCACTGGCCATACTGGCTGAGGCTGATGGGAGTTGTAGTCCAACAACATCTGGGGGCCCAAAGGTTGGGAAAGGCTGGAATAGGGAGTCCAACATCATCTGGTGGACCATGCATTCCCCATCCTGCTCCTAGAGTATATGTGTACCAGACGTATGTAGATTCATAGAATAGTAGAGTTGGAAGGGGTCTATAAGGCCAGCGAATCCAACCCCCTGCTCAAAGCAGGAATTCAAATTAAAGTATACCTGACAGGTGGCTGTCCAGCTACCTCCTGAATGCCTCCAGTGTTGGAAAGCCCACCACTTCCCTAGGAACTCTAACAGTTAGGAAATTTTTCCTGGTGTTCAGTTGAAATCTGGCTTCCTGTAACTTAAGCCCATTGTCTTGCACTGTGTGGAACGGACCTCCTGATAAGATGGTATCTGCAAGAGCCCTCACCTGCAGAACGCAGTGATTGACTGGGTATATAAGGGATAAGACAGTCTTTCAGGTATCCTGGTCCCAAGCTGTATAGGGCTTTGTAAACCAAGACTAGAACCTTGAACTTGGCCCAGTAGCAAATGGGCAGCCAGTGCAATTCCTTCAGCAGTGGAGTGACATATTATTGTTATGTTGGCGATACCATGCCCCAGTGAGCAGTCTCGCCACTGCATTTTGCACCAGCTGCAGCTTCCGGACCAACCTCAAGGGCAGCCCTACATACAGCACATTACAGTAATCAAGCCTAGAGGTTACCAGTGAGTGGACAACAGTGGTTAGGCTATCCCGGTCCAGAAATGTCCACAGCTGTCTTACCAGCCAAAGCTGGTAAAAGGCACTCCTAGCCACTGAGGTCACCTGGGCCTCTAGCAACAACGATGGATCCAGGAGCACCCCCAGAGACTATGGACCTGCTCTTTCAGCGGGAGTACAACTCCATCCAAAGCAGGCAACTGACAGATTATCTGAACTCAGGAACCACCAACCCACAGCACCTCCATCTTGCTAGGATTCATACTCAATTTATTGGTCCTCATCCAGTCCACCACTGGCTTGCACGGCCTCTCCCAATTCAGATGTTACAGAGAAACAGAATGTTTTAAATGTTTTTATGTTATTATACACCACCCTGCTGTTTGCAAGAGGGTGGTATATAAATACTTTTATGAACAAATAAAAATAAATAAGAAAACAGCATAGGACTGGAGTATCTGTTACATCTGTCACATGGATGTCAATGAAAGCAACTCTCTCCAAGTGAATGGTCTCCACCAATCCTGCAACATTAAGAGACACATGGAGCTCAGCTATAGCATTGTTGGCCTCTTCTCCATACCTCCTCCAGCAGCAGCATGAGAACTCAAAATGGGACAGCTGGCCCTACATAATCATCGCTACTTGATATTACAGGGTGGGTGAAGATTACTCACCACAAGGAAGCTGGTTTGGGTGGCCATCACCTTGGCAATTGTAACAGATGTTCTGAACCCTGGGATGCTAAGAAGTGACAGATACAAGAATGAAGTGATGCAGACCTTAGCAAGTCTATAGATGTTCAGTTTAGTAACCTTTGGCCACTTCTGGTATTTAGCTTGGAAATAAAGAAAAACTGCTCAGTTAACATTGAAGTTTGTGACACAGGAAAATCTAGGGAAACGTTTAAATGAGAAACTGCAAGTCTAACCTTCCAATTGCAGCAATTCATGCAAAATATTTGGCAGTGGTGTTCAGAGTATTACTACAAGTTCTTGCCTTCAGTATATCCTAAAGCCACTGTCGGCTGGGCAACATCTCACAAACTCTAGACCACATCAGTCTACAAGTTCCAAGTTTGACATTCCTGTTTGCAACAAACATTTTCCCTTTAAAAGTATATCCACCACACATGACACTAGTTTTTTTCCTTAAAGGAAGTCATACAATATGACTTCAATATTTTTGAAGGGAAACTGACATAGAACATCACAATCCCACCTCTCAGCTTACACTGTAGTGTTATTTCTGACAGCAGTCTACCATCTCTCATCTACATAAAAAGGCCACTCAGCTAAGCACAATATGTTTCACCTTCAAAATATGTATGCAGGTAACAGAAAAATGCACCCAATCACCTTGCAGGCAGGAGTTGCACCAGGTGACTTTGCCTATAATGGTACAGGTGATGACATTCCTTACCTTTTCTTTGGTTCTCAGGTATCTCTGGAGAGCCTGTTGCGTTAAGTCTCTAACCCGAATCTGTCCATCCTTACAGGGAACCACAATCCCTGTCTTGCCAAAACAAACGGTCACTTTCATCTCATCCAGATAAAAATAAATTTAGATGAGGGCTATGTTTTTAATGAGGGATTCAAAAGGAAAGGGGGGAAGTCGTGGAGGGCTTTGCTAGCAAAGGAAACAGAATAAAATTAATCCTTCAAAAAAGAAAGGAAAACTCTAAAACAAAACCCAAAAGCCATGATGGGGAAGAGGGGAGAACAAAACTGAAAACTCCTCTCAGCAGCAGGTGTTTACATTTGACCGGGGCGGGGAGAAATAGGAAAAGAGGGCAAAACCTGCTTGAGAACGGAAAGGAAGCAGGCCCTGGAGATGAAGGCAGGCCAATCAGCCCTTGTGTTTGAGACCAGCGAAACGGTATCAAAGATCATACACACAACTTTGCCAGGGAGGAGGAATTACGCCAAACTAGGTCTACTCCATGGAAGGTAGAAGCCGAAACCCAACCACACACACCAGAAGGATGAAGAGAAAGAGTTGAGCGAGGGGTAGGTAAGCAAGCAGCCTCCTTCTCCTACACAAACCAGATATGTGAGAGTTTGGAAGAAGCAGGCAGATACGACCCCGAGGCTAGGTAAAAGGTCGAGCCTCCCCCCCCCCCGGGCTGTTCCCTTGAGGAGGCGGCAAAAGCCGGAAGAGAGAAGAGGAAGCGCCTGCTCTCTAGGGAAAGGCGCAGGCCGAGCCTGGGGATACAGCAAAGCAGACACGGCCGTTGCAATAGCTACGGCCGCCCCGCTTCTTGCCCGGGCTGAGCTCGGGGAATGCAGATAGGGTTTCTTCCCGCTCCACTCTCTCTCTTTCTCTGTGGGATGGCTGCCGTTGCTGAGTGCGGGCCCTGCCGCCGCCTTTTCGACTCCCGCCCCTTCTCCCGCGCGCGCACACGCTGCCCGGGTCTCTTCCCCTCGCCCGCGCGACTCAGCGCTCAGGCATCCCGGGAACGAATGTAAGCTGTGTGCCTGTTTTGCTTCCACCCCAACAACCGAGCTCGGCCAGACTCTTAAAGGGGCCGCAGCATCGCCTAACCAGCCCTCCACCGAGTGCTATGAGGGGACCGCGCCGCACAACACAACAGCAACAAGTACTCTCGCCTGGAAGACGGGGAAAAGAAAACTACGCGAGATATCCCCTCCCCGCTCCTGACCAAGTTGTCTTGGAGTAGTTAGCGTGTTCTCCGTGCTCTTCTTTAAAATGCCGGGATGGGACTAACTGAGAATCTGTGCATGTTTACGCGGGAAATGAGTGCCACCGAATTCACCAGATTGCCTGCTTACAATTTTATGTATACTTCCATGCCAATAAGACTCACTAAAGTCTCCGAAAGGTTTGCTTCTTCCCGAGTAAATATGCACAGGAACGGGACTGTAAAGGCTGTTCTGGTAAAAAAAAAAGGGGGGGGGAATGACGCGCACCAACTTTTTGGATTGATTTATTACTTCAGATTACTTGATCTGGAAAAAATGTTGCCTTTTGCGTCACTTACGCAGATCAGAACCGTTGCTTCTCAGGCTGAAATAAACGTACTGAAGGAGGGGAGGGTTATTCTTCTAGAATTCTTCAAATATTCCATGTAAGTGATCAAGGCGAGTTGAAAGAGTGATGAGAAATCCAATCTTACGTATGCTTTGCTCGGAAGTAAATCCCACTGTTGAAGGGGGCTTACTCCCGGATAATTCGTAATTACAACATCTCTAAACCGTATGAATCGAGTTTGCCTGTGCCATCTCTGACTTTTTAAAGTCTAGATTAGTTACCATCCCACATTATTTCATTTAATTTGCTTTAAATGTTTGAGGTGGCTAACAGTCAACTAATAATACAAAGAACAAAATTCCAGAATAAAATAGCAGTAATAGAAAGCAGATCATTAAAATCACAGGAGAGTAACAGTGTCTTAACCTGATGTTGGAAGATTATAAGGCTGGTGACACAGATGTCTCTCCAAAGCCCATATTCATCAGCTAGACTGTGCCACCACAGCAGAGTTTATTCCAACCTGCTGCTAGACACACTTTGAGCAGTGTAAAAAAATGTGTGCAGTGTGAAATACGTTTTTGTGCAGTTCAGTATATAAGGTTTAATAATAAACTAGAATAAAATTAATTTTCTAAAATAAGAGAAAGAAAATTAAGATAAATACTGGTTCCTTTCAAATTTCATAACCTTTTACTAATAGTCAGCACCTTTTTGGTTAAAATAAAAAAGTGCTGTGGGAGCCAGCACAAAATGGTTGGCATGGGCAGCAAAAAAGAGGGGCCAGTACTCCGTTCCAGTGAGTTTTATCACAAAATTTGTTGTTGTTGTTGTTGTTATGTGCCTTCAAGTCTACTACGACTTGTGGGGACCCTATGAATCAGCAATCTCCAAGAGCATCTGTCGTGAACCACCCTGTTCAGATCTTGTAAGTTCAGGTTTGGCCTTCCTCTTTTTTTACTCCCTTCTGTTTTTCCCAGCATTATTTTCTTTTCTAGTGAATCAGGTCTTCTCATTATGTGTCCAAAGTATGATAACCTCAGTTTCATCATTTTAGCTTCTAATGATAGTTCTGGTTTAATTTGTTCTAACACCCAATTCTTTTTCACAGTCCATGTATGAACAAAGCTCTCCTCTAACACCACAATTCAAATGAGTTGATTTTTCTCTTATCCACTGTTTTCACTCCCCAACTTTGACATCCGTACATAGAGATTGGGAATACCATGGTCTGAATGATCCTGACTTTAGTGTTCAGTGATACATCTTTGCATTTGAGGACCTCTTCTAGTTCTCTCACAGCTCCCCTCCCCACTCCTAGCCTTCTTCTGATTTCTTGACTGTTGTCTCTGTTTTGGTTAATGACTGTGCCAAGGTATTGATAATCCTTGACAAGTTCAATGTCCTCATTGTCAGCTTTAAAGTTACATAAATCTTCTGTTGTCATTACTTTAGTCTTCTTGACGTTGAGCTATAGTCCTGCTTTTGTGCTTTCCTATTTAACTTTCATCAGCATTCATTTCAAATCATTACTGGTTTCTGGTAGTAGTATGGTATCATCTCCATATCTTAAATTATTGATATTTCTCACTCCAGTTTTCACACCTCCTTCATCTCGGTCCAATCCTGCTTTCCGTATAATATGTTCTGCATATAGATGAAATAAATTTCCATTCCAAAGCTGATCTATCCGTGAGCTGTTTGATTGCCTCTGCTGAGCAACTAGCTGCCCTTGCCCTCTCCAGTAGCCACCATGCTATCAGGCTACCTGCTTCCATTCCAGCGGGTCATGATAAGAACTGTAATTTAAGAACTGGCACCTGAGAGTGCTTTTTTCCTTGTTCTTCCCTGTCCCTTTCCCCTCATGTGTCATGCATTTACATTGTTAGCCTAAGAGCAGTTATTTAACTTTTGTAAATTGTATTTTATTGAGGTATTTTATATTGTATCTTTATATATGTGTTTTTTGTAAGCCGCCTTGAGGGCCTTTGGCCAAAAGGCAGGGTATAAATAAATAATAATAATAATAAAATTGGGTGACAAAATACACCCGTCTCACACCCTTTCCAATGGGGAACCAATCAGTTTCTCCATATTCTGTCCTTACAGTAGCCTCTTGTCCAGAGTATAGGTTGCGCATAAGGACAATCAGATGCTGTGGTACCCCCATTTCTTTTAAAGCATTCCATCGTTTTTCATGATCTACACAGTCAAAGGTTTTGCTGTACAGGGTGATTTTCTTCTGAAATTCCTTGGTCTGTTCCATTATCCAACGTATGTTTGCGATATGATCTCTGGTGCCTCTTCCCTTTCTAACCCAGCTTGGACATCTGGCATTTCTCGCTCTATATATGGTAAGAGCCTTTATTGTAGAATCTTGAGCATTACTTTACTAGCATGGGATATTAAGGCAATAGTTCAATAATTACTGCATTCCCTCGGATCCCCTTTCTTTGGAATTGGGATGTATATTGAATGCTTCCAGCCATTGTTTAGTTTTCCATATTTCTTGACAGATTTTAGTCAAAATTTGGACAGATTCAGTCTCAGTAGCTTGTACCAACTCTGTTGATATGCCATCTGTTCCTGGTGATTTGTTTCTTCCGAGTATTTTAAGAGCAGCTTTCACCTCACATTCTAAAATTTCTTGTTCTTCATCATATGGTTCCTCCGTGAATGAATCTGTCATCCTGGCATCTCTTTTATAGAGGTCTTCAGTGTATTGCTTCCATCTACCTTTTATTTCATCTCAGTCAGTCAGTGTGTTCCCCTGTTGATTATTCAACATCCCTGCTCTTGGTTTAAATCCCTACTCTTGGTTTAAATTTCCCTTTCATTTCTCTAATCTTTTGGAACAGGGCTCTTGTTCTACTCTTTCTGTTGTCCTCTTCTATTTCTATACAATAACTATTGTAATAGGTCTCTTTGTCCCTACGTATTAGTTGCTGTATGGTTGCATTTAGGGTTCTGAACATATTTCTATCTCCTTTTGTTTTTGCTTTCCTTCTCTCTTTAACCATTTGAAGAGTTTTGTCAATCATCGAGGTCTTTCTTTTTAACTAGATATATGGTCTTTTTGCATTCTTCCCTGATAATGTCTCTGACTTCACTCCATATTTCTTCTAGTTCTCTGTCAGCTAAGTTTAAAGCCTCAAACCTGTTCCTTATTTGATCTTTATATTCTTCTGAGATGTTATTTAAATTGTATTTTGGCATTATGATTGCTTTGTTGTTCTTCTTTAGCTTTACTCTGATTTTCGATACGACCAGTTCATGATCTGTACCGCACTCTGCTCTTGGTCTTGATTTAGTAGAAAGTATGGAACTTTTCCATCTTCTGCTACCAATTATATAATCCATTTGATTCCTATATTGACCATTTGGTGATGTCCACGTCTACAGTCGTCTTTTTGGTTGCCCAAAAAATGTGTTTGCAAGAAACAAATTATTGGCTTCACAGAATTCAATAAGTCTCCTGCTTCATTTGTCTCTCCTAAGCCCCATTTCCCCACAATTCCTAGTTCTTCTCTGTTCCCTACTTTTGCATTCCAGTCCCCCATGATTATCAGCACATCTTGTTTTGGTGTGTGATCAATTTCTTCCTGCACTTCTGCATACAATTTTTCCAAGTCCTCTTCTTCTGCGTTGCTGTTGGAACATAGACTTGGATGATGGTTATGTTAATAGGTTTCCCGTTTAATCTCATTGATATAACTCGCTCAGACCTTGCGTTGTAGCTCCTAATTGCTTTTGCTACATCACTACTCATTATTAAAGCAACCCCATTTCTTCTTAATTTCTCATTTCCTGCATAAAATATTTTGTAGTTGCCTGATTGAAAATGTCCCATTCCCATCCATTTTAATTCACTCACACCAAGTATTATAATGTTGATACGTTCCATTTCTTGCTTGACAATTTGTAACTTTCCCTGGTTCATGCTTCTCACATTCCATGTTCCTATTGTGTGCGTCGTACAGACTGACATATCTATTGCAGTAGGTAAGTGACAATCTGAATCCACCTATGGAGCCAGCCCCCACCCAATTCAACTAGCTTTTAAGTAGCTATGTCATCTGAATCCACCCTAAGTGGAGGAGTAACTAATTCAGTGAGGGGGAATCACAGCTTTGGAGTTCTATGCCTATTCTAATGTGGATTTATCTAAACCAGGGATGGTCAGGCAAAAGACAGCCAGTTAGCTCACTGTGACTCCCACATGCATTTTATTTGGGCCCTTCTGATAAAAAACAGTTTCCACACATCAGGTTGCACCTCTTCTTTCAAAGACTTTGCATCCAATATGAAAATGAACATATTTGTATGCAAAACTAGGTCTAAGCATAAGAGTTTCATATCTTCATATCATACTGCAGATGGTGCCAACTTTCTTACAGAGCTGGCCATTTCCCATCCTGTGAAATAGGGTGGCCAAGACTACAAACACTGGCCAGTTCTACTCTAGTTTAGTCAATTGGATCAAAACATCTCCCTATTGCCTTTTATCCTTCAATCCTTCATTGAAGGCAATGTGCTTTCTGGAAAAAATAATAATGGATGGAGGATAGCTTTGCTGCTGTGCTGTTGTCTCCTTCCTAGCGCTGGATGATGTTTGCTCAAGATTTGCATGGAAGTGGAACCTGACATTGCTCTGCAGTCTAGCTAAAATCTCAAAAGAAAGTGGGAAGACTAGCTGCTGAGGCATATCTACCAAGGAACTTCTCCTTTGCCAGTGTTAGCTCAAGTAGGATTTTTCTCTTTCACAAGCTGAAGACTAGATCACAACTGGGTGCAGGCATGTTAAATCCAATATCCTCAGCAGGATATCTTTAAAAATAAGAATAAAAAATAAACCCTATTGTGAATCCAGCACAATGTGACACAAGAGAGCTGTGATGTTTATAATCAGTGATGACATTTGCACAACTTTGTTCTAGAAACCATTGCAAATTTCACTTCTCCCATTCACTGGTGGGGGGGGAGAGATACACATTTTCTCAGAACAATTGTGGTTGGTTTATGTGCTGGGAACCATATCCCTAACAGAAGTCAGTACTAGTATTCCTTACAAGTAATGAATAACTGTACATTTGAGGTTCTAGAAATTGATATTCTAGAAAGACTTCCAAATCTCTCTCCACCATGTTTACTCTAAGAAGTAAAAATAAATACATTAGCTGTGGTGACATGTGCCTGTAATTAGCTATTACTGAGGCTGGTGGATCACTTGAGGTCAGGAGTTCGCAGGTGCTATGGGCTATGCCCATTGATGGCCACACTAAATTTATCATCAATATACTGATCCCCGGGGAGCTGGAGGCCACCAGGTTGCCCAAGGAGGAGTGAACCAGCCCAGGTCAGAGACGGAGTAGGTCATGCTGATCAGTACTGGGATTGTGCCTCTGAATAGCCGCTGCAGCCTTACCTGAGCAAGACAGTGAGAACCAGACTTAAAAAAAAAGCAAATATATTCTAATTAATGCAAATATGACCTTGTCTGTCTTCAGCCACTCACAGCAATCAGCTTATGTGTTCCTCTCTGGCCTCCACCACTCACTAAGATATTGTATAAGTTCTATTTTTAAGGCTATCTTTTGCTGCCATTGTTAGACCTCTGATTTTTTTTACATTTCTATATAACAATTATGCATTATAAATTGTGTGTGTATATATGTGTGTATATATGTGTGTATATATGTATATATGTATGTACCGGAAACATTTGGATTGGAAGTGTATGTAAAATGAAATATCAGTGGCTATTCTATCTTTTAGCTTTTAATGTATATCAGGTCGTTTAATTGTTTAATATGTATGCTTTTACTGTTTTTGTGATTCTATTGTATTTTATCCTATGTTGTGCACCGCCCTGAGAGCCTTCGGGCTGTGGGCAGTATAGAAATCGAATAAAATAAATAAATAATAAATATTAATCAAAGAAGTCTGCATATACAGCATCTGGCCAAAGTATTCTTACTCATCATTAGGCTGCCAGAACAAGTGGTTCTCGTTGATCTTCAGCTGTTGCTGGAAGTGAGGCATGGTGGCTCATGGTGCTAAGTCAAATATTCTTCATGTTCATAAAAAGAGCAAAATCCTCTGAAAAAACTCTTTATCCCATCCTTCTCCATGGCTGTTTACAACAGTTTTCAGCTACTTATTTCCCACTGTTTAATGCTTCTATCACAGCTTTGGAAGTCATTTTTTCTGTTTCACGCCTTGTTGGATCTTCCCAGTCAATCAAGGATCATGTAATGGGGGTAATGATGTCACAACACCATATAATCAAATAGATTTAGCTATGTTTTGGTGTCACTAAGGGAAATGTAGCCCATTAGAATGGGGACAATGGTTCCTGTCCTAGGTTACTCAGGGGAGCCTAGACAATCAAGGTTTACTCTAAGACTTATTTCTCTGCCAGTTTGCAACAATCCCAAAAAATTCTGAAGGGGGCTTTTTGATTCTGACAAAAATTTTAGTGAAACTATCTCTTCTTTTAGTTCAGTACTGGTGGTTGGATGTACTGCTACAGCAAAGTCTACTTCTTCACATGTTCTTTTAAGATCCTCCACAAAGGAACCATTAGGAAGCAGCCCTTGCCTCTTGGGAGATGTATTTAATTCACCTAGAACCACTAAGTTGGAGTAAAAGTGTATCTTTTCAGTTAATTTTCACCATGTAGAAGAGCTTTCTTTATGTATTGTATCGTTCCAATTAAATCTTCACAGAAATTTCACCATACAGATGCATCACATCAGTGTTTTAAGAGCCTTAAATGTCCCATTCCATAAGTAGGTTACTTGACTCTAGAAGGGGGAAGGACCAAAATACAAAAATTAATACATAGCCAATAGGAATTAGCATGTATAAAATCAAGCAAATTCAGGATGAATACTGAAGAGGAAAAGGATGTCTGGTTAATTGTACCCAGTTAGACATAGCTGATAAGGACCTGTAGACATTCCCATTTTCCTTAGCCTAGTTGTACACGGCCATCTGAAATAGCCTTGCTGAATTTCCTACTTCTCCACCTTTTTTTTAAACCAGGGACACTCCCTTACATTATCCTTTCTCCAGATGGTACTTGTTTCTTGCACATACTTAAAATATGCCAAGTTCCCTCTCTTTTTAACTTCTGCAACTATTTATGTATGAGCAACAAAATATGTAACATCATAATTTTAACAGTGTCTTCTCTGTTTCCAGCCATGTTGCCCTACCCTACCCCCTCATCTTCTTTACTTAATAGTGCAACATTCTGGAATTATACAGCCACGAGAGTGGCTGTATACTATAGTCAGCAGGGATTTTTCACATTCCGCAATGTTAAATGGAAAATATCCCCCCATGCCATTCTGAGGCTTCCCCATAAGCTCATTTCAAAACAAAACCTTACAAAACTTATAGTTCTGAACTCAGAAACGCTTGCTTAACAACCCTGTCAATTTTCATGGCGATACACAAAACAGTCACAGAGAATAGAGAGTTCAAAGTCTAAAAAGAGAGAAAAAAACTCAGAGCCCTTTTGGACTTTTTTCTGCGAGTTCTCATAATCTGTTGAAATTCATTAAAAATCAGCCATGTTCACAGAGTACCTGTAATCCTAATACTGACCTTGCCCCATACTCTGACCTTCATCTACTGCAGTTTAAAAGTTAAAAAAAAATGCCTGGTTGATTTTTAATTAATTTAAGAAATTTTGGCTGGAAGCCTATTATAACACGGGGCATGCTCAGTAAGGACCAACTGTCAGTGTTCTAAAAGCCTCACAGCTGCTGGGCTTGGCTAATCAGAGGGCCACACCCACACCAGACTTGATTTCACTTGAGACAGTCATGGCTTCCCTCAAAGAATCCTGGGAAGTGTAGTTTGTGAAGGATGCTGAGAGGAGACTCCTATTCCCCTGAGAGAATGGTTTAACAGTCAGCCACTCTGATTAAAGGTCTGTGAGAGGAACAGGGCATCTCCTAGCAGCGGCATCACTAGTGGGAGTGTGGGGGGGTGCGGACCTCCGGTGCGCGCTCTCCCAGGGGCATGGACGAGGTGGCTGGACTTGCGTGTGCACGCGCTTGCACATCCGCGCTCAACGTCAGCCACCCCCGTCCATGCCCCTGGGAGGACGCACGCCGGAGGAGCACTCAGCCGGGGAATGCCGGTGCGCCTCCCTCACCCCTCCGACGCTGCTCATGGTCTCGCCCACCTCCAAGGAGGAGTTGGAGCAGCCTTGCTGGGCAACAGCGTGGGGCGGGGCAGCTCTGGGTGTCACCCCCCTCATGGTGACACCCGGGTGCAGGCCGCACCCTCCGCACCCCAGTAGTGACGCCCCGTCCCCTAGCAACTCTCAGCACCCTTCACTAACTACACTTCCCAGGATTCTTTGAGAGAAGCCATGATTCGCTTTGAACCATGGCTTTGAGAGAAGCCATGATAAATTGTTTTAAATTGTTTTTAAAAGATGTGTTTTTAAATTTGTATATTTGTTTTTAATGTTTTTAGTTATTGTAAACCGCCCAGAGAGCTTCGGCTATGGGGCGGTATATAAATACACTAAATAAATAGATAAATAAATAATGATTGTCCAAAGTGTAATAGAGGCCTGGTGTGGATGTGGCCAGGGACAGCTTTGTTTTAAATTTGGGTGGGAGGTAGGGTTACCAGGTTCAGGGCCTGAGACTGATCCTGTATCTTTAGGAGAAGAGAAAGTCAGCCAAGTGCCGGTGTTCTTGCAACATTGTAATGGGAAAAACCACAAGGTAGAATTGTCCCTTCCCCCTGCCCAACTGTGAAAGATACAGAAGACGTCTTGGTTGGCAGGCCCAGCCTGGTCAGTTCTACCTATCGTAATCATGATTGCATAGGAGTATATCCGATTCAACTCAATAATCATACAAATGATCAGACCTGCCTTTTCCCTCCTTCCCCTTTCCTCTCCCTTTCTCCTCGCCTCTTCCTTCCTCCGCCTTCCCTGCCCACTCCAGCCCTCCATCCCTCCCCCCCAGTCAGTTTTACCTATCCTAAGCATGATTGCACGGGAGTAAATCCCACTGAACTCAATAAACATGCAAATGACCACATCTGTCCTTCTTCTCCCCTCCCCCTCTTGCCTGCTCCCATCCCAGTCCTCCCCTCTGCCTTTCCACCCCTCCCTCCTCACATCCCCTGTGGTCAGTTTCACCTATCCTAAGCATGATTGCCTGGTGTGTGTGTGTGTAAATCCCACTTAATAAGCATGCAAATGATCAATCCATTCTCAGCAAACTTGCACAGGATCCCATTTCTTACCTCCCAGATTTAAAAGCAGGGAAATTCACTACAAATACCCTCCCCTCTCCCTTCCTCCTCCCCTCACCCTTCTTCCTCCTTCCCTGCCCACTCCAGCCATCCCTTCCCCACTCTCCTGGTCAGTTTTACCTATTCTAAGCATGATTGCACAGGAGTAAATCCCACTGAACTCAATAAACATGCAAATGATCAATCCATTCTCGGCAAGCTTGCACAGGATTCCATTTCTTACCTCCTGGATTAAAAAGCAGAGAAATTCACTAATAGGCAAAAATCCTTGTGGTTTAAATATGTACCTATAGCCCACAGATATTTCTATCCAACTTTAAAAAGCAGGGAAATTGGGCAGCTATAGTCAATGCACCAGGGGAGCAGGAGACCTGACGACCTCTCTGAGATATTGTACTGCTCTACAAATTTGTCAAAATGCAAACACAATTTGGGTTGGTCTTTCACAGTCCAATCCACTTGCTGTGTAGCTTGGAAGAATTTGGTAACATGTGCCTCTGAGCATATGGTGAGTGGTGGCAACACCTGTAATCAGCCCAAAGAATAGAAAGAAGATATGTCCTGTGCTGATCTTGTTTTAGCCGGGAGGAAGCAACATTATTAAGGCAGTTGATATAGTTCATTTGGTCACTTTATATATGTCTGATTTACTTTGCAATTTTAGTGAAGTTTTCTATAGGAAATCATTTTCTTTTGCTTTTGTTTCGATGAATATGTGAAGTACAGCAACACTTTGCAAAATTTATACTAAAAAAACTCCAAACATAATTGTGGAGTAATGGCACTAACTTCTGCAAAATAGTCTCCAGTGGACCTCAGAAGTGTCTCAATTTGCACAAGACAAAACAGTGGGAGGTGAAATATATTCTAGCAAAATTCTAGGTGTGCTTTATGTTTTTAATTGATCATGAACACCTTGCCTTAAATAAAGTGGTTTAAACAGAGCAGGCTGAAAACATGCATCCTCTTTTTTCCAACAACTAGAGTCATTGCTAAAGTAGCAGCATATTGTAATCAGTCTGATTTTACATTAAACTGAAGTTTCAGGTCCAACTGTTAATGCACCCAAAATAGAAATAGACCATAACCTCCAGTTTGAAACAAAAAAGGCTATCTTCACCATCATATGACATTGACCAATAAAAAGGCTTTGAAATTAATAAAAATAAATTTGACACAGATTTCTAGGATGAATAATGAGGGAAATACAATTTTCTAGTTTAGATTCTCTGTAGAAACATTAGTAACACAGGAAAGAAGCAAAGTAAGAACACCAACAAACATACAAAAATATAATTCTCCATCTTTGGAGATGGCATGTGTTGCCACCACTCACCATATGCTCAGAGGCACATGTTACCAAATTCTTCCAAGCTACACAGCAAGTGGATTGGACTGTGAAAGACCAACCCAAATTGTGTTTGCATTTTGACAACTTTGTAGGGCAGTCCAATATCTCAGAGAGGAGTTCAGGTCTCCTGCTCCCCTGGTGCATTGACTATAGCTGCCCAATTTCCCTGCTTTTTAAAGTTTGGTAGAAATATCTGTGGGCTATAGGTACATTCTTAAACTGCAAGGTTTTTTTGCCTATTAGTGAATTGTCCCTGTATTCTGTTGCCATCTGTGTTTGCCCCAATTTTTCTGAAGGGAACTGCATGACCTATTTGGTTTTTGTCATAATTGATTGCACTCCTCCCTAATATTTTTACACACAACGAAGTTATATTGCTGAAAGAAATGACATAAATTGTGTATTCAGAAGAAAAATAGATGATTGCATAACAGAAAGATTGATGTATGAAGATTTTAGAGCTTGCATCTAGAGACTTCTAATCCAATTAAATCCTATCCGTGATTACGCAGAAGTGAGTGCCACTGATGTAAAAGTATGTACGTGGTTATAGCAGGGAGCAAATGATACATGGAGCATGCACACATAGTATCCTGGCATTTGTTTTAAAC
Organism: Rhineura floridana; assembly: GCF_030035675.1. Classification (NCBI taxonomy): domain Eukaryota; kingdom Metazoa; phylum Chordata; class Lepidosauria; order Squamata; family Rhineuridae; genus Rhineura; species Rhineura floridana. The sequence goes on from NC_084481.1 coordinate 16,643,437, forward strand.
TGAAAAGCCATCTGTCTTTCTGTTACTGCCTGCAGTTTTCCTCCACAAAATCACTCTTCCCCTTCACCTGCTTTTCCAAATGAATGGGAGTAGATGCCAACTACAGCATCAAGTGCTATTTTGCTGCTGCTGTTATTAAATGCCAAGAAACAATTCATGTGTCTCCCACGTGCCATTGAGGCCCCATCTGCATTGTGCAGGGCTTCCTAGGAACTGTAGTTTGTTAAGGGTGCTGAGAGTTGTTAGGGGACTCCTATTTCCCTCAGAGAGCTGCAATTCTCAGAGTAGTTTAACAATCCCTCTTCTCAGCGAACTCTGGGAATTGAAGGATATTTTGGGGAAAGTCATGACTAAAGGGTATAATTGTGCAAATGGAGCCCTAGTTCGGTCCTTAGGCTACCATCCTGTGTGCATTTCCTTCAAGCCTGAGTAGTCTGTAGGCCAGGGCCTTATGGAGAAGCAGGGCTTCTGGATCTACATATAGGAGCTGTGCATGGCCCTCACAAAAAAAAAAGTGGATATTTGGTTAAAATTGATTTTGTTTCTTGATACCAACTACAGACTGGCAGGAAAGAGGCAGGGAAATAAAGCAACTTCAGGGAAACAATTTAATGCCCTATGGAGGTCTCCTCTTATAGATTATTGTGCTTTCAAGTACAAGAACATTTACAGTGCAGTCTTATACTTGTCTACTACGAAATAAGGCTACATTCACACTGTACATGTGTTATGCTTTAAACAGTCATGGCTCCCCCCCCCCAAGAATCCTGGGAAGTGTAGTTTGTGAAGGGTGCTGAGAGTTGTTAGGAGACTCCTCCATACAGAGCTACAACTGTCTGAATGGTTCAACAGTCAGTCCCTCTTACCAGAGAACTCTGAAACTGGTAGCTCTATTTATTTTATTTATTTTTATTTATTCAACTTTTATACCACCCGACTAGCAATAGCTCTCTGGGCGGTGAACACAAATACAATAAAATCACAAGTACAATAAAATCACACAATACAATACAATAGAGCGTATAAAAACAACACAAACTAAAAGCAATTAACAAACTAAAACCAATTAAGGGGAATAAGGGTCTCGTAACAATTCTCAGCACCCTTCACAAATTGAAAATGGAAATGGACTGCCTTCAAGTCGATCCCAACTTATGGCGACTCTATGAATAGGGTTTTCATGGTGAATGGTATTCAGAGGGGGTTTACCATTGCCTCCCTCTGAGGCTGAGAGGCAGTGACTGGCCCAAGGTCACCCAGTGAGCTTCATGGCTATGTGGGGATTTGAACCCTGGTCTCCTAGTAAGTAGAATTGTCAATGCTTAAACCAGCTGCTGTAGCTGTGTCTTTAACATCCGCTTGATGTGTAGGCATTAGGAGGTGACAACATTAATATTCATGCTGTGAAAAGCTGTTCCACAGAAATTCCACAACCAGCTATCTGAATTTAGAACTAGCAATATTAAGCTCTACTGTATTTATTTAGTGATCAAAACCATGTAATAAATTACTGGGCTTGGATATAATACTATATTATAGTACAGAAATGGGGAATCTCAGATATTGTTGGACTTCAGCTCCCATCAGCCACAGCCAGCATGGCAAAAGGTCAAGGATGATGGGGGTTTTAGTCCAACAACATCTGGAGGCCCACAGGTTCCCTACTCCTGGTTTAGCATTGTTGCATGAACCTGCAGCAACTCTGAAAATCATGGAGAGCACTTAGCTTAAAAAAAAATTGGAAGATTTCACACTTTGTCAACTGAATGAAAACCTTATTCATAGGGTCGCCATAAGTCGGAATCGACTTGAAGGCAGTACACATCACACTTTGTAAATGGAGTTCCAGTGGTACTGCTCAAGGGCCAAAAATTACCCTGAGGATTCCAGCTGCTGATCCCAGAATACATACACTTCTTTAATCCTACTGTCATCTCTGATCAAGTGGGTGGCTCTCCCACACCACCTTCAATACTTGGGAATAACTATTTTCTGTCTACAGGTAAACCTGTTTGTCTGACAAGTCCACGGTTGGTTACACTTAATGTGTTCATTAAAGGTCATGCACATGTTAATTTAGAAGTGTTTTGCACAGCAGCAAGTAGTTATCACAATTAAAAAATAAATTATGGTATCGGCAAAGCAAGTTAGCTAGCAATGGATTATGTTGGTAGTTATCAGTGAAATATATTACACAGAGAATAAAAAATATAAGATATAATAGTATTATAAAATAAGATGCACTAAAGCAAACATTTGGAATGAAATGCACAATAATAAAAATCAGCTTTGTGTACAAGACCCCCAGGTTTTACATTAGGAGGATTTTCTTGCCATCCATCACAGTAGGGAGTATACTTCAAAAACTGATGACATTATTTTAATTATGCTGATGTTTCACAGTGCTCCCTGTTTTACCTGAACAGAGTATTAATACCCTGCAGAGGTGGTTATGCACAAGAAAACTACAGAACATAGAAAGATGATCAATTGAGAACATATATTTAGCAAGATTCTAAAGAAAAGAGTGTTGATTAGTAGTGATTAACTATACAAGTAGGGAAAATGCAGTGATTAGAGTTCAGAGAATTGATATACAAGAAGCTGTGTTTCATATTTTGGGGAGCTGGAATGTGCTTGATATGCAAATTTATCTATGCTATTTATTTCGATTTTCAGTGCTTGCTTCAGTAAATGAAAAATCTGAAGGCAATGATTTTTGTGCCAAACTTGTTTATTTGAAATGTGATCTGTAAGTGAAAAAATAGATTCTCTGCCTTTTAGCAATTAATGTTCTCAGAGTCATTAAACTTTCTAAAAATAATCTCCAAAGGAGATATCTTTTGCTTATTCATTTCTCAGTCTTTAGTTAAAGGAATTCTAATGTTATTATTACAGTTTTGAGACCTACTTCCAAATATAAAACAACCAACATAAGCATTATTTACCAGAACTTCACCACTATTACTGTTAAGATATCACTGTAGTTTATAGGTCCAATTCAGAGGTGATACCAAATTATAGTTTGAACTATACCTATGCCAGATTTGGATATAACATCAGATTATACACCATAATGAGCCTTGAGCTCCCTTTGAGCACAAGGGGAGGAAATGTGAAGCTACTAGTTGCGATTTGCAACAAATCACAGTTTTCTAATTCATCCAAATACTATATGGAAATTGTAGGACTGTGAAAACCATAGTTAGTTAAAATACCAGGATATCAAACCAAGTTAGGATGTGGTCACTGTGGGGATGTGGTCATAGTTTATAACCCAAATCATGATTTGAGATTCCAAATCCAACATGCAAAACATATTTTAGAGCAACTTGTTTGTTTTCATTTTCTGTTTTCACAGCATTCAGCTTCAAAAGTTTGTAAATTCACTTCTATCTCCTTGGTAAGAGAAGCCTCTGGAGACAAAACTAGGGGATAAGTATGACTTCTCAATTTAGACAGTGCACCAAATCATGACTGGCTGTGCATATGATATTGTAATTTAAAGGTGTAAAGGTTAGTGTCCCTAACCCGGACAGATAGGCGGCTGAAAAATAAAATTTATTATTTATTATTATTATAATTTTAATTTTGCTAGTTGTTTATGTCACTACTATTGCAATTACATTCAGTGATATACGGGAATTACGATTTACGAGTAACATTAGTACAAAAAATTACTAAGGATTCTGTATGGTCTGGTACAGGAGGAGGTTCATGGGCGTGACACCATGAGTTACCGCTCTGGGTGACACCAACCCTAGTGACGCCACTGCTTCCCAGGATTCTTTGGGAGAAGCCATAACTATCTAAAGTGAAATAAAGGTCTGGTGTGGATGTGGCCAGGGACATCTTTAGTTTAAATTTGGATGGGAGGCTACATGTGCCTGCTGTAGAATAAAAAGGTTGGGGAAACGCTGAAAAGCAATGATACTGTTCACAATGTTTTCCTTTTGGAAAGGAAAGGGGCTTGCCCTCTGCCCAGTGCCCACCCACGCAATCTCCTCCCCTCCACCTCCTCCCCTCCCTGCCCCTACCCCATGTCAGTGTTGGACTACGACCTGGTAGACCAGGGTTCAAATCCGCACACAGCCATGAAGCTCACTGGGTGACCTTGGGCCAGTCACTGCCTCTCAGCCTCAGAGGAAGGCAATGGTGAACCCCCTCTGAATACTGTTTACCATGAAAACTATTCATAGGGTCGCCATAAGTCAGGATCAACTTGAAGGAAGTCCATTTCCATTTTCAAACATGATTGCACAGAAATAAATCCCATTGAACTCAAAAAGTATGCAAATGATAAAACCCACCCTCCCTTCTCCTCCCTCCTATCCCCTCCCTCTTGCCCCTTCTCTCCCATTTCCCCCTCCTCCCCCTCCCCTTCCTCCTCCCCATGGTCAGTTTTACCTATCTTAAGCATGATTGCACAGGAGTAAATACTATTGAACTCTACAAGCATGCAAATGATCAAACCTGCCCTCCCCTCCCCCTTCCTTTGCCCCCCTCCAATCCACTCCTTTCCCTTCCTCCTCCCCCTGGTCAGTTTTACCTATCCTAACCATGATTACATAGGAGTAATCAATAAGCATGAAATCAATAAGCATGCAAAGACCTGGCTTTCCTCTCCTTCCCCTCCCCTCTCCCTTCCTCCTCCCCTCACCCTTCTTCCTCCTTCCCTGCCCACTCCAGCCATCCCTTCCCCACTCTCCTGGTCAGTTTTACCTATTCTAAGCATGATTGCACAGGAGTAAATCCCACTGAACTCAATAAACATGCAAATGATCAATCCATTCTCGGCAAGCTTGCACAGGATTCCATTTCTTACCTCCTGGATTAAAAAGCAGAGAAATTCACTAATAGGCAAAAATCCTTGTGGTTTAAATATGTACCTATAGCCCACAGATATTTCTATCCAACTTTAAAAAGCAGGGAAATTGGGCAGCTATAGTCAATGCACCAGGGGAGCAGGAGACCTGACGACCTCTCTGAGATATTGTACTGCTCTACAAATTTGTCAAAATGCAAACACAATTTGGGTTGGTCTTTCACAGTCCAATCCACTTGCTGTGTAACTTGGAAGAATTTGGTAACATGTGCCTCTTAGCATATGGTGACTGGTGGCAACACCTGCAATCAGCCCAAATAATAGAAAGAAGACATGTGCTGTGGTGATCATGTTTTAGCAGGGAGGAAGCAACATTATTAAGACAGTTGACAAAGTTCAGATAGTCACTTTAAATATGTTTGATTTCCTTTGCAATTTTAGTGAAGTTTCCTATATAAATTCTTTTTCTTTTGCTTCTATTTCTGTGAATATGTGAAGTACAGCAACACTTTGCAAAATTTACACGAAAAAGCTCCAAAAATAATTGTGGAATAATGGCACTGACTCTTCTGCAGAATAGTCTCCAGTGGCCATCAGGAGTGTCTCAGTTTGCACAAGATAAAAAAGTGGGAGGTGAAATATGTTCTAGCAAAAGGTGTGCTCTATGTTTTTAATTGACCATGCCCACCTTGCCTTAAATGAAGTGGTTTAAACAGCAGGCTGAAAACATGCATCTGGGGTGGGCTAAGTTTGTTTTTTCCAACAGCTAGAGTCATTCCTGAAGTAGCAACATATTGTAATCAGTCTGATTTTACATAAAACTGCAGTTTCAGATTCAACTGTTAATGCACTCAAAATAGTAATAGACAGGGCCGGCTCCAGGCATGCAGGGGCCCTTGGGCATCAGCTTGCCCTGGCCCCCCAGTGGGTGGGTGCATGCAGCCCCCCCACGCAGCCTCCTACCTGTCTAGTCTTTACCATTGCCCTTAATGAAGATGGCGGCCGTGGTTTCCCTAAGGGGAATGAAGCCTCTGCCGCCATCTTTGTTGATGGCACACGTGCGTGCTATGCACGCACATCTCTGCCATCAACTAACATGGCAGCAGCGGCTTCAGTACCTCAGGGAAGCTGCGGCCGCCATCTTCATTAAGGGCAATGCTAAAAAGCCAGCTGACAGGTAAGTGGGGGGCGTGGGGGGGCACGGATCACGGAAGGGGAGCGGAGGGCCCCTCAGGGGCTCCTGTAGCTCTGGGGCCCTTGGGCCAGTGCCCAACCTGGCCACCCTTTAGAACCAGCCCCGGTAATAGAACATAACCTCCAATTTGAAACACAAAAGGCTATTTTCACCATCATATGACACTGACCAATAAAAAGGCTTTGAAATTAATAAAAACAAATTTGACACAGGTTTCTAGGATGAATAATAAGTTTGATAGAAATATCTGTGAACTATAGGTACACTCCTAAACAGCAAGGTTTTTTGCCTATTAGTGAATCATTTTATATGGACGCATCATCTTATGCAGAGGTTTTCTTTCTCATCACCTGCTGCTGCACAACTCTTATAAGTGGTAATGTCAAGGACTGGACCTGTAACTTTCTGCATGCAAATCATGTGCTGTACTACTGACCTATAGTCCCAGCTGAGGGCTTCTATCCCAAACACTGGAATCTAATAATCTTTTCAAAATCACAAATACCAAAGGTGCTATACATTTAAAGGGGAAGCTACAGCTGTTTATTTTCCTAGAGAGGGATAAAATACAAACTAATTATCCTGGATATGTGGTATTGCCTTTCTGGCCCTTTTTAAATTTTTGTGGCATGGTTTGCTGACTGTGACACTGTTGTTTCATTCAGTATAAAGCTAACAAAACTCAACATTTTGAAGAGCAAACAAAGCCTCTAGTTCGCTTCTTATTAGTTTGTGTTAGGTCTTACATATTTCTGTGAGGTTGTTTGTATAAGGATCATCCCTACTCTACATGAGAATCTCCCATTAAGGGGCAGTTCTTCCTAGTTTATAATTGCCTATCATAATGTGAAGTGCTCATCTCATCCCTTTTCTTCTTCCCTGAATAATCTGTATATACTTGGCTAGCTCTCCTTAAAACCCAGCACATTTAAATCCAATTATTTGGTGTGTGTTTTTAATTGCCAAGGGACAAGGTGGATTGTTTCTACAGATAAACATGCCTGTAAAAAAAAAGCCTAAATAACATTCAGTTCCATGCTGTCATGAATACTTTCACTTTAAGGCTAGCACTGTTTGGGGTTGTTTTTTTCCTGGCCTTGCTCTATTTATTATCTATGTATTATTTGATTTATATCCCCCCTTCCTCCCAGCAGAAGCATCTACTGCCTTTTAACAATTGGCTGACAGAGATATTTAGCAGCTGAAGCTTTTCCTTGTGGGGAAATAAACTGGTGGGAAACACTTCATCTGTTTAATGTCAGTATGTTTGTTTGGTTCCAGTTATTAACTTCTTCAACAAGGACAGCAAAACTAGTTTACATGTCTACATTTGGGACATTTTACCATTTCAAGCCAAGTATGAATGTATCTTGGGGTACTGAAATGACTTAAAGCAAAACTAATGTGTGCTGTGTCAGAAGAAGGGAATTTAATTCTGCTTTCCTGGATTAGTTTTTGTTTTAAAAACTCAACATACGCATGCTACACACATACATTTTACTTCTAACAACTGCCCAATCTTGGAGGCCTGGCCTCCAAGAGGTCTTCTGTATCTTTAAAAGTTGTGGAAGGGGGAGGGAGAATTCCACCTTGTGTTTTTCCCCATTACAGAGTTGCAAGAACACTGGCATTTGGCTGACCTTCTCTTCTCCTAAAGATACAGGATCAGTCTCAGGCCATGGACCTGGCAACCCTACGTGGAATCAAAGGAAATCAAGGATTACCTAAAAATAGAGATTTGACCTAATAAAGAATGAGAGCCCATAAATGCAAATAATAACAATTATAATAAATCTTTAATAATGTATACAAGGGAATATCACTGTACACAATTGAAGGAGGATTGTTTTTATATAGAAATTTATTTCTTCAGAGAACTAGAATTTTTCTAATATTTTGTATTATAAAAATTCCCTCATTCTCTCAGCTAAAATCCTCTCATTCTTGCTTTGGTGTCGTCTCCTTGGAACTGGCCTCTCTGCCTGTATCCATGGTAACTGGTATGTTTTGACTCCAGAGATAAGATAAATGGAACAGAACTTGTACTGAACATCCCAGCTCTCCAAGGCCTGGCACAAAATAACATTGTAATGTAGATAGCTCATAGCTGAAATGTGCTGGTATTAGAATTACTGAGACATTACCTGATTGGCCAGAAGTTAATGTAGACAGTGTAATCACTATGTAACAACTATGTAATGCTCATGTATAACCCCCTTGATTGCATATGCTAATGTTTTTGTTCTAAAATGTATAAAAACCCTATGCAAGCAGTGCCATGTTGCAGAGCTCCACCAAACATCAAGGAAAACTGACTGTGTGCACGTAACCAATAAAGGCCTACCTTTGCACACCTGTGTTTTCAATTTCCTTAAGGATCCCCGATCCAACGAATCCCCAAATTCCCTGTCACAATAATAATAAGGACTAGGGTTGCCAAGTCAGAAGCATTCCAAACCCTGAAATTTCTGGGGCGAGTCCTAGTGATGTCACAGGGGCAGGCCTGAGTGATGTCATTAATCGTGATACATTAAGCATCAACCACAGTTGCTTGGAACATACAGTTCAAACAAAAACATTTCTCTGATTGGAAATTAACACACACACCGCAGATGTAAAAATACATTCACCCCATATAATGGTTTATTGTCAAACCAGTTGGTCATTGCAGAACAATTTTAAAAAATCAGTAGTAGTTTCCTAAGTAATAAAAGCAATGAAAGGGTGGTGGGAACTATAACTGTGAGGGAGAAGCTACACTTCCTGCGATTCTTTAGGGGGAGTCATGCACGAGTTGGATGTGCTTTAAATGTATTGTGTGGATCTACTTAATAAACCTTGCCTGCATTTAAACCATTTTAATTAACTTTTTAAAATGGAAATGAGCTATAAAGTTTACTTGGTGACCATGGGCTACTCACCATCTCTCAGCCTAATCTGCCCCTCAGGATGGAAACAGCAGAGGGGAACCATGACCACCCCAAGGAAGAAGGGCACACTTAAAATCTAGAGGAAATAGTAATGTACAACCATTGAGTGAAATCAGATACTTATTTGGACATAGTATGAAGAAATATTTCTATAAACATGACTGTCAAATTAGGGTTGCCAGGCTCAGGGCCTGAGACTGATCCTGTATCTTTAGGAGAAGAGAAAGTCAGCCAAGTGCAGGTGTTCTTACAACACTGTAATGGGAAAAACCACAAGGTGGAATTCTCCCCCCTGCACAACTTTTAAAGATACAGAAGACCCCTTGGTTGCCAGGCCTGGCCTCCAAGAGGTCTTTTGTATCTTTAAAAGTTGTGCAGGGGGGAGGGAGAATTTCACCTTGTGGTTTTTCCCATTACAGTGTTGCAAGAAAACCCATACTTGGCTGAACTTTCTCTTCTCTTAAAGATACAAAATCATTCTCAGACCCTGAACCTGGCAACCCTATGTCAAATATGTTTATTATTTACACAACCTGTAAAGATATTTATAGTTCAATCCTGTTTGTTTACTCAGAAGCAAGTCCCAATGTATTAAATGGGGCTTACTAACACTGGGAAGCATGCATAGGACTGTGCACAGGACTGCAACCTCAAGTGTGCACAGGACTGCAACCTCAAGTGATAAGGAACTTCACTCACCCAACCCAAAATTCAGAATGCCACTTTAAGCTGTTTTGCAACTTTTTATACTTGTTTTTATTGCTATTTGATTTTAAACAGATTTCTTGCTGTGTGCTGCCTTGGTTTCCAATCACCAACCCTATCTCACAAGGTTGTTGGGAAGACTCCATACACACACACACACACACTGGAGATATAAAATTACATTCTCCTCATATAAATAATTTATTGTTAAAACCAGTTGGTCATTGCAGAACTTTTTTAAAAAAATCAGTATTAGTTTCCTACATAATAAAAGCAGTGATACCTATATAAGCCTTGCCTAATTGCTTTAAAAATAGGATTGGAGGGGGAGAGAAAGATTTACAACACAAACAATCCTTTGTTATGTTCACTCAAAAGTCCCATTAATTTACAGCACAATCCTAACCATGTCTACTCAAAAGTAAGTCCTATTGAATCCAACTACTGCCTGGAGGTCAACAAATCCCATGTTAATCACAACCCTGACTTCACTTATTTGCTATAAACCTGAAAAGGCAGGGTTAAAGCAGCCAGCTAGGAGCTCATTTAACAAAAGTTGGGGGGCTGCATTTTAGTGTATATCTCTTGAACCAGACCACCTAGAAACCTAATTCTGTTTTTAAATGAAAGCTGAGAGTCCAGAGATTAAGGTGACTCACCCAGAGACCTGGAGAGGACCCCAAAAATGTGGAGTCTCCAGGTGAAAACCTGACAACCTTAGTACTGAACTAAATGGATCAATGGTCTGATTTGGTAAACAGCAGTTTCCCATGTTCCTAAAGCTGTTGAAAACTGGCAGGAAATACAGTGTAATGGGGGGAAGGGCAGAGACTGGCGGAAATGTCATGGTCACTGCCCACCACCATGATTTAGGAGTGCTCGGTCTCAATATTTGACTGATATTCCAGAATTTTAACCTCCTCAAGGTCTCTAGGGGAAGAAGTAAACTTTGAGGCCTTGGTGCCAAAACCAAAGGGGTGGGCTATTTTCTATTTGACTTGAGATATTTTTTTCCTATTACCATCTCTTCCAGCTCCATCACGCAAAACCACTTAGCCACCAGCTTTGGCTTCTAATCAGGTGTGCAGTCGTCCAGAGTTGTGGGAGGGTCATAGACCCATTACTTTTTGGGGACCAGAGTCTCAGCCAGATCCTTATGTATGAGCTAATCAACATGAAAAGGGAGTGTGTTAGTGACTGAGAAGAGTCCTTGTTCTTTTGTGCTAACTGGAGCCTATCAGTGTGAAAGGAGATTAGACAGCCACTGAGAAGGCTCTTCTCAGTAGCTAACACACAGCCTCCCATTTTATGGCAATAAGCTCCTAGGGATGTATGTTGTAGTGGAGCATACACTTGCAAGATGACAGAGAGAGCAAGGGAGATGAGGGAAAGTGGAAAAGGGGGCATGGCTGTGAAGGGGTATTGGGTGACTATTATGAAGGGATCCTGCACTTCTGAATTTGCCACTATACTGCTGCTTCCAATCCACAGTTGCCACACACCCCATCTATGCACTGCCAAACTCTGCTGCTTGACTTGCTAGGTATCACTTCTATCTCCCAGGCAGGGCCGGTTCTAAAGGGTGGCCAGGTTGGGCACTGGCCCGAGGGCCCCGGAGCTACAGGAGCCCCTGAGGGGCCCTCCGCTCCCTTCCGTGATCCGTGCCCCCCCACGCCCCCCACTTACCTGTCAGCCGGCTTTTTAGCATTGCCGTTAATGAAGATGGCGGCTGCAGCTTCCCTAAGGTACTGAAGCCGCTGCTGCCATGTTAGTTGATGGCAGAGATGTGCGTGCATAGCACACACGTGTGCCATCAACGAAGATGACGGCAGAGGCTTCATTCCCCTTAGGGAAACCATGGCCGCCATCTTCATTAAGGGCAATGGTAAAGACTAGACAGGTAGGGGGGCTGTGGGGGGTGTGCACACACATGCGTGCATGCACATGCACACACACACCAACCCACCGGGGGGCCAGGGCAAGCTGATGCTCAAGGGGCACCCCATGCCCAGAACTGGCCCTGCTCCCGGGATCCTCTTCCTGAATATCAGGAGCAAAGCAATGCCATTTTCCATTCGTGTACTTTCCCAAGACAAGAATAATTATTTTATCACTCTGCTGTTAGTGCTTTAAGAGCTGGTAAATGGTGATTCTCCCACAACAGGAATTTTTGATAGGGGAATGCAGACTCCATAGTCCCATGGATAAACCATAGCATCTAGAAAGGCCTTTGTATGTTTCTATGGATAAAATCAATCAAAGACAAAAAGTAAGTAAAAAGAAAAGAAAAGCCTTTGATGATAAGCTAGTGAATCAATAACTTTTTAGAGCAAACGTGAAGTTAGGAAGGTAGATTGATGGGAAAGAACGCCTGTCAGCCAAGAAGGTTACATAAGTACAAAATGACAACCACCTGTGGGGAATCTATCTGTCCCTCCTTACACGAAGAGAACATTACTGTAGGAGGTTTTATTTTTTACTTCCAATATTTATCTGTTTCAGTGATTTTGGAGACAAGTGTCCCAGCAGGCATTCTGCACTGCCATCAGTTACTAAGAAAATTGTAGTGCATTTTCCCTTCTGCATTTTGACATGGTGTGTCTGCCCAGGACAAGTGGCATTGTCAAGGATAAGGGGCAATCCTTGGTGTAACTATCAGTTTGAATACATTGTTGGCTTCACTTGTCATGTATCGACACCACTATAGTTTTTTTTTTAAAAAAATATATAAATGAAATTTTTGCCTCATAATTATTCTTGCGTGGACATTTTTTTAAAAAAACAAGCAACAGTTTCCACACATGCTGCTTTTCCTCATACTTATTCAAACAAGATGTGTCTGTTTGATCTTAAACCATGCAAAGTTACAAAATCATAAAATGGAAAGGAACAAAAATGGAACCAAGCCCAACTCTTGCAGCATACACACCATACATTTAAAGCACATTTGAACCACATTCACACACACACCTTAAATCTTTGGAACTGTAGTTTGTTAAGGGTGCTGGGAATTGTAGATCTGTGAGGGGTAAACTACAGATCCCAGATTCTTGGGAGGGGGGATATGCTTTAAATGTATAGTGTGTACGCAGTCTCATCTCCCAAAGCTTGGATCTTCTTCTTCTTGTTCTTGTTGGTCAGCTACATTTGTATGACTGCCTAGTAACATATGTTGTTTGGGCAGCTCACAAAAATTACAATAAACAAAATTAAAATGCAATAGAAAACAATATAAGCAGCATAAACATTTGTTATTTCTGATAGGTATACAGTAAAACACAAATAATAAAACCGAGAAGCCGAGATTATAAAATGGTAAGTTGTTTAAAAGGTTTGGGTGAATCAAAAGGTCTTCACCTCTTGCCAAAAAGACCATAAACATTGGACCTATTGAATCTCTCTAATAAAGGTATTCATAACTAGGGTGCCACCAGCAATTATTATTATTATTATTTATTATATTATATTTATTAGTCGCCCATCTGGCTGGTTGACCAGCCACTCTGGGCGACATACAAGATAAAATACATTGAACATTAAAAATTAAAATTTAAGAACCCAACAGTAAAACTTAACCCATTCCAAAGGCCTGCCGGAAAAGCCAAGTCTTCAAAGTCCGGCGGAAGCTCATCAGAGAAGGGGCATGGCGGAGATCATTTGGGACTTTGTCCCTTACCCAACCAACTCCATTTGATGGGGGCCCTATGAGCAGGGCCTCTAATGAGGATCTTAAGGTTCTGGTAGTAACCTGGTTGAAGGTGTTATGCAATATTTAGCACTATCATCCAGTTTATTATTTTGATTTGCAGTATGTTCTGGCATGTCTGGAAAGATGACTCATGAGTTTTATAAGCAAACCAGTGCTGGTAGTGAGCTGCCTGGAAGGGCAGCAGGAAGCATCACATTGAGTTGGTACTTCCTGTCATATTGCTGTTCAAGGAGGCACTCAAATCCATCTTCACTCCTATTGAAGTTAGCTGGTACTCAAGAACATAAAGATTTGTTTGGACTGGTGTTTTGAATGAGAGTGATTCGTGATAACTCTCCCTCCAGTTTTCCTTGTGCTTATCAAAGGCAGATGTTTGTACATCCCACACATTTCTTGTCAGCAACTCATGAATGCATTTGCTTTTCTCCATGGATACTCCGCCATTTGAAAAAAACTTCTCATACAGTTCATGTTTTCTTAGAACTTAAAATGCTTAGCTGATGGCACATTTACATTCTTTAAAGCTGTCAGCCTCATACACACAGATTGGCACTCAGTTATCACCCCCTCTGGCAACATGGAGGAACAATTTTCCCATCCACCCCCATTCTCTGTGCGTGTTTCTTGCCGTTTGGAAATTAATTTACCTGTTTAGGGCCACTATAGCATAGATAAAGCTGTCTGACACATGAAATCCAGATATGAGGGGAGGAATACCATTTACCTTTTGGTTATTAATTTCACTTATTGTAGATACAAAAACAAGTCTCTGCATTTTGCATTTCTTTACCACATATATTCTTTTATTTAAACTGCTCTCTGCCGCCTAGTCTCTCTGTTTCTTCAGTTTTTCAGCTGCTCAGTTGTTATGTTTCACAACATAAGAGCTTGGAAAAGTTACTTTTTTTGAACTACAACTCCCATCAGCCCAATCCAGTGGCCATGCTGGTTGAGGCTTATGGGAGTTGTAGTTCAAAAAAGTAACTTTTCCAAGCTCTGGAATACTATAGTATCTGTTCTTTGTGGTGTGTTGAAATAACACTCAATATTCATGCTTTAGAGACTAAGATTTCTCCATTAGAACCCCTGTTATCTGAATCTCTACTAGCCAGGGTATTTGTATATTCAGATTCACTATGTGACCTCAACACAGTCCACCTGTCTGGGTAATGGAGTTGCATGATGTGCCTGAAGAATGAAACACAAACAGCTGATGAACTAAAATATAGTCAATACACTGGCCTGAGTCACACTCAAGCCCCACTGAAATTGCTGTACCTTCACTCTGTCTTCAACATAAATCTTAATGAAGTATGGTCAGAGCCCAATCCTATCCATGTTTATGCAGAATAGGGTTGCCAGGCTCAGGGCCTGAGACTGATCCTGTATCTTTAGGAGAAGAGAAAGTCAGCCAAGTGCAGATGTTCTTGCAACACTGTAATGAGAAAAACCACATGGTGGAATTCTCCCTTCCCCCTGCACACCTTTTAAAGATACAGAAGATCTCTTGGTTGCCAGGCCCAGCCTCCAAGAGGTCTTCTGTATCTTTAAAAGTTGTGCAGGGGAAAGAGAGAATTCCACCTTGTGGTTTTTCCCATTACAGAGTTGCAAGAACACCTGCACTTGGCTGACTTTCTCTTCTCCTAAAGATACAGGATCAGTCTCAGGCCCTGAACCTGGCAACCCTAAATTGCAGAAGCAAGTCCAATGGTGTGTGTATACTATTGCACTTACTTGGGAATTGCTAGCTGCTAGAGCCAGACTAAGGGGCACAGATCCAATGCCCTGGGCTGCCCAGAAGGACTTGCGAAGCCTAAGACCCCCACCTCTTTTATCCAAATACAAGGATTTTGCTGCATGCCACCATGCTCTTTCTCCTCTCCCCCCCCTCCCCCCAGTGTACTTCAACATTATTTTTGCTGCTGGAATTTTGGAGACAGCAAGGTTGCTCTCTCTCCCATATTCTGAGGAAGGAGGTCCTTTCTTACAGTGAGGTGATACAGTAGAGTGCTTGCACCGCCACCACTTTGGCACAGTGGCTAGAAGGGGCTCTCCAGGACCACCTCTCTCTAAGGAAAGACAACTTCCTCAAAGTGAGGGAGAAGGAGCAACTACACTGTTGCTGCTAATGTAGAGGGGGAAACAATTAGAAAATAAAGAGGGTTGATGACGAGAGGAGGAGCGGTGGCACGTCCCTCAGCACCTCAGTATTTAAAGTAAATGCAGGGTCTAGAGCAGCTGGAAAAGCATGAAAAGCACCTGATCAGGCGGGCCCAAACCTGGCAGGCCTCTTACTTCCAAGTAAACATGCATGCGATTGACCCACAGCTTTCTTTGCTAGGGCCATGCTTTGCTGTTTTCTGCTATACAGACATATTTTTCGGAGCTGACCCACTCAGCATCCTGATTTTAATGAAACAGCTCTATTTCATTCTTTTTTGCTCTGCTATATGCCCATGGCAGTTAAAGCTGAAACCCTAGGATAGATGTCACAGCTACTAATGCGGAATTTAAACATCTCTATATATTTGACCCTATTAACGCAATTCCATAAACTATCATTGTTGATCAGATCAAAGTTCTCACTGAACCAAGCAAATAAAATGGCACATTCTTTTATATGCAATTCCTGAGTGCATTTGCCCCTCTGAATTCCACCCTCCCCCTGCAAAAAAAAATGCAAAGTGAGTACTTCTATTCCTTGCTAGTTCTCCCTTTGTCTGCTAAGCCAGCCAGAGTCTTAATAGAAGTCTGCAAGTGTGGCAGATGTATGTGTAATTCGAAGGAGGAAAGAGGGCCCACCTTGGGGGGTGGGGAGGGTTGCCATATTGCCCGGTTAGCCAGGTTTTACCCAGATTATTTGCATGCCACCACGCGCCCATTTAGCCCCTTAGGTGGCCCGGATTCTCAGCTTTAATTTTTTAAAAAATTAAGTTTCTAGGTGGTCCAGTTCTCGAGATATACATAAAAAGTCAGCCACCCCCCGACTGTTAAATCTTTTTTTAAAACAAATATGTCCTGTATAGCACTACGTAGCTCAGTCTAACGTCACCCATTCAGGATTGCAGCCAATCAGTGTGAAGCCAATTTGGTTGACCTGGGCAGTGTCTAGAAAACTTCATTGCAATGCCAGAAAATGGTGGTTCCCCCCCCCCGTTTATCTGAAAATCTCATAAATTGGGTAAGTATATACATTTCAGTTTTTTTTCCCTCTTGTGTGCAGGAGTCAGATCCTGGGTAGTGTTTTCAAAACCTTCCCAATACTTGCTTTTGTGGGGGTGCCCAGAGTAAATCCCATTGAATTCAATAGGACTTACTTTTGAGTAGACATGGTTATGAATGTGCTGTAAATTAATGGGACTTTTGAGTGAATGTAAAAAAGAATTGTGTTTGTGTTCTAACTCTTTCTGTCCCCCTCCAGTCTTATTTTAAAGCAAGTAGGCAGATATTACAGTTTTTATTCTGTAGGAAACTAATACTGATTTTTTTAAAACTAATACTGATTTTTCTGCAATAACCAACTGGTTTGACAATAAACTATTATATGGGCTGTATGTATTTATACATCTGCAGTGTGTGTGTGTGTATGGAGTCTTTCCAACAACCCTGTGAGGTAGGGTTGGGAAACCAAGGCAACTCACAATAAGAAATAAATCCCTTTAAAATCCAATAACCATAAAGCAAGAATAAACAGTTGGAAAACAGCCTTAAAGAGGCATGACTCTGAATTTTGGGTTGGGTGAATGAAGTTTATTTATTTATTATTTGATTTATATCCCACCCTTCCTCCCATTAGGAGCCCAGGGCGGCAAACAAAGCACTAAAAGCACTTTAAAACATCATAAAAAGCAGACTTTAAAATATATTAAAACATCTTTGAAAATCTTTTTGAAAAGCTTTAAAAAAACATCTTTTTTTTTAAAAAAGAAAAGGCTTAAAAACATATTAAAAAGCAATTCCAACACAGACTCAATCTGGGATAAGGTCTCAACTTAAAATAACAAGTTGAAAGAACAAATTCCTTATCACTTGAGGCTGTAGTTCTCTGCACACTTCCCAGTTTGAGTAAGCCCCATTGAATACATTGGGACTTGCTTATGAGTAAACAAACATCGGATTGCACTATAAATATATTTACAGATTGTGTAATTCATAAACATATTTGATAGTCATGTTTATATAAATATTTCTTCATACTGTGTCCCAATAAGTATTTGATTTCACGCTATGGTTGTAGATGATTTTTTCCTGTACATTTTAAGTGTGCCCTTCTTCCTGGAAGTGGTCATGGTTCTCCGTTGTTTTCATCCTGAGGGGAGGATATGCAAATTAGCCTGCCCAGATTTGTGGAACTGGAATATGGCAACCCTAGGGAGGGGGGATTCTGAGGACGATATGAGAGTTCCAAGATGGTTGGTGAGGGAAACTGATGCTTCGGTGATTATGGATTAATAAGTGTTATGTTTATTGACTGTTCCTTTACCAAATAATTATTTATATGGGTTTAAAAAAAAGCCTTCCTGCCTGTTAATCTGGAATGTAATTAACTGTTATTGGGGAGCACAGGGAGCAGTTTCTCATCAGAAAGCAACAGCTAATACGGGTTCCTGGAAACTTCTTACCCATTTTGGAAACACCACTGGGATCCCAAGTTACTTCACCTTATTTTATACACCATGGAAAGAGGGCAACCATTAAAGTGTTGTAAGGAGGAGGAAACGGAGTCAAGACAAATCATGCTTATCGGAGTCTTTGATAACAGTCCTTCCCAGGAACAGATTATCCAGGATGTAAGCAGAGTAGATAATGTAGGGCATGTCACTTATACTATGGTCAAACTTTTCAAAAGACAGACCAAAAATGATATGCTTTATATTCTGGGTTTGATGTGTACCTACTGAGATGGTTGTGGATGAAAGCAGCACTAAATGGATTTTGCCAGCAGTTGCTATTATGTCTGCTAAAACACTCACTCTAAAGGCTGAGGGGATGGATTTGCCACAAGAGGTACATCAGTTGCTGCATACAACAGTGAAAAGTGAAGTCCTCTGATATAAGAGACTTTTTTAAAAGCCATTACCCAGATCATGGGACAATAGGGGAAAGTTTTCAGGGACAAAGACTACTCAAGAGAGTAAGTAGAAGAAGAATTTGAAGACTGATAATCTTATGCTGAGAGCCAGTGTGGTGTAGTAGTTAAGGTGCTGGACTACAACCTGGGAGACCAGGGCTCGAATCCCCACACAGCCATGAAGCTCACTGGATGACCTTGGGCCAGAGCAAGAGTGGACTTATACAGTACTGAGAGAGAAGAATAGTGGAGAGCCCGAGAGGACATGCTGTTGAGGTGATTAGGTCACTGTGAGCTAGGGCTTCTCCAAATTGGTGTTTTATTGTGGGTGTATTCAGCAGCATGTCCTTGATGCAATAATAATGCATTTGTGGTGGTTTTATTCTGCTTTATTGGATGTTCTGCGATTCTTCCCCAGTGCTACCACATTATTGCTGTCCAGAGGGGCTATAGTGCCCCTCAAAAAAGCAGTGCAACAAAAGCAGGACAACCTCCCTCCACCACAAACATCTGTGGTATGAAAAATTGTGGGATTTCAGCAGGAGCTTACAGGGCATGCACTGATTGGAAATAGAGCAGTATCCATGCCAAAAATTTTGCAGGTGCAAAAAGTATTGAAAGTGGGATCAAGTGTAACTGCCCAATAGCACTATAAGCACAAATAATCATGAATGTGCAATAAAAAGGATATCTGGAGGGGCCCCTAGTAACCCGGATGCCACTGCAGTGGAGTATGTTGATGCCTTACAGAGTGCATTTGGGAGCCCGGAATGTGGAGAAGAGCTTCCCTTGAAATTCCAGACTACCTGTCAGGAACCAGGAGAGAATCTTTTGCAGGTAGCTCATATAGAACAACTCCTGCAAAGAGCTTACCACAGGAAGGGAGTAGCAGTGCGTGACTGACATCAAGGCAAGTGCTTTTTTTTTTTTAAATAATTTTTATTCAAATTTTTCAAAAGACAAACAAAACAAAGTCAAAAAACATAACAATACAACAACAAAAAAATAGTTGACTTCCGATTTGTCGCAGATCAGCTATAAGTATATAATATACATCAAACCTGTCCCTTAATATATACATACATGATCACTTTTCTCCATAGGCTGTCTTAGTTAATCGTCAAATCCCAATATCATCATTTTGTTTTGATCTTTCAACAAAAAGTCTAAGAGAGGCTTCCATTCCTTAAGAAATGTGTCTGTCGATTTTTCTCTAAGTAGACATGTCAATTTATCCATCTCTACTAAGTCCATTAATTTCAATAGCCATTCTTCCGTTGTTGGTGTTGATTCCATTTTCCACTTTTGTGCATATAATAATCTTGCTGCCGTAATCATATATAATATTATTCTTCCATATTTCTTTTCTATTTGTTTATCCATAAAACCCAATAAAAAAAATTCTGGTTTTGACTGAATATTTATCTTTAGAATTTTTTGCATCATCCTACCTATCTGTGCCCAAAATGATTTTGCCTTTTTACACAGCCACCACATATGATAAAATGATCCTTCTTGTTGTTTACATTTCCAACAAACATTAGAAACATTACTATACATTTTTGACAACTTTTCTGGAGTCATGTACCAACGGTACATCATTTTATAGAAATTTTCTTTAAGATTATAACATAATGTAAATCTCAAGCCTTTTTTCCACATATTTTCCCATTGATCCATTTGTATGTTATAACCAAAATTTTTTGCCCACTTTACCATACACTCTTTTACTTGTTCTTCTTCCATATCCATTTTCAGTAAGAGTTTATACATTTTCGCAATTATATTTTTATCATTTGTACACAAACCTATTTCAAAATCAGATTTACTTATTTCAAACCCATACATTTTCTTGTCCATTTTATGTCTTTCTAACAATTGTAAATAGGCAAACCATTGAGAACTATATCCTTTCTTTATCAGTTGTTCTCTCTCTTTCATTATATATTCTCCATGTACATTTTCTAATAGTTCTTGATAAGTTAACCATTTCTCTTTTCCGGCCATTTCTCTTCTGTAGAACGCTTCTTGACTTGAGACACATAATGGTATTTTCGAATAGAACCTTGGTTTATATCTATTCCATATTTTCAACAGAGGACGTCTTATAAAATGATTATTAAAGTCTACATTTACTTTTACTTTGTCATACCATAGATATCCATGCCATCCCCACTTCAGGTTATGGCCCTCCAAATCCAATAGTCTTTTATTCCTCAATAAAATCCATTCCTTTATCCAGACTAAACAGCAGGCAGCAAAATAAAGTCTCAGATTTGGTAATCCCAGTCCTCCTCTTTCTTTGGCGTCTTGTAGTAATTTAAATTTAACTCTTGGTTTTTTTCCTTGCCATACAAATTTAGAGATATCTTTTTGCCATTGTTTAAAAGGTAAATCAGAGGATATTACAGGTATTGTTTGAAACAAAAACATCATTCTCGGTAATACATTCATTTTTATCACAGATATTCTACCCATTAATGACAATTGTTGTTTATCCCATCTTAACAGATCTTTCTTAATCTCTGTCCATAATTTTTCATAATTATTATGAAACAACTTTGAATTTTTATTTGTCATAATGATACCTAAATATTTCAACTTTTTCTCTATTGTAAAATCTGTCTTGTCCATTAACTCTTTCTGTTCCCTTAAAGTTAAATTTTTCACCAACATCTTTGTTTTTTGATTGTTGATCTTAAATCCTGCTAACGGTCCAAATTCTTTTAATTTGTCCATCAATATATTAATTCCTTCCAAAGGGTTTTCTAATACAATTATCAAATCATCAGCAAATGCTCTCAGTTTATATTCTTCTTTTTTTATCTTTAATCCCGAAATCCTTTTATCTTGCCTTATATCTCTAAGCAGCACTTCTAAGACCAGAATAAATAGAAGGGGAGATAATGGACATCCCTGTCTTGTACCCTTTTGTATTTCACATGAATCCGTTAAATCTCCATTAACAATTATCTGAGCCTTCTGAGATGTATAAATTGATCTAATCCATTTTATAAAATTGTCTCCAAAATCCATTTGCTCCAAAACCTGAAACATAAATTTCCAATTCAAATTATCAAATGCTTTCTCAGCATCTAAGAAAATCAAAGCTGCTTGTTTATCATTTCGTTGTTCTAAATATTCCAACACATTCAAGACATTCCTGACGTTGTCACGTAATTGTCTTTTAGGTAAAAACCCCGATTGATCTTCCTGGATAAATTGTTGCAATATTATTTTCATTCTTTCTGCCAAGATCATTGTAAAAATTTTATAGTCATTCAATAGAGATATCGGCCGATAATTTTTTGTTTTAGTTAAATCTTGCTCCTCTTTAGGTATTAATGTTATGTTAGCATTTTTCCAACTATCTGGTATCTTTCCCTCTTGCAAAATAGAATTCATTGTATACTGTAAAGGTAGCAAGAGTTCTTCCTCCAAACATTTATAGTACATTGCAGATAACCCATCTGGTCCTGGCGCCTTTCCTGATTTAATTTTATTTATAGCTTCAGATATCTCTCTTGACGTGATAGGGCCATTAATAGCTTGTCTCTGAAAGTCTGTAATTTTAGGCAAATTCTGTTTAGATATATACTCTTCTATTTTTTCAGATGGGATTTCCTGACACTTGTACAATGTTGAATAATATTGATGAAAAATCTTTTTGATTTTTACATTATCTGTCAGCATCTCATCTCCTTCTTGTATCTTTAAAATAATATTTTTTTGACGTTCTTTTCTTAATTTATATGCTAACCATTTCCCCGGTTTATTTGCAAATTCAAAAGTCCTTTGTTTAGCAAAATTTAGTTTCCTTTCAATTTCTCTAACTGTCAGCATTGATACTTGATTCTGTAACATTTTAATTTGATTTACAATAGAAACTTTAGTTGGATTCTTTTTCAATTCTTCCTCTTTTTGTTTTATTTCTTCCAAAATTAATTGCATTTTCTGTTGTTTCTTTTTTTTTAATTCAGAGTTACATTTAATAAAATATCCCCTCATAAATGCCTTACTTGTATCCCAAACAATATTTTCGTTTGTTCCTTTATGTAAATTATATTCAAAAAACTCTTTTAATTTCTTCTTACATTCTTGTACTACTTTGTCATTCTGTAATAAAGATTCATTTAGTCTCCATCTAAATCCAAGATTTTTTTTTTTTAAAGTTAATATCACAGGATTGTGGTCCAAAAAATTTTTTGGTAATATATCCATTTTAAAAATATCTTTCACTAGATTTTTAGACATCCAAATCATATCAATCCTCGAGAATGTTTTATGTCTTTCTGAAAAATAAGTAAATTCCTTTGCGTTATCATTTATATATCTCCAGGTATCCACCACTTCTAAATTTTCCATCAGTTCAAAGCAAATCTTCGGTAATTTACCCTGTGTCTCTTTAATATTTTTTTCAGAAAGTCTATCAATTTTTGGTGAGATTACCCCATTCCAATCACCCATGACACACCAATGATCATATGAAAACTCTGACAATTTTTCCATAAGTCCTGTTTTGTTTTATCTTCATTGGGGGCATAAATACCCACTATCAAAATTTTTATGCCCTGTAAAGTAATTTCAACCCCCACAAATCTACCACTATCATCCAGTAATATCAATTTAGGAAGCAATTGTGGGTTAATGTAAAGAACAACATTTTTTTTTTGATCCAGCCGAAATAAATTCTTCACCCAAATTTTTACAAATCAAATATTTGGAATCTTTCTTCTTAATATGAATTTCTTGTAAACAAATTATATCCAATTTTAATTTTTTCAAATAATGAAACACTTTCTCTTCTGCGCCGTGTTGGCTCCATTTATATTCCAAGTTAGATATTTGTAATCCATCTTTAAGCGTGTATTTTAAAATGTACCTGATGCTCCCTTTAATCCCTCATCTTCCTTCTCCTCCTCTGCATGTTCCTGTTGACTTTGTTTCCCAGGAATTATATCCATATCTTTGAGTTTATCTTCTTCCATGTCTTTTGAAGCTTTTCTCAAGAAATCCCTTGCTTTTTGAACAGTATTCAATCAATATTTCTGTTGTCTGAATGTAAAAATCACTCCTTCTGGAACATCCCATCTAAATTGAATTTTGCATTGCTTAAGTTTTTCTGTAAAGAAAGCATATTCTTTTCTCTTACGTAAAAGTCTAATAGGAATTTCTTTCATCACCAGTATTTCCTTACCATCAATTTTAAAGGTATTGTTGAAGTGTTGTTGTAATACCATATCTCTGGTCGTCTTTTTTATAAAGTGAACAAGCACATCTCTTGGAATTTTTTTCATTGTTGCATATCTGGAATTAATTCTTTTTTTTTTTTCAATAATTTTTATTCAGATTTTCATAAAACATACAAGACAAAATCATAAAACATTCAAAGACAAAAAACAAAATCAAAAATAATTAAACAAAAAGAAAAAAAAAATAAAAAAATAAAAAATAAAGAGTAAAATATTGACTTCCCATTTGTCAAAGATCAAATCAGTTATAAGTCTATAATATATAACAATCCTGTCTCTTAAGTCATATTATAAAATCACTTTCCTCCAGTAGTTATCTTACTTAATCATCAAATCTCATAAACATTACTTTATTCTTTCCACAAAAAGTCAAAGAGAGGTTTCAATTCTTTAAGAAATATATCTATCAATTTTTTTTTTCCAGATAAGCATATCGATTAATCCATCTCATTACTAATTATGATAATCTTATTGTCATAACCATAGTCAAAATAAACATTTCAATTAATCCATCACATCAGAATCTGTTAGGTTCAATAATTTCAGTAGCCATTGTTCTATTATCTCTATTAGTTCCATTTTCCATCTTCCATCTTCAGTAGTCTTGTTAAGTCCAGTAATTTCAATATCCAATCTTCCATTATCAATATTCCATAATAATCTTGCTGTCAAAGCCATAGTCATATAGTAAGAGTCTGATGGGAATTACCTCTATCCCAAATATTTTCTTGCCATCCATTCTGAATAGGTTGCTGAAATACTGCTGTAAAATCATATCTCTGTTCTTTTTTTCAAAATACACTGGGTCATCTCTTAAAAGTTTTTCCATTGTCACATGGCTGCAGTTAATTCCATAGATTTTCTCTATATTGGGCTCCATCACATCATTCCAGTCCAGAAGATTATCCATGCCATTGATAACTTTATCTCTAGAATCTTCATTCATTTCTTCAGAGATAACATTGAGTTCCAAACAATAGATTTTATTTCTAAAGTCCATAGACTCCAAATCTTGTTCCTGTTCCACGTTGGTTCCAATCTCCGGGATCTCCTCTCTCACAGGGACCCCTATTCCAGTCTCCAGGGTCTCCTCTCTCACAGGGACCCCTGTTCCAATCTCCGGGGTCTCCTCTCTCACAGGGACCCCTTCCAGGGTCACCTCTCTCACAGGGACCCTTATATCTTTAATCTCCTGCTTCATTTTACTCAATTCAATTTTCGTTATCTCAATCTCATCCATTATTTTCTGAAACATAGTTATTTCCAGATTTTCAGCCACTTTCTTAATTGCCATTTTAAAAGAAAAATATAGGAAAACCACTTCTTATTTCAGCAACAATTGGGTTAATACTCCAAACTTGGTGACATCACAGTATAAACAGAGCAGACAGCCTTATCTCTCCAATAGTTAAGTAAACAAAATGCAGTTCCCAGGATCGAAACAATTAATGGCAATCGTCAAGAAACAGATTCGTCAAAATAAAATAGACCAAAAAGAGAGTAGTCTCAAAACAGTATAATATTTTTCAAAATAAAAATCTGGAATAGAAATCCCTCTTCTGTGTATATCTTTAGAATGCAAATCCAGGACAGCTTTTTGCAACAAAAACAGAGATAAGCTATTAATTAGTGCGTAGCAGAGAGAAGTTATGGCTCCCCAGTGAGATGTCAAAAACTGATCAATCTGGCAAATCTCTTTTAAACAGCAACAATTTAAGTCAAGTAAAAGAAAAATATAGAAAGAAGGGTGCTTGCCTGTTAGTGCGTTCTCTCTTAGAAGATAAGATGAACGTTCGCTTTAACAGATAGAGCTTGCTGTTGAAAATCCGTCCCACCTTCGTCGGCTGGACCTCGTCCCATAAATTAATGAGATCTGGTCGTCCCAACAAAAATAGGCTTTGAGGTTAATCTCTTCGTTTCTCCCTACCCGGGAGAAGTTTAATCAGTCAAAAAAAAAAGAAAAAACTGACTGATATATCTGAATAAGCTTCTTTTGAGGCAGGAGCCCGTCTCAAAAGCAGGCACAGGCTAAGTCACCCTTCCCGGAAGTCCATATCTGGAATTAATTCTATAAACTTTATCTATTTCAAATTTCATCCGATCTTCATTCAAATCCAGAATTTTTACTAAAGCATTAACAATTTTATCTCTGATGTCTTCACCTGTTTCCTCAGGGATTGCACGGAATCTCAAACAATGTTCTTTATTTCTCATTTCAGTCACAGCCGTGTAGTCCAATTTTTTTTCTAATTCCAGATTTAATATATCTGTTCTATTCTCCAAGATTTGTACCTTTTCTTTAGTATTTTTTGCATCCTCCTTTATTTGCCCAATTGTCCCTTTAATCTCATCCACTTGTGTTTTAATATAGTCTTTTATATCTATCAATTCAGTTTTCATTTCCTGTTTTAGATCACTAATCCCTTCCATTATTTTTTGAAACATATCTGGGGGTAAAGCCCCTTCCTGTGGATCAATTGAACCTCCTGAGCCTTAGCTGCTTTTCTAGTTGTCATTCTCAAAAGAAGCCTTTAATTTCTGATATTAACCACTGTTCCAAAACCTAGAGGCAGTCTATTTCTTTTTTTTCCCTCCACCAACAAAAGAGTTAATATTCCAGGCCTGTTATTGTAGTCCGGCCAGCACAGTTCTTATCTACGTCCAGGAATGCAAAACAATTCTGGTTCACAACACCAAGCGATTAGTAACATATACGAACAGCAGATTCGTCCAAAAAGAAATAATCCAAGGAGAAAAATAGTCCAAAATATATTTCCATCAAATAATAATTACCTCTCATCCGTTTTTAATCTTTAAAACTCCAAATTCAGGCCAGCTTTTTGTCGTAAAAAAAATATATAAATTGTTTACATTTTCTTTCTTCCTTAATTATATTTAAAAGAGAAAAGTATGACTCACCCAGATTTCTCAGTTGCTACCCGTACACTACACTCAACATCTAAGGCCCTCCTCCGAGTACCATCCCATCGAGAGGCTCGGAGGGTGATGACTAGAACCAGGGCCTTTTCAGTAGTGGCCCCCGAACTGTGGAACAGTCTCCCTGATGAGGTGCGCCTGGCGCTGACGCTACTATCTTCCCAGCGCCAGGTGAAAACCTTTTTATACTCCCAGGCATTTTAAAGTGTATTTTAAACAGCATTTCCGTATTTTGGATGTTGTTTGGTTCGTTATTGTTTGTTTGTTTGTTTGTTTTTTATTATTATTTATTGTATTTATTGTATTTATATATTGTGCTTGTTTTTATCTTTTTGTACACCGCCCAGAGAGCCTTCGGGCTTAGGGCGGTATATAAATTAAACTAAATAAAATAAATAAATAAATAAATAAAATAAATAAATAAATAAATAAATAAATAAATAAATAAATAAGAAAAAAAACGCTTCGCTTTTTTTCAGTACAGCTTGTTGGAAGTCCTGACTCCGTCTTCAGCCGATCGGTATGCCTTCTTATCTCAGGGAATTCCTGATCAATTCCAGCAGCCGACAGCTCAACGAAGTCCTGTGGAAAATCTGATCGGTTCACCTATACCTTGGAGAACATTTAAGCCAGTCAAAGTTTCCTCTTGGCTGGCTTTTAAACTGAAAATAGCTTCCTCTGAGGCAGAGATCTCTCAGGGACAACCACCAGCTGGGCACTCACTTCCGGGAAGTCATCAAGGCAAGTGCTTAAGGGTGCCAGGTATGCTGGACTAATGTTACCGTTGAAACTGGAAGACAGGAAAGATAATCCCCCATCATATGCAACTCTGGTGAGAGATATTAGAGAGAGAAGTTATCGGATGATATTTCATTTAGAAAAGCTATTGTGGTAACTATATGCTATCTTGAAGCTAAAAAAGACAGTTCGGAGTAGGGAAACTCCAGAGGGCCCAGGGTAAGGGAAATTAAACTGTACTACTTTCCAAGGAGATATAAGAATACGTTGTCCTGAAAACTTTTACCTCCTGGGTTATGCAACTCGAAATTTGAATCTGAGATAGTTATTAAAGGAACAGAGTGTGTTGATTGTAGATAGTGGCTTTCAAGTTGTGCTAATCTTTGAATCTTTTCAAATATCTTTCACACCTGCCCTTTACAGTCCTTAAATGGCTTAGCAGTATGGGGTTTAAGAGAAAAGCTGTGCTCATATTTGGGATACATGTTGGTGAAGTCGACATTTTTCAAATATTTAGGGGAACAGAAAAAGAAACTGAGACACTTTAATTTGTCCATCCATTAGGTACACCGATCAAGAGCCCAGTCATAGACAACAATTCTGCCATGTTTCAAGCTTTGGGAAAATTAAACAAAGAATTTGCTGGACATAAGTGTTCTCAACATTCCTCAACCACACTTTATGTATAAAAGCCTATGAAGATAGGACACTGGAGTGAAGTAAGTGTTTGGCTGAAGGCTTTATGGCAGCAGTGAGGAAACACCTAATAAGGGCTGCCCATCCTTCTTATTTTGCCCGCAAATCCATGGTCACCTATCCTAGCAAATCTGAGGTCATATATGATGTCAATTAAGAGGCACGAGGCAGGCAAAATTGTGGCTGGGCCAAAAAGGGATTTGCTGCCACTGTCAATTAGCTGATTGGTGGTGCCTGCAAATCCCTGTGCATAGTGCTGCACAGTGCTTTGAAGCCACAACTATCAGCTGATTCTGCAAGCGCCAATAGAATAGGTTGTGGTGTGTGTTTGGTTGCGTGCGTGCAGTGCCCATGACAATTTCTCTATTTTGTAATGTGTCTGTGGGCCCCCAAAGGTCTGCAATTCTGTCTTGTTGGCACAAATGTATCAGGCTGAGACTGTGTCATATACTTGCTCCTAGGCATAAGAAATTACCACTATCTGATTGTGAAAAGTTAAATTTGGGGGATTCTCCTGTCCCTCACATTTGGAGAGAAAGAATAAAGATGGAATTGGCTAAGAGGGCCAAGGTTTCCTAGGAATATAGGAAGCTGCCTTATGCTGAGTCAGACCATTGCTCCACCTAGCTCCGTATTGCCTATGCTGACTGCCAGAGGTTCTCCAAGGTTTCAGGCAGGGAGTCTCTCCCAGTCCTACCTGGAGATGCCAGGGATTGAACTCAGGACCTTCTGCATGCAAGGCAGATGCTCTGCCACTGAGCTATAGCCCTTCCCCAGTACCAATGAATTGGATGAGGCTGCGCTAAACACAATATCAGAATAAAGATAAACCATTTCACAAAAGATCTAGAAGGTTGGCCCCTGATAATGTTGAAGAGGTACTGAAAAACAGTCAAGGAATAAAGTCACCTGGAATTAAGGTTTGTCAAAATATTTAGTCATTGCCAGTTGTGGTTACACTGAAGAAGAAAAGGGAGATGCATGTATAGTATGTATTGTACATTAAATAGTAATACAATGTATTATCAGTGCAGAGCTCCTAGAGTGGATGATGCATTAGATAGTTCAACAGGGCAATTCCTGATTTTCTATTCTGGATCAGAGGAGAAGATATTATCGGATACCTAAAAGTGCTCAGGACATATGCCCTTTAGGATTTTAGGATTTCCTGAGAATCTCCCTCATCGACTGTCTTAGAATTATCACGTTCTCCACCAATCCCCTTACAATCTTCACCCCCTCCCTTGGGAAGGCAGGAATACATTTTACATGGATATATACCCGGAATATGGTGGTTCTAGCCTGATCTAGTTTTACCCAGATCCAACTGCAATTTGCATCGAGCACCTACTTATGTTCGAGCTGCTCATGCATTTTTTTTAAAAAGCCCAACAAATTGTATGCAAAATTATAAGGAAAAAATCACATATATGTTTACTACATCAAGCCTCATGTAGAATCATAGAATCGCAGAGTTGGAAGGGGCCTATGCCATCGAGTCGAACCCCCGCTCAATGCAGGAATCCAAATTAAAGCATGCATTTAATTGCTTAGGAATCAAAAGCTTATACATCTTGGAAAGCTGTTGTGTTATATTATGGGATGCGCAAATCTGGAAGAAACACCTAATATTTACATCATTTTTTCAATATCAGACCTCTGAATAAACTGGCCATATATCAGTAGCATCATCTGAAATCTGTTCAGGCACCTGTCAGTGTGTGTGCATATGCATGTACACACTCTTTCATTGGAGAAAATTATAGGAGGGAGGGAGGGAGCTGCAGTTGGACAGCCTTTGAAGACCCTCAACCATGAGGCAGAGGAAGGGGGTGCTGGTGTCAGCCAGCACCTCCCGCTTGCTTGCAAATTACTCAGCACAACAACCTTCCAGACAGCTTGTTTGGTGAGAGGGAGGGTGGAGCCGGAGTAGAAAGCTCCTGGAGAACATAGTCAGTTCCATGTTATCACATACATACCAAAGAGCCTCCTGTGAGAATGCAAGGGTGGGATCCCAGCTTACATCCCACACACACATTTGGGCCATCAGGACAAGCACAGCATGCCGAAGGCTCACATACTACTTTGAAAGTCCAGTCCAGAAAGCCCATTCATTGATTTCTCTGCAACTTGCAAGAAAAGCCATACAGACTATATCAGATATTGTGGCCTCTGAGACACAGTTATAAATGTATAATTATAAGCTTTGAACTGAACTGGATTAGCCACACAGAGAGCAAATGACAGAGAATATAAAATCAACAGCCAAGAGGAAGCATCCTTGTCCTCATGCACAGGTGGGGAAGGAGAGAGGCAAGAGGAGGAGGAGGAGGAGGAGGAAGGGTGGGCGGCAGATCAGTCCTCAGAGCTGAGCTAGCAGCTGGTAGCTCCTTGTTCTTTGGCAGAAAGAATCCTAGCCGAAACAATACAGAGATGAACAGTCAGGTGCTCCTTCCACCTGTGCCATTGCACAAGGTGAGAATAGAGGCTTCTCTGTGTAGCAGAGCTGGGGAACTCTGAGCGGGGAGGGGCTAGGGTGCTAGAGTTGCAAGGGATATGCTGTGCTCCTGAAATCACAGCTGCTCAGCAGAAAGACCTGAGCCTCTTTGCATCAGGATGGCCATTAGTAGAGGGGGGTCTGAAAGACATCCTCTCCTAGAAAGACAAATGGGGGCATTACAGCACTTGAGGGCTTCCTCTGGACTCTGGAGCATCCAGGGGCTGCTGTCCTCAGATGGTGCAAAGGAGGACTTCAAGCTACCCAACACAAATGGGAGCTCAGGCAAGGCGGCACCTGTAGACAAACCGCAAAAGCCCTGGAGCAAAACCCCCTTGGGTGCCTGGCCTGATCTTGGCACCAAACCTTTTTATTTTTTGGCCCTTCCAGCCTATCCATTATTGGCACATTTTAAAAACAAAATGCCGGTGTTTTTGTGTAAGTATTGTAATGTATTTTACCTTATGCTTTTAAATATGGTGTAGGCCACGTGGGGACATATTTGTGTAACATTTTTTACTAACAAGTTGTTAATATTATTTTACACTGCAGCAAAAACCTGAGGGGACAGAGGGGATCCCTTCAAAAAAACCAAGCACTGGCCATTTGGGGATAGAGCAGTTCCCAAGAGGGTCTCCGTCACTCCTTTGTCAACCTCCTCCTCTCAGTCTCCCAAGTCAAGCAAGCAGTTACGAACACCCAAGGGATCTCCTTTCCCATCAGCGACCTCCTCCTCCTGAGAGTCCCTGGCTCCTGAACAAGGCAAGGCTGAGGTTTCCTCAGTGCTCCCCCCCCCGGCACAGAAACATTACAAGCCCCTCGAGCCTCCAAATCTCTCTTGGGAAAATTTGCCCAGAGGTGGACAGTCTCTGCTCTGAGTGGTTCCTTGCAGGGAACGTTTGTGGCAACTCTCCCCTCAGGCAGTCTCTAAGAATTCCACCAGGGTGTCCCAGGAGGGAATTGGAAAGCCCCTGCTCTGACTCACCTGGGACAAGCTTTTACTGAGGGAAAGGAGGGCAGTAATACTCTGAGTGCTTCCGCCCAAAGCTGGAGAAAGTCTTCTAATCCCAGGGGGTCAGAATCAAATTTTGGATAGTACTGATATTCCTGCAGCTAGTACTAATGCATAAATATTATTATACAGTTATATGCATCCTTGGATTGATTGATTGATTGATTGATTGATTGATTGTACTTATATACCGCCCCATAGCTGAAGCTCTCTGGGTGGTTTACAGTAACATTAAAACAAATATACAAATTTAAAAACACATCTTTTAAAAACACATCTTTTAAAACACAATTTAAAAATTTTAAACAATTTAAAACACATGCTAAAATGCCTGGGAGAAGAGGAAAGTCTGTTTATGTGTTGGTTATTTTAGGACGTTTGGAGTATAAAATATAATACATATGATGATGCATATAATATGTGATAATTATTTGTATTTTTAGCAGAACCAGTAAAAAAAGAACTCACTTCAAGATCAAGGAGCAAGACACGAATTAGAAAAAATGTATGCAGATAAACTCAGTATTAAGATTTTAGAAAAATCCAGCCCTACTGATTCCCTACAAAACAAACACTAAAATGAATATTTGCCGATAGATTACATCAAAACGAACATTACAAATGAAGAAGGTTCTCTTTGCACTGTGCTGGTGTTTTTTTTAAATAAGGTGGGGAGACATATTTAGGATTGTATCCAACAAAGTTCTCCTCTTTGTGCCAGGGCTTCTGCTTATGCAACAGAACTTTCCCTCCTTCTCCTCCTCTGTCCCCAAATCTATTCTGGGGTTTCCCCCAACTTGGGGGGCACAAGCGTGTGTATTGAAAAGAGGAGGTTCCATAGCACAAGCAGAAGTCCTTGCATAAATGGGACAACTTCATTGGATACTATGCATTATTTCTAATTTGGGCTGCTGGACCTAGGAAAGAGAGGAGGGAGGAATGAAACTAGATTTAAAAAATTGTGTTAAAAAAACCCTTGTGGGCTCAGCCCTTAAAATCCTTCTTAAGCATGTGAAAACCTACAAATATGATTGGGGGAAAGGGCAGGAGTTGTCTAGTGGTGATGGAAAAGCATTCTGTACATGCTCTGAAGTACTAATATTCCTGGACTCTGTTCTGGTTTGAAAGCAGATTAGTGGGTGGAGCTCAGCGAAGGTCTTGGAACAAATGGAGTAGTGGAGTTACTAAGCAAAGGGAGCTTGTGTATAACAGGAAAGGGGGAGATAGTTGTGATGGGTGGATGGAAACAGAATCTGTTTTTGCTGGAAGGAGGGGGAGAATTAGGAGTGGATGATTAAGAGTGGAGATGGAATTGGAATTATGAGTTTTCTAGCTCTAGTTTGGAGCAATAGAGGTATGGTAACTCTTTTTCAAAAAAAGATTTGCTAGGGTTTGAATCAGTGTGAGACATCACTCTAGAAGTCTTTCTTTGTATTCTAAGTGTGTGGGGAAGAGAAGGTCTGCAGTTTTTCAGTGGTGAGGGAAAACACTCTGTATATACTCAAAGACTCTCTATACCAGTTGCATATGTGTGGTGGGGAACAGCCATGGAGCTGCCCCTCCTGATACTGGTGTCACTGCTCCTTACCTGGCTGGGGGAATAGCAGTGAGGACAGGAACTCACTTGATTGGCAGCAATCCCACCAGTGCAACTGCACAGCCCTGACCTCGCCATTTCCCTGACCCAGCCCAGTCCAGGTAAGCAGCTAACAAGCTGGTATCAGGAGGGTGGCCTCACTGCACACACCACTACTGCTCTTTATTATTAACTGTTATTTGTGCTTAAGATTTCTGTGCCATGATCTTGGGCAAGTCACATATTTCTATGCCTCATTATTCCTCAGCTTTAACATTCTTCAAATCTTATAAATGCTATGTAACATACGCATGCATCTTATATTTGGGGTGAGCACATGCAAAAGAGGATAGTGCTCCTGTCCCTTTAATAGCTGTGTAGAATTTCAGCAGATGTCCCTTGTTATGTCCTTTTAAATCCAGCAATCCTATTTGTTGTATGTCACACACCTGTGGCTGTTATGCCTTTAAGCTAACACACACTATATCTTGCACACTGACAACATCTGAAATGATTCAGTATTGATTGCAGAAGCTTAACCAGTAATCCCCCAATGAATGATTCCTCAGTATTCCAGCTTAACTGGCTTGAAAATAGGCTATCCAAGAGGTAAGTCTCACAACAACTTAAATATTGTACAAGTTTTTTCTGTTGCTTCATCCACTTGCATTCCTAGCCAGGGTCTTAGTTAGAAGAAAGCCCTGGTGATTCCAACAGGACTTACTTTCAAGTGAGCATGTTTAAGGTGGTGGCCTTGGGCTCCAGCAAATAACTGTACAACAAATCAAATAGCAATAGAATGATCTTTTTAGCCGTGAGACCAGAGAGCATTTGTATGTATAAATTCCCCATATTGCTGGAACCAGCAGAGAATAAGATGGTAGCACTCAGCTGAATTATACTGCCACAGTAATTTTATTTATTTATTTATTTGATTTATATCCCATCCTTCCTCCCAGCAGGAGCCCAGGGCAGCAAACAAAAGCACTAAAAACACTTTAAAACATCATAAAAACAGACTTTAAAATACATTAAAATAAACATCTTTAAATACATTTTTTAGAAAAGCTTTCCAAACAACTTTTTTTTAAAAAAAAAAGGTTCAAAACATTTAAAAAAAAAAAAAAAGGTTTAAAGACATACTAAAAAGCAATTCCAACACAGATGCAGACTGGGACAAGGTCCCACCTTAAAAGGCTTGTTGAAAGAGCAGTATCGTCAATAGGGTCCGAAAAGATAACAGAGATGGTGCCTGTCTAATATTTAAGGGGAGGGAATTCCACATGGTAGGTGTCGCCACACTAAATGTCCGTTTCCCATGTTATACAGAATGGACCTCCTGATAAGATGGTATCTGCAGGAGGCCCTCACCTGCAGAGCGCAGTGATTGACTGGGTATATAAGGGATAAGACAGTCTTTCAGGTATCCTGGTCCCAAGCTGTATAGGGCTTTGTACACCACAACTAGAACCTTGAACTTGGCCCGGTAGCAAATGGGCAGCTAGTGCAATTCTTTCAGCAGCAGGGTGACATGTTGGTGATACCCTGCCCCAATGAGCAATTTCGCCACTGCATTTTGCACCAGTTGCAGCTTCCAGACCAACCTCAAGGGCAGCCCCACGTAGAGAGCATTACATAATCCAGCCTGGAGATTACCAGTGTGTGGACGACAGTGGTCAGGCTATCCTGGTCCAGAAATGGCTGCAGCTGTCTTACCAGACAAAGCTGGTAAAAGGACTCCTAGCCACTGAGGTCACCTGGGCCTCTAGCAACAAAGATGCATCCGGAAGCACTCCCAGACTACGGACCTGCTCTTTCAGAGGAAGTACAA
This sequence comes from Rhineura floridana, assembly GCF_030035675.1. NCBI lineage: Eukaryota > Metazoa > Chordata > Lepidosauria > Squamata > Rhineuridae > Rhineura > Rhineura floridana. Next base: position 16,678,411 of record NC_084481.1, read on the forward strand.
CCCCATCCAAAGCAGGCAACTGACTAATTATCTGAACTCAGGGACCACCAACCCACAGCACCTCCGTCTTGTTAGGATTCAGACTCAGTTTATTGGCCCTCATCCAGCCCACTACTGAGTCCAGGCACCGGTCCAGGGCTTGCACGGCCTCTCCCAATTCAGATGTTACAGAGAAATAGAGCTGGGTATTGTCAGCGTACTGCTGACACCTCACCCCAAATCTCCTGATGACTGCTCCCAAGGGCTTCATATAGATGTTAAACACCATGGGGGACAAGATGATACCCTACGACACCCCACAGCACAACTGCCAGGGGGCCGAAAGACAATCACCCAATTCTATTCTTTGAAAATGACCTTGGAGATAGGATTGGAACCACTGTAAAACAGTGCCTCCAATACCCATCTCACCAAGTTGGCCCAGAAGGATATCGTGGTCAATGGTATCAAAAGCCACTGAGAGATCAAGTAAGAGTAACAGGGTCGTACTCCCCCTGTCCTCCCGATCAAGGTCATCCATCAGGGTGACCAAAGCTGATTCAGTCCCATAACCAAACTGGAATGTGTCAAGATAATCTGTTTCATCCAAGAGTACTTGCAATTGCTGCACAACCCTCTCAATCACCTTCCCTAAGAAGGAGGTATTTGTGACTGGTTGGTAATTAAACCAACGGGTCCAGGGTGGGCTTTTTCAGGAGAGGTGGGTGTTATGGAAATTTGTATATTATGCAGATTTCGTCAGTGGTCTAAGCTGCTTATGTGATAGTGTGTGTATTTACCTAAGTAGCAGGCTTTTATCTTGCACTTAGATCACTGAGACTTAAGACTTAGTAAAATAAGAAAAAGCTACTTTATTTATAGAAATACATATTAGATAGGAAAGGCATACCTAGTTCTAGCTAACTAAGTTAGAGGCGCAATGCCCAGACATGGGTATTGCCCTCATGGCTCAGGAGAGAGAACAAAAACAAAGATGTCTCCTCTCTCCTTGGACAGTTGAAGAAGAAGAGAAAGAAAGGGGGGGCAGATAAGCTTCCCTGAGCGTATCAGTTTACAGCTGAAGGAAGTCAGGTAGAGAATAGCACAGGTAAAGGTAGGCAAGCTTAGCCAGCTGGAGGACCCTAACTCCACCTTCCCTTTGGAATGCAAATAAAAGAACCCAAACAGAAGTTGCTCTTGCCCCACTTCCAACAATCGGATTACCGCCTCTTTCAGGGTGGCTGGAACCACTCCCTCCCGCAATGATGTGTTGACCACAACCTGGATCCACTCGGTCAAACCCTCTCAGCAAGCTTTAATAAGCGAAGGAGGGCAAGGGTCAAGAGGACATGTTGATGGCCGCATCATCGCAAGCACCTTGTCTATGTCATCAGCATCAACTGAAACCAAAGAAGTTGCAGCAGACACTGCACTGGACACTTCACTGGGGACTACAGTAGATGTGGATGGGGCATCAAGATTGCTACAAAGGCGAGCAACTTTACCCTCAAAGTACCTTGCAAACAATTCACAGTGGGCCTCCAAAGGGTATAAAACTCCAGTTCCTGAAGCTGATGTCAACAGACCCCTGACAATATGGAAAAGCTCCACTGGACAGCTACTTAAGGATGCAGTGGTGGCAGAGAAGTGGGTCGCCTTCACTGCCCTCACCACCACACAGTAGCCACAGTTGTGATGCTTTACTCGTGCCCGATCAGCCTCACAGCACATCTTTCACCACTTGCGCTCTAGCTATCGTCCAGCCTCTTTCATTGCCCTTATTTCACTGGTGTACCAAGGGGCAAACCAGGCTCCACAATGCCGGAGAGGGCGTTCGGGGGCAAACGTGTCAAGCGCCCGACATGCCTCACTGTTCCACAGAGTGACAAGGGCTTCAACAGGGTCACCTGCTCTATCTACTGGGAAGTCCCCCAGGGCATTCAGGAATCCTGTGGATTCCATTAGTTTCCAGGGGCGCCCAACACTAACAATAAGAAATCATCTTCAAGATCAGGTTGGGCTGTTCCAGCTGTATCATGCTGCAACGCTGGCTCCCTCCTAACTGTGGCTAGGAAACTGGAAGCCAGTCTCAGAAATTCATGTTCCTTCCTCCCTTGCTGCTCTGGAGTAAATTTTTTCCTCCTGCTTTAATGCAGTTAAATGCAGGAAGGATTGGCACCCATCTTATCTGTAGTGGATGCTGATCAGGGTCCCTATTTGATCAGGATCTATAACTGTGATGTAAAAGGGATTTCAAAGCGTGTGTCCAAGAGAATCCTGTTAGCACCAAATATGGTTAAAGTTAATGCTGATGTTTCCCTTAATCAGGGGTAAAAAAAATCAAACTTAGGTTTCTCTCAGTTTCTCATTACTCCAGTCTTCAATTCAGGTCTTCACATTTCTGCATCAGTTTACAATTAAAAAAAAATCCTTCTGACAATTCATCAGCATTTTAGTGCAATTTTTTCAAAATATATGCATTTTTTATCCAATTTTGCCTGATAAACACATTTTTGCAAGCAATTTCCCCAAACATAATGTGTTTTATATGTTTTTTCACTAATATATCCATGTTTATAGACACTTTCCCATAACATACACATTTTGTACACATTATTTGGTTGGAGAACTGCATCCCAAAATTTGGAGAAGTGTGAATTCTGAAGGATGGCTCTGTTTCGGTTCCCATATTGTTTCACTGCCCCAAGTGGCAAAGTGTGAATTTAGGTAGGTTTGCCCTTAAATGCAAACTGAATTGGATTTCCCCACATACCTGCCTCCAAGCCTCTTTGGCTGCAAACACACCATACATTTAAAGCACAAGATACCCCCCCCCAATGCTGGGTATGTTACTTTGTTAAAGGTGTTGAGAACGGTAGCTCTGTGAGGGGTAGACTACAGTTCCCATGATTCTTTGGGGGTAAATAATGTGCTTTAAATGCATGGTGTGTATGCTTTTCATACTTCTTATTGGTCCTGCTTTGCCCTCTCTGTGAGTGTTGTTGCCTGGCTGGAATGTGTCCCTGAACTCTTGCTAATACCTGTTGCTTTCCTAGATGGAGGACTGAGAAGAGTGTGTGAGTGTCTATGCAGGAACTAGCCTGCTGTAGAAAGACAAGCTTTACATTCATTGCTCTGCCGGCTTTTGCCTCTGGCCCTGCCCACCACTGGCATGTGGTCTCTGGAAGTTTGCGCAGAAGGGCTAATCATAGTTAAGGCTGGAAGAAGAAATTTGTCTGGGGGTTGGAGAGATGGAAGGAGTGCATGGTTTAAAAACTTAACCATATTGGATTCTGGGTTCTGATATTATGAGACCGGAATATCAAAACTTTTTCTCCCTCATCCTCCTAGGGTGATTCATCCTGAATCAGACACTCCCCGGCTCCGGTGAGCTTTTCCCAGGGATCAACTTAAAAGCTGTTCTACTACAGACACAGTAATGGCCACCAGCTTGGATGGCTTTAAAAGAAGATTAGACAAATTCATGGAGGACAGGGCTATCAATGGCTACTAACCATGATGGCTGTGCTCTGCCACCCTAGTCAGAGGCAGTATGCTTCTGAAAACCAGTTGCCGGAAGCCTCAGGAGGGGAGAGTGTTCTTGCACTCAGGTCCTGCTTGTGGGCTTCCCCCAAGCACCTGGTTGGCCACTGTGAGAACAGGATGCTGGACTAGATGGGCCACTGGCCTGATCCAGCAGGCTCTTCTTATGTTCTTACTACCTTTTTGATGTTAAATGCCAGTAGTCTGGTTCCATTCTGGTTCAGATGGAGCCCATCCATGTTGTGCAGGTCTATCAAAAAATGACCAGAGCCTAACAAATTTAGACCCTACCTCCCTACACCATCATCTTATCTATGCACTGAACCCCCTAGCTTCACCTGTCTAGCTGGCCCTGCATATGGTAGCTGGTGGCTTCATGAAAATGTGGTAGTGGAATCTACTCTGGGTTTTAATCTGAACTTTCAAGGAGATGTCTGAGGTGCAGATTGTAGGTTCAGCACCTTGGGCAGTTTTTCAAAAGTTCAGACTAAAACCCAGAGTGGATTCCCCTGCACCACTGACATGGAGCCACCAGCAGCCACAGAGAGAAAGCTGCCTTGGAGGCCCTGCCTTTTAACTCCCTACCTAAACTTGGCTTCCAGGTTCTCATGCAGAGCTTGGAAAAGTTACTTGTTTGAACTACAACTCCCATCAGCCCCAGCCAGCGCCATGCTGGCTGGGGCTGATGGGAGTTGTAGTTCAAAAAAGTAACTTTTCCAAGCTCTGTTCTCATGACTACATTGTTGGGGCCAATGTGCACCATAACCACTGTTTCCTCTTCAGCACTATCTATCTACACAATGTATGGTACCCACAATCTTCATATGAGGTAGGCAAGTCAGCATGCAGTCTACTTGGCTGTTACAAACCCAGCTATCTGTGTTTCTATTGAATGAATCGCCCACTACTAGGGACTCACCAACCTTTGGAGGATATCCGTTTGTCCCCCAAGGAATGGGTCCTTTTCCTTTTCCTTGTAGTGTCACCCTCCTTTCTCCCAAACCCTCAGTCTCTATGACAGCAGAGGATCTGTCATCCAGGAAGTGGAACTATCACAGCCTTTAAGGCCTCATCCACTAGTCTTTCTGCTTGTCTCAGCACCTTCAGGTCAGCTACCTTGGCTTCTATGGATCAAACTTTCCCCCTGAAACCAGGAACTTTGCACTGAACACATATCCATGACTTCTGTCCAGGTAATTCTGTCCCTTCCATCTCTGCTGGTGTTTTACCTTCATTACTGGGCTCCTGCTGGGAGGAAGGGTGGGATATAAATTAATTAATTAAATAAATAACTGTTTTTCTTTGGGGGGCAGTTGTTTACCTGGAAAGGTAAGTTAGTGACCATCAGGAGGAGGGGTGGGTTGACTGCCCTGGCCTCTTCACCCTGCTACTGAACTGACACAGGTGCTTAACCTCGCCTGTTTGCTTAACTTCTTTTAACCATGACACTGTCATTGTGGCTGAGATGTTTCATCACCTGGGGCTCTCCTCATATTTGTAGATCTGGGCTGTCTTACAAGTTTGTCTCACTTTTATATTCCTGTACAGTGCAAGAGAACACAGGCAGAGGAGATGGGTGGAAGACACAAAGATAATAAGAAACTGATGTATACCTTGGTGCACCACATTTTTTAATTTCTAGTTTGCTGAAGTCTGAAAATATCTTAAAACTGGAAGTAAAAGATGGCCACGTTTTAAAAGCCTCATGTTAGTTAAATAAAGAAATAAGAATAAATTGTACCTGGCAAACCAATGTTTTCCCTAGGATCTGAAAAAAATACTTAATAACTAACAATTCCTATTCCACAGCAAAGCCATAATTTAAGGCTAAATTTACATTGTAATTAGCTTCTCAGAAATGTGAAGAACTTCAATAAAGTTGTCCATTAATAATTTCACTGCTGTTGGAAAGCCTGTCCCACCCACATGTGCTACTTAATTAAACTCAGTGTTCCTCATTCGTATAAGACAGTTATGAAGAACAGGTGGTACCTAATTTGAAGATAATGGATGTATGGATCTCAGTATAATTTCATCATCCTAAGTGAAATTATCTGACACCTTGCTTGAACCTGTACTTTCAAAGATTGCAAAAATCTTTAGGGTGATATAAATGTGCATGGTGTAGTAATCCACTGTCATGACAAAGTAGGTTTGCACAGCAAAAGTATGGCTGAAGTAACTGTGTTACGGTGGTTTGCTACCAGTTTATGTGTTCCTGAATGCTTTGTGGATAATAGCTTTTTCACAATTGTGAAATTCACAGCCTAGGACTTCATTTTGCTTGGAACCTCTACCCGCCCTCCTCCAATTACTCTGTATTCATGTAAATACCCTATCATTACTAAGAGGCTTAGAAAATTCACTCTTCACGTGTTTAGAGATACTTTAAAAAAAAAAACCCAGGAGGTTCCATTTTTTCTTCTCTTGACTGTTAGAAGCAAAGCTGGAATTTTGAAGGAAGGTCTAGACTAATCTTTCCCAATCTGGTGCCCTCCCAGTATTGTGAACTGCAGTTCCCATCAGCCATCTTAGAAGTACATTGAGGAGAGCTTGGGTACACATTATGCATTTTAGATAAAAATATAAACCATTACTATGGGTTAGATTCTGTGAATGCAACAATGCAACATTTCTGTTTCCTGATTCCTAACTGAGCAGAGCAGAGGGAGCTGTCTCAGCTGGTCCACAGGAGAGGAGATATAAGCAAGCCAGCTTTCAGAGAGCGAGCAAACAGGAGTTTGACAAAGGAGGTTGACAAGGGAGGTCAAGGGGGAGGTCCCTAAAACAAAACAAAAAAAGCCCAAACAGATTACTAATTCTCCTTGTACAGCACACCACATACCTCAGGTTTACCTGTAGTAGGCAGGGCAAAGCACAGGCCACTCCAAAACAAGTAGTTAGAAAGAAACAGAAGATAGAAGAGAGTATGAACGGGAAGGATTCTCCAGTGGTTGTGACCTGCAAGGTGTGTGCCATGTTTGTTTTCTTGCCTGAGAACAACATGGCATACACGTGCAACAAGTGCAAGCTCGTGGCACTGTTGGAAGAAAAAGTGAGAGGCCTGTAATGGCGAGTGGTCACACTGAGGACTATAAGAGAAGATGAAGAGTTCTTAGACAGAACTCTGGAACAGCAGCAACAAAGAAAAGTGGAAATTGGAAGAGCATCAGCATGTGGTAGCAGAAGAGGAGACTGCTTTGGAGAGGAACAACGAAGTGGAGGAAACTCCGTGGGAAAGAGTGACAGTTAGGAGCAGAAGAGCTAAAAGACACCCTTCACCAGTGGAACTATGGAACTGCTTTCAACCAGTCGAGGATGACACTGGAGGGCAGCTTGTGGTGGAAGAATTACAAGAGACCCTGTGTGACAACGAGCAAGAGGCTGAAGCTCAATCAAGCAGGGCCAATGAAACCTCACCCCCCAACAACAAAAGAAGAGTACTAGTAGTGGGAGACTCCCTACGGCGAGGGATCGAAACCCAAGTATGCCAAGAAGATCCGTGGACTCACCAGGTATGCTGTCTACCAGGAGGACGGATTGGAGATGTGACAGAAAGGTTGCCATCACTCATCAAGCGCACCGACAAGTATCCCTTTCTCCTCATCCATGTGGGAACAAATAATACTGCCAAAGGGAGCTATGAAGAAATCACATCAGACTTTGAAGTTCTGGGAAGGAAACTCAAGGACTTTGGGGACCAGATAGTTTTTTCATCCATCCTTCCAGTACTTAGAAGAGTAGAAAGGGAAAGAAAAATACTCCATGTGAATGAATGGCTACGAAGGTGGTGCCGACGTGAGAGATTTGGATTCTGGGACCACGGGCTATGCTTCCTGGAAGATGGATTGCTGGCAAGTGATGGGTTGCATCTCACAAGGACTGGGAAGAATGTGTTTGGCCACAGCATGGAGAAGTTCATCAGGAGGGCTTTAAACAGAATCCTAAGGGGGAGGAAGACGTAAACTTGGTGGTAACGACTGATGAAGGCTTGTGCACAGTAACGGGACCAAAGAGATTGGCTCTAATAGGGCCCAGTAACAGTCCTCAGAAAAATGTAGTAAGGAAGCCAAGCCATAAATCACATGGTCTTCAATGCCTGTATACTAATGCACAGAGCATGGGAAACAAGCAGAACAAACTGTTTTGAGGAGGCATGATGTAGTAGTAATAGGGGATTTCAATTATCCCGATATCTGTTGGGAGACAAATTCTGCCAAACATGGCCCCTCCAAGAAATTTCTGACTTGCGTTGAAGATAACTTTCTCCTACATAAAGTGGAGGAAGCAACCAGAGGATCAGCTATCCTGGACTTGATTCTAACCAATAGAGATGATTTGGTGGATGAAGTGGCATTTACAGGAACTCTGGGGGAAAGTGACCACACCGTACTTGAATTCTTGATTTTAACAGAAGCAAAAGCTGAGAGTAGCCATACGTGCACCCTGGACTTCAGGAAAGCTGATTTTAATAAACTCAGAACAATTTTAAGTACGGTTCCATGGCAAGCCACCCTAATGAGAAAAGGAGTCCAAGATGGGTGGGAGTTTCTAAAAAAGGAAATTCTAAAAGCGCAATGGCAAGCAATTCCAACAAGGAAAAGGGGGGGGGAACAACAGAAGAAGCCAATGTGGCTTCACAAAAAGCTTAGAGAGGACGTGAAAACAAAAAAGGACACATACAGGAAGTGGAAAGAAGGCCAGGCCGCAAAGGAAGAGTACAGGCAGGTATCACGGAATTGCAGGGATGGTGTCAGGAAGGCTAAAGCTGAGAATGAGCTGAGGTTAGCGAGGGATGCTAAAAGCAACAAAAAAGCTTTCTTCAGGTATGTCCATAGTAAAAGACAGAGAAAAGAAACAGTGGCACAGCTACTCAATGAGGATGGCAAAATGATAACAGATGACAAAGAAAAGGCAGAAGTCTTCAATTCCTACTTTGGCTTAGTCTTCTCCCCAAAAAAGGATCTGTGACCCACCCGGGAAACATGAAGTAGAAGGGGCAGGGTTGGACCTTGAGATTGATCGACAAATGGTCAAGGAATACCTAATCACTTTGAACGAGTTCAAATTGGCAGGGCCCAATAAACTGTATCCTAGAGTATTGAAGGAACTGGCTGAAGATCTCTCAGAACCGCTGTCTATTATCCTTGCGAAATCATGAAGGACTGGTGAAATGCTGGGTGACTGGAGGAGAGCTAATGTTGTCCTTATCTTCAAAAAAGGGAAAAAGGAGGAACCGGGGAACTACTGACCAGTCAGCCTAACATCAATCCCTGGAAAAACTCTGGAGCAGATTATAAAGCAGCCAATCGGTGAGCACCTTGAAAACAATGCAGTGATTACTAGGAGCCAACATGAATTTATGAAGAACAAATTCTGCCACACTAATCTTATCTCATTTTTTGATGTAGTAACCTCCCTTGTAGACTGTGGGAATGCTGTGGACATAATATATCTTGACTTCAGCAAAGCTTTTGACAAAGTGCCCCATGATATTCTGATTAGCAAGCTAGCTAAATGTGGGCTGAATGGAACAACTATCAGTTGGATCCACAGTTGGCTCCAGAATAGTACTCAAAGAGTGTTTATCAATGGTTTCTTCTCAAACTGGGCGGAAGTAACGAGTTGGGTACCACAGGGCTCAGCGCTCTTCAACATTTTTATTAACGACCTGGATGAGGAGGTACAGAGCATGCTTATTAAATTTGCAGATGATACAAAATTGGGGGGCATAGCTAATACCATGGAAGACAGAAAGAAAATTCAAATGGACCTTGATAGGCTGGAGCATTGGGCTGAAAACAACAGAATGCAATTCAATGGGGATAAACGCAAAGTTCTACACGTAGGAAAAAGAAACCAAATGCACAGTTATAAGATGGGGGATAGTTCACTCAGCAATACGACATGTGAGAAGGATCTTGGAATTGTCGTTGATCACAAGCTGAATATGAGCCAACACTGTGATGTGGCTGCAAAAAAAGGCAAATGCTATATTAGGCTGCATTAACAGAAGTATAGTTTCCAAATCGCGTGAAGTATTAGTTCCCCTCTATTCAGCACTGGTTAGGCCTCATCTTGAATACTGCGTCCAGTTCTGGTCTCTGCACTTCAAGAAGGATGCAGACAAACTGGAAGAGGTTCAGAGGAGGGCAACAAGGATGATCAAGAGACTGGAAACCAAGCCCTATGAGGAGAGACTAAAAGAACTGGGCATGTTTAGCCTGGAGAAGAGAAGACTGAGGGGAGATATGATAGCACTCTTCAAGTACATGAAAGGTTGTCACATAGAGGAGGGCCGAGATCTCTTCTCGATTGTCCCAGAGTGCAGGACACTGAACAATGGGCTCAAGTTGCAAGAAGCCAGATTTTAACTGGACATCAGGAAAAACTTCCTAACTGTTAGAGCCATACGACAATGGAATCAATTACCTAGAGAAGTAGTGGACTCTCCGACCCTGGAGGCAGTCAAGAGGCAGCTGGACAGCCATCTGTCGGGAATGTTTTGATTTGGATTCCTGCATTGTGCAGGGGGTTGGACTTGATGGCCTTATAGGCCCCTTCCAACTCTAGTATTCTATGATTCTATGTTCATATTCACAGAATGGGGCTTTCCTGCTTCCTTCATCCCTTTGCAGCCTCCTGCATCTCCTGAAAATCTGACCCTGGGATTGTGTAGGATATGATAAGGTAGGAGCAAATATATGGAGGGAGGGAGGAGGAAGCCATATGAATGGAAGAGAAACTTAAGGTTCCAAGTCATGAGTACAAACACTAATGTGAAAATAAAATATTTTTGTGACTTTTTAATCTGGGTGTACATGCATATGTGTGCATCACATGCTCACAACCTTTAGCCAAAGCTCTGGAAGTAGTTTACATTTGGAAATGGAAGATTTCCTTGCTGTGTTGTGTTGCATGGCCAATTTCTCGTTAGCTTCAAGGGAGTGAAGATTCTGTCTGTAGAAAACAATGGGCTGGATCCAGGGATGTGCTAGCAGAAGGAATTCAGGCCACAATGCATTCCCATGAACTGTTGTGCAGGAGCTACTAGAAAGGCACTTCTGATCAAACTGATTGCCTTCTGGCAAATTACCCAATTCCACATGCAAAGGACACCTTAGACATAAACTTTACAGCTTGCTCATAGTCTATTCAGGTGGATATGTGAAGCCTAAAAGCGTAAAATGCAGCACAATTTGGTTTGTCCTTAATGTTACTTGCATTAAAATCCTGATCCAATCGATAGGGCTTAATCACAACCGAGTTTTGCTTGGTTCTACTCAGAACACTGTGTTGAATGGTTTTAATAATTTCTGATCATTCTGATACAAATGATGATCCAGATGCTGAAGAGGAAACATTAACTATTTACAAAGATATTTATAGACATTTAGCACCTGTATCTGAATTTTCAATGACTAATTAAGAGGCAGAGAATCTGGCAGATACTCTGCTTTACGTTTTGACTTCACAGACCACAGCGACTTACTAAAACAATGACACATTTGAAAGTCTGGAAGATTATTTAGAGGAGAAACAAATAGCTCTTTTAAAACCTGATTCTAACGGCCATTTAAAAGAGAAAATATAATCACAGTATAATCAATGCAGTGAGTTATATTTAGTGGTGAAATGATGAATGGCACTCTTGGGGAGAAGGAATATTTTTATGTATGAGTTCTGACAGCTAAGGTAGCCTTAAGCAGCAGCAGGTTGCAATAAATATTTTATTTTGAGCAAGCTGGAGCCTTCAAACAGGGCAAGCAAATTTACTGTTGCCTACATATGCTGCTCACTTTCTAGATATTTCTTCTGCTGGTTCACAAAATTAAAGCCGTAGCTTGCTTTTCCACCATATCTGATTTCAATTTTCACTTTTTAGGAGAAATGTCTTTGATAACCTGCAGCAGTCGATTTTAGTGCAAGGTATAGATGTTATTCTGGGTGTAAAAAGACTATCCTCAGTTTTATTCTGTGCTAAAGCAGTGAAATTGCTTCATTTGTGAAACGAGCCAAAATACCACATTTGTGAAAGAGGCAGTGTCTTTGCCAAATTCATAAAATAAAATAGGTATTCAGTTTTGCCTAATCCCTGTATTTTTCAGCTATACAAGCCAATAACATTTATTTTGATTTGCTGACTAGCTAAAGGATTCTATGAAATCTTTCACCCTGGTTTACTATCTCCAATTGAATGATATCTTGCATGATCCAATCTGTAACATCAAATGTGGAGTATGAATCACTTCCCCCACCAGAAGCTGAGTAAGTGTCAGATGCAGAGAGAGCTTCAGGTGTTACATAGGAAGGGTAAGTAGATGTGGTCATGCTTTCTTCCCTCTTCCCTCTCAATGCATTATTCAATGTCTGAAGTCATTCTCAGTCCCTGTTGAGGTATATTTTAATGTATTGCATGGGAAACTCATACATTTTAGAATACATTGTCTGATTTTGTGCATTGTCTTTAGTGATGATTGTGCAGTAGCCAGTGTTCAATAGGAATAGTCCAGTGTTTATGATGGGTCCATTCCTTAGACATTATTCCAGAGTAGAAAAATGACCACAAACCTGGGGATGGAGGTGAAGGGTTATTACAGGCCAGGCACATGACAGAATAATAATTCCAGGGCTCGTTTGGTATAGTGGTTTCCATCAAGCACGTGTACCACTATATTAACTCCTGTGTATTTCAGAGTAGCCTGAATATTTGCAGACTAGTACATCCCAGACAATACCTCTACTTAAAAAGAGAGAAAGACCTCAATGGATGACTGAAGAAACTCTTCAAATGGTTAAAGAGAGAAGGAAAGCAAAAGCAAAAGGAGATAGAAACATGGTCAGAACCCTAAATGCAACAATACAGTGACTAATAGGTAGGGAAAAGGACAACTATTACAATAGTTATTGTATAGAAATAGAAGAGGACAACAAAAAGGGTAGAACGAGAACTCTATTCCAAACAATTAGAGAAATTAAAGGGAAATTTAAACCAAGAGTAGGGATGTTGAATGATCAACAGGGGAACACACTGACTGACTGAGATGAAATAAAAGGAAGATGGAAGCAATACACTGAAGAACTCTATAAAAGAGATGACAGATTCATTCATGAAGGAACCACATGATGAAGAACCAGAAATTTTAGAATGTGAGGTGAAAGCTGCTCTTAAAATACTTGAAAGAAACAAATCACCAGGAACAGATGGCATACCAATAGAGTTGCTACAAGCTACTGAGACTGAATCTGTCCAAATTTTGACAAAAATTTGTCGAGAAATATGGAAAACTAAACAATGACCCACAGACTGGAAGTGTTCAATATACATCCCAATTCCAAAGAAGGGGTCAAATTCAAGGTGTGCTTTCCATGTTATGGGTGCCACATAGTACGTGCTTGTTCTGCTCTTGTAAGAAATCAGTCCTGTAGTGTGGCAGCACCTACACTTTGGAACTCTTTGCCTATTGACATTAAGCCTTTATTGTATTCTTTTTAGCACCTGCTAAAAACATTTTTGTGTAGCCTACCCAGGCATGTAGAAGCTATTGTGTTTTTTAATCTGTTTTTAACTTGTTGGGTTTATTATTTTAAAATACCTGTCTAACTGTTTTTGCCAGTAATTTTATTGTTTTAATTTCTTCTGTAAGCCACTTTGAGATTTTTTACAATAAAGTGGTATATAAATGTAAATATAATACATAAATAAATTTTAGAGTCACTGTGGCCCTTGGGTCTCTTTCCACTTTTACCGACTCATGCCATTTGGTACCGTCTAGCTCAGCACTGATGACATGGAGTAGTATTCCAGGATTCCAGGCAATAGTCTTTCCCAGATATTGGATTTTGGACCTTTGCATGCAAAGCATATGCCCTACCACTGAGCTACAGCCCTTCCCGTTTAAAAAAGTATCTTTTAAAATTGCTCTTTTCAATTCATAATGAGTGCATAGCATACCTAGGGCAGATCCACACCATTCATTTAAAGTACATTCAACACACATTTGAAGTACATGAATCACACCACAGAATCATGAGAACTGTTGTTTGTTAATGGTGGTGGGAACTATAACTGTGAGGGGGAAGATACACTTCCCAGGATTCTTTGGGGGAAGTCATGCACTTTAAATGTGAGTTGGATATGCTTTAAATGTATTGTGTGGATCTACTTCATAGACATTGCCTGAATGTAAATCATTTTAAGTAATTTTTTAAAATAGAAATCACTATAAAGTTTTCTTGGTGACCATGGGCTACTCACAATCTCTCATTCTAATCTGCCCCTCAAGATGAAAACAACCAAGGGTAACCATGACCATCCCAAGGAAGAAGGGCACACTTAAAATGTAGAGGAAATAATGTACAGACCATAGTGTGAAATCAGATACTTATCAGGACATAGTATGAAGAAATATTTATATAAGCATGACTATCAAAGATATTTATTGTTTACACAACCTGTAAAGATATTTATAGTGCAATCTAATGCATGTTTACTTAGAAGCAAGTCTCAGTGTATTCAACAGGGCTTATTCAAACATGGAAGTGTGCACAGGACTGCAACCTCACTCACCCATCCCAAAATTCAGAGTCATGTCACTTTAAGCTGTTTTGCAACTGTTTATACTTGTTTATATGGTTATTGGATTTTAAAGGGATTATTTCTTATTGTGAGCTGTCTTGGTTTCCAATCACCAACCCTACCTCACAGGGTTGTTGGAAAGACTCCATATATACACACACATTGGAGATGCAAAAATACATATACCCCTTATAATAGTTTGTTGTCAAAACCAGTTGGTCAGTGCAGAACATTTCTTTAAAAAAAACAAAATCAAAAACAAAATTGTTATTTGTCTTAGTTTCCTACAAAATAAATGCAGTGATACCTAAGTAAGCCCTGCCTAATTGCTTTAAAAAGTAGGATTGGAGGGAGAGAGAAAGGTTTACAACACAATTTTTTGCTATGTTCACTCAGAAGTCCCATTAATTCACAGCACAATCCTAACCATGTGTACTCAACAGTAAGTCCTATTGAACTCAATGGGGTTTACTCCAAGTATGTGGGATTAGAGTTGCAGCTTTACTCCCAGAAAAGTGAGTATTGGATTAAAGCTTCATATTAGGAAGGCTTTCAAAACACTGCCCCCTTCAACAGTCCAGGAAAATTTAAATTTGTTTGACTCCTGAACACAAGAGAGAAAAAGACTGAAAGCTATATACTTACTGAATTTATGAGATTTTCAGATAAACAGGAAAAAAAACAATTTTTTGGCCTTGTGATGGGGTCTCGCTACTGCCTTGTCAATCACAACCCTGACTTCACTTATTGGCTACAAATATGAAAGGGTGGGGTTACAGTAGTCAGCTATGAGCTCATTTAACAGAAGTTACAGGGGCGGCGGCTGACGTTTTAGAGTATATCTCTTGAACCAGACCACCTAGAAACTTAATTTTTTTTAAAAAAATTAACACCTGGGAGTCCACCCAGAGACGACCCAAAATGTCCACCCAGAGAGGACCCAAAATAGGCAAAACCCAGAGACCTGGCAACCCCAGTCATGACATAGAAGGCCTGATTCAAACATTCAGTCTGTAGCATGGTTACTGCCAGAAGTCTTTACGGTGGTCTGGTTTCCAAACAAATTCAAGCATGTTTACTCTGCTTCCCATATAGGTCAGATTAACATCACCATTCCAGAGAGGAGAGACACAAATATTTTCTACATGATTCAGCAAATTCACATGGGAAGAAGATTCAAATGTCTTTGCTCCTGAGCCAGTGTTTTTTAGAGGCAAGCAGGCCTTACAGATTTATTTATTGCAGTTTTATAATGCTGTTCATCCAAAAGGACCACAAGATAGTTTACAGTATTCATGTTAAAACAGTAAAACTGCTAATAAAAACATAAATTTCAACTAATCAATATAATCATAACATTAAAACAGTTCCATGTCTCCAACAATGGAGAATTTCCTCCAAACATCCAGGTGAAGAATTGGGTCTTGGTCCTGAAACCCCAGCAGTGATTATGTTGTATGTACCTGCACAGGGAGGGAGTTTAATAAATAGGGTGCCACTACAGAGAAGGCCCTCTTCCGTATCACACCCGTTGGGCTGGACCTATTGGTGAGATGACACGAAGTAGATCATAAGAACTGAATAGCCTGCTATACAGAGATGCATCTCTTTCACATATTTGGGTCCCAGACAGGTAAATTGTCCTGTAGACAAAATATTTTACATAGATCTTTGTTTATGTTTTTGCTCAACAGTGTATTCACTGGGTAGCCTTGGAATAAAGAGCCAGTGTTCTTTCAGCTTTAGTTTTCTCAACTGATATGTTAGCAATCATCATAGCCTCCCTTGCAGGACTATTGTATGGATGGCTGAGATAACTAACATAAAGCACTTTATCCACTCAAGTGATAGAAAGCCAGTTTAGAGCAATCCATTATTATGGCAGGGGGAGGTCCCTAAAGATTTGGGGTAAGCAGTTGATACTCTGGGTTGTGACTCATACTGCTGGTTCTGCATATAGAAGTAGGCTTTCATATACTGAGCAGCTAATTTGTTTTTCAAGTATCCTGACCAGGAACATATTCAAAGAACATAACTGCATCCAAATGAGCTGTTCTGTGGGTGAAATCTATTCCACAGAGGTAAAAACAAACAACCTCCCAACAACTCCTGTTGTAGAATAAGGACATGTACATCTTGAAGCTCGTATGATTTGTCCTTAGGTTGCCATATTTTGGTTTCTAAAACTTATGGACCTGGATGCCTCTGAGCATGCACAGAATTTTTATTTTTTCCAAAGGGAAAATTTCAAAAAGTATCCATTGGCAAATTACTCCCGAGCATCTTTCTTTTGCAGAGGGATATTTCTTCTTGTAGCTATAGACTGGTTGGATGTGCTGTGGAATCTGGTGTCCTGTGCAGCACACACTGTCCTTTTGCCTAGGGTTTGCTGTGGCCCCACGGATTCTGCATTCCCTATGAAATAGCCCAGGATGAGATAACAAGCAGTGACTAGATTAGTGCACTACGTTAGAAATGTAGCCATCACGCCCCCCATGTGACACATTAATGCACAGTGTGCACTATGACAGCAAACACATGCACGAAGAGCATTTTTTTTAAGCTTTGCATTCTCCAATTCTGGCAATTGGTGAAAGGGATAAAATTCAGGCTAGGTGGCTACCTATACATAGCCATCTGGACTACAGCCCTGGCACCAATTTTAAATATATTTGTCAGCCCCTTCCATTTTTGTGAAGTGTCTTTCTCGTATTCCTGTTTTGAGAGAGCACACCATCACCCTAACCCTTAATACTTTTTTCTCACTTTGGGGGAAAAGAGATATCAACAGTCTAGTTAGAATTAATGACAGGCTGACATAATCTATATTAGTTTGTTCAGAGAACCTCTTTGTAACTGCTGCCACATGGCCGTGGAGTACACTGTCAATTCCTTGGAAAGATTGAAGAATGCTGCCAGTACATTCTCCTCTGCCAGATGTTTCATTTATTACAGAGCCTCTACACAGACAAACATCCTTCTCCTGTGCCAGCTCACTACCGTGATATCTCCTTGCAGTACTTTGTTCCCTAACTAGCTTTTCACCGTTCTTGTTCTAACAAGAAGGACAGGCACTTAGTGAATGAGTGTAATTAGCTTGATGATGTGTCAGCAGGCTGGCACGGTGGCAGCACACTAAATTGCTAGGCAGGATTTGCAATAAAAGGGCTCCTACACTTTGGCTGGTGATAAATATGCCAAAGACAAGAGGATTTCTGGTCTCTTGTAACATTTCTCTTTCCCCCCACTCCCTTTGAGCTTCACATTTGGAGATGGCAACAGTGTTTCCAGAAACCTTGTTTTCTAAACTAGCTAACTGAAGAAAGTGATGACATTTTATGATATCGTGTACTGGAAAAGCCATCATGGTGTGTCAAGCGAGGAGGGCAACTGAGTTTTGCTTAGCTTCCTTGCTTATTAATGATCACTTTCTAGAGGTATCTCAATTACTTTTGATGGATGGAAAATTTGTTTGATTTTGAAAACTTATATCTTATTTTATAGCTTCAAGTAGATCCCCCCCCCGACTTTCACAATATAGTCACAGTCAAATGCAGTATAAGGAACAGAAATAACAGTGTTCATTTGGCACCAAGATTATTCAGGCAACATTTCTGTCCTTGTCCTTGGTCTTCCCTGCTGTCACCTTTTCATCACCACCTACTATGCAGCTGAGCCCACTGAGGACCTCAGAGGCTCAGCCGGTGGTGAAGGCAGGGCTTTCCTCCTTCAATGAGCCCTGATAGTTGGCGAATACTGAGCTAGGACACAGTCTACACGGACTAGGGTTTGCAAGTTGAAACACAGCCAACGAAAGGGGGAGGACAGGACAGTTGGCTTGGAAAAGAGACCTTTTCTGTGGTGGGGTGATGTTTGCTGAAAGTGATGCTGATTTGCAAACTAGCATTGTCTGTGTGTTTCCCTGCCCTTCCTCCCAACCATGCACAATATGCATAACGTAACATGTATATTCACCAACATGTTCACAAATACAACAAAACATGCTATAACTCTCTAGGACTCTCTCTTTACAGGAAAATAGTACCTATAATAGCGTCCCGAAAACTTCCTGTTGCCAGTGCTAGCTCTGTGTGAATTATGCTTGCTTTTAACCATTCCCTCTTCATTTTCCTTCTTGTCTTCATTGTGGACTAGCAGTAGAGACGGACAAATCTGTCAATTTTGGTTTCTCTCCGTTTCTCATTGTTCTATTCACATTTCCACATCAGTTCACTTAAAAAAAAAGCTCTTCATGAAAATTAATGAGCATTTTAGTTTTATTTTCTCCTAATATACACATTTTGCTGCAGTTCTCCCCAATATAGAGAATTTTTGTATGTTATTTTCACTAGTATATACATTTTTGTACACGTTATTTGGAGAACTACATCACAAAATGTGTAGAAGTGCACATTTTGAAGGATAGCTGCATTTTGGTTAGCATATTGTCTCAAGAAGTGCAGATTAGGTAAATTGCATTAAACTGAACCAAATTTCTCCTATCTCTAAGCCAGCCTTTCCCAACCAGTGTGCCTCCAGATGTGTTGGACCACAATTCCCATCTTTCCTGACCATTGGCAATGCTGGCTGAGGCTGATGGGAGTTGTGGTCCAACAACATCTGGAGGCACACTGGTTGGGAAAGGCTGCTCTAACTAGCAGAGAGTCATAGTAGGTTGTGAACAACTACAGCAGGTTTTGCATGGATTGGATGTGCCAAGAGCCCCCCGCCCCAGCTCAGTGTTGGTATGCCCATAGATACAAATGCACATCCCTTTTCATTCTGTTAACCTCATCCCAGTAGCCACATTCAAAGGAGCTAGTCCAGTGTTTGGCACAATATAGTTTAACTGCGGCACTTTGCCATAAAACTCCTCATTGACCTAGCTCACAACACACAGAATGCTTAGTATTCTGAACATTGGGCCCAGCAAGGAAGTGCACTAACATTTCCCAAGGCTAGGAATATTGGCCAACTGTTCATTTTTGATTATGTTCTTAGCTGTGGGAAATTTTATAAGGATCTCAGTGCGCACAGAGAGTAGGGTAGCCCCCTGACCATACATTGCTTTATTTTATGGGGAACATATTGCACCCTTTGGATAAATAAATACTAAGTCATTGCCAGATAACTACATAACAGCATGGATCCTGTTCTATAGCAAGCCTAGCTTAATAGTAATTTTAGTTCTGCATTACACAAACTCCTTGTAAAAATGGGTCAATTAACTACGAGAAGATGGCAGAAAAGCAAATTAGCCTCTCGGGGTTGTTGTTTGGAAAAACTAAGGGTTTGTACCTTTTTGAAACTCTGTGTAAGAGATTGAATGTTGGATTTGGGTCAGGGAGACATGGATTCAGATCCCTGCTGTTGCTGCTGCTTCTCCTCTTGTTGTTATTGTGTTTATAAATCACCCATCCTGCAGCAGAGGTCAGGTGTCTTACAACAAAGGATAAACA
Source organism: Rhineura floridana (assembly GCF_030035675.1). Lineage (NCBI taxonomy): Eukaryota > Metazoa > Chordata > Lepidosauria > Squamata > Rhineuridae > Rhineura > Rhineura floridana. Next base: position 16,697,971 of record NC_084481.1, read on the forward strand.
ACAGAATCACATAAATGGTTAAAACAAATACAGAAATAAAATATTCATAAAATAACAATTAACACTTTGCTGTCCAGGGCAAACACTACCATATTGAACTGAAAAGGCCCAGGTAAATTGAAATGTCTTTAGTTGACATCTGAATCCCCAAGACGAAGGAGGCAAACACAATTCCAGGAGGAGATCATTCCAGAGTCAAGTCCCCACTATGAAGAAGGTCCATCTATTTGTCCCTCACTGTGGATTCTTGTGGGGACTACAAGCAGAGCCCTCCACCACTAATCTTAAGAACTGTGAGAAGGTGAAAAAGACCTTCATGATTTCCTCCCACCCAGCTAGTTTTAATCTTTAGACATACTCTTTCATGCAGATGTGGCTTCACACAGTTAATGGGTTTATGTGGTGGGGACCACAAACAAAGTTAGTCACATCATGAGCTCTGCCCCGCACTATATCTTTTGGCAAAGGAGATAAAATCCCCCCTTCTACCATGCTTAGTCATTCTGTTTGAACAAAAAAGTGGATAAGGCTTGTTAAGGGATAATTAATATCCATTAAGAGATCTGATGAAAACCACCTACAAAAAACTTGCATAGGCACCAGTTCTAAACATATTTGTCAGTCCTATTGAAATGAATGAATCACAGCCTAAAACCTGCCTGTCTTTTCTAGATTCATAGTCCGTTGGATTTAGAAAATTGGAAGCACATGTCTCAATTAAGAACCAATTAGTATGACATCCCAGTAGGAAAGAGGTGTTCTGAAAAGGCAACCTGCTGCAAATTAGGCAATTTAAAATTCCACAGACTTTTAAAACCAGTGTTTCATAAAACTACTAAATGTTTAACAATTAAGCTACACTGGCCTAAAAGTTAACATTGCTTCTCTAAGGCTGTAATCCTAGATGCTCTTACCTTGGTGTAAGCTTCATTGCATGTACTTTTCAATAAACATGGATAGTCTTGCATGCTTGCATGTTGATCAGGGCCCAGCAGGTTGATGGATAGTGCATCTTCAAGATCCCCAGCCTAGATAGAACTGATAATAGATTCTTGCATTTTGACTGGGGTAAATCATAAAGCCATGATATCCCAAATGACTGAACATGAATTATTAATAACTAGAAGTTGTTATTAGCTGTGCTGTAAAAACCTATTTAACTGTATAAATAATTAGACTTTAAATGCTCTTGCCTGGACTGTTGCAACATAATGGATCTCTGAAGATGATATCCTGACTCTGGATTAATGCCACCTAAGCACTGCAAGCATGTCTCATAATACAAATATTCAGGATCAATTGTGTTTGTTACAGTGAATGTCAGAAATGTGGCAAACATTGATGTTTGCTACTAACTATAAGATTAAAAAGGGAAATGTCTGTGTTAGAATTGCTTGTTAATATGTATTTTGTAATGTTTTTAACCCTTTCTAAAAATGTTTTTAAAGCTTTTTTTTAAAAAAAATGTTTTTAATGTTAGTTAGTTAGTTGGTTGGTTATTCTTTATTTATATCCCGCCATCCTTCCAATACTGGAACTCACGGTGGCTTCCGGATAAAAGTACATATAATTAAAACATACAGAATCTACATTAAAATGAAATTAAAATACATCCAATAATGTTGTTTTGTTTTAATGTACTTTAAGGCCTGTTTTTATGAAGTTTTAAAGTGTTTTTAGCGCTTCTGTTTGCCGCCCTGGGCTCCTGCTGGGAGGAAGGGCGGGATATAAATCTAATAATAAATAAATAAATAAATGTTACACAAAGCAAGAAATGTTAGAAATCTTTGAGAACTCATGGTAAATATGTTTTGTTTTGTGTTTCTTATATGTACCTGGTTTTTAAATGTATGATAAATAGATTTTTTAAAAAAAAAAAATTCATCAGTTGTTTTGAGACATTTTTGTAACATTTCTTTCTTTATTTATTCATTCAATTTATATCCTGCCCTTCCTCCAGAAGGAGCCAAGAACAGCAAACACATCATCATATTCATATCATCATCATCATGATATCATCATCATATTCATATCATCATCATCATGATATCATCATCAACATTTTTTTAAAAAATCATTCAAAAAGCAGTTAAAAACATTTTAAAAAGTGGTGAACAGATATAAATAAATACATAAATAATAATGCCTGTGCATAATGGATTTTCTCAAGACAGTCTGTTGCTCATGTCATTACTGATAAAAGACAGACTTTTCTGATGTTTCTCTCTAGTTCTTCTCAAACCTTATGACTTGCTGGAAAATGCCAGCATTTACCATGTTTCTAACAATACCACAGCAGATGCATTGTTAAATATATACTACTGAGTTATATAGTTTGGCCATTAATGTTGCCAAGCAACAATGGTGCTTTGTATGTATATAACTAACACAGCAGGTGGGAAACCTGTAGCCTTATAAGATGTTGTTTGACACAAACTTCCATCAGCCCCAGCCAGCGTTGCAAATTGTCAGAGATGATGGGCGTTGTACTCCAACAACATATGGAGTGCCACAGATTTCCCCCACCCTGTTTTAATCGTAGTACAGCTGATCAACTGATCATAGTACAGAAACTGACTATCCTGTGATAGCGATGAGAGCAAAGAAAGTATCAGTTCTCAACATTTTGTTTTAAAAAATACTTGTTAAAATTCTTCAGCATTTTAGTGCAAATTTCTCCTAATAAGCCCATTTTTGTATGCAATTTTAACAAATGTACACATTTTGCAAGCAATTTCTCATAATATAGTGCATTTGTATATTTTCACTAATATGTTCATTTTTATGCACATTTCGCTTAATTTATGCATTGTTGTAATCATTGGTTGGAGAACTGCATCACAACATTCGTATAAGTGCAAATTTTGAAGGATGGCTGTGTTTCAGTTCTTGTATTGTCTCAGAAAATGCAAATTTCATAGATTCAACTTTAAATGTGAACTGAATTGACTTTCTTCCCTATCCCTACCCACAATACAAAGTTAGATTGGGCTTATACTAACTAGCTTTACACTTGTGGATTTCCCCAAAGGATCCTGGGAAATGTAATTTGGGGAAGTTATTGAGGATTCCCCATTAGAGGTTTCTAGAACCCCCCCCCAGAACAACAGTTCCAAGGGGTCTCTAGGGAGAAGCAATTGAAATCTGGAGTACAGATACATAAATCCTGAGTGGCCTGGTGAATCTGGGCCAAGGTGGGTCCACCATGGTGGAACTGAACCTACTTCCGACAGTGTGTATATGTTTGGCATGATTTTGGTTTGACCCCTTTTCCTAGCAGCTGTCCTGAACTTTTAAAAAGGGCCTGATGGGGTGATATGCGTATAGCTGGTCTACATAGCAGCAGAATGAACCACTTTATGCTGCAGGTGAGAGATGATACTATGATCCCTTGTGTAAAAGACTCTTCCCTCGCACAGGAGGAAATGGGTTACGCTAGAACTATTTCCCCAGGTGCACTAGAACTCGGTTTTTTACTGACCAACAGGGGAATTTTTTTACAAAGGGGAGCATTAAAGAGGGCATAACCCACCCTGCAGCTTTATAGACTCAAGAATGCATAGACATGGGGAACATTTTTAGATATTTTTAAAAATTTTAAACCTTTAGCTCACCTTTGACCCAAATCAAGCTCTTGAGTTGGCTTACAATAAGTTGTTCTCCACCAAAGGATTGCTAGATATCTTTTCTTTTATTTGACAGGTTGCATTGCCAGAAGTTCTGGAAGGGTTGGGTTCTAGTTAGATTGTGAGCATGGCAATATTCTGTTTCTGAAGCAATGTGGATCACTACATTCTATGCCATTCTGATATTTTTGAAGTGAGATATCTGGTGAACCTATTCTGAAGATCTGTTCCTTCTTTATTGTCTCTCCTTTCCATCACTTACAGAGTTTGAAACTATCATTACAGTGGTTGGTCAGACAGAATAACAGTTGTGGAAAAACCCATCCTTTTCACACACCTGTGTCCCCATTACAGAAAAAGGAGAACAAGAGTACATTCTTAAAGATAGTAAAAAGAATATTTGATGTGTGCATACTTCCATCTTGATTGTTGTGTTTGCCATAAAGATGAGTTACTGTGGTACCATTTTCAATTCTCATTGTAATTCTTTACCATGAGATGAAATATTGGACTTCTAATGGTTATATGAATTACAGCAGTTTGCTGTACTATGTTAACCTTTTCAATATTCTGTGATTTCTCTGGCTGGCATTTCCACACCTCCTCTTTGTGTACAACAGAGCTTGGAAAAGTTACTTTTTTTGGACTACAACTCCCATCAGCCCACTCCAGTGGCCATGGTGGCTGGGAGTGATGGGAGTTGTAGTTGGCTAATAAAAACTAGCAGGGATGGAACAGTTGACTGGGCCAAGGAAGTGATAAACGCCTCTTTACGAGAGGGAGTGGTCCCTGGCCATCTGAAAGAGGCAGTGGTGAGACCACTTCTGAAAAAACCTTCCTTGGACCCAGAAAATTTCAACAGCTACAGACCAGTAGCAAATGTTCCATTCCTAGGCAAGGTCTTGGAACAAGTGGTTGCTAGCCAGCTCCAGGCGCTATTGGATGAAACTGATTATCTAGATCCATTTCAATCGGGTTTTAGGCCTGGTTTTGGCACCGAGATGGCCTTGGTCGCCCTGTATGATGACCTATGTCGGGAGAGGGACAGAGGGAGTGTAACTCTGTTGATTCTCCTTGATCTCTCAGCGGCTTTTGATACCATCGACCACGGTATCCTTCTGGGGAGGCTCGCAGAGTTGGGAGTCGGAGGTACTGCTTGGCAGTGGTTCTGCTCCTACTTGGCTGGCCGTCTCCAGAAGGTAGTGCTTGGGGAACATTGCTCGACACCGTGGGCTCTCCAATGTGGAGTTCCGCAGGGGTTGGTCTTGTCTCCCATGCTTTTTAACATCTACATGAAGCCGTTGGGTGCGGTCATCAGGAGTTTTGGAGTGCGTTGTCATCAGTATGCTGATGACACGCAGCTCTACTTCTCCTTTTCATCTTCCTCAGGTGAGGCTATCGATGTGCTGAACCGTTGCCTGGCCGCGACAATGGACTGGATGAGAGCTAAGAAACTGAGGCTCAATCCTGACAAGACTGAGATGCTGTTGGTGGATGGTTTCTCTGATCGGATGGTGGATTCATACCCTATCCTGGATGGGGTTACACTCCCCCTAAAGGAGCGGGTTTGTAGCTTGGGAGTCATTTTGGACTCTTCCCTTTCACTTGAGGCTCAAGTAGCCTTGGTGGCATGGAATGCATTCTACCAACTTCGGTTGGTAGCCCAGTTACGTCCCTATATGAGTAAGGAGGACCTTACATCAGTAGTACATGCTCTGGTAACCTCGCGTTTGGATTACTGCAATGCGCTCTACATAGGGCTGCCTTTGAAGACAGTTCGGAAGCTACAGCTCGTGCAAAATGCGGCTGCCAGATTGTTAACAAGGACCAAGCGGTCCGATCACATAACACCTGTTCTGGCCCACTTGTACTGGCTACCAATATGCTTCCGGGCCAGATTCAAAGTGTTGGTATTAACCTATAAAGCCTTATATGGCACGGGACCACGATACCTGTTGGAACGCCTCTCCCGATACGAACCGGCCCATACACTACGTTCTGCTACGAAGGCCCTCCTCCGGGTTCCGACTCATAGAGAGGCCCGGAGGGTGGTGACAAGATCTAGGGCCTTCACAGTGGTGGCCTCTGAACTGTGGAACAGTGTACCCGAGGAGGTGCGCCTGGCGCCGACATTGATATCCTTTCGGCGCCAGGTTAAAACCTTCCTCTTTTCCAAAGCATTTTAATTTAAATTAACCTGATTTTCATATTTGTTGTATTGATTTTTAATTGTTCTTATTTTATATGTTCTTATTGTATTATATTGTGTATTTTATTGTATTCTTTGTGTTCACCGCCCAGAGAGCTATTGTCAGGCCCAGGATGTGACTCAGGAACCAGACCAACGATTGTAATTAATTCGTGTTTTATACTCTTCTCCCAACTCTCCGGGATCCAGCTCCCCAGGATTGGGACCCCAGCTCTGCCTTCTGACACCATCCCCCCTCCCAGGCTGTGCCCCCGTCCCCTTGTCTGGCTTGGGACGGTGGGGAAAACGTTGATGGAAAAGTTTTACCAATTCTGGAGCATGCACATCAGCTGCATCTTCCCATGATCTGTCAGCCACCCCATAGCCTTTCCAGTGAATCAAGTACTGCAGCTTGTGGCGTCTGATCCTGGAATCTAAGATCTCCTCAACTTCAAACTCAAGCTGCTCATTTACCAGGAGTGGAGCTCCGGGAGGTTCCTCTGGCCGTAACTCACTGGGAGGGGCGGCTTTCGTTAAGAGGGATCGATGGAACACAGGATGTATTTTAAACGTGTCAGGCAGCTTCAGTCGGTACGCCACGGGATTGATTTGAGTTTCTATTTCGAAAGGACCCACCCTCTTGTCTTGTAATTTTCTACATTTGCCCGGCATCTGGAGGAAGCGGGTGGACAGCCGTACCTGGTCTCCCGGTTGAAGGGGGGGGCCCTCCTTCCTGTGCAGGTCAGCAACTCGCTTGTACTCCGTTTTGGCTTCGTTTAACTGCTGTTTCAGTGTCTGTTGCGCCGCTTGCAATTCCTTAAGGAAGTTCTCAGCTGCCGGTACCAGCATTCCTTCTGAGCTGCTTGGAAAGACTTTAGGATGGAATCCATAATTAGCGAAGAACGGGGTTTGTTGAGTGCTGGAGTGCAGAGAATTGTTGTAGGCGAACTCTGCAAAATGCAAATATGATACCCAGTCAGTCTGTTGATAGGACACATAACTTCGTAAATATCTTTCCAAAACGGCGTTCAAGCGTTCCGTCTGCCCATCTGTCTGGGGGTGATGGGCGGAGGAGTTTTAATTCCGTCTGCAACTGTTTCCACATTGCTCTCCAAAATTTGGCTGTGAACTGAGTTCCTCGGTCTGAGACTACGCTGTTTGGCAATCCATGCAGCCGGTAGACTTCTTTTATGAATAACTTGGCCGTTTCTTTAGCCTCTAAGGCCCCTGCACAAGGAAGAAAGTGTGCCATTTTGGTAAGTAGATCCACCACTACTAAGATGGCTGTCATTCCTTGGGACTTGGGTAGATCAGTTATAAAATCCATGGAGAGGTCCTTCCAGGGTTCGTGTGGGACAGACAACGGTTGTAACAGTCCTGCTGGTGTCCCTGTTTGTGTTTTTGTCCGCAGACAGACAGAGCAGGACTTTACATAACTCTCAATATCCCGACGCATTTTAGGCCACCAGAAGTCCTTGGCCACGTTCTGAATGGTCTTGTAAATCCCAAAGTGTCCCGCTGTGATGGAATCATGACACTGGTGTAGGATTCTGAGCCTTAATTCCCCTTCTGGCACATATCTGGCGGTTTTGAACCATAACAGTCCATTTCTCCAGTGAAAGGTTACTTCTGAGTCTTGACCTTGTCCCGTCTCCTGCTGATATTTTAGCATGTCTGCATCTTCTTGTTGTGCCTTTTTGAGTTCCTCTTCCCATGAAGGCTGGCATACTCCCAACGTTAATTTCTCTGGCGGGATTACGTACTGAGGCTGGTCCTCGGATTCACTTTCTTTGTATTGTGGCTGTCTGGATAAGGCATCCGCTCTCTGGGTTTTGGCTTGGGCATGGTAAGTAATCTGGAAGTTAAACCTAGTGAAGAACTGGGACCATCTTATCTGTCTCTGGTTCAGCTTTCTGGCGGTTTGGAGGCTTTCAAGATTCTTGTGGTCGGAGCGCACTTCAATTCGATGAGAGGTCCCCTCTAGGTATTGTCTCCAGTTTTCAAAAGAGTCCTTGATGGCCAGCAGCTCCTTCTCCCAAACTGTGTAGTTCTTCTCTGCAGGCTTTAACTTCCGAGAGAAGTACGCACAGGGGTGCAGCTCCTTCCCTTCTTGGTCTAATTGTAGCAGGACCCCCCCGATGGCAAAATCTGAAGCATCTGCTTCCACTACGAAAGGGCGGTTCGGATCAGCAAAGCGCAGAATGGGCTCAGTAGCAAACCTTCTCTTCAGCTCCTCAAAGGCCTCGGTGGTGTTCTCTGTCCATTGAAACTTCTTCTTCCCCCTTAAACAGTCAGTCAGAGGAGCTGTTAATTTGGAAAACCCTGGAATGAACTTTCTGTAATAATTGGCAAACCCCAAAAACCGTTGTACATCCTTTTTGGTGACAGGTTGGCCCCAGTCCAATATGCAGCTTACTTTCCCTGGGTCCATCTCCACGCCTTCCGCTGAGATTCGATATCCAAGGAAGTCTAGAGACTTGAGGTCAAATCCACATTTCTCTAATTTAGCATACAGGTGATTTTCTCTCAGTCTCTTCAACACCGTCTTCACATGCTGGTTATGGTCTTCCTGGTTCTTTGAGAACACCAGGATATCATCTAAGTAACAGATTACATACATGTCCAACAAGTCTCTAAACACGTCGTTCATGAATTTTTGAAAAATTCCTGGACTTCCACAAAGCCCGAACGGCATGACCAGGTATTCATATTGTCCGTAAGCGATCAAGAATCCTGTTTTCCATTCATCTCCCTCCTTCATTCTGATCAGATTGTACGCTCCTCTCAAATCCAACTTCGTGAAGATTTTTGCAGAGCGCAGTCGGTCCAGCAACTCTGAGATCAGGGGCAGAGGGTAGCTGTTGGGGATGGTGATCTGGTTCAATGCGCGATAGTCGTTACAGGGTCTGAGTTCCCCCCCCTTCTTTTTCACAAACAATAGTGGCGCTCCAGCAGGGGATTGTGAGGGGCGTATGAATCCTCGCCTCAGGTTTTTATCCAGGAATTCCTTCAGGGCCTCCCTCTCATTCTCTGTGAGAGAGTAGATTCTCTCTGATGGGATGCTGGCTCCTGGCACTAGATCAATCGCACAGTCGTAAGGGCGGTGGGGGGGTAAAGTCTCTGCCTCTTTTTCATCAAACACATCTTTGAATTCTTCATACTTTGGCGGCAGGGTCACTTGCTCGATCTCTTGCACTGCCCCCGCTAAGGTGTTCTTGATTCCTTCAGGTTGACAGTTCTCCTGGCAATACTGTGAGGTGAACCACACCACCGCCTCCTTCCAACTTATTTTGGGTTCATGCTTTGCTAGCCAGGGCATTCCCAGAATCACCTCAAAGTTCGAGAGATCTGACACATATAGCGAAATGAACTCTTCGTGCTCAGGGATTTGAAGTTTCACTTCCTCCGTGGCTTGTGTCACCCCTCCTGACTTCAGGGGTCTCCCATCGATAGTCTCCACAGCTAGGGGAGCGTCCAGTTTCCACTGGGAAATTCCATGATGCTTGACTAACTTTGCATCAATAAAATTTGTGGAGGCTCCACTGTCAATTAAGGCAGTGGAATTAAACACCACTCCTCTGGAAGTTGTAATCCGAATAGGCAAGACCAACACCCCCTTTGAGGGAGGTTGGATCGTTGGGGGGTCTTTATACAACGCTGCCTCCAGTCCACCAGCCTGCACGTGGACTGGGTGTTCTAGTTTCCCAACGGCTCGGCTTTCCCCCCTTTCAGTCCACAGTCTCTGGCCACATGGCCCGGCTTTGAACAATAAAAGCATAAATGTTCCCGGCGTCGTCTTTCCTTTTCTTCTTCCGACAGTCTTGGCCTAGCCCCTCCCTGTCCCTCAGTTGCATTACCTGCCATCCCTGCAGTGGGAAGGGTCTTGTTGCGGGATGCCGAGGCTGAGTATCTCGGGACCTCCTGCTTCCTTTCCAGGCACCTTCCTTCCATCCGGTGATCTATCTGTAGGCATAGCCGGATGAGCCCTGGTAGGTCAGTGGGGGGGGAGGTCCTGGCCAAGTCATCCAGGATTTCAGCATTTAATCCACTCCGGTACATAAACATCAGGGCGGCGTCATTGTAACCAGTTTCCTGGGACAGAATTTTAAAAGCGTTAGTGTACTCGGAAACAGTCCCTTTAGCTTGCTTCAGAGCGCCTAGTTGCCGCGCTACTGTTTCAGCCCTTTGCGGGTCTTGAAACATCTCGGTCATCTCCTGTATAAATCCTCTGTACCTTCCTAAGACAGTATCCTTTCTCACGAGATACGGAGTCACCCATTTTGCAGCTTCTCCCTCCAGGAGGCTAATCACGAAAGCTACTTTAGCCCCATCGTCTGGAAATTCCGTGTGCCTGACATCCAGATATAACTCACATTGAGCCACGAAGGTTGCCAACTGATCACTTTGTCCCACGTATTTTGGGGGCAATCCAATGGGAACCTTTACTACGGCAGCTGGAGGGGCTGTTTGCATCTGGTCTATCGTGGCCTTCAAGGTTTGATTATCCGTCTTCAGCGCCTTGACTGCTGCTAGCAGGGCTTGAACATCTGTCTGCAAATCAGCTACCTTAGTCCTCAGGAGTTCCACTTCTTCCGTCTCAGAAGTGGGGTTCGTCCCCCCCGCTGCTCCCTTTGACATCTTGTCCCAGTCAAGTGAAGAGAGCGTTGAGGGTGATTTAGGTGGCTCTGTCAAGCTGTCAGGCCCAGGATGTGACTCAGGAACCAGACCAACGATTGTAGTTAATTCGTGTTTTATTAGGGTAATGTCCAAACAAAGACTGCGTTTTCTCATGAAGCAATACAGGGATACAGGTCCTGCGGCATTGGGAGAAAGTTGACAGAGCAAGGGACTTCTTCCCGCCTGTTCTTTAAGAAGGGGCCAAACGGGCATGCAATCTTTCGCTCCTCCTTAACTGCCCCTCAGGTACTGCCCGCCTTCCCCCCCTTGTCTCCTGTCTTTTCAGCTGTCTGCGTGTGCGCGGTGAGGGGGGAAGCATCACCCCCTCCTCTTCTGAAGTTTCCGATTCCAGGATGGGGGATAGGGGAGGGGCTGATGGTAAACTGCCTCCCCGCTTTTCGGCTGTGAGCAGCCCTCCCTCTTCCCCCTCTTGCTCTGAGCCTGAAAGAGGGGGAGGCGTGAGAATGTCCAGGGAGGGCTCAGGCTCCCCGTTGCTAAGCGACCTTATCACTGGCAGTTCCTCTGTTTCGTCTTCGCTCCAAAGGGGGGAAGTTCCTCCCCCTTCCCTCTGCCATCCATCCGAATACTCTTCTCCCAACTCTCCGGGATCCAGCTCCCCGGGATTGGGACCCCAGCTCTGCCTTCCGACAGCTATTGCTAGTCGGGCGGTATATATGTCTAATAAATAAACAAATAAATAAATAAAAATTTAAAAAGTTAACTTTGCCAAGCTCTGTGTGACAATGGCACTAAACTTGCTGGAACTTCTTGAAGAGAGAGCCAATGAAAACTGAGAATATTGAAAAGGTCAGTGTTACGCAGTCACTCCCATATTTCACTCTATAGGTGCGCACAACACAGTGCAAGACAGCACTGAAAAATGATATTGTTCAACCCCTACTCTCATTAGTCTATTACAAGAGTCTAGTGAGGTTTTGTGATACAATGAACAAGCTCGCCGACGGGAAGCTTGAGGAGGATAATTTTTACAACATTGACACCCAGCTGTGGATGAGGGTGAGGACGAGGCTGTACCTTTTGGACCGGTCTGGGTTGGGCAGGTGGAAGGGCCTGCTGTTGGGTCGACGGGCTGTGTTGCGCCTCTGCTCCCCTTGTTCCCTTCGCGATTGCTGTTGTTCTCTTTTTTGGACTTTTGGATTTTGGCGCCACTGGATTCCCCACCTGGCTTCCGTTGTCGTCTGTGTCGTTTCTCTCGGTGCTGCGGCTTGTGGGGAGAGGGTGGCTGTGTGTGCATCGCTGCCCTTACATCTTTTGCGGCTGTTGCTTGCACGCTCGCACGCTTGCCTGCTACGCTTTCCTGTTTGACTCAAAACGCACTGCGGGGAGACCCTAGGACGACGGAGACGCTGCCGCTGCTACTGCTGTTGCTGAGGGATAAAGCTGTGCGATTTATCTGTGATTGTTGTTGCTGCTTTCTCGGAATCGTTTATCATCAATATTTCCCTGGTCGGGCTGCTGTAGTCTGGCTGGTGTGGTGTTTTACAGGACTGAGCCCTGGTCGCCTGCCAGCCGTGACTAATTCTCTACACCTGCTTGTCGGGAAGGGATATTATTATCATCTGAGGAGGAAGAGCCATGACTGTTGCTGGTTGTCGCTGCTGTTTGTTCTCTGGCTGTTAACATCGCCCAACGCATCTCTTTAGGAGAAGAGTACTTAATAGGGTTTTGTCAGCACATGTTTACAGCTTTGTTTCTGTGCGAGTGTGATGGTATGAGTGTGTGATGAGAGTGTATGTGTATGAGAACTGCGTGTACGTTTAAGGTTTTACATTATGTGCCTGGGTGAGAGGTTTCAGGGCTGTGTGGGGAGATCTGAGGGGGCCCCAATTGTTGTGGTGACGGGCAGAGGGAGATATGGCATTGTGAGGAAGTCTGGCCAGGTAAGGGGAACTCGGCCCAGGCAGCTAACGACTGTGCCTTGTTCCGGTCTTCCTCGCACCCACGGGTTTTGTGGTTGTTCTATCGGCCAGCCCTTAGGTCTTTGGATGCTGCTCTTAAATGCCAGATCGGTTCAAAATAAGACGGCCCTCATCCACGATTTAATTGTGGATGAGGGAGCCGACCTGATGTGCATTACAGAGACCTGGGTGGGTGAGCAGGGAGGAGTTAGTCTCTCCCAGCTATGCCCACCGGGATATCTGGTTCAGCATCAAGGTAGATCTGAGGGTCGGGGAGGGGGGGTAGCTGTGGTCTATAGGAGTTCCATCTCCCTCTCCAGGCACCCTGTCCAAGTGGCTACTGGTTTGGAGTGCTTGCATCTTGTGTTGGGTCAACGTGACAGATTGGCGATTCTGCTGGTGTACTGCCCACCCAGCTGCCCAACGGTCTCCCTAACTGAGCTGACGGAGGTGGTCTCGGATGTACTGTTGAGATCCCCTAGACTTTTGGTGCTGGGGGATGTCAACATTCATGCCGAGACCACCTTGTCTGGGGCGGCTCAGGACTTCATGGCTTCCATGACAACCATGGGGCTGTCTCAGTACGCTGCTGGCCCAACACATACAGCGGGACACACTCTAGATCTAATTTTTGCCACTGGACTGGGGGATGGTGATCTGTACGTAGGGGATTTTACATCAGTCCCTTTGTCATGGACAGATCACAGCTTGTTGAGGTTTAGACTCACAGTGACCTCTTCCCTCTGCAAGGGTGGGGGACCCATTAAGATGGTCCACCCCCAGAGACTAATGATTCCTGAGGATTTTCAAAAGGCTCTGGGGAGTTTTTCGGCTGATAAGGCTGGTGCTCCTGTCGAAGCCCTGGTGGAACTGTGGAATGCAGAAATGACCCGGGCGGTTGACACGATTGCCCCTGTGCGCCCTCTTCGGTGTAGAGCTCATGCAGCTCCATGGTATACTCTGGAGCTGAGAGCGATGAAACAGCATAGAAGACGGCTTGAGTGCAGATGGAGGCGAACTCCTGATGGATGCAATGATGCACTGGTAAGTGCCTACACTAAGCTGTATTTAGAGGCAGTGAGGGCAGCAAAGAAGCAACATTTTGCTGCCACCATTAAATCATCGATCTGCCGTCCAGCGGAGCTTTTTAAAATAGTCCGAGGGCTATTACATTCTGGCCCTACGAACATGGTGGAGTCATCGCAGATGCGCTGTAATGAATTTGCTAGGCACTTCCAGGATAAAATCTCTTGCATCCGCCAGGACTTAGACTCCAAGGTTGTAGCAGTAGAATTGAATGAGGTGTCCAGCGCACAGTCTCGTCCTAATTTTTTGGATGAGTTTCAGTTGGTACAGCTTGAGGACGTTGACAAGGTGCTTGGACTGGTGCGTGCGACCACTTCTAAGTTGGATCCTTGCCCTTCTTGGCTAATAAAAGCTAGCAGGAATGGAACAGCCGGCTGGGCCAGGGCAGTGATTAACGCTTCACTGCGGGAAGGAGTGGTCCCTGGCCTCCTGAAAGAGGCGATTGTAAGACCACTCCTGAAGAAAACGTCCCTGGACCAGGAAAACCTTAATAACTATAGGCCGGTAGCTAACGTTCCATTCCTTGACAAGGTCCTGGAACGAGTGGTTGCCAACCAGCTCCAGACACTCTTGGATGACACCGATTATCTGGACCCATTTCAGTTGGGTTTTAGACCCGGTTTTGGCACGGAGACAGCCTTGGTCGCCCTGTATGATGACCTCTGTCCGGAGACAGACAGAGGGAGTGTGACCCTGTTGATTCTCCTTGATCTCTCAGCGGCTTTCGATACCATCGACCATGGTATTCTTCTGGGACAACTCACTGATTTGGGAGTGGGCGGTACTGTATGGCAATGGTTCCGCTCCTACCTGATGGGTCGTCTCCAGAGGGTAGTGCTTGGGGAGCATTGCTTGGCACCCTGGGATCTCCAGTATGGGGTCCCGCAGGGGTCAGTTCTGTCCCCCATGCTTTTTAATATCTATATGAAGCCGCTGGGTGTGGTCATTAGGAGCTTTGGAGTGCGTTGCCATCAGTACGCTGATGACACGCAGCTCTATTTCTCCTTTTCATCTTCTCCAGGTGAGTCTGTCGGTGTGCTGAACCAATGTCTAGCTGCAACAATGGACTGGATGAGAGCTAACAAACTGAGGCTTAATCCAGACAAGACTGAGATGCTGCTGGTGGGTGGTTCTCCTGACAGGATGGGGGATGTTCGACCTGTTCTGGAGGGGGTTGCACTCCCCCTGAAGGAACAGGTTCATAGCTTGGGAGTTCTTTTAGATCCATCCCTGTCACTTGAGGCTCAGATAGCCTCGGTGGCACGGGGTGCTTTTTACCAACTTCGGCTGGTGGCCCAGCTACGCCCCTATCTGGACAGAGAGAACCTCGCTTCAGTAGTTCATGCGCTGGTAACCTCAAAATTAGATTACTGCAATGCGCTCTATGTGGGGCTGCCTATGAAGACGGTTCGGAAACTGCAGCTTGTGCAGAATGCAGCGGCCAGACTGCTCACGGGGACCAGACGGTTCGACCACATAACACCGATTCTGGCCCGCTTGCACTGGCTGCCTATTTGTTTCCGGGCCCTGTTCAAAGTGCTGGTTCTGACCTACAAAGCCTTACATGGCACAGGACCACAATACCTGTTGGAACGCCTCCCCCATTACGAACCTGCCCGTACACTACGCTCATCATCAAAGACCCTCCTCCGAGTTCCTACTTATAGGGAAGCTCGGAGGGTGGCAACGCGGAAAAAGGCTTTTTTGTGGTGGCTCCCGAACTGTGGAACGATCTCCCAGAGGAGATACGCCTGGCGCCAACGTTACTATCTTTCCGGCGCCAGGTTAAAACTTTTCTCTTCACCCATGTCATACATGTTTGTATGCGCTGATATTGTTTTAATTTTTAACATTTTAAACTTTTAATGTGTTTATATTGGTACACGTTTCTTGTATTTTTGATGTTTCTTGTCTTGTGAACCACCCAGAGAGCTTCGGCTATGGGGCGGTCTATACGTTTAATGAAATAAATAAAGAAATAAACAAACAAAAGTGTTGCTTTTTAACAGTTGTAAACCATAAACACAGTGTGGTTTAAAACAAAAAGTAAAAGAGCTCCTCCTGCATGTTCTAGCAAATTCTGGGATGCATACCCTTGTATGCAATGGCACTACAGCCAGCTAACGGTGTCCTTATCTATAGCTGTTTAAATATTGAGGCAGAGGTTGGTAGTAGTGGCCTTCAAATGTCACCCTGTTCTGTTGGACACTTTCCACAAAGAAAGTCTGTTTGAGTTATGTTCATACCTGCAATCACGCAGTGGTTGTTTCCGTTCATTCGGCCAGATAGGCGGCCTAAAAATAGAATGTTAGTATTATTGTTATTCCTTCTCAGTGCTGATTGCCACTGACATAAGTGTCTGGTGGAATCCAGAGGAAGTGGCTCAGGCAACAGTCTAGAGCATATAGCCAGAAATGTAGGGGTTTGGCAGGCAGGCACTGGTTATCTGCTCAGGGCCAATCTATTAATTTTATTTTATTTTTTAAACATTTATATACCACTTGAATGTGAAGACATCTAAGCAGTTTACCAAAACAAAACAAAGCACCTAGCTAGATGTTACTTGTCTAGTTGCACGTTTAGCAACCACATCTGGGTTTCTTTTTACTTTGATAACGGGCACCCCCATTGGTGCCAATGGGAGCTTTTTCCGCTAAGGCTAGTTACGGCACAATTGTTTTCAGTATCATTATTGGGGAGGGAAGACTTAAACCTACCATCCCTGTGTACTGCAGTACAAAGGAAAATTGCCTCTCCATACAAAGTATTTTTAAAAAACAAATCATGCAATTGGAGTAGTGTCTAGTTTGGCCTGAAAAGCCAAGAATGAGAATGCAAGAACACCACTGTGAGAACAGGATGCTGGACTAGATGGGCCACTGGCCTGATCCAGCAGGCTCTTCTTATGTTCTTATGTCAGATGTAGGTCTTTCAGAACCACAGACAGATCCCAGAGAAGGGAGATTTATCCCCAGGAGTGCTGGGTACTAAAGCTGTTAAGTATAACTTCTGACTTCCCCTCCCAGGCTCTACTCTTTTGCTGGAGAAAGGAAATCCTCTAGCCTGCAGCCCATCACACTACCCCTCCCCCATTATCTCTGTCCAGGCATGTTGCCTGTGGTAGTTTCATCTTGGAAGGTCTTTGGTGGCAATATAACTTTGGCCCTGCAGTGGGTCCTGACTCAAGATGCTCCTAGTTTCTGGACTTGGTTTCAGGGTCCTACTCCAGAACTGCTGCATTTTGTGCCACCAGCCCACCTGCCTCAGCTAGTCCCTCTCCCTTTGAGTCAGTTTCCAGGTCTGCTTCATGACATAAATAGGTTGGGATAGAGTCAGTCCATGCCATATATTTTGAATTGTTAAGATAATGTTACATTTATGTAATCTTTAATGACTGTTGGATTTGTTACTCTGTGTTTTATTGTCCTGGCTTTCATTTGGATTTTCTTAATATATTGTATTGTAATTTAACCAGTTAACTACCTTGAGCTTCCTTGGAACATAAGGTTAGATAGATTTTTTTTTAAAAATGGATATAGATTCACTAATAGGCAAAAAACCTTGCGGTTTAAGAACGTACCTATAGCCCACAGCTATTTCTACCAAACTTTAAAAAGCAGGGAAATTGGGCAGCTATAGTGAATGCACCAGGGGAGCAGGAGACCTGAACTCCTCTCTGAGATATTGGACTGCCCTACAAAGTTGTCAAAATGCAAACACCATTTGGGTTGGTCTTTCACAGTCCAATCCACTTGCTGTGTAGCTTGGAAGAATTTGGTAACATGTGCCTCTGAGCATATGGTGAGTGGTGGCAACACTTGCCATCTCCAAAGAAAGAGAATTATATTTTTGTATGTTTGCTGGTGTTCTTCTTACTTTGCTTCTTTCCTGTGTTATTAATGTTTCTACAGAGATTCTACACTAGAAAATTTTATTTCCCTCATTATTCATCCTAGAAATCTGTGTCAAATTTATTTTTATTAATTTCAAAGCCTTTTTATTGGTCAGTGTCATATGATGGTGAAGACAGCCTTTTGTGTTTCAAATTGGAGGTTATGTTCTATTTCTATTTTGGGTGCATTAACAGTGGAATTTGGTGTTGGCATGTGTGCGTTGTGTGAAACAGCATACATTACGTTGGAGTTAAGTTGAGCAAAAAACTTCTTCAGAGCATGTTAAGAGTCTTTATTGAAAGACATTAAGGCCAGAGGCTTAAGAGTAAATACATGTAGAGATTCTTCAGTCACCCCCCTTCTGGTACATCTCTCTCCATAGATAAACACAAAAGACAGCCTCTCAGCTCAGAGGCATAATTCAGAAGACGACAACACACAGACTCTGTTAGAACTTTCCCAGTCGCTATCAGATGGCTACCATAGCAACGGCCCTGGCAGTCCGTTCCCAGACAGGGCATAGACATAACTCCCCCTTAACCACAGTTACGTCTTCAAACTTGCAGGCTTCATGGAAAACAACTAGAGACAGTAATGCCTACTGGTCACCAGCCCAACATTTGGACCTGCAGTTTGATGAAAAATCTGACTGATTACAATATGCTGCTACTTTAGCAATGACTCTAGTTGTTGGAAAAAAGAGGATGCATATTTTCAGCCTGCTATGTTTAAACCACTTCATTTAAGGCAAGGTGGGCACAGTCAATTAAAAACATAGAACACACCTAGCATTTTGCTAGAATATATTTCACCTCCCACTGTTTTATCTTGTGCAAATTGAGACACTCCTGAGGTCCACTGGAGACTATTCTGCAGAAGTCAGTGCCATTATTCCACAATTATGTTTGGAATTTTTTTAGTATAAATTTTGCAAAGAGTTGCTGTGCTTCACATATTCACAGAAATAGAAACAAAAGAAAATGATTTCCTATAGGAAACGTCACTAAAATTGCAAAGGAAATCAGACATATTCAGTGACCATCTGAACTACATCAACTGTTTTAATAATGTTGCTTCCTCCCTGCTAAAACAAGATCAGCACAGCACATGTCTTCTTTCTATTATTTGGGCTGATTGCAGGTATTGCCACCACTCACCATATGCTCAGAGGCACATGTTACCAAATTCTTCCAAGCTACACAGCAAGTGGATTGGACTGTGAAAGACCAACCCAAATGGTGTTTGCATTTTGACCAATTTGTAGGGCAGTCCAATATCTCAGAGAGGAGTTCAGGTTTCCTGCTCCCCTGGTGCATTGACTATAGCTGCCCAATTTCCCTGCTTTTTAAAGTTTGATAGAATAGCTATGGGCTATAGGTATGTTCTTAAACCGCAAGGTTTTTTGCCTATTAGTGAATTTCCCTGCTTTTTAATCCGGGAGGTAAGAAATGGGATCCTGTGCAAGTTTGCTGGGAATGGATGGATCGTTTGCATGCTTATTGAGTTCAATGGGATTTACTCCCCTGCAATCATGCTTAGGATAGGTGAAACTGACCACAGAGAAAGGGGAGGGGAGGAGGAGGAGGAGGGAGGGGAGGAAATGCAGAGGGGAGGACTGGGAGGGGAGGAGGCAGGATGGAGAGGGGAGGAGAAGGACATCTTTGATCATTTGCACGTTTATTAAATTCAGTGTGATTTACTCCCATGCAATCATGCTTAGGATAGGTAAAACTGACCGGGGGAGGGAGGGAGGGAGGGCTGGAGTGGGCCGGGGAGGAGGAAGGGAGAGGAGAGGAGAGGGGAAAAGCAGGTGTGATCATTTGCATGCTTATTTTCAATGGGATTTACTCCTATGCAATCTTGGTTAGGATAGGAAACACTGACCATGGGGGAGGGGGAGGGGGAGTGGGAAGGAGTGTATTGGAGAGGGGCAAAGGAAGGTGGAGGGGAGAGCAGGTTTGATCATTTGCATGCTTATAGAGTTCAATAGTATTTACTTCTGTGCAATCATGCTTAAGATAGGTAAAACTGACCATGGGGAGGAGGAAGGGGAGGAGGGGGAAGGGGAAGGGGAAAGAGGGGATTGGAAGGGGATGGGGAGTGAGGGGCAAAGGAAGGGGGAGGGGAGGGGCAAGAGGAGGGGATAGGAGGAAAGAGAAGGGAGGGTGGGTTTGATCATCTGAATATTTTTTGAGTTCAGTGGGATTTATTTCTATGCAATCAAGTTTGAAAATGAAAATGGACTGCCTTCAAGTCAATCCCCACCTATTGCGACCCTTTGAATAGGGTTTTCATGGTAAACGGTATTCAGAGGTGATTTCATCATTGCCTTCCTCTGAGGCTGAGAGGCAGTGACTGGCCCAAGGTCACCCAGTGAGCTTCATGGCTGTGTGGGGATTTGAACCCTGGTCTCCCAGGTCGTAGTCCAACACTGACCCAGGGAAGGGGCAGGGAGTGGGAGGGGAGGAGATTGGGTGGGTGGGCACTGGGCAGAAGGGAAGCCCCTTTCCTTTCCAAAAGGAAAACATTGTGAACAGAATCATTCTTTTTCAGGCTTTCCCCCACCTTTTTATTCTACAGCAGACACATGTAGCCTCCCATCCAAATTTAAACCAAAGCTTTTCCTGGCCACATCCACACCAGGCCTTTATTTCACTTTGGATAGTCATGGCTTCTCTCAAAGAATCCTGGGAAGTGTAGTTCATGAAGGGTGTTGAGAGTTGCTAGGAGACGCCCTGTTCCCCTCACAGACCTTCAATCAGAGTGGCTGACTGTTAAACCATTCTCTCAGGGGAATAGGAGTCTGTTAGCACCCTTCACAAACTACACTTCCCAGGATTCTTTGAGGGAAGCCATGCCTGTCTCACATGAAATCCAAGTCTGGTGTGTGTGTGGCCCCCTGATTAGGCAAGCCCAGCAGCTGTGAGGCTTTTAGAACTGTGACAGTTGGTTCTTACTGAGCATGCTCCGCGTTATCATTGGGTCCCAGCCAAAATTTATTAAATTAATTAAAAATCAGCCAGGCATTTTTTAAACTTTTAAACTGCAGCAGATGAAGGTCAGAGTATGGGGCAACGTCAGTATTAGGATTACAGGTACTCTGTGAACATGGCTGATTTTTAATGAATTTCAACAGATTATGAGAACTCTCAGAGAAAAAAGTCCAAAAGGACTCTGAGGTTTCTCTCTCTCTTTTTACACTTTGAACTGTCTATTCTCTCTGACTGTTTTGTGTATTGCCATGAAAATTTACAGGGTTGTTAAGCAAGCGTTTCTGAGTTCAGAACTATAAGTTATGTAAGGTTTTGTTTTGAAATGAGCTTATGGGAAGCCTCAGAATGGCATGAGGGGTATTTTCCATTTAACATTGCGGAATGTGAAAAATCCCCGCTGGCTATAGTATACAGCCACTCTCATGGCTGTATAATATAAATAAATAAATGGTGTTGGATGAAAATATCAACTTTTTTCTTAGTGTGGGCACCAGACTAGATAGTGTTACCCATAATACAGCTCCTCATTGGTTCTGTACTTGCAGCGTAAAACAGCACAGACATTAACAGTCATTAAAATATGGCTGGACGTGGAGGAGACCACTGGAACTATGTGACTATGAACACTTCTTATTGTTCATAAGTAGGGATGGGATCTGTTGGTTGATGCTGGTTCAAAAGCATTCCATTGACCTAACAATTCAAGTTTGTTCTTGTCCACTAGCTGTTGCTTTCACCAGCCCATTTTCCCTTATAAAAATGATCTTAATATTGATATTTTGAAAGGAAATCAATAAATGAAAGAAAATATCAATAAAATTATTGTTCTTAATATCAATATTGTAGAGATGGATTTTTTTTAAAAAAAAATCTGTTTTCGAACACAGCTGCAGAAAATCACTGCATAAAAATCCAATCTGAAATAATAGAAAATAAGCAAATTAATGGAATATTCGGTACCAAACCAAACTGGGTGAAATTTTAGCACAGCCCTATTAGATAGTAGTGTGTTTTGTATTACAGCTTTTGTGCTGAAGCCCAAACTACACATATTAAATACAAACATTAGAAGAGCTCTACAGGTTCAGACCAGCATCCTTTTTCCCGGCAGTGGCCAATCCAGTGTCTGTGGGAAGCCCACAAGCAGGACATGAGGACAAAAATTATGCAGGTTCCTAAAAATGCCTCTTGCAACACCGGGGGGGGGGCACTGATACTTAATGGAATCATGGAAAGGATTTCCTCACTTGCTATAGTCCTGAGAAAATCCCTCTTCCTTTCTATTTGCTTTGAGAGAAAATCTCCCATTGGTGTCAATGTAGAACATTTTTTATAAAGCAGTGAGTCAGACAGGTTCCTGCCTCTATACACCTGCATGTGAACAGCCAGAAGAACAGGGATTAGACTGGCATGAGGTTCACAAATCAGTTCAGTGCAGCAGTTCCTTCCATGACTTAATTCCATGCGTTTTTGGATTGTGCTTTGGATTGTGTTTTTGGATTCTGCCCATGCTGTCTGTCAAAAACCTAAGTGCCTTCCCTCTAGCTGCCTTGCATTTTAAGCCTTGTGGAAGTTCTTTGTTGAAACTCACGTTATCACCAGTCAGAGCCAGACAATTTGGTGTGTGCATCAATCTTAGCGACAGTGATCGTCAAGGGAGAGCTTAGAAACACCCTCCAAACTCTTGTTAATGAAATTATGGCAGATGCAGTGGCAGAAATGGCAACTGTTAACTCCTTCAGCCCTAATTTTGGTCTTCCCATTCAGATATATTTGATATTTCTTTGCCATACAGTTGTCCACTTAATAGTGTTTTAATTTAATTTACAATTAACATGCCATTGGCATGTTTTGCTAAAACAGGATTTAGAGTCTTGCAGGAACTCTGATGGAGTGAAGAATGTAGTGGATCTTGCCTTGTTGGGAGGCTCCTGAAGGTTGGTGCCGAATGCTCTTAAGAGTTCCTTCAGAGTCTACAATTCCTGTGACCTTTTGTGTTAATAAAGTGCTGTGTTCAGTAACAGGGCTCTGCAATTATTTCTAATAATATCATAGCATGAGCGAGTGTCAGATGATGTGGGGAACTAATGCACATTTAGATGCTTCGAGTCTGCCAAGTAATTAAAAGACAATTTAAGAGAGAATGAAATAATGAATAGTTTAGCTGAAAATGAGAATAGCTAGGCTATAATAAATGAGAAAGGGTAGTGAGTAAAGATGAGAATCTTTTGCCGGTGGCAGAAAGAAATTGCCAGACAAAATATATAAAGAGCTTCCTGCCTTTATTCTGCAGTGTTTATGGGAAAGAGGCACATAAACAACATTCCGTAGCTTTGCCTGAGGGTAGAATTTGTGCTGTGCCATTTACTTGGGGGTGATTCTTGCTTGGCGTTCACAATTCCAGTTCAAATGGGAGTAGTAAGAAATATTTTGTCAGCTCAACATTAACCGTTTCATACTGTACCTCTCATGAAACTGCCTCATACAAACTGTGCAGATGTTATGAGCCACATAAATGAAAGCCTACTTTTGTACAGGACTGACACAATATATTTGGCTGCCTGAGGCAAAGGACAAGATGGCACCCTCTTGTTCCATGTACAAAAGCCAACAACTAAACTGGCAACTAAATCCTACTTCAACAGGAGACAAAAGAACATAGTAAGCTGCCTTATACCAAAGCAGACCCTTGGCCTAGCTTAGTATTGTCTATGTTGACTGTCAGTAGCTCTCTATGGTTTCAGGGACGGACCTTTCCTAGCCCTATCTAGAGATGTTGGGGATTGAACCTGGGGCCTTCTGTACTACTGAGATACGGCCTTTCCCCAACAGCAGTGTCCAGGCCAGGAGGCTTCTTATTTGAGCCTTGGCTGATTCTGAATCTGAGAGATGCCTGCTAGTATTGTATCACTGTTCTGAAATTCATACTTTTCTTTGATGATGTGGCACTGCCAAGGGAATAAAGAGCTCTGACTTGCTTGTGCTGGAGTAAGCAGAGCATAACCACTGGGTGCTGCCCCTCTGAGCTAGATCATAGAACTAGTCTGTGAAGGAAAGGCCTTTAATTCTGTTTGGAACCCTTGCTTATTTTGATAAAACACATTCTTACCTGTTATATCATAGAGACTGTCTCTAGTTTTCTTTATGTTGAGAGAGAAAATAAATAAATATAAACTCATCCAAATGCAGACATTAAATGATCTTGAAAATACACATCATTCCTTCCCACAAGTCAGAATAATGGCAAGCAGCATGGCTCTTTGCAAATATTATAAGGACAAACAGGTGTCAAGGCTGGGTGAACCGGATTTGTGAAGTGAGCACAAATCAATTTGTGTGTGTGTGCATTGTGATGTCCCTGAGATTGAAGGGAAATCCACCAGTCAAATGGATACAGTTTGGGGGTGGGGGTGGGGAAACATACTTGCAAAAATAGAGATCAGCCTGCTAGATTTTTCCACTCCGATTCCTCTGACAAAGATTTCACCATAAAAAAAAGGGCGGAGGTGGGGGAAAGCTTGTTAGCTTGCAGGCTTTGTTTCTCCCCCTCCCCTTTCTCATGGCTTCTGTTCTCCCCCTGCCCCTTCACACAGTTGCCAAATATGCAGTTTGGGGTGCAAATGGTATTTTCTTGGTTTAAAGGATAATTGTTATGACATTGGAGGTTGGTTAGTTAGTTAATGAATTAATCAATGGAAATATTTCTGTCCTGCCCTATCACTGCATTTGCAGAGTATAGGGTGGCATACAACAGTTTTTTAAAAAAAACATGCAACAGAAATGAACAGCAGTAGAAATAGAAACATAGAATGTAAATCCAATCTAAAAAAAAATTCAGAGGGGCTACCACAAAGCAGCAGGTCACATTAACCCAGGTCACGTTAACTCATCAGGTGACATACCTGCCAAAATAAAAAACAACAGCAAAATCAAGTGGCAAAAAGTAAGGAGAGTGAGGGCCAGATGGACCTCCTGAGCTAGGAAGTTCTAATCTGGGCATAGTCCTCCCTTGCATCCCAAACAGCCATGTCTTGGACACCGTTGGGACATAAAGTAGAGTCTCTCCCCAGCAGATCTTAGGTAGATGGGCAGGCTGATGTGGGTGAATGCAGTCCTTTAGCTGTCATGGCCCAGCCATAAACACTTTGAATTACACCCAGAAACAAACTGACAAAGCACCCACTAGCTTCCTTGCTTTGACACATTCTGGACCAAATGAAGTTCCCACAAACTCTTCAAAAGTAGGGCAGGATATAAATTTAATAAATAAAATAAAATAAACAATAGTTCTGATTTAGGGTTGCCAGATCAGAAGCATCCAGAACCCTGAGATTTCATGGGCAAGCCCTAGTGATGTCATAGGGTGGGCCCTAGTGATGTCATTAAGCATAATACATTAAGCATCAACCACAGCTGCTTGGAGCATAACACTCAAACAAACAAAAATCTGTGACTGGAAATTAAGATAGAAATCTTAGCTAAAAGAGGGTGTTCCCAGGTCCACCTGAAGTGACAGGATCATTCCTTCTCATCTGTTTAGGGAGCCTGGGAACATTTAATCTAGCCTACTTGATCTTGGCAAGGAGGGTTTAAGTGCTCTCAGGCCAGGCCAGTCACCAGAAGGCCACTGTAGGAAGAAGGGAGGCTAGTGTTATGGAGATGTTAGATGGGAGCACTCAGGAGTAAAGATGGATGACCTTCAATGCTGCAATTCTAAGCATATCTACTTCTGAGTAGATGTGGTTAGGGTTAGCCAGTCAGGCTAAGGTCACAGAAATTCCCATGCAGCACAACCCAACCCGTATTAGTGCAGAATACTGTGGCACAATTGCTGATGTGAGTGAGATCCTGTCAGCACATAATACCTCTGCTTTGAAATCTATACTGGTTGCTGATTTACTAGCAAGCCAAGTTCACGGTGTGCTTTCCATGTTACAGGTGCCACATAGTACTTGTTCTGCTCTTGTAAGAAATCAGTCCTTTAGTGTGGCAGCACCTATGCTTTGGAACTCCCTGCCTATTGACACTAGGCAGATGCCTTCATTGTACTCTTTTCAGCACCTGCCTAAAACATTTTTGTTTAGGCAAGCCTACCTAGGCATTTAGAAGCTATTGTGTTTTTTTATCTGTTTTTAACTCATTGTTTGTTTGTTTTGAATGTTTTTCAATACCTGTATTTAACTGTTTTTGCCAGTAATTTTATTGTTTTAATTCCTTCTGTAAACCTTTTTACAGTATATAAATATTATAAATAAAATACATAAATAAATCTTGGAGTCACTGTGGGCCTTGGGTCTCTTTCCTCTTTTAGGAACAAAGGAATCTGCCTTATACTGACTCAGGCCATTTGATACCATCTAGCTGAAGGATCCTCCGTGGTGCAGAGTGGTAAGCGGCGGTAACGCAGCCGAAGCTCTGCTCACGGCCAGAGTTCGATTCCAACGAAAGGAGGAAGTTGAATCTCCGGTAAAAGGGGTCGAGGTACACTCAGCCTTCCATACATCCGTGGTCGGTAAAATGAGTACCCGGCATATGCTGGGGGGTAAAGAAAGGCCGGGGAAGGAACTGGTAATCCCACCCCATATATATGGTCTGCCTAGTAAACATCGCAAGACGTCACCCTAAGAGTCAGAAACGACTCGCACTACAAGTGCAGGGACACTTTTTCCTTTTACCTATTTGGTCAGTTCATAGAGCTGCTTTGAATAACCTATAAATAGTTTAGGATGTGGGTACATAAGAGATTGCCATGTCACCCAGGGGACTCCAGAGGATGTTGATCAAAGGCCTTGTTCCAGGTACCTCTGGTGAATAATAATAATAATAATAATAATAATAACCTTCCTGTCCCAAGGCGGTATACAAAATATGATAAAGACAGCTAAACAAACAGTTGCAAAACAGCACAAAAATAACAAACGGTGCAAATTGAAAGGAGAAATAACAGCCGCTATTGGAGGATATGTACTGCCGCATCACAAAGCTGGATTTGCGTGAAGCTAGAGCTCAGGCCCCGTGGGAGGATTTGTAGTGCTTTACCTTCAAACTGGGCTTCTGTGCAGTGTTGCTCTTTCCTCATGCTCTGTGGATGGGTAGGAGGTGACGAGGGAGGAGGCGCAGAGTGAGATGGGGTGGACTGGAGAAAACAATTATTTTAAAAAATGGATAGTGGTGGTGAAGAATGGAGTGGAGGGGAAAAGGATCCAGAGGTCAAGAACATGGATAGAGGAGGAGAAGGAGGCAGCTGCAGAATGGAGATAAAGAACTGTGGAGGTGAAAGATGACAACATGTGTGTGTGTGTGTGTGTGTGTGTGTGTGTGTGTGTGTGTGTGTGTGTGTGTGTGAGAGAGAGAGAGAGAGAGAGAGAGAGAGAGAGAGAGAATACTGTGTTTGCACTTGGTACACAAGCTGGTCTCCACCACCTTCTCTGGCTACTGTGCTGCATTTGCAGTATTTTAACTTTTTTTGCATCTCAGGGAAAAATGTTGGTTTGAGTGAGTGTCCCTTAGTTGGTGGCAGGGCAGGGTCCATGAGGTAGTGAAATGAGAGAGATTATGCTGGCTGGCTGAGTGGAGGGGGATAGCACTTGGTTTGACGTGCAAAGATCTGAGTAGTGGCCTCAGCCTCCCTCTTACCAGCGGAGAGACCACCATTGCTATCTTATGAATAAAAATAATTATTCTACTACCTCTGTATGTGTTTGATTATTTTTAATGTTGTTTTAGGCTACTTAGATGTGCAGTAGCCAAGGCCAGCACCTTGTAGGTCTTTTTTTTTAAGTAACTGAAATGTAATTGTAGTGATTACTTTGGAGGAAAAGTAAAGTAATCAGTTACTTTCAGAGCAATTGTAATTGTAACGGTGGTAATGATGGTAATGCAGTTTTGGCATGTGCTGAAAGCTTACCTGTTTACTCAGGCCTTTGCTGGCTATTGATGCCAGTCATTTGTTCTAATGTTTTAAGTTAAAATTTGTGCCAGCTGTTCATGCTGCTGAATTAATTTTGTTATTATTGTATTTGAATTGTTTTTATTGTAAACCACCTTGGATGTTTTAATAACTGATGGTATATAAATATTTAGAATAAATACTTTAAATAAATATTTCCCATAAAGGTTTACTTCACCAACACAATATATAAATTCACCAATAATTTTTTTTAAAAAAACCAAAAACTAGGGCACAATCCAACTTTACGCCAGGCTGAGGGGTTCTTAGGTGTGAAATAGCTGTGGAGGAGGAACGGTATTGGTGCCACTGGGCTCCACTTGGCTGTGCTGGCAGGAGCCCCTCTGGGTGCTCCAGCAGTGCTGCCAGGGAACTCCACTGCCACCCAGAGGCTGCCATGGCTCAGCTGAGATCACTGCAAATGAAGCTGGTGGAAGGCCTGAAAAAGAGGCATTCTGGGGGCAGAACCGAGAGGAGGGGCTCTTACACCACATCCAGAGTCCGTTTGGCTCAATCCTGTGGCCCTCCATCCCAGCAGCCGCTGGGGTGGTGGAAGGAAATATGCATTTTGTTCCCGTCTGCCGTGCCTTGCCAGCGCAGCCGGTGTCCTTCCCGCTGAGCAGCTTCTGAATTGGATACGGAGGCCCCTTCTGCCGGCTCCGCTCCCACTGGCTCTGTTTCCACCAGCCTTTGATGAGTAGGCTTGCTCTACCCATGAGGTTTACTTCACCAATATATTACTCCATATGCTCTGGATCCGCCCTCGCTCCGCTCCGGGATTTCCTTGCGGCTCTGCCTGCTTTTCTCTTGTCGGCGTTCTGCTTCTTGTATCAGCTTGCCTGTAACGTAATTTATGGTGAGCTCCGCATCTGGCAGTGATTCCAGCGCGCTGACTACACCGTCCCAGGAAGAACTCAATGTTGATAGCATGATGTATACTTGCTGTTGCGGTGTATGTTGCACATCCAGCTCCTGCAGGTCAGCAAACAAACGTTGTAATTTTTGTAAATGCTCCTGCATGGACTCACCCTCCTGGTAACATGTTTGATACAGTCTCCTTGCAAGTAGGACCTTGCTTCCTGCTGTATTCCTTACGTGCGCATTTCTCAAAGCAGCCCACACTTCCTTCGCGGTTGGTATTCCTCTCACAAGTATTAACTGTTCGTTCTCCAGAGACAAGATTATTAGAGTTCTTGCTTTTTCTTCAGCTCTTATCCACTCTGGCGGTGGGGGTGCAAGGGGGTCATCTCCTGACACTGTGTGCCATATGCCCTCCTTCACTAGAAGCATTTCAGTCTTTACCTTCCAATATACATAGTTGGTGCTTCCTAGCTGTTCCAAGGGAATGGATGCACCTCCAAACACTGCCATCCCATCACCCTTCGGCCTCCTTTTACTTGTTAGGGTATAGTTGCACCCTCGGTATTTCTGCCGCTGTCTCACTGTGCCAAACACTCCGAGATGGCTGGGCCCATAACCCTTGTTAGGCTCTATGTCCCGAACCAACAGGCCAATCAATGCTAGTTGCTTGGAGAACACAGAGGTGTGCGTTTGCCCGGATAGCTTGGCTAATAAGAGCAGCAAAAATCACTTCCACACACAAAGGCTTTGTGCAAGTAAAACAAACTTTATCAGACCTCTAAAGAGTCGTCACCAACATATACTTCTTTCTTTCTTCCCCCCACACAAACTGAACTCTGTGCTTGGGGTTTATAGCCAAGCCCTTTGATGCAGTACAGCTGTGTGACCTTCACACATTTACAGTGCTTAGTTTAACCCATTCCCAACTCGGGGAATGACTCAGCATCTCGAGCCAGTGGCAGTCGCCATATTTTTTATGGACTCGGGGTCAAAAG
Organism: Rhineura floridana; assembly: GCF_030035675.1. NCBI lineage: Eukaryota > Metazoa > Chordata > Lepidosauria > Squamata > Rhineuridae > Rhineura > Rhineura floridana. Next base: position 16,727,158 of record NC_084481.1, read on the forward strand.
CTCGATAATTTCACACTCCCTTTGGAGAGAGTATTCAGAATTCTGATACCAGGGAATACCACACCCAAGTAGCAGGATCCTTGTGCCCCTTTGGGCAGATGCTTCCAAGCTTTATGACCATAGATCCACCACCATGCACTGCGATTTCTCAAGCCTTTGGGCTCTTTGTATTGGAACATGACCAAATTACTTGACGTGTTCCTGCAAGGGTTATACACACTAAAAATTTGCTCCAGCTGCTCAGAAAACTCAGTGGGAGCCTCCCTTAGCTTAGGAAATGTTTTGGACCAAGATATAAGATCAGCTGTGGTCCAGGGGATGTGGATGAAGGTGGTAGCCCTAGCCTGGGTGGGAGAGGGATACTCTCACAATGGTGCTAACAGTCCAGAGTCCTCAAAAGCTGCCTGAAAGTACCGGCGGCAAAATGGGAGGTCATAAAACACAGGGTGTGTGCGGGGAGGCTGTCCAATTTGGTCTAAGGGTATGTGCTTTTGAATATGGCAGATGGGAGTCCTGTGGGAGTTCAGGCCCGATTCTATGACCTCATAGTGTTCATTGAGGTCAGACTGGAGCTTATTGGTCAATTGGCGGATAGTAAATTTAGGGAGCAGTTTTGTTGCCTCAGACTGCTCTTCAGGAGTTAAATCTAATTTTCGGGGTTTAGGAGTGGCTAGCTGAAATGGGGTAGGTATCATTTCGTCTGGGATAAAGGGAGCGCTCGGAACTGGACTGGAATTGTCAGCAGTACTAGCAGGAATGAGAGGCGATGGGGAAGGGGTCAGCCCTCTAACAGATCTTCTGGGTCATAAGAGGGTGGTCCAGCAGACAGCACTGGGTATAAGCATTGGCATGCACTCGCACAGGAACCTTGGGTGGGGCCCGTGAGCTCTTGTAGCTTGGATTCTAATTCTTTCCTGCTGCTAATTTAGAATTTGTGTCCCTGAGGCTGGCCATTATTGACTTCATCCTACACTTCACTCCTTCTTCCTCCCAAAGATACCAAAATTCCATCTGGCAGGGGTGAGTGGATTCTAAAATGCTCCGCAAGTACTTCAACTTATCCAGATCAAAAGTACTCATGTCTGGAAATTGCAAGTCAGGTTTATCATATGTGAACCCATTCCATTGGTGTGCCAAATCAACCAGTTTCTGTCCCGTTTTGGGGCCCAGTCTGGTACCATAATGCTTACACATATACCCCCAGGGGTGTTCCAGGATTGGGGCAAGAGAAACTTGACCCCATTGTAGGCTGTCTAGCAGTCAAGAAAAGAGAGAAAGCAGAGAGAAAGTGGAAACCGGGTGTCCCTGGAAGACAGGACAGAGGAACAGTACTGCTGACACATTCCTTAAGGGAGACCCACGCCTAGGCATAAACCAGCAGAAATTTCAGAACGGAGGCCAAATTCAGTCCCACAAATTCAACCCATAACCCCTCGTTTACTTACTGCCACCGGAAGGGTTGCTGCCTATTGGAGCCAGGAGACAAAAAGGGGTCTCGACCAAATGGCATGCCATCCGGCTGTTAAAACAGGAACTGCTTTTCTGGCAGAGCACCTTGAATCCGAGTCAAGGCACCAAATTGTTGTGGAGAAATGAACCCTACTGACTCAGTTCTTTGTTCAGGAACGCGTCGGAACACAGGTTGAAGGCTAAATACAACTGTTTTATTTTACTTATGATTGCAAGGAGCTAAAATGGTGGTACAGGAGGAGCTGCTCTGTATTCGGCAACTCAACCTTATATACTTTTCTTTGCCAATAAACCCACATGACCACTTTGAACCAATCCATGAATTTCAAGCTGCAACATGCTCAGATGTCATGTGCACATTACTAGTACTTTTCCATAGGTCACACTTTTCCTGACTCGCTCCACTCCCTCCACCCTTCTTTTTAACTGTCTAGGTGCAGTTTCAATCTTATCACTGGGGGTGGGCGTATCTTTCCACCTCACCTGCTCTGGTGCAAGATCTTACACAGCCTTCAAAACCTAGAACAGAACAGAGAAAAGATGAGTAATCGGGTTTGTAGTACCCTCTAAGCTCCATGTGCTTACACTGAGTTTGTCCATTTCAAGTCCTAGGTAAATAATAATGGGTATTTTGTGAAGAGAGAGCTTGATTGTCTAGATCAGGGGGAGCCAACATTGTGCCCTCAAGATGTTGTTGAAAAATACTTAAACAGAGGCTGGATGGCTATCTGTCTGAAAGACTGTGATGCAACATACATTATGGATCCTGTGCTTGAGCAGGTATGGGACTAAATAATCACCAAGATCTCTTCCAACTCTATCATTCTGTGGTAGTTCTACTGCCCAAATTTCTGCTTTATAGCTGCTTATTGTCATTCAGCAGTTAATGTTTTCACCAACTGGACACATTCACTGTTATGTCCCACTTGTGTTATGTTTATCTATCCACTGGTTGATGAAATACTGGTTGATGTTTGGTATTCTAGATTTTTGCTTATTCTGAATTTCACCATCTATATCTGACTGAGTACAGATATAAAACTGCCAAGCCCATGTGACAAAAATGAGAGTCTGATTTTAAACTCTACAGAGTGACGGGGTTATCTAGTGAACCCACTTTCATTGGCCTAAAAACAGTGTCCATTTGCAAGGCATGGTATCTTGGTCGTTCCTTTTCCTAAAGACCTTCCTCTTTTCCCAGGCATTTTAGGCTGTGTTTTAAAATTGCTTTTTAAAATGTTTTTTTTAATTTGTATATTTGTTTTTAATGTATTTAATTGTTGTAAATCGCCCAGAGAGCTTCGGCTATGGGGCGGTATATAAATGCAATAAATAAATAAATAAAGAGTAAATTGCATCCTCAGCCCTGACACTTCAGTGGCTGGAATGTTGAAGGTGCCCACAATGTTTTACTGAAACATATAAAGTATTCCTGATCTTAATCTGTTTAAAGATAACCCTGTCATGCCTGGGGGGAAGGAGCCCCCTTCATGATGATGGAACCAGAATGCAGAAGCTGCTAAGATTATCCTACTTACATTTTGTTCCTGCTCTGCTTCCCTCTCATGCTTGCATTTTTGTTCACTCTCTCAGTCACTTTTTTGTTCACTCTGCAATAAGAAACCCACTATCTGTCCGTTACCACTTGTGGTCAGTAGATAAAAGTTCTCCTAAAACACCTCTGCCCAGTTGGAGGGAGAGTGTCACAATGGAGAGTGTGTCACAATGACCTTAGCAAACTGGCAACCAGGGCCATTGAGCAAGCTAGCCACCAGGGGGACTTTTCCTCTGGGGTAACACTATTATATTTGTATATATGGCTTTCCCACTATATTAATCCTTTTTTGTATGTGCTTTAGAGTCAGGCTAGATTTCTTCATGCACCAACTATACATAGCACTTTCTATGTATCTATTTTCCTGTCACTTTTGCCAAATCTCAGAGGGATTCAATGCACCTCAAAAGTAGCTATATCCCTGCTTTTCAGTGTCATATTGCTATGTGGGTCACTCAAAAAACCAGAAATGACTTTTCAGGTGGGCATCTTCAGGCATGGTGGATCATATCACTGTACACAGGAAAACAAAATATAAAATTATGTGTGGCAGGGGCGCATGAAAATATCCCTCCCCCATATCATATGTTGTGTTTACATTACTAGCCTCTGGCAATGTAACACTATCTTCTAAATATATGTATCTTCTTAAATTATTTTCTTCCTTCTTTCTTTCTTGCATAATAGCTAGATGCTTTACAAGAAACCATACAAGACAACACGTTTACCGAATCGTGAATAGCCATTTTGTGTAGAGAAAAAAAATTGTGAGGGAACTTTTCACTAGAGAAGGTGGAAGAGCAGGTGCTTAATCAAGTGTGTTGAATCATGAAAAGGATTAAACAGTGGCTCCCTCTGCAACTTCAACTCCATCCTTTCCCAACATGACTGTTCCATGACAAAAGCAGCTGTTGGGATTTATTTACACTTGTTTGCACATAATTTTGCTCTAAGGCAGTGGTTTTCAAATGGTGCGCCACGGCACACTGGTGCGCCACAAGAGGTGACTAGGTGTGCCGTGAATATTATGAAAGTATATTTTAAAAATGAGAAGAAACCCATTTGTATTTAAGTTATTTATTTATTTTATTATTTATTTATTATTTCAATTTATACACCGCCCTTAGCAGAATAGCTCTCAGGGCGGTGAACAAACAAGATAAAATACAATATATCATAATAAAAATCATAAAAACATATACAAACAAACAACAAAAAACACTACAAAAACACAATACGACAAAAATTAAAAATACGGATTAAAAGATTAAAATGGTTAAGAAAAGTTATTTTTATTCATAGTTTAAAATATATTAATATATTTTTAATTGTGTACATGAAGTGTGCCAGAAAATTTTAATATGTTTTACAGTGCGCCACGAACCAAAAAAGTTTGAGAACCACTGCTCTAAGGTAATAAAGCCAAGGTTCATTCAATGGAGGCTCCTGGAGGGCATTAAAGACTGTTGGGATGGTGCCCCCTGCAGGATCTAACTGGCAGAGCCAATTGACTTCCGCAGATGAAGGGGGGAGCCATCCCCTAGCTTTCCAGACCAGCTGTGCCTGTGGAGCTGATAGATGGTGCTTGGTTGGGCTCTTAAAGCCCAACGAGTATTTAGGCTTCCTTTATGTTAAGAACAGTATTGTGTGTGTGTTTAATGTCATTGGTATCCCCACTATACACCCTGTGAAGAGCCCATTTCCTGTTACTTCTGCCAATGTTGACAAGATCCTTGGACTGGTGCGGGCGACCACGTCGGTGCTGGATCCTTGCCCCTCTTGGCTGGTGAAAGCTGGTAGGACCGGAACTGCCGACTGGGCCAAGGAGGTAATCAATGCCTCTTTGCGAGAGGGAGTGGTCCCTGACTGCCTAAAAGTGGCGGTAGTGAGACCACTCCTGAAGAAACCCTCCTTGGACCCAGATAACTTGAACAACTATAGACCTGTGGCGAATGTTCCATTCCTGGGCAAGGTTCTGGAGCGGCTGGTGGCCGACCAGCTCCAGGGGCTCTTGGATGACACTGATTATCTTGATCCGTTTCAATCCGGTTTTAGGCCTGGGTTTGGTACCGAAACAGCCTTGGTCGCCCTGAATGATGACCTTTGTCGGGAGAGGGACAGGGGGAGTGTGACCCTGTTGATTCTCCTTGATCTCTCAGCTGCTTTTGATACCATCGACCATGGTATCCTTCTGGGAAGGCTCACGGAGTTGGGAGTTGGGGGTAATGCTTGGCAGTGGCTCCGCTCCTACTTGGTGGGTCGTCAACAGAAGGTGGTGCTTGGGGAACACTGCTCGACACCCTGGACTCTCCATTGTGGAGTCCCACAGGGATCGGTACTGTCCCCCATGCTTTTCAACATCTATATGAAGCCGCTGGGTGCAGTCATCAGGAGTTTTGGAGTGCGTTGTCACCAGTATGCTGATGACACGCAACTCTATTTCTCCTTTTCATCTTCCTCAGGTGAGGCTGTTAACGTACTAAACCGTTGCCTGGCTGCGATAATGGATTGGATGGGAGCTAACAGACTGAAGCTTAATCCAGACAAGACCGAGACGCTGTTAGTGAGTGCCTTCTCTGCCCAGATGGTGGATGTTCACCCTGTTCTGGATGGGGTTACACTCCCCTTGAAAGAACAGGTTCGTAGCTTGGGAGTTCTTATCGACTCTTCCTTGTCTCTTGAGGCTCAGGTAGCCTCAGTGGCAAGGAATGCTTTCTACCATCTCCGATTGGTAGCCCAGCTACGTCCCTATCTGGACCGTGACGACCTCGCCTCAGTCGTTCATGCTCTGGTAACTTCTAGATTGGACTACTGCAATGCGCTCTACGTTGGGCTGCCCTTGAAGACAGTTCGGAAACTACAGTTAGTCCAGAATGCAGCAGCCAGATTGTTGATGCGGACAAGAAGGTCCGCTCATATTACACCCGTTCTGGCTCGTCTGCACTGGCTTCCTATTTGTTTCCGGGCTAAATTCAAAGTGCTGGTTTTGACCTATAAAGCCTTACATGGCATGGGACCGCAATACCTGGTGGAGCGCCTCTCCCAATATGAAACTACCCATACACTGCGCTCAACATCTAAGGCCCTCCTCCGAGTACCATCCCATCGAGAAGCTTGGAGGGTGGTGACTAGAAATAGGGCCTTTTCGGTTGTGGCTCCCGAATTATGGAATGGTCTCTCCGATGAGGTGCGCCTGGCGCCGACGCTGCTATCTTTTCGGCGCCAGGTGAAAACCTTTTTATATTCCCAGGCATTTTAATGCGTATTATTATGTGTATTGTTGTATTTTGTTACTGTTTGATTATTTTTGTTTACCTTTGTTGGTTTGATTCTATTGTATTATTGTATTTATATATTCCTGATTGCTTTATTTTATGTACACCGCCCAGAGAGCCCTTGGGCTTAGGGCGGTATATAAATTAAATAAATAAATAAATAAATAAATGCACGTCACAATTCAGTGCGCCCTGAAGCAGCCATCTCTTTGCTTGCTTGCTTTGTGAACATAGAAAATGTACCAAAAAACCATAAATTGAACAAGGAAAAACCCAAGGAAAAACCCAAGGAAAATGTAATAAAATTTCTTCTAACATATTCTCTTTTCAATGTTTCTTACATTATCTCACCTCAATATGAATTTCAAATAATTAACTTGTATAAATGCTATTTCTCACAATCCTAACATGCCGAGAATCAGGCTTTCTGAATCCTCATTCCACTGATAACTGACGTTAAAGCAACTAGTACAAAAAGTTCTTTTATTCTTAGCCTAATGTTAGATTCAGCAAAATAGTATTATCCTCATAGCTTCATATTAGGCACCTGTATGGCTCACTTCAATTCATCATTAAGTTCATCCAAATATTTATCCTAAATGCATGATACTTTTCCCTATCCAACATTCTGATTTTCAGTATATTTCCTGCCCCCTGATTATAATGATCATATGACTTAGTTTTAATCATTTTAGGAATGACCAGCATTTTTCTCATTGTTTTGTCAATGGAACTTCTACTCCCCCCCCCCAAAAAAAAACCTGGCCAAGCAATCTTTATCTAGTGAGAAATTAACTCAGTTTTATGGATTAGATTCAACTAAGTCCTATTCAGAGTAGATCCATTAAAATGTATAAACCTTAGTTAGACATGTCTATTAACTTCAATGAGTCTACTTTGAGTAGGATTAGCACTGAATATCAGCCTGTGTCTTTAACCAAGCTCTTCAATGTAACCTGAAATCACTATAATCCGATTCAAATGTATATAAACAACTGTTCAATTCCCTCCACAACTTGCATTACCCCCCCTCCCTGAATACTTGGATATGTCCATCACAGACAATTTGTATATGCCTCTCATATCCACATCTCCAACATGCCAGACACATATTCAGATAAATCAGTTTTCATCTACATGAGATTATTGGAAGTCAACAGAGTTACATAACAGTTGCAACAAATTTGATCTATTAAAACCACTGGTAAAGGTGAGAAAGAAAAGGTAAGGTTTATTATACAGCCACAAGAGTGGCTATATACTATAGCCAGCATGGATTTTTCTCATTCCACAATGTTAAATTGAAAATACCCCCATGCCATTCTGATGCTTCCCATAAGCTCATTTCAAAACAAAACCCTACAAAACCTGTAGTCCTGAAATCAGAAATGCTTGCTTAAAGCCCTCTTAAGTTTTCATGGTGATACACAAAACAGAGAGAATTGAGAGTTCAAAGTATAAAAAGGGAGAGATAAACCAGACCCCGTTGGATGTTTTTCTGTTGGAGTTCTCATGAAATTCATTAAAAATCAGCCATGTTCACAGAGTACCTGTAATCCTATTGCTGACCTTGCCCCATACTCTGACCTTTATCTTCTGTAGTTTAAAAGTTAAAAAAATGCCTGGCTGATTTTTAACTAGTTTACGAAATTTAGCATTGAACTCAATGAAAAGCACGGGCATGCTCAGTAAGAATCAATTGTCAGTGTTCTAAAAGCCAGACTCATAGCTGCTTGGCTTACCTAATCGGGGGCGCACCCAGGCCAGGTCTTTATTTCATTTGAGACAGTCATGGCTTCCCCCAAAGAATCCTGGGAAGTGTAGTTTGTGAAGGGTGCTGAGAGTAGACTCCTATTCCGCTGACAGAGCTCCAGTGGCCAGAGTGGTTTAACAGTCAGCAGCTCCGATTGAAGCTCTGTAAGGGGAACAGGGCATCTCCTAGCAACTCTCAGCACCCTTCACTAACTGCACTTCCCAGGATTCTTTGGGAGAAGCCATGACTGTCTAAAGTGAAATAAGGGTCTGGTGTGCATGTGGTGAGTGACAGCTTTGGTTTAAATTTGTGTGGGAGACTACATGTTCCTGCTGTAGAATAAAAAGATGGGGGAAACGCTGACAAATGATACTGTTAAAAATGATTTTCCTTTGGCAAGGAAAGGGGCTTCCCCTCTGCCCAGTGCCCACTCACCCAATCTCTTATTATTCCCCTCCCCTCCCTGCCCCTCCCCCAGGTCGGTTTCCCCTATCCTAGGCATGATTGTACAGGAGTAAATCCCACTGAATTCAAAAAGCCTGCAAATGATCAAACCTGCCCTCCTGTCCTCCTTCCTATCTCCTACCACTTGCCCCCTCCCCCTCCACTATCCCCTTCCAATCCCCTCCTTCCCCCTCCTCCTCCTTCCCCTTCCCTCCCTCATCACCCCCATGGTCAGTTTTACCTATCTTAAGCATGATTGCACAGGAGTAAATCCCATTGAACTCAGTAAGCATTCAAATTATGAAACCTGCCCTCCCCTCCTCCTCCCTTCCATCACCTCCCTTTTGCCCCTTCCCACCCCTTCCTTCACCCCTCCCCCTCTAATCCCCTCCTTCCCACTCCTGCTCCCCTCTCCCTTCCCTTCTTCCTTTCCTCTCCTCTCCCCTCCTTCTCACCCCCATGAACAGTTTTCCCTAACCTAACCATGAGAGTATGGAAGTAAATCCCATTGAACTCAATAAGCATGCTAATGATCAGACCTGCCTTTCTCCTCCTTCCCCTCCCTTCTCCCTTTCCCCCTCCCCTCTTCCTTCTCCTCTGCCCACTCCAGTCCTCCTTCCCCCCCTCCCCCTCATGGTCAGTTTTACCTATCCTAAGCATGATTGCATGGGAGTAAATCCCACTGAACTCAGTAAACATGCAAATGATCAAACCTGCTCTCCTCCTCCTCCCCTCCTCCTCCTGCCTACTCCTATTCACCTCCTCCCCTCTGCCCTTCCTCCCCTCCTCTTCCTCCTTCTCCCCTCCCCATCCCCTGTGCTCAGTTTCACCTATCCTGACCATGATTGCAGGGGAGTAAATCCCACTGAACTCAATAAGCATGCAAATGATCAATCCATTCTCAGCAAACTTGCACAGGATCCCATTTCTTACCTCCCGGATTAAAAAGCAGAGAAATTCACTAATAAGCAAAAAACCTTGCCGGTTAAGAAAGTACCTATAGCCAACAGATATTTCTATCAAACTTTAAAAAGCAGAGAAATTGGGCAGCTATAGTGAATGCACCAGGGGAACAGGAGATCTGACCACCTCTCTGAGATATTGTACTGCCCTACACATTTGTCAAAATGCAAACACCATTTGGGTTGGTCTTTCACAGTCCAATCCACTTCCTGTGTAGCTTGGAAGAATTTGGTAACATGTGTCTCTGAGCATATGGTGAGTGGTGGCAACATCTGCAATCAGCCCAAATAAGAGAAACAAGCCATGTGCTGTGCTGATCTTGTTTTAGCAGGGAGGAAGCAACAATATTAAAACAGTTGATAGAGCTCAGACAGTCACTTTAAATATGTTTGATTTACTTTGCCATTTTAGTAAAGTTTCCTATAGTAAATCATTTTTTTTTTGCTTCTGTTTCTGTGAATATGTGAAGTACAGCAAAAAAAAAAACAATTGTGGAATAATGGCACTGACTTTTCTGCAAATAGTTTCCAATGGACATGAGGAGTGCCTCAGTTTGCACAAGATAAAACAGTGGGAGGAGAAATATATTCTAGCAAAATTCTAGTGCACTCTATGTTTTTAATTGACCATGCCCACCTTTCCTTAAGTGGAGTAGTTTAAGCATAGCAGGCTGAAAACATGAATCTTGGGCAGCCCAAGTTTGTTTTTTCCAACAGCTAGAGTCATTGCTGAAGTACAACATATTGTAATCAGTCTGATTTTACATCAAACTGCAGTTTCAGATTATTTATTTATTTATTAAATTTATTTATTTAATAATAAATAATTTATTTTATTTATTATTTTATTTATTTAATTAATTAATTTTAATTTATTTAATTTCAACTGTTAATGCACCCAAAATAGAAGTAGAACAAAACCTCCAATTTGAAACACAAAAGGATGTCTTCACCATCATATGGCATGACCAATAAAAAGGCTTTGAAATTAATAAAAATAAATTTGACACAGATTTCTAGGATGAAGAATGAGAGAAATATAATTTTCTAGGTTAGATTTTTCTGTAGAAAAATTAGTAACACAGGAAAGAAGCAAAGTAAGAAGAATACCAACAAACATACAAAAATGTAATTCTCCATCTTTGGAGATGGCCTGTTGCCACCACTCACTGTATGCTCAAAGGCACATGTTACCAAATTCTTCCAAGCTACACAGGAAGTGGATTGGACTGTGAAAAACCAGCCCAATTTGTATTTGCATTTTGACAAATATTTAGGGGAGTGCATTCAATAATGCTGCCCAATTTCCCTGCTTTTTAATGTTTGATAGAAATATTGGTTATAGGTACATTGTTAAACTGCAAGGTTTATTTTGCCTATTAGTGAATTTACTGCTAGTGAGTGGAATTATGTGGATGGGTATCAGGGAGAAAGGAAAGGGTGTGGCAGAGAAAGAGAGAGAGAAGATAAATGTCTTTGGCCAATTTTGGCTTTTGCCGTCATATGCAGCCCACAACCACTTTTGCCTGAGAGAATGCAGCACTTGACTTGGTTCACCACCCCTACTCTAGCCATTGCATCACTTTGCCTCTCTTGCTGAGTTAACTAATAGTTACCAAGAGCATAGGAGATGTTTTGATGTCATTTGCCTGGCAAGGCAAGCGTGAAGTGACTCTGCAAGGAACAGTCACTTTACAGCCAATTCCCTGAGCCTGTGGACTGACAGAACTGTTGAATTTACATTATGAAATACATAGAGAAGGAAATACACTTGCCGAAATAGCTAAGACAAGCAGAATATCATGCTCTGTGTGATAATGTGGTTCTTGTATGTTCCATATTTTGGTATATATGTGGCTTGGGAAATCTTTCTTTACAATTGTTCCATCTTGGAGCTATTGCGTCATTATTCCATCTTTTTTTCTTTTAATTGAAATATTCCTATCTGGTAAGCAATACACTTATACATAACAGTAATAAAGAACAACTTTTCAAAAATCAGGTTGCAATCTCATACACATTTAATTGGGAGCAAGTCTCACAGAATTCTTTAAAAATATACATGCTTTTTGGCATTTTCTGTCCCATTCATCTAAGTAATATATGGAAAATAGTTGAAGTATGTTGAAATATGTTGGAACAATTACCCTTAATAGGGCAAATGTCTCTCTCCCCACAACACCCATATTCTCAATATTCCAAGCTTTAAAATACAATGTTTAAAATGGTCTCTTTATATCTGCCCATCAAATCTTTCTTTTCTTCTTGATGCAGGGGATTAAGCTTTTTTCTGTCATGCAACAATGAAATACGAAGGCATACACGAGGCTGACATGGATTTGACAAAAAATTAATGATTTGTATATCACTTTAATGCTCTGAATCTGCATTTCATGTATGCTAATTAGCTTGTAATGGGCCTGCTTGAGAACTGAACTGCCATCATGCCACTGTGCAGGTTTCTGGAAGTGAAGATAGAGCTGCCTTCCCCCAGTTGGGTCTGTGCTTGTGTGCTGTAACCTGGCAGATCTGTGAGCCCTGCTTCTTGCCATCCCTTCCATTTTACACACAGTTTGAAGGATGTGGGGCTTTCATCTATCAGGGTTATAATAGCATATCTCAAACAGCTAGCGCCTGGACTCTGCAATACATCCTAGCAGGAAGAGAGTACAGTAGCTACATCTAAATGATTGATTCGCAGACTTTTTAAGCTGTCATAGTATATCTCGTAGGGCAGCTGTCAGCTTCTCAGATACATGAAGCTGTATTTATGCAGCACATTAGGGGGGGAATCTAACTCTCTTATTTATGGACAAGGAAGGCTGTAAAGCTTACTGAATAACAACGAAGAATCCAAACTGGGGCTATATATTATTTCCTTATTGAAAAGTCTTGCCTATCTGGTTGCTGCAGGAAAATAACATCTCTGCCTTTTCATGCAGATCTCTCTAAGGCAGGAGCAGTGCCAGTGTTTCTAAAACAAAGGTAGGGACAACAAAGAGCTTGAGAGAGAGACGGTTGCCAATCTAGCAAAAGGAAGCAATGCACCTAATGATAACATTATAAGGCACCTTTCTCTGGTCATAGTGACAACTGATTTTGAGGGATTCAGTAAAACTCAAAGCGAAACCCAGGCAACATCCTACAATTAGTGTACGCAAAGCATTAGTCAGCTTTTATGGACATTATGCTTTTGCCAGGCTTATTTATGAAGAAAATTCAAATGGAGATCTATCATGATGCCCAGGATGAACGCAAACCAAGTCTGCTTTAGCACAGATCAGTAGGCTTCAGAGCTCTAGGGCTGGCCCAAGACATTTTGTTGCCTGTGGTGAATAGCAACCAAAAGTATCATAAAAAGAATTTGAAACAGATATGCTTAAACATAACACTTACCTAGTTTAAAAGAGCAGCATAAAAGCAATTGACAGAGGGTTTTTTTAAAATACAAAGCAGTGTAAAAGTGATCAGCTGCAGAAAGATGCATTTTAAAAGCTGGGGAAATAAAATAAGATCAAAGTATACACCAGATGAGCATCCCTGAGGAGCATTCTCTAGTCTGACAGCCACCACTGAGAAGTCCTTGTCCCTGGTAGGCCCCTGCTACACTTTTTAGATGGAAGGGTATAGAACGAAGGCCCTCTGTTGAAGAGCTTTGTGTATGCTCAGGCACATGTTGAGACAAGCAGCCCTTCAGGTATTTCATTTCTAATAAAAAGTCTTTAAAATCAAATCTGGAAGCAGTGGGTTTGGTTGGTTTGCTTAACCGCCTTTTCTTTTTCTGGCCAAGGTTAACTTCAGGTCTCTGCAGTGTATGCTCTAATACTATCTTAAGGTTTCTGTCTATTGAGATTCTATTTTTAAAACCTGAGAACCACAGGCATATGGAACATATATGCAGTTCACGCATGTGTGTGTATATATATGTATACACTTCCCCCCCTTCTTCCTCCTGATCCTTTTTTGTGGTGTGCCTTTCAGATAGTAAGCCTGAGGATCGGGACTGTTATTACTGATATTTATAAGTCCCCGTGGGAGCCTTTTTTCCAGCTAAACAGTAAGGTAAAAATGCTTCAGATCAATAAATAAATAGGTAGAAAGTCCCTGGTTGGAATGGCTTCACCTATTTTTAGGACCTGAAGTTCAGCTTTGTTTTTTCTCCTATGTGTCTTTGCTCTTTTTGGATGCCTTCAGAGTGTAACATTAATGCATGCCTGAAGCAAGCATATAGTTCTTTTTTCCTCCTACATATAAATGTGTTCATACCTACCTTGAGCAATTACCTTCAGCAAGGCTGCTTTGACACAGAATGCCCGTTGGCTATATTTTTCTTGATGCATATATAGTGTCCCTAGAGGTTGTTGCAGGATTTGAAGGTATATTTTGAAATATAATTTATGTGAGTGGCAGCAACAAATGTCTGAGTGTCTTGTCTTTGTCCTACCAGAGGTTGACACCATAAACAATCTAAGTGTGGCATTTGATCAGTTCAAAACAGCAGCAACAACAATAACAGAACACTTGGCCAACTGAGCTGTCTTATCACAGTCAGCTATTTATAGCAGGGTCAGAGAATTTGCTGGTTTCCATATGTTGTTGGACTACATCATCCCTGACCATTGGCCATCCTGGCTAGGACTGATGGGAGTTAAAGTCCAGGACCATCTGGAGGGCACAGGTTCCCCACTCTTGATTTAAAGCATTTATTAGAACATTAACAACAATATAGAAGAACTGCACTGGTGAAACAATGACTGTTTTATAGAAGACTCTTGAATCCAGTTGCTCCCACAATCTTTGCAGAGGACCATGTCAATTAATATGGAAGCACCACCTTCCAATGGGAAATAAAGTGTCTCTGGGGCAGACCTCATCCTGTACACGTATAACTTGTTCCTCTGTGATGATTACTTGTGTCTCTATGTTTCCTCTTCAGTGTGCTGTTGGCACATGTGACCAGTAGGAAAACTTAGGCCATAGGATGGTAGAGGGCAGGGTATGCTGTTTTGCGGAGTGTTACAGGATGGAGGGCAGGGGGCAGGAAACTAACATAGGAAGCCGCCTCATACCAAAAGTGTTGATACCAAGTCAGATCACTGATCCATTATCATCATAATCATCACTGAAATAAAATAATTTCCTTTGTATCATGCTCTACAGAGTGTTGAAGGTTATAAATGATAAGCATTTCCCCTCCCCCCTGCTCCACAAAACTTGCTAACTCAGAAGCTGGGTCATCCCCTTGGAGCCAAGTCCACAGCCGAGTTTCAGCTTGGACTCTGACCTGTCCACATTTCTGGAACAATGAGCAAAAAGGCAGTTGGAATACGTGTCAGTTGAGCTATCACGTTGCCTGTGGATTGCTGCACAGATTCCCCATGTTATGCTGCTTGTTGGGTTTTTGAAGTGTCCTCACTTCTTTTCCAATTTTATGGCCATTGGATATTATCCCTTGTAGATCCCACTGGGATTTTAAACCTGCCGCCTTTGCCGACAGGGGCTTCTTTCATCGGTGCTGCTCAGTTTCAAGAGAATCTTTTGGACAGATGGATGACTGCTCCTCTAATTCGGAAGAATGACTTCTCAGCAGGAAGTAATGGGTGCTGTAGCAAATCTATTCTGACAGCCGACAAGCATAGAGAATGGGCTTTGCTCTGCCCACTTTAACAGAATGTGGTAGAATGAGAAAGCCAGAGGAGTGTTTTCAGTTCTGAATGGACAGCACAACATTTGTTTGTGTAACTGGATACGTCCCTGGCAAATGCCAAATGAACTCTACATCATAGACTGAGGCCAATTCAACTTGCTGTCTACATACAGCTTAGGAACCTGACATACTGTGGCTTTTTTAAAGCTCTGTTGAAATCCTGTGAAATAGTCAATAACCTAAGGCTGGGTTGTTGGTGAAAGCCTTTGGGATGGGGTGAAAAAGAAATATGCATAGAGTCTTAGGAAAAAATGTCAGGTTGGTTCTGGTTTCATGTTTAGGGGCTAACTCAGAACCATGTTTAGCAATGCTTAGCCTCTTTCCTCCCTCCCTTCCCGATTGATGATGATTTAGTACAATTATACACTGTCCATCTTCCCAAGTTCTGTGTAGTCCTGATGTTTTGCATAGTGGGTATTGCTTGCCCCATTCTCTTCAGCACACTGGAATTTGTTCTTTGTGCATTTGTTTCTTGACCAGCCATGGTCTACTGTATCCCAGCCTTTTTCAAAGCAGGAGGCAACTGAAATTACTGCAAATCTAAAAGACATTCTTCCACTGTCAAAAGTAGGCCATTGCAATGGTCTTGGACCTTGAGTTCCCAGACTCAGAGTCTCCAAGCAATAGCAGCTCTGTGGAGGAGATGGACACACTCCCCAGCTCATCCTTCATTGATCCACTGGCACCAGCTTCTATAGCTAGCTCTTGAAACCTCAAGGATGTACCTTAGCCTAAGAGCTCTGATGAATGGACTACTGATTCCTCTGAGGACCGAGAAAGTCCTGCACAGCATCCTTGAATCAAGTCTCTACAGCCCAAACCCCTGCTCCCATGAAGAAGCCAATGGCTGCATCAAAAGGTGCTGGCCCTTTAACTAGCAGGCTGCAGCAAACAGAAGGCGGAGCTATGAAGTCTATGAAGCCAGTCTATGAAGCTGCTGCAGGTGCAACAAGTCATGCTGAGCAATTTGATTATTTATTTAAGACCATTTCTATACTCCTTAAATATGAAAAACTCTTAAGTGGTGTACAACAACTAAAGCCACAGTTTTACAAATATACAGCAAAACCATTAAAACAGCAGTAAAAATGCAAGAAATCAGTGTAATATGCAAAAAGACAGGGTCTAGCTTAATGATCAGATCAGGCCTGGGGAAAAAGATGTATCTTCAAAAGATGCCTAAAACAGGCAACTGATAGTGCTTTCTGTCTGGGAGGGGAAAGAGCATTCGAAAGAACAGGGGCAACAGCAGACCCATAAACAGCTTTTATGGGTCACTGGCATACAATGGTATTTAACATGTGGTGTCGCTAGCAAGAGCTCCACAGATAATCTCAGCAGTCTACCAGGTCTGCGTAGGGGCTGGTGGTCATTGGGTTACCAGATCCCAAGTTATTCAGGGCTTTATATGTTAGTAACAATATCTTGGACATGGCTTAGTAGCTAATCAGCAGCCAATGCAGTTTTTTCAGCACAGGTATAGTACATGCACAACTGGGTGGCCCACTTAACACCCTGGCTGCCCCATGCTGCACCCACTGCAGCTTCTGGACCAATCTCAAGAAAAGCCCCATATAGAGTGCATTACAGTAATCCAGTCAGGAAGTTACCCATGCATGAATTACAATGGCCAGGTTATCCCTGCCCAGGAAATGGCATGGATGGCATACCAGTGGCGTCACTAGGGTTGGTGTCACCCAGTGTGGTAACTCATGGTGTCACCCCCATGGACCTCCTCCCGTACCATACCATACAGAATCCTTAGTAATGTTTTTTGTACTAATGTTACTTGTAAATCGTAATTCCCGTATATCACTGAATGTAATGGCAATAGTAGTGACATAAACAACTAGCAAAATTAAAATTACACCTTTAAATTACAATATCTTACGCACAGCCTAAATGTATTTACATTTATACATACTGCCTAATTGTTTTAAAATAGGATTGGGGAGGAGGGAAAGATTTACAACACAAACACAATTCTTTGTTATGTTTACTCAGAAGTCCCATTAATTTACAGCACAATCCTAACCATGTCTACTCAAAAGTAAGTCCTAATGAATTCAATGGGGTTTACTCCAGGTACATGGGATCAGCATTCCTTTACTCCCAGAAAAGCAAGTATTGGATTAAAGCTTTCATATTGGAAAGGTTTTCAAAGCACTGCCCTTTCCAACAGCCCAGGGTCTGACTGCGTGCTACACACAAGAGAAAAAAAACTTTAACCCATATTCTTACTTACTCAAACTGAAGACCTCAAAACCACCATTTTGACATTGTAATGAAGCCTAAGCACTGCCTGGGTCAACAAATCACAAGCATGGCTCCCCTTATTGGCTACAATCCTGAAAGGGCGGGATTAGAGGCCAGAGCTTTTTTAACTATAACTCCCATCAGCCCAATCCAGTGGCCATGCTGGCTGGGGCAGATTGGAGCTGTAGTTTAAAAAAGTAACTTTTCCAAGCTCTGGCTAAAAGCTGCTATACAGATCGGTTAAAAAACAAATTAAACAGTCGCCGGGGGGCTGACGTTTTGGTGTATATCTCAAGAACCAGATGACCTAGAGACTTAGGGTTTCTTTTAAATTGAAGCTGAGAGTCCGGAGATTAAGGTAAATTAGCTGGAGACCCAGAGGGGACCCCCCAAAACCGGAAACTCCAGCCAAAAATTGGACACCTGGTAATCCTACTCCATCTTGCACCCCCTGATTGACTGAACCCCGCCCCCTTGGTACACCACTGGCGCTGCCTCTGTAAACCCACTACATGCAGCGGGTTTACAGAGGCAGCGCTCACCTGGGCTGGAGGTTTGAATCTCCTGCTCTTTGGCTGCAGAGCAGTATTTCCCCCATCCTGCCTGGGAAGCCACTCAGGCACGCAGCCCAAGAGCAGGCAGGAGACTCAAACCTCCAGCCTAAAATTCACAGCTGATGAGCGGGCAGGCCAGGCAGGATGGGGGAAAAACCGCTCTGCAGCTGAAGAGCGGGAGATTCCCCAAGAGGGAAGTGGCTGGCGAGATGGCTGCTGCAGGGCTGAAGATAGAGAAAAAACCCCACCGCAGCCCAGCTTCTCTATATCGCCAAGCGTGGGGCCCTCCAAAGCGCGGGGCTCAGGGCAACTGCCCCGCTTACCAGTGCCTAGGGTCGGCTCTGGGTATTACCCAGTGGTGTGCTGGTAAATATTTAACAACCGGCTCTCCAGAAAAAAAAATCCAAGCTGGATTTAGAAAGGGAAGAGGCACCAGAGATCATATTGCAAGCATATGCTGGATAATGAAATGGACCAACGTATTTCAGAAGAAAATCACCCTGTGCTTTACAGATTACAGCAAAGTCTTTGATTGTGTAGATCATGAAAAACTATGGAATGGTTTTAAAAGAAATGGGGGTACCACAGTATCTGCCTGTTCTGATGCACAACCTATACTCTGGACAAGAGGCTAGTGTAAGGACAGAATATGGAGAAACCAATTAGTTCCCCATCGGAAAAGGTGTGTATTTTATCATGCTATTTGTTTAATCTATATGCAGAACACATCATGTGGAAAGCGAGATTGGCCCAAGATGAGGAGGTGTGAAAATTGAGGGAGAAATATCAGTAATTTAAGATTTGTAGATGATACCATACTCTTAGCAGAAACCAGTAATGATCTGAAACGAATGCTGATAAAAGTTAAAGAGGAAAGCACAAAAGCAGGACTACAGCTGAACGTCAAGAAGACTAAAGTAATGATAACAGAAGATTTATGTAACTTCAAAGTTGATAATGAGGACATTGAACTTGTCAAGGATTATCAATACCTTGGCACAGTCATTAACCAAAATGGAGACAATAGTCAAGAAATCAGAAGAAGGCTAGAACTGGGGAGGGCAGTTATGAGAGAACTAGAAAAGGTCCTCAAATGCAAAGATGTATCACTGAACACTAAAGTGAGGATCATTCAGACCATGGTATTCCCAATCTATATATGTGGATGTGAAAGTTGGACAGTGAAAAAAGCGGATAAGAGAAAAATCATCTCATTTGAAATGTGGTGTTCGAGGAGTGCTTTGTGCATACTGTGGACTGCAAAAAGACAAATAATTGTGTGTTAGAACAAATTAAACCAGAACTGTCACTAGAAGCTAAGATGGTGAAACCGAGGTTGTCATACTTTGGACACATAATGAGAAGACATGATTCACTAGAAAAGACAATAATGCTGGGAAAAACAGAAGGGAGTAGAAAGAGAGGAAGACCAAAAAAGAGATGGATTGATCCCATAAAGGAAGCCACAGACCTGAACTTACAAGATCTGAACAGGGTGGTACATGACAGATGTTATTGGAGGTCACTGATTCATACGATCGGCATAAGTCATAATTGACTTGAAGGCACATAATGAATAAATGATTGGACACAGACTTAAAAAAAAAAAGACACAGGAGAAAACCATAAGTCATAGTTGACTTGGAGGCACATAACAACAACAACCTCTTCAAAGTACTGATAAGCCTCTTGTTTTAATTAAAATAATAATTATACATTCTTCCTCTTATCACTAATGGGAGTTAATTATCTTGCATATGCCCATAGTAAATTTTCAGATAGTTTCAGACGCTCAGCAATTTTCAAGTGGTCTGTGTAGAAGAAAAGTTTGGGAACCCCTGGTATAAGACATCTGCTTATGTCCCTATGCTGCTCTCACCCCTCATTTAGGTGCCTGGGATGCATGCGTGTGGACATACCTCCTTACAATTATGGAAAGTGATTCTTAATAATAAGTCTCCAGACACAAAGTTACATAGGTATTTATCAGTTATTCAGTAGAAAATTCAGAAGTGCAGAGTCCCTTCATGATAGTTGCAGCCACGTACACCCTTTTTTGCTCCTGGATTAAAAATGAGATCTTTGTTAATGCATTCTCTTACAATAACAAACATCTCTAGGAGCCAATCAGCATGTAAGTGGAGAGCGTTAGCAGCTGAGAAGAGTCTTCTCAGTGGCTGACTCACCTCCTTTCACTCTGATTGGCTCCAATCAGCAGGAAAGGCAAGGAAGCATATTAGAAGACTCTTCTCAGTGACTAACACACTCCCTTTTCATGATGATTGTAGGATGCTTGAAGACATAGGGACCCTGCTCCCCAAAAAGCAGAGGGACTAAGACCCCCTGGGCGACTACCCTCCTGGTGCTTATGGACATGACCATAAAATATGTTGTGACGTGCAAGTTTGATAATATTTATTAAGTGTGTTTAGGATTACGCTGATAGCAATCCCAAATATGTACTTTCACACAGACTTTGGTTTTCCATAACACAATGTTCGTCCAAGCCTCCACACTTTGGGGGGGGGGCACTACTTGCACACCCCTTCTATAAGCACATCAAAGTTGGATACACACCTGAGTCAAGACCCAGACAACAGGGCACTCAAAACAAAAAGGTAATTACAGTGGCTGAGTAGATCTTGTACAGTGGTTATACTGACTGGGCAGCCACTGTCCTTCATATTTTACAAAATACTTTTTCCTATACAAATATTACATTTCTCTGTATGAAAAAGTAATATATGAAGTGGTCTCAATAGTGAGAAAAGTAAACAAGTGAATGGTGATCCAAATTATTATGAAGCTAGCTGCCAGATGATGTATCACCTTCCCTACACATGCAGTGTAGACTGAAAAAACAGCACCCAAGCCACCATTCAATATGTGCACGTGTTCTTTCCAACATGAATCTACAGGTCTCAAAAGGTAATGTGTGACAAAGTCCTCAAACACCTTATAACATGCCTCAGTCATGGTCTCTTGTTCTACCAGCATGCCTTCACACCATCACTTTACCAAAACATAAGGATAGGTAAATTGCTTTTAGGGAGGTTCACAATTATGATTTCCTATTTATTTAATCTAAAAATATTTAAAATACATAAAAACAGCCAGGGGAAGATATTGGAGAAATATAAAATAAATACAAATAAAAAGGGGGGGGGGGAGGTGAAGAGACCTTAAATGTGCTATTCACCATCTCTCAGCCTATCCTCCCCTCAGGATGAAAACAACGGAGAACCACGACCACCCCCAGGAAGAAGGGCACACTTAAAATGTAGAGGAAAAAATCATCTACAACCATAGCGTGAAATCAAATACTTATTGGGACACAGTATGAAGAAATGTTTATATAAACATGACTATCAAATATGTTTATGAATTACACATTCTGTAAATATATTTATAGTGCAATCCGATGTTTGTTTACTCATAAGCAAGTCCCATTGTATTCAATGGGGCTTACTCAAACTGAGAAGTGTGCAGAGAACTGCAGCCTCAAGTGATAAGGAATTTGTTCTTTCAACTTGTTCTTTTAAGTTGAGACCTTATCCCAGTCTGAGTCTGTGTTGGAATTGCTTTTTAATATGTTTTTAAGCCTTTTCATTTTTTAAAAAAGATGTTTTTTTAAAGCTTTTAAAAAATATTTTCAAAGATGTTTTAATATATTTTAAAGTCTGCTTTTTATGATGTTTTAAAGTGCTTTTAGTGCTTTTGTTTCCCGCCCTGGGCTCCTACTGGGAGGAAGGGCGGGATATAAATCAAATAATTAATAAATAAACTTCATTCACCCAACCCAAAATTCAGAATCATGCCTCTTTAGGCTGTTTCCCAACTGTTTATTCTTGCTTTATGGTTATTGGATTTTAAAGGGATTTATTTCTTATTGTGAGTTGCCTTGGTTTCCCAACCCTACCTCACAGGGTTGTTGGAAAGACTCCATACACACACACACACTGCAGATGTCTAAATACATACAGCCCATATAATAGTTTATTGTCAAACCAGTTGGTCATTGCAGAAAAATCAGTATTATTTTTAAAAAAATCAGTATTAGTTTCCTACAGAATACAAACTGTAATACCTGCCTACTTGCTTTAAAATAAGACTGGAGAGGGAACAGAAAGAGACTGGAGGGGGACAGAAAGAGTTAGAACACAAACACAATTCTTTTTTACATTCACTCAAAAGTCCCATTAATTTACAGCACATTCATAACCATGTCTACTCAAAAGTAAGTCCTATTGAATTCAATGGGATTTACTCTGGGCATATGGGATTAGCATGCTTTTAGCCCCACAAAAGCAAGTATTGGGAAGGTTTTCAAAACACTGCCCTGGATCTGACTCCTGCACACAAGAGGGAAAAAAACCTGAAATGTATATACTTACCCAATTTATGAGATTTTCAGATAAACGGGGGGGGGGGGAACCACCATTTTCTGGCATTGCAATGAGGTTTTCTAGACACTGCCCAGGTCAACCAAACTGGCTTCACACTGATTGGCAGCAATCCTGAACGGGCGGGGTTAGACTGAGCTACGAAGTGCTATAGAGGACAAAGTTGTTTTTTTAAAAAAAGATTTAACAGTTGGGGGGTGGCTGATGTTTTTGTGTATATCTCGAGAACCGGACCACCTAGAAACTTAATTAAAAAAAAAATTAAAGCTGAGAATCCGGGCCACCTAAGGGGCTAAATAGGCGTCTGGTGGCATGGAAAGAATCCAGGTAAAACCTGGCTAACTGGGCAATATGGCAACCCTAACTACAACTCCCATCAGCCCCAGCCAGCATGGCCACTGGTTTGGGCTGATGGGAGTTGCAGTTCAAACAAGTAACTTTTCTAAGCTCTGCGCAGAAGCCCATGCTTCTGGCACATGTCTTTCGTCCACCAATCAGAGGAGCAGAAGACTTCCCCTGCTCCCTCTGTTAACAAACGGCTCGCAAAATTCTTGAAACTTTAACAATCGGCTCTCGCGAGCCAGTATGAGCTGGTTCCAGCACACCGCTGGTGTCACTCTCTCTGATGGTGTCACCCAGTGTGGTCCGCACCCCCTGCACCCCCCTAGTGATGCAGCAGGCATTCCTCGCCATGGAAGACCCTTGATTCTCCAAGAACACTAATGGATCTAGGAACTCCTCCAAAGTATGTACCTGTTATTTTAGAGGGAGTACCCCAACCTCCTTCCATTGTCTCATTTGTTGCCCTCTTGAAGTAATGGGCAAAGTTACAGATGAGGACAAACATCTTTTCCGCTCTTTTATTCTGAACCTTTCAAACATTTGATCTTGGCCAGAAAGCTAACAATTTCCTTTCCTTTTCAAGTGTAGCCTTATTGTTACAGAATTACCTCAGTGTACTTGTAGACTGACACTATTTTTGTACTAGTTACATGGAAAGTTGAAGCGCTGTGTTGACTATGCCCATGATAAGTGAGATAGTGATTAGAACTGCATAATATTTAAATCATGAAATGTAATTTCTCAGTTATGTAGGACCTTGTGATCAGCTTTACTAATGAAAATCTCCTGCAAGATAGCTAGCAGACTCAAACTAGGGACTCTAGCAGAGGACCCCAGACTCCTTATCCTCTGCACCACCAGGACAGATCAGTGAGACAGACTGATTAGCCTGAGACTTGTTACTTGACAAGGTCCTCTGAATGAAGAAGGGAAACCAGCTAGTCAACCAAAGAAGATTCAGATGCCCTACGAGGAGCGATAGAACCCCAGCTTGCCATGTATAACATAATTCCTGGTTATTGGTTTAATAATCTGGCCACTAGTCTCATTTCAATATTATATTTTTAACTGCTGTAACCTCCCCTGGGACCTTGTGGTGAATGGTGTGTAACACATAGATGATTATGATGATAATGGTGATGATAATAGTTGATAGAAAAATTGCCTCGTTTTGCCTCCTCTCATTTGGTGACTTGACTGTCAGCCCATCCTTGTCAATGTCTTCTGCCTCTGGCTTTCTTGATCCTCATCTGCTTGCCTGTCATGACCCAGGACTCTAACTCTCCATCCTTAGGTGAAGAGGTTGGAGATACAAAGGACCTCTTGGACTGGGAGGAGGATTTGCCCTCAGAATCAGCCTCTGACATCCCAGCCTCCTCAGGAATTCCAGCGTCAGAGGAGTCCATGATGCCAGTAACTCTCCAGCTTGAAGAGGTCACATTGCCTTCCTCAGACTCTTGCTCAAAGGCTGTAGTAGAACTCCAGCCTCTCCCCTGCTACTAGAGTCATAAAATAGTCTGGGCCTCTTTAAGAGTAGAGCCTGCACTCCTCTGAATGGGGCTAGCAGCTCAGAGGAAGCTGTAGTCCCGTTAAAGGCTCAGTTGGGGGTTGCTGGTGTTGGAGCAACATTCAAGTCTGCCTTGTCTGATTGTCAGACTAGGAGCTACTTGGAGCTATCTGCTCACCTGCTTTCTGGTCCTTGAGCTCTGCTTTGCCTGCTCTTGCTATCTGGACCTACCCTCTGGTTTGTCTGACCTTTTGCTGTGCTGGACCTGACTTTGTTTTCTGGGATCCCTGAACTGAGATCACTGTCTGGGACAGAACACTTCATTGGAACCTGTGTTGACCACACCTTTTGCCTTGGACCTTGATAGGGCCTGACACCTCCTTAGCACCCCAGTATCGCTAAAGCAAGGCAACTGATATTTCATGCTAGGTTTCTTGTCTTGTTTGTTACATTTGACATCATCCTTCTGCACTACACTGCTCTGCAGGACGATGTCCAACATCTGCTTGGTAACAGGTTTTTTTTTGTCTGACATGTGCAGTTTCTTACCACTATTTGCAAGCCTCTTGTAGTTACTACAAACTGAATAAAGAAAATATGGCAAACACCTTCATGGAGCCAGACTTCTCTCCTGAGCCCAGAATCCCATGGAACCACTGAAGCAAGATCAGAACAAAGGGCTTGCTAATGAAGTGGAGGGGGGGGAGTCCAGGAGTAAGCCATCTGGCCTTGGGGACCTGTTTAATTTCATTAGTTCGAGAGGAGCTGCCTCATCTTGAGCAGTAATTGGTGTGCTGAGCATGTCCCTGTGTACTTGCATGAGAGAGAATGATAATGATGATATCCCAGGGTCCATATTTCTTGGCCCTGTGTTGCTTTTTCAAGAGGACGAATATAGTGCATTATTTACAAAGTAGCATTCTGGGAGACTGTGCAGGCCACACCCATAGTGCTTGCTTGTACCTCATGGTGTGCAGTTTTAAGTAGGTTGTAGATAATGTGTGTCTGGGATTCTCACAAAAACAATTAGTTTTAGTAATAATTAATCCTCTACATCTGCTACTATATGAACAGAATTTACCTACAAATACATTGATTTGGAACATAAATAAAGTGAAGCAACATCTTTTCCTTATTCCTCTACTATATAAATTATCCACATTACAACCATTTAAAACAACAGTCAACTCCATTTTAAGATGCCTAACAATATCCTGTTTAAATACCCAGGATTTCCTGTCCGGTTTTAAGTGTTATCCTATCTGTGCCTTTTGCATGGAATTTTGTTGTTGTCATGTGCCTTCAAGTCGATTACGACTTATGGTGACCCTATGAATCAGTGACCTCCAAGAGCACCTGTCATGAACCACCCTGTAAAGCCAAATAAAACTTTTCCAAATAATAGGTAATAATAATAGTGTTATCCTCTCTGTGCCTTTTGCATGGAATAAAAAGCCAAATAAAACTTTTCCAAATAACAGGAGCTCAAATAAAGATTTTTTTTTTTTTAAATTATCTGTCAATCCTAAGGCTTTTCAGGTATGGAGGAGATAAGGCAAGGGAGGCAGATTAGCTAGGCATTCAAATTAGCTGGCAAGGAGTCAGGTTGGTAGGAAAGTGAGAAGGGAGCTGAAAGTGAGAGAAGCAGTTAAGGGCAGTCTGATGACATATTTTCTTTAAAGGCAAGTTGCTCCGATTGAGGAGCCAGGGCTGTTAGAGGCTTTAGAAGGCCAGGGAGAACCCTTCTGGCTTCCTATGTCAGTGGACTCTCTCTGATCTAATAGCTGCAGCAGTACCACACTCTGGCCATTTGCCATGGTGGTCCCTAAGTGGATCAGCCCGAGCAAACAGGTTGATCTTAACTAGAGCCAAAATGCCTGAAGTGTTGATACCAGGCTTGAACTGGTCAGTCATTCAAATAAAGAACTCCTTCAGATAGAGGACTGCCCTTTGTCAAGTTTTTGGGTCATAAAAATACAGTTTATTAAAGTGCTACACTGTTTTTATTTTTTTTTAAGTAATTCTTGTTATAGGACACAGAGTATAACTTCATTACCTTCCTGCTGTGTTTGTGCCAGGCCTCTCTGCCTGGCCCTTGCAAATCTCCACACTTAGGAGTGCCATATTCCAGTTCCACAAATCCAGGCAGGTTTTGCATATTATGTAAATTATTGGCTAATTATGAAAATTAATATATCAGTGGTTGCATTGTCCAGTTGTTTTGTTTTTGTGTCTAGTAATTATCACAGGGAGGATGGGAGGAATTTTTTTTAAAAAAACCTTACATTTTCAGCCTTAAATGCCTAGACTCTGGTTTCCAACATTATGGAATATTTATTTTTTAAGAGGATTTATATCTTGCCCTTCCACTGTTAAAAACAGAGCTCAAGGCAGCTTACAAACATAATAAAAACAATAAAAATACACAATCAATATAAAAACATAATAAAACACAAAATAGAAACAAAACTAAAACAAGTCAATGCAGCAGTATAAAAAGCTAACATAAAACAAAAAGTCAGCAAAGCATCAAGTAAAAGCAGTATTGTGACCAAGAGGTTGTCTGTACGAACAATTAGGAAATGTGAAATGAACACACCACTACAACTTGTAACACAGATAAAAACAAAGATTTCAGTATCAGTTCAGTCAGTAAGTACTCTGTCTAAAGAGAATAGTGTCAGAGCATGTGAAAAGTGTGTTTAGTACACTGATTCTCACATACTAGATCAGGGAGAAGGGAAACACAGCCTTCTATGATAAAGGCTGGAACATGATCGAAACTTGAGTGCTGGCACCTCTGTTTTAAAAAATAAAATAAAAAATGCAGTGAATTCTAGAGACCTGGCAAGCTGTGCTAGCATTAGACAAGGCAGCTGTTATATTCCAGTTGGTTATAAGGGGGAGGGGGGAAGCCATTCCTATTGGTCCTAAGGGGGGGAAAGGTTGCATCCCCACTGCATTGAATATCTCTCTCTATTTCTATCTCTATCTCTAGTCTCTGTATGTGCATGTTTATATGTACATATGTGTAATATATGTACACACACAAACACACCCACCCATCCATTCATCCCTGGGGAGGAAATGGAATAGGGTGATCTTTGGTGGGGAGATGCCGGCCAGTCATTTTGAAGAAGGATATGTATTAAAAATACTTTTGAGCCTTTTCTGAATTGCTGAAAAGAGGCTCTGTTGGGCAACAGGGTGAGTGAGGCTGCATTCCAATGCAACTTTATTTGGGAGTAAGCACCATTTAACAGGGTGGGGCAGGGCTGAAAAGTGGAAATGCTAATACCACAGCCTATTCTACAGAGAGGTTGCTTTTAGATCTTGTATTTGTTCAGAGAATGGAGTGTTTGCTAGATTCATACCCCTTTATTCCATCCTCCATTATGGCAGGCAGACCCTCCCATTGCATTCACTACTCAAGTCACATACCCCGAGACACAGAGGCAATTGAGATGAAAGCAGCTTCTTCTTGCTCACTCAACCCAAAAGTCTATGGATAAGGGGCGGAGCTGCATGTGTTGATCAAGTGAGCGCATGGTTTTCTAATCTGCTAGATTCTGCAAATGCTGCAGGCAGGCAGACGAAAATTCTTCATTTCCCCAGGATAGCTGTGATGTCCCTCATTGGAATAGGCTGATTTTTCACAAAATGGTCAGAAAACTGCACCCACATTTTGCCTTGTATCTCTGAATTCACAAGGGCTAGAGACTTGCTTTTTTAAATATTGAAAACTGGGGATCCTAGGGGCTAAGTGGGCACTAGGTAACATGGCTAGAATCCAGGTAAAACCCAGCTAACCGGGCAATATGGCAATCCTGTCCCTAGGCCATACCCTCTCACTGGCCCCATTTGCATCCCAAATGTTGTTGCCGGGCATGTGCCCTTGAACTCTGACAATGCCTCTTGCTTGTCTGGATGGAGAATAGAGAAGGCTGTGTGAGTATGTGTAGAAACTAGCCTACTGCACAAAGGTAGAATTTACATGCATTGCTCTGCCAACTTTTGCCTCTGGCCCTGCCCACCACTGGCATGTGGCCCTTGGAAGGTGGCCCAGAAAGGAGTGTGGCCCTTGGGCTGAAAAAGATTCCCCTCCCCTGTGGTAGGCGGTAGACATGAGGCTGGAAACCTCAAGGCTTTTTTACTGTAGCGCCTATTATGTGGGGTTGCCCTTTTATCTGGTCCGGAAGCTTCAGCTAGTGCAGAATGCAGCAGCCAGCCAGCTTACAGGAGCAGATTACTGTCAACATGACACTCCCCTGCTGAGAGAACTACCCTGGCTGCCAATTTGCTACCAGGTCAGGTTCAAGGTATGTGTGTTAATTCACAAAGCCCTAAACAACTTGGGCCCAAAGTACCTTAAGGACCGTCTGATTCCTTATGCTCCATCTTGATCTTCTAATGGAACACTTCTGCTGGTCCCCCGTGCCACTGAGGTTCTCTTGGCTATATGACAAAAGCCTTGCAATGAAATTGGATGGTAGGCAGCTGGAGTGCAGGTGGTGTGCATCTCAGTCTGAATCTGACGTGACAGCAGCAGCATCAAATAAAACCTACTTCACCACCACCATTGCGTCCACAAGTAGCCATCCGGCAGAACTTTTCAGAGCGATAAATGAGGTTTTGTGATACCCTTGGAGGCCTGCTGTAACAACTATGCAAGGCGCTTTAGGGACAAAATTGCTCAGATTCAGACACATGGCACAGTTAGAGCAAATCCAAGGGAGGTGTCCAGAACACTGTGTGTTCCAGCTATATGGATCAGTTTCAATTATTGCGGCCTGAGGGTGTGGACAAGCTGTTTGAAGAAGTACGGCTGACCACCTGCTTGACCCTTGTCCATCTTGGCTTCTTAAAACTAGCCATAGGAGTTGACTGGGTGGGTCCAGGGAGTGATTAATGCTTCACTGAAGGAGGAGAAGGTACAATCTGCTTTGAAGGAGGCATCCCCTCCTTAAGAGAATTTCCCTGGATCCGGAGGTGTTAAACAACTATTGCACGGTGGCAATATGTCCTTTTTGGGGCACGGTGCTTGAGAAGGTGTTGGCGGTCTAGCTTCATGCACGCTTGGAGGGAACTGATTACTTGGAGTCATTCCAGTCTGGCTTCAAGCCTGGTCATGGCACTGAAACTGCCTTGATCACCCTGATTGATGACATCTGTTGGGAGAGAGATAGGGGGAGTGTGACCCTGCTAGTTCTCCTTGATCTCTCAACGCCTTTTGATACTGTTGACCAAAGAATCCTTTTGGAACGTCTCAGGGAGATGAGGTTGGGAGCAATGTGCTTCAGTGGTTTTGGTCATACCTCCAGGGCCGCTTCCAAAAAGTAGTCATAGGAGGCTACTATTCAGCACCATGGGAGCTGACCTGTGGTGTTCTGCAGGGATCCATCTTATTCCTTATGCTATTTAACATCTGAAGCCACTGTGAGCTGTCAATATGAAATTTGGAATGAGGTGCCATCAGTATGCAGATAACACCCAACTCTATCTGTCTGCTCCATCTGAATTAGGAGACACAGTTGAATCACTGGACCGGTGCTTGGAGGCAGTGATGGGCTGGCTGTGGGCCAATAAATTGAGGCTAAATCTTGAAAAGTCAGAGGTGTTATGTGTCCACAGTTCTCATGTCTGGGAGGTGGGGAGATGTCTTGTTCTGTATGGGGTAGCAATCCCCTGGAAGGAGCTGGCCCGCAGCTTGGGGGTACTCCTGGATCCAGTATTGTCACTGGAGGCTCAAGCGGCTTCGGTGCCTAGGAGTGACTTTTTCCAGCTCTAGATGGTTCACCAGCTTCAGCACCTTTTGGACAGAGATGACTTGGCCACAGTACTTCATGCTCCGTTAAGTTCTGTATTGGATTATTGCAATGAGCTCTATCTGGGGCTGCCCTTGAAGATGACTTGAAAACTTCAACTGGTTCAAAATGCAGCAGCCAGATTACTGGCTGCAGTTCCCTTTAGATCTCTTAGAATCCTGTTTTAAAACAGCTGCATTGGTTGCAAGTTTGTTTCTGGGCCTAATTCAAGGTGTTCACGCTAGTGTTTAAAGTCCTAAATGCCTTAGGGCCCAAATATCTGAAAGACTGCCTCCCTCCCTATAGGCCTCCTTTGGTATTAAGATCAGCAGGGTGGCATTTTGATTGTTCCACCACCCTTGGAAGCACAGGGGGTGGTGATGGCCCGGGAGAGGACATTATCTGTGGTGGCCCCTAAGGTGTGGAACTCCCTTCCCACCGAGGTGCATTTGTCAACTTCACTGTACAGTTTTAGGTGAATGCTGAAGACGCACCTCTTTACCCTGTCCTTTGAGACCTGAGATGTATATTTTGTGATTTTAGGTTGTTTTTAATTGTTTTTAATGCTGTATTTTAAAATAGTTTTAAGCTGTCCTGGGACATTTGGGTGAAGGTCTGGTAATACATGTTAATAATAATAGTAATAATATCTAATAAAGTGCACAAGAAAGCATTACACATATAAAAAGCAGTACATAAATCTTTTATAAATAAAGTAAATAAATACATTTTAAAACTGTACCACAGCCAACATTGTTTGTGGAAACCCCAGCTAAATAGAATAGTTTTGATCCAGACCTTAAAACGTCACAAGGGAAGCATCAGGCAAATTTTGGGGGGAGGGATGTCAGAGTGCCATCGCCTGCGTCTCCTTTTCCCGATTGTCAGCTTCCTAAGCTCAGAAGGAGGTGGGCATGCCTCAGAAAGAGCCTCTGAAAAACATTTCATAGGGAGGTGATGGGTGGCGGAAGGGTTAAGCACCCCTTCCCTGTCTGCTGTTTTTCAATAGCAATTTGCACCCTCCCTTTGCTGTTTTATAGCAACCAGCCCCCACCTCTGCTGGCAAACATCTGTTTTGGTGCTCAGAATGCATAACTCTGTATCCCATACCAGTTTCTGCAGTGTGCTGTAGAAAATTTGGCCCTACATAACCTTGGCATCAACATGCCTTTAGTTGCCAAAAAGCTTTGTATTCTTGTTTTTCTAAGGTGCTTTTAAAAAAAGTGTGTGTCACTGCAAAAAAACAAAACCTAAACAAATACCCCCCTTTGCTTTAATGCATGCCAAGGAGGATAGAAGCCTCTCCCCCCCCCTGAACAGTTCACAAAGCTGCTTGTAGCCATAATACCAGAAAATTCTGAATGGTGCTTATGAGCTTAAAATGTTTCTTCTTGCTATGAAATATTTAAGATTACTTTGTGGATGTCAGGCATGAAGGAAAAATATAATGTGTCTGTGTTTGTTGGTTGTGATTGTGTGTGTGTGTCAAAAAAAGAGGATATGGCAACCTTGGGCAGACTGGTCCTTGGAGCATACTTTTGATGCAGGTGCTGTGAAATAAGCATGACTTATGTCCGCAGAGTAGTTTGAGGCCTGCATCCCAAATATTTTGTGTAGAACTATTTTCATCAAGGGCTGGAATTATGCAGCAGCTTTCAAATAGGATCAAGTTCACTCAGAATGCAGTTGACAGATACATAGAAGGTTTGATGAAAATATATTCATTTGAAAATATAATTTCTCTGTTGGTTGCTGTGTTCTTGAGCTTCAGACTGCCTGGACCTCTGGGAGAGGCTACAGAGCAATGAACGCTGCTTCCAGCCCCTTTCTCTCAAATTACTTCTGAAGTAGCAGAGGAGCTAATATGTTATATATTCAAATGAAAGGTTTTGAAAAACAGAGTTCAGCTGAACTGCAAATTCAAATCACAAGGGTGATGGGCTTAGAATTGACCTTTATCTTGTCTGTCTGTCAGGAATTTTCACTAAGAATAAAAAATGCAAAATACGCTCACTCTTTCACTCTCACCCCAAAGCTATCACATAAACCCAAACTGCAGTTGCCTGTGGATGGGGATGGAGAGGAGGAGGAGATGTTTGGGTACTGGTGAGAGATGTTTTTTAATTCAGGAAAGGAAGCAGCTGAAATTATTTTAGGCTGCAATCCAATACACACTTACCTGGGAATAAGTCCCATTGAACCCAATGGAGTTTACTTCTGAGTAGACATGTATTGGATTGCACTGTCAGTCATTTGAATCCATTGCACTGCTTGTAGCGTTGCAAGTTTTGATCGATTCAAGCAGTGCAATGAATCAACTAAAGCTTTAATTGTGCAGATTGAAATTTACCCTTTGATTAATTAGTGTAGCAGCTCACAATCTGAAGCAACCTTGTAGAATGCAAAACAAGTTTGGAATTCTTAAGCATCTCATGTTTATGTCTTGTATTACGAAAACGTTTTTGGACAGAAATATATCACAAAATCTATTCCTAATTAATGCCAGTGAGCATTAATAATGCCCAGTCTGGGTTACTGGTATGCTGCCGCTCCCTTCTTTCATTTGTCCCAAGACAACAGACGCGGCATTTTATAGCTGCTTTCCTTCACTATAGCAGTACAGAGCCATTTAGAGCATTACATAATATGAATTGAGAGATTGCTATATGCAGAATAACTCTTAGAATATAGTTTTTCATGAATGATAAACTAAGCAGAGCCCCTTTCTTCCTGACACTATTTATATCCGTGTGGTTATCATATGGTATATTGTTCAAAACTTATTTTCAACAGCACTTCATGAAAATTGTATGTATACATTTTAGTGCACACTGTGTACTAACTACTGCCACACGGTAAAACACCATTGGTTGATCTTCATAAAATAATAACTGTTGCTGATACAGTGACTCTGTTTGTCAGTGAAGAACACTGTGCAAAAACTAAAGGGGAAGCATGGAAATTGGGAAGCCGCCTTATATTAGGACTGATCCTGCCTCGGTCCATACTAAACTAGATGGACCAATGGTCTGACTCAATATAAGGCAGCTTTCTTTGTCCTGGGTTTCAGACAGCAGCCTTTTCCCCAGCCCTACCTGGAGATGTCAGGGATGAATCTAGGACCTTCTGCATGCAAAACATGAGCTCTGCCATTGAGCTATAGAAAAAAAGATCCAAGCAACCCTCATTTACTCAAGTCGGTATTGTGGGCATGGGGATTAGGAATATGCATATGAAAAAATGTGCTCTGATCAAGAATTGGATGGCTGCAAAAAACCCCACTGAATTTGATAAGCTCTCATTATTAAGGGGGTTTGAGAATTTGTAACCCTGAGTAATGTGCACAGGTCTGAGGATGGCTGGGGAGGAGTCAGGCTCCAGCCCTACTCAGACTGTGATTCTGAGTTTCCTTCATATGAGGAGCAAGGGGAACGGGAGGATCCTCCAGATCTCCATGCTGGTATTTAACTCTGAGGAGCCTGAAGATCTGGCCTTCCCTACCCCAGGCCTCTAGGCCCTCATCCCAGCTGTGTACATTCATGGCTGGCTCTCAGACCCCCATCCCAATCTCTCCCAAGGCCACAGGTACAGAGGAGGCAATTTGCCAGGCAGGGACTTCAGAGCAACGGCTGAATCACCCCACTAGCTTTATGTGAGGCTGCTCAGGAGGATGAGGAAGTACATAGAAACACATGCTCAGCTCAGGGTCTGAGAGTCAGAAAGGGGTTGAGCCTCCATCTCTTATATATGTTCCCAGTCATAGCTGCTCCATTGCTGAAGCAACAGTTCTCATCTGTGGTCTAGTCTGCCTGACCTGAAGAAATGCACGTTTATGCATCAGGAGGTATGGCAACTTTAATCAGCATAATGTCTTGCACTGTCCATTCCTCAGACCCCAGCTGATTCCTCTACTTGCCTATTGGCTTTCCAGTATTTTGAGGGCCAGTCTTCAGGTCACAAAAGTAAGATATTTCGGACTCAACCCCGTTATGTCTCATCATGCCCCATGTATATGCACATTTCCACACATCGACATAAACAGTTTGGACTGTCTCACTATAGAATCGATCAATCTGTTTATTGAACCAATCAACAGACCTTACGTTATAGCAGCCTTCACCACCTGATGCCCACCAGATATTTTGGACTACAACTCCCATCAGCCCAGCCAGCATGGATTAGACAGGGTCTAATCTTATGGGCTATGGCAAACTTGGGCAAAAAGATACATCTTTACAAAACATCTGAAGCAACCACTGGATGATGCTTCACATTTAGTAGAGGGAAGATCATTCCAGAGTACAGGAATATTGGCAGAGGAAAATGCCTGTTTTGGGGTCCTCACCCAAAATGAAACAACAGTGACAATAAGGGTAAGAGATAGGATTCATTGTCAAGGTTTCAGGCCCAAACACTTTGAAAGCCAGTGTATTTACTATGGTTGAAATGCCCCCTCTCAAAGTTCATGAACCACGAAAATGTAAGTCACAGCTGCACCTATGCAGTCACTCTCTGGTCATTGTCTTGTTCTCTTCTTGGTGTTTGCCTGTAAAAGGCATCTTGTCAAAACACTAGCTCTGTTACGGCCATTTAAAGTACATTTAGACAAGTGGCATTGTAACCTTTCCTAGTACTTTCAGTCTTTCCTCTTCTTTTCCTTCTATAATATTCATGAATAGGCAAAAAAAACAAACCTTGCCACTTGAAAACGTACCTATAGCCCACAGATATTTCTATCAAACTTTAAAAAGCAGGGAAATTGGGCAGCTATAGTGAATGCACCAGGGGAGCAGGAGACCTGACCTCCTCTCTGAGATATTGGACTGCCCTACAAAGTTGTCAAAATGCAAACACAATTTGGGTTGGTCTTTCACAGTCCAATCCACTTCCTTGGAAGAATTTGGTAACATGTGCCTCTGAGCATATGGTGAGTGGTGGCAACACCTGTAGTCAGTCCAAATAACAGAAACATGCACTGCACTGTGCTGATCTTGTTTCAGCAGGGAGGAAGCAACAATAATAAGACAGTTGATATAGTTCAGATGTTATGTGCCTTCAAGTCGATCACGACTTATGGCGACCCTATGAATCAGTGACCTCCATCTGTCATGAACCACCCTGTTCAGATCTCGTAAGTTCAGGTCTGTGGCTTCCTTTATGGAATCAGTCCATCTCTTGTTTGCCCTTCCTCTTTTTCTACTTCCTTCTGTTTTTCCCAGCATTATTGTCTTTTCTAGTGAATCAGGTCTTCTCATGATGTGTCCAAAGTATGATAACCTCAGTTTCATCATTTTAGCTTCTAGTGACGGTTCTGGTTTAATTTGTTCTAACACTCAATTATTTGTCTTTTTCACAGTCCATGCGAAAGCTCTCTTCCAGTGCCAGATTTCAAATGAGTTGATTTTTCTCTTATCTGTTTTTTTTCACTGTCCAACTTTCACATCCATCCATACAGATTGGGAATACCATGGTCTGAATGATCCTGACTTTGGTGTTCAGTGATACAACTTTGCATTTGAGGACCTTTTCTAGTTCTCTCATAGCTGCCCTACCCAGTCCTAGCCTTCTTCTGATAGTTCAGATAGCCACTTGAAATATGTTTGATTTACTTTGCAGTTTTAGTGAAATTTCCTATAGTAAATCATTTTCTTTTGCTTCTGTTTCTGTGAATATGTGAAGTACAGCAACAGTTTGCAACACTAAAAAAAAGCTCCAAAAACAATTGTGGAATAATGGCACTGACTGTTCTGCAGAATAGTTTCCAGTGGACATGAGGAGTGCTTCAGTTTGCACAAGATAAAACAGTGGGAGGTGAAATATATTCTATTATTATCTTTATTTTTATCCCGCTCTCTTTCCAAGGACTGGAACTCAAGGCGGCTTCCAAATATAAAAGTACATATAATTACAAGCAAACGAAAAATCTACATTAAGATACAATCAGACTATGTGCAATAATAAAACCATTTAAATATACAATTGGAGTAATTTAAAACTCACTTTAGGATAGTATAGATAAAACAGTAAAACAATACAGAAAAACAATACTAGAAAATTTCTAGGTGTACTCTATGTTTTTAATTGACCATGCCTACCCTTCCTTAAGTGGAGTGGTTTAATCATAGAAGGCTTAACACATACATCTTGGGGAGGCCAACTTTGTTGTTTCTCACAGCTGGATTTATTGCTTACATAGCAACATATTGTAATCAGTCTATATCAAACTGATTACACCAAACGGCAGTTTGAGATTCAACTATTAGTGCACCCAAACAGAAATAGAATATAACCTCTAGTTTGAAACACAAAAGGTTGTTTTCATCATCATATGACGCTGATCAATAAAAAAGCTTTGAAACAATAAAAATAAGTTTGACACAGATTTCTAGGATGAATAATGAGTGAAATACAATTTTCTAGGTTAGATTCTCTGTAGAAACAGTAGTAACACAGGAAAGAAGCAAAGTAAGAACACCAATAAACATACACAAATGTAATTTTCCATCTTTGGAGATCCAGTCCTGATTGCAGGTGTTGCCATCACTCACCATATGCTCAGAGGCACATGTTACTAAATTCTTCCAAGCTACACAGGAAGTGGGTTGGACTGTGAACGATTAACCCACATTGTGTTTGCATTTGTACAAATTTGTAGGACAGTATGATATCTCAGAGAGGTCAGGTTTCCTGCTCCTCTAGTGCAATCATTATAGCTGCCCAATTTCCCTGCTTCTTAAAGTTTGATAGAAATATCTGTGGGCTATAGATACATTCTCAAACTGCAAGGGTTTTTTGCCTGTTAGTGAATGTCTCTGCTTTTTAATCCAGGAGGTAAGAAAAGGAATCCTGTGCAGATTTACTGAGAATAGATTGATCATTTGCATGCTTATTGAGTTCAATGGGATTTACTCCCCTGCAATCATGCTTAGGATACATGAAACTGACCATGGGGCAGGAGGAGAGAAGGTAGAGGGTAGGGCAGGAAGAAGGGGGAGGAGAGAGGGCAAAGGGGAAGAGGGGGATGGGAGCGAGGGGGAGGGCAGGTTTGATTATTTGCGTGCTTATTGAGTTTAATGGGATTTACTGCTCTGCCATCTTGCTTAGGATAGGTGAAACTAACCACAAGAGAGGAGGGGGAGGGGGAGAGGGCTGGAGTGGATGGCGGGAGGGAGAGGGAGAGGGGCAGAGTGAGGGGAAAGACAGGTTCGATCATGATTATTGAGTTCAGTGGGATTTACTTCTATGCAATCATGCTTAGGATAGGTGAAACTGACCATGGGGAGAGGAGGAGGAAGGGAGGGAGGGGAGAGGGGGAGGGGGCAGGATGGAGGAGGAGGGGAGAGCAGGTTTTATTATTTGCATGCTTATTGAGTTCAATGGGATTTACTCCTGTGCAATCATGCTTAGGATAGGTGAAACTGACCTGGGGGAGGGGCAGAGAGGGGGCCGGGGGGTTGGGGGAGGGAGGGGTGGTACAGGAAGGAAGATGGAGGGGAGGAGAGGTGATTGGGTGGATAGGCACTGGGCATATGGAAAGCCCTTTTCCTTTCCAAAAGAAAAAAATTGTTAATAGATCATTGTTTTTAGGGTTTCCCCCACCTTTTTATTCTACAGCATGTAGAATAGTCTTGCACCCAAATGCAAACCAAAGCTGACCCTGGCCACATACATACCAGATCTTTATTCCAGTTTAAACAGTCATGGCTCCCCCCACAAAAGGATCATGGGAAGTGTAGTTTGTGGAGGCGGCTGAGAGTCGCTAGGAGACACCCTATTCCCCTCACAGAGCTATAATCCTTACAGTTCTCTGGGAAGAGGGGCTCCCTGTTAAACCACTGGAGCTCTGTCAAGGGAGTAGGAGTCTCCTATCCGCTCTCAGCATCACAAACTACCCTTCCCAGGATTCTTTGGGGAAACCATAACTGTTTAAAGTGGAAAAAATGTCTGCCATGGGTGTGGCCCCCTGATTAGTCAAGCCAAACAGCTGTGAGCCTGGCTTTTAGAACACTGACAGTTGGTTCTTAGTGAGCATGCCTGCACTTATAATTGACTTCAATGTTAAATTTCTTAAATTAATTAAAAATAAGCCAGGCATTTTTTTTAACTTTTAAACTGCAGACGATGAAGGTCAGAGTATGGGACAAGTAATAGGATTGCAGGTATTCTGTGAACATGACTGATTTTTAATTAATCTCAACAGATAAGGAGACCGCTGACAGAAGAAAGTCCAACAGGGGTCTGGGTTGTTTCCTCTTGTTTTATACTAAAACAGTATAAAACTTATAATGTGAACTCAGGATTCTCTCTGAGTGTTTTGTGTATTGCCATGAAAACTCAGAGGGTTGTTAGGCAAGCATTTCTGAGTTCAGGACTATAATAATAAATAATAATAATAATAAATTTAATTTCTTCGTCGCCTATCTGGCCGATGGCCACTCTAGGCGACTTACAAATTTGTTAGAATACAATTGATAAAATATAATAATGCAATATAAAAACAATACATCTGCAGCAACAATATTAAAACTGGGCAGGAGGCATTACAGTTATAACAATTAACCCTCCCCGGATACCCCAAAGGCCTGCTGAAAGAGCCAGGTCTTTAAGGCTTTCCGAAACACATTTAGGGAAGAGGCGTGCCGGAGATCTTGTGGGAGGGAGTTCCAAAGAGTGGGGGCCGCCACTGAGAATGCCCTCTCTCTAGTACCCGCCAATCTGGCTGTTTTTGTTGGCGGGATTGAGAGAAGGCCCTGTGTGGCCGATCTTGTCGGGCGGCATAATTGGTGGCGTTGAAGGCGCTCCGTGAGATAAACTGGGCCGAAACCGTGTAGAGATTTAAAGGTCAATACCAACACCTTGAATTGGGCTCAGAAAACAACTGGTAGCCAGTGTAGGTCGAACAACACTGGTGTGATGTGATCTCGGCGGCGACTATTCGTAAGTAGTCGAGCCGCCGCATTTTGTATCAGTTGTAATTTCCGGACCGTTTTCAAGGGTAACCCCACGTAGAGCACATTACAGTAGTCCAAATGAGAGGTGACCAGGGCGTGTACCACTAGTGGGAGCTGGTGAACAGGAAGGTAGGGTTGCAGCCTTCGTATGAGGTGTAGTTGGTACCAGGCTGCCCGGCTCACTGCCGAAATCTGAGCCTCCATGGACAGCCTGGAATCAAGCACAACCCCAAGGCTGCGGACCTGGTCCTTTAGGGGTAGACTCACCCCGTTGAACTTCAGGTCAATGTCGCCCAACCTTCTCTTGTCCCCCACAAGTAGTACCTCGGTCTTATCAGGGTTCAACTTCAGCTTGTTCCTTCCCATCCATCCACTCACGGATTCCAGGCACTTGGACAAGGTCTCCACAGCCAACTCTGGTGAAGATTTAAACGAGAGATAGAGCTGAGTGTCATCCGCATATTGATGACACTGCAGCCCAAATCTCCTGATGATTGCCCCCAGCGGCTTCATATAGATGTTAAATAGCATGGGAGAGAGGATAGAGCCCTGTGGCACACCACAATTGAGAGGCCAAGGGTCTGATACCTCCTCCCCCAATGCTACCTGTTGGTACCTGTCGGAGAGAAAGGAATGGAACCACTGTAATACAGTGCCTCCAATTCCCAATCCCTCCAGGCGAAGCAGAAGGATACTGTTGTCGACAGTATCAAAAGCCGCTGAGAGATCGAGGAGGACAAGAAAGGTGGATTCTCCCCTATCTAATGCCCTCCTCAAATCATCTACCAGAGCGACCAAGGCTGTTTCAGTTCCGTGACCAGTCCTGAAACCCGATTGGTATGGATCCAAATAATCCGTTTCATCCAAGTGGGCTGACAACTGGTTGGCCACCACTCGCTCAATGACCTTGCCCAGAAATGGTAGATTCGAAATTGGGCGGAAGTTATCGAATACTTGGGGATCCAAGGAGGGCTTCTTTAAGATGGGCTTTACAATTGCCTCCTTGAAGGCTGATGGCATCACACCCTCTTTCAAGGATGCGTTTACCACCGCTTTGATCCCCTCGCCCAATTTCTCTCTGCAGCTCACAAGGAGCCACGAAGGGCAAGGATCAGTAAGACAAGTGGTTGGCTTCACAGATGAAAGCACCTTGTCCACTTCCTCAGAAAGGAGAAGCCGAAACCGATCCCAATTTACCGGCATGCAACTGGCCAACTCTGGTTCATCCACTGTGTCCACGGCGCACGGGATCGAGCTCCGTAAGTGTTCGATTTTATCGGCGAAGTGTTTTGCTAATAAGTCACAGGAGGCCTTTGACTATTCCAAGGGTTCCTGAGCAACTGGACCGACCAGGCTTCGGACCACCTGGAACAGCCTCCTGGGACAGCACTCCGCAGATGCAATAGAGGCAGCAAAGAAAGCCTTCTTTCCTACCTTTATTGCCACTTGGTAGGCAGCTACTGCTGCTCTAACCTGTGTCCGGACATCTTCGGAGCGGGATTTCCGCCACCGGCGCTCTAGTCGTCTCACCTCCTGTCTCAGACTATAAGGTTTGTAAGATTTTGTTTTGAAATGAGTTTATGGGAAGCATTAGAATGGCATGGGGGTATTCTCAATTTAATATGGTGGAATGTGAAAAATCCATGCTGGCTATAGTATACAGCCACTCTGTGGCTGTTTAATATACTGCCCACATAGTATCAAGATACATGATTTATGAGGTGCATTTCTTTCCCCCTCAAAATAAGATACAGAACATAAAACATGCAGAAATATGTGGTTGATGAGGAGGACACAAACAATAAATGGTTATCTGAGCTAAGGAAGGAACCCTGAAGGCTAATCCAAAACTAATGTTTGGAAAATAATTCAGAAACATGGTTTGTTCCTGTGGTTTTAAAAGCTGATACTATGAGTTCCTCCACCAACTCATA
Organism: Rhineura floridana; assembly: GCF_030035675.1. Taxonomy (NCBI): domain Eukaryota; kingdom Metazoa; phylum Chordata; class Lepidosauria; order Squamata; family Rhineuridae; genus Rhineura; species Rhineura floridana. The sequence goes on from NC_084481.1 coordinate 16,768,075, forward strand.
AGTACTTCAGATGGTGTATCAAATCTAATAGCTTCAGAAGGACAGCGTTGCAAATGTTTAGCTATGCTGATATTTCAGGGTCATTATGAACATATATTGAAAATATACAGAATAGACCAGGAGCACAGATGTGTATTGGATGGCCTGAAATAGCTGCACATTCAAAATACAGTTTATTTTATTTAACATTTGTATACTGCTTAATTGTAATTAAAACCTCTAATGAATGAATGATCATTATTATTTATTTAAAGCATATTTGTGCTTTCCAGCCTAAAAGATTTGAGAAATGGCTTTACAGATCAATAGCAAAATCCCTGTCCTTGGGTTTAGAATCATGTCCAGTTTGATTCTAGTAGAACTATACCTTTCCCACATTCATCATGTGACTGATGAAGACAAATCTAGATTTGTAAGTTTGTGCCTTCCATTTATCTCTTTATGTGCTTCTTATGAGTAGATATGTGCCATCGTGTTAAACTCCCAGCTGAGTGTAATAAGAATCAGATTTGTAATACACTAGTAAGTTGGATTTCATTTCCTGTCCTCTGGGCATCCTTTCCATGTGCCAAGGAACATCGGTGCATTTGTTAAGGGGATGCTGTCAGGGATGTTGGGGCACCTTCTAGGGCACATGCTTAGGTCAGTTCTCACTGAAGTAGCCATTTTACATACACTTAAATGGTACAGCAATTCATACCACTGCTGGTGAAGGTTCACATGATGGAATAGTCCTATACACCTACACCCACTCATACCCAAAATTCATGCACAAAGAAAACCAGCACATTGGGACTCTTCTCCCTCACCTGATTGTTTTTCTTTCAGCACGAAATTCTATGATATGAACCCTCACCTGTAACACCTCTGTTTGTACCTGCAGCTAACCTGGCCTGTTGAACCCAGCTCCCGCTCTGTGTGAACTGAGAATCCACTAAAGATATGTTCAATGCTCCCTTGCAGTCCTACATTAGAGTGAAAGCATGGTATTGGGAGATCAATAATGACATTCAGAGTATTTTTTGTTAACTTCACTAGAATGATTCCTGTGTGATGATGATTAATTCCTGTAGAATTTCAGTGTTTGGGGGGTATAAGGTAGAGAAAGCTGAATATGAGTTTGCGATCTCAGAAGGGAAGTGCCAGATGTATTACTTGAGGAACAAGATGTGCCACTAATTTGGAGTGCATTTGGAGGAAGCGGATTATCTGGATCCATTTCAATCAGGCTTCAGGCCTGGACATGGGACTGAAACAGCCTTGGTCGCCTTGGTGGATTATATGAGAAGGGTGTTGGATAGGGGCGAATGCACCTTCCTTGTCCTCCTTGATCTCTCAGCGGCTTTTGATACCGTTGACCACGGTATCCTTCTGGACCGCCTGAAAAGGTTAGGCATAGGGGGCACTGTATTGCAGCGGTTCCATTCCTTCCTCTCTGGTAGGTACCTGAGAGTGGCATTGGGGGATGAGGTTTTGGATCCTTGGCCTCTCACTTGTGGGGTGCCACGGGGTTCCATCCTCTCCCCGATGCTGTTCAACATCTATATAAAGCCGCTGGGGGCTATCATCAGAGGATTTGGGCTGCAATGTCACCAGTATGCGGATGACACGCAGCTCTATCTCTCATTCAAATCTTCACCGAGGTTGGCTGTAGAAACCCTATCCAAGTGCCTGGAGTCGGTGAGTGGCTGGATGGGAAGGAATAAGCTGAAGCTGAACCCTGACAAAACTGAGGTACTGTTTGTGGGAGACAAGGGAAGGTTGGGGGATGTTGACCTGGTGCTCAATGGGGTACAACTGCCCCTGAAAGACCAGGTCCGCAGCCTGGGGGTCCTTCTTGACTTCCAGCTGTCCATGGAGGCTCAGGTCTCGGCTGTGAGCCAGGCAGCACTGTATCAACTCCATCTGATACGGAGGCTGCGCCCCTACCTTCCCAATTGTCTGCTCCCATCGGTGGTACATGCCCTGGTCTCCTCTCGCCTAGACTACTGTAATGTGCTCTACGTGGGGTTACCCTTGAAAGCGGTCTGGAAGCTGCAACTGGGACAGAATGTGGCGGCTCGCCTGATTAAAGGCAGCCACCGGCGAGATCACATCACTCCAGTGCTAAAGGAGTTGCACTGGTTACCGGTTGTTTTCCGGGCCCAAGTAAAGGTGTTGGTTCTGACCTTTAAAACCCTATACAGTTTCGGCCCAGTCTATCTGAAGGAGCGCCTCCAGCATCAGCAGCAATGCCGCCCAACAAGATCAGCCTCAAAAGGCCTTCTCTCTATCCCACCAGTTAAAACAGCTAGACTGGTGAGGAGTAGGGAGAGGGCTTTTTCAATTGTGGCCCCCACTTTGTGGAATTCCCTCCCTAATGATCTCTGCCATGCCCCCTCTATGATGAGCTTCCGCCGGGCCTTGAAAACCTGGCTCTTCAGGCAGGCTTTTGGGGTGGACTAGGTTTTATTATTGTTGTTGAGATTTTTAATGTTTTAATGTATTTGTATGTTTTTATTTTGTACGTCGCCCAGAGTGGCTGGACAACCAGCCAGATGGGCGACTAATAAATTTAATAAATTAATAAATAAATAAATAATTCATTGTGTACTCTTGGTGTTTGCTAGCCTCCCAAAAAAGAATGATCACCTAGCCAGCAGAGCCAAGATAAATGATGCCATTCAAGAGATAGCATGCATGTTTATGTAGGGGACTGGGGAATAAGAATTATGAGTGGGAGATGGATTATAAAAATGTGTAGAAAGGCAATATTACTTACTTGGCAGGTTCATTTTCACCATCAAATAAATACACAGTCTGCTGGTATGTTTATCACAGGACCTAACTAACACCATCTGTATGGATCTGTGTTAAATTCCTGATCACTAAATTGTGCAGGGAAGGGAAGGGAAAGAACGGGGGCAGGGAAGGAAGAATTGCGAGAGAAACAGCTCCTTTCTCAAGCATACTCAAGCATAGTTGCACTCACACCCAAATCGGAAGACAATGCATTTTTTCTTCTACATCTCAATTCATATATCTATAACTATATCTGAGCCAATATGGCATGCATCCAGGTGGTCAAAGGTCTACAATAAAAATGATGTTGAAACAATAATTAATTAGCTGTCTTCAGAATATTTGCTTTGGGAGAACTGTAGTAAATTAAGATGCTCATTCCCGAATGACATGTGGAATGACAGGAAAAAGATACGAAGAACGTGGAAATGGTGCAGTGGTAATAATCCTTGAAAGAGCCTGGTTGCATTTAAACTTTTCAAGTGTATTGGATTCGCCTCAGCCAATGCATTTGGTTTCAGCCAGGATTTTTTCTGGTAAATAACTTCAAGCTGTTGCTGGTGACTAGATAACAAATCATTCCATCCAGAGTCAACATTAATTTACTGTATGTAAAATAAATGGATAGGCTGATGGTGCTGTTACAAGCCATTCTTCCATTTGAACAAAACCTGAACTAAAGTTCACTAAGACAAAAGTATGGAGTTCTAAGAAAATATAGTGTCAAGTTTTTAAGAAAAAGTTACAGAAAATCAGTATATTCCCTTTGTAGCAAACCAAACCAAACAGAGCATTAAATGCAACCCCGCTGGGTCTGATTACATAGACAGCCCAATCTGTTCTAGAGTTGCAGCCCTTCTTTATTTGTTCTTACCGTGCTGAGATCCACCTTGCTCTAACCTGCCTTCAGACTGTCCACCTGTACATAGCATCTCTGTTTACCCACCCCAGGCCAATCCCACCTCTGCAAAGCATGATTCAGCCAGCAGGACATATTGGTGCCCAGGTTACAGACAACAGAAAGTAGTAGTGCCTTTAATTTTTCCACCCTCAGGCAAGAGGCATGGCATCTTTCTGTTATACAATGGAGTTTTACTGCCTTCTCATTTGAGTTTCAGGGCAGGTCATTTGAGCAGCCCGACCAGGTCATTTGAGCAGGTTAACCCTATAACCTCCCAATGAAGAGACAAGAAAGATATGCAGCTGACCAGAAAGATATGCATCCCCATATAATACACAGCAGTTAGGGTTGCCAGGTCAGAATCATCCCAAATCCTGAGATTTCAGGGGTGGGCCCTAGTGATGTCATTAAGCATGATACATTAAGCATCAACCACAGTTGCTTGGAGCATACCACTAAAACAAAATTCTCTGCTAAATTAATCTGAGCTAAATGCGGGTGTTCCCAGGTCCAGCTGAAGTGACAGGATCATTATTTCTTACCTGCTTAGGGAGCCTGGGTAGGGAACATTTAATCTAGTCTACTTGCTTCTGGGAAGAAGGGTTTAAATGCCCTCAGGCCAGTCCAGTCCCCAGAAGGCCATTGTAGGAAGAATGGAGCCTAGTGTTGTGGAGATGTTAGATGGGAGCACTCAGGAATAAAGATGGATGCCCCTGAAGGCTGCAATTCTAAACACACTTACTAAGGGACTAAGCCCCATAGAACTCAACAGGACTTACTTCTGAGTAGATAGGGCTGTGCTGTTGGTCAGGCTTGACTAGGGATCCTCTTCAAAGATATTGATATCAAAGCAGGGTTGGTAACCCCTGCCTGGAATGCCCTGCCTGCCTTTTAACATGGCTGCTCCAAACGTCTTTACAGACTTCACTGCAGAGAGGTTTGAGAAATGAGTAAGAGTTAAGAAGATTCTCTAACTCTTTCCTCCCTATCCTGTGGGTTGCTATACACTCACTTTGACAGCCAACCCAATTCCAGTGAGTAATAATTGCCAGAGAAAAAACACACATGGTTTGGGAACAGTAGCTTGGGAACCACAGCAATTGAGGCCACACTTCCAAGTATGTGAATTCTCTTTTACTACTGTTGGACAAGAAACAAACTGTTGTGCAACCAACAAGGTGCATCAGTGGGTTTAAGGAGGTTGAGCCTAGTGCATGGAACCGCTGTTGTTGCTTCTATGGATGCAAGGAAGTGAGGTCAGAGGTAAACGAAATGCAAATAGAAAAAGGAAAACAAAAGACAATGAAGATTTCTAAATGCAACACCATACCAACCACAACATGATTCTTACAAGTAAAGCAGAAAACTCAGCATCCCACAAACTAACCAAAACTAAAAAAATGCAGGTAGTCAGTCAGCCAAGGTCACAGAAAGCACAACCTGACCCAGGAGTTGCAGTTAGTGTAGAATGCTGTGGCACGATTGTTGACATGGGTGAGATCCTATCTGCTCTGAAATCTGCACTGGTTGCTGATTTGCTACCAGGCAAACCTCAATGTGTGCTTTCCATGTTACGAGTACCACATAGTACTTGTTCTGCTCTTGCAAGAAATCAATCCTTTAGTGTGGCAGCACCTACACTTTGGAACTCTCTGCCTATTGACATTAGGCAGGCACCTTCATTGTACTTTTTTTTGGCACCTGCTAAAAACATTTTTTGTTTAGGCAAGCCTACCCAGGCATGTAGAAGCTATTGTGTTTTGTATCTGTTTTTAACTCATTCTTGTTTTTATTATTTTGAATGTTTTTAAATATCTGTCTTAACCTGGTTTTGCTAATAATTTTATTGTTTTATTTCCTTCTGTTAACCGCTTTGAGGTTTTTTTTACAATAAAGTGGTATATAAATGTTGTAAATAAAATACATAAATAAATTTCAATTTGACTGGAGCCCTTGGGTCTCTTTCCTCTTTTAGGAACAAAGGAATCTGCCTTATAACTGAGTCAGGCCATTTGGTACTGTCTAGCTCAGCACTGATGACACCGACTAGCACTGGCTCTCCAGGATTCCAGGCAATAGTCTTTCCCAGAAATTGGATTTTGGACCTTTGCATGCAAAGCATGTGCCCTACCATTGAGCTATAATGAAATAAATAGCCCTTCCCCTGTTTAAAAAAGTATCTTTTAAAATTGTTGTTTTCAATTCACTAATAAATGCAGAGCATACCTAGGGCAGATCCACACCATTCATTTAAAGTGCATTCAACACACATTTGAAGCACATGAATCCCACCACAGAATCATGGGCACTGTAGTTTGTTAAGGGTGGTGGGAACTATAACTGTGAGGGGAAAACTACACTTCCCAGGATTCTTTGGGGGAAGCCATGCACTTTAAATGCGAGTTGGATGTGCTTTAAATGTATTGTGTGAATCTACTTCATAAGGTTTGCCTGCATGTAAATCATTTTAATTAATGTTTTTAAATGAAAATCAGCAATAAAGTTTTCTTGGTGACCATGAGCTACGTATCATCTCTAAGCCTGCACCTCAGAGTGAAAACAACAGAGGGGGACCATGACCACCCAAAGGAAGGACACATTTAAAATGTAGAGGAAATAATAATGTACCACCATAGTGTGAAATCAGATACTTATTGGGACATAGTATGAAGATATATTTGTATAAGCATGAATGTCAAAGATGTTTATTATTTACATAACCTGCAAAGATAATTATAATGCAATCCTATGCATGTTTACTCAGAAGCAAGTCCCAATGTATTCAGCCTCAAGTGATAAGGAACTTTACTCACCCAACCCAAAATTCAGAATCACACCACTTTAAGCTGTTGTGCAACTGTTTTATACTTGTTTTATGGTTATTGGATTTTAAATGGATTTATTTTTTGTTGCGAGCTGCCTTAATTTCCAATTGGCAACCCTATCTCACAGGGTTGTTGGAAAAATACCATATGTAGACATGCTGGAAATGTAAAAATACATACACCCCATATAATAATTTATTGTCAAAGCCAGTCGGTCATTGCAGAACATTTAAAAAAAATAAAAAATAAAATCAGTATTAGTTTCCTACTGTATAAAAGCAGTGATACCCAAGAAAGCTCTGCCTAATTGCTTTAAAAAGAGGATTGGTGGGGGAGACAAAGATTTACAACAGAAACACAGTTCTTTCCTATGTTCACTCATAAGTCCCACTGATTAACTGCACAGTCCTTAACATGTCTACTCAAAAGTAAGCCCTGCTGAATTTAGTGGGGTTTACTCTAAGTCAGTGGTTCCCATCCTGGCGGCTGTGACCCTCCAGGGGCGCGCACAAAGTAATCTGGGGGAGAGCGCAAACAGTAAAGAAATGAATTATTTATTTATTTATTTTAAAAAAACTCTTCACTCCCTGGACGCTGTCTACTCCCCACTGCCGCTGCAGATGACACCTCCCCCTTGCTCCAAATGAGAGGGGAGGACTTTTGCTGAAACTCCAGAGCATTTTCAGGCACGCCAAGGGCAGGCATCTGCCTATAAAACATGTGGCAGACGCCAAAGGAGGCTGAGGGTGGAGCTACCAGGAAGAAGAAGGGATTACTATAGCTGACTCCTGTCTCCTAGCACTGCCACTGCTGATGATGCCTGTACTCAGAATGAGAGAAGAGGGCTTTTTGTGAAGCAAAAAGAAGCAACACTGCAAGGAAATGCTGCTTTCCCCCTCCCTTCCTGCCTGCCTGCTTTTCTTGGCTCCTGCTTCACTGCCACTTCCTTTTAAAAATTATTCTTATTTGCGAGGCTGTCCAGATCTCGCCTTTGGTCCAGATGGAGTCACGGTGCAGTGAGGAAGCAGAGGACTTGCTCGCCCCCCATCTCTGAGGCTAAGTGTGTGTGCCAGCTTTCCCCCTTTCTTCCACCTACACTCTGCCTCCCTAGTCTCTCTCCCTAAGATGATGCGGCAGTTGAGGGCTGCCTCCCTCCCATGTGCCCAAGTGCATGCATGTCTGCAGATGCTTGCAGGAGGGGCAGGTGTGTTTGTCTGCATGTAGTGATCTGTCTTCTGCTGCACTCTCATACCCCAAGTGCACGCTAACCAAGTCATCAGTTCTGATGATCATCCCAAGGCCTAATAGCACTAACCCCCCTCCTCAATCTATCCACCCTTTTGTCTTCAAAATCTAGCATCCCTACCACTATCACATTGCTGCTTTTTGATTATCATTATCATTATTATTTTCAAAAGGTCAGCAGGTTGGCTGAGGCTGGGATCCTGGTATTGCAGCAGAAATGTATTTATTTATTTAACTATTAGTGCATTTGTATCCCACCTTTCCTCCAAGTTGCTCAAGGTGGTGCACATGGTTCTCCCCCTTTCCATTTCATCCTTACACAGACGCTGTGAAATAGGTCAGGCTGAGAGACTGTGTCTGATCCAAGGTCACCCAGTGGGCTTCATGGAGGGGTGTGGATTTGGACATGGATCTTAGTCCAACACTGTAACCCACTGGTGTTGGGAGACAGGACTGTACATCTTAAGAAAAGAAAGCGACACCTCCCTGTCTGCAGGGAGCTTTTAATGGAAAAGGATATTTGGAGATGTGATTTTGCCATGCACCATTTTTTTTTCAATTAACAGAGACTAAAATTGCAATTAGTTTTTTGGGGGGTCACAAAAGTTTTTGAGCTTACAAAGGGGGTCCCATACTCATAAAGCTTGAGAACCACTGGTGTAAGGTATGTGGGATTAGCATTGCAGCTGTATTCCCAGAAAAGCGAGTATAGGATTAAAACATACTGAGAAGGTTTTCAAAATAGGCTATGAATTAGACAAATAAACTGCCCTCTTTAACAGCCAAAGAAAATTTAAACTGACTCTTCATAATTAGAAAAGTATAATACATCGTAATAGCATCATAAGTTGCATGTACACTTCTTTTAAATTTCTGTTCAAAAATTATTTGAAAGATAAAATATATAATGTTATTTTTGCAAGTAATTTAAAAAACCATTCATGTACACTTTTATTATAATCATAACTGAAATTGATTACTGTAAACAATTGCCTACCAAGATCCTGCTGTGATTTTTTGTTCTACATCTCCTCCACACACTGAGAAAGGGTCTTAAGCTACTGCTGAGGCGATAAACTTACTCAATTGTTGAGATTTTCAGACAAGCAGGAAAAGACAAGTTTTCTGGCCTTGCAATGTGTTCTAGCTATTGCCTGGACGTCAACAAATCCCTTGTCAATCACAACCCTGACTTCACTTATTGGCTACAAACCTGAAAGGGCAGGGTAAAAGCAGCCAGCTAGGAGCTCATTTAACAGAAGTTGGGGGGCGGCAGCTGATATTTTGGTGTATATCTCTTGAACCAGACCACCTAGAAACTTAAATGTTTTTTCAATGAAAAAAAATGAGAAAAGATTGGGGTGACTCACCTGGAGACCCGGAAAAGACCCCAAAAATCCAGAGTGTCTGTGCGAAAACCGGAGACCTGACAATCCTAAGAGCAGTCCATATAAAAGTAGGGCCCATACAAACAGTTCAGGGCAGTAAAGTTGAATTCCTTCACACTTACATTTAAATGATTTTCTTCTAGGGAACCTCCCTCAGTGCTGGGTTGTATGGGGTGACCACTGCTGACAGAAGGCTCCTGTATCTTTCAGTGATTATGTAAATGAGGGGATTTTAGGAGGCACACCTTTTCTGGCCTCTGCATTACAACTTGAGTCTCAACAAACTATCTGTTCTATTCACATTAAGGCCTCCTCTTTTTAATTTGTTTAAAACATTAGGAAACTTGTATGTTCACACTTTCTATCTCAAAAGAGACACTCATGGAGGCCTACAAAAAATGCATGAGAAAACAATTACAACAATATAACCTTTAATCCTTCGCCACCGCCATTTTATCCTCACAGCAACCCCTTGAGATATCTTAGGCTGTGAGGTAGTGACTAGCCCAAGCCCACTCTGTGTGCCCTTTATGGCCCTGGACTTCCCTGTTCATAGCTTTCCACCCTAACAACTATACCAAACTGGCTTTCAACTTTAGCAGTATTCAACCTGCCCACTATGATGCATTTGTGGTGATGCCCCTTAAGATGATCCACACAAGGTGGCTAAGTGGAGGAAGAAGGGCCAATGTTGTCTTCCCAGGTCCCAGTACAGACCCTCTCCTTCAGACCCAATGCCAGCACGGGACATACCTGGGCAAATGCAGGGCCCCCATCAGGGCTCACCACTGCTGACTTTGGACTTGGTATATATCAAATAGTAGCAGATCCGAGTGCCAGGCCGGCATGGCTGGAACAGCTCCTGCCACCATTTTAATTCCCCCAGAGTGTAATAACATATGTACACCAGCAGCAGGGGATAGGGGGATATGCCAGCCTGCTGTGGGGATCCCACTGAAAGTACCCTCAAATATGGCGGCAGCTCTGGGTCCCTTCTGCCCTGGCTATAAATATTTGAACGTTAGGACTTGGATGATGATGATGAATATTAATATTTTGTTTAGGCAACTGTCAAACCCTGGCTATGCTATGGCTTCCTAATCTTGTTCCTGGTATTACTGCCTATCACCCTGCCTGTTCCCTTTGCAGCCTGCCAATATCTTCATCTGCTGTGCCTGCCTGTTTGCCTTCTTGTGTCTGCCTGCTTTAGCAATCAGAGGGACAATGGACATTACAGCTCAGATGCAGGGCTGCAATGGACTTGGCCTCTGGATCCCCCCCGCGGCCCCTTCTTGTGACTGCGCCAGGGCTTCTTCCAGTTCAGGGTCCAAGCCTGCTGGTTCTGGTTTTGGCTCTTTGTGTGTTTGGTGGTCTGTGGCCCTACGCTAGTTTTAGGATGAGAAACTGAAGCTGGGGAAGAAAGATGCATGGTGCTGGGTTGGGATTTAATCCCTCAAAGCTCTTGTATTGGTAGTAACCCTAGGGAAATAAAAGGGCTTCTTCTAATTGAGGATTGTGAAGCCTGGATCCTTAGCAGTGTTTCCCTAGACTCCTGACAGAAATAATAGTTTTTCTAAGACATCAGATGCTTACGGTCTCTCGACAGAAGTCGGTAGTAAATATTCTGCTCCAGAGTGTGCTTTTTCGCATGCAAACAGACATCCGTTTTGGTGTTATAAGGAGGGCCGCAGGACAGAACTCTGGGGACGCAGCTCTAATAGATTCACAAGGCTGCCTTGTTTAAATAGGATTTCATTGTATTACACAGAGGGTTTTTTTCCCCTAAGGATGTGATTATTCCAGGCCTTATCCTCTTGCTGTGATATGACCACTTTTGGCACCATGCGGTATGGCGTGGGATTAGTCTGCCAGCATTGTACAAAGTGACTTAGACATGTTGTCTTTCTTATTAGCATGTTGGTATTGTAGATCATTTTACAGAGGCAACAACTGCAGCCGTTATTCCCACTATTATGTCATCATTTGGTATGTGGGCTGCTGCTGGCAGTGCAAATGATTCAACTTGCTTATCGATATGCTGAATTCTCCCAACCCTCAAGCTGTTCACGCTCTCCTCCTCCCCACCCCACCCTCTCCACCACAGCAATAAAAATAGGTAAGTGGCTACTCCAAAGGATTAGCAATGAGAAAACTGGTAACTGTGAAATATATGCCATATATAGGATTGAAGCCTGAAATAATAATTATTAGTAATAACAAGAGTGGGAGAGTAGCCGTGTGTGTGCATGCAGCACGTGCGCACATGCATGCACAGACACACACTCACTCTCTTCCATTCTTGTTATTGCTAATAATTGAGACTAATCCTAAATGCCTTGTAACATTTGCTTAGGTCCTCTGAAGTTCATCACCTCTCTCCAGTGGTTTTGCAGGATATACAGGTGGAACTCCTATGGAGACAGGGGTGTCCCCTATTCCCTTCATGTGACAAGGTAAAGAACTGCAAACTATTCTGAATTGATTTTAGCTATGTAAATTACACCACAATGTAAAAACTGAGGTTGGAGTCTCTAAAACTGGGTTTGCCTGGCAAAAATATACAGAAACAATAGCAACAACCCTGGAACTCTCCATTCCAGTCAAGCCATTGTGCCTGGTCAGTGGGCCAGCCTCACCATTTGGCACAGTGAGGGGCTGATTTTGGCTGTCATGAAAAGGCAGCAAATTATTGTGTTCTCATTCCCAAATGGAAATGGACTGCCTTCAAGTCGATTCTGACTTATGGTGACCCTATGAATAGAGTTTTCATGGTAAGCGGTATTCAGAGGGGGTTTACCATTTGAGGCTGAGAGGCAGTGCATTTCCATTCCCAAGGAAAGGCTTATCACTGAATTTTTTGCCTCAGGTGCCAAAATCAGGTACCATGCACCTTGGCTGGAGGGGGGAGGGGTGCCATTTCCTGTTTTGCCACTGGCAGCAAAATGTCTTGGAGCAACCCTAATGACATCATTCAAAATCCTTTCACAATTTAGTTCTAGTTGGCCTGATGAGAATATTGCCCCAAAGCAAAAGTTTGCAGTTAAGACCAAAGGCCTTGGAATAATTATTTGTGGCTCTTCACCTACTTTATTCAAGTCCTGTTCAGATATTGATGGCATGGAGCAGAGGAGTGGGGCCTCCAAATGTTTATTATGGATTCTGAAAGACCCCTCCCCCAGTGCACGCCAAGTGGGTAACTTGACAAAGCAGGGTCCCTCAGCACATGGAGAGAGCACTCTGCTTATAAAATATATTTTAGACATATTCAGGTGGTAGTTCGGTTTGCACGATCCTGTTCCCCTGCCCTCATGTATTCTTTTAATGACCTGGTTCCCACATCACATTAAACCAAACCATGGCTTAGAGTGATTGCGGCTGCTTTGGTCCTCCCTAGTCATTCTGCTGCTGCACTGTGGTGCAATAAACCATGTTATCTGAACTCAGGCTCATGGTTTTGTTCTGAACACACCACCATAAACGAAAGGATAACTATAGTTACAGGTTGTGGTGAGTCTGGAGAGAGCTCACTCATGAGGCTGGATTTGGACAACACACTAAGCCTGTGGTTCCCAACCTGGGGCCCGTGATCCCCAGGTGGCGCACCAAGTAATCAGAGGGGGCCACGAATAGTAAAGAAATGAATTTTTTTTTTAGTCTTCACTCCCTGGACACTTTCTGCTTCCCACTGCAGCTGCAGATGACACCTCCCCCTTGCCCCAAACAAGAGGGGAGGATTTTTGCTGAAGTGCCAGAGTGTCTTTCAGGCACACCAAGGGCAGGCATCTGCCTATAGAACACATGGCAGATGCCAAAGGAGGCTGAGGGTGGAGCTACCAGGAAGAAGAGGGGAATACTATCACTGACTCCCATCTCCTTGCACTGCTGCTGCTGACGACACCCTTACTCAGAATGAGAGGAGACGGCTTTTTTTGTGAAGCAAAAAGAAGCAAGGCTGCAAAGAAAGGCTGCTTTTCCCCTTCCTTATTTATTTATTTATTTATTTAAAACATTTCTATGCCGCTCTATCTTCCTGGAAAGCTCAGAGCGGCGGACAACTCTATAATAAAAGAACATAGACCGAGAATACCTTATAAAAGCAAGACATACACCGTAGATACAAACTTATAAGATAAGATTAAAATAGTAAAAAGTGTATACAATACAATAAACACATAATTACTCCATAATCTCTCATGGTCAAGAGACCATTCCTCAGTCCATGTTAAACGCAAGACGGAAAAGGAACGTCTTGACCTGGCGACGGAATGCCGGAAGCGAGGAGGCCGACCAGACCTCTATTGGCAGGGAATTCCAGAGTCTAGGGGCGATAACAGAGAACGCCCTATCTCTGGTTCCTGCAAGATGAACTTGTGAGGTTGAGGGTATCCTAAGGAGCAAATTATCGGAGGACCTGAGAGAACGGGGGGGTTCATAAGAAGACAACCAATCAGACAGATAGACAGGGCCCAAGCCGTGAAGGGTTTTAAAGGACAACACCAGCACCTTGAATTGAGTCCGGAAGCAAATTGGCAACCAGTGGAGCTGTTGCAACAGGGGGGTTGTATGGGCACGAATGTCAGCCCCTGTCAGCATTCTTACTGCTGCACGTTGAACCAATTTAAGCTTCCGAACTGTCTTCAAAGGCAGCCCCACGTACAGTGCTTTGCAGTAGTCAAGCCGGGATGTAACTAGGGCGTGAGTTACCTTAGTCAGATCAGACATCTCTAAAAACGGGCGCAGCTGGCGAACCAGTCTTAACTGGGCAAAAGCGCTCCTGGACACAGCAGAAACCTGAACTTCCAGGTTCAAAGCCGAGTCCAGAAGCACACCCAAGCTGCGGACTTGAGTCTTCAGGGGGAGTGTAACCCCGTCTAACACAGGTACATTCCACATTTCTAGTTTGGCCCCACGACTGACGAAGAGCATTTCTGTCTTGTCTGGATTTAATTTCAACTTGTTCACCTTCATCCAATCCATCACTGAGGACTTACTTCCTGGCAGCCAGCCTGCCTCCCTGGGGGGAGGTGGTCACAAAAGGTTTTAACCTTATAAAGGGGGTCCTGTACTCATAAAGGTTGGGAACCACTGCACTAAGCCAAACTATGGCTTAGCTCAGTGCAGTGCAGCAGCAGAATGACCAGGTAGGAGTAAAGTGGCTGTGATTTCCTCTCCCAGAGCCCACACTCTAGTACATTTGTGCTAAGCCATGGTTTGGCTTCCTGTGATGTGCAAACCAAATAAATGTCTGAATAGGCTTTCTTGCTCTACAAGAAGGTGAATGCTGTTGCCTTAAGCAGAGCTAAATTATACGTGACACAGCTTGAAATGGAAACCCCAACAATTTCACATTGCCCCTATAAGGCACAGGACATTGTACTCACGTAGAAACAAATTGAACTTGTAATGGAATAAAAAACTCCTATAGAAGGAAAAGTATCCTTTCTGATACTTATATATAGTATATATATATTCTGATACTGATACTTATATATAGACCTAAATAAACTATCAACGGCTAGATTGGCCCCATATAAAGGTGTATAGTGTATAACATCTGCTGTATGGTGTCTAAGAAAAGCAACTAGGAAAGTGAAACTGCTAATACTCAAGGCAGAATTAGTTTACAGCTTTATTGCTAGACTTAAGGGGTTGACCCACATAAGGGAATTCTCACCGTTCATCAGATTGAAGCAAGGACTTAGCATGAAGTTTTATAATATGATGTCCATCGATGTAATGCTGTAGAGGGTACATACATCGTGCATCCTATAAGAGCCCCACTTTTTCCCTCATGTGATGAAAGAAAAGAAATGAATCCCAAAATCATTGCCAAGGCACTTTTAACTGGGACAAGAAAATAAAATGTCTTGATTGCTTCTTGTTGCTGTGAGGGAACTTTCCCCTTTCTAACAAATTAAAAAGTGATATTCTTTGCATCAGGAATAACCATTGCTGAAGAGAAAACTTTTTTTCAAAAAAATTGTGCAGCATTTGGAGACTTTGGCTTATGAGATCTAATGGGAAGAAGCAAAGATGGATGAGCAGAAGCTGGCATTTTATAGCAGCTTTTGTTTGTTTGTTCTCGTGAAAGGGCAAAAGAAGGGACAAGGAGAATCCAGCTTGTTAACCTGTGGCAGCTGACATTTTTATTGGTTTTTAATTAAATGCCCCCTCCCCCACCACACCACACCAGCACGCACAACGTGGACCCTCCCGCCCCCATTCTGCCACCTCCTCTTGAAACTTCATTAAGAGAGAGGGCTGCAATTATGCCTGGAATCCAGGGTCACCTCTCCCAGTTCCACTCTATTGTCTGGTCTTCTTTGTATGGGCAAAGGGCAGCACTGAGCAATGCAATATATACAACATTCTCTTCTGAATCTCTGGACGAAAGGGCAAATGCTTGAGGCATTCAATACGGATCTTTCTCTCGACATCCAGCAGGCAAAAGAGACAACTGTCATTCATTCTGGATAAAGGACAGATGCAGCTCTTCAGGAGAATTAAGATGCTGAGCCTGTTACAGTAGTTGCAATTGTAGCTTTTGATCGCAGCGAGAATTAGGATTAAATGACAAAACTGAGCACCATGACAGAAGTAAATGGGAACATGTTATGAGTGGCTACATTCTTTCCTGTTAGCAGTCCCAGTGGGCTGTATTGGAAAATTAATTAGCCATCCCGAGTGTATTTTCATGCAGCAAATCAAATAGCTGGTCATCTTATGTTTTAGATGCACTGGATAGGGGAAGTAGGGCTACAGTATGGGATGCTGTGATACCAGTGACTGAAAGATGCATAGCCAGGGACCAAAACTATGCAACAAGAAAATGTAACTCCTGCAAGCTGAAAATTATACAGCCACAAGAGTGGCTGTATACTATAGCCAGCATGGATTTTTCACATTCTACCATGTTACATTGAAAATACCCCCATGCCATTCTGCTGCTACCTATAAGCTCATTTCAAACAAAATCTTACAAAACTCATAGTCCTGAACTCTAAAACGCTTGCTTAACTACTCTCTTCATTATGATACACAACACACTTACAGAGAATTGAGAGTTTATTTATTTTATTTATTTATTACATTTATACCCCACTTTTCTTTTCATGATAGAAACCCAAGGTGGCTTACATATGGTTCTCAGGTGGTCTCCCATCCAGGCACTGACCAGACCTGACCCTGCGTAGCTTCAGCAGGAAGCTGGCCTTATGTGCCTTCAGACCATAGCCAAAGTGTAAAACAAAATAAATAAAAGAAACATAGACCCCTGTTGAACTTTTTTCTATCAGTGGACTCACAATTTGTTGAAATTCATTAAAAATCAGCCATGTTCACAAAGTACTTGTAATCCTATTACTGACCTTGCCCCATACTCTGACCTTCATCTTCTGCAGTTTAAAAGTTTAAAAAATGCCTGGCTGATTTTTAATTAATTTAAGAAATTTAACATTGGAGTATATGACAGTGCAGGCATGCTCAGTAAGAACCAACTATCAGTGTTCTAACAGCCAGACTCACCGCTGTTTAGCTTGGCTAATCAGGGGGCCACACCCACTCCAGACATTTTTTCCACTTTAGATAGTCATGGCTTCCCCCAAAGAATTCTGGGAAGTGTAGTTTGTGAAGGGTGCTGAAAATTGTTAGCCCCTCTTCTGGGGATTGTAGCTTTGTGAGGGGGAAAGGGTGTCTCCTCACCACCTTTCACAAACTACACTTCCCAGGTTTCTTTGAGGGAAGCCATGACTGTTTAAAGTGGAATAAATGTCTGGTGTAGATGTGGCCAGGGACACCTTTGGTTTTAAATTTGGTGGGAGACGACACATGTCTGCTGTAGAATAAAAAGATGGGGGAAACCCCGAAACATAATGATACTGTTAACAATGTTTTCCTTTTGGAAAGGAAAGGGGTTTTCCTCTGCTCAGTACCCACCCACCCAATCTCCTCCTCTTCCCTCTCCCTCCTCCCCCTCCCTGACCTTCCCCAGGTCATTTTCACTTATCCTGATTCCACAGGAGTAAACCCCAATGAACTCAGTAAGCATGCAAATGATCAAGCGTACCCTACCCTACCCTTCCCCACCCTCCTATACCCTCCCTCCCCCTTCCTTCCCCCTCCTGCCCCTAAACCAATTCCCTTCCAGTCCTGCCCCCCTCTTCCTCCTCCCCCTCTTTCCTCTTCCTCCTGCTCCCTCCCTCCCCCTTCTCCCCCCCATGGTTAACTTCACCTATCCTAAGCATGATTGAAGGGGAGTAAATCCCATGGAACTCAATAAGCATGCAAATGATCAAACCTGCCTTTCCTTTTCTCTCCCATCCCCTACTTCTCTTCCTTTTCTCTTCTCCCCCTGCCCACTCCAGCCATCCCTCCCCCTTCTCCTTCCCAGGTCAGTTTCACCTATCCTAAGCATGATTGCATAGGAATTAGGGATGGGGTTTGCTGCATGGTGCCAATTTGCAAGCATTTCAACAGTCTGTCATTTATTCACCAGTCCTCCTTTCTTTGTTTCCACTTTCTCTGGCACTTGCCAATTTGATCTGCTGCACATGGTTTTGGGTGATTCAATCGGCAGGTTTTTTTGGAGGGGGGTTGCAAAAATTATGTAATTGTTTTCATAGGCACTTATGTAAATGACAGCATTCCACATAGTTTTTTGGCGGTGGAGAAAAACATTGTGTAATTTTTAGGTTGCTTATGTGAATGATCACAATGTTCCACGTGGCTTTTTGGCAGAGGGGAAAAGCATTGCAGAAAATAATTATGAAAAACTTACGTAAAACGGGGAGGATGTTGAAAAAAAATCTTGCCAATTGCAGTCGTGGCCACAAAATCCATGCTGATTATAGCCATGGCCCGCCGCATGAGATCTGTACTGCTCTGAAGGGATAGTGAACTAGCGAATTCAGTTGGGATTCCGTACCAGGTTCGATTTTGTTGGATATTCTCCCACATCCCTAATAGGAATAGATCCCACTGAACTGAATGAGCATGCAAATGATCAAACCTGTCCTCCCCTTCTCCTGCCCCTCCCACCTGCTCCAATTCCCCTTCCTCCCCTCAGAGGCAAGTTACCAAATTCTTCCAAGCCACACAGGAAGTGGGTTGGACTGTGAAAGACCAACCCAAATTGTGTTTGCATTTTGACAAATTTGTAGGGCAGTACAATATCTCAGAGAGGAGGTCAGATCTCCTGCTCCCCTGGTGCATTCACTATAGCTGCCCAATTTCTTTTGGAATAGGGCTCTTGTTCTTCCCTTTCAGTTGTCCTCTTCTATTTCTATACAATAACTGTTGTAATAGTTCTCTTTGTCCCTACGTACAAGTTGCTGTATTGTTGCATTTAGGGTTTGAACCATGTTTCTATCTCCTTTTGCTTTTGCTTTCCTTCTCTCTTTAACCATTTGAAGAGTTTCTTCAGTCATCCATTGAGGTCTTTCTCTCTTTTTAATGAGAGGTATTGTCTTTTTGCATTCTTCCCTGATAATGTCTCTGACTTCAGTCCATAGTTCTTCTGGTTCTCTGTCAACTAAGTTTAAAGCCATAAATCTGTTCCTTATTTGATCTTTATATTCTTTTGGGATGTTATTTAAATTGTATTTTGGCATTATGATTGCTTTGTTCTTCTTCTTTAGCTTTACTCTGATTTTCGATACGACCAGTTCATGATCTGTACCGCAGTCTGCTCCTGGTCTTGTTTTTGCAGAAAGTATGGAACTTCTCCATCTTCTGTTGACAATTATATAATCAATTTGATTCCTATATTGACCATCTGGTGATGTCCACGTGTACAGTCGTATAGGTTCATTCTTAAACTGCAAGGGTTTTCTTTTGCCTATTAGTGAGTTATGATATATATGAAATCAATTGTAGAAATTATACTGGATTGGTAAATTAATTCATTTTATGCCAAGTATCTAATTTTCATTGTTCTTTGTAAACGACTTGGCAGTTTTTGAGAGGGGCTGATGGGAGGTTGGTGGGGCAGTGAAAGTATTAAAATGTTGGAGACATTATGGGGAAAAGGAGGGAGACAACGAGGTTTCATAGAAGTGGGGACTTACATTTGTTAGGAAAACATGTTTCCAGCCATTCTCTGAACTGTGGAAAAAAACCCTGAATCTGCAAAGGTTCAGGTCAGGATGGAACTGAGTGACAGTATTCTAGTGTTACCAAATTTATCCTTGCACATTTTGGCCGTGGAACTCCAGGCTTTGATGTTTTGTGACTCCAGGCCTTGGGTGGCCACTGATGAGCTTTTAACACATGTTCACCACTTGCACACCTGCAGCCACAATATGCATGCATTCATGTGGATAACTAGTTATCAGTGATCCGTAGTCATGTTAGTTAGTTGCAAGCAAACAGAAATCCAGGAAATCAAGGGTTTGCTTAAAATGTTATTTGCCACATGGTCAAATGCAACAAGCTGCCAGCTTCCTGTCTAGTTATATTGTAAACCAGGGCACATTTTCTAATAGCAACCATATGGCTTCTTTGGGCCTTTTCTAATGTTATCTTAATACTGGGGAAGCCACTATACCACAGCTAAGATCAGAAGCTCTGGAGTATGTCACAGGAGTCCACGATGGTTCTCTTTCCCATGCCAGCATCACTCCTTCCCAAACTCATGGAAGGCTTCCTTTCACATGACCAGGGCAGTGCAAGGCAATGTACTGTTTATTATAGATAGGACTGTTCCACTTTCTGTTTGTTTCACCATAGGGGTGGGGAAGATGTAGTCCTCCAGATGTTGCTGGACTCCAACTCCCATGAGTCCCAGCCAGCATGGCCAATGGTCAGGCATGTTGGGAGTTGTAGTGCAACAACATCTGAAGAACCACTGGTTCCCTACCCCTGTATTTAGTACAAGCCAAAAGTAATGCATTCCAGACTAGAACAGGCCACTTAGCATTGTTTGTGAAAACTCCCTGAAGTCATCTTTCTCCCTGCTTTCCCAAGGTTATCATATTTCTATCCCACTCTTCGGGTGCTTCCAGAATGAGGGCTTTTAGTGCTCCCAGTGCCCACATATTGTTCTCCCACTGCAAGGTATGTCACTGTCCATGCTTTGCTGGGCACATCCCCGTCTTCCATTGTGTCGATGTTCACTCATGTTCACTTTTACAAGGCAAAGGTGGCAATTCCACATTAAAACACCTAGAGTTTTCTTCAAGGAAGAAGACATCAGGGCTATCACACTTCATCATGACAAGAACCCAGTGAGGTGGGCAATAGCTTGCCGAAGGACACATGAGCCTTATGGCTGAGTAGGAACTTCCCCAGTCCCTGCCTGATTGCAGCATTAGCAATCCAGAGTAATAAAAAAGGAAAACAGTCCAGAGTAAATGAAATGGACCTTTGTGTTATTCTTATGGTGTTTTGACAGTTCATCATGCTGCTGCTGCCCATTACGCCCACTTCCTACTTGATTGATAAATATTCAACTTGAGCAATGCTGGGACATCTTGAGCTTGTCATATAAAAGAAGATCCATCCATTCCTTTGCCCCCAGTGAGCCTTAAATAAATAAATAAACACACAATTATGTGACCATTTGTGGCGTTCAATTCCTATTTTATCCTATTTTGATTGTCTCTAAAGGAACAACAACACATTTTAACTCTATGCAAAGAAAGAGAATGAAAGAACAGGAGCTGGCTTCCAGTTGTTATGGCAACGAAACTTCTAAAAATAATGTAAAGAAAAGACCACCTTTAATATTGCAAGAAGTTGTTATGGTAACTTGAATTTTTAAAGTAACTAGGTTAAACTACACTTTTTATTCACAGCTTTGCATAAACAAATTCTGATTAAAATATCAGGTTTAATTTAATCAGTTAATTAATGTCACAAAATGTCATTTATCTTATAACTCATTCATATTCAATGCAAAATTACCCAACTTACTGAGTTCTAGCTATTCTGTCATCAATCTGATATTTTGGAAAAGAAATATATGTTTATTTTGACTTCCCATGCCCCCAACAGTGCAATCAGAACTTTCACTGTTTTGATGCTACAAGTGTCCTAGTATAAATGTGATAAAGCTCCATGAAATATGCTTCTGTAATTTAGTGCTAATAAGACTGAAGGTTGTGTGAGGCTAGGACTTCATTCACATGTAACATTAAACTAAACCATGGCTTACCATGGACTAATAAACATGCATGCTCCCAGAGAAGAGATTGTACTTCTTCTCAAGTCATTCTGTTAGTGTGCTGCACAGATAACCGAAGCCATGGTTGGGCTTGGTGTGTCATCTGAACTTGGACTCATGGTTTGGCTCTCCCAGACAAATGGTGAGCTGTAAACCACAGGACAAATCTTGGTTATGGTTTGTGGCTTTTCAAGAGAGCTAAGCCATGAGCAGGGGTCCAGATGACACACGAAGCCAGCAGCTGAAAGACTGGAGCAAAGTGGCCGTGATCTCCTCTCCAGGAGCCTGGACATTTACTTGCTTACCCTAAATCATGGTTTGACTTAGCATTGTGTGTGTGAACTGGGTCAATAGCTCTAAGACAGTACATTGTGGCTTTCTTCTGTCTTTTTAGCAAGAACAACACTTCGACCCTTTGACTTCTAATATCATCAAAACATGTGATTCCTCTATCGGACAGCCTTCAATGAATGTGAGCGGAAGTTCCCTTTTTGAAAGCAGAACACTGACATAATCTACTGCATGGCCTGGGCCTCATTCACCTACTTTTTCAGTGGAGTTAAGGCATTCTGGCAGTAAAATGACAGCTGCAATCCTAACCCAAACATTCTCTGTTGGAAGGAGTTAGGATTTTCACGGACATTCCCGTGACAACCTAAACAACAATGCCTGGAATGGAGGTCCATGGTACTTAGGAAGACTTAGGCTGCCATCCTATACCCACTTACCTTGGAAGAAGCCTCACTGAACTCAATGGTGCTTACTTCTGAGTAAACATTTGTAGAACTGTACTGTTAGTCTTGCTCAGAACTTGACCTACTGCTAGTCTAGCTGTTTTGTGTATTGTGTGTGAAGAAGACAGA
Source organism: Rhineura floridana (assembly GCF_030035675.1). Classification (NCBI taxonomy): domain Eukaryota; kingdom Metazoa; phylum Chordata; class Lepidosauria; order Squamata; family Rhineuridae; genus Rhineura; species Rhineura floridana. Next base: position 16,790,238 of record NC_084481.1, read on the forward strand.
TACAGCATAAAAAGGAAACTCACAGCATCCCCTCCCCCCAGTTTCTTACTAAAATGACAACCAAGATAAACCTCTCCTGCCATGTTGCAGGTGGGCTGTCTGCTTTTAAAATTTTTATTTATTCACTCATCGTTAAAAAAAATTAAAACTGAAATATTAAAAAAGCTGCAAAACTGTTCAAGGAATATGCTTCCTCATTGCCATCACCTTGGGGCTTAGCCAATCAAGGCCACCTACAGCTGGCCTCAAACTTGTGGAAGTGACCCTGGAGAGGACCAGGTACAGTCTAGACTGGGTGGCAGCAGGTAAGGGCATTTCCAGAGAAGCTCCACTCCTCAAAAAATGTGGCCTTTGTCTTCTCCCATTGGGTGCATTTCCTTCTTCCTGGAAAGAGGAACACATTATTATCACCTTATTGTCAACTTCAGCTGTGTTATTAGGAATGCAAATTACCTAGAATTGCCAGAGATTATTACATCAGACAAGCACTTAGGAGTATTGATCAGACTTGACTCTAGCAACTAGGCAGCACTAGTGCACAGCTGCCAGCTTTGTAGTGGGAAGCTGGAGACAGGCAGGAGAAGCCAGGAAGTACTCTGCTGTAGCTTCTCTAAACTATTTTGGACATGTCATTTATCTTCTTCTTCAGAGAGGACAAGGAAGGGTGAGAAGGCCCACAGGAGAATGAAGAATGCACAACTGAACACTTGTGGGGAAACACTCCCATAAAGGTCTTCCGATCACCTCTGCAAGTTAGTGACTGCATGGTAGTGCCAGAGCTTGATACAGCAGGTTCAGCTCACAAATGAGAAGCCTCTTTCAGCAGGACTGTCTGGCTTTACAACTAGGGCTGTGCACTGTATTTGTACAAATCACAAATTACAAGCCAAATAGGGCCAATTTGGGCTAATTTGTGTCCTGTCCAAATCAGATTGAAGTAGCTACAAATCTTTACAGAGTGGATTGGCTAGTCCCAAATCGATTTGTAGAGATTTGTGCAGATCTGTAGGTCAAAACAGTCTCTAATGAACCCAGACAGGGTGTCTCTGAAATGGAGCAATTATAACACCATAAAGGAGAACATCAGAGTGAGGAGAGAAGGAGGAAGGCTAGAATGCTATCACCCCACCCAACACTCTCCAATCACAGTGCTTGGAAAGGGTAAAGTCTTAAAATGCAGAAATCTTTTTAAAGTTCTGTCTCTTAGAGACTTTTGGTGGCGGGGTGGCAATTGTTCAGCTTGTGTATGTTTTCTATTCTTTCCTCATCAATCCCAGCCCCATCCTTATTTACATATTCTTAAAAAATGTTTGTTTTTATTTTGTTTTGTTCAATTTCATGGCTCAGAATTATTATTAAATCTTATGGGTGTATTTAGCCACAGCTTTCTGAATTCAGTATGATGATGATCATGATGATTTTCCAGTTGCTACACATAAACAATAAGCAGTCAGCATGTGAGGTTTCACATTTTTATTATTATTATTATTAGCTAGCCAAACCTTGTGGGCATATTAGCCAGCATTCTGAATTAAGAATTATTATTAATATTATTTCCAATTGCTAACCACAGTGAATATTATTAAATAGTATTTTTATTTTGCCCTCACTCACTACTGCTGTTGGCAATCTGCCCTCTATATGATAGGGATTTTTTTAAAAAAAAAATTATTAGAAAAAGCAAATTTTAAAAGTGGCTAGCATGAAACCCCCTGGAGCTACTAACCTGAAATTTGGCAGGGTTAATCTCCTCTATAGGGGCTGCTGTGTCCCCAGATTTCACATTCCCATATGCATATTATCTCCATGGTGTTGCCAGTCCATGCCTGCTTGATTCTACCCACTTGTGTCTAGTATCATAAACCTAATTTTAAAAAACCTTGTTTTTTCCCAAAATTTTTGAAGAAAGGGACAAGGGAAACACAGGTACATGAGAATTGGCATGACTGAGCAAACCTTTGGAAAAAGCAAACCTTAGAAGTGGCTGGAGTGAAAATCCATGCAATTATTCAGTGTTACTTCCCTCTGTAGGGGCTAGCATGTCACCAAATTTCATGTCCCTGTGTGAAAAAAACCCATGATGTCTGTTTTAATTTTAAAACATTTTACACATTAAAGATGGCTAGCATGAAAATCCCTCAATCTGTCCACCTGCAACTTGGCAGGTTTCTATATAGCAGCTACCATGGCTCCAAAATTTGTGTCTCTAGGTCAAAAAACAAGAAAGTTATGCCCATTTCAGTTTTGCAATGTAAGTCAATGGGATTTCAAGAGATTTGTAATGTCCATATTGTAACCTGGATTTGGATCTGAATTGGGTCTGATCGGGTCCAAATCTGTCCAGACTGGATTGGGCCTGATCTATATTTACAAATTGGAGCCACAAATCTGATCAGAGGGTACATGCACAGTCCTATTTGCATCTGTGTTATAATTGGTATTTATAGCATTAAAAGACTATGGTGGAGGGGGCTTTGGGGACCAAAAGGCAGTAATGTTCTTTTAAGAACATAAAGAAATGTTATTTTAAGTAAATAAAATAGCTTCCTCAGAGAAGTGGTGGACTCTGGGCCAGTAAGCTTTAGGAGTTCCTGCCATGTTTCACTGAGTTTGCGCGGATCTCTTGAATTTAAGACGAGAAGGGGAATAAATGACTTCTGTGAGGACACCATGGCATGCATCTTGAGGAATGCAGCACTGCCTGTCCTCTTTTTGTGACTTGGGCCAGTTAGAGATTCTGTGTCTCATTTTAAGTTACGGCTGATGTTCCTATGTGTGAGTTCATTTTTTTTCTGTTTAGGGTGGCCAGATGCAAAAGGGGACAATAGTTGTGTAGAAGAGGGTCTTCAGCTGCTGGAGCTTGTATGACGCTACACCGGTTCTTCACAGCTTTTAAACTTTTTACCTTTCCTCTTCTTCACCTGACCACTCATCACTTCTGCTTTTAATGATAGTTGCTGTTATATTATCCTAATTACTATTAATGGTGTTAAGTGAGCAGTGAGAAGTCCAGGGCAAGTGCTTCAGGGCTTAATTTCCTATTGAAGAGACTGTGCTGGAGGCTTATAGTTTTTTCCTAGTACTGTGAAAAATACTGTCCCACAGTGTCCAACAGGATTTACTCGCCACCTAGGAAGTAAGTTTAGAACTTACTCTTTACCATCTAGCCTGATGAAGAGTTCTGGTGAACTCAAAAGCTTGAACAATTTTTTGTGGTATTTTGGTTGGCCTAATAAAGGTATTAATTGCCCTAAAATAGATTTTGGAATGTTGTTATGGGTCAACATAGCTACTTTTTGTGTAACTTGAAAAATACTGAATTCAACCTTTTACAGCAGGATCCTAAACTAAAGGAAGATAATTTTGCATCACCTGACGAGGGGACTTTATTCTCTGAGAGAACATTTATCCCCAACTGCTCAGTAAAACTACCCAATATGGCTTCTATTGATTGTAGCAAACATCCTAAAATAAATTTCTGTCTTTGCTAACATAATGACTGCCTAGTTCCTCTTGATTTCTACTTACTTACCACCTACCAAGGAGCCTATGTGCTTCACTTAAGAATACAGACCTGGGTAAGAGTCAGCTCTTGGGATTTCAGAGGAGGGGAATCAGCCATTTTTATGCTTCTTTTTCCAAAAAGGGACATACTGTATTGCACCTAAATAGCCTGATTTGAATGTCTGCAACTTCGTCTCCCAGTCCAACTTAAGACTGTGACTGGATGCAGACTCCACAGGTTCCATATCAGCTAAAAGAGATCCCCTCCCCAGCCATTGCTCTGTTTACTATCTAGCCCAGCCTTCCCGAGCCTGGTGCCCTACAGATATTTTCGACTACATCTCCCATCAACCCCAACCAACATAGCCAACAGCTTGCATGCTGTTGTGATATGTTTGTTGACCTGTTAAAGGTATTGCCCTCAGATGGATTTTGAAATTTTCTTATGGGCCAACGCAGCTACCTTTGCTTTTGGGTTTTTTTTAGAACTGGAGCCTTGGTAATATTTGCTTTGTTACAAATATATAACCAGAGAATAGTAGAAGCAAATAACATCTGATCCTGGGGGGAACCTCTCTGTCCAGACACCATTTGACAGCTCTCTGTCTCTGAATTCGTATTGTATACTGGCTCCAGGAACTGTTTCTCCCCCTTCCCCCCCCCCGTGTGAAGGTGTTATCTTTCTTAACTCTGATGGGTTATACATTCCATGGCTGGAGAGATTCCTCGCTATCATGAGAACATTGTTTATAATTCATTTGCATTGATTAAACGTTCACTGATTATCCTGGACTATTGGAAAACCATAAGCTTAAAAAAGTGATCTCTCAGGTTTTAAGTAACAGTAATATTCTTTTGTGAATTCCCTGGCGACTCATTCATAATAATCCTTTAGGGACATGAATCCTGTATGTCATTTTCTGCCTCTTTTTGTTAACCGCCAACAAATATTTTTTTTCTTAGAAGAGTCTGGCCATTTGCTAATCAAGATTATCTAGTGCCCATAGAGAATGCTTTCTGTCAAAACAATAATAGAAGAGCATGGGCAGTCAACCTGTGGCATAAGCCTCATTAATTTAGCCAGGCACCACCGATGGAGAACTTGACTTAGGGTCCCCTCATGGCTGGGCCCTTACCACAAGGGCTGCTGATCAAAATAATGAACTAGAGGCAGTTGCACCTAGGATATTATTCACATTGCAGCCTAAAATCCTCCTTATCTGGGAATCAGATGACAGCAGAGGATCAAACCTGTCCTGTTGTCTGCTGTAATTATCCTAAGTTGTTGCCTTTCCTCAGTCTGGACGACTTGCTGCTGATGAAGCTGCCCATTTTTCCTTTGGTATCAATAGACTACAAACCTTCAGCTTCCCTCGGGCTTGATAGGACTTGTGCAATGACACACTGGCCCCCAAGCTTGGCCATGGATGGTGTAGAGTTAGGGCTCCTTTGTCTATGACTGCCAGCATACTGTAGTGGCTATACTTAGACCAGAGCCATTCAGGTTCAAATCTCTGTTCAGCCATGAAGTTCACTGGGTGACCTTGGGCCAGTTGCTTTCTCTCAGCCTGACCTATTTCACAGGTCTGTTGTGGAGTTAAAATCAAATAGAAGGAAATGTGTATGCCAGCTTGACATTAAAGGGCATGGTTTGATAAGTAGACAAATAAATAAATGGCATTTCCCCTCCACAGTCTGAAGATAGCACAGATGTTTGTCTATTTTGCCATGATTGCTACTCCTTCTAGAAGTTGTTGCGTGCAGGAAAAATGTCATGCATGAAGTGCCTTGTAGCAGAGTAAGGATACCTACAAGGGATTATTTGTTGCCATCTATGAATGCTTGACTAAAGAAGAAGAAGAAATCCACAGAGCTAAAGAGCCACAGACAGCGTTCAATGCTGTTGAAAAGAGTGGGTTTTTCAATCTATGGCGCTCAAAGGGCTTATCCCTTTGTATTTATGAGGTGTATTCAGCTGGTGTGAGCAAGAGAATTTAAAAGTTAATTAAAATGTTTACAGTTCTTACAATGGCTAGCCATGAACAAAAAAGGCAAGCTGCCCTTTATAAAGGGGTGCCCTTGATACTGCACATTCATTTGTTATAAAGCATGAAATAAGACAATTTGAGGGAAATTAGAATTAATATGAAACATGTGTCCCCAGCCTTGCTTAAATAGTAACACGAAACAGCCTAACCTGATAGTCAAAGAATACAGTGTTGTGCGATAAGCTGAAACTAAACTGTGCAGCACCATGTAATCTCCTGTTTGAAGAGAGCAGTTTGATGCAAAATATCTTTAAACGTTTTCATAATGGAAAACAGATAAGGAAAGTGATAGGGAGGTTGCTGTAAATATAATGCCACAGCACCAAAGCACATTGTTCATCACAAATCCTCTTTGCCATTTCCCCAGTTCTTCTCCTCTTTCCCGATCTGTGATCACATTGCTAACATCCGCCCGGGACCCAATTACCCAAGTGGAGCTCCACCCAAGCTCAATTATGTGTGGCCAGCTTCTGACATGGATTGGTATATGTATATATTGGGATCTTAAGATTGTCCTGGTGTTGTCCCCCCATCCCCATGGTACAGTTCCCACTGGCACCAGCAGGTTAGTATTTATTTCACCATCTTGCAGCCATATGAAAAGCTTTCAACTCCTTGGCCCCCATTGTGCATTCTTTACATATTGTAACTCTAAAGTCACAGGGAGAGGTTTTTGTTTGTTCATCATGATGCTGATGTGAGCTCTAATCCTCAGCAAATATCCATGTGGATAAGGTGAAAACCTCTGACAGGTTTTGTGTTGATGAAAAGTATGTATAGTTCTTGAATTGTGTGGAAGTTTTAAGAAGGCTTGAACCCAGGGCCAGATTATCCATTAGGCTTAGTAGGCTGAAGCCTAGGGGCCCAGAGCTCTGGGGGCCCGTGATCTGCGGAAGCAGGACAGGAGCCGCAGATCGCGGGACAAGAGCTTCTGAACTGCCCATCATCCCCCCGCTTCACTTACTTTTTTCTCCGCTTTTTTTTGCAGTTTGCCATCAATCAAGATGGCGGCCAAGGTTTCCCTAAGGGGCTGACGCCTCTGCCGCCATCTTGGTTGATGGCACGCATGCGTGCTACACGCGCGCATTGCTGCCATCAACCAAGATGGCGGCAGAGGCGTCAGCCCCTAAGGGAAACCTCGGCCACCATCTTGATTGATGGCAAACCTGTGTGCACAGTGCGCGCAGCCGCAAAAAAAGCGGAAAGGTAGGTGAAGCGGGGGGATGGGATGGGACAGGACGAGACGGCGGGCGGCTCAGAATCATCCTAGGGGCCCTCCTCAGCTTAATCCAGCCCTGCTTGAACCTGCTGTTACCCACTGACAAAGGATTCTTCGTAACTCAAACAGCTACAGATTTCTTCAAAGAAATTAGCCCAATATAGTCATCTTACCTAATTTGTATATTTCATCTTCTGGTATTGCATTTTAACAGTGATTTCCAACAAACACAGGTTAATGTTATGAACCGCACTAACTGAGACATTGGAATGAAAGTGATTCAACAGTTCTTCTCTTGCTTCTTTGGTATCTTCAAGGTTTGCATCTGAGGTGCATAGCAGAAAATATCAACTGTGCAATCTACACTTGAATATTGAGGTAGAGCAGCCTTTCCCAACCAGTGTGCCTCCAGATGTTGTTGGACTACAACTCCCAATGGGAGCATTGGCAATGCTGGCTGAGGCTGATGGGAGTTGTGGTCCAACAACATCTGGAGGCACACTGGTTGGGAAAGGCTGAGGTAGAGATTCGGTGCACCAAGTAATGTGAAAGATGAGAGGGTGCCATTTTCCTGCCTTCAACAATTGCATCTCTGTGCCATTAAAACGATGAACAGGGAGGCTGCAATTTTATTTTGATATGTTGCTTAAAGTGCAAAAGTATCTTAGGCTGGTTTTGCTGAGGTGTTTGCTATCACCCACTCTTGAAGACCATCTTTTTAGGCAGCCAGTGGTACACTGTGTTTGACAGAACATATGTCAGGGTGTGGAATCTGTCAAGAGAGAGAAGGAGCACAGTTTGACTTTCAGGACCCAGCTGGAAGCCACTATGTTCATCAGTCTCTCACTTTCAATGTTCACCTGGTGTATGAAGTAATATCATTACTTCAGTTTCTGCACTTGTGAGAAGACGAAAAAGCACAATTACAGCCAGACTGGTGGCTCCTTGGCCTATGGGAGATGCATGAAAGTACCTCTAGGGCAAAGTATGTTGACCCATGAGAATTGTACTATTGGCCAGTTGGCCTTACTGAACCATTAAAGCTACTTAAAGTGAGTTACTAAGCTACATTTGCTATATCAGAGGGGGCAGGATTTTCTGCTGCAGAAAAATTGCCTGTCTGAAATACCTGCGTAGATATAACTTCATTTGGTCATACTGGTGACTGGCAAAAATTGAAACTGCAAAAATGTATTAATCATTGGATGTCTTCAGGCCTCTGTCAAGAAAAACTCCTTAATGGTGTTTCTATTTTTCAGAATTGGTACTTGTTTGTCTCAAACCTTAAATCAACAGTGTGATCCTCAGTTCTACAGAGGTCATTGGGACTGCAACCCTACAAAGACTTGCTTGCAAATACACCCTATTGAAAGCAATGAATAGACATGCACTGTTAGGGTCTTAACTCAATTTTTGTGAGGGTTTTTTTAAAAACAATTAAGAGGTGTAATATTTTTTAAAACCACTTGCAGGAATGCAGACATATATAGCTTTAAAAAAGAAAACAAAAAGGAAGTATGTGTGGTAGGCAGTCTCATGACTCTGAGTAGTATTTTGATTTAAATACCCAATGTGATGTTCAGCAAATACCCTTTTTGGCACCTGCAAAAGTATCCATTAACTACTTCATGGCCCAAGGGATAATTATGTTGCTCCCTGTTCTAACACCTGCAGGTTTGGCAAGGAAGGCGTTACAGCCCCAGGCCAGCATGAGCATTTTCCCAGGGAAGTTTGCTGGGAGCTACCTAGAGCTTCCTTTTACCCTCTGCTCAAATACATCCTGTTCATGTTGTCCTGTGGGTGGGATTGATACAGTGACCAGTTACCGCTTTCCAAAAAACAAGATTTGCATCACCAAAAACAGAGAACACCAATTTACATGTGGTGAATTACATGTATAGGTACAAATTTAGAAATTATTGCTATAATTTCAATAGAAATACTGTGCATCTCATCGTAGTGTGGAAGGCACCAGATGACTTGTGTGCCTGCTCAGTCTGTTGACCAGGTGCTGTTGTCAATTAGCAACTTCAAGGCTCCTGCTCTCCCATTTTATGGTTAACTTTAAACCAGACTTGGACCAGACAGTCTTCAGAGAACACCCTTCAAAATAGAGGACTATCCTCTGTAACGTAGGACACATGGCCACCCTAGTGGTTGCCAATGGTTGCATTCTACACTATGGGTCGAGACACACTGACTGTTCTTCTGTTTCCAGTGTGTTTCCACCTCTCTTGTCTGAAAACAGGGGTGTACAACGCTAGTCAAACCCTGCCCCTTTTTATTGTAAAACCTGGTGGGAGCAGTTTGAGTGAGGTTTTAAAAAAATTCAGCTTCAAACAGATTTCACAACGGATTGGCAGTTCACCCCATTGGCCCTCCAGGTTGGCCAAAGGAAACGCTTTGCTGTAGGTGACTAGTGTGCTCACAGCCTATATTGCTGATACATGCGTCAGTGGGACACTTTCAGGGCAGTCCTTCTCTTGGGGCAAATGATACAGGCAAGGAAAACAAGGAGGCAGTTCATAAGTACTATCTTTGCTATCTAATTACAGGCAATTATTCACATGTATTGATTCTGTTGTTTTTAACTGGTTAATGTAAGTCGCTTTGGGTCACCTTGGTGAGAAAAGCAACTAACAAATATAATAATAACTCTGTGGTAGAGCACACCCTTTTGCATTGATGAGGTACCAGGTTCAAACCCTGGTGTCTCCTGTAACAAGAACCCTAGTAGTAAGGATGGAACTAACCTCTTGCCTCTTGAGAGAGCCACTGCCAGTCAGAGCCTACAGGAGATGGATCACATGCTTACTCAGTATAAGGTAGCTTCATATGATTCGTAATCGTGTTTTGGGTGATAAACACAGGCAGGGTTTACATGTGCTATTGGTGTAAACTTGGGTCCTAGCTGTGGGAAAGTATCCATTTGATGTGGTGGTTTGGTACATGTCTCAGGTTAATTGGGCTTGGTTTGCATCACGAGAGTCAGAAGAACTCAGAATGCATTGGGTTGGGGGCAATTTATGCGGGGCCTTGCATTACTGCTTGGGTTATCGTACTGGCCAGTAAATATACCAAATATACCACAATACCATACTACTAGCAGAAGTCAGTAATGGTTTAAACCGAATGCTGATGAAAGTTAAAGAAGGAAGCACAAAAGCAGGGCTACAGCTGAACGTCAAAAAGACTAAAGTAATGACAACAGAAGATTTATATAACTTTAAAGTTGACAATGAGGACATTGAACTTGTCAAGGATTATCAATACCTCAGCACAGTCATTAACCAAACTGGAGACAATAGTCAAGAAATCAGAAGAAGGCTAGAACTGGGGAGGGCAGCTGTGAGAGAACTAGAAAAGGTCCTCAAATGCAAAGATGTATCACTGAACACTAAAGTCAGGATCATTCAAACCGTGGTATTCCCGATCTCTATATATGGATGTGAAAGTTGGATAGTGAAAAAAGTGGATAAGAGAAAAATCAACTCCTTTGAAATGTGGTGTTGGAGGGGGCTTCCGGGAAGGGTTGCTTTGCCTGTGCTGCCTCTGAGACGAGCTCTTGTCTCAGAAGAAGCTTTTTCAGCTTTAAAATCAGTCACAACGCTCTTTTTGACTGATAAAGATTTTCTCCCAGTCAGGGAGAAACATAGAGATTAACCATAAAGCCTGTTTTTGTGGGGAGGACTGGATTTCATTTATTTATGAGAGAAGGTTCAAACTGCAATGCCGGACGGACTTTCATCAAGCTCTTGCTGATTACAGCGACACGTTTACCTTTTCTTTAAAGAAAAACGGACTTCAACAGGCAGATAAGCATCCTTCTTTCTATTTTCTTTTTTTACTTGGTTTAAATTGGTGTAGCAAAAAAGAGATTTGTCAATGAATCAGCTGTGAAGAATTTCTAGGTGAGGTTATGGCTTTTCTCTTTCACTAACGAAATTAAGGAGGAAAGAAATCGAAAAAGCTTATCTTTGTTTTTATCGCAAAAAGCTGTCCTGGAGGTGCATTCTAAAGATACCAACGGAAGAGGGATTTCTATTTCGAGGAGGGGGGAACAAAAACTTTTTTTTTGGCCTATTTCATTTTGACGAATCTGCTTATTCACGACGCCACTAATTGTTTTGATGTTGGGAACTAAGTTTGTTTTTGTATTCCTGAATACACTGAGATAAGGCAGGCTGTATTGTCTACACTGATATAAGCAAGCCTGGAACATTAACCCAATTGTGGCTGAAATAATTTTTGTTTCTGTGGTTTTAAGAAAGACAACCAGGAAAGTGATTGAGACCATGGAAGAAATTATGTTTCAGAAAATAATGGGTGAGATTGAGATAACGAAACAAACCCTGAGACAGGGTAGACAGGAGATGAAAATTGAATTTAACAAAATGACGCAGGAGCTTAAAGAAACAATGGATTTTGTGAGAAAGGAGTTTGATGGGATAGGGAAGCTACAAGCCCTGGAGATTGGAACAAATGTGAAATTGGAAAAAGATTTGGAGTTTATGGATGTTAGAAATAAAGTTTACTGTTTGGAATTCAATGTTGTCTCTGAAGAAATTAATGAAGATTTTGGTTGTAAAGTTATCAATGTCTTGGATAATTTTCTGGACTGGAATGATGTGATGGAGCTTGACATAGAAAAAATCTATGGAGTTGGCTACAGATATGTGACAGTGGAGAAACTCTTAAGAAATGAGCCAGTGCATTTTGTAAAAAAGAAGAACAGAGATATGACTTTGCAGCAATATTTCAGCAACATATTCAGAATTCTTGACTGGAATGATGTGATGGGGCTTGACATAGAAAAAAGTTATGGAATTAACTACAAATATGTGACAGAGCAGAGATGCACCCAGAGCAGAGATGTGACGTTACAACAATATTTCAACAACATATTCAGAATTGATGGCAAGGACATATTTGTGATGGGGGAAATTCCCATCAGACTCTTGTTATATGACTATGGCTATGACAGCAAGATCATCATGGGATACTGATAATGGATGAATGGATACTGAAACCACTGGATTTAACAGGACTATTGAAGATGGAAGATGGAATTAATATTGATAATGGAAGAATGGTTATGGAAATTATTGGACTTAACAGATTTGACGAGATGGATTAATTGATATGTTTACTTGGACTATGGCTATGACAACAAGATTATTATGGGATACTGATAACGGAAGAATGGCTACTGAAATTACTGGACTTAACAGGATTATTGAAGATGGAAGATGGAATTAATATAGATAATGGAAGAATGGCTATTGAAATTATTGGGCCTAACATATTTGAATTAGATGGATTAAGCGATATGTTTATTTGGAGAAAAATTGAAAGATATATCTCTCAAGGAATTGAAACCTCTCTTGGACTTTTTGTGGAAAGAATAAAATAATGTTTATGAGATTTGATGATTAATTAAGATAACTACTGGAGGAAAGTGATTTTATAATATAATTTTAGAGATAGGATTGTTATATATTGTAGACCTATAACTGATCTGCGACAAATCGGAAGTCAGCATTTTATTTTATTGTTTGGTTGTTTTTGTTTTGTTTTGTTTCTTGTCTTTGAAAATTTGAATAAAAATTAATGATAAAAAAAGAAATGTGGTGTTGGAGGAGAGCTTTGCACATACAATGGACTGCAAAAAAGACAAATAATTGGGTGTTAGAACAAATTAAACCAGAACTACCATTAGAAGCTAAAATGATGAAACTGAGGTTATCATACTTTCGACACATCATGAGAAGACATGATTCATTAGAAAAGATAATAATGCTGGGGAAAACAGAAGGAAGTAGAAAAAGAGGAAGGCCAAACAAGAAATGGATTGATTCCATAAAGGAAGCCACAGACCTGAACAGGGTGGTTTACAACAGATGCTCTTGGAGGTCGCTAATTCATAGGGTGGCCATAAGTCGTAGTCGACTTGAAGGCACATAACAACAACAACAACACACACACACTTATAGCCTTTTAAAATTTTCCTGATTGGTCTGGTCAATCCTTCTTACCCATTGCTGCCTCCCTTCTCCAGGAGACATTCTTAGTGGACCTTTCATACTTCAGGGCAAAATAATAATGCTGTACTTCTAACAGCTTTCCAGTGCCCTTTAATTTATCTTTCCTGTTGCTTATAATTGTTCTGTGAATAATACACAGCCAACTAGGGTTGCCAGGTCAGAAGCATCCCAAAACCTGAGATTTGAGGGGCGGGCCCGAGTGATGTCACGGGGCAGCCCGAGTGATGTCACGGGGCGGCCTGAGTGATGTCACAGGGCGGGCCTGAGTGATGTCATTAAGCATGATACATTAAGCATCATTCACAGTTGCTTGGAGCATACAATTAAAAAAAATATCTGATTGGAAATTAAGATAGAAATCTTAGCTAAAAGATGGAGCCTGGGTAGGGAACATTTAATCTAGCCTACTTGCTTTCAGCAAGAAGGGTTAAGTGCCTTCAGGCCAGGGCAGTCACCAGAAGGCCACTGCAGAGACAAAGGAGCCTAGTGTTGTGGAGATGTTAGATGGGAGCTTTGGGGAGTAAAGATGGAGGCTCCCGAAGGCTGCAATTCTAAACACACTTACTAAGGAATTAAGCCCCATAGAACTCAACAGGACTGACTTCTAAGTAGATATAGTTTGGACTGTGCTGTTGGTAAACTTTGACTAGGGTTCTTCTGCAAAGACATCCATATCCAAGCAGGGTTGGCAACCCCCTGCCTGGAATACCCTGCCCTTATCTTTTAACGTGGCTGCTCCAAACGTTTTTACAGATTTGACCCTTTACTTCAGAAAGAGGTCTGAAAAATGAGTAAGAGTAAGAAGTATCTTTCAAAATTGTTCTTTTCAATTCACTCTTGAATGAACATCATACCTAGGGCAGATCCACACCATTCATTTAAAGCACATTCAACACCCATTTGAAGCACATGAATCCCACCACAGAATCATGGGAACTGCAGTTTGTTAAGAGTGGTGAGAACTATAACTGTGAGGGGGAAATGACACTTCCCAGAATTCTTTAGGGGAAGTCATGCGCTTTAAATGCGAGTTGGATGTGCTTTACACATATTGTGCGAATCCACTTAACAAATTTTGCCTGCATGTAAATTGTTTTAATTAATTTTTCAAAATGGAAATGAGCTATAAACTGTAGTGGGTGACCATGGGCTACTCACCATCTCTCAGCCTATCTGCCCCTCAGGATGAATACAATGGAGAACCATGACTACCCCAAGGCATACTTAAAATGTAAAGGTATTGTACAACCATAGTATGAAATCGGATACTTATAGGGACACAGCATGACAAAACTGGGTGGAAGTAACGAGTGGGGTACCACAGGGCTCGGTCCTGGGCCCAGTGCTCTTCAACATTTTTATTAACTACTTGGATAAGGAGGTACAGAGCATGCTTATCAAATTTGCAGATGATACAAAATTGGGGGACATAGCTAATACTGTGGAAGACAGAAAGAAAATTCAAAGGGACCTTGATAGGCTGGAGCATTGGGCTGAAAACAACAGAATGAAATTCAACAGGGATAAATGCAAAGTTCTACACTTAGGAAAAAGAAACCAAATGCAGTTATAAGATGGGGGATACTTGGCTCAGCAGTACGACATGCGAGAAGGATCTTGGAATTGTCATTGATCACAAGCTGAATATGAGCCAACACTGTGATGTGGCTGCAAAAAAGGCAAATGCTATATCAGGCTGCATTAACAGAAGTATAGTTTTCAAATCATGTGAAGTATTAGTTCCCCTCTATTCAGCACTGGTTAGGCCTCATCTTGAGTGCTGCGTCCAGTTCTGGTCTACGCACTTCAAGAAGGATGCAGACAAACTGGAACAGGTTCAGAGGAGGGCAACAAGGATGATCAGGGGACTGGAAACAAAGTCCTATGAGGAGAGACTGAAGGAACTGGGCATGTTTAACCTGGAGAAGAGAAGACTGAGGGGAGATATGATAGCACTCTTCAAGTACTTGAAAGGTTGCCACACAGAGGAGGGCCGGGATCTCTTCTCGATGGTCCCAGAGTGCAAGACACAGAATAATGGGCTCAAGTTGCAAGAAGCCAGATTTCGACTGGACATCAGGAAAAGCTTCCTAACTGTTAGAGCCATATGACAATGGAACCAATTACTAGAGAGGTAGTGGGCTCTCCAACACTGGAGGCATTCAAGAGGCAGCTGGACAGCTATCTGTCGGGAATGCTTTGATTTGGATTCCTGCATTGACTTGATGGCCTTATAGGCCCCTTTCAACTCTACTATTCTATGATTCTATGAAAATATTTATATAAGCATGACTATCAAATATGTTTATTATTTATACAACCTGTAAAGATATTTATAGTGCAATCCTATGTTTGTTTACTCAGAAGCAAGTCCCAATGTATTCAATGGGGCTTACTCAACCAGGGAAAACTGTACCCTGAAGTGATAAGGAACTTGTTCTTTTAACAAGTCTTTTACATGGAGACCTTATCCCAGTCTGCGTCTGTGTTGGAATTGCTTTTTAATATGTTTTTAAACCTTTTCTTAAAAAAAATGTTTTTAAAGCTTTTAAAAATGTTTTTAAAGATGTTTTGTTTTAATATATTTTAAAGTCTGTTTTTATGATTTTTAAAGTGTTTTTAGTGCTTTTGTTTGCCGCCCTGGGCTCCTACTGGGAGGAAGGGCGGGATATAAATAAAATAATAAATAAATAAAAATAAATAAATAAACTTCATTCATTTATTTAAAAAATCAGTATTAGTTTCCTACATAATAAAAACTGTGATAAACCCTGCCTAATTTCTTTAAAAATAGGGTTGGAGGGAGAGAGAAAGATTTACAACACAAACACAAGTCTGTGCTATGTTTACTCACAAGTCCCATTAATTTACAGCACAATCCTAACCATGTCTACTCAAAAGTAAGTCCTAATGGAGTTCAATAGGGTTTACTCCAGGTACATGCTTTACTCCCGGAAAAGCAGATATTGGATTAAATACTTTCATATTTCATAGCCCAGGGTCTGACTCTTGGACAGGAGATGGAAAAAAACATTAAGCCATATTACTTATGCAAACTGCAAAAATCTTAAAGCCACCATTTTCTGACATTCAGCCTAGGCATGCCTGGATCAACAAGTCACAACTCTGGCTTCATTGGCTACAATCCTGAAAGGGCAGGGTTACAGCCAGAGCTTTGAAAAGTTTTTTTTTTAAACTACAACTCCCATCAGCCCCAGCCAGCATGGCCACTGGATTGGGCTGATGGGCGTTGTAGCTAGAGCAAGGATCTGTAAAAAAAAAGTCACGCAGGGGGGTTGACGTTTTGGTGTATATCTCGCGAACTAGACCACCTAGAAACTTACTTTTTAAAAAAATTGAAGCTGAGAGTCCGGAGATTAAGGGGTGGTAGCTGGAGAGCCGGAGGGCCCCCCAAAACCAGAGACTCCAGCTGAAAACCGGAGATTACACAACATGGAGGCAATTCTGGCCGGAGGTGAGAAAGGCAAGGGCGGGGCCGGAGACTCCGGCCATTTGCTGGAGATCTGGCAACCCTACAGCCAACACAGGAGTGGTAGCTGTGGGCTGAGTCTAATCAGTGTCCCTGTGTGTTACTCTGTCTAGTTAGCCAGAGTCTAATATTAATTTGGGTAATATTTTTCCTCGTTTGCTATCTAATTACAGGCATTTATTAAAAGGCTGGAGTGTGCAGCCAGAATTATTTTTTTGGGGGGGGGGAGAAATCAAGTATAATGTGTTGCCTTTGCCCCCCACCAAATTAAGTGCGTGGACCCTTTTAAAAGGCTACATTTAGTTCCTCTTTATTAGCGGAAATATTCTGCAAACTAGAATCAGGCTGCAAGTACAGTGGCACCGCTAACTTCACTCCCACTGTTGGATCAATGGGCTGGCAGGGTTCCACTGCCAAGCAGCTTAAAGGATCCTTGGGCTCTGCAGCAGGTAACGGTCTCATTTCTGAATTTGAAAACAAAAATGAAGCAAGTGCAAGGGAGCGGAACACAACAACAATATATTTTTAAGACAATTCACTTATAATAGCAACTTATTTAAGAATGTGGTGAAAGACAGAAAAATAGATATCGTTGGTTCCCCTTCTATGCTTAATTGCTGAAAGTTAGATACGGCATGTGATTCTCTCTCTGTGTGTGTTTTTAAATAGCAGATGTGAAGAGGTGAGAGCTAGTCAGCTTAGAGATGTTGACACTCCATTTCTCCAGGTCTTGTTGAATAATATGCAAAAGCCCTGGGTGATTAATCTCTCCATTTCAATTAACACAATCAAGTCCTCATAAAATATTCTAAACAATGCTGGACTTTTCTTCTGGCTTTACATTATTTATGTAGGGCTCTTATTATACTTGTCCTTAAAGCAAATTTGGAAAGTGTGCTTCATGTCTCAGTCGGGAATACAAAGTTGTCTGTAGAGTTAGGGGAGCATTCTGTTAGCAGGTCTCTGCTGCTGTCACATCCTACACACACAGAGCGCCCTTTAGAGGTGGAATCCTGTCATGACCACTGGTGGTGATGGAGAATTCCTCTATTGCAATGATGCTTCATGACGTTTTTGCCATTTTAATAGAGATGGTTAGAGCCTGGGTGCTGCTGTAAAATAAGGAAGGCGTAGTATCCTTTACCACTTGTTTATTGGTTTATGATTATCTACTTCTGACACTAATTAGCCTGTTTGGAATGTTGGCATCAGATCAGATCATGTTTTGTGATGCACAGTGCAAAGCGATTCCACAGAGCATTTATTTTATGTCAGCTTTCACTTTGCCTCATTCCTAGGCCTTGGGGCAGATAAGATTTCCTTTTAACATCCTGATGAAATCAGGCATAAACCAAAGATGCCATTGAGAGGACAAGGAGGGTAGCCACCCTTGTGTTTCAGACTCCATGTGACTATTCTTGTGTTTCTTACATTTCATTTTATTCTGTGTTTCCTCCAATTAGTTCAGGGCAATACACATGGGTCTCCCTCTTTTATCTTCACAACAACCTTGAGAGGTAGGTAAGGGTGAGAGAGATTTACTGACCTAAGGTGAACCAAGGAACTTCAGGACTGACCAGGGCTTTGAAACCTGGGTCTCCCCAAAGTCCCATACCCTAACTTTCCAGTACACGCCATCTCTCAGAAACACCTATTTTACCAGATACCATAGTGTGATGAATGTGTACACTGTACACTATGGACAGCAATGCTTCTTCAGTTGTTCCACCGGGTATGTTAACCTGGGAAAGAGAAGACAGACGGACAACATGAAAGGACTCTTTAGATACCTGAATAGGTATCACACAGAAGAGGGCAAAGGGTGGTATTCAATGCTAGTCCCACTCAGAGTAGATACACTGAAGTTAATAGACATGGATAACTTAGGTTCATTAATTTCAGTGGGTCTGCTCTGAGTAGGAGTTCACTAAATACAAATACTTGTTTCTGCTGCCCCAGAGGGCAGGATTAGACTGAGTGGGCTTAAGTTACAGGATGTTATTTCAGTTGAACATTAGGAGCAACTCTTGATGGTAAGGGTAATTTCACCATGGAACCAATTACCTAGAGGAGGAGTAGGTTCTCCCTTGCTGAGGCGCTTCAAGCAGAGGTGGGATAGCCATCCGTTGGGGATGCTCTAGCAGTTTTCAAGATCCTTTCAACTCTAGGATGCCAAGATCCAGTTCTCTCAGAGTCTCTTATTTATTACCAATATTATTGCTAGGTTACTTTTTTATTCACTATAAAACCCTGTTCTTTTCCTTGTTGGGGAACAACACAGATTCTTCATCTTCAGGGATCATGTGACTATGATGACAGCCCAGCCATTCCTTGGCCTCCCCAAGGGAGGCTTTCTTATATCAATCCCTTTCCTGTCCTCTTCCCTAATTGAATTTTTAAAAAACCTGCTGTCTTACTTGGTTTATCAGCCAGCTGCCTCACATCCCAAGGAACTTTGAGCAGGAGACGGTGCCACTTATATGCAGAGGGAGGGAGGGAGAATGAATGCGTAATTCAGGGCCACTGAGCCGTTTCTCATCTGTACTTCTTTGGTTCAACTCTTGTTTTCTTGTTCAGCATTATATGTTAAATGGGGCAGTGTGTGTATGTGATACAGGAGCATTAAGTTGTAGAAGATGCAAAGCCATAACAATATATAGATGGACAGAGTAGAATTGCTTTTTAATTTTAAAAAGGGATGAACGAGCCACACTGAGAACTGATGTTTGTGCAAAAGGCAAGCTAACTCTGACGTGAATGAAACATGGTCATGATAGTGGGTAGGGATACCTGTTTCCAGAAGTCAGTGTGCTTTAGACAAAGCTGCCTACCTAGAAAGAGAGAGGTGGTGTGTGTGCCTTGTCCTAGGGAAACGTGGACATTTAGCCAGGTCAATTTTCTGTATGTTGTCAGTGCTGCCTTAGGATAGCTTGTGATGTCATTGCCAACACTGGGCTGAGGCCTGCTGCCACTATCTATTTATGTTTAAGCTCATAAGCAAGCACATGGAAGATGCCAAGAGAGCTGAAAATTGCTCATCCAAGCTGCGTGCATCCTCTGCATGACTGTCACTCTGAATATACTTGATTACTGGTGCTCACATCTTATTTAGTGCTAAAGGCCACTGAGGAGTTTTGTAAGCCTCAATGCATGTATTCTCTGCTTTTGAATATTTACAGGAAACCTCTTGGCAAAGTTGCCCAGGAACATGGGTTGAAGAATCATCAGTATACTGACCTGGATGATACCCAGCTCTGTTTCTTATTTATGTCTGGTCCTGGGGAGGCAGTGGAAACCTATGATTAGGTTAAATGCTTGGAGGTGGTCCCTGATCCAGCACTGTTGCTAGAGGCTCAGATGGCAGCAGTGACTAGGAGTGTCATTTACCAGCTTCAGGTGGTATGCCAGCTATGCCCTCTCCTGGGAAAGTGAGTTCAGACTTCACTACTGATGTTTGTTCATGCCTGAATAATCTCCAAGCTTGATTAGTATAATGCTGTCTAAGTGAGGGTGCTCTAGAAAAGGGCAGCAGTCCCAAACTCCAATTGGTACAGAATGCTACCACCAGGTTGCTAGCAGATACTCGCTGATCAGAACACATTGCACCAGTATTATTTGGTTGACACTGGTTTCCTATCTGGTTTCCTATTTCAACAAGAGTTGAACCAAAGAAGTACAGATTTGGTTCTCCGTGGCGCAGAGAGGTAAGCGGCAGTAACGCAGCCAAAGCTCTGCTCACGGCCGGAGTTCGATTCCAACGGAAGAAGTCAAATCTCCGAGTTGTGGAATAGCCTCCCCGAAGAGGTCCGCCTGGCGCCTACATGACTATCTTTTCGGCGCCAGGTAAAAGACCTTTTTATGCTCCCAGGCATTTTAATCATTTTTAATCATTTTAATCATATCGTTTGAATCGTGTTACACTAATCCTAATTATCTCCTATTTTGTTTCATTGCACTTTTTTTCTTTTGTATTGTATATGTTTAGTGATTTATTGTTATGATCTATGTATTTTATCTCATGTTGTCAACCGCCCTGAGAGCTATTTTGCTAAGGGCGGTATACAAACCCAACTAACTAACTAACTAACTAACTAACTAACTAATAAAAAAAAGGGGTCGAGGTCCACTCAGCCTTCCATCCATCCGTGGTTGGTAAAATGAGTACCCGGCATATGCTGGGGGGTAAAGAAAGGCCGGGGAAGGAACTGGCAATCCCACCCCATATATACGGTCTGCCTAGTAAACATCGCAAGACGTCACCCAAAGAGTCGGAAACGACTCGCACTACAAGTGCGGGGACACTTTTTCCTTTTACCTATTTGGTCAGTTCATAGAGCTGCTTTGAATAACCTATAAATAGTTTAGGATGTGGGTACATAAGAAATTGCCATGTCACCCAGGGGACTCCAGAGGATGTTGATCAAAGGCCTTGTTCCAGGTACCTCTGGTGAATAATAATAATAATAATAATAATAATAATAATAATAACCTTCCTGTCCCAAGGCGGTATACAAAATATGATAAAGACAGCTAAACAAACAGTTGCAAAACAGCACAAAAATAACAAACGGTGCAAATTGAAAGGAGAAATAACAGCCGCTATTGGAGGATAAGTACTGCGGCATCACAAAGCTGGATTTGCGTGAAGCTAGGCCCCGTGGGAGGATTTGTAGTGCCTCATCAGTCCTTTATTTGCATGAAGTCAGGGTGAAGTAGGGGAGAAAAGGGAAGGCAGGTTGCACAACAGAAGTGGCCATAGCAAGGGAGTGAGAAGGGAGGGACATTGACGGGGGAAAGTGGTAGTTTCGAACAGTGAGAAAGGCCTGAATAGATTTGGAAGAGAGGAACATTGAGATTTCTTTTTTTAAAATTTTAACATGAAGAATAGCAGAGATGGGTCCAACAATGACACTAGCACAACAGAGCCTTTCTTAACTCCCTTCTTGCTGTACTAAAACCCCTGCTCACTCTACTCAAACCTGTCACTTTTTAAAACAGTCACTTTTTTCTTTTAACGTCTTTCCTTTCTCTCTGGACTCAAATATCTTCCATTCTTCAGTTGCCTCACGTGATAGAGATAAAGGATGTAGAGATATTCCATCATACCTGCACACAATATATTTCACTCCTGGTACCATGTGTTGTCTTCAACATGAAGATCCAGACTCAATGTAGCAATTTAGAACAGGTATTTTATTAACAAGCAAACAACCATATATGCACAACATCCATCAACTGAACTTAACCTTTTTTAATGGAACTTGCTTGCTCTTTAGTTTGTTTCATCTTAAAGATACAGTAACATATATCATTACGGGGGGGTATCATATAAAGCATAGGAAGGAGGAGGAGGCATGGAAATGGGGATAGTCTGTGTGCAAGAGGGACTTGAGAAAAAGGAAGGAAAGGGGGATGAAGGTGAAAATGGGGGTGCAAGGTGGAATTGCGAAAAGGAGGGATTAGGAGACATGGGGATGGCGGTGAAGATGAAAGCAGGGGTATGAAAAGGGCTGCAGAATAGGAGGGGTTGTGGCTTCATAACTGGGTGGAAAGGGAAAAGAGTGATTAGTAATTGCAGTGTGTGGGAGGAGGAAGATGAAGAAGGTCACCATGGGATGGTCTGTGTGCAAGGGGAAGTTGCACAAAAGGAGGGGCAGGAGGAGGCATGGACATGGGGTGAAGGTGAAAACAGGTGTAAAGTGGAGCTGCAGAATGTAAGAGAAATGGCTGCAGAAATGGGGTTGGGAAGGTGAAAAGGGAGCTTAGTAGTTTCATGAAGTGGGAAGGGTAAGCTCTAGGGGTTAATATGGGGAACAGGTGAAGGGTTGGTGAGCAGAGTGAGCAGGGGCACAGTCCCTAGTACTATTATATTATTTAAACAGTATTTTTGTTTCTCATTAATGATGTATGTACATATAGAGGTAAAAATAAAACACCTCTTCATCTGATCTGATGTCAGAGCTCAGGAGATGATTCATGCCCTCTGCTGCTATTGGCTTAGCTGCTTTGATGTCACATTACCTGGGGTATATGATAGTGACTACCCATGTGTCACTCTCACTTTTTCTGTTTGATGTGCCCTTTTGTTCTCATGGTATGGCACAAGCAGAAATACACAGATCTATATAGTTAGCAATAAAAGCTTTAAAAAGTTGGGAAACTCTTCATGAGCGAGACAGAACCTAGGTAATCATAAGCATAAATTTTGGGTGATAGTTGCATTTGTCTATTTTGGTTCTGATCCAGCTGCACAAAGAAAAATAAATGGAACATTTCTGAAGTTGCTAAGAAAAATGATGCAAATTGAAAGGAGAAAAAAGTAAGCAAGTAAGAAGTCCCAGAACAGTGAATGCGTTTATGCCACATGCAAACTGTGGCCATCCAGATGTTGTTAAGACTCCTGCTTCCATCAGCCTTAGCCAACATGGCTAGTGGTCAGGGAAATGGGAGCTGGGTTTGTATCCAATGCTGTTGTTCCACTCACGTAACAGACTTCCACTTGCGCAATGAAACGTCCTTTTCCTCCTCCCTGCAGTGTTCCCACCTATATCCTCAAAATCTGCTCTAGAGGGTCGGGGAACCTCCCAGAGCAGATTTTGAGGGTTTAGGGCAGAGGAGAGGCAGGGGAACTCTACTTGTGCTGTGTTGGATACTATCCTTGGAATCCAAAAATATCTAGAGGGCTACAGGTTAGCCACCTGTAAGCTAAGGAGTTGTTTGTGATTATGTGTGCGTGTGTATGGGGGAGGGTCATATTAGCCAGTACTTGTCTCCCACTTAAGTCATTCCATGTACACCAGGGTTGCCTCTGCACTGGCAATCAAGAGATAAGTAACTGTGTGTTCTGCAGCTATTTGTAAGGAATTCTGTCAGAAGGTCTTACAGTGGTATTACCTGCTGGACACATGTCCTAGTTACTTTGTCCACCATGAATCCTGACTAATCTAAATGCCATCAGTTGGAATCCAGAGCTCAGTTATGGATTGCACCCTCTGAAACATCAGTGCTTTAGAAAGGTCCTGTGGCAGGGTAGCATACAGATTATGGAACCCACTAGAAAGTTTTGGAGGTGGGTGGCATAAGCAGAATCTAGTCAGAATTAAGCGGGTTTATGTCCCATTGACTTCAGTAGCAGAGGGTTAAGGGCATGCCTTAAATCTCCTATAGAAACCAGCACTCATCTATGATTGGATTGTGCCTCAAGGTGTTTACAGAACTGTTTTGTATTGTAAATAATTTCTGCCTACCTTATGTAATCTTTTGCCTAATGACAGAGATCTTCATACATACTGGGAATATAGGCCCTGCAGTAAATTACTGGTCTGGGAGAGAAAAGTGTATATGGGAGGTGTGCACTGAAAAGGGCTGGTGATTTTACTATTAGCCTTCTGTGATGTACTTATTAGATGACTTTAATTAGTAATTATGTTATGGGCAATTGTAGCACTTCTGGAAATTAACCTTCAGCAGGGCTCCAAAGAAAGGTCAGCAAAGAGATGATCTCGGCAGATTCCTTCCCCCCGTGAAGGAGATGCTTTGTGTCATATAATGCTGACTGCCTTCCATTTGGCTGAGGAATTTTGCTGTAAAGGTTTTCAGACCAATATTTTCTGTATTTTTGTGAAAGTATCTGCCCCCCCCCTCCGGCCTCTGCTTCCTCTCTTCCTGTGGTAGGAGTGATGCTGTTCCCAAATAATACCCTTATGAAAATACAGGATTTGGAGTGAGGTGATGTGAAAAATATTTCATGACCTGAACAAAAGCAGTTGGGTTGTTTTTCTGATAAAGATGTCTTGGCACAGGAAAGATGGGTGGATATGCCACTGACGCCTCTTCACAGCAAGCACAATCAATCTCTCCCTTCAGAAGCCCATTTGCAGACACTGGTTTTAGTGTACTAGTAGGAAGACTACCTGAGGTCACTTTACAGGATTGTTTACCATTAAAAGGAAAGATGACCCAAATGCATTTTCCCAGCCGCAGCAATATAGAAGATTGCCAATACCCAATTTGTAGCATTAGTCTGGTCGGATGTCCCTTCATTTCTCCAGCTGCTGTTCTACTGTAAGGAAGTGATTTCATCCAAAGTGATTTTCTAAACATTTTTGTTTGTTGGCAGCTTCTCTTGAGTGGGAAATGACGGTCATGGTTGTGTTGTTGGAATGGTGTGAGGCATAGAGATTAATCATGGAGTTAAGAACAGAAGAAGACTCATATAATCCAGCTTCCTGTCCTTGTGGCCTGTACCTACTAGGATCTCAACAAGATGCCTGTCCAGCCTTTTCTCAATTTCTTTGTGTACATTTGTTCATTTGTTTTTCAAAAAACAAAACAAAAACCACCAAGGGACATGCATATGAATACATAGTAAAATGTATGCAGAGATTACACATTTTAATGAGGGCTAACACTTTGGACGCGATATCTCCTTCCTTCTTCAAAAATGGACCCAATTTCTTCTCTCTGAAGCCCTCCTAATCCAGAGAGACTATGGATATTTAAGAGCCTACTGTGGCTCTATCCTTACCAGCTAGACAGAGAAGTGGGACCTGTCACACAACATTGCATTGTCTTCTCAACCCCTATGAAGAATGCTCCTATTCAAAGCTTCAGACAGTCTGGAAAAGAAGCCTACAGTTCTATCTGGGCCTCTTGGATCAGAGGTTTAGCAGCAGGGAAGGGACAAACTACACTTTTCCTCTCCTCCCTTGCTTTCCTTTGACCTTTGCTCTGCTATGTTACCTTAGACAGCTGCCAGCTCCAATCCTGACCATTGTATAGACTAGCTGTGTGCGTCTGCATGTTCTTTTTCCTTTCCTCTCCTTCTGATGCCCATCCCTGAGTACTGCATTCCTCCAATCCTAATCTACCTACTTCCTATAGGCTGTCAGGGGTTTAAGCAGGCAGTTTCCTCTCTACAATCTGTGCTACATTGCTCCTTTTTCTTTTTGGAGTGGAGGTGGAATTGTTTTCAACTCACACCCAAACATAGATATAATTGATACACTCACCCAGTTTGCTTGGCTTATCTTTAGACCAAGGGTGAGGAACCTGTGGCCTTCCAGATGTTGTTGGATTCCAACTCCCATCAGCCTCAGCCAGCGTGGCCAATGGTCAGGAATGATGGAAGTTGAACTCCAGCAATATATGGAGGGCCACAGGCTAGCTATCCTTGCTTGAGACCCCCACAACAGCCATCAGCTTTCTGTAAGCAAACAGGTTATTGTTGGGTAGTTTTGGGTTTAAAATGTTCTTACTATTTAAAACTATTCATTTCTAGTGAGTCTTTTCTAAACTGACTGGAGCTCAACCATCAGAATATGCAATGGGGGGACAAGTGGGATGTGCAACAAAATGTTGCAGAGTACAATTCCCTTTGACTTATTCTAGCCACTCCACTTCATTCCCCTCTTCCCTTTTTTCCTCCCCTCCCCCCAACAGTCACCTGGTATCCCCCCTTTACATTTTTTCCTAAATATATTTTTTCACTTCTGAAAGTGGTTCCCCCAAGCCCATTGCTAGATACCTCCTTTTTGTGTGGATTGTTTTGGCAACATAAGCCACAGACTCTCCCCCTGAAAATAGTAATTAGAATATGATGATGACTGTTCCCCATCCCCATCCCTTTTTCACCCAAAGCCCTGGGCATCTTGTTACCTGTAGACGGGCATTTATTAGTTTTGATCCTATGTTTTGTCAGTGCAACTGATGCTTTCCCATCTGGAGGCCTTCTTTGGAGAGATCGACCCTCTTATTGACTCTGGCTTTTTCTGGAAGCATGTGTTCCTGGGACCAGATATTTTTATGTTTCAGAGGAACTCCTGGGCTTGTTTGTTTTTTTAACATGCGTTAAAAACAGAGATGGATTTCTTCCCTCTACAATAGATGAATTGTGGAAGAAGTGAGAGTGAGCCTTCCTCCTCATCTTTCGGCTTGGGGTGTATTTTATTCTTTCTGTAGAAAGGTGCAAGCTGCCAATCCCTAGGATGGGCACTTGAAGAATCTGCAACACCTCTAACTTGGTTGCTGCTTCCTCCTCCTAGAACAGTGGGGAGATGGCAAATGGGGCTTGCAATACCTCTGGCTCCGTGTACCTAGTTTCAGTATCTGTAGCTATGCTGGGATCTCTCTCTCTCTCTCTCTAGAGGAGAGAGCTCTCAAGTTCAGAGTCAGAAATGAGAACTCTGCTTTCCAGTTCCAATGTTCAGAGCTCCTCATTATTAGTCAGCAGTTAATGCTTTCACCAACTGGGCACATGTTCTCTGTTGTGTTTTGTTTATCTACCTACTTGCTAATGAAACGGGTTCATTGCCATTTTAGGGTTTTGCTTATTATGTTCGTTCTGCTTACTGCCTTACTAAGAAAGTGCCAAGTCAGCACATATTTAAAATAGCTAAGATAAGGTAGACCTTCAGAATGAAGGCCATATGATATTTTAGAAGTTGGACAGTCCAATTTTAAACTGTCCATCAGGCAATGTTATACCAATGTGATGGGTGTTCATTGACTTTCACTGGGCTTTTGTTGACTTGGACCTTAACAACCATGGGCATGGCTCCTCTTGAGTGACACTGATGATTCACTGAGACATTCATGGATGCCTCCCAGGACTCATCGTCTTATTGGCCAGTGCAGAAAAGATTATAAATTGGTCAGGGTTGTACTCTTTAGAAGAGCACATTTTCATGCACTCTCTCTTTGACCTATCACTCTGGGCCTGTCCCATAATCTCTGGCCCTGCCTTTGGGATGTAAGTCAGCCCAGGTGAGGCACTGACATTTTCTGTCTTCTTCTCTGAAGCCATCTGTGCCTGGCAGAAGCCTAAAGGGTCCAGGTTTTCCACCCAAAAAGAGGCAGGTGTGGCAGTAGCATCAGCATCATTCTCAGGAACCTGGAGAGCACATAGCAAAGGAAAATACAAGAGTATTGGCAGGAAGAGACTATGAATGTGTCCTCAAGAGTGAAGGAGAGATGGACCCTCCTAGCTCTCCTTTACTGCTAATGCGCGCACACAAAATGGAAAAGATGTGAGCTGAGAAATTTGACTTGAAGAACCATTGCTGGAAACATGGGAAACAAAGGCTGTGGGCACACTAGTTGCTTCAAAAGTAGTGAGTATGGTTTTTCTGGCTGCTTTTTGAAGTGACTCTGCCCTCGGCTTGACACACCTCCCTTCCCCACGGCTGACTTCAGATCTTTCAGGACTACCCACAGCAAAGTGTTGGACCTGAGCCTACAGCAAAGTATTTCCATTGGCCACACCTGGAGGAAAAATGGGCTGATCTACCAATCCGTTGCAAAATCTGTCTGAAACTGAATTCTGAGCTGATCCGAACAGGTTTTAGAATAAAAAGAGTGGAGTTTGACTAGCACCGTATGCTCCCGTTTTCAATAAACAGAGGTAGAGATGCACTGGGACTGGCACAACAGTGTGTCTCTACCCAAAATTTCCTGAGTGCTTACTCATGTAATTGGAAGCAGCAGGCAGCTTACTCGAGATGTTGCTGCTGCCTGCAATTATTTTTGGAGGATTTTAGAGATGTTGTGACATCATTGAATGCCACTGCATTACAATGGGGAACAGAGAAGGGAGTGGTCAGTTGTTTTTTTTTAAATTACTTCTTAAAAAACATTGCCACTAACAAATTGTTGGGGAGGCACATACAATTTTTTTTTGGGGGGGTGGATATGGCCCACAGGCTAGCCACCCCAGCTTACACACTCATGAACTCCTTCACCTGCAAAATCAAAAATCCAGACATTGCCCCAGATTCATCCACAACTGTGAAATTTTAGTTCACAGTAGAAATCCAAGGAACCCCTTCTTTTCTCTGGTGTAAGACAGGAAATGTTTCACTTCTCTTTCTAATTTCACAGATTTTACTAACTTACAGCTCTCGCAAGAGTTGCATCCCAGCTATTTGCACATGAACTTTCCCCCTTCCTGGTGTATTCAGCCTCTTTGTAGTCCTATTGGGTTTCTAACTGCCCCCCCTTCCATTTAAGACATATCTACACCTATTTCGGTATCACTGTGTTTAAGCTGACGGTTCAGGGAATGTGGGTGAGTAGCTTGTGTAACTTGCAACTTAACTAATCATTTTACTCTTTTTTATTTCTGGACTTGTACTTTAAGCCATGTAAGCCATTTTATTCTCTGTCAGCCATTTTGGGTAAATAAATGTTTTTATTTTTTAAATGTATTTATTAAAATCTCAAGAAAATTTTACATCGTATACCAGATTAGAGTTCTAAACTGAAAGCAAGTCTGGTTCTGCACAGAAGAGTTATCATAGTTCTGTACATTCAAGCTGTTAAGAGTCCAAACTAGATTTCACCCAGTAAACTATATGGATTGGATGCACGTTGACCTTTGTTGGGCTAATAAAGCATGGATCAGCTGGGTGTGTGTGTGTGTCTGCACATGTGAGAGTGTGGGGTGGAGTGGCCATATCCACTGTTGTCCTGCAGCCCCTGGAAAGTTGGCCAAGGGTGAACGTGGCTCTTGTCTTGAGCCAAAAAAGGTTAGCCAATCCAGCAGTGAAGAATAGACAAACTGTATTTCTCGATAAACTTGTTGTCTCATTGTCTTTCTTCTCTGACCTAGAAAGAGTCGGGCAGAGAGACTAACTCCACCCATTGTGGGCTCTGTCCTTGACTACCTTGAAGGTAGGAAAAGGGGAAGGCAGGCACCTGGAGGAAACATATTGAAGAGGGGAAGGGAAGGGAGGTAGAAAGACAGTATAGGAACAAAGAAAATAAAGAATGAAAGAAAGGCTGATGAGAGAGAGAGAACAGAAAGCAGAGAAAAAGATGGAAAGATGTGGGAGGTTGTTTTAAGGTTCTACATCACACCAAGGTCCTTGATCAGCATGTCTCCTGAATGGACCACAAAATACACTTATACCAGCTACATTTGCTGGGAGGAGAGATCACTGTAGATACTATTATCGTCATAATTTTTATCCCACCCTTCCTCTAAGGAGCTCAGAGCAATAAAAATAATCCTCCCCCCTTTTTGTATCTTCCCAATTACCCTGTGAGGTAGGTTAAGTTGAAAGATACTAATGGGTCCAAGATCACCCAGGGAATTTTGGGGCTAAGTGGAAATTTAAGCTGGGTCTCCCTGGTCCTTTTCCAGCATTCTAACCAGTACACCACACTGGATCTATGTTGAAAAGTGCAGCATTTTTGGGGGGGTCAATGTTAGCATTAGAGCTCCCAAAGTAGCTGGTAATTACTGCTTCCAAACCTGCACTTTGGTTATAGGGACTTTCTCAGAAAGAATCATATTTCCCCTTTGGCATCACTGGCATTTCATCTAGTATAACATAGCATGGTGTAGCATAGTACAATGCATTGTATACAGAAACATTTTAGGCTACAAAATGCAAAAAGGGGAGCTGGAGAGGGAATTAAAAGGACATCTTGCAGCAACTAGTACAGAGGTTAATTGGGGATGGGTAGATCATCCAAAATCTTCTCTGAAAATAATCCTACATTTTCCAGCGAGGCATCTAGAATCTTCATTCAAACTCTGTATTAAATTGTCCAGGATGGACATCTAGGCCATGGAAGGCAAAAAGGATGGCTGCGAGGGCTACATTCACACTGGGGTGCGCTCAACAGGATCTGAGGCCACTGGACGCTGCCCTCTGTCTATGATGTACCCACAAAAGCTAAGAGCCATGGTAACTTAAATTTTTAAAATTTTAAAATTGTGTTTCAACTTGTTTTTAAAATATGTTTTAAATTGTATATTTGTTTTAATGTTTTTGATTGCTGTAAACTGCCCAGAGAGCTTAGGCTATGGGGCGGTATACAAGTGCAATAAATAGACTTACCAGCCATGTTTCCAGGCTTGTCTGGATGTGCTGGATATCCATGGGGTCAAATAAGGACCTCATCTACTAAGAACCTGAAAAGTAATAAAGGCTATTAGAGGGGACGAGTTGGACCTGCAAGAAAATGTTGCAGTGTCAAGTCCTTCCTGTTCAAGATTCCAGCCACTCTGTTCCATTGTCTTCCTGCTGGAAAACTGCCTCCCCATCCCCCTATAGCCACTGGGGATTCCCTCCACATTAGTTTTTTCCTTAAAGGATTTTTGTTGTTCTGCATACCTTGAGATTTCTCCAAGCCTGCTGATATCTACCTCCTGTGCGGGGCTGATGGCTATTTTGGCTACATAAGCAATGGCACTCTCTCTTTAAGACTGGAATTAGTATATATGATGATCCCCTTCTCCCCAAAGCTCTGAGCATCTCCTTACCTGCATATCGCCGTTTGTGATCCCATTCAGAGACCTTTAGAGTGGGCCAATTCCTCAGCTCTGACTGTCCCCTGGTCTCTTCCTCAGACCGCAATTCAGATGTTCTCCAGCAATGCCATTCAACTTAGGCCTTCCCTTATTTTCTCCAATTCGCCGCAGCAACAGATTCCTTTTCTCTGTAGAGATAACACTTTCTTTTGAGAAGGGGAGGGAGTGTGACTTTCCTCTCATCAGCTGGCAGCATATTTTACTCTTTTGTGGAATAGACTGAATTTGAGCCATTCAAGCCTCAAAGCTTTATATTATTTCACTGTCTTAGGCAAATAATAATGGGTATCTTGTGAAGAGATTGCTTGACTTTCTAGATCGGGGTAGCCAACATGTTGCCCTCCTTGTGTTGTTGGACTATAACTCCCATCATCCCTTAGTCAGTCTGAATAGTCATTCTGGCTGAATGGAGTTGTGGTCCAACAGTATCTGGTCGGGGAGCATTATGTTGGCTACTCCTGGTCTAGATTACGTACAATTGGGGATCTCTACCTGTTGCGGAATCTCTCTCTGCACAGAGGCAAAAGTTCTCACACTCAGGGCAGAAATGGAAACCCTGGTTTATGGTTGAACAAGTGTACTCAATGAGGGCTCATTAATGACCTTGCATTAGACTGGAGAGAGATCTTGAGTGGAGTGCCTCAAGGCTCTGCCCAAGGCTCTGAGCTGTTCAGTATTTTTCTAAATGACTTTGTGTGAGAGTTATCAAATTTGCAGATGACACAAGAATGGGAGGGACAGTTAAAACCATAAAAGACAAAATTAAGATTCAGAATGATCTGGACAGGCTGGAACACAGGGCCAAAACCAACAAAAAAGTCAAGAGATTTCTTTATTTAGGCACATAACTAAATAAACAGTTTTGATGCCATTAAGCAAACTTTTTAAAGTAAGTTTATGTAAGGCCAACACATAGTGAAGTTTCCACCAAATATATGCCTATGTCTTCCCTGTTATCTTCTTATTTATGCCTAAAGTTGACTTCAGATTACACAAGTTCTTATTTTCCCCTACACAGCTTTAACCTATAGATGTGATGCAATATGATGCACTCCAGATGCCTACAGCTTCCATCACCCCTGACCATTGGCCATTCTGGCTGGGGTGGATGGGAGTTGTGAGCCAACAACATCTGGAGGAGAGCTCCTTGTGGAAAGGTAACATATAGCTTTGAAAACAGTCCTTTATTCTTATCCATTATAATTTTATTCAAATCTTGTTCCATGCTTTAAATATTCTCCCCTAATCCTACCCTGCACCCAATGTGCCAATTGAAAAAATGAAAAGAGAGCCATTTATTATTCTATCCCCAAAAAAGTTCTTCAAAAGCAAAGCTTACCCCCTCCTTAACAAACTGCTTTAAGCTACCCAAGTGATTTTCTCCTGTGTACATGGATGCCTCACAAGACTCACAGTTATATTGCCCTCTGCAGAAAAAGGCTAAAAACAGCTTGGCTAGAGTGTCTACCATGCCTGCAAATTTCATTCATTCTGCCAAAAAATAAAAATAGACAACTCCTTTTTAATTTTGTTAAGGTGCTAAGCACAAAAATCCCCTGAGCATATTTGCCTGTAAACTGGGAAGCTTTATCCACTCAGGAGGGGCAGCTATGGGAAAAAAGTTATAGCTATTTAAATTTTTCCCCATAATAATGAATGAGGGAGGCACAAAGATTTTCCTAAGTGGAATAATGTGGCTTTGGATGCTGAGTTGCATTGTACAGTCGAAGAGCTTCAGACCAAAGTGGGCTGTTTTCCAAAGTGCCAAATCGAGCTCAGAACTGAATCTTGTGGTTGGTGTACACTACTATGACAAAGCAGGCTTAACTTTAAACCCCCATTCAGCTATGAGACTTGCTAGGTAGTTTGGGGCAAGCTATTGTTCCAAGCCATTGCCCAAGCAAACCTACCTATTTGTGTTGCTAAAATACTGTTCTGAGCTCCTTAGAGGAAGGGCAGAGTGCAAATAAATAAGAATTAGTCAAAAACAAAAAGCAGAAATGCCTATGTAATTCTCATATCAGTTGCGCTTGTAGAACAAGCATACAACTGAATACAATACAAATAATGAATCACTGCATAATAATCAGAATCCCCCATTTTCAATCATAGATTTAACTGCCTAATGGAATAGGCCATTAAAAAAACTTAATGCCTTGTATGAGAAATATTTCCATACATAATGCGCGTGATGTCTTCAATTTCATTCAATCCACATGCACATTTTCTACTCTGAAGAGGTGTTCTGTTTCATTGACTCAAAATTACAGCGGTTTTCATCTGACTAAAACATAAAATGTGCAATTGTTTTGTTTAGCTTAAAATGCAAAACACTTGTTAAGTAACATTCCACAGTAAAAGGTACATTAAAAGTGGAGCAGGACACGATGGGTTTAAAATGACTAGCACAGTGTTCTGCATGCTGATATCAATATGCCTTTTTTTCCTTTTCACCGTCTGTTTCTATGTGTTCTTCTCCAAATAGGAAACCTTATAAACAGAGTTTTCTGTTTTTGAACTGCTCTCAACGAGGTCCTCCTGATGTCTAATCTATCTGCCTGCAATGCAAATCCATTCCTTCTTGTACTGCCCCAGCATTTATTTATTTATCAAATTTACCTAGCTGCCTATCAATAAATATTTCAATGGAGATTTAAAAGCAAAACAATGTTAAAATGCAAACTATAATAGTTAAAACAAACCAAGAGCAACAAAGACATTTTCGTTTGCAACAGATACAACATAAAACATCCCATATTCTAAACACAATTAAAAAGCCTGAGTGGATAAAAAGGTCCGCACCTAGTGCCATAAAGACCATAGTCAGGCAAGACTCTTTGGGGCGGCTATTCCACAGCTGAGATGCCACTGCCAAGAAGGCCTTCTCACTAGTAGCCACCCATTACATTTCACTCCATGGAGGCACCCAGGACATCAGCAGCAGATAATGGTACCTTTGGGCCACAACATTAATTTTGCCCATGATCCATGGATTAGTACAGCAGTTCTCAAACACTTTTTTATGCTGACTACTTGAAATTGCTGGGGATCTCAGCATATCACTTAAACAATTCTTTTGGTCTACAAATCAAACATGTAACTCATAACTGAATTCAATTAACAAAAACCTTTTGGTTTAACATATCATGCATACTCAAACTCCAAAATGTTGGGAAATTTTGATGGACAATGTCCTTAACAGACACATTATTTAGGCAATATTGATATGGCATGGTATCCTATCTCCTGGTTACTGCCACCACTACCTTGCAGCTGGATGGCTGCCAGTGGCAGAGTAGTGGACTTAAGTCACAGATTTATTTGTTCACTGGAATAGACACATGGAATCTATTTTACTATCATGCAATTGAAACTACCATTCCACATTACAAGTACCCAACTGGCAAGCAATACCATCCACATAGAATGATAAGAGTTGGAAGGGACTTTGCTTGAGATGCATGATAGTTTCAGTTGCACTGACTATTCTATGCTTCTCAAACTAATTTTACTCATCTCCTATTATTTCTTCTCTCCATCTCCTTTCACACCTACCTTCTAACCTCTTGGCCTACCTGAACTGTAAACTCTTCAACGCTGAGACCTGGTCTGTGAGAATCTTACCTAGCAACAGCAAGCTTCGATACTTCCAGAGAATAACATTGGCCAGAAACCAACAGCACAATGTAATGTTGGGCTTACAATGATACGTTCATTTTCTGTAGAGAATGGAGGGGATCCTTGGATGGGTTGCCCCTCCCACCTGCTCCACTAGGCAGGCTGATTACAAGTTAGAGAGGCTTACTGGTGGTCTAGGAGGGGCAACCCCTTCAGTTCCAAGTAGCATAGTAACACCCAGGAGCAAGATGAAAAACTCAGGGCAACAGCAAGAAAAAGAGAAAAAAGGAATGAACAACAATTCAGACAACAAGAGGAAGAACAACACTCCAGAGGAACCTGGCTGTCACCCAGAGAAAAAATAATGAGCAGCATAATTCAACTATGTACAAGTCCCTCAGGAAGACTCCAAAACCATCACAAAGACCCACCTTCAGGGGAGCTCTCATTCCAGCAGCAATACAAGTGGACAGATCCTCTCCATCTTATACAGAAAATGGACTTATCACAGTAAGTCCAATGTTACATTTTCCTGTAGTAGATGAAGGGGAATATTGGATGGGATTTACAAAAACTTCCAATTGAGGGAAGAAACTAAGGCCCTCCCCATCACAGACCTGAACTACTTCTGCAGTACTTGTTGGCTTAAAGAGGTGTCAGTCATAGAGAAAGAATCTAGCCTATAGTGTTTGACAAACATGTGTAGAGAGCACCCATGTTGCCACATGAAAGATGTCCCGCAGAGGGGCGTTGGTGGCAAAGGTAGCTGAAGTGCAGATACTTCTAGTGAAGTGAGCAGTTACTGGCCTAGTAGTAGAGAACTAGAGATCTTATATCACTTGGCAATGCAGGCACGGATCCATGGGCCCAGAGTTGCAGAGGAAACTTTGCGTCCCATAGACCTAGGCTGAAAGGAGACAAAGAGTCAGAAAGGTAAAACTCATTAGTCCTTTTCAAGCAGACACACACAGCTCTTCAGACATCCAGAAAATACAATTCTTTCTCCTTGGAGGTCCTGGGATTTGGATGGATAGAAGGAAGAAATATGTGGAACACAGAATTAATTTGGGGCATGAAAGATGGATCAACCATCACCAGAACACAATCTTTCTGAAGAATGCAAAGCTCTCCACAACAAGAAAGAGCACTTACCTTGGAAATCCACCTAGTGGTAGTTATGGCAATTAGGAACAGAACCTTCCAAATACCAAACATAGAGGCTCAAAGGGAGACTTGGAGAGAGCCTTCAGCACTACATGAAGGTCCCCTGACAGGAAATGAGGAAATGCCTTTTTAATAAAAACTACACACATGTTACACTACTATTACATAAAAATACACATTAACACAGCAAACCATTTCCCAGAAGGCATAGTAGAAATGAAGAAACATTTCTGGAAAAAACATCCCAGCAAATCTATGGATGAAAAATACACAGCATGCCAGACATTTAACTCATTGAAAATAAGCAATTTCTTATCTTTTCTACCCCATGCTCAACTTACCTCTCCTATGATAACAAGTTTCAAATCAGTCCATTGAACTATTTTCTAACTATAAGCCATAGAACCTGCACTCCCGCAATTTCACATTATAATGGTGGAATGAAATTCAGCAGACTCACCCATAGCACAGGATCACAACTGTGGTCCTATAATAACCATAGTCTCTCTCTCTCTCTCTCTCTCTCTCTCTCTCTCTCTTTCTTTCAAGAATAAACAAACAACAAATACAGGTCACAAAAAGGAGGAAAGAAGGTCATAGTACAAAGTATGGCAGAAGGAAAACAATACGTCAAAAGCAGGAAGATAAATCAACCAAATTTCATTCTATAAAATCACACCATAAAGAAGTATGTGATGCTGGGGGCCTAATACCATTAGAAGATGAATTAATAAAGGAAATAGAAGGTCAGGTTTGGCCTGACCTTTTGCCAGATATACAGAGTGAGTCAACTTTTCCATCAATGCTAAGCGCCAAACACACGTGAACTAGTTTCCAAGAAAGACAGCAGTAGAAGACCAAATTCTTCCAAGCTACACAGGAAGTGGATTGGACTGTGAAAGACCAACCCAAATGGTGTTTGCATTTTGACCAATTTGTAGGGCAGTCCAATATCTCAGAGAGGAGGTCAGGTCTCCTGCTCCCCTGGTGCATTGACTATAGCTGCCCAATTTCCCTGCTTTTTAAAGTTTGGTAGAAATATCTGTGGGCTATAGGTACGTTCTTAAACTGCAAGGTTTTTCGCCTATTAGTGAATATCTTTATAAAGCAGACAAGGACCAATAAAAACTGAGAGAAGGGCTATGGCAGGGGATTTAGGAACAGTCTGTCCCATAGTTTTAGAGATGTGGTGAAACATAAGATCCCAAAACTCAGAAACAAAGGAGCAAGTCCACCATATATGGATATACATTCCCTTTTCATTGCACCCCCTCAACCAATTGGGAGAAAAGGAGGGATTCATGTAGGTAAGTTTAATCAGGGTTAGACAGCATCAGTGTGTGATTTTTAAGGTCGCCTCTCTCACAGAAGCTGAGTTTGAAATGGTGCTGAGGACCCACTGAATCAGCAAGAGGTTCCCTTATATCAGCTTCCCATAGTAAACAGAGACCTTGAAATTGTCCAAATTTAACATCTAGAAGAATGTGGTAATGGGTGAAGTAATCTCTTTTCCATGAGTAGAGCCCTGCAAACACTCTTTTTTACAAGGTGTCAGTTGCTGAGAAAAATCATAACTGGATCATAGTATTTTAGCAAGACTACACAACTGAATATCATGTAATCAGTGCCTTTGAGGATCTCAAAATACAGTAGGGCCCCGCTTTACAGCGCTTCACTTTACAGTGTTCCGCTAATACAGTGTTTGTGAATTGTAGAAAGGCCCCGCTTTACAGCGCTTGTTCCGCTTTTATGGCATTTTTTTTGCCGCCAGGTGCCATTTTGGTCAATGTAAGTCAATGGGATCCGCTTTACAGCGGGGGTCTGGAACGTAACCTGCTGTATGAGCGGGGCCCTACTGTGCCAGCAAAAGCTGGTCAAGAGACTTGGGCTTACTCTCCTCAGTAAGATCTCTTAGATGTGCCACTCCCACACCTGAAATTGCAAAAAACGTACTGGTTTAACCTTCATCTAGACTGTTAAAAAAATCACACTTGCCTGACTTGGGGGTATATTTGGACCCCAACAAGATTTCCAATGGAAGGATGGGGTCATTTTGTACTCCAGAGACCTTTTTTTGTGTGTGGTCACCACAAGTGTGCTTGACACAACCAAAGTACCTTGAGCCAAAAAACACTTTCAGAGGAGGTAGAATTTTTCTGAGCGTTAGACATTGGCTCCTCCCTGCATATTGAGTATTTTGGAGCCCAGTGTTTTTTTATTTGTTTTGTTTCCAGGAGGAAAATGTAAGTGGTAACTGGCTGAAAATTGAGGACATTGAACAGGTGACAGTTTGTGACAATGTCCGGCAACCCTGTAGGTCTACTTGTGTAAATTACGCAGTAAAAAGCAGAAATTTGCCCCCAGGGCTGTTTGCTGGGGTATTTTTGGACTCATGGTTTTGTTTCTAGAAGGAAAATGGTAAGTGGTAACTGGCTGAACTTTGGGGACGTTATATGGATGACACTTTGTGACAATGTCCTAGGACAACCCTGTAGGTCTACTCATGCATAAATTACACAATGAAGTGCGCCTGGAGTTGAGATGTACCCCAGAGGTCAGGATGAATGCTACGGAACTCTGGATGATCTAATGTGATGGATGTACTTGTTTTTGTGAGCAAATGTTGACAAAGTCAATCACCATTGTCAGAAAAAATAAATCAAATGCGGGGCCAAATACATAGTGTTCCATGGACCACCTGATTGGAGCTTGCAGACCATAGGGAATTTCTGGATGAGTGTACTTAAAGAAGTTGAGGCTCCATGATTTAGGTCAGGCTCTCAGTGCCTGCCTTCACTGGTTCTTGGTTGACATTCTGTAGCTCTCCTCATTGGGAGGAACCAAGACTTGGGCCTTAGAATTTTTTGTGAGGAGCACTATAGTTTAGGAGTAAAACACATGCATTCATAATGTTCTAGTTCAATCTGTGGCACCTCTGGTGAAAGAATGGCAGATAGGAGCAAGACTGGAAAAGATTCCTCTCCCTGAAATGTTGGAGAGCCAATACCATTTGAAATAGACAATGCTGAGCTAGATGGGCTGTTATGGCTTGATTGCGTATAAGACAGCTTCGTATGTTGGACAAGGCATCCAAGCTAGGGGGAAAATATAATTCACTGGCTGTGTTCAGACACAAGGCTAAAGCATACTGCATAACCTATGGTTTGAAGGTCACTATGTGTGAAGGTAGAAAGAAACTGCTCTTTCAGACTTGGAGGCCTTTGCATCTGATGTTCCCTTTTTCACTTATGTGCCCTCAAGTCATAAGAACATAAGAAGAGCCTGCTGGATCAGGCCAGTGGCCCATCTAGTCCAGCATCCTGTTCTCACAGAGGCCAACCAGGTGCCTGGGGGAAGCCCGCAAGCAGGACCCGAGTGCAAGAACACTCTCCCCTCCTGAGGCTTCTGGCAACTGGTTTTCAGAAGCATGCTGCCTCTGACTAGGGTGGCAGAGCACAGCCATCACAGCTAGTAGCCATTGATAGCCCTGTCCTCCATGAATTTGTCTAATCTTCTTTTAAAGCCATCCAAGCTGGTGGCCATTACTGCATCTTGTGGGAGCAAATTCCATAGTTTAACTATGCGCTGAGTAAAGAAGTACTTCCTTTTGTCTGTCCTGAATCTTCCAACATTCAGCTTCTTTGAATGTCCACGTTCTAGTATTATGAGGGAGAAAAACTTTTCTCTATCCACTTTCTCAATGCCATGCATAATTTTATACACTTCTATCATGTCTCCTCTGACCCGCCTTTCCTCTAAACTAAAAAGCCCCAAATGCTGCAACCTTTCCTCGTAAGGGAGTTGCTCCATCCCCTTGATCATTCTGGTTGCCCTCTTCTGAACCTTTTCCAACTCTATAATATCCTTTTTGAGATGAGGCGACCAGAACTGTACACAGTATTCCAAATGCAGCCGCACCATAGATTTATACAACGGCATTATGATATCGGCTGTTTTATTTTCAATACCTTTCCTAATTATCCCTAGCATGGAATTTGCCTTTTTCACAGCTGCCGCACACTGGGTTGACATTTTCATCGTGCTGTCCACTACAACCCCGAGGTCTCTCTCCTGGTCGGTCACCGCCAGTTCAGACTCCATGAGCGTATATGTGAAATTAAGATTTTTTGCTCCAATATGCATAATTTTA
Source organism: Rhineura floridana (assembly GCF_030035675.1). Taxonomy (NCBI): domain Eukaryota; kingdom Metazoa; phylum Chordata; class Lepidosauria; order Squamata; family Rhineuridae; genus Rhineura; species Rhineura floridana. The sequence continues at coordinate 16,829,792 of NC_084481.1, forward strand.
CACTTGCTTATATTGAATTGCATTTGCCATTTTTCCGCCCATTCACTCAGTTTGGAGAGGTCTTTTTGGAGTTCTTCGCAATCCCTTTTTGTTTTAACAACCCTGAACAATTTAGTGTCGTCAGCAAACTTGGCCACTTCACTGCTCACTCCTAATTCTAAGTCATTAATGAACAAGTTGAAAAGTACAGGTCCCAATACCGATCCTTGAGGGACTCCACTTTCTACAGCCCTCCATTGGGAGAACTGTCCATTTATTCCTACTCTCTGCTTTCTGCTTCTGCTAAGCTTCCTCAGAAGTCTTTGGTGAGGTACCTTGTCAAAAGCTTTTTGAAAGTCTAAGTACACTATGTCCACTGGATCACCTCTATCTATATGCTTGTTGACACTCTCAAAGAATTCTAATAGGTTACTGAGACATGACTTTCCCTTGCAGAAGCCATGCTGGCTCTGCTTCAGCAAGGCTTGTTCTTCTATGTGCTTACTTAATCTAGCTTTAATAATACTTTCTACCAGTTTTCCAGGGACAGAAGTTAAGCTAACTGGCCTGTCATTTCCAGGATCCCCCCTGGATCCCTTTTTGAAGATTGGTGTTACATTTGCCACTTTCCAGTCCTCAGACACAGAGGAGGACCTGAGGGACAAGTTACATATTTTAGTTAGCAGATCAGCAATTTCACCTTTGAGTTCTTTGAGAACTCTCGGGTGGATGCCATCTGGGCCCGATGATTTGTCAGTTTTTATATTGTCTAGAACTTCCTCTCTCGTTACCACTATTTGTCTCAGTTCCTCAGAATCCCTTCCTGCAAATGTTAGTTCAGGTTCAGGAATCTGCCCTATATCTTCCACTGTGAAGACAGATGCAAAGAATTCATTTAGCTTCTCTGCAATCTCCTTATCATTCTTTAGTACACCTTTGACTCCCTTATCATCCACGGGTCCAATCGCCTCCCTAGATGGTCTCCTGCTTTGAATGTATTTATAGAATTTTTTGTTGTTGGTTTTTATGTTCTTAGCAATCTGCTCCTCAAATTCTTTTTTAGCATCCCTTATTGTCTTCTTGCATTTCTTTTGCCAGAGTTTGTGTTCTTTTTTATTTTCTTCATTCGGACAACACTTCCATTTTCTGAAGGAAGACTTTTTGCCTCTAAGAGCTTCCTTGACTTTGCTCGTTAACCATGCTGGCATCTTCTTGGCCCTGGCAGTACCTTTTCTGATCTGCGGTATGCACTCCAGTTGAGCTTCTAATATAATATAACAACTTCCAAGCATTTTCGAGTGATGTGACCCTCTGGACTTTGTTTTTCAGCTTTCTTTTTACCAATCCCCTCATTTTTGTGAAGTTTCCTCTTTTGAAGTCAGATGTGACCGTGTTGGATTTTCTTGGCAATTGGCCATTTACATGTACGTGTAATTTAATAGCACTATGGTCACTGCTCCCAATCGGTTCAACAACACTTACATCTTGCACCAGGTCCCGGTCCCCACTGAGGATTAAGTTCAGGGTTGCCATCCCTCTGGTCTGTGCATGCAGCTCCCAGCTGAGCCAGTGTTCAGCCAGCCTGGAGGCTTCTGAACGGTAATTAGATGCTGGGGAACTTCCTGCTGGCTACTCTTACGCTGGCTCCCCTTTTGCTGGCTTTCCCTGAGTTGGATTGCTCTGCCTGCAAGTTATTCAGCTGTATTCAGGAAACCTTGAAGGAGAAGCAACACAACGCTGTAGGCATCTTGTGTTGGCTTTCTCTCTCCCCCCCCCCCCCCCAGAAGGTCTTTTTAATCTTCTCAGTTCTCTGTGGAAGAGTTGCATTTTATCATGCTCTGTGAGAGACGGCAGAACAAATCTCATCCTCTTTCAGAGACAAAAGTGAAAATGAAGTGTAAGAAAATCAAAAAGAAGTTGTAGAATGAGCGGCAGATGTTGTTACATTTTTCTAACAAAACTCTGTGTGTCAGATTCATGATGGATGACACCCACAAGACAGGCTAATGGGCATATATGCCACTAGTTATATTTTTTTTAATGAAAAAATTCTGAATGGGTGTCAAACAAATGTAACAAGTAGTCCAATAACAGAAATATTTCAAAACATGTTTGCCACAATTACCACTTTGGAGGTATATAAAAAGAGTATTTTTAAATGTTATTTTAAAAAGCAGTCTTTTTATTAACCATGTCTCCTTATCCTCCTTTGATATTTATCTTGGTTGTTCTGCTGAATCTTCCTGATTCTTGTTCCCTCATTCTGATTCTTTCCCTGTTGTCACTGAGGTATTTTTTTTGTCTGCTTAATTCTTGTGCTTAGTTTTACCCACACTGATACAAATAAAAAGAATGCATGCCAAATAGAAAATAAATTCACTAATAGGCAAAAAACCTTGTGGTTTAAGAATGTACCTATAGCCCACAGATATTTCTACCAAACTTTAAAAAGCAGGGAAATTGGGCAGCTATAGTGAATGCACAAGGGGAGCAGGAGACCTGAACTCCTCTCTGAGATATTGTACTGCCCTACAAAGTTGTCAAACTGCAAACACTATTTGGGTTGGTCTTTCACAGTCCAATCCACTTGCTGTGTAGCTTGGAAGAATTTGGTAACATGTGCCTCTGAGCATATGGTGAGTGGTGGCAACACCTGCAATCAGCCCAAATAGTAGAAAGAAGACATGTGCTGTGCTGATCTTGTTTTAGTAGGGAGGAAGCAACATTATTAAGACAGTTGACAGTTGATTTGCATGCTAATAGAGTTCAATGGTATTTACTTCCATGCAATCATGCTTAAGATAGGTAAAACTGACCATGAGGAGAAGGAAGGGGATGGGGAGGGAGGGACAAAGGAAGGGGGAGGGAAGGGGCAAGAGGGAGGGGGATAGGAGGGAGAAGGGAGGGTGGGTTTGATCTACAGTTGCCAGGCTCAGGGCCTGATAATGATTCTGTATCATTAAGACTTTGATTTCACGTGAGACAATCACTGCTTCTCTCAAAGAATCCTGGGAAGTGTAGCTAGGGAAGTGTGCTGAGAGTTGCTAGGAGACGCCCTGTTCCCCTCACAGACCTTCAATCAGAGTGGCTGACTGTTAAACCACTGTGGCCACTGGAGCTCTGTCAGTGGAATAGGAGTCTCCTCTCAGCACCCTTCACACCCTCTGTTTTTTGTATCATCATGAAAACTTTGTTTTGTTTTGAAATGAGCTTATGGGAAGCATCAGAATGGCATGGGGGGTATTTTCAATTTAACTTTGCAGAATGTGAAAAATCTGCGCTGGCTATAGTATACAGCCACTCTCGTGGCTGTATAATAAGAGGAGGATTTGGAGCCAAATGGCATGTTATCAACCCATACTGCAAAGTGTGGCTTGGGTTTGGTACAACCCACTCACGTTTTTCCACTGATCCTGAAGTTCTCTGAAATATTGGGGTGGTCCACAGGCACTCATCCCTCCATTATGGACATAACAGTGTCACATGTGATGTAGGCATTCTCCACTGTGGTCTGATTTGCTCAGTTCTCCTCCCATCCCTTTTGTAAAGGGATCACCTGATTATATGCATTTGGCCTCCATCCAAACAGGTCCTTGCATAACCTATGCTGCTTTTTATGTTAAGTCTGCATTGTGGGAGAACCCCTCTGCCTATTCCTCACCTTTGGGACAAAGAGGAACATTGGGGTTGAAACATCATCATGAGTTGCTAGAGAACAACAGTCAGACATGGTTATTGCCTTCGTGTCTTGCCTGTGGGCTTCCCCGCCATGGGCTCTGGTTGGCCAGTGTGGGAAGCAGGAACTGGATTTGATAGCCCTTTCTGCTGCTCAGGTAGACTTCTTATCTTCTGACTGCATAGGGGACTGGGTATATGGTTTTTCACCACATTCAAATGTTATCCTCCTAACAATCCTGTGAGGTAGGTTAGGCTGAGAGAAAGTGGCTGACCCAAGGTCAGCCAAAAAACTTTGGCCAGGGTCTCCTTTGGCCCAATTTCTTTTCTGTAGTAACTACTAAGCCACACTGGCTCTGGAGAAAGCTACAGTCACTTTCCTTTTTCTGGAGTGCAGCTAGCGATGCTGTTCTATTTTCATCAACCAGTTAAAGCCAGACTTGGGCTAAGATCTCCACTCAGTAAGCCCCTTCTCCCCCACCCCCGATGTTTAAAGACTTCAGGCCCAGGTTGGAATCAGGCATCTCTATACCCAGAAAGGCACCCTGGGCTCCTACTCGGAGTAAGGGCAGGATATAAATCAAATAAATAAATAAATAAAAGAAGGAAGCTGGATACAGGCTAAGAAAACTGTTTAGTGACTGTTTTTTCCCCATGTGCTAAGCTCCTCGCAGGAAGGGTAGTATAATAATGATAATGATAATAATTTAAGTCAGCTTCTCAGATAACACAGGGAATAACATTAATTTTATAGTGTTATGATGCATCCATGGGGGTCTTGTGTTGAGGGTTGTGTCACGAGTGCAGTGGACAATCACTGTTTGGCATAGGGAGCATTCTGTAATGATCCACAGGGATGCCCACCGCCAAGTAAAAGTGATGGCCCAAGCAAGCAGCGGTCAGTAGTTTTTAGTTCCCCATAAAGGAAGGCATGACAGCAAGGCACGGCAAAAATCATAAGAACATAAGAAGAGCCTGCTGGATCAGGCCAGTGGCCCATCTAGTCCAGCATCCTGTTCTCACAGTGGCCAACCAGGTGCCTGGGGGAAGCCCGCAAGCAGGACCCGAGTGCAAGAATCAGCACCACTGAAGGAGAGTAAGGTGTGGGTTCAGCACAGCACCACAGATAGTACTCCAGCAGCTGAAGCCAAACATCTAGTCTGTCTTAGCACAGACCTGGAACAATTTGTTGAGTTTAATAGTGTTAGAATAAGCAAACTTGCATGTTCCCTTTAAGGGATATTTGGGAAATATCCCATTTACCTGTTTATTTATTTATTAAATTTCTATACCGCCCTATAGCCGAAGCTCTCTGGGTGGTTTACAACATAAAAAACAAATAGAGTATATACTATACAATTCATATTCAATACAATTAAAGGAAAAATACATCACATTTTAAATAAATATAACTAAACAATAAATCTCAACAATGTACATAACATAACAAAATAAATAAACCAAACATAACAGTTATAAAACTATCTAAAACTATTCTCCAATGTCCCATTCTGCTTCTCCCCACCTAATCCCATCTTCTGTTACCAATAGCACTATAAACATTTCTTCTATTGTCTTCTTTCTCCAAGACAACTCCAAGTGCAACGCTAAGTGTGCCAAGGTGTTCCCTCAGGCAGCTCTTCCCCTTCATATACCTGGAGCAGAAGACAAAAAATAGAGGCAGAGTAGGCATAAGAACATAAGAACATAAGAAGAGCCTGCTGGATCAGGCCAGTGGCCCATCTAGTCCAGCATCCTGTTCTCACAGTGGCCAACCAGGTGCCTGGGGGAAACCCGCAAGCAGGACCCGAGTGCAAGAACACTCTCCCCTCCTGAGGCTTCCGGCAGCTGGTTTTCAGAAGCATGCTGCCTCTGACTAGGGTGGCAGAGCACAGCCATCATGGCTAGTAGCCATTGATAGCCCTGTCCTCCATGAATTTGTCTAATCTTCTTTTAAAGCCGTCCAAGCTGGTAGCCATTACTGCATCTTGTGGGAGCAAATTCCATAGTTTAACTATGCGCTGAGTAAAGAAGTACTTCCTTTTGTCTGTCCTGAATCTTCCAACATTCAGCTTCTTTGAATGTCCACGAGTTCTAGTATTATGAGAGAGGGAGAAGAACTTTTCTCTATCCACTTTCTCAATGCCATGCATAATTTTATACACTTCTATCATGTCTCCTCTGACCCGCCTTTTCTCTAAACTAAAAAGCCCCAAATGCTGCAACCTTTCCTCGTAAGGGAGTCGCTCCATCCCCTTGATCATTCTGGTTGCCCTCTTCTGAACCTTTTCCAACTCTATAATATCCTTTTTGAGATGAGGCGACCAGAACTGTACACAGTATTCCAAATGCGGCCGCACCATAGATTTATACAACGGCATTATGATATCGGCTGTTTTATTTTCAATACCTTTCCTAATTATCGCTAGCATGGAATTTGACTTTTTCACAGCTGCCGCACACTGGGTCGACATTTTCATCGTGCTGTCCACTACAACCCCGAGGTCTCTCTCCTGGTTGGTCACCGCCAGTTCAGACTCCATGAGCGTATATGTGAAATTCAGATTTTTTGCTCCAATATGCATAATTTTACACTTGTTTATATTGAATTGCATTTGCCATTTTTCTGCCCATTCACTCAGTTTGGAGAGGTCTTTTTGGAGTGTCACTTTTTGCAAGTGGCAACAGCTGCAGCAGCACCCAGAGTCCTTCCAAAAACACACTCACACCAGTGAGTTTACCAGTGATGTAACTTCCTAAAGGGTGGGGTTACCTGGCTTTCTCTTCCTTCTCCTTTGTCTGGTAGTTTTGTATATTCTCCATTAAGCTTGAGGTGAGAGAAGCATCTACATGCTTCTCTTCCAAGATGACCATTATTATGGACTGAGACTCCTTTTGTTTCATCTAAGCTAGAGCCTATGTTTCCTGAACATATGAAAGGTCATGAGTAAACATTCTTTATCTTTTACTTAAGAAGATTGTGTCTGCAATTATTTGTGTCTGAGGCAAAGGGTGGTCTGGTTGATTCTCATCCCACTGCTTGCATTTATACCTCTGCTAAGAAATAGGACCACAAAACTATTCCTATTTCACACATATTTTTAAAATACCAAACAGGTTATGGTTAGCCCAGAAATAAGTTGAGAATTAAACCAGATTTTTTGGGTTCTATTTTGAGTATTTTTTGGCGTATTTTGTTTTTTCCCCCTTTGCCCTGTTACCAGGCACTAGTTTTAAAGAGACTTTTTGGCTGCTGTTTTTCTGAGTTGTATTAGCAAACCAAAGCTCTTCTCAGACCAGGAACAAAGCATGTATTTGCATAACAATAGAGGTTTTGCCAGACTGCCAGAGCTAACTGCTGTTAACTTTGAACAATGGAAAAGCAGGATTAAAATTACTCTGGGTGCAGAAAAGGCTCTTTCCTGTATCGAGGAACCTAGACCGGAGGAAGATCCCCAAGAAATAAGCATTTGGCAAGACAAAGATGCTATTGCAAAAGCTATAATTTTTGGTTCCCTTAAGGATGATCAACTGATCCATGTAACAAAATGTAAATCAGCCAAGGAAATGCTAGACAGTCTCCAAAAAGCATTTGGCTTTACAAGTTTTAGATCTCAGAAAATGTTGATTCACAAAATAATGAAGCTAAGACTAGAAACAAAGAAAGACTGTGAAAGGCATATAACTTCCCTGATAAGTATATCCAGCAAGTTAAAATTAACTGGACTTGAATGTAACGACCAACAGAAGTTGGGTTTTCTTATGGGAGAGATATTTGAACCATTTATTTCTCTTTTAAACCACAACCATGAGATTCAATTTGAACAAGCTCTAGCAAAGTTAAGAGAGGAATGTGTTGTCCAAAGAGTTTCAAATGAGAGTGGCTCAAATTACATGGCTAGCAAGAAGGATAAAGGGAAGGGGAAAACCCCTCCCAAGAACCAATCGCAATGCTATTTTTCATGTGGGAGGCGCGGTCACCTGGCTAGGGACTGTGACTCACCCAAAAATTCAACAGCCAATGGGAACTCTCCAAGTTTCAAACAAAGAGAACAAAGGAAGAATCAGCATGCTTTATCTGAGCATAAGCAGGGACCTTAGAGAGAGGAATCCAAAGAAAGCAACTTTTACTGCGTAAAAGTCTTGTGGCAAATAATTGTTAGCAAAAATCAAACAATTGGTTTTTAGACAGTGGATGTACAAACCATAGTTGTGATAATGAAGATTTACTGATGAAATAAATAGTGATACTAAAGGAAGAATTCAGACTGCCAGTGGTCAATATATGAATATTAATGGATCTGGAACTGTTGCTCTAAAGTGCAAACTACTTAATGAAACCATAGAAAATGTAGCAGATCATGTTTTATTTGTTCCTGAATTGAGTTGCAATATGCTAAGCATTTCTGCTTTAGATAAGAAAGGATATGGAATACATTTTCAGGATGGAAAGTGTACTGTAACCAAAGATGATAACTTTGTTTGCACTAGCAAATGAAAGTGAAGCAAATGAAAATGAAGGTGTTTATGAATTAAGTCTTTCAGCTGAACAAGCAAATGCAGCTATGGTGGACAAGGATGAGACCAGCCTAGAACTTTGGCACAGGCGACTGGGACATCACGATCCAAAGGCAATACCACAACTACAAAAGCAGAACCTTGCCACAGGTATCAAGGTAAACCAAGAGTGCCATGAGAAAACAAGCAGGTGTGTAAATTGCATTGAGGAAAAGGGCGTTAAGCCCTCATTTCCATGAAGAACTGAAAAGAGAAGCACCAAGGTGCTAGATCTCATACACAGTGACCTCTGTGGACCATTTAATGTACCCTCACTTGGGAAGAATATATTTGTTCTAATTCCTTTTAATTGTACTGAATATGAATTGTATATTATATATTGTATTTGTTTTTATGTTGTAAACCGCCCAGAGAGCTTCGGCTATGGGGCGGTATAGAAATTTAATAAATAATAATAATAATAATAATAATAATAATTTTTGTGGATGATTTTTCAAGGTACTGTGTGACTTACTTATTAAAGGGCAAGAGTCAAACACATGAGATACTAAAGAAATACATCTCGATGGTGAACACAAAATTTGAAAGGAGGCAAAAAGCGATACAGACGGACAACGGTGGTGAGTTTATATCGCACCAAACACAAAATATTCTGGAGGAACAAGGCATTTTACACAGGAGGACTGTCAGTCATACTCCAGAGCAGAATGGGATTTCTGAAAGAAAATTTAGATCTCTTATGGAAATGACTAAATGCATGCTGGCTGATGCTAATCTACCCAAAAGACTGTGGGGTGATGCGATTGTGGCTGCAACGTATATCCAGAACAGATTGCCAACCAAGGGCACCACACACACACCATTCCAATTGTGGCATGGCAGAATTCCAAACCTGGTACATATCAGAGTGTTTGGAAGCATTGCTTTTGCCTACATAGCAAAACAAAAGAGGCAGAAGCTAGATGCTGGAACAGAACAGACTATTTTAATAGGCTATGCTCCTGGTAGCAAAGGCTACAGAGTTATGAACCTAAAGACAGGTGAAGTCAGCACAATACATGTTGTCTACTTTGATGAACAAAGCAGAGCTGACAAAAGAGGGACTGTGCTACATTTCTCAGAAGAACAAGGACACCATGCCCAATCTCTCATAGATATGCCAGTACTCACATATGAAATACCAGTGACATAACAGATATCTGCACAACCGGAACCAAGCCTTAAACAAGAGGAAGAGGCAGAGACTGCAGAAAGTGATGATGAGGCTGAGAGAGGTACAGATGTAGATGAGAATGATATGACTGGACTGGAAGACCAGATCCCAGAACAAGATCCTAGATGCTCATCGTGAACCAACAAGGGTGTACCACCTCTTCACCTGTCCTACCTCGCAAAGTCGGTGCTACCCAGCGAACCATCGACTTGCAGGAGATTAAGCATATGCCAGTATCCGAGGCCACTCAGTGGAGAAAAGCCACTCAGGAGGAGATGGATACACAAGAATAAGATGTGGACCCTGATAGAGCTTCCACCAGGCAAGAAAGCCATAGGATGCAGATGGGTTTTCAAGGTGAAGCAAGATGCAGGAGGAGAAATTGAATGCTACAATGCAAGACTAGTTGCCAAAGGTTTCCTGCAGAAATATGGAGAGGACTATGATGCTATTTTTGCTCCTGTTGTCTGACACAGCACAATAAGAACGCGACTAAGTGTGGCAGCCTCCAAACAGATGCACGTCAGACACCTCGATGTCAAGACTGCCTTTCTGCATGGAGAAATAACAGAAGAGTTGTACATGCAACAACCTCCAGGCTTTGTGAACCAGAAGCAAGCACATCTTGTATGCAAACTTAAAAAGGGCCTGTATGGACTCAAACAAGCTGCAAGGGCCTGGAGAGAAACTGGATAAAATGCTCAAGGAGCAAGGCTTCAAGCAAGGTGAGGTAGACCAATGCCTGTACACAAGAAGAAAAGATGGACATTTGACTTATATCCTGATTTATGCTGATGACTTGATCGTGGTGACTCAACGAGATCAAGACTACACAGAAATTGTACATCATTTAAACAAAGAAGTCGAAATCTAAGAATTAGGCACTGAAACATGCTACCTAGGCATCCAGATTGAAAGGGAAGCAGATGGCTCCTACCTACTCAACCCAAAGCAGATTGAACTCTTAGAGACTCTAGAACTCAAAGATGCCTATCCTGTAGCAACACCCATGGCAACAGACTTTCTTAAAGATAATGATGTAGGTGAACCTTACCAAACAACAAGTATAGAACAGCAATAGGGAAGCTTCTGTACTTAACCACAAACACCAGACCTGACATAGCAAGTGCAGTAGGGATCCTATGTAGGAAACTAGCACACCCACACAAAAGGACTGGATTGCTGTCAAAACAGTGGCTAGATACTTGAAAGGGACTATGGACTTTAAGCTGAGATTGCCAGCAAATAGTGATCCAAAACTTGTGTGTTACACTGACGCTGACTGGGCTGGAGACAGTTCAGACTCCAAATCAACTAGTGGCTTCCTGTTTACGTATGGAGATGGACCTATCTCCTGGGCTAGTCACAAGCAAGACATAATAGCATTTTCTTCTACAGAATCGCAGTATATACCTGCTGCAGAAGCATGCAAAGAAGCCATTTGGCTTAAACAGAGTTTAAGACCAATCCAGATGATGGAAGACAACCAAAGTTGTATCAGACTTTCTCGGACTGAGAGAATCACACCACACACTAAACATATAGTAATTAAGTATCATATTGTGTGTGAGTTGACAGAGAAAGGATTAATCAAGATGAACTACTGGCCAACTACAGAAATGACAGCTGACATCTTGACAAAGCCATTGCCAAGAGACTGTTTCCAGAGACTTCGTGTCAAGATGGGGCTGTTGGGTTCTTGCATGCAAATTTGAGGAGTGTTAGAATAAGCAAACTTGCATGTTCCCTTTAAGGGATATTTGGGAAATATCACATGCACTTGTTTACCAGTGATGTAACTTCCTGAAGGGTGGGGTTACCTGGCTTTCTCTTCCTCCTCCTTTGTCTGGTAGTTTTTGTATATTCTCCATTAAGCTTGAGGTGAGAGAAGCATCTACATACTTCTCTTCCAAGATGACCATTATTATAGACTGAGACTCTTTTTGTTTCATCTAAGCTAGAGCCTATGTTTCCTGAACATACGAAAAGTCATGAGTAAACATTCTTTATCTTTTACTTAAGAAGATTGTGTCTGTAATAATTTGTGTCTGAGGGAAAGGGTGGATTGGTTGATTCTCATCTCGCTGCTTGCATTTATATCTCTGCTAAGAAATAGGACCACGAAACTATTCCTATTTCACACATATTTTTAAAATACCAAACAAATAGCAGGTCTAGGTGGTCACTGACCAGAGACTTTACCCTCTGAGTGCTAATGCCTGTGCAGCAGTTAGCTCCTGCTAGGGGTTTGCAACTGTGGGGAATCTCTCTAATGGGCTCTCTTAATTCCTCAAGAAGTTTGTGGACCAGCCATCAGAGTTTGGCGGCAGAGGTGTCTCCTTGGGGTCCAGTGACGGGAGGCGGGTTCCATTGTCTGCGGACCCACTCAGAATGGACTAGGGCATGAATCCATCTCTTCCTTAGAGCTGGAGTTGCCATAGCACTTCCTGGTTTGAGGTCATGACATTTGCTCAATCCAACTAGGAAAATGAAGCAGCAGTTGCATATTCAAATGTCAGAGTGCATTCCCCACATACAGGCGTCACTAAAGTATGGTAATGGTTCCATCAATCTTCAAATCGATTTTGCCAGCATGTGCAAGTTCATTGTTACTACCTGGCACATAGGAAGCTTCCTTATACTTGAGTCAGACCTATCAGTCTACTTCATTCAATATTCTCTATGCTGACTGGTAGTTGCTGTCTAGGGTTTCAGACTGGAATCTTTTCCAGCTCTTTCTGGAGATGCCAAAGATTGAACCTGAGGCCTTTTGCATGCCAGGCATGTGCTCCACCACTGAGCTATAGCCCGTTCCCAAAGCTGCCATTTTGGATATGGAGTCGTACAAACAGTCATGTGAAACCAATCCATCTCCCTTCTCTCTCCAGTGTTTGTATCGCTAAGCTCAAAGTGACACAGCAGTATGCTGCGATGGGTTTTGCAGGCAGGATGGATTCATGATTCACTGCAGTTTCAAACATAAATTTGTTGAGTTTAATCTGCAGTGTGAATTATGACTGAGCATTGCAGTGTTACTTGCATACTGAAGATGATTTATGTGATTTTCATGTAGCTGCTGGACTTTAATTATTCACTTGATTATCAATAAAAAAATAAGCACAGACTAGCACAGAATGCTAAGAGGACTGAAGGAGGCAAGCCACCTCTGGCAGAAAGCAAATTTGGACTGCGAGAAATGCATTCCCTTTCCCTAGACACTGGGTAGAAGAGCAACTCAGAAACAGAATCTACATGTTGTTTTCTTGGATTTTTTTTAAAAAAAATCTCTTTCACAAATACCAACAAAGCCTGCCAACCTGTTATCAGTTCCCCGATGACAGACAAAATGTTCCAAGGGGAAAAAATGCCAAGTATCAATTGATATTGGCTGAAATTCAACTGGATCCAGTGAATTGAGACTGGCATTCCATTTGGCACAATGCAATCGCTGATCAATAGCAAGTAATTGGACGCTCCTTTGTGTAAAAGAGAATGCTGAAGCTGTTACATCACCCTGCGTTATAGATTAGATTAATCACAGCCTAAGTGTTTCATCAATGTAACTTCTTTCCATCAACGTGCCATGGTATTTAAACAACTGGCCAGAAAGATCTTTGCTTTACTCATCCAGTTATTAACTGAAAATTAAAAGCTGAGATGCCCAGTGAAATGTGTAAGTGT